>NC_141879.1:266151875-267368750 GCF_056163025.1 Triticum urartu | reverse complement strand
TATTATTAGATCCTCTATTCGGCTTTTCTTTATGAACACCGAACAGAGCATCAGGGGCTACTGTCTATGCGGTAATATTTTCATATATTTTTTACATACCTCAAAGCCTGTTAGAAGGCTGGCACAGGCTTCAGTCAGCCCGCTCTTGGCGGACTGAACTTTTTGGATCACCGCACTCATAATAGTACGGTGCTTCTCGTCGATGGAGGCACCGTTAAGCACCTCCAGCAAGTTATCCGGTGCCTCCGGTTGGACGGAGGTCACCGGCGCAGTAGGCTTGCCCTTCTTAGTGGGGGGGCGCCTGCCGGAGTCCGGAACCACTGAAGGTTCCGGTGCGACGTTTGGCCCAGGGCCGTACTTGGAGCCCTTGGGAGCCTTGCTCCCCTTGTGCCTGCAGTCCGGAAGGTCGCCTTGCGGCGCCTCTAGGACCACCTCCCCTCGGCCTGGAACCCTTTGGGACAGCACCTCGGCGTTATCCGTAGGGCGAGGGGTGGAAGCGATCGGAAGCGAAAAGCTATTCACATCCGACGAATCCAAGGAACCACTCGACGATATGTCGACTTGGGCTCGGGGCGGACTGCATGATTATATTCGGCGTTAGGAGAAGCTGTGCAATAAAGGAACGCTACGAGTCACTCTGTTGTCCGAATACTTATGACTTCGCCAGGGGCTTGGCCCTGGGCGGCCACTCCTCTTCGCCGTCGGTGGCATTGGTGGAGTAGTTAGGAGGAAGGGTCCTTCCCTTCTTGGACCCTCCGGCCTCCCCCGTTGGGGCGGCCTTCCTTTTCTTTTCTCCCCCTGCTGGAGGGGAAGAAGCCTCTTTTCCCTCCTCCTCATCTTCATGGGAGGAGTGCGCCTCGGAGTCATCGGACGACGAGTCCGACACCACCGGGCGCCGGGAACTCTTCCAGTTCCCGTGGCCTTCTTCTCCGGCACCACGTAAGGTGCCGGAACCAGCAGCTCCGCCAAGCGGGCGTCCGCTGGGCCTTCGGGCAAAGGAGCCGGATAGTCGATCTGTCCAGCCGTCTCCTGCCAGTCCTGTCAAAGGTACGGGAGCTTAGATCCCGCATAGAGTCAAACTATGAAAAACGAGTATCCTGTAAGAGGTAAAAACAGCTTACCGCGCTGGCTTGGCGCTTCGCGCAGAATCCGCGATCCTCGGTAGTGGGAGGGGGGACCTCGGCGCCCTTGAATAGCACCTTCCAGGCATCCTCGTGTGTTGTGTCGAAGAGCCTGTTCAGATTTTGGTGCTGGGCCGGGTCGAACTCCCACAAGTTGAAAGCCCGTCGTTGACACGGGAGGATCCGGCGGATGAGCATGACCTGGACTACGTTGACGAGTTTGAGCTTCTTGCTCACCATGTTTTGGATACATGTTTGGAGTCTGGTCAGCTCTCCCGAACTACCCCAGGACAGGCCCTTCTCTTGCCAGGGGGGTGAGCCGCATGGGGATGCCAGATCGGAACTCGGGGGCCGCTACCCATTCGGGGGCACGCGGCTCGGTGATATAGAACCTCCCCGATTGCCACCCCTTTATGGTCTCCACGAAGGAGCCCTCGAGCCATGTGACGTTGGGCATCTTTCCCACCATGGCGCCTCCGCACTCCACCTGGCAGCCGCTCACTACCTTCGGCTTGACATTCAAGGTCTTCCGCCATAAGCCGAAGTGGGGCTCGATGCGGAGGAAGGCCTCGCACATGACGATAAACGCCGAGATGTTGAGGATGAAGTTCGGGGCCAGGTCGTGGAAATCCAGGCTGTAGTAGAACATGAGCCCCCGGATGAAAGGGTGGAGAGGGAATCCCCGTCCACGGAGGAAATGGGTAAGGAACACTACCCTCTCGTGGGGCCTGGGGGTGGGGATGAGCTGCCCCTCATCTAGGAGCCGGTGCGCGATGTCGTCGGGCAGGTATCCGGCTCTCCTCAGCTTCTTGATGTGTCCCTCTGTGACGGAGGAGACCATCCACCTGCCTCCCTCTCCGGACATGGTTGGAGAGGGTTGAGGTGGGAAGTGCGGACTTGGGCGCTGGAGCTCGAGTGTGCGAAAATGGATGAGCAAAGGAGGAAGAAGGCGTGGATGAAAAGGTGAATCCTTATCCCTTTATATGGGCGGATGAAACTATGCGTCCCCACCAGCCTGGTAAAACTCACTTATCCCCAAGAGCTGTAATCAATGGCACTGTTGGGTTACCCATGCCCGTATTGATGAGAATCCCGCGATAAGGGGACACGATCTCTGCTTTGACAAGACGTGCCAAGGAAACCGCCTTGCAAAACGCGCCGAGGTGGGACAGTAAAAAACGATTCGAATAAAGGCTTGGCTGTGGTGTGATGACATGCTACAGAATACGTCAGCAGATTAGATTTGTGGAAATGTTACTCTCTCCCTCTACGGTGGTATGTGGAACTTGTTTTGCAGAGCGGACACGATCCTCGTGTTCAAAATCTTCTATGAAGTATTCAGAGGAGGAACCCGCCTTGCAATGCCGAAGACAATCTGCGTGCCAGACTCGTCGTCATTGAAGCCTGGTTTAGGGGCTACTGAGGGAGTCCTGGATTAGGGGGTATCCGGACAGCCAGACTATAACCATTGGCCGGACTCTTGGACTATGAAGATACAAGATTGAAGACTTCGTCCCGTGTCCGGATGGGACTTTCCTTGACGTGAAAGGCAAGCTTGGCAATACGGATATGTAGATCTCCTCCCATTGTAACCGACTCTGTGTAACCCTAGCCTCCTCCGTGTCTATATAAACCGGAGGGTTTAGTCCGTAGGACACAATCACAACAATCATACCATAGGCTAGCTTGTAGGGTTTAGCCTCTCTGATCTTGTGGTAGATCTATTCTTGTACTACCCATATCATCAATATTAATCAAGCAGGAGTAGGGTTTTACCTCCATCGAGAGGGCCCAAACCTGGGTAAAAACATCGTGTCCCTCGTCTGCTGTTACCATCCGCCTAGACGCATAGTTCGGGACCCCCTACCCGAGATCCGCCGGTTTTGACACCGACAAGGAGTTTCTCTCAAAAGAAGTGAGTGGGAGGAAAGTAGAACTTGATGAGGTAATTGTACCTTCTCTCGAATTGGAAAGTAGCTCATCATAGAAATCAGTTCCAGTCATGCCTACACCAACTAGAGAGGAAGATAATGATAATGATAATTAAACTTCAGATCAAGAAGAGGATGAAGAGGAAGAACAGGAGAGTAACCCCGAACATGCAAACTATGCTTATCATGAGCACATGGCTCTCGCTTCAAGGCAATTTTGGAGCAAGAAGAACTCAAGGCCCAACTTCAACAAGAACAACTCAAGTGGCGCTAAGGGCAAGCAACGTGTGAGGACATGCTATAATTGTGGCAATGTGAACCACTTTGTTGCGGAGTGCCCATATGAGAAGAGGGAAGACAATGCTGGCAAGCTCATCCGAAAAGACAAGGCCAAGTCCTTACCCAACAAGAACAACTTCACCAAGAAGACTCCTTCCAAGGGGTTGGTGGCACAAGAAGAGTACAATGAGGATGATGATGATGATGATGAAGATGGTGAGACGGTTTCCATGGCCTCTGTTGCCATTGCAAGAACTCCACGGGTGTCCCTCTTTGACTCACCCAATGAGAACATCACCGCCAAGTGCCTCATGGCTAAAGGCACCAATAAGGTAACCCTCAACATCAAAACTACCATCATTACTAATCCTTCCTTGATGGATTGCATTGATGAAAATGAGGGGTCGAAGTAGGAAGAAAATGAATTTGGGTCCTTTATGAGTAAGCTCAAGGGGAAACCCAAGAAGCACTTCGTTACTCTCTTGGAACAACTTGGTGAGGCCAATGACATGATCGAGGCTCATGAAGAAACCATCTCTAAGATGGAGGGGCATAGTCGTGACTATGCCGATGAGATATCGGACCTCTCTAATGCACTTGAGGAAGAGCGTGATCATCGTTTGGCTCTTGAGGGGTCACACAATGATGATCATGCCAAATTAAAGAAAGATCTTGATCATGCACTTGTTATATCTCGTGTGCTAAATTCTGAGAAGGCCAAACTTGGGGTTGATCTTGCTAGACTCAAGGAGGAGTTTGATATACTTGACGAGTCTCACAAGGCCTTGAAGGGCGCTCATGCTAGCCTCAAAGAGTCTCATGATCAACTCCAAGTGAAGCTAACCAAGGAGAAAGCCACTTTTCCTCATATGGTTTTAATTGATAATGCAAATGCTACTAACCCATGTTGTGAGCATCTGCATCTTGTGGAGGAGAATGCAAAGTTGAAGGAGTGATACGTCTCCAACGTATCTACAATTTTTTATTGTTTCATGCTGGTATATTATAAATATTGGATGTTTTATAATAATTTTATAGTCATTTTATATCATTTTTTGGTACCAACCTATTGACATAGTGCCAAGTGCCAGTTGTTGTTTTCTGCATGTTTTTACATCGTAGGAAATCAATATCAAACGGAGTCCAAATGCAACGAAACTTTACGGAGATTTTTTTGGACCAGAAGAAACATAATGGGCCCTGGCTGCGCCTGGGGGTGCTCCGAGGAGAGCACAACCCACCAAGGCGCGCCAGGAGGCCCAGGGGCGCCCTGGTGGGTTGTGCCCACCTCGGGTGCCCCCCGAACCACCTCTTTGCACTATAAATAACCCAATATTCCCAAAGCCCTAGGGAGTCGACGAAATATTCATCCAGCCGCCGCAGAGTCTAGAACCACCAGATCCAATCTAGACACCATCTCGGATGGGGTTCACTACCTCCATTGGTGCCTCTCCGATGATGCGTGAGTAGTTGTTTGTAGAACTTCGGGTCTGTAGTTAGTAGCTAGATGGCTTCCTCTCTCTCGCTGAATTCTCAATACAATGGTCTCTTGGAGATCCATATGATGTAACTCTTGTGCGGTGTGTTTGTTGGGATCGATGAACTTTGAGTATATGTTCAGATCTATCTTTTTATATCCATGAAAGTTATTTGAGTTTCTTTGATCTCTTATATGCATGATTGCTTATAGCCTCGTATTTCTTCTCCGATATTTGGGTTTTGTTTGGCCAACTTGATCTATTTATCTTGCAATTGGAAGAGGTGCTTTGTAGTGTGTTCGATCTTACGGTGCTTGATCCCAGTGACAGAAGGGGAACCGACACGTATGTATCATTGCTACTAAGGATAAAACGATGGGGTCTATCTCTATATAGATAGATCTTGTCTACATCATGTCATCGTTCTTATTTCATTACTCCGTTTCTCCATGAACTTAATACACTAGATGCATGCTGGATAGCGGTCGATGTGTGGAGTAATAGTAGTAGATGCAGGCAGGAGTCGGTCTACTAATCTTGGACGTGATGCCTATATAATTATCATTGCCTGGATATTGTCATGATTATTTGAAGTTCTATCAATTGCCCAACAGTAATTTGTTCACCCACTATTGGTGTCAAAACCGGCGGATCTCGGGTAGGGGGTCCCGAACTGTGCGTCTAGGCCGGATGGTAACAGGAGGCAGGGGACACGAAGTTTTACCCAGGTTCGGGCCCTCTCGATGGAGGTAAAACCCTACGTCCTGCTTGATTAATATTGATGATATGGGTAGTACAAGAGTTGATCTACCACGAGATCAGAGAGGCTAAACCCTAGAAGCTAGCCTATGGTATGATTGTTGATGTGTATGTTGTCCTACAGACTAAAACCCTCCGGTTTATATAGACACCGGAGAGGGTTAGGGTTACATAAAGTCGGTTACAATGGTAGGAGATCTGATCATCCGTATCGCCAAGCTTGCCTTCCACGCCAAGGAAAGTACCTTCCGGATACGGGACGGAGTCTTCAATCTTGTATCTTCATAGTCCAGGAGTCCGGCTAAAGGTATAGTTCGGCTATCTGAACACCCCCTAATCCAGGACTCCCTCAGTAGCCCCCGAACCAGGCTTCAATGACGATGAGTCCGGCGCGTAGATTGTCTTCGGCATTGCAAGGCGGGTTCTCCTCCAAATTCCGTGTACCTGTTTGAATAAAGTCCGGTTTCTTGTAGATGTTGCGCTCCTTGGCTTCTATGCCCAATAATGGCCATTTTCCACGTGTCAAACGAATATGAAAAGTCTGAGTGTTTTTACGTTCACACCCCTAGCCACGTAAATGAGTTTCCCTTTTTAAGGGGATGAGGATTTAGATCCAATCCACACCTTCTCCCCTCCATGAGTGTTCATCAGAGCGCATCCGACAAAGGCCCATTCCACCATGGCCAGCCGCCGCAACTCCTCCTCTCGCCCTTCTAGCCCTAAGCCTGGATATTGGGAGAGATGTTCTACTCCGCATAGCAAGCTAGTGACGCTTCAGACCAAGGGATTTCTCCCCCCCGGCCTATATGGTCCCGGTCCGAGCCGGTCTTGCTGTCTACAACGGCGGAGAGCAAGCAGAGAATGCCCCTAATCCATCCAAAGGAGAGAGGGTGTGCCTTGTCCCTTACTTAATAAGGGGGCTCAGATTTCCTATCCACCCGTTTCTCCGGGGGCTGCTGGAGTTCTACGGCCTCCAGCTACATCGTCTCACGCCTGCCTCAGTATTGCATATCGCGGGCTTTGTAGCCCTCTGCGAGCTGTTCTTGGGTATTGAAGCTCATTTCGGACTGTGGAAGGAGCTATTTTGCCTCGTGCCCCGTTCCAAGAAAGGGTCAATGTATCAAGTGGGTGGAGCCGAAGTATGGCGCATCGCCGGGACCGGATATCTGTCCGGAACCCCAAAGAAGGCATCCGAAGATTGGCCCTCGGAATGGTTCTATATAGAAGACGGCCCGCTGCCGGATCCTTTCCGTATCGGCCTCCCAGAGTTCGATAGTGCTCCTTTAAAGAAGCGCCTAAGCTGGCGTCCACGGAGCCCTCAAAGGGAAAGTGACAGGGACATCGTTTATCTCATGGGCCGAATAAGATTGTTGGCCCATTCCGGACTAACCATGATCGGAGTTATGGCCGAATGCATCATGCGGGGGGTGCAGCCACTTCAGTACAGAAGCCACCCCATGTGGGATTTCAACGGGGAGGACGACGCCACCCGCTATGGCTGTAAAGGGCCAGATTCAGTTGCCGCTCTATTAAAGATCTTGTCCACTTTGTACAAGGGATAAGAGGAGGAATTTCTCCGCGTCAACCCATAGGGTGGATTCTCTATGCACAATCCCCCAAGCTGGGTAAGTGGTCGCATTTACTTGCTCATCCGTTTAGTTTTCCCATTGTTAAATACTTAGTCTGATTACTTCAACGCAGGAACTGTGCCGGGCCGTTAAGGACATACGTAGCCCGCCTCCACAACCCGAGGACCCAGGACGGTCTCTCGACCCGGCCTCTCAAGAGGATCCGGACATATCTGTGGAGCTGATTGATGGAGTGTTCCATCAATTGAGCGAGGACAACGCCTTGGTGGCCATTACGGTCGATTACCCAGGGCTGATCCGAACACCCTAGGTACTTGAGACTGAAGTCCCTGTACCCCGAACAGGGGTCCGTCCACGCGTGTTCAATTTCTTGATTGCAACCGAACTTTGCAGGGGAGGTTTCTGAGGCAGAAGGCCGAACCTGCGGCGACAAACCAACCAGGGGCCATAGGGCCCCATGGGCAGAAAAGAGGTGTAGTCCGGACCGAGGCATCAGCGCGAAGGTATGGTGCGCCTCTTTATCCCAGTCGTTATACCTTCGAGGCACATTTGACACTCGTGCCCTTTTCAGGACAAAGAGACCTCGCCGGACTATATCCGGAGAGGCTGCTAATCGCGCCTCCACCAGCCAGGCTCCAAAGCCTGGTCCGGGGGTGGAAGCGAACGCAAGGCGTGTGCCAGACGTTCCTCCGACGGAGGATGCGGACGGGTTATCCGCCACCAACTCTGAGGTGGAAAGTGCCGTGAACCACAGGCGTCGCCGGACAATTCTTCGCGACGCTTGCTTCTCCCAAGAGGCACTAGATGCCTTCAATTCGGGAGATGCGCACCTCCGTGCCGCTCAAAATGGTCTAGCCAGAGCCACGGAGCAATATGTAAAAGACATACGGGAGCCTAAGGAGACCCCCTCTGGTAATATACATTTCGAAAGATAAGTATGTGGCGAAGCACGGCTTTGGTGCAAATCTGACAAATAAAATTGCAGATGGCGCCGGATTGAATCCGGAAAGGCAACACCTCCTACGCCAACTAAAGGCTGGTGAGAGCGTGCTATTAAAGGTTATGGGGGAGAAGAACGTTCTCCAAGATGCTAACACCCGGCTGGGCGTCGAGCTAAAAGATGTTTGTGCCCAGCTGTCAGACTCCGTGAAGGAGAATCAGCGGCTTCGGCGCGACATATTTAGTAAGTGCTTGACCGAACCTTTTGAAAGAAAGTTCGACGGTGCCGTCGATTAACAGAGCAACATCCGTAGGTATGTTAACAGGTCGTCCTACAGAGGAGATGCCCGGTTCTACTGGTGACCTTCTTCCCGAGCTCTTGCAATTGCTCGATCGAGTTCGGCAGGCGATGCGAGGCGTCGCCCGGGCCCTGTGGCCATCCGTCTCCATGCCCGAAGGTCTTGGAGTGCTTGCGGAGAAGCTGAGGGGAGCACGGCGGCGCTTCCAGTTTGGTATTTTTCTTGAGAGAAGACACTAGTGAAACCTACGGCACCCGGGTCTCTTTCTCATATATTTTCCTTTGCGGTCTACTTTTCCTTTGCATTTATTTTCAGATCTATTAAACCAAAAATACTAAAATACCTTGCTGAAATTTATTCTTATTTATTTTATTTGGCGTATGATCTATCAATCTACTACAATTTTATCTCGCGTCCGTTTGCCTATCTTGACGCGCCATACCTGGAAGGGATTGGCAACCCCTTTAACACATTGTGTTGCGAGGATTTGTTATCTGTGTGCAGGGGATGTTTACGTTGTGTTGCTTGGTTCTCCTACTGGTTCGATAACCTTGATTTCATATCTGAGGGAAATACCTACCGCCGTTGTGCTACATCATCCCTTCCTCTTTGGGGAAATACCGATGTAGCTTCAAGCGACATCAAAAGGAATTTCTGGCGCCATTGCTGGGCAGGATCTTCAACATATACCAGGTTCCTACTCACAAATATCATCTCCTCGCAATTTACATTATTTGCTATTTGCCTATCGTTTTCCTCTCCCCCACTTCACAAATATTTGCCATTTTATTCGCCCCTCTTTTTTCGTTCGTCGTTTCCTTGCCGGATCTGTTTTTGTGTGCGTTCTTGTTTGCGTAGTCATGATGCCTCAAAGAAAATATTATGATGTTCCTTACCCAAATAATTTGCTTGAAATTGAGAAAAGTACTAAGGAATATGTGAATACACAATTTGATCATAATAAGTATTTACTGAAGAACTTAAGGAACACTCCGTTGTGCCGGATGCTATCACAAAACAACTTGACGATATTAGTAGAGAAGTTTGCAAACTCCAATCTAAGTGTGCTTTTCCTGAAAGTTTGCTAGGAAGAATATCCGACGCACAAGCTACCTTAGTAAATCAAATGGCCGCTTAACCAATCTCGTTAGAAGATAAAAGTGATGAAGATATTAAAATGATTGGTGTTTCTTCTATTGATTCCTTGTTTAGTAAAGTTAAGATTGATGAAAAAGGGACTGGAGAAGAGTCAACTTTAGGTAGAAGGCGTCCCAATATTTCGGGGGTGAAAATCTTATTGAGAAAATTGATGAAAGTGGGTTTGAAGAGGTCGAAACTTTAGCTAGTGATGTGCCCACTCTTTTGGATCACAAAGATTTTAATTACGATAGTTGCTCTTTGATTGATTGTATTTCTTTGTTGCAATCCATGATAAATTCACCCCATGCTTATGAACAAAATAAAGCTTTTACTAGGCATATTGTTGATGCTATGATGAAAGCTTTTGAAGAAAAACTGGAATTAGAAGTTTCAATTCCTAGAAAATTGCATGATGAGAGGGAACCTACTATCAAATTCAAGATTAAAAATTATGAATGTTTTGCTTTGTGTGACTTGGGTGCTAGTGTTTCTACAATTCCGAAATCTTTATGTGATGTGCTTGGTCTTACTAATTTTGAAGAATGCTCTTTAAATTTGCACTTGGCAGATTCTATTATTAAAAAGCCTATGGGAAGAATTAATGATGTTCTTATTCTTGCAAATAGGAATTATGTGCCCATAGATTTTTATTGTTTTTGATATTGATTGCAATCCGTCTTGTCCAATTATTTTTGGTAGACCGTTTTTACGCACTATCGGTGTCGTGATTGATATGAAAGAAGGCAATACTAAGTTCCAATTTCCTTTGAGGAAGGGTGTGGAACATTTCCATAGAACAAGAATTAGGCCACCATATGAATCAATCATGAGAGAATCTTATGGATCTCGAACCAAAGATGACAAAACTTAGATCCTTGATGTATGCCTAGCTAAGGGCGTAAAACTATAGCACTTGTTGGGAGGCAACCCAATGAATAAAATTTATTTCTGCTTTTTGCTTTTTGTTCTTGTGTGTTTGCACAATTATGCTACTGTTATGATTGTCGTTTTTATGTTTTAATTAGTGTTTTTGCCAAGTAAAGCCTTTAGGATCTTCTTGGGTGATAGTTGTTTGATCTTGCTGAAAAAACAGAAACTTTTGTGCTCACGAAAACAATTCTCATTTTTTACCAAAGCATGCTAAAATACCAATTCTTTTTGCAGAAGATCAATATACAAATTGCTCAGGACCTCCTAATTTTTCAGAATTTGGAGTTATAGAAGTATTCGAAACACCCGGATTACTACAGACTGTTCTGTTTTTGACAGATTTTGTTTTCTTTGCATTGTGTGCTTGTTTTGATGGCTCTATGGTATTCTTTGATGAGTTTTTGCCATGGAAAAGTTGGAAAGAAGTAGATATAATGCAAGAAAAAAATATGGATTGGTTTGATACAATAATTATAGTAGTGATTTATTTTCTTATACTAACGGATCTCATGAAGGTTTTGTTGAGTTTTGTGTGATTGACGTTTTCAAGTTTTGGGTTATCTTACGATGGATGAAGGAATAAGGAGTAGAAGAGCCCAAGCTTGGAGACGCCCCGGCATCCCAAGCTATTATCCAAAAATGAGAAACCAAGTAAGCTTGGGGATGCCCCCGAGTGGCATCCCCTCTTTCTTCTAACGACCATCGGTATTTTACTCGAAGCTATATTTTTATTCATCACATACTATGTGTTTTGCTTGGAGTGTCTTGTATGATATGAGTTTTTGCTTTTTTTATTTTATGTTTTAAGTCTTGATCCCTTGCTGTACACACCTATTTGAGAGAGCCAAAATTATGTCATGACTTGTTAGAATTGCTCTCTTTGCTTTACTCAAAATTTTATGAGCTATGGACTTGCTCTAGTGCTTCACTTATATCTTTTTGAGCATGGTGTGCTTTAGTATTTTTGAAGAAATGCTCTCTTGCTTCACTTAGATTTACTTGGGAGTTAGTAAAATTTTCAAGAAATTCTCTCTTGCTTCACTTAAATTAATTTGAGAGAAAGAAGAAATATTATGCTCATGATCTTCACATATATTTGTTTGAGCTTATGAAAAGCAACACATGAAAATTAGTCCCAAAGTGATAGATATCCAAGAAGGATATAATAAAAACTTCAATGAAGAACATTGGACAAAATAAACTTGATTCTTAGTAATAGTTTTGAGGTATGATGATGTGATATGTGAGTTATGTTGATGAGTAATTATGCTTTAGTAAGAATATTGGTGTTATGGTTTGTGATTCCCTATGCAAGCACGAAAGTCAATAGTCATGCAATGAAATTATATCCTACTTGTGGTGCATTATTCGGTGTTAATTATGCTTAATGCTTGCTTATGAGATTATCCATTTCTTGGTTGGTCGCTTCTCAATCTTTTGCTAGCCTTCATTTTGCACTAAGTATGATCTCTACTTGTGCATCCAAAATCCTTTAAACCAGTTTTGCCACATGATTCCACTATATCTACCTATATGCGGTATTATTTTGCCGTTCTAAGCAAATTTGCATGTGCCATCTCTAGTTTTCAAAATAAACTTCTCTTTTGTGTGTTTGTTTTGCTCGCGGAGCAGTGAGGGGTGGCTAATATTTTCCATGCTAGATGTGTTATTCTCACGATGAGTGTTTATTCACTTGTCATTGCACAAGATTAAGGCAAAGGTATTAGGATGCCCAGTCCCGAAATGAAAATTGAATTTACTTTATGTTGTCAAATAATAAATTCCTTGGAAAGTGTTGGTATGGAGGGCAACCGTGGATACAGCTAGCCATGGAAAGTGAAAGTATGGTGGAAAAAGTAATAAACTTTAATTTCTATTTTGGAACCGCCTATAATATATCTAGCATGGAAAGTGTTGGGAACTCTAAGTCGTTTTTGTTGGTGGGATGGATACACCTCCCAAAATGTTTTTATCTCTAAGTTTTTCGCTTTGAGCTCTGGCACCTCTACAAATCCCTACTTCCCTCTGCGAAGGGCCTTTCTTTTACTTTATGCATTTTTTATTTTTGAATTTGAGTCTCCATCTTCTCTTGTAAAAGCACCAACTAGGAGGCAATATGATCGTACTTGAGTATTGGGTGTAGCTAATATGTGAGCGTGTTTCATGAATGGATCAATGGTTGAGCATGATGGGCCAGGGATAACTTATTTTAGCGTTGATATTTTCAAAGACATGGTTGCTTGTTGATATGCTTGAGTATTTAAATTATCATTTTAAAATTAGACTATTGCTTTGAATCACATAAATGTCCAAATTTCCATGCTATAAAGAAAAGAATATGATATCACATGTTAGGCAACATTCCACATCAAGAAATCTGTTTTTATCACCTCCCTACTCGAGGGCGAGTGGGAGTTAAGCTTGTGGATGCTGATACATCTCCAACGTATCTATAATTTTTGATTATTCCATGCTATTATATTATCAATCTTGGATGTTTTATAATAATTTTATATCATTTTTTGGTACTAACCTATTGACATGGTGCCAAGTGTCAGTTGATGTTTTCTGCATACTTTTTACATCGCAGGAAATCAATATCAAACGGAGTTCAAACGCAATGAAACTTTACAGAGATTTTTTTGGACCCGAAGGAACATAATGGGCCCTAGTTGCGCCTAGGGGGGTGCTCCGAGGAGAGCACAACCCACCAGGGCACACCAGGAGGCCCAGGTGCACCCTGGTGGGTTGTGCCCACCTCGGGTGCCCCTCGGACCGCCTCTTTGCTCTATAAATACCCCAATTTTCCCAAAACCCTAGGGGAGTCGATGAAATATTGATCCAACCGCCGCAGAGTCCAGAACCACCAGATCCAATCTAGACACCATCTCGGATGGGGTTCACCACCTCCATTGGTGCCTCTCCGATGATGTGTGAGTAGTTCTTTGTAGACCTTAGGGTCTATAGTTAGTTTCTAGATGGCTTCCTCTCTCTCGCTGAATTCTCAATACAATGGTCTCTTGGAGATCCATATGATGTAACTCTTTTGCGGCGTGTTTGTTGGGATCGATGAACATTGAGTTTATGATCAGATCTATCTTTTTATATCCATGGAAGTTATTTGAGTTTCTTTGATCTCTTATATGCATCATTTCTTATAGCCTCGTATTTCTTCTCCGATATTTTCGTTTTGCTTGGCCAACTTGATAAATTTATCTTGCAATGGGAAGAGGTGCTTTGTAGTGGGTTCGATCTTACGGTGCTTGATCCCAGTGACAGAAGGGGAACCGACACGTATGTATCGTTGCTCGATAACCCACAAGTATAGGGGATCACAACAGTTTTCGAGGGTAGAGTATTCAACCCAAATTTATTGATTCGACACAAGGGGAGCCAAAGAATATTCTCAAGTATTAGCAACTGAGTTGTCAATTCAACCACACCTGGAAACTTAATATCTGCAGCAAAGTGTTTAGTAGAAAAGTAATATGATAGTAGTGGTAACGGTAGCAAAAGGTAATGATAGCAAAAGTAATGTTTTTGGTATTTTTGTAGTGATGATAGCAATAGCAATGGAAAAGTAAATAAGCGAAGAACAATATATGGAAAGCTCGTAGGCAATGGATCGGTGATAGAGAATTATGCCGGATGCGGTTCATCATGTAACAGTCATAACCTAGGGTGACACAGAACTAGCTCCAATTCATCAATGTAATGTAGGCATGTATTCCGAATATAGTCACACGTGCTTATGGAAAAGAACTTGCATGACATCTTGTGTCCTACCCTCCCGTGGCAGCGGGGTCCTAATGGAAACTAAGGGATATTAAGGCCTCCTTTTAATAGAGTACCGGACCAAAGCATTAACACATAGTGAATACATGAACTCCTAAAACTACGGTCATCACCGGGAGTGGTCCCGATTATTGTCACTTCGGGGTTGCCGGATCATAACACATAGTAGGTGACTATAGACTTGCAAGATAGGATCAAGAACTCACATATATTGATGAAAACGTAATAGGTTTAGATCTGAAATCATGGCACTCGGGCCCTAGTGACAAGCATTAAGCATAGCAAAGTCATAGCAACATCAATCTCAGAATATAGTGGATACTAGGGATCAAACCCTAACAAAACTAACTCGATTACATGATAAATTTCATCCAACCCATCACCGTCCAGCAAGCCTACGATGGAATTACTCACGCACGGTGGTGAGCATCATGAAATTGGTGATGGAGGATGGTTGATGATGACGACGACGACGAATCCCCCTCTCCGGAGCCCCGAACGGACTCCAGATCAGCCCTCCCGAGAGGTTTTAGGGCTTGGTGGCGGCTCCGTATCGTAAAACGTGATGAATCCTTCTCCCTGATTTCTTTTCTCCTCGAAAGCAAATATATAGAGTTGGAGTTGAGGTCCGTGAAGCTCCAGGGGGCCCACGAGGTAGGGGGCACGCCCAAGGGGCAGGCGCGCCCCCCACCCTCGTGGCTAGGGTGTGGTCCCCCTGGTCTTCATCTTTTGCAAGGATTTTATATTATTTCCAAAAAGATGTTCCATGAAGTTTTAGGTCATTCCGAGAACTTTTGTTTCTGCACTTAAATAACACCATGGCAATTCTGCTGAAAACAGCGTCAGTCCGGGTTAGTTCCATTCAAATCATGCAAGTTAGAGTCCAAAACAAGGGCAAAAGCGTTTGGAAAATTAGATACGATGGAGACGTATCAACTCCCCCAAGCTTAAACCTTTGCTTGTCCTCAAGCAATTCAGTTGACAAACTGAAAGTGATAAAGAAAAGCTTTTACAAACTCTGTTTGCTGTTGTTGCTGTAAATATGTAAAGCCAGCATTCAAGTTTTCAACAAAGATTATAAACTAACCATATTCACAATAATGCTTAGGTCTCATGTTTACTCATATCAATGGCATATTCAACTAGCGAGCAATAATAATAAATCTCGGATGACAACACTTTCTCAAAACAATCATAATATGATATAACAAGATGGTATCTCGCTAGCCCTTTCTTAGAACGCAAAACATAAACGCAGAGCACCTTCAAAGATCAATGACTGACTAGACATTGTAATTCATGGTAAAAGAGATCCAGTCAAGTCATATTCAATGTAAACTAACAGTAATGAATGCAAATGACATCGGTGCTCTCCAACTGGTGCTTTTTAATAAGAGGATGATGACTCAACATAAAAGTAAATAGATAGGCCCTTCGCAAAGGGAAGCAGGGATTTGTGGAGGTGCCAGAGCTTAGTTTAAAATAGAGATGAATAATATTTTGAGCAGTATACTTTCATTATCAACATAACAACCAAGAGATGGCGATATCTTCCATGCTACACACATTATAGGTGGTTCCCAAACATAATGGTAAAGTTTATACCCCCCTCCACCAACAAGCATCAATCCATGGCTTGCTCGAAACAACGAGTGCCTGCAACTAACAAGAGTCCCAGGGGGAGTTTTTGTTTGCAATTATTTTGATTTGATTTGCACAAAGCCTGGGACTGGGCATCCCGGTGACCAGCCATTTTCTCGTGAGTGAGGAGCGGAGTCCACTCCTCTTGAGAATAACCCGCCTAACATGGAAGATACGGACAACCCTAGTTGACACATGAGCTATTCGAGCATACAAAACAGGATGTTTATTTGAAGGTTTAGAGTTTGGCACATAGAAATTTACTTGGAACGGCAGGTAGATACCGTATATAGGTAGGTATGGTGGACTCATATGGAATAACTTTGGGGTTTATGGGATTGGATGCACAAGCAGTATTCCTGCTTAGTACAGGTGAAGGCTAGAAAAAGACTGGGAAGCGACCAACTAGAGAGCGACAACAGTCATGAACATGCATTAAAATTAATCAACACCGAATGCAAGCAAGATTAGGATATAATCCACCATGAACATAAATATCGTGAAGGCTATGTTGATTTTGTTTCAACTACATGCATGAACATGCGCCAAGTCAAGTCACTTAAATCATTCAGAGGAGGATACCACCCTATCATACCACATCACAACCATTTTAATAGCATGTTGGCACGCAAGGTAAACCATTATAAGCTCCTAGCTAATTAAGCATGGCATAAGCAACTATAATCTCTAATTGTCATTGCAAACATGTTTATTCGTAATAGGCTGAATCAGGAACGATGAACTAATTATATTTACAAAAACCAGGGAGGTCGAGTTCATACCAGCTTTTCTCATCTCAGTCAGTCCATCATATATCATCATAATTGCCTTTCACTTGCATGACCGAATGATGTGGATAATAATAATAGTGCACGTGCATTGGACTAAGCTGGAATCTGCAAGCATTCAATAAACAGGAGAAGACAAGGCAATATGGGCTCTTTTGTCAGATCAACAATAATGCATATAAGAGCCACTTCAACAGTTTAATTATGGTCTTCTCCTATCGACCCCCAAAGAAAAGAAAAGAAATAAAACTATTTACACGGGAAAGCTCCCAACAAGCAAAAGAAGAATAGGAAATCTTTTTGGGTTTTCTTTTTAATTACTACTACAAGCATGGAAAGTAAAACTAGCTAAAAGCTACAACTATTTTTTTGATTTTTCTTAAAGTTTAGTAAGCACACAAGAAGAAAGCATAAAAAGGAAATAAACTAGCATGAATGATACAATGAAAAAGTATGAGCACCGACATCTAACAATGAGCGTGTGAATATAAACGTAATGTCGGTGAGAAACACGTACTCCCCCAAGCTTAGGCTTTTGGCCTAAGTTGGTCTATGGCCCGGCTGGCCTGGCGGATATCCATAGTAATAGTTGGGGTCGTACTGCGATGCAGCAGTCATTGCATCATGGGCTGCAGCTTGGAGGCGAGCTATCTCAGCTCTCCTCTTATACTCTTCCGCCTCCTCTCTAGTTATAAAATATCCCCTTTTTGCCTGAAAGTCAAAGAAAGTAGAAGCAGGGAGAGTGACGTGATAGGTGCGTCGTCTGTCAAAGATTAGTCGGTACTGGAGGAACTGATCATTCCTCTCAACAAACTAATGACGAACCATAGCCTAATAATCCAAATAAGCAGGAGGCAACTCAATATCATCTTCATGTATGGTTATACCAAGAAAATTAGCTATGCGGGTTGCATAAATTCCACCAAAGAAATCTCCATTAAATCTATTAAGATGCAACCTACGTGCAACAATGGCTCCCAAATTATAAGATTTATCTGCTAACACAGCACTTCTAAGAATACTGAGGTCAGGGACACACATGTGACATGCCTCATCTTTACCATTAATGCATTTACCTATGAAGAGAGCAAAATAATGTATAGCAGGAAAGTGAATGCTCCCTATGGTAGCTTGTGTTATATCTCTAGATTCCCCCACAGTTATACTAGCAAGAAAACCTCTAAATTCATATTTGTGAGGTTCCCTAACACTACCTCATTGTGGAAGTTTGCAAGCAGTGGTAAAATCCTCTAAGTCCATCGTATAAGATTTTTCATAAAGATCAAACAGGATAGTTGGAGAATTGCGTGAAGATGAAAATTCAAACCTCCTCACAAAGGAACTAGTGAGATAGTGGTACTGGCCGCACTTTTCCTCCTCGAAGCTCACAAGATAAGCGTTACGCAAATATGCGTTAAATTCTTCCTTGATTTCCGCTCGATCCATAAAGTCCTCTGAAGGCCATTCACAGGGCCGCATTGGAGCGTCCCTTGGTGGCTCATCATCAGCATCACGCATTTCAAGCCTGGGTTCTTGTTTCCTTGAAGAGCCACCTTGGTACATTTTCCTAAACATATTTCTTCCTCTAAAAAATTTCTGAAATTTTTAGTAAATAAAAATAAAAGTGAACCAAACTCAACAAAATTGATAGCAACTACTCCTACAAGTGCCTAGAGCCTATATCATGCATCAAAACTACTTGGAACCATATAAATTTGACATGCAAGCTCAAGAACAGGGTCACCTAGGCAGCACAAATTTGCAATGAATAAAGCACTAGAACAAAAACTAATTGGACCAATGGAGGAGTCACATACCAAGGAACAATACCCCCAAGCAGTTTTGTGAGAGGTGCTTTGAGAAAGGAGATCGAAAATGGCAGCAAAATGAACTTGGACTCCGGTTTGAACTAGATAATCGTGTTTCTGGGAGGAAGAAGGAGTGTGTGGGTGCAGGAATAAGTGGAGTGAAAGCACAAGTGCTCCCTAGGTGGTTTTGATAATTGATGACAACATATCTCTTGTTGGACTAATGTTTCTATCTAGCATGTTTCAGATAAGTTCAACAATGGAGTGGCATGGACTAAAGGTTGTGGGAACTCCTTCAAGATGCTAAGGACAAAGGATTGGCTAAAGCTTAAAGCTCAAGACTCTTCATTTTACATTTTAGTGATCCAAGATCACATTGAGTCCATAGGAAAAGCCAATACTATCAAGGAGGGATGAGGTGTTGCTTAATGAGCCTCTTGCTTCATGTGCTTAATGATACGCTCCAAAATCCTCAGCTACTTTCCCACTTCCACATATGACCTAAACCCTAAGCCAAACTCGGTCATACCGATTCTTTCTATCCGGGGCCACCGAGTTTCACTTGTCATAAGCCACTGCCAAACCCTAGCAATTCGGTTCTACCGATAGGGATCTTGGTCTCACCGAGATGGGATTGCAAACTCTCTGTTACCTATTGCAATATTCTTGGTCCCACCGAGATATGCAATTGGTCCCACCGAGATTGCAATGTAAATTCAGTGTTTCCTTTTTGTAACTTTTCGGTCTCACCGAAAGAGCAAATCGGTCCCACCGAGTTTGCCTGACCAACTCTCTGGTTAGCTAATTACCAAATTCGGTCTCACCGAGTTTGTGTAATCGGTCTCACCGAGATTACGTTATGCCCAAACCCTAACCATATCGGTCCTACCGAGTTGCATGTCAGTCCCACCGAAAATCTCTAATGGTCACTAGGTTTACCTTTTCGGTCCGACCGAGTTTGTTGATTCGGTCCCACCGAGATTGGAAAACTGTGTGTAACGGTTGGATTTTGTGTGGAGGCTATATATACCCCTCCACCTCCTCTTCATTCGTAGAGAGAGCCATCAGAACACATACACAATTCCAACTCATATGTTCTGAGAGAGAACCACCTACTCATGTGTTGAGACCAAGATATTCCATTCCTACCATATGAATCTTGATCTCTAGCCTTCCCCAAGTTGCTTTCCACTCAAATCTTCTTTCCACAAAATCCAAATCCTATGAGAGAGAGTTGAGTGTTGGGGAGACTATCATTTGAAGCACAAGAGCAAGGAGTTCATTACCTGCACACCATTTGTTACTTCTTGGAGAGTGGT
Organism: Triticum urartu; assembly: GCF_056163025.1. NCBI lineage: Eukaryota > Viridiplantae > Streptophyta > Magnoliopsida > Poales > Poaceae > Triticum > Triticum urartu. Next base: position 267,348,934 of record NC_141879.1, on the reverse strand, counting down.
GTCTCCTAGATTGGCTAGGTGTCACTTGGGAGCCTCCGAAAAGATTGTGGAGTTGAACCAAGGAGTTTGTAAGGGCAAGGAGATCGCCTACTTCGTGAAGATCTACCGCTAGTGAGGCAAGTCATGTGTGGGCGATGGCCATGGTGGGATAGACAAGGTTGCTTCTTCGTGGACCCTTTGTGGGTGGTTGCTTCTTCGTGGACCCTTTGTGGGTGGTTGCTTCTTCGTGGACCCTTCGTGGGTGGAGCCCTCCGTGGACTCGTGCAACCATTACCCTTTGTGGGTGGAGCCCTCCGTGGACTCGCGCAACCGTTACCCTTTGTGGGTTGAAGTCTCCATCAACGTGGATGTAGGATAGCACCACCTATCCGAACCACGGGAAAAACATCCGTGTCTCCAATTGCGTTTGAATTCTCCAAACCCTTCCCTTTACATTCTTGCAAGTTTCATGCTTTACAATCCGCTGCTCATATACTCTTTGCATGCTTCCTCGATATGTATTGTGTATGTTAAAATTGTGCCTAAAACTCCACTCAAACCAAAAAGGCCTAAAAATTTCAACTTTAGCACTAAGTGTCTAATCACCCCCCCTCTAGACACATCTACTTCTAGATCCTACAAGTGGTATCAGAGCTTTGGTCTCCATTGCCTTGGTTTAATCACCATTGGAGGAAGATGGATGTGTCTACTTTAGGGAGTCTTAGACATAGAGTGCCTATTCTTGATGGAGAATATTTTCATGAGTGGAAAAATGAGATGCTTGTAATCTTCAATCAATATCATTTGAACAAGTATATTGCTAGCCCTTGTGCACCTCATATTGATCCTCTGCATCCTAGCCTAGATGAAGATATTGACATGATTCGCAATCTTAGAACTATTGAGCTCATCATTAGAGGATTGCCCAAAAATTTGATTGCTAGTTTGCCTACTCTTAATTGTGCCTATACTATATGGAAATTTCTTGAGGAACGATTTCCCGATCATTCCTTGAAAACTTTGGATGGAATTCTCCATAAATCTATTGCCTTGAGTAAGATGAACTCTAGTGATCCTAGTTTTGGTAATTGTCTTTTTGAACTTACCAATCTTAAGCATGCTAAAGGAGATGTTGGAATCATTAGTGACATTATATTCGAAGCTATAAGAATTCATAAAAGTGACCACTTTGATGACCATTTATCTAATGAATTACCCTCTCTAAGAAATGATGAGTCACAAGATCATGATGAACATGGATACTATGATGATGATGATAGTGACTTCGATCTTGATGTTGCAATGAGACATTTTGGTCTTACGGCAAATCTTCGGGGATATGCGTCAGGAGGAAAGGAATGGGCTCTTGATAGTGGATGTACTGATCATATGACCGCAGATGAAGAGATATTCCGTGAGCTTGCTGAAAATGACGGCCCTCGAAAATATGTCACCTTTGGTGATAATTCAAAGGGTAAAGTGGTTGGCCTTGGTAAGGTGGCCATCTCACATGATAGTTCCATTCAAAATTTCATGCTCGTTGAATCTCTTGGCTACAACTTACTTTCAGTATCTAGACTTGCTGATTTCAGTTTGAATGTCCTATTTACTGAGGTAGATTGCCAAATATTTCGTCGAGACAATCATAAAATGGTCTTTACCGGTATGTGTATAGGTGATCTTTACATTGTCGATTTCTCTAAAAAGGCACAACCTAAAACTTGCTTTGTTGCTAAATCCTCAAAAGGTTGGTTGTGGCATAGACGACTAGGTCATGTTGGCATGAGAAACCTTGACAAGCTTATTAAAGGAAATCATATCCTTGGAGTTAACGATGTCATATTTGATAAGGATAGACTTTGCAGTGCTTGTCAAGCAGGTAAACAGGTTGGAAGAAGACATCCCGTGAAGAACATCATGACCACAAGGAGGCCACTCGAGCTACTTCATATGGATCTTTTTGGTCCCAACGCCTACAAGAGTCTCGGTGGAAATTCTTTTGGTCTAGTTATAGTTGATGATTTTTCAAGATTTACGTGGCTGTTCTTTCTTAATGACAAGTCGCAGGTCCAGAAGATCTTCAGAAACTTTGCTAGGAAGGCCCAAAATCAGTTTGAGGCGAAGATCAAGAAGGTTCGGAGTGACAACGGAACGGAGTTCAAGAACGCAAATGTGGACACCTTTCTTGACGAAGAAGGGATTTCACATGAGTTCTCGGCTACGTACACACCTCAACAAAATGGATTTGTTGAGAGGAAGAACCGGACGCTCATCGAAATGGTAAGAACGATGCTTGATGAATACAAGACGCCGAAACACTTTTGGGCAGAAGCGGTTGAGACAGCTTGTCACGCAACAAATCGCTTATATCTTCACAAGCTACTCGGCAAGACGGCATACGAGCTTCTCACCGGTAACAAACCCCAAGTTGGATACTTTCGAGTATTCGGCTCAAAGTGCTACATTCTTGATAAGCATCGTCGTTCAAAGTTTGCTCCTAAATCTCATGAAGGTTTTCTACTTGGTTATGGCTCAAACTCTCACACTTACTGTGTCTACAACAATTTCACCCGAAAGTTGAAGAGACGGTAGATGTGAAGTTTGATGAATCTAATGGCTCGCAAGTAGAGCAATTGCCAATTGATGTAGGAGACAAAGACCCTTCAGAAGCAATTCAAGACTTCTCCATTGGCAAAATTCGTCCAACGGAGGTGAAGGAGAGTACTTCATCCGTCCAAGTGGAAGCTTCCACTTCACGACAAGGTGAACCAAGAATCGACGCGGAAGCATCCACAAGTGGGACACACCAAGATGAAGAAAACGAGGAAATACATCAAGACGAACATCAACAACCTCCTTCTCCACCACGACAAGAGAACGATGACGTCAACAATGAAGAAGGCCAAGAAGAAGAACAAGATGAAGAAGATGTTCAACGAAGACCCGAGCAAAAGCTCTCATGAGTTCGAGCAAGAATTGCCAAAGATCATCCCGTCGAGCAAATCCTCAATGATATACAAACAGGGAGAATCACTCGCTCAAAAACTCGTTTAGCTAACTTTTGTGAAAACTATTCATTCATCTCTAGCATTGAACCTATGAAGGTTGAAGAAGCATTGGAAGATCCGGATTGGATAAACGCTATGCATGAAGAGCTACACAATTTTGAGAGAAACCAAGTTTGGACATGGTTGAGAAGCCTGACAACAACCACAACATCATTGGTACCAAATGGGTGTTTCGCAACAAGCAAGATGAAGATGGACAAGTGGTTCGCAACAAAGCACGTCTCGTCGCCCAAGGATACACACAAGTCGAAGGTATGGACTATGGTGAGACATATGCTCCCATTGCTAGACTTGAGTCCATTCGCATCTTACTTGCCTATGCTAATCACCATAATATCACATTGTACCAAATGGACATTAAAAGTGCTTTTCTAAATGGTGAAATAGAGGAGGAAGTTTATGTCAAACAACCTCCCGGCTTTGTCAATCCTAAGAAACCAAATCATGTTTACAAACTTCACAAAGCTCTTTATGGTCTTAAACAAGCTCCTAGAGCATGGTATAAATGCTTGACCAAGTTCCTTACTACAAGTGGTTTTGAAATTGGTAAAATTGATTCTACTCTTTTTACTAAAAGGGTTAATGGAGAACTATTTGTATGCCAAATTTATGTTGATGATATCATATTTGGTTCAACTAACCCTCTCTTTAGTGAAAAGTTTGGAAAGCTAATGTCAGAGAAGTTTGAGATGTCTATGATGAGTGAACTCAAATTCTTTCTCGGTTTGCAAATCAAGCAAACTAAGGAAGGTACATTTGTCTCTCAAACAAAGTACACCAAGGACTTATTCAAGAAGTTCAATATGCAAGAATGCAAAGGTATGTCTACACCCATGCCTACTAGTGGACATAATGATTTGACCAAAGATGGTGAACCGGTTGATCAAAAGGTTTATCGCTCTATGATTGGTTCATTGTTATACCTATGTGCTTCACGTCCCGATATTATGCTAAGTGTGTGCATGTGTGCACGATATCAAGCCGCTCCTAAAGATTGTCATCTTAAGGCTGTGAAAAGGATAGTGAGATATTTAATCCATACACCAAATTTTGGCATTTGGTATCCTAAGAGGTCTTCTTTTGATCTTGTTGGCTATTCCGACCCGGATTATGCCGGAGACAAGGTTGATAGAAAGTCCACTTCGGGTACTTGTCAATTTCTTGGTAGATCTCTTGTGTCTTGGTCTTCCAAGAAACAAAACTCGGTATCCTTATCCATCGCCGAAGCGGAATACATTGCCGCTGGTTCACGTTGTGCTCAATTACTTTGGATGACCCAAACTCTTAAAGATTATGGGATCTATGTGAAACATGTTCCACTACTTTGTGACAATGAAAGTGCTATCAAAATTGGTCATAATCCTGTACAACATTCTCGAACTAAGCATATTGAAGTTCGTCATCATTTCATTCGAGATCATGTTGCTAAGGGTGACATTAATCTTAAGCACGTTCGCACCGATAAGCAATTAGCGGATATATTTACTAAACCTCTTGATGAGAAAGTATTTTGCAGGTTGAGAGGATAATTGAACATCATTGATGCTTCAAACTTGGAGTAGAAACTCCATTGGATACATGCAAGACATGAGCTTATGACTAATCCATGATATATCTCTTATGATAACTATCTTATATCTTGGATATATTTGCACCTTGCATGTTGTCTAACCCATGTAGGTGCTTGGTTGAATCTAATTCCATGAGATTGCGACTCATTCACATCTTGAGCAATCTCTACATCACCAAGACTCTACACAATAGTGGTTGAAGACAAGGAAGCACAAAACCATTCAAACATATCCTTTGACAAATTCTATGTTAAGCTTCATGATTGTCATTTTTGGATACACAAGTGCTCTTCCTTGCAAGAACTAACCCATGTAGGTAGATGAACTCAAACTCCAAGTGGTGCTCCCAACTCTTGATGAGCTACATCAACCTTGAGCACCCACACAAGTTCAACTACATGAGCAAGAACCACACCACCACCCAAGGTATGTTATTCCATCTTAGAGAAGCTTTACTCCAAGACATGAGTCAAAGCAACTCAACAAGATGTGAATACATCAAGATGCTTAAACGAAAAATGGTAACCCCATTTTGAGCTTAAATGATGAGTATGACCTATGATCAAGTGTTCTCACTTGACTCCTAAGTCAATATACTCTAACATAGGTGACTATGTCACCGCCCAACTCTAGATGAATCTCTCTTGTGTTCTTTCTTTGCGTTATTGCATTTGTCTCATGCATGTTTATTTTCTTTCTCTTTTTCAAAAAAAAAATTCTTATCTTTTCTCTTTGTTTTTGTTCTGCATTTTCTGCGTTTAATTCCTTGCAAATCCTTCAGGTAATTCATTGCAAATATTTGTGAGATCTTACTTGACTAGTGAGCTAAGGTGACAAGTGTTCTTCTCTGTGATGAACTCGGTTTCACCGAATTGTCATTTTCGGTCCAACCGAATCCCTTCGGTACTACCAAAACATGCCACTCGGTGCCACCGATTTCGCAACAGGAAAAACAGTTTGCCACATATTCTATATTTCTTCTGATCCAGCTCCACTCAATGAATCTTGTCCTCTACAAGCATCACAGTTTTATTCACTGCTTTATGCTAAATCTCAAGGACCAAACCTATTCGACGGATTCCAGGAAAGGCCTTCTTGGAAATTGATGTCAAAGGGGGAGAGAGAGATCACATCAAAGCTTATCATCAGGGAGAGAGAGATCACATCAAAAGCTTATCACCTAGAAAGTAGAAAGTACTAAGGGGGAGAGAATACTCAAGGATCCCATATATTAAAGGGGAGAAAGAAATCTCCAGGGGGAGAGAATACTCAAGGATCCCAGATGCTTGATGTTCAAGAGGAGAGATGCCACATGCCTTTTTGGGGGAAAGACATGTTCATATGTACTCATTTGAATTAAGTTCTATTCATATCTTTCAGCTCTGATTTTCTGTTCCCTATCTTCTCCCAATATCCCATGTTAGATTCAGGGGGAGCAAGACACCTAAGGGAAAGAAATCAGTCAAATTCATTGCATGTCTTTATTCTTGGGGACATGTTGAATTCAATGTGCTACCTTGTACTTACTCTCTACATGTCATCCCAGTCTTGGTATTCTTGTGGTTTCTTCTGTTTGCTCTGGCTAGTGGATGTACCTGTGTTATCTAACTTTGTTTGTGCAGGTTCATTTCATCCTAAGCCAACTCAAGACCACAAGGTAAGTATATGCATCAAAATCATGAGTATGAGGAGTTCTTGCTTATGTACATACTGTTTGCAAGAAGGACTCATGAGCATGAAGGTATTTTCCTTGATAATCTTTTGCTCTGAAGCATATGGCCAAGATACATGTAACACATTGCCTACTCTATCATGGTTATGCTCTCACATGCCTCTATATTTCATATTTACATGAGTGCATACATGTAGGGGGAGCCTATGCTTGTTACATGTCCTTCCCAAGCTTTACTTGTTGTTCTTTATATCTTTATCTAAAGCTTTGATGTATGTTGCCATCAATTACCAAAAAGGGGGAGATTGAAAGCACAAGTGCTCCCTAGGTGGTTTTGATAATTGATGACAACATATCTCTGGTTGGACTAACGTTTCTATCTAGCATGTTTCAGATAAGTTCAACAATGGAGTGGCATGGACTAAAGGTTGTGGGAACTCCTTCAAGATGCTAAGGACAAAGGATTGGCTAAAGCTTAAAGCTCAAGACTCTTCATTTTACATTTTAGTGATCCAAGATCACATTGAGTCCATAGGAAAAGCCAATACTATCAAGGAGGGATGAGGTGTTGCTTAATGAGCCTCTTGCTTCATGTGCCTAATGATACGCTCCAAAATCCTCAGCTACTTTCCCACTTCCACATATGACCTAAACCCTAAGCCAAACTCGGTCATACCGATTCTTTCTATCCGGCGCCACTGAGTTTCACTTGTCATAAGCCACTGCCAAACCCTAGCAATTCGGTTCTACCGATAAGGATCTCGGTCTCACCGAGATGGGATTGCAAACTCTCTGTTACCTATTGCAATATTCTCGGTCCCACCGAGATATGCAATCGGTCCCACCGAGATTGCAATGTAAATTCAGTGTTTCCTTTTTGTAACTTTTCGGTCTCACCGAAAGAGCAAATCGGTCCCACCGAGTTTGCCTGACCAACTCTCTGGTTAGCTAATTACCAAATTCGGTCTCACCGAGTTTGTGTAATCGGTCTCACCGAGATTACGTTATGCCCAAACCCTAACCATATCGGTCCTACCGAGTTGCATGTCAGTCCCACCGAAAATCTCTAACGGTCACTAGGTTTACCTTTTCGGTCCGACCGAGTTTGTTGATTCGGTCCCACCGAGATTGGAAAACTATGTGTAACGGTTGGATTTTGTGTGGAGGCTATATATACCCCTCCACCTCCTCTTCATTCGTAGAGAGAGCCATCAGAACACATACACAATTCCAACTCATATGTTCTGAGAGAGAACCACCTACTCATGTGTTGAGACCAAGATATTCCATTCCTACCATATGAATCTTGATCTCTAGCCTTCCCCAAGTTGCTTTCCACTCAAATCTTCTTTCCACAAAATCCAAATCCTATGAGAGAGAATTGAGTGTTGGGGAGACTATCATTTGAAGCACAAGAGCAAGGAGTTCATTACCTACACACCATTTGTTACTTCTTGGAGAGTGGTGTGTCCTAGATTGGCTAGGTGTCACTTGGGAGCCTCCGACAAGATTGTGGAGTTGAACCAAGGAGTTTGTAAGGGCAAGGAGATCGCCTACTTCGTGAAGATCTACCGCTAGTGAGGCAAGTCCTGTGTGGGCGATGGCCATGGTGGGATAGACAAGGTTGCTTCTTCGTGGACCCTTTGTGGGTGGTTGCTTCTTCGTGGACCCTTCGTGGGTGGAGCCCTCCGTGGACACGCGCAACCGTTACCCTTTGTGGGTGGAGCCCTCCGTGGACTCACGCAACCGTTACCCTTTGTGGGTTGAAGTCTCCATCAACATGGATGTAGGATAGCACCACCTATCCGAACCACGGGAAAAACATCCGTGTCTCCAATTGCGTTTGAATTCTCCAAACCCTTCCCTTTACATTCTTGCAAGTTGCATGCTTTACATTCCGCTGCTCATATACTCTTTGCATGCTTCCTCGATATGTATTGTGTATGTTGAAATTGTGCCTAAAACTCCACTCAAACCAAAAAGGCCTAAAAATTGCAACTTTAGCACTAAGTGTCTAATCACCCCCCCCTCTAGACACATCTACTTCTAGATCCTACATGGAGGAGGGCCACCATGGGCCCACGAGGCAGGGGGCGCACCTAGGGGGGTAGGGCGCGCCCTCCACCCTCGTGGCCAGGTGGATGCCCCCCGTGCTGTGTTCGCAGTGCCAAATATTCTCAAATATTCTAGAAAAAATCATATTTAAATTTCAGGGCATTTGGAGAACTTTTATTTTCGGGATATTTTTATATTGCATGGATAAATCAGGTAACAGACGGAAAATACTTATTTTTATTTTATTTAATATAAATAACAGAAAGTAAAAGGAGGGTACAGAAGGTTGTGCCTTCTAGTTTCATCCATCTCATGCTCATCAAAAGGAATCTACTAACAAGGTTGATCAAGTCTTGTTAACGAACTCATTCCGAATAACATGGAACCGGAGAAATTTCAAATAACACTATGTTACCTCAACGGTGATATGCACATCCCCAATAATAAGAATATCATATTTCTTTTTGACAGTAGGTAGAGGAAATTCAAAACCTCCAATAATAATCGACGGAATTTTTCCAATAGAGTTGATACTATGAACTTGAGGTTGTTTCCTCGGAAAGTGTACCGTATGCTCATTACCATTAACATGAAAAGTGACATTGCCTTTGTTGCAATCAATAACAGCCCCTACAGTATTCAAAAAGGGTCTTCCAAGAATAATAGACATACTATCGTCCTCGGGGATATCAAGAATAACAAAGTCCGTTAAAATAGTAACGTTTGCAACCACAACAGGCACATCCTCACAAATACCGACAGGTATGTCAGTTGATTTATCAGCCATTTGCAAAGATATTTCAGTAGGTGTCAACTTATTCAAATCAAGTCTATGATATAAAGAGAGAGGCATAACACTAACACCGACTCCAAGATCACATAAAGCAGTTTTAACATAGTTTCTTTTAATGGAGCATGGTATAGTGGGTACTCCTGGATCTCCAAGTTTCTTTGGTAATCCACCCTTAAAAGTATAATTAGAAAGCATGGTGGAAATTTCAGCTTCCGATATCTTTCTTTTATTACTAACAATTTCTTTCATGTACTTAGCATAAGGATTCATTTTAAGCATATCAGTTAATCGCATACGCAAAAACATAGGTCTAATCATTTCAGCAAAGCGCTCAAAATCCTCATCATCCTTTTCTTGGATGGTTTGGGAGGAAAAGGCCTGGGTTTCTGAACCCATGGTTCTCTTTCTTTACCATGTTTCCTAGCAACAAAGTCTTCCTTATCATAACGTTGATTCTTTGATTGTGGGTTATCAAGATCAACAGCAGGTTCAATTTCTACATCATTATCATTGCTAGGTTGAGCATCATCATGAACATTATCATTAACATTATCACTAGTTTCAGGTTCATTACCAGATTGTGTTTCAGCATCAGAAATAGAAATATCATTTGGATTCTCAGGTGTTTCAGCAATAGGTTCACTAGAAGCATGCAAAGTCCTATCATTTTTCTTTTTCTTCCTTTTAGAAGGACTAGGCACATCTACATTATTTCTCTCAGAATCTTGCTCAATTCTCTCAGGGTGGCCTTTAGGATACAAAGGTTCCTGAGTCATTTTACATGTTCTAGTAGCCACTCTAACAGCAAAATCATTATTCTTACTATTCAATTCATTGAGCAAATCATTTTGGGCCTTAAGTACTTGTTCTACCTGAGTGGTAACTATAGAAGCATGTTTACTAATAAGTTTAAGTTCACCTTTGACATTAGCCATATAATCACCCAAGTGTTCAAGCATATTTGAATTGTATTTCAATTGTCTACCAAAATAAGCATTAAAATCTTCTTGCTTCACCATAAAATTATCAAACTCATCTAAGCATTAGCTAGCAAACTTAGTAAGAGGGAGTTCAGCTTTATCATATCTATAGAGAGAGTTTACCTTTACTACCTGTGTCGGGTTATCAAGACCATGTATTTCTTTAATAGGTAATGGATTAAGATCATATGTTTCTTCAACACACGGTAAATTAAGACCGTGTATTTCTTCAATAGGAGGTAAATTCTTAACATCTTCAGCTTTAATACCTTTTTCTTTCATAGATTTCTTTGCCTCTTGCATATCTTCAGGACTGAGAAATAGAACACCTCTTTTCTTCGGAGTTGGTTTAGGAATAGGCTCAGGAAGTGTCCAATTATTTTCATTTGTCAACATATTATTCAATAGAATTTCAGCTTCATCCGGTGTTATTTCCTTGAAAACAGAACTAGCACAACTATCCAGGTAATCTCTGGAAGCATCGGTTAGTCCATTATAAAAGATATCAAGGGCCAGTTCTTTTGGTGGCTTCTAGAATAAGCTGCAATAAGCTGCCCCCTACCTAGCTTATTCTAGAAGATGAACCAAACTTATTTTTTTAGAAGCCTAGTAGTTAAGACTTGACTAGTAGGCTTTTAAAAAGAAAATTTTGGTTGGGCTTCTAGAATAAGCTGGGTAGGGGCAGCTTATTCTGGAAGCCCAAAAAAGCTAGCAAAAGAACTGGCCCCAAGTATTTCATTTTTCTTAAGAGGGTGATCAGGCAAAGCATTAAGTAATTGGAGAAGCCTCCTGCAAGCTTGTGGGAAACTCTCTTCTTCAATTTGCACAAAATTATATATATCCCGCAAATCAGCTTGTTTCTTATGCGCAGGGAAATATTTAGCAGAGAAGTAATAAATCATATCCTGGGGACTATGTACACAACCAGGATCTAGAGAATTAAACCATATCTTAGCATCACCCTTTAATGAGAACGGAAATATTTTAAGGATATAAAGGTAGCGAGATTTCTCATCATTAGTGAACAGGGTGGCTATATCATTTAATTTAGTAAGATGTGCCACAATAGTTTCAGATTCATAGCCATGAAAAGGATCAGATTCAACCAAAGTAATTATATCTGGATCAACAGAGAATTCATAATCCTTATCAGCAACACAGAGAGGTGAAGTAGCAAAATCAGGGTCAGGTTTCATTCTAGCATTAAGGGATTGCTGCTTCCTTTAGCTAATAATCTCTTTAGATCAAAAATAGCTTTAGCAATTTCTTCATCCATAACATAGCCCTTAGGCACAACAGGCAATTCATATTTATTAGGAGGAGAGTCCTCATCATCACTATCTTCAATATTATTAGTTTCAAAAATTTCATTCTCTCTAACCCTAGCAAGTTGTTCATAAATAAATTCACCAAGTGGCACAGTAGTATCAAGCATAGAAGTAGTTTCATCATAAGTATCATGCATAGCAGAAGTGGCATCATCAATAACATGCGACATATCAGAATGAATAGTAGAAGCAGGTTTAGGTGTCTCAAGCTTACTCAAAACAGAAGGTGAATCAAGTGCAGAGCTAAATGGCAGTTCCTTACCTCCCCTCGTAGTTGATGGATAAATCTTGGTTTTTGGATCTCTCAAGTTTTTCATAATGATAAGAAGATATAAATCCCAGGTGACTCAAAGAATAGAGCTATGCTCCCCGGCAACGGCGCCAGAAAATAGTCTTGATAACCCACAAGTATATGGGATCGCAACAGTTTTCGAGGGTAGAGTATTCAACCCAAATTTATTGATTCGACACAAGGGGAGCCAAAGAATATTCTCAAGTATTAGCAGCTGAGTTGTCAATTCAACCACACCTGGAAACTTAATATCTGTAGCAAAGTGTTTAGTAGCAAATTAATATGATAGTAGTGGTAACGGTAGCAAAAGGTAATGATAGCAAAAGTAATGTTTTTGGTATTTTGAGGTGATGATAGCAATAGCAACGGAAAAGTAAATAAGCGAAGAACAAATATATGGAAAGCTCGTAGGCAATGGATCGGTGATAGAGAATTATGCCGGATGCGTTTCATCATGTAACAGTCATAACCTAGGGTGACACAGAACTAGCTCCAATTCATCAATGTAATATAGGCATGTATTCCGAATATAGTCATACGTGCTTATGGAAAAGAACTTGCATGACATCTTTTGTCCTACCCTCCCGTGGCAGCGGGGTCCTAATGGAAACTAAGGGATATTAAGGCCTCCTTTTAATAGAGTACCGGACCAAAGCATTAACACGTAGTGAATACATGAACTCCTCAAACTACGGTCATCACCGGGAGTGGTCCCGATTATTGTCACTTCGGGGTTGCTGGATCATAACACATAGTAGGTGACTATAGACTTGCAAGATAGTATCAAGAACTCACATATATTGATGATAACATAATAGGTTCAGATCTGAAATCATGGCACTCGGGCCCTAGTGACAAGCATTAAGCATAGCAAACTCATAGCAACATCAATCTCAGAACATAGTGGATACTAGGGATCAAACCCTAACAAAACTAACTCGATTACATGATAAATCTCATCCAACCCATCACCGTCCAGCAAGCCTACGATGGAATTACTCACGCACGGCAGTGAGCATCATGAAATTGGTGATGGAGGATGGTTGATGATGACGACGGCGACGAATCCCCCTCTCCGGAGCCCCGAACGGACTCCAGATCAGCCCTCCCAAGAGGTTTTAGGACTTGCGCTACAAAAAAAGACACATCCGTGACATTTTGGGCCGAACGAAATTTTTTTCTGTCATACATATGACACTTCTACGACGATAATTGTGACAAAACCCGGTATCATCATAGATGTGGTGGGCTCCTACTTCTATGACAAAAAATCATGATCGAAAATGGGCTTTTCGTCCTAGGCGGGCCGGAGACGCAGCTGCATGACATTCTTTGGGTCGTCCATGATGGAAAAAACCGTGGTAGAAGCGAGGGAGAGGAAAATTTCGGGGAGTTCCCGGTTACGGTGGGAGGTCGGGGGCCGAGCGATGCGCGTTCTCTCGTACACGTACGCGCGTGTGTGCGAGGTGTTGGCTCTAACTGAACCCGAGCGAGGCGTTGGGCTCTAACTGAACCCGAGCGATTGCACTACAGGCTACGCGTTACTGAACCTGAGCGATCGATCGATGGCTGTTAACTGAACCCGATTGAGCGATTCCTTCGCTACTGCTGCTAACTGAAGCCGATCGATGTTGCCTCTGGATGAACAGTGAGCGTTGCGGGGGGGGGTGGGTTGGATGAAAAGTTCCCGGTGGGGGTGGATGAACAAGACCCCGTGGTGTTGCCTCTGGATGAACAGGACCCCGAATGATCAAGCCGGTTGGGGCTGGATGAACAGGACCCCGTGGAGGGCTGGATGAACAGTACCACCCCGTGGAGGGCAGGATGAACAGTAGACGGTGGAGGGCAGGATCAACAGTAGCCCGTGGAGGGGTGGTTGAACAGGAGCCCGTGGAGAGGGCTGGTTGAACAGTAGCCGGTGGAGTAGCGCGTGGTGGAGGCTGGATGAACAGGAGCCTGTGGATGAACAGTCGCAGGTGGAGACTGGAGGAGGTCGACGGTGGATGAACAGTAGCTCGTGAAGGCTGGAGGGGGTCAACGGTGGAGATGAACAGTATCCCGTGAAGTCCCGTTTTGCGGTACGCCACACCCCTCCCGATGAACAGGACCCCCGTTTCGACTGTAGGAGGTCCGTTCCGTCCGTTTTGCGGTACGCCACACCCCTCCCAATGAACAGGACCCCTGTTTCGACTGTAGGAGGTCCGTTTCCTCCGTTTTGCGGTACGCCAGACCCCTCCCGATCAACAGGACCCAGTTCCGAACGTAGGAGGTCCGTTTCCTCCGTTGTGCGGTACGCCAGGCCTCGTTTCCATCGCCTGTTCTGTCCAAGCCCTCCCGATGAACACGACCACGCATTCCGTTCTGACCCAGCCGGTTGGCTCCCACGCGTTCCGTTGCCTCCCGATGAACACGACGCATTCCGTTGCCTCCCCATGAACACGACGCATTCCGATGCCTCCCCATGAACACGACGCATTCTGTTGCCTCCCCATGAACACGACGCATTCTGTTGCCTCCCCATGAACACGACGACGCTGTTTCTCCGTTCCGACCCAACCATGTCAACGAGCCCTCGCCGTACGTATGCGCGAGTAGGCGTTCGAGACCCCGCCCGTATGTACACATACGTGGCCGTATTTCTTTCTTGCACCCTGGCCGCCTCTACTACGACACATGTGCGCCTCTACATCGACCAGTATATATGTACGTACACGTTCGCGACCAGAATGACAACGCTACGTACGCTTCGACCAGGTGGGTCCCGACTATCAGGCACTTCCTTGCGTGCGAAGATGTAGCTAGTGGGTCCCAGCAGTCAGGGGGGCGAAATACGGTGGCCCGTCTGGTGGGTCCCCGCTGTCAGGTGGAGGAATAATTATTTTGCACGTAATAAGGAGGCACTTCCTTGCTGCGACCATGGACCCAGTTGTCAGCCTCTCCACGTATAGTCCATGTCCGATGGAAGCCGTTCCTTGACCACATTGACCACGCCGTGCCGAGAGCACCAGGGCGGTGGACGACGGCGAGGCCTAGGAAGGGGATGACGCGGAGCCGGGGAAGACGCGGCAGTGGATGCCCACGCGTAGAGGAGTACGAGGGCACTAGTTCGCTGCGGTGTGAGGCTGCCGTCGCCGCAGAGTAATAGGGGGTGTGGGTGAGTAGAGAGATGGCCTGGCCAGCGGGGGGAGTAGTAGGGGGTAGTGAGGCCTCCGCCGCATCGCAGCCGGCCATGGCAGGCAGGAGCATGAGACACGACCGACGCTGGTTTGGGCGGCTGGAGCAAGAAGACCAGAGGTTGAAGAAGCACTACGGCCGTTGGATGGACATCGTACGGTCACTAGAGCTAGAATCGTGCATATTGACTAAGTTGACAAAGCCCTCCGTCCCCGTCAACTTAGTAGGCCCACAAGTCAGCCTGCCACTATACTGGGTCCCAGCTAACAGGGCGAGTATTCATTTTTTTGTGCGTAATAAGGAGGAACTTCCTTGCGTGCGAAGATATAGCTGGTGGGATCAAGCTGTCAGCGGCGGTAACATTTTTTTCGCGAAATACAGAGGCCCTTTCGGTGGGTCCCTGATGTCAGGTGGAGGAATCATTATTTTGCGCGTAATAAGGAGGCATTTCCTTGCGTGCGGCCGTGGACCCAGCTGTCGGCCTCTCCACGTACAGTCCACTTCAGATGCATGTCGGTCATTGACCACGTTGACCAGGCTGCGTCGAGAGCACCAGGGCGGTGGATGACACTGAGTCCTAGGAAGGGAACGACACGGAGGCAGGGAAGACTCGGCAGTTGTTTCCCACGTGGAGGGGAGTACGACTGTACGAGGGTTTACTGGTTCGTCTGCCGTCACCGGAGAATAACAGCAGGTGTGGGTGGGTAGAGGGATGGCTAGGCCAGCGATGGGAGTACGGTGAGGCGGTGAGGCCTGCGCGGCAGCACAGCCGGCCGCGGGGAGGAGGGAGCAGGCAGTCCCGTCGGCGCTTGTTTGAGCGGCTGGAGCAGGAAGAGCAGAGATTGAAGAAGCACGACGGCCGTTGGATGGACATCCAACAGTCACTGCTTCTGCGTCAACCTTTTTTTAGGAAAGTCTCAAATCTGTGGAAAAACAGCATACAACCCATCTGCCATTATTTCTAATAATTTTCAGCCCATTTGCTAATTCTTAAGGGTTTTTTTGGAGCCCATATTCTTTTTGTTAGCATTGCAGCCCAAATTGTGGGCACGGTTAAAAAATTATACGAAATTTTGCATATTTCGGTGCGGTCCGAACTGTTTTTAATCCCGAAATTTCGACTCACATTCAAACTGATTTTAAAAGTAAATATATATATCAATATAAAATCCAACAAATTCTCCACGCATAAAGATTAATGTAATTTAAAATCTTGAAATGAAAAAAAGATATTTGAAACTAATTGCCGGTTTGATGTGTTTTAAAAATGTACAGCCCATTTCTCATTACTGATGGGCCATTTTCTCGGCCAGCTGAATGAAAGCTCTCCTCGTCTTAAAAGATTTGCAGCCCAACAGGCCTGACAAAGCGACTTACTTGGCAAATCACAAAAAAACTGGGCTATGGCCGTGGACCCAGCTGTTAGCCTCTCCATGTACAGTACTCTTCCGATGGAAGTCATTCCTTGACCACATTGACCACGCCGCGTGGAGAGCACCACGGCGGTGGACGAAGGCGTGGCCTAGGAAGGGGACGACGCGGAGCCGAGGAAGACGCAGCAGTGGAAGCCCGCGCGGAGAGGAGTACGAGGGTTCACTGGTTCGGCTGCGGTGTGAGGCTGCCTTCGCCACAGGGCCTGGCCAGCGATGGGAATAGTAGGGGCGGTGAGGCCTCCGCGGCAGCACAGCCGACCACGGGAGGCAGGAGCATGCGGCACGACTGGCGCTGCTTTGGGCGGCTGGAGCAAGAAGACCAGAGGTTGAAGAAGCACTACGGCCGTTGGATGGACATCGTACGGTCACTGGAGCTAGAATCGTTCATATTGACTAAGTTGACAAAACCCCCCGTCCCCGTCAACTTTGTTGGCCCACAAGTCATCCTCCCACTATGGTGGGTCCCAGCTAGCAGGGAGTATTCATTTTTTTGTGCGTAATAAGGAGGCACTTCCTTGCGCGCAAAGATATAGCTGGTGGGTCCGACATGTCAGCGGGGGGAACTTTGTTTCACATAATACAGAGGCCCTTCTGGTGGGTCCCAGCTATCAGGTGGAGGAATAATTATTTTGCGTGTACAGTCCATGGCCGATGGATGTCATTCGTTGACCAAGTTGACCAGGCCGCGCCGAGAGCACCATGGCGGTGGACGACGGTGAGGCCTAGGAAGGGAACGACACGGAGCCGGGGAAGACTCGGCAATGGTTGCCCACGTGGTGGGGAGTATGAGGGTTTACTGGTCCGGCTGTCGTCGGCGGAAAATAACAGGAGGTGTGGGTGAGTAGAGGAATGGCCTGGCCAACAATGAAGTAGGGTGGGGCGGTGCGGCCTGTGCGGCAGCATAGCCGTCCACAGGAGGCGGGAGGAGGCAGTCCCACTGGAACTGGTTTGGGCGGCTAGAGCAAGAAGATCAGATATTGAAGAAGCAGCACGGCCGTTGGATTAACATCCAACAGTCACTGCTGCTAGAATCGTTTGTGGACTAAGTTGACAAAGCCAAAGTACACGTCAACCTAGTAGACCCACAAGTCAGCCTCCAAATCTGTCCCAAATAGCATACAACCCGAAATTTCTAGCCAGATTCAAATTAATTTTAAATCTAAATATACCTTAATTTAAATTCAATGAAATTTTACCCGCACAAAAACAATGAAATTTAAAATATCAAAATCCGAAAGAAAACAGTATTTTGGAACTAATTGTCTATTTGCTGTATTTTTTCATTTTACAGCCCATTTATTATTACTTATAGCCCATTTCTTATTACTTATAGCCCATTTTTTGGGCAAAATGCATCCCTCCTCGTCTTGAAAGATTTCCGGCCCAGCAGGGCGTTGAAAAGCAAGTAGGCCTATGTTGGTTATTCTGCAAAAACAAAATAGCTGGCTAGCAATTTTCAGAAAGGAAAAAAACAAACTGGGTTGGTCATGTGCTAAACATATGAAATAAAAGCCTGGCCTAGACGGGCCATGAGTCCTGCACAACCCAGTTGATACCCTTCTCCGTCCTGAAAAAACAAAATTACTTCACGCGCTGCTGGGTCCCTCCTGTCATCCTCACCATGTACAGTCATCTTCTTATTCCTCTCGGTTGTTGACCATGTTGACAACACCGGAGGGCGGCGCCGCGGCGAGCGAACCAAGGCGGAGGACGATGGTGAGGCCTCGGACGGGAACGAACAGGAGCCGGGGCAGATCACAGCTAGCCGTGGGAGGCGGGAGCAGGCAGTCCCGCCGGTGCTGGTTTGGCTTTGGCGGCTCGAGGAAGAAGAGACTGAAGAAACGCGACAGACGTTGAATGTCAATCCAACGGTCAAGGCTGGCACAATGGTTTGTTGACTAAGTAGACACCAAGTAGCATACTTTTTAATATATAGGAAGAAAACTACGAGGAAAATGCGTTCGTCTGCCGTCCTCCTCACAGGGAACATTCGCCACATAAGTGACTAGCACCCTTGGTTTTCAACCGAGAGGTCTTGGGTACGAGTCCCAGGAACTCTCAATTTTGTCCTCCTTCCTTCCTCGCAAAAAAGGGAAAGAAAATCAAAGACTTGGGAAGGCATACAGAACAAGCTGGTGTACCAGTAAAGAGACATTGCCAAGTTTTAGAAAAAAGAAAGTTGTGCTCCTGTAGCTGGTTCGAATCCAAACCTAGAATATGACTATATATGGTGCTATGCTACTCTACAAGGAAACTGACATATCCAACGTTCGCTTCTCCTCTTCTCTACTTACTCTGCCTAGCATCAGAAGCTCTGGCCGCAGCAACCATGTCTGCTGGCTGCTCGTCCACCTGCTCTTCAGCAGGCAACAACCAGATATGCGCCAAGTCGCAACCCGTACCATCGCCTGTGGGTCTCATCACACCCTTGCCGGCACGTGCACCGCAGTCGATTGCTCATCACAACCTGCTGCCGTTGGTGTGGTGCCACTGCTGCAAATCACGCAGAGTCATCCATCGCGTCTCAACCACAATCCGCAACCCTGACCGAGTCTTCTACAAATGCCCGAATCATGGGGTAATAATATGTTTAACTGTTGTTCTGCTGCTTTCAATTGCTGAGTTTTTTTAATAGTTTGGTTGATGATCTACCAATTTGATTCATGCAGAAAAGGGAAGATTCGTGTGATTTGTATTTCTGGGAAGTTGCTGATGTGGGGGAATGCAACTACGCTGATTATTTGGTTAGCCGAGGAATCCCAATACCAGCAGGTTGGGGTGTTGGACAAGTAACTGAAGGAATGGTAGAAGAGGAAGATGCAGAGCAGAAGGTTAAAGATGCAGTTCCTCTGATCATGGCCAAGCAACAGCTGCTGAACGGCCTTGACAGCAGTGAGGAGATGAAAGATCTTGTGAAGATAATGGGCAAAATCGATGTGCTCTGTAGGATGATTGTCTCTTTATTTGCAGTGGATGTAGCACTCGTGATGTATTCAGTGGCTACGACATCAGCACTTTGCTGAAACTAGTAATGAATGAAACCTGTGTAGCAGGCTGGGCGTAGTGTTGTGAACATCTAATGATTTCTATTAACGGAAATCAGGGGGTATCCCCTTTTGCTCATATAAATAAATAAATAGCAGAGGCCTTGTTGGGTCAGCTTTGTTCTCATTCGAAGACGTCGAGCAAATTGCAGTCCAACAGCAAACTATGTCATCAAATTCAAGTTTCACAGCCAAATATGAGTACAACTAAACAACAATGTCATCATGTTTTAGTTGTCACACAATCACCAAACACAAATCAGCATACATAACAAGTGATGTTCTCACAGCAAAATACTAAACAACATGTTCATCATGTTTCAGTTGTCATAGCAAACACAATTTCACATAGTAGATAAAAAACGTCTTCTGACAGGAAAATATGACAAAAGCAATGTAATCATCATCCGCAGCAGCAGCGTCAACATCTTCGCCATGTGTATCAGTCTGAATCATAATTCCCCACGGTGTCATCTTCTTCTTCGTCCTCAACGTCCTCGAACGTTGGCTTCTTCTTGATCAACTCTTGTATGTCCACAGCACGATAGGCAATCTTTTCGCCGGCGTCATTGACGTGATGGTTCTCAAAGATATTAGGAACATCTGTGTTATCTTGTACATCAAGAGCAGTGTAAGCATCATCTTGTTGTGCAACTTCATTAAACGAATTCCTCTTCTCAAACCTTTGCAATACTCTCCAGTCATCGCTACGTGCAAATGTGTCTTCCAAGAAAAATATTTGTGTTGGTTGATTTGCCAAAATAAATGGCTCGTTGGTCTGGTATGCCACCTTGACATTGATGGATTTAAAATAATCATCATCTCTGGGTTTTCTGATCCTAGAAAACAGGTTATACCAACGACAGCACAACAGAACCACACGCCGATGATCCTCGAAACTGGAGATATACTGCAACTGAATAATGTCTGTTATGTTAGCATACATTTCAGTTATCTCTTTGTCATACGTATCCGTGCTCATGATGGCACTGTTTTGTGTCTTCCTGCCTTCGTCTCTTGCAAGGGTGTTGTAGCGCACATCTCCAACAACGCAAGATTCATAATGTCTTACCCAAGTATCAGGACCCATTGCTAGTGAGTAAAGGGCATCATCAACTGCCTGCCCATCCTCCCGCATCTTCTTAACCTACGGTTAGAAAATAGACAAGTTGATCATCTTATGTACTCAATATATTAAAAAAACTGACACTGCACTTCAAAAGCTTACATGGTTCTTGAACCATTTCGCAAATCCTGCGATAACCAGTTTGTCAATGTTTCTTGGATTTTGCGGCAGTAACTCCTCTTTGTAGATGCTACACAACATAGTGATCGCGTCAAACATCTAAATATATAAGAATGTGCTGCAAGTTTAGTAGATTACGATGTATAAGATGCAGTACTGCACTTACTTGATATAAGGTAGTATCTCAGGACAGTTATTCAACACATACCAAACCATTTTGTCCAAATCTTTAGGTTTGTCCTCTTGTCGACTCTTCCCTATAACTCGAACAGAATAATCGATAACATTGAGCCCGGGATTGTCTTCACCCACCTCTTTGCTAAGCTGATCAGCTGTTTCAATGTATTTTGAGCAGAATGTCAACGCTTCTGTAGGAATGTAGGCCTCTGCAATGGAACCCTCGGGTCTAGCTCTATTCCTAACATAGCCCTTAAAAGTGCCTAGCCGCCTTTCAATAGGGTACATCCAGCCATACTTTATTGGACCTCTATGTAGTGCCTCATCAGGTAGATGAACAGCCAAATGCACCATCACATCAAAGAAGGTTGGAGGATATATCTTCTCAAGGTCGCATAGGATAGTTGGTATCTTGTCTCTAAGACGCTCCAAAGCATCTATCCTGATATTCCTACTGCAGAGTTCCCTGAAGAATCGTCCCAACTCTGCAACTGCTCTGTATAAGTCAGGGCAGCCCAATCCTCTAAGGATAACAGGAAAAACCCTTTGAAGTAGGATGTGGCGGTCATGAGTTTTCAACCCTTGTACCTTGTTTCCATATGCACTGACTCTCCTTCCAGGGTTGGGAGAAAATCCATGTGGGAATCTCACACGTGACAGGACCTCGCAGAATTCTTTTCTGTTTACCTTGTCCAAGACGTACACAGCTGGTGCCATATCTCGTGGTTTACCTTCATCTTGCACCTGCAAATCCTTTCTGATACCTAGGTGTGTCAAATCAATCCTAGATTTTAAGGTATCTTTCGTCTTGCCTTCAATATTAAAAAGTGTGCCGATAATGCTGTCACATATATTTTTCTCGATGTGCATCACATCAACATTATGCCGCGGATCCAAATCTTTCCAATACTCCAAGTCCCACAAAGTGGACCTGCGGGTAAACAATAATCTCTCTTCTACCCTGCCATGCTTCCTTTTCCCGCTACCATTACCAGGAGGGTTTCCTGGTGTAATATGCCTGACCTTCTCTAATTCCACTTGCAACTCATCGGCGGTGAGCCTCTTTGGCGCATCACGGTTTTCATGCTTTGCATTGAACACATGTCTTTGGTATTTTCTAGGATGCGGCTTGTCCTTGGCAAGGAAACAGCGGTGTCCAATGTAACAGATCTTGCTAAGTATTGCGTATGACAATGGATTCCTGTCACAGCGAACACATGCATTGTAACCATGTGTCGTTCGCCCTGACATAGTGCCCAAAGCCGGATAATCATGGATGCACCAAATTATAACAGCACACAAAAAGAAATCAGCTGGTGGGCTGCTATATAGGTCTCAAGTGAGGACACCCTTCCATAGCTGTTGAAGTTCCTCCACAAGAGGCTCCATGAACAAATCAAAATCCTTTCCACGACTTTTTGGACCTGGGATGAGCAAGGCCATCATGTAGTTTGATTCTTTGGTGCAGACAATTGGAGGCATGTTGTAAGGGATAACAAGCACTGACCACATTCTATATGTGGTGCTCTGGTGGCCAAATGGGTTAAATCCATCTGAAGCTAAGCCAAGTCTAATGTTTCTCGGGTCAGCAGCAAACTCTTTGTGTTTATCATTGAAGCTTTTCCACTCACTACCATGAGATGGATGGATCATTACATTCTGATCTCTGTACTCCTGGTTCCTAGAATGCCACAGTACATCCTCTCTTGTTTCAGCATCATGAAACAACCTCTGCAATCTTGGTGTAATTGGAAAATGTCTCAAAACATTATGAGGAATCCTCTTCACAACATCGCCATCTTCCCATCTTGATGATTTGCATTTCAGGCATTCACTTAAGTTGGCATAATCCTTCCGGAACAGAACACAATTATCCTTACAAACATGGATCATATCATATCCAATTCCAACTGCACGAAGGAAATTCTTCATTTTACTTTAGGTGTGTGGCAGCTCAGACGCATCTGGGAAAGATTCGCGGAAAGCAGCCAACATCGCATCGAATGATTTGTTGGTCATCCGCTCAGATGTCTTCACCTGAAGAAAGGTGACCATAGCTAAGAATACTGACAGCTTATATCCTGGGGTGACAGCAACGTTGCATTGTTCCAACATGCGGGCCCACCATTTTTCTTCTGCAGGTGAAAGTTCACGGAATGCACGAGCATTTTGTAGCATTGTTTCAATGTTGGTCAAACTCACTGTCTCCGCCACCACTACCTCCTCCTCCTCTTCCACCTGAGCATCACGCAGATCAAGATGGTGATCTGCTGCTTCCACGTAGTCAATAACATTGACGTTCACAGCTTCACCATGATGAACCCACCTAGTATATGTGACCGACATCCCATACAAGTGTAGATGATTTTGTACAGTTGACTGGGGTCTTGTAACTGAATTCATACAACTGCTACATGGACAGAGCACATCTGATTTCAGACCATCGTACTCAGCTCTGATAAAGTTCATGAAGTTTTCAACCCCCTCGACATATGCAGCGGAGAATCTTCGAGCAGAAGTTATCCAAGTCTTGTCCATCTGTTAGACATACAAATTAGTTCTTCTACTAGATATTACAGGAAAAACATATATGCTTTTTTATGAAGTCCAAAAAAAATACCTAGGTCGATGTCTAAAGCTATGGCAAGATATTTGGACGAGCAGATCTAAGTAACGAAATATATGTAAAGCTAATTCAGCAAACAGATTTGAGTGCCAAATTATGGCAGGCTGTTTCAACAGTCAATGAGGCCGAGCACACAGCCATCGAACTATCGAAGGCCATCGCAGCAACAAAGATTGAGTATAAAACGGTGTAGAGCTATTTCAGCTAACAGATTGGCTACTAGACCATGGCAATCTACGTCACAATAAATATATGGCAGGATATTTTAGCAACTAATCGGCCTTGGCATGCCATCTTAGCTAAGCAGATTGAGTGCAGAATAGGGCAAGGAAGCTTCTTAAGCAGAGCATATTGACAGTAAACTACTTCGGCAAACAGTGAGATTAACAGTGTCTATCAGCTAACATTCAGCGCTACACCGACATGAACGGGGCCTCAGTCTAGAATGCGCGTACCGTGGGAGAAGCTGACCGCCGTGCGTTTCCACAAGAACGTCGCCAGCGGTGGCGGTGCTGACCCTCGTGTGCCTCCACAAGAACGTAGCCATAGGTGGCGGCGCAGCTAGAGGACGACAGTCTACGAGAGTGTACTGTGGGAGCGAGAGGAACGCCGAACCGCGGCGCCGATGTATCGGCGCGGCGGGGAGGCGGCTTTGGCGGAGCGAATGGAGTGGAGGGGGACAGGGGGGAGGGGGTTTGGGGAATATTATTGGCTAGTTGGCGGAAGGGCGGTTGAATCGGATTTGGGGAGAATTTTTGGGTGTGGGGGAGGATTTTCGCTTGGTGGGCGGGGGGAGTTTGGTGCATGGTCAGTTTCTCCAAGTGCACTCCCACGTGTCAGTGAAGAGGCAAGCCGAAGCGCGTTCCGTTTGCGTGAGCCGTGTGCAGGACCGAACGTGTGTGGGGTGCAATGCGACCGCGACTGGAGTGCTCTGAGTGTACCGCATTTTTTCCTTTTAAACTAGGTGCTTCGCCCCCTCAAAAAAAATATGTTGCTTCGCGCGATCCATTGATAATACTACTAGTAATCCGGTAATCTCAACTAAAACGGCGCGGCAGGGTCTTTTCCCGCGCGATATGCTGGGAGGTTGGCTTAGTTGGGTTTTTTAGGACGAGTTATGCTACACCTACGTAATCCCAGTTACGTAATTAACGTAATGTGAAACGTGTGAGCTGTTGATTGTAGATTGGGGGGAGGGAGGGGCCACCACCATGAAAATCAGGGGAGGAGAGAGAGAGGCAATTTACGTTAACCCTTTCATAGGTTCCCGTATATGTAGAAAGATGTGTCCGATCCTGCAATATAGGCCGTCTGATCTATATCTAACGGATATGAAGGAAACTATGACAATTTACCCGCACTCCTCTCCACATTTGCAGATAAGGCTTTCCCTTGTTCATCCTTTTCTCCCACAAGATCTTGATCTTCTGTGCAACGCACGGGCATCTTGCTAGTACTCCTACAATATGTATATTATTGTGAAAGTTCATATACACCGGCCGAGATTAATGCAGACACGACAGATTTTCATTACATTTCGAACTTTTATAGGACAAAAAATAAAACAAACCCGACACTAAACCTATTCTACGGTGGTGACCGACGTCCTCCATCTGTGATCTCCATGTACGGGGGCGGGGTTCAAGACCAATGAAGTGAAGGTGCGGTCTCCGGTGAGGAAAAGTAGAACATAGGAGACGGACCGGCCAGTTGGCACACCATGCCCTGCCGCCTCCCATGCCCTACTCATCCTCGGAGGAGTCCCCGACCTCGGCGGTGCCGGACGTTGGACGGCGGCAAGTAGGACGCGTGGCTGACGGTGCTCCCGTCGTCGGCCACCAGCGTGGCCACCGCTTGTGCGGCGACTTGAGCGAGGGCGGTGACCTCGAGCTCCATCACCGAAGACAAGCTCTCCCACAGAGCGTTCGCGCTTGCGGTCATGGCGGATGTGGTTCCAGGTAGGAGGACGATGCACTATGGTGTGGAGGTTAGCTGGGCGTTGCCGCTTTAAGTAGCGCATTCCGGTGAGGCCAAGCGTCCGGGTGCATCATTAAGTCGCCGGAGTTGGTTCCGCGGGCACCGAGCCTCTTAATGACGACATACGAATGGACGACATGAATGCTGGCAGCCGGCGCCGGCTGGGAACGCACCGCGCGACGGCACGAGGGACGAGGGTTTTGGTGTGCCAGGGTAGTCAGCTGCGGTCGTGGCAACGTTGGATATGCCCTTTGCTCACATGTGATCCCCACATGTCATTGAAAAGGCAAGACGACCCAGCATGGTCTCAGGTCCAGAGGATGCAGTTGGCCATGCTACACCACTCCGTGGACGCGTCGCGGCGCCCCGTGCATCCTCGACGAGCCGGGTGTTGGGGTGTGTTTGGATTGTGGCCAAAGTGCACCTTGCCAAAATTTTGCTCATGACCAAAAGATTGGTCTTTGTTTGGATGGTTGCCATTTTTTTGGCATGCCAATGAACTCTAGCCAACTCTAGTTCATTTTTCTTGCCAATGTCGGCCAAATCATGGGCAACCAATACCTCAACCAAAATTTTGGTCATGACCCAAAGATTGGGCTTTGTTTGGATGGTTGCCATTTCTTTGGCATGCCAATGAACTCTAGCCAACTCAAGTTCATTTTTCTTGCCAATGTCGGCCAAATCATGGGCAACCAATACCTCAACCAAAATTTTGGCTACCCAATGCTCTGATGGGGCAACCTTGGGCATAAACCAAACATACCGTTGGTCGTGCCACAGCACTAACGCCACCCTCGGCAAACTGAAACCGACTGTGTCTAGCAACGATATGAGTGTGTCGCTCACCGCGGTCGCCGTGTCTAGAGGCGGTGCTGGAGCTGCGCCCCGTTGTTGGCCCCAATGACCCACATGAACGGTTGTCGATGGCGAGGAGGTCGTGGGCCAGCTCCTCCATTGGACTAGTCTGCGCTACATCGTCCCGACGGGTGTGCCCCACATGTCTGTTTCCCTGTTTTCCCGGCCATATTCGAGCGTCAGTGCTCTGCGTTGCGCATTAGGCCTTTCACTATGTAGTCCAAGCGAGACAACTTATTGTTTATTTGAGCCGTTCAAGTATAATCATGTGGTGTTTGCTTATTTCTCATTCCTCTCTAATCCTCTTCTCCATCGATCATGTCGCCCTCCAGTCGAGTCCATCCTCCCGCATGCCTCATTTGAACATTCCGCCGAGTATCATTCGCATGTACCCACCCTAGTCCTCTTTCAATTGATCGCCAGACCCCGAGATGAAATCGAGAGGGAACGAGTGGGGGCACATGATACCTCAGGTGGATTCAAAATTTTGAACCGGTGATCATAGCATCCGAAAATCATATATAAAGGGTATTCAATGTTCGTTTCATTTTTGAACGTACAATATACTCCCTCCTATCCTTTCTAGTTTACATATAAGTTTTATCTGTAGTCAAAGTATATCTACTTTGATCAAAAAGGTATCAACATTCAACAATGCCCAATCAATATTGTTAGATTCGTACGTACTCCTAGATTTGTACTCGAGATGGTTTCAATTTGACTATTGATAAGATTAATAGTACATGAGATGTATAATGTGAAAATTATATCATTGGAAACTCCTTTCACATACGAATTTGACCGTATCCTTTGTGTAAGTTGCATGTCATATATTATTACTCTAACATTTGTGTAAGTTGCATGTCATATATTATTACTCTAACATTTGGTCAAAGTAGTATAGTGGAAGTGGATCCTCTGGCGTAGGTATCCCTGCCTTACCCTCCCTTTCGGTCACTTACTGGTGGACCCCATGCTTGCCAGGCCCCGCATGTCAGTTACTCAACGGGTTCGGCCACGTCAGGGGATCCTCATCCGTAGTATACTCCCTCTGTTTTTATTTACTCCACATAAAACGGAGGGAGTGGTGGTATAATAAATGACGTGGGCGGGGGAGGGGAGGGACGTCGGTTAGCTCTCAACTGCGGTCCCACAAGCGAGCGAAAACGCAAGACGAAGCGCGTTCCATTCGGTGAGTGACATGGAGGGTCCAGCATGCCAGGCTGCAACGCGAATGCGACAAGAGCGATGTACAGTCAAAACTGATTGACCGGTCATCACCGGAACCACTATTCACACCATAACCTTCGCTGCTCGGCCTACGCCAGCCACTGTCCAGCGTGCCAGGCTGCAATGCGAATGCGACAAGAGCGATGTACAGTCAAAACCGATTGACCGGTCGTCACCGGAACCACTATTCACACCAGAACCTTCGCCGCTCGGCCTACGCCAGCCACTGCCCTAAAACCACACCAAATCTCCAGCTCATTCCCCCACCTTTCCCATCCCCTAGCCCGCATCAAGCGTCTCCTAGTTCACCGGAAAGCCATGGTGCGCTGCAAGATCACTTACTACGAGATGCTGACGCAGGAGCGCCGCGCGGAAATCGCGGGGGCGGTCGGCGCCACAGACCTCCGTTCCCAAGCTCGCTTTGCGGCGGGCCAATCCCCGAGTTCTCTGGAGCCAAGCTACGAGGAGGAGGAGGAAGCCGATCCAATGTTCATGGCGGAGGTCGCGGCGCAGAAGGCCCCCGATGGGTATGAGACGATGGACGTCGACTTCGTGCTGGCGTCCGAGTCCCCCATGGTGCAGGCAGACCAGCGGTTCAACATGGTGATACTAAAGGAGGACCGGGAGGCAGAGGCTCAACTCGACGCGGAGCGCGCGCATGACGCTGCCATCGAGGCTCTCCTGCAGGCGGAACCGGATGTCATGGATGTGAACCGGGCGGCGGAGGCTCAACTTGAGGCGGAGCGCGCGGATGCCGCTGCCATCGAGGCCCTCCGGCAAGCGGAACCGGATGTCCTAGACTTGAACCGGGCGGCAGAGGCTCGACTCGACGCAGAGCGCACGGATGCCGCTCTCATCGACGCCCTCCTGCAGGCGGAACCGGACGTCCTGGACTTGAACTGGGCGGCGGAGACTCGACTCGACGCAGAGCGCGCGGATGCCGCTGCCATCGAGGCCCTCCTGCAGGCGGAACCAGACGTCCTCGACTTGAACTGGGCTGTGCTCTCATCCGTGCAGAGCGCCCGCACGCTCCACTTGAACGAGTAGCTGGAGATCAAGGACAACCACGGTGCGGAGACACACGTCGGCAGCAACGGCTGGTTCGCGCCGACAGCCAAAGACGACGAGGTCGCCTCTTTCCGCGAGCAATGATAGTTTTTCTTTATGTTGTTGTTTTATGGATCTTTTGCTGTGTAAAAACATATATTTGTTATGCAAGTCGCCTGACTTGGGCCAGTCTACCATTTCAGGCGGTTGGATGAATATCCTACGTCTCCTAACCCTTCTTTCCTTCTTCCTCACCTCTTCTTCTTCCCCAACAGACCACCGCACGGGCCGTATGGATACTCCCCAACATGCGGTTGAATAAACATACTCTATGAACGAAAATTATGTGTCAGCCATAAGATGGCTGAGTTTGGTGTGTTCACATGCGACAGCATGTGTCAGTGAGGGTGCGTTCCCTTGGTTGGGTTTGCGGCGTGCAGGAGCGACTGTGTGAGGGTGCGGTGCGACCGCGGCATGCAGGAGCGACCGTGTGAGGGTGCGGTGCAACCGCGATAGCCATGCGCAAGTGTACCTCCTTCTCATTTTGAAAACTTTAGGCAAGCTTGGCAAAAATGTGTGGCGAAGTTTGGCAATGCAAGGCCTAGATCCAAACAGGATAAGTACGTACGTACTAGGAGTACTAGTGTTAAAAAAGAAAGGCTGGGTTTTCCTTCGCGGGATTTAATCGATACAAATCCTCGTTTCATGTGTCAATTAATGCGTATTTTTTCTCCAAAGACCAAAGAGCTAACCATCTCACTCCTCATCGCTTGATTAATGCAGCGCCATGCAAACCAACCTTCTCACTTCCGCATGCATGCTGGGGATATTAATGTCCTTGGTTGCTAACCCCATCAATTTTGCCTCGATTAGTGTTAGTGGCCCTTTGCAAATTGTAATTTTGATATACTGGCCTTGTGTACAAAAAAATGGAGGTAGTAACTATATTTGACTTCCTTCCCCATTGCGGTGACGTCGACGATATTTTTTTGGTGGTTTGGCGAAGTGCGTTCGACGGAGAACACCATTGAGGGCGACCACGCTAAGTCGTTCGCAAGTGCCGCCTGCAAGCCGAGACAACCGCCATATTTGCATCCAGGAAGTCCTTTACTAGTACTACTAGGAGTAACTAATGCGGTGAGATGGCTTCTCGAAGAAGACGATGGAGAAGCGGAGTCACCGAAGAGTGAAATGATGGTTGCTTCGTTCGTGCTTTTGTGATTTGACGCCTCACTGCTTTGTGATTTGTGATAGAAGGGACAGGGGAGTAGACTCTGTGCTCTATACTGTACTACATGCGTCCAAGCATAGGAGAAAGAGGAGAGATGTTGCATTTTTCTATTCCTTCAATCAATCAATCAGGGAGCTTCGGTTCCATCTTTTTGGCTTTGGCAACACCGTCCACAATGGTTCCCACGATGCCAAAAGCTATTTTCACATTTGGCTACATATTGTGGATGCCCTTAACCTTACCACTTGGTTTTGCTCCTGTGTGCTATCTATACAAATCTCAATTATATTGATCTAAAAAATTATAGAATCGAGATTAGTAAAAAGGAGGTGATTTTGCCGCGCGGATGGCGGGGGAGGTTTCTTATTTGAGCAATGCTACATCCATGTAATGGTTTACGTAAAGTTACGAACTGATGTGATGTGGGACTACTTGATTAGATTAAAGGAGAGGATTAGGCCCACTCCACGTGAAAATCAGGGGGGCATATATAGATTAGATGGAAAGTATACGTAGCAGCTACATAGCCCTTTGTAAGTCTAGGATTAGGCTTCTTATTTTCGGAGGACGTTGTCCTGGCGGTTTTCTAACATGCGGTCCCACGTGTCAGTGCTTTACCAAGCCGATCCACGTCCCACATGAGGCAGAACAACGGCAGAAGCAACACGTGGTTAAGTTGAAGAAGATGAGGGAGAAGCAGATTCAGCAACGAGTGAAATGATGGTTGCTTCGTCCCTCCAACTTAACTGCGGGAAAGGTGCAGCTTTGTGATTTGACGCCTCATTGCTCATTACTACGCCGGCACCATGACTGGGGTGCTTCACCCCGGCTGCTCTGCACTGTATTCCGGTATGGCACGTGGACCCGGTAGCTTGATGTCCCACATGTCGGCAAAAGGGACTAGAAGATTTATTAAAGCAAGCGCTCCACTCTTACGACGGAGGAGTAGACGACATGACGGCCCAGTGAACTATCACTTGTACTGTATAGTACTATAGTTTTGCTGTTTCGCACGATCCATCGATACAAACCCGATTAAACAGGGAAGGGCGGGATTTTTCCCACGCGGTAGATGATACTGGCCATACATTTCAAAGGCAATTTTAATGTATGCAAACTGAATAATTATAAGTAACAATATGATATCTAGTAAAACTAAAAACACATATGATTTATTGTGTTAGAGTGTAGTAGTAGTGCTGTATTGCATAGTTGTTAGATGTAACATGCGAGAACATGTAGAGATGTAGTTTTGGAGGGCCTACAGAGAGAAAAGCGTAATACGGTCACCGAACTTCAGAATAAGCTGATTACGGTCACTATATACGTTTTGCGGTGATTATACGGTCACTTTCTCACAGCTCAGCATCGGATTGCATTCTGTTGACCGGCCAAATAGTCTGTGTGGCACCATGTTGACTAGTTAAATTGACCACGTTCGTTGTGGGTCCCACCTGTCAGTTCGCATAGGCAAAAGGTCAGATAAACACAAATTTACGCAGGCGCGACAAGGCTCCAACCCATGCGCGGGAATCACCTGGTTGTGTATGTGTCTGTCAGGGCCTGATGTGTGCGCATGCACGTGTAGGTTGAGCACTTGAGCGTGAGAGTGTGTGTTGGTCGTGTGGTGTACTGGTGTGTGCATGCATGCGTGCGTCTGTGCGTGTGAGTGTTGCGTGCGTGCGTGTGTACGTGTGAGTGTTGCGTGCGTGCGTGGGTGCATGTGTTTGTGTGAGTGTTGCGTGGATGCAGTTCGTGTGCATGCGTGCGTGTGTGTATAATCACCACACCAGCTCATGTGTGTTAAAACAGACGGCTCAGCATACCAATACAAGGCCACCTTGTCCGCTGTGCCCGCGGTCATGACTTCGAACCACCATCCAAATATTTTTTGTCGTTTGTTTTCATTCTTACTAGCAAGATGCCCGTGCGTTGCATGTAACATCAAGATGCATTTGTATGACTTCTTTATCTTGTGAGAGAAAAGGATGAACGAGGGAAGGCCTTATTTGCAAATGTGGAGAGGTGTGTGGGTACCTTTTTGCAAAATTGCCATAGTTTCTTTCCTATTCGTCAGATATAAATCGGACGGCCTATATTGCTGGATGGCAGGCACACCATCATCACCAACTCTGTTTTTTATAAGAGTGTATTTTATGTATTTTATAAGAGTGTAGATGTAGAGTAGATACAAGTCGACAGGTGGGCACGATGGTAGTGAGATAATGTGATGCAACACTAGAGGTGCCACATGGGGCGTTTAACTGGTCAACTAGTCATGTCATGAGCAAATACAGAGTTGTACAGTGAGCCCGTGACTGCATAATAACCACTAAACGTAAATGGTGACCGTAATGAGTGGATTCTGAAGTCCAATGTACGCATCGTGCTTTCGCTTCAAATACAATGATTGTCATTGCATTTATCGCGAGAGAAAGATGAAACATGCGTGAATTTTCTGGGGGCTTACTTTTAGAGGACCTGGAGATAGTTTTGTGTGCATACGTGAAAGGGGCGTACAGGGGGTATGCGATGGAGAGAGAGATGCTCTCCGTTTCTCTTTATTATGATTAACTTTGTATATAGTATAAAAATATACAAATTCACAGTGCGGAATAAATATCATTGTGGGAACCATGCAATGCAAATTAGCGTTCGTACTCCTCCATATAACTTTGTAATGTTGTATATATGTAGAAACTCTAAAATAATTGTTTGGCCACACTTTATTCAAAAGGAATGTTGTATGCGAAATAAACGTGAAGAGAGGGCTTTTTAGATCAATGGGGTACGTGATGTAACATGTGTGAATGTGTAGTTGATGAATTTGGCGGGGCCTAGAGAGGTATGTGTGTGTATTACGTATTCGAGAGAGGCATGGATAGAGGGGCCGGCAGGGGGGGCGTGGGAGAGATAGCATGAGAAATGAGAGTGGTCTAGAGAGAGAGACGAATATGATGTCACGACAAGAGATTCCATTCCCTTGAGTGTGTATATGCAAGGGGGAGGGAATAGAGGCACCAGGAGAAATTTTCTGTGTGTGTGGTGTTTGTGTTGGTATGTGTGGGTGTGAGAAGATAATGAGACGTGGGGGTAGAGGGTGTGTCACCGCGTGAGGTCCGGTGGGTCGAGGTGAGGCCCTTCGTCTGTTCCGTCCTGCGCCACATTGGTCGGCCCATGACGCATTTAGGAAGACCCATGGATGACTAGTCGTCCAAGACAAAGAGAGCAGAATTGTGAAGGACTCTGTGTCCACTGACAAAGCCGGCTAGGATTTGTAACCCTAGGTTCTCGGACTAAGGTAACCCCTTTATCTCTGATATTACTATTCATCCAACCTAACTTTAAGGGGCATCCTACAGAATGCTCTGCTAGAATCATAATCGTCGATTAGGAAGAGAGGTGTGAGACAATGCGTGAGAGACAGGCGTAAAGATAACGTGCGTACATGATACACGTAGGCAGGTCCATGTATATAGAAAGGGTCGATGAGGATTGTGCGTGTGTATGTTTGCGAGAGGAAGAGTGCTTGTGATAAAGGTTAGTGAAAACAGTTGTAAACGGTTACGAGAGGGAGGGAGGGTTATATCTAGAGCATGTGTGCGAGAAAGACACCTCGGGAGAGAGTGTGTGAGCATGTGTGAGAGACCACCGATGGAGAGTGAAACTACACGTAAAAGACTGCTCTACACATTGATTAAAGATATAAATTGTATCCAAATATTAGGATGGGATCATGATATTTGCAATTCGCGTAAGGAGCGGTCATTGATCCATCAGACATCTAGATTCTATCGAATTTGAGCATGTCTATGTTATTATTCGACACAATTGATCCACATAGTTAGTATTTTGAACTCCAGACAATGCATCGCTTTAGCAATCGAATATAAACGTGAGTATAGTTCATGTTGTGTGTGTAAAGCACATTATACATACGAAAGTTACACAATGGACATTATAAATAGCTACTACCTATGAACTAGCATACATTTGAATTCAACTTAAGGTGGTTTAAAAAAATCGAATTCAACATGAAGTCCATTCAATTATTTGAATTTGATATC
Source organism: Triticum urartu (assembly GCF_056163025.1). Lineage (NCBI taxonomy): Eukaryota > Viridiplantae > Streptophyta > Magnoliopsida > Poales > Poaceae > Triticum > Triticum urartu. The sequence continues at coordinate 267,315,089 of NC_141879.1, read as the reverse complement.
ATGGCATTTGTAAACCATACCTAAATTATGGGGGCACCAATCTTTGCTCTGATTTTGTACATAATAGCATATGTAGTCGTGTACAAAATAGATTCAAATTTAGCTCCTTCATTCCAAAATAATCATAGTTATAGGATTTTCAAGTGTCAAAATTTCAAAAAGAAGCGGATAATTTAATGAGGCTTTCAAACATACAAGGTCAAATATAACATTGTATATTTAGGTCAATCCTCATAGTTCAAGAGTACTCTAAACGTGAATGCTTGTGTTTCAAAATTTCGAACGAAGTGCCAAAAGAGCCTCTACTCGCCCGAAACCGCGTGAGACCAATGTTTGGTAGTACAAGGAAATTACTTTTCTAATAACTCCGACCCGTGAAACCTACCAGCCCGACGTCCAAAGGTCTAAACCGGGGTAGGTTTGTAGCTTCATCTAGACGCCATGCAACCGCATCCGAAAAACATTCATACACAATGGACACCTAAGCACACATGCGTGCGGCCGAAATCGCTCCCGCCCACTATTTGGGACACCTGGGATTACCATCCTACCCCCAACCCGCAGTGGGTCCGAAATTTAAGAGGGGGGCAAAGTTTGTACTTTCCCCAAATTTCAAACAAGCGTGTCCCATCTTCTGTTCAAAAAAAAGCCAAAAACAAGCGCGTCCCAGACCGAAACATGGTTCCCCCCACCCGTCCGATTCCCCATTCGTACTCCGGGGGCGCCAAAACTACCTCTCCACCAGCCGCGAAACCCCGGTGTCCTCCGTCCGCCACCCCATCCCAACCATCAACCGCCGCCCTCCTCCATCACGCAGGGGCCGATACCCCGACGTCGTCGTCCACCGCAACCTCAACCACAATGCCCTCCACGGCTAGTAGTTGAAGCCGAGGCCGAGCCGTCCGTACCTGAGCCACTTCAACCACGCCGTCTTGCGCCTCACCGCTGCCGCTCCAACTTCGCCACCCTCCACCGCACCGGAGCTGTTCCTGCTACGCTGTCCTTCACCGCCTCGGATCTGCTTCCCCTCCGCCGAGATACGGCCACGGCAACACAATCAATAATTTGGCCATGGGTTTATCCAAGCCTGCACCCTCTAGAACATCGGTTTCCCCAGTAAAAAGAAGAAAATCAGCGCGACTTGTGGAGGTGACCACACCAGCAACCGAAAAAGGTACTCCTCTTCCCTTATTCAAGCAAATCTTACGTCTCTGCTTGCACGGTATTCATCCCAAAGAAGACACTAGTTGACCGCTTCTTCTTGATACTAGATGTTCCTAGTAACTCGCGATGCACAAGGTTTATCCTCATATACTATTTCACCTTAGCTAGAGGTCCGTCGCCCCCTGAATTTCAATTTCTGGCCACTTGATTCCCAATTAACAGAAGCATTCCCCGGCGTAACAGGCACTAGTACGCCTATTACGCCAGGGAAGCAGCGCCTTGGTGTTTATCTTAGGGGCGTGTGCGGCCTAGAGCTACTGGCACCCGATCTGGAGGTCGGCCGCGATTAAAGGGATGGCCTGGGGGCGCTGGCAAGCACGGCAGTGGTGTGAGGTCGATGGGAGGGCAGGGCGGCGGAGGCAGGGGTCTGGGCCGGTGGTCGCTGGCGGTTCTAGAAAGATCGTCAACAGTTACTGGCGGGAGGTAGACGAAGGCCATCTGCCCGTTCCTTATAGATCAAACGGTTCATTAAAAAAAATCGACTGACCTATTTATTTCCAGTCGACTGTTATCTTAGATATGACCACATGTGGTGGTGTGCTGGAGGAGTACCTGCATTTCATGTGCTCATATATTAAAAAATCATACAGAGTAGAATCTAATTTTGTTTGCCATGCAATGTTGTAGAGCTATCATATGTCTCCTGTCATTTATTTTTCAGCCACCTACTATCTGCTACTTTTACAGTGCACTAGTTCTGCACACACTTCACCCTTACTCTCACTATTGTGTTTTTATGCAAGGGTATTTCAGACTCTGCTGCCATGAGAGAAGCCAAAAAGAAAAGAGAGAAGTTGCTCCAGTTTGGTGTGCGGCTAGGCAAGACACGTTTCAACGCTTTAAAGGGTGTAGTGTCAGCAGATGGAGATGGGGAACATAGCTCTGGAGTTGATGACCTCGCTCGCAATGAACCACCATCCCAGGTGCTTGCTTTAACTTCGCGGTGTCATATGTGGTTGCATGTTCCATATGGTGTCTAGCTTGTATTCGAAAGGTCGAAGTCGGTAAGATAAGGAAAGATATTTTTTTACATGAAACACCATCCCGTGAGCACCAGAAGACAAATAGCTAGTCAGGGCACTGGCCGAGCCAGTGACAAGCCCAGCAAAGATAGGCATCACCTGGAAGCCAACTAAAAGTTGCGATGGTGGCGAAGCAGCCCGCCTCCCACCAGGCTCTCAGGTCCTAGATGATCATGCTCACCACTCCAGTCGGATGTCTAGCTTGTATTGCTTCCAATTTGGTTAATTTGCATCGGCTTAGCTTACACATTATACCTTTGAATATGACGTGCCTTTCTGTTTTTGGTACATACTAGTACATCTGTGTATTAACCATGTTCTTACATCAAACTAATGTTCTTGTGTATCCCTCATAAATCAGTTATGATGAGGCAGGAAGGCAAGGGGACTACTCCTCATTTAAGGAATGCAGTGTCAGCCTCCCGACATGATTCTCAAGAAACAGAAATGCTAGATGAAGATAGTGAACGTAGCTCTGTAGTTGATTACAGCATTTCCCCTACACTAGTATCGCAAGTGCTTGCTCTAACTTGGCAGCATGATATGTGGTTGCATGTTGCATATGGTGTCTAGATTGTAATTCTTCCAATCTGGTTAAACTGCATGTGCTAGTCTGCTTAGCTTATACATTATACCTGTTAATGTGACATGCCTTCCTGTATTTAGTACATAGTACATCTGTCTATTAAGCATGTCCTTACATAAAACTATTTTTTTTGTATCCCGCATCAATCAACATGAGGAGACACCTTTAGTATATGCAGTGCGATATTAGTTGCATCTTTCATATGATTTATAGCATGCGCTGCTTCTAATTTGTTGAAATTCCATTTATGATGGGACGCTTTTAACTTGGCAGAGCCATATTGGTTGCATCTTTCATGTGGTGTCTAGCTTGCATTGCTTCTTATTTGCTGGAATGGTTTCTGCTTAGTTTACACAAACAGTTGTGAACATGCCATGTCGTCCTGTTTTTCATACATATTCCATCCTGGTATCATGTGTTTGCCTTACATCAAAGTAGTGATTGTTAGTATCATGCATGAATGAGTTCTGAAGAGATAATTTTATTGCTTTTTCTTGTCGATTTTACTTGACAATTCAAAATCAATAAAGCGGAAGGATGTTAGCAAGGCAGCGGATAAAGGTGCTCCTTCCGAATGGAGGGCCTCTACAGTTTCTACTCCTCCACACCCCCAAGATGATTTCCAAGACAACACATGCATAGACACTCAACAAAGTTGTGTTTATGATGAGCATGTCTCCCCTAGTGCAGCATCACCGGTGCTCCCTCTAACTTGGCACTGTTATATGTGGTTGCTTGTTATGTGTGATGTCTAGCTTGTATTGCTTCTAATTTTGTTGAATTCCATCTGCTTACTTTACACATTATACTTGAATAAGACATGTGTTCCTGTTTCTAGAACATACAATATCTGTCTATCACACCATGTTCTTACATCAAATTACTACTGTTGTGTAACCTGCAACAATCACTTATCATAAGACACGTTTGACTTCGGAGTGTGATATAGGTTACATCTCACATTCTTTTCTAGCTTGTATTACTAATTTGTTGAAATGGCACTTATGACGAGACAGTTTTAACATGGTAGAGTGATATTCGTTGCATCTTTCATATGGTGTCTAGCTTTCATTGCTTCTAATTTGTTGAAATGCCTTCTCCTTAGCTTACACATCATAAGCTGTGAATATGCAATGCTGTGAATATGCAATGGCACTAATGACAAGAGACCTCTAACATGGCAGTGTGATGTTGTTTGCATCTTGCATATGATTTATTTCTTGTACTGCTTCTCATTTGTTTAAACGCCATTTATAATGAGACACTGTTAACTTGGCAGAGCGATATTTGTAGCATCTATCATATGGTGTCTACCTTCCATTGCATTGCTTCTAATTTGGTGAAATGTCTTCTTATTAGTTTACACATCATAGTTCTGGTTATCTCTTCCATCCTGTTTTTCATACATATTACATCCTCCTATCATGTGGTTGTCTAACATCAAAGTTCAGTTCGTCTGCATCACGCATCAATTTGTTCTGAAGAACTAAATTGTTATTCGTTTTTCTTGTCGGCTTGACTTACCATGGCATAGAGAAAGAGGAAGAAACATAGAATGGCAGGGAATGAGAAGCGGATGAATCCTGCAGATTCTGCTGGTACTGATGGTGCAATAGAAGGTCAAAGTCCAGCAGAAAATTCTATAAAGACGACATCCCATGCTACACGAGTTGCAAAAAAAGACAAACAGAAACAAACAGCTGCCACCAAACAAGCAGAGACAGCCCTAGTTCTTGCAACACCTACCACAGTACTACCAGCTGCACGACGTACTCGTGCGTCAACTGAGCTAGCAGCACGTTCCCAAGCTCCCTTGCCACCTGACACTACTTCCCAAGCACTCTTGACACAAGACGAGTTGGCAATATCAGATGAACCTTGTGAGCTTCAACAGCAAGAAGGTAGTTGCTGGAGTCAAGTTACAGTTGCATGCTTCTTTATATGTAGTCTCACAGTTTGATGTACGCTAACACTTCCTATGTTTGTTGTTGGACTAGCACCTAGGCGCAAGAGGAAACAAACATCAGGGATAATGCTCGATAGGTTAACTAAATCTAGAGGAGGAAGAATGGAGATCCGTTTTGAGGCAGGTTTAAAAAGGCCACGTGATGCTATAGAGTCAGCCAAGTTAGTATCAGAGGCAGCGGTTTCTGTTAGGTGTCATGTACGTATCCTCCCAACATGGATTCAGTACAGGAATGACAAAGACGAAACCCAGTTCAACATCTTCCTCGACCATTTATCTATAAGTATGGTTATGTATGGAAACTAGTAATATCATCTTGCTCTGTCCAATACTTTCTAGGTTGCTGATAATGAGACTCCCATAATTTTCAACAGATGAGGTTCAAGTTGGATAGCCAAGATGATGCAACCAGACAAGCTTGCACCCATTTTTTCAAGTCTGCTCTGTGATAGTATCGGTATAACTTGAGGAAAACTCACTTTGAAGGCAACGCTAACAGTGAACTTGCCCAAACATCTCCAGTGGAAAATATATCTGATGAAGACTGGAGAGGCCTCGTTAAACACTGGTCCGATCCGAAGTATCAGGTACATTATATATATGTCATCAGATCACATGTTGAAGTCCTATTTACGCATGTGCCACACAAATCTATCTTGTTGTAGGTGAACTGTTCAAAGAACAAGGCCAACCGTACGAAAGTGAAATTCCAACAAACGACATGATCTCGTTGCTATATTGCACACTGCGAGGCTCTTGTAATTAGCTGCGGTTTCACTCTTTTCGCTGTACCATATTATCAGATCTATATTGACTTGTTCCAAATGCAGAGGAAAGCCCACAAGGACCAAAAAGTACCTGAACCAAATGTTGTGGAAATCTTAAAAGACTATCACACCAGCAAGAAGAAGGGCATGACTACACGAGTCAAAGCCGCTGTTGTAAGTCCTTAATCCTCATGCCTTTTAACTACTACTTACTCTGACTTGTGCCTTGAACTGCATGGTTTGCAACCAATGTCTATTACTCCTTTCAATTTTATACACAATTGTCTTAGCGTATCATTGCACCTTACAAGGTTTAAAAGAGAGGAGTGATGTTCCTTTGATCTTGACCCGTAATCTAGTTCCGTGCTGGACTTGCCCACACAACGTTACAATTGCCTGTTTGTCTGTTCCCAGTTGTTTTGTGATATGAATGACATCATACTATGCTTACCGTATTATAAACTTCATCTCTTTATCCTTAGCCCTCAATACAATGCGAAGAAATAGGTAATACATTAGCGATGGTACATGGTCATATGTTTGGAACCTGGTTTTATTATGTACTTTGCAATAAAATACAACTAATATTTTACATGGGTTCACCAGAATAAGTTCTGTATATAGACCAAAGCTATTTTGTTTGGTTTCGCTGCCTCCTTAATATCTTCTGTTCTGGTACTACTAATGTAAAACCTCAACTTTTCAGCGAGCTATGGAAAAAATGATGGAACCGCCACCTTCTGAAGGTGGCGAGGCAACTATAACCGCAATGTCAACTCTTGCTGCAGTGGGTCAGTACCTGTCCACTAACAGTGCCAAAAGCATGTTCCTGCGTAATACTGGGTTGGTTGTTAAGGCAATATCGTCCAAACTGCCTCATGATCAAGATATGCAAGCTCAAAGCAATGTTGTATCTGTGCTCCAGACACAAGTCCATTCCCTAACAGAGACCCTTTGTGAAACAAGGAGAAACATTGCTCAATGTCGTCAAGATATGCATGGTCTTGAAACCAACCTATCAGACATTTGCTATGTTGTTCAGGAGCCTACGGGAAATGAAGGCGAGGGTTATGGTGCTCCATCGGACAATACAGCATGAAAACGTAACAGTCAGGTCAAATGAACTGAGCTTCTGAACTTCTGGTGGTGCATTTATCTGCTAGACTGTTAAGTTTTATGCCAACCTTCCTTTTGTTATATAGTTGTAATTTGTTTTGGTGCGATACAAAATTTATTCTTAACGTGCAGCCACCGCCTGAAGAAAACAGCAAGCCATTTTTGTATAGTGTAGGGTGTTCCCTATATTTGCACTGGTGGCGATCTTTGATGCCGAGTGGATGTAATCTGTGCAATCTCCTTAATAGCCTAGCGTTAGTTTCGGCCTTATTTATTTCCTAGTCTTCTTTTTCCCTGGTTTGCTAGTGGCCGCAACTACCATGGGCCATATACGGGCCGTAGGATCCATGGGTCTCCTATGGGCCGTCGATAAATGGGCCTGTAATCGGTGGGCCTCGGGCCATCGGATAAATGGGTCTACATGGGCCATAATCGGGCGTAATTGGTATCGGCCCAGAAAGGTAACAGGCTGTCAACAGGCCGTAGGATAGCAAAGGCTTAATTCTGTCATAGGCATAACGGGTCGTTAATGGGCCAGAATATAGGATGGGCTGGAAACGGCGCAACGGGTTAACAGGCCAGAAACGGGCCGACTCTTGCCATGGGCCGAATTTGGCCCATTAGGGTAACAGGCCAGTAATGGGCCGACTCTTGCCATGGGCCGAATTTGGCCCATTAGTGGAACAGGCCAGTAACGGGCTGGAAGTAATCGAGGGACGAAAAGGAGCCCAAGAACGTATGGGCCGTCAATAGGCCGAAAGCTAACACGGGCTGGAAACGGCCCATGTAAATCACGGGCCATTAACGGGTATAAAGAAAATTATTGTTCATTATGGGCTAGAGTCACCGTGGGCCTATAATGGGCCGAAAGATACGAAGGCCTCATATGGGCCGAAAGACGTCGTGGGCCATACATGGGCCGAAAGTGAAATGGGGTGGTATTATATTCGATGGCCCACATGACGTTGTTGGGCCAATTTCCTTTAGGGCCTAACGGGCCGTGAGTTAACGGGTCGTAAAATGGGCTATTTGCGAAGAGACCGTTAACAGGCTTTTCATTGGCCAGCCCGTTAACTTTTGGCCAAGTCAAACGGGCCGGCTTTGTAAGCTAAATGGGCCACTGTTGGGTCGTGCCACGTGTCGACGTATCATAGGCGCCTATCTGACCCACTGACGAGCTGACACGTGTTTCGTCCGGCTAATAAGAATTTTACACATGGAAATTTCCCATTGGTCGGGGCTATTAACGGGTTATCGGATCCAAAACCCGACCCGATAGCTTAACGGTGTTCCGTTACGGTGGATGCCATGTGTCGGTCACCCTTGATGAAAGAACTTCTGTGACGCGCGATTTATCGTCATGGAAGTGGACACTTCCATGATGATAATTTTGGTAATGTCATGGAACACTTCTACGACAGCATAGGTATGACTATCTTGATTCTGTCATAAATTTGTCATGGATGTACATGCATGAAAAAAAACGCGACCTACTATCCTGATTTATTTCTCCCTGGAAGCAAATATATAGAGTTGGAGTTGAGGTCGGTGGAGCTCCAGGGGGCCCACGAGGTAGGGAGCGCGCCCCCCACCCTCATGGATAGAGTGTGGGCCCCTGGTCTTCATCTTTTGCAGGGATTTTTTATTATTTACAAAAAGATGTTCCATGAAGTTTCAGGTCATTCCGAGAACTTTTGTTTCTGCACATAAATAACACCATGGCAATTCTGCTGAAAACAGCGTCAGTCCAGGTTAGTTCCATTCAAATCATGCAAGTTAGAGTCCAAAAGAAGGGCAAAAGTGTTTGGAAAAGTAGATACGATGGAGACGTATCATTTCTACTAAGGATAAAATGATGCGGTCTATCTCTACATAGATAGATCTTTTCTACATCATGTCATCATTCTTATTGCATTACTCCATTGCTCCATGAAATTAATACACTAGATGCATGCCGGATAGCGGTCGATGTGTGGAGTAATAGTTGTAGATGCAGGCAGGAGTCGGTCTACTAATCTTGGACGTGATGCCTATATAATGATCATTGCCTGGATATCGTCATGATTATTTTAAGTTCTATGAATTGCCCAACAGTAATTTGTTCACCCACCGTTTGGTATTTTTCTCGAGAGAAGACACTAGTGAAACCTACGACCCCCGGGTCTCTTTCTCATATATTTGCCTTTGCGGTCTACTTTTCCTTTGCATTTATTTTTATATCTATTAAACCTTGACGCAATTTATTCTTATTTATTTTATTTGGCGTTCGATCTATCAATCGCCCACTTCGCAACCCGGCCAGTTGCTTCGATGTAATCTTATTTTTGCGGTGTGTTTGTTAAGATCGATGAATTGTGGGTTTATGATCAAGTCTATCTATGAACAATATTTGAATCTTCTCTGAATTCTTTTATGTATGATTGGTTATCTTTGCAAGTCTCTTCGAATTATCAGTTTGGTTTGGCCTACTAGATTGATCTTTCTTGCAATGGGAGAAGTGCTTAGCTTTGGGTTCAATCTTGCGGTGTCCTTTCCCAGTGACAGTAGGGGCAGCAAGGCACATATTGTATTGTTGCCATCGAGGATAACAAGATGGGGTTTTCATCATATTGCATGAGTTTATCCCTCTACATCATGTCATCTTGCTTAAGGCGTTACTATGTTTTTAACTTAATACTCTAGATGCATGCTGGATAGCGGTCGATGAGTGGAGTAATAGTAGTAGATGCAGACAGGAGTCGGTCTACTTGTGTCGGACGTGATGCCTATATACATGATCATACTTAGATATTCACATAATTATTCTCAATTCTGTCAATTGCCCAACAGTAATTTGTTCACCCACCGTAGAATACTTATGCTCTCGAGAGAAGCCACTAGTGAAACCTATGGCCCCCGGGTCTATCTTTATCATATTAATCTCCTACTACTTAGTTATTTCCTTTGCTTTTTTACTTTGCCTTTATTTTACTTTGCATCTTTATCACAAAAATACCAAAAATATTATCTTATCATATCTATCAGATCTCACTCTCGTAAGTGGCCGTGTAGGGATTGACAATCCCTATTCGCGTTGGTTGCGAGGATTTATTTGTTTTATGTACGTACGAGGGACTCGCGCATAGCCTCCTACTGGATTGATACCTTGGTTCTCAAAAACTGAGGGAAATACTTACGCTACTTTGCTGCATCATCCCTTCATCTTCGGGGAAAACCAACGCAGTGCTCAAAAGGTAGCAAGAAGGATTTCTGGCGCCGTTGCCGGGGAGGTCTACGCAAAAGTCAACATACCAAGTACCCATCACATACCCTTATCTCCCGCATTACATTATTTGCCATTTGCCTCTCGTTTTCCTCTCCCCCACTTCACCCTTGCCATTTTATTCGCCCTCTCTCTCTCTCTATCCTCCCTCCCTTTCTCTATTTGCCTCTTTTGCCCGTTTCTTGTTTGCTCGTATGGTTGGAATAGTTGTTTATTTATTGCTAAACAGAGAACCTAAGATCTATGGATCCTCATTCGCTTGCTAATATTTTTAAGAGATCCAATTATGATGAACCAATTGCTAGTGAGTTTTGTGCACTAGATTATCTTTATGAAGTTTTGCTTGAAATTCGTGAATCTGAAAATTGTGATAACGTACCTTATGGAGTGATTCCCAATGGATCTTTGAATAAAAAGTATGATTGCAATGATGATAGTATAAATCCTATTGATATAAATTGTGCTAATAATATGCAAAACCCTAAGCTTGGGGATGCCAGTTTTGCTATGACCTCTACTTGTTGCAATGATCATGATTGGGGTGATTCTTCTTTTGATGTTCAAAATTTATTCAAGCCCCATGATGAATATGAGATTGATAATAGTGTTTGCAATATTATTAAAAGTGGGTTTGGAGAGGCCATGACTTTAGTTAATGTTAATCCCACTATTTTGGAAGAGTGTCAACTTTGCATGCATGTGGATCGTGTTGAAAATATTTTATGTGATAGCTATTTTGTTGAATTTTCTTATGATCCTACATGTAATTATTATGAGAGAGGAAAATATGGTGGTAGAAATTTTCATGTTACTAAATTACCTCTCGTTATGCTGAGATTACTATTGTTTCTTTCCTCTTCCATGCATATGCTAGTTTTTGCTTGCCATGATAATTTGTTTGCCTATAAGATCCCTATGCATAGGAAGTATGTTATAATTAGATGTGTTTGTCATATGTTTTATGATTCTCTCTTTGTGCTTCAATTCTTGTCTTTCATGTGAGCATCATTAAAATTATCAATGCCTAGCTAAAAAGGCTTTAAAGAAAAGCGCTTATTGGGAGACAACCCAATATTTTTCTTGCTGTTATTTAATAAAGAAAAAAGTCCATTTTACTACCCTGAATAAAGTGGGTGGTTCACTTTACCCCCGGATCTATTTTTTGGCTTGTTTTACCCCCCAAACAAACCCAAACCGGACAAAACACCCCCCCGGCTGGTTTTTCTCCACCCGCTGCTGATGTGGCACTAGTCAACGGCGGTTTTGACCTGGGTGGGGCCCCCTTGTCAGGTTTCTCTCTCTTTCTAGTTAATAGATTATTTAACTCAGTCTAAGAATTATGGGGCCCCACTATCATAGACTAGACTAGTGGTGGGTGGGTTAGTACTAAAGGGGGATTAGGCCCCCAAGTTAAGTTGGGGCCGGGCCCCACTGGTAGAGAGCCAGCCGGCCTCTCTGGCTGTGCACGCCAGCGGGCTCGACCAGAGCTAGAGGCGGCATGGGGGGTGTGGCAGCCAGTGGCGGGCGCAGGCCAGTGCGGTTGGGCGTGGCCGGGCGTAGCGACAACGGTGAGTAGAGCTAGGACGCAGCAGCGGTAGGCGAGCAGCAGCTGCGGCAACGGGCAGGGCTGCACGGGCAAGTGTGTGTGGCTACGGAGAGGCAGAAGCACGGGCGACGGGCGGTTAAGGCTGCGGAGGGAGCGGGCAAGCATGCTCGGGAGCGGAGCTCCGCCGGTTCGACCATGGCGGCCGAAGCACGGGGACGACGGCTAAACAATGAATTCGAAACTAGAGGCACGGTTGGACGGGCTGAGGGCTTGTACAGGCGGCTGCGGAGGTGCTGAGCACAGAGGTGTGCTCGGACGTGAGCGGCAGCAGCTGTGAGCGCGCCGGCGAAGCGAACGGCGGCGACGAGCTTCGCCTCCGATGGCAGCGAGTGATGGAGCGACATATTGGAGCAGGGAGAAAAGGGGTTTCGCGCGTGAGCTCACCATGGAGGCACACGTAGGCCCGGTGAAAGCTTAGGAGCGGTAGGCCGACTGAAATCAAAGAGGATTGCTGGCGGTGGTCCGAGGAAGAAGACGACATGGGCGATGGCGTTGGTGCTCCTTGGCTTCGATCCGGTGACGCAGGCAAAGTAGTGGACGACGACAGAGAAGATGGACGTGTGGTCTAGGCACCGGGGAGCGTGGTGGGCACGAGGACGAGGTCGGCCATGGCGGCGATGCGGTGACAAAGGCCCCGGGCGTGTGAGAGAGAGAGAGAGAGAGAGATAGAGAAACCTGACAAGGGGGCCCCACCCAGGTCAAAACCATCGTTGACTAGTGCCACATCAGCAGCGGGTGGAGAAAAACCAGCCGGGGGGGGGGGGGGGGTGTTTTGTCTGGTTTGATTTTGTTTGGGGGGTAAAAGAAGCCGAAAAATAGATCAGGGGGTAAAGTGAACCACCCACTTTATTCAGGGTAGTAAAATGGACTTTTTTTCTTTAATAAATAATTTATCTAGCCTCTGTTTTGGTTGTGTTTTTTGTGTTTAATTAGTGTTTGTGCCAAGTAGAACCGTTGGGAAGACTTGGGGAAAGTCTTGTTGCACTTGCTGTAAAAAACAGAAACTTTAGTGCTCACGAGAACTGCTGCCATTTTTATTTCTATTTAATTATTTCTTTTTTGCAGATGATTAATAGATAAATTCCTCATGTCCAGCGATTTATTTTAGAATTTTTGGGGTTCCAGATCTTGTGCTAGCTACAGATTACTACAGACTGTTCTGTTTTTGATAGATTCTGTTTTTCGTGTGTTGTTTGCTTATTTTGATGAATCTATGGCTAGTAAAATAGTTTATAAACCATAGAGAAGTTGGAATACAGTAGGTATAACACCAATATAAATAAAGAATGAGTTCATTACAGTACCTTGAAGTGGTCTTTTGTTTTCTTTCTCTAATGGAGCTCACGAGATTTTCTACTTTAAGTTTTGTGTTGTGAAGTTTTCAAGTTTTGGGTAAAGATTTGATGGATTATGGAACAAGGAGTGGCAACAGCCTAAGCTTGGGGATGCCCATGGCACCCCCAAGATAATCTAAGGACACCTAAAAGCCAAAGCTTGGGGATTGTCGGATTTCGGGTTCCGGCAGACCCTTGAGGTTCGAACACTGGGGTGCGCGGGGAGATCTCTCCCCTACCGATCTACGTCCGATCCTCTCATGCGAACTAAGATGAAAAATGATGAACAACACAAGAGACACGAGGTTTATACTGGTTCGGGCCACCGTTGTGGTGTAATACCCTACTCCAGTGTGTGGTGTGGTGGATTGCCTCAGGGGCTGATGATGAATAGTACAAGGGAAGAACAACCTCGCGAGAGGTGTTCTTGAGCTGGTGCGATGAACTGCTAGGGTGTGTTCAGTCGCCTCTCCCTCTCTCTCTGCGAGGGTTCTAGCAGATTTCCAGATGTCTGGGATGTCTTGATCTCTCCGGGGTGTCTCCCTCTACTCTGTGGTGGCTAGCTCTATTTATAGAGGCCCTGGGCCTCTCCCCAAATAATGAGCGGGAAGGGCGCCAACACTTGGCCATTTTCAAGGGGAACATGTAGTACAAGTTATCCTGACCAAAGGTGGTCTTCAGTTGCCAAAAGTACTGGTGATGACGCGGTCTTGGGCTCCATGGTGACCTCCGTCATGCCGCTCTGCTGGTCTTGGTCTTGTTGCACCAGAATGGCAACCTTTGCCTGATGCCTTGGCCTGTGCTTGCCCCCTTTGCACCAAAGGGGAAACAAGGACACTGCGCAGGCCGGCGCCCACCTGGCGTCCGCCTGGTCTCGATCGTCATGGCTTGCGTCACAGGTTCCTCGCGAGGTACTCCTGCCTTGATCTCTCCGCCTCCTCGCGAGCCTGCCTGATGAGGCCGCTTTGAGGAAGCTTCCTGTCGTCCGCCCCGCGAGGCTTGGCCCCTCGCGAGGGTCTTGAGCTTAGGCTGATGAAGATGGGCCGCGCTGGGCCCCTGCCTGAGCCACGCCGCAGGCCGCAGGCAGGCAAGTCTGGGGACCCCCATTCCCAGAACGCCGACAGTAGCCCCCGGGCCCAAGGCACGTGCGGGCTTGGCTTAGCAGAGAAGCGAAGGGGCAAGCACGAAGCACCGTGGGCCCTAACAGCTTGTGGCCTTGGGCGCCGCGTGGAGGTTGATTGGACGTGGGCGTCTGCACTTCCCATGATGCCTTGCTACGCGCCCGGCTAAGCGGACCCGTAGTTGCACACAGTTGTTCCTCCTTCGGATGCCCGCTCGCCTCCTACCTTTCCTTCTTCTCCGAGCTCCAACCTCCGCCGCCAATCCGGCTCGAGCTCTTCCCCTTCCCCAACGCCATGGCGCCAATGAAGAAGGGAAGGGGGAAGAAGCCCGTGCCTTCATCCTGCGCACCTCCAGCGGAGGCCCCCGCCGTCGATCGGTCAATCATACTCAACCCAGAAGCCTTGGAAAAGGTCCACTCCGCCCTTGCTTCCATCTTCAACGAGTGCGGCCGGACCACAGTTTGGCACGCATCCCGTGCCTTTCTTTCTAGGACTGTCATGGAGGTCCGATTCTTCGCCGACGCCTTATGGGCGGTCCTGATTCCCCCCTTTTCTGCTTTCTTCAACGATGTGCTCTCCCATTATCAGTTCCACATGATGCACCTCGGGCCGGAGTCCATTACCCTATTGGCTGTCTTTGCTTTCATGTGCGAGGTGATGATAGGCATCCCTCCTTCTGTTGCCCTACTGCGCCACTTCTTTTCTCTGCGCCTGAGCGATCCCACTCAGTGCTCGGGGTGTGTAAGTTTCTTCGCCGTGCCTGAGACGGCTGCTTCAGGGATTGACTTCGGCCTTCCGCCTTCTCAGGCCAGGTTCAGAGAGCGGTGGCTGTACGTGGACGTCGGGGTGCCCAGCCCCTTGCTGTCGCACCCGACCTTGCCTGCTGTTCCCAACCCAGGCTGGGGTCATGAACCGCTCGCGAGCCCCCGGCTCGCTTTCGTCTGGCGCCGCTTCGAAAGTTTGAGGGCGCACAATGTGACAGCGCCCAAGGTGGTGAGGGAGTTCCTTCTGTGTCGCGTTGCTCCTCTCCAGCGCCACTCTCGCCGGATGTGGGACTTTGTAGGGCGTGGAGACCGCATGCGGCTTCAGAAGGAGGATTTGGCGCCCGAAGTGCTGCGGACGGTGCTTCGGGTCTTGACTGGTGATCCTTCCCCAGGCAGCCTTCGGGCGGTGGCGTCCTTCTGTACCTTTGTTCCGGCAGGGCTGATTTCGTGAAGCAGATGCCCAGCTTCGACGAGTGGGGCTGCGCCCGGCTGGCCTCACGGGGCCACATGAGAACCCAGTTGTCGTGGTTGTTGCCCCCGCTGCCCACAGCGGTCCCTCCTCAAGCGACAGGGCGGGGAGAGAGCCGATGGGAGCTGAGGTGGCTGATGTCGAGGTGGTGGCGCCACGTGAAGCCTCGGAGGCGACGTCACCCGAGGCCCGCCCTGAGGCGGCGGTTGATGCGGGGTTTTAGCCTTTGGCTCCTGAGGTCGGGGCTCCCGAGCCCCCAGTCGTTCTTCGCGAGGCGACGCCCGACGGTGCCCCCAAAGCTGACTCCTCCGGCACCGACAATCCTGAGGCTTCTTCTGCGCCCCAGGCCGACCCCCACCCCAGGCGCTTGGGTCGGTTTCGTGTAGACTTCGAGGCCCTTCGCAAGAGGAAGGAGGCCTCATGCGGCAGCGACCGCCCTTGCCGCTTGTTGAAGCGCAGGAAGTACTTTGCCATGGACGAGTAAGCCTTCTCCTTTCCCTGCTCATTTGCTCTGTTATCCTTGTGGCTGATTGTGGCCCTTCAGGTCCCGCCTTGCTGAGTCCGCCGAGTCGACCCAGGAGCCGGCCCCCGCAGCTTCACCCCCTTTGCTGGCTCGGGGTCCGCCGAGCTCGGGTGGCGCCCTCGCCGCTGGACCGGTTGGTGGAGTGATCTGTTCCATAGGGTGCCTCGAGCCTGCTCGCCTGATGCCCTTCCTTCGTGAGTCTTCTTGGGGCGCGTCAGGCTTTCCCCACGCCCCTTCTCTGGTCATAGAAGGCGAATGGCTGAGGTTTGTCCTTGGCTCCTCCTCCATGGGTGGATCGACACCGGGCTGCACTCTTAGGGCGGTCCATCCGGCGACGGCTGGGGCGGCAGCCCCCTGCCCCATGCCTAAAGGGCGCTTACCGCCTCGGGGCCCTCTGCATGCTCCATCGGAAGAGGGTGATGTGGAAGATTTGCTCAGGCGTGCTCGGGAGCGTCGTGCCCTTCGTGAAGAGTTCCTCCAGGGGGCGGCGGACGCGGTGAACTGGGTTGGAGCAGAGCTTGCTGCCGAGGATGCGTGCCTCGAGGCTGAAGGCCTGCGCCTTGCTGAGGAGACGCGCAAGCTGAAGGTTGCCATTGCCCTTGCGTGTCATCAACGTGACCTCGACAATGCGAAGGCCGAAGCGTCGCTAGCGGCTTCGCGGGAGGCCTGCTCCCGGGCCGTCGAGGAAGCTCGGGAGGCAGACCGACAACGCAAGGATGCGGAGGAGCGCGTATGGGAGCTCCAAGCCCGGAGCAACTCCCTGGACCAGCAAATAGAGCTACGCCACGCGGCCCTTGGGTCAATGCAGGAGGTCGCCATCGACCGGGCGGAGCTCCAGAGGCGCGAGGAGGCGCTGACGCTCGAGGCCGCCGAGCGCAACCTTGACCTGGAGCGGCTGGAGACGAGGGAGCGCCTGGCGGCCCAGGTGGAGGGCGACGTTGCGGCGCGCGAAGCCCGGGTCCAGGAAGAGGTCAACCGCTGTGTGGCGGGAGCTCGCTCGGTCCTCGAGCGCGAATACAAGGCGAGGTTGATGCTGATCGGGGCCGAGGCTGAGGGCAGGACAGTGGCCATCAGGGCCAAGTTGGTTGAAGAGACGCGGCGTGCGGATTCCTCCGCAGCCGCCCTTGGTGCGGCACAGGCGGAGCTGTCCTCTTCCCAGGCGGAGCTGCTTCTTCTTCAACGGAGGGTCGATTACGCCGAGGCCATCGCGTGGTAGAACGAGGACGAGATCCGCCAGCAGAGGGTTCTGGAGTGCGAGCATGCTCCCATGCTTCAGACGCTCAGGGAGAGGGCCAACTCAGCCTTAGGCGAGATTTGCGAGGCTGCCGCTAAGGAGCCGCACGAGGCCAGCTACGCAGGCAATCTTAGGTTCTTCACTAACGTGGTGACGCTTTTGGAGGATCGTTCCGAGAGAGCCCGCGGGCTTGTTGAGGAGAGGAGCCTAGCCCTGCTCAGGCGTGTCTTCTCCCGTGTCTTCAGCCATTTGCAGGAGACGTACCCCCACTTCGACTTTGATGCTGCCATCGCGCCTGTGCCCATAGCTGTCCGGGGCGACATGGCGCAGTGGGTCGAGAACAACGTGGATGCCCTCGTCAGGGCCTTCGCATCTGATGACGATGGTGTGGTCATGGGCGCTGACGAAGGCGGCGTTACAGATGAGCCTGGTGCTGACGGAAATGCAGGTGGCGGGGGTGACGACGTCAGTGATGCCAGTGACGCTCCCGAGGATGCCCCAGAAGACGGGGTGAGTGGTATGTCTGACGGACCGCATGTCTCCGCAGTTTATCCTGCATGAAGAAGACTCGGGCTTGGCCCTGAAGAATGTAAGAGCATTTTGGGAGGGGAGGCCCCTCATGTAAAGATTTGTAATCCGTACTCTGGTGAGCACAACGTTATGCGTGAGTTTAGTCGCTAGCCTGGTGATGGTTCGGTTGATTCGTTTACCTTCCGGCCCTGGCGTGCCCTGAGCGGGCCTGCGGGGGGATGCTACGCCTCCGGCGTCCCTCGACTAACCTGCTGATCCTGTGATGAGCACCTCCGGAGAGGGTGCGGAGACAGTGGCCCCGGCTGTAGGCGTGCCTGGCCCAGCCCGGCTCACAAGGGGCTCGTGAGGGGGGGGGCGGCAGCTGACGCTAGCTTGGGGCGTAAATCCGAAACCAGAATGCAAGAGATTGCTCGAACGAGACTAAACACCCCCTCCCCGAATGCACGCAAGCTTCAAACTCAAATCCAACTTAAATCCAAACCGAAGAAACTTGCCGACAAGGAAGAAGCAAAAAAGCAAAAAGGCAGAAGAAAAGCAAAAAAGAAGCCGCGTCCGGCACCTAGTCTAGTCTTCGACGTCTTCTCACCAGCGTGGAGCTAAGTGCTGCCACCGGGTGTGGGCGGGAGCCCCAGGGCCTGAGGCCGGCGCTCCTGAGACTCCGGGGCGTGTACAGCCCCACTCATTATTACGTGAGAGTGTCACGGGGCAGCGAGCTTCACAGGCACTAGGCCTTCTTCACAGGTACTGGCCTTGCTTCATATCGCCAGACGAGGGCCCCACCTAGCGCCTCACTCTGCCGCCATTGACGGCGAGCAGAAACCAAGGACGACGCCAATGGGGTAGAGCGGTCGCCAGCGGTTCCCCCGACGACCATGGGTCCTCTGCCGGGGGCAGGCCATGGGGCACCTCCCCGGCAGAGGGCCTACCTCCTGAGAACATCTTGACCCGACCGCCGCAAGGGTGAGCCCGGATCTCGGCCCCTTTCCTGCAGCCCCCTGCACCCTCCTCCTGAGGGATAAGAGGCTGCAGCGTTGGGGCAGCCACCCGCTGCGGCGACCTGTACCTCCTGCGACCCATGGTTAGCCTACGCTTGCTCCTGAGGGATGAGTGGTACCCAATAGTTGCTGCTGTCGGCGCGATTGTCGATGCTCTCTTGGGGTTCCTGAAAGAGCTCTACTTCCGGCGCCTCCTCGTCCCAGCTGGGCCCGAGGAACGAGCCGTGACCTTCTTCCAGCTCACGCCCTTGATCCACCATGCGGGGTACATAGGCCTCCGAGGCGACCACCTCGTGGACCTCACTGTAGCGCCCCACATGCCATGTAGTCTGGCTTGGGGCGTCGCCTTGTATGTGACGACACGGTGGTCCACCGAGGCCAAAGGCAGCGGTGCGCATCCCTTCGCCGGCCTGGGGAAGGGCCGGCGCGATCAGCCTCTCGGTGCTGGCGGAGGTGTTGACGCTGGACCGGCTCTGGGGCGGTAGCTGGACGCAGAAAGGGGGAGCTCCTGAGGCAGCGACGTCTAGGAGCTCGGCCACTCGCTCCAACAACACGTCGCGGCCGCCTTCCAGCAAGCGGCATCGTAGTAGCTCTCGGGCCACCGTGAGCGCGGCCCTGGAGTTCGCCTGCTCCCGCCGGGTGTATGGTGCCGTGGCAGTGGCGTGGTTCGAGGCCCTTGCTGCAGCCTGCACCTGCCATGGCGTGAGGGCAGGCGGCGTCTGGCCGCGTCGCCCGCGTCCCACAGCGCCCTGCGGAGCGCGAGCTGCCTGAGGCGCAAGGTTGAGGTCGCCCTGAGACGGCGACACGGCGTGGGCGGGCCACGCCGCCCGGCGGTCGGCGTTGGCAGCCGGGTTGCTTGAAATCTGGGTGGCGAAGCGGCGGAACGTGACGGAAGGAGGACTCCGGCGCACCCTTACCTGGTGCTCCAAATGTCAGATTTCAGGTTCCGGCAGACCCTTGAGGTTCGAACACTGGGGTGCGCGCGGAGATCTCTCCCGTACCGATCTACGTCCGATCCTCTCGTGTGAACTAAGATGAAAAATGATGAACAACACAAGAGACACGAGGTTTATACTGGTTCGGGCCACCGTTGTGGTGTAATACTCTACTCCAATCTATGGTGTGGTGGATTGCCTCAGGGGCTGATGATGAATAGTACAAGGGAAGAACAGCCTCGGGAGAGGTGTTCTTGAGCTGGTGCGATGAACTGCTAGGGTGTGTGCAGTCGCCTCTCCCTCTCTCTGTGCTACGGTTCTACCAGATTTCCATATGTCTGGGTGTCTTGATCTCTTCGGGGTGTCTCCCTCTACTCTGTGGTGGCTAGCTCTATTTATAGAGTCCCTGGGCCTCTCCCCAAATAATGAACGGGAAGGGCGCCAACACTTGGCCATTTTGAAGGGGAACATGTAGTACAAGTTATCCTGACCAAAGGTGGTCTTCGGCTGCCAAAAGTACTAGTGATGATGCCGTCTTGGGCTCCACGGTGACCTCCGTCATGCCGCTCTGCTGGTCTTGGTCTCGTTGCACCGGAATGGCAACATTTGCCTGATTCCTTGGCATGTGCTTGCCCCCTTTGCACCAAAGGGGAAACAAGGACAATACATAGGCCGGCGCCCACCTGGCGCCTGCCTAGTCTCGATCGTCATGGCTTGCGTCACAGGTTCCTCGCGAGGTACCCCTGCCTTGATGTGTCTGCCTCCTCGCGAGCCTGCCTGATGAGGCCGCTCTGAGGAAGCTTCCAGTCGTCCGCCCCGCGAGGCTTGGCCCCTCACGAGGGTCTTGAGCTTGGGCTGATGAAGATGGGCCGCGCTGGGCCCCTGCCTGAGCCACGCTGCAGGCCGCAGGCAGGCAAGTCTGGGGACCCCCATTCCCAGAATGTCGACAGGGATGCCCCGAAAGGCATCCCCTCTTTCGTCTACTTCTATCGGTAACTTTACTTGGAGCTATATTTTTATTCGCCACATGATATGTGTTTTGTTTGGAGCGTCTTGTATTATTTGAGTCTTTACTTTTTAGTTTACCACAATCATCCTTGCTGTACACACCTTTTGAGAGAGCCATACATGATTTGGAATTTGTTAGAATACTCTATGTGCTTCGCTTATATCTTTTGAGCTATGTAGTTTTGCTCTAGTACTTCACTTATATCTTTTAGAGCACGGTGGTGGATTTGTTTTATAGAAACTATTGATCTCTCATGTTCACTTAGATTATTTTGAGAGTCTTAAATAGCATGGTAATTTGCTTAAAATCCTAATATGCTTGGTATACAAGATTAATAATAAATCTTTCTTATGAGTGTGTTGAATAGTATGAGAAGTTTGATGCTTGATAATTGTTTTGAGATATGAAGATGCTGATATTAAAGTTGTGCTAGTTGAGTAGTTGTGAATTTAAGAAATACTTGTGTCAGGGTTTGTGATTCTCATAGCATGCACGTATGGTGAACCGTTATGTGATGAAGTCGGAGCATGATTTATTTTTTGATTGTCTTCCTTATGAGTGGCGGACGGGGATGAGTGATGGTCTTTTCCTACCAATCTATCCCCCTAGGAGCATGCGCGTAATACTTTGCTTTGATAACTTGTAGATTTTTGCAATAAGTATATGAGTTCTTTATGACTAATGTTGAGTCCATGGATTATACGCACTCTCACCCTTCCACCTTTGGTAGCCTCTCTAATACCGCACACCTTTCGCCGGTATCATACACCCACCATATACCTTCCTCAAAACAGCCACCATACCTACCTATTATGGCATTTCCATAGCCATTCCGAGATATATTGCCATGCAACTTTCCACCGTTCCATTTATCATGACACACTCCATCATTGTCATATTGCTTAGCATGATCATGTAGTTGACATCGTATTTGTGGCAAAGCCACCATTCATAATTATTTCATACGTGTCACTCATGCATCATTGCATATCCCGGTACACCGCCGGAGGCATTCATATAGAGTCATATATTGTTCTAAGTATCGAGTTGTACTTGTTGAGTTGTAAGAAAAAATAAAAGTGTGATGATCATCATTATTAGAGCATTGTCCCAGTGAGGAAAGGATGATGGAGACTATGATTCCCCAACAAGTCGGGATGAGACTTCAGACGAAAAAAAGAGAGAGAAAGAAAAGAGCCCATAAAAAAGAAAAGGCCCAAATAAAAAAATAAAAAAATGAGAGAAAAAGAGAGAAGGGACAATGTTACTATCCTTTTACCACACTTGTGCTTCAAAGTAGCACCATGATATTCATAGTAGAGAGTCTCTCATGTTATCACTTTCTATACTAGTGGGAATTTTTCATTATAGAACTTGTCTTGTATATTCCAATGATGGGCTTCCTCAAAATTCCCTAGGTCTTCATGAGCAAGCAAGTTGGATGCACACCCATTTAGTTTCTTTTTGAGCTTTCATATACTTATAGCTATAGTGCATCTGTTGCATGGCAATCCCTACTCACTCACATTGATATCTATTGATGGACATCTCCATAGCTTGTTGATACGCCTAGTTGATGTGAGACTATCTTCTCCCTTTTTGTCTTCTCCACAACCACCATTCTATTCCACCTATAGTGCTATATCCATGGCTCATGCTCATGTATTGTGTGAAAATTGAAAAAGTTTTGAGAATGTCAAAAGTATGAAACAATTGCTTGGCTTGTCATCGGGGTTGTGCATGATTTAAATATTTTGTGTGGCGAAGGTGGAGCATAGCCAGACTATATGATTTTGTAGGGATAACTTTCTTTGGCCATGTTATTTTGAGAAGACATAATTTCTTTGTTAGTATGCTTGAAGTATTATTATTTTTATGTCAATATTAAACTTTTGTCTTGAATCTTTCGGATCTAAATATTCATACCACAATTAAGAAGAATTACATTAAAATTATGCCAAGTAGCACTCCGCATCAAAAATTCTGTTTTTATCATTTACCTACTCAAGGACGAGCAGGAATTAAGCTTGGGGATGCTTGATACGTCTCCAACGTATCTATAATTTTTGATTGCTCCATGCTATATTATCTACTGTTTTGGACATTATTGGGCATTATTATCCACTTTTATATTATTTTTGGGACTAACCTATTAACCGGAGGCCCAGCCCAGAATTGTTGTTTTTTGCCTGTTTTAGGGTTTCGAAGAAAAGGAATATCAAATGGAGTCCAAACGGAATGAAACCTTCGGGAACGTGATTTTCTCAACAAACAAGACCCGGGAGACTTGGACCCTACATCAAGACACAAAAGAGGAGGCCACGAGGTAGGGGGCGCGCCCACCCCCACTAGGCGCGCCCTCCACCCTCGTGGGCCCCCTGTTGCTCCACCGACGTACTCCTTCCTCCTATATATACCTACGTACCCCCAAACGATCAGATATAGAGCCAAAACCTAATTCCACCGCCGCAACTTTATGTATCCACGAGATCCCATCTTGGGGCCTGTTCCGGAGCTCCGCCGGAGGGGGCATCGATCACGGAGGGCTTCTACACCAACACCATAGCCTCTCCGATGAAGTGTGAGTATTTTACTTCAGACCTACGAGTCCATAGTTTGTAGCTAGATGGCTTCTTCTCTCTTTTTGGATCTCAATACAATGTTCTCCCCCTCTCTTGTGGAGACCTATTCGATGTAATCTTCTTCTTGCGGTGCGTTTGTTGAGATCGATGAATTGTGGGTTTATGATCAAGTCTATCTATGAATAATATTTGAATCTTCTCTGAATTCTTTTATGTATGATTGGTTATCTTTTCAAGTCTCTTAGAATTATCAGTTTGGTTTGGCCTACTAGATTGATCTTTCTTGCAATGGGAGAAGTGCTTAGCTTTGGGTTCAATCTTGCGGTGTCCTTTCCCAGTGACAGTAGGGGCAGCAAGGCACGTATTGTATTGTTGCCATCGAGGATAACAAGATGGGGTTTTCATCATATTGCATCAGTTTATCCCTCTACATCATTTAATCTTGCTTAAGGTGTTACTCTGTTTTTAACTTAATACTCTAGATGCATGCTGGATAGCGGTCGATGAGTGGAGTAATAGTAGTAGATGCAGGCAGGAGTCGGTCTATTTGTCTCGGACGTGATGCTTATATACATGATCATACCTAGATATTCTCATAACTATGCTCAATTCTATCAATTGCTCAACAGTAATTGTTCACCCACCCTAGAATACTTATGCTCTGGAGAGAAGCCACTAGTGAAACCTATGGCCCCCGGGTCTATCTTTATCATATTAATCTCCTACTACTTAGTTATTTCCTTTGCTTTTCTACTTTGCATCTTTATCACAAAAATACCAAAAATATTATCTTATCATATCTATCAGATCTCACTCTCGTAAGTGGTCGTGTAGGGATTGACAACCCCTATTCACGTTGGTCGCGAGGATTTATTTGTTTTGTGTAGGTACGAGGGACTCACGTGTAGCCTCCTACTGGATTGATACCTTGGTTCTCAAAAACTGAGGGAAATACTTACGCTACTTTGCTGCATCATCCCTTACTCTTTGGGGAAAACCAACGCAGTGCTCAAAAGGTAGAAGCATGCGCATAGTACTTTGTTTCGATAACTAATAGATTTTTGCAAAAAGTATGTGAGTTCTTTATGACTAATGTTGAGTCCATGGATTATACGCACTCTCACCCTTCGACCATTGCTAGCCTCTCTAGTACCGCACAACTTTCGTCGGTACCATACACCCACCATATACCTTCCTCAAAACAGCCAGCATACCTACTTATTATGGCATTTCCATAGCCATTACGAGATATATTACCATGCAACTTTCCACCGTTCCGTTTGTTATGACACATTACATCATTGTCATATTGCTTTGCATGATCATGTAGTTGACATGGTATTTGTGGCAAAGCCACCTTTATAATTCTTTCATACATGTCACTCTTGATTCATTGCATATCCCGGTACACCGCCGGAGGCATTCACATAGAGTCATATTTTTTTTCTAGTATCGAGTTGCAATTTTTGAGTTGTAAGTAAATAAAAGTGTGATGATCATCATTATTAGAGCATTGTCCCAAGTGAGGAAAGGATGATGGAGACTATGTTTCCCCCACAAGTCGGGATGAGATTCCGGACGAAAATAAAAAAAGGGGAGAAAAAAAGGCCATAAAAAAGAGGAAAGGGCCCAAAAATGAGAGAAAAAGAGAGAAGGGATGATGTTACTATCCTTTTACCACACTTGTGCTTCAAAGTAGAATCATGATCTTCATGATAGAGAGTCTCCTATGTTGTCACTTTCATATACTGCTGGGAATTTTACATTATAGAACTTGGCTTGTATATTCCAATGATGGTCTTCCTCAAAATGCCCTAGGTCTTCGTGAGCAAGCGAGTTGGATGCACACCCACTTAGTTTCTTTTGTTGAGCTTTCATACACTTATAGCTCTAGTGCATCCGTTGCATGCCAATCCCTACTCACTCACATTGATATCTATTGATGGGCATCTCCATAGCCCGTTGATACGCCTAGTTGATGTGAGAATATCTTCTCCTTTTTGTCTTCTCCACAACCACCGTTCTATTCCACCTATAGTGCTATATCCATGGCTCATGCTCATGTATTGCGTGAAGATTGAAAAAGTTTGAGAACATCAAAAGTATGAAACAATTGCTTGGCTTGTCATCGGAGTTGTGCATGATTAAATACTTTGTGTGATGAAGATAGAGCATAGCCAGACTATATGATTTTGTAGGGATAACTTTCTTTGGCCATGTTATTTTGAGAAGACATGATTGCTTTGTTAGTATGCTTGAAGTATTGTTATTTTATGTCAATATTAAACTTTTGTCTTGAATCTTTCGGATCCGAACATTCACGCCACAATAAAGAAAATTACATTGATAATTATGCTAGATAGCATTCCGCATCAAAAATTCTGTTTTTATCATTTACCTACTCGAGGACGAGCAGGAATTAAGCTTGGGGATGCTTGATACGTCTCCAATGTATCTATATTTTTGATTGTTCCATGCTATTATATTATCTGTTTTGGATGTTTAATGGGCTTTAATATACCTTTTTATATTATTTTTGGGACTAACCTACTAACCAAAGGCCCAGTGCAAATTGTTGTTTTTTGCCTATTTCCGTGTTCCGCAGAAAAGGAATATCAAACGGAACTCCAAACAGATTGAAACCTTCGGGAGAGTTATTTTTGGAACAAACGTGATCCAGGAGACTTGGAGTGGACGTCAAGAAATCAACAAGGAGGCCAGGAGGCTAGGGGCGCGCCTACCCCCTGGGCACGCCCTCCACCCTCGTGGGCCCCAAGTGGCTCCACCGACCTACTTCTTCCTCCTATATATACATGCGTACCCTGAAAACATCAGAGGGCACCACGAAAACCTAATTCCACTGTCGCAACCTTCTGTACTCGTGAGATCCCATCTTGGGGCCTTTTCCGGTGCTCCGCCAGAGGGGGCATTGATCACGGAGGGCTTCTACATCAACACTATAGCCTCTCCGATGATGTGTGAGTAGTTTACCACAGACCTTCGGGTCCATAGTTATTAGCTAGACGGATTCTTATCTCTCTTTGGATATCAATACAAAGTTCTCCTCGATTCTCTTGGAGATCTATTTGATGTAATTCTTTTTGCGGTGTGTTTGTCGAGATCTGATGAATTGTGGGTTTATGATCAAGATTATCTATGAACAATATTTGATTCTTCTTTGAATTCTTTTATGCATGATTTAATATCTTTGCAAGTCTCTTCGAATTATCAGTTTGGTTTGGCCTACTAGATTGATCTTTCTTGCAATGGGAGAAGTTCTTAGCTTTGGGTTCAATCTTGCGGTGTCCTTTCCCAGTGACAGCATAAAAAGATGGGGTTTATATCATATTGCTTGAGTTTATCCCTCTACATCATGTCATCTTGCCTAATGCATTACTCTGTTCTTATGAACTTAATACTCTAAATGTATGCTGGATAGCGGTCGATGTGTGGAGTAATAGTAGTAGATGCAGAATCGTTTCAGTCTACTTATCGCAGACGTGATGCCTATATACATGATCATGCCTAGATATTCTCATAACTATGCGCTTTTCTATCAATTGCTCGATAGTAATTCGCTCACCCACCGTAGAATTTGCTATCTTGAGAGAAGCCACTAGTGAAACCTATGCCCCCCGGGTCTATCTTCCATCATATTATTTTCCTATCTACTTGTCATTTCTGTCGCCTTTTATCTTGCAATCTTTATTTTCCAATCTATAAAACAAAAATACTAAAAATATTTATCTTATTATCTTTATCAGATCTCACTTTTGCAAGTGGTCGTGAAGGGATTGGCAACCCCTTTATCGCGTTGGTTGTGAGGTTCTTGTTTGTTTGTGCAGGTACTAGGGACTTGCGTGTTACCTCCTACTGGATTGATACCTTGGTTCTCAAAAACTGAGGAAAATACTTACGTTACTTTGCTGCATCACCCTTTCCTCTTCAAGGGAAAACCAATGCATGCTCAAGAGGTAGCAGGCACGTTGCCAGGGATTGTCCCAAAGAGAATGAGGCTTGTGCTAAATAGTTGAGTTTGCAACAGAAGAAATATAGTAGTAGTAGAGGGAACATTTCTTTTATATGGAGGTGCTGAGTTAAGGTATGTAATGGAAATGCAGGAGATTGTAAAAATCTGAGAATCAATAAAGTTAGCATCGTTGGTACTGATTTGGATTTCATGAGTAGTTACTCTATGAAGAAAGATTTTGACCATTTTGAGGATATGAGAAATATGGTCTATGGAAGATTTGTGCATTTTAAGGGTGGTAGCACCCTGTGAGGACACTTGACCTCTAGAAAGGATTATGATATTCCACAGATTAGACTTCGGACAAAATAAGTACGAGTTTTATCTGGATATGTGGAATGCCCCAAGAATATGAAGGAATGAAGTACTATTGGAACATAAAGAAGGTATAATATTGGTAATATGGAGCAATTGTAACTCCATGATGAGTCTGAGTAATCACGTCTTAGTTTGGTACCAATAGAAGGAAGGGAGACGGTACAATTGGATGGATTTCAGAATGCTAGGAAGCTGGATGTTGGAATAATGATCAGTTGCCCCTGATGATGATTTCAAGGTTTGCGAGTGATGAGATGGGCCATAACCCACAGGCCCCAGGACCTGCCAAGAAGCAAGCACACTCTTGCTGAAGGAAAATACCCTGGAAGAAGTTACGATTTTATCAACAAACGATCTTATAGGAGTAACGCAAAACCTGAGAGTTGTGAAGGAATGATAGATGTTTGTTTGGCTTGCAGAATCCATGGATTTATCCGGACCCAGTTCGTCGACAAGAGAAATTCTGCAATGCTTGTGAGGATGACTGAATGTTAGAATGCGAGATTAGCTAAACCATATACAAGGTAATGATTTGGGTGCGGGATGGATTGATCACCATACCGACTTACTCTTATTATTCACCTCTGCTATATGGGATGGTAAATCTGAGTGACTTACCTATAGTAGAGCGACGACGATCAAAACCTTGTTTGAACCTTAGAATGGTATGACCATTTTTCCCTTGTATAAGGCAGTTGTTGCCAATCGTAGGTCATATGGTGAGAATAAAGCCCAGACCCATTTCCTGCAGGAGAAACCACAAATGGTTGATCACCATGAGATATCGATAGTTGTTTAGTATTGGCCCCAGACCTATCAGCTAAGAAGACCCAGTCATAGAAGAACCGTACCAAGATAAAAGGCCACAAGGATTGAGTAAAAAGGTTGTTCCACTACCGGAAGAGCTGGAGTAGGAAATTTCCCGAGAATCGAGGAGACTGACACTGTCAAGAATAAGGATGGAGTATAAGAGTATTGATGGAACCATAACGATCTTTCTAAGGGTGGTAGCACCCTAGACCCCGTGTGACAATCGATGGATTTTGAGAAGACCCTGAACCTAACCTATTTCTTTCTAGCCTCTCCGAATCTCGAGGACAAGATTCATTTTAAGGGTGGTAGGTTTGTAACATCCCAAAATTCTAAATTTTGGAATGTTATAATAAATAAATAGTTTTGATTGATTGTTTGATTGTGGTGTGTTTGCTCATGTGAAATTGAGTGAAATTCAAAACATTTTGAAAGTTAAATGAGAGGGAATAAAATGACTTTCCCAAAACTTTCACTTTGCTTTCTGATCTCCATGAATTCAAATTTATTTCATCGCAAAACCCTAGAGAGAAGATGACACGACTTCTTCCATTTAAATAAATGAAAAGGGTTGTTGAAAATATTTGAATTTCATTTGGAAATATATCAAATTCAAAAACTTTAAGCAACTCAATGATTTTCATAAATGACTTCTTCAAAACATATGAAATATGAGTTGGAAGTTTAAAAGAATCAAAATTAAAGTCCCTTTGAAATTACTTTCAATTTGGAGTTATTTGGGTTTTATTCAAATTATTTCTCCAAAAATGAAATATATGGAAAACTGGGGAAAAATGATTCCCTACAGTAGAAAATTGGAGAGATATAAATTTTAAATTATTATGATATTTTTAAAATGATTTTTATTGGGTTTTATTGCACCAGCAACACTCTCTGCTTTATTTAAAATCTTGTGGATTTTATTTGACACTAGCAAAATGTTCATGTTGTAGAAAATCTTTTTCTGGAAATTTTGATATATAATATGCATTTATATAACTTTTTATTGTTTGTTGTTTATTACTATTTTTGTCTGTAAAATTGTTTAAAGAAACAGCGCACCCCAGGCCGAGCGCTAGCCAGTCGGGCCATCTGGCCTTTCGGCCTACTGCCAGCTCCCGCAAGCGAAGCCCCTTGGCTTCGGTCGACCGAGCTCTCCCTCCCTCCCTCGCAGTCACTGCCAGGCGGGGTCCGCCCGTTCTTCTTCCCCGCGCCAACGGGAGTCCGGCTCCCGCACAAGTCGTCGGTGCCGCCATGTCCGACTCGACTTCCACCCCACGCCGCCTTGCCCCTTCCCCAAGTCGAGCCCCCCCTCCTCCTATATATACCGGAGCTTGCCCCCTCTTTTCCCCCTCTTTCCCCTCATCGAAACCCTCTGCCCGGCCGCAATTGCTCGCCGGAGCCGAACACCACCGCCGCGCCGTTGTCGCCCGACCGCGCCACCCCGACCACCTCACCCCTCCCTGATACTACCCGGACATCCCCTCGCTCTGCCCGATCTCCCCGACGACTCCTCGGAGCTCAAGCACCCCTAGAACACCGACAACGTCGACCACCAGACGCTGCCTCCGCCTCGACCTCGCCGCCGTTCAACTCCGCCCACCGCTGCTGAGAATGCCATGCGCTTCTGCACCTTCCAGTGGCCTTGGCTGACGCTGCCGACGAGCGGAGCACCTTCCCCGTCGACCACCGAAGCCGAAGCACCTCGCCGGAGTTCATCGCTGTCGCCGTGAGCTTATCCTTCCTCTGATCTAAATTCAACGGCATAGATTAGACTAGATCGAACAGTTAGGTTTTATTAGATCTGGTTGGTTTAAAAAAACATTTCGTTTTTTTAAACCGTTTTTTATTATTTAGCGAACATTTTCTGTTTAGGAAGTTTTAGTGAACGTTTTCATTATGTAGATCTGTTTAGCGAACGTTTGTTCGGTAGGATTTTCTTTTTCTTTTTAATTTCGGCCAGGGACCCATCTGTGAATACTTTTCTTACAGATTAGCCCTTGGTTTTCAAACGATCACAACTTTTTGCCCGTTTAACGAAATCCAACGAAACCAACGCCCACTTCTTCTTTATGATCTCCTCTATCCAGTAAAATAACTTAAACATATTTTTTAAAGTTTAAAATTTGTTTTCATAAAGATTTGAATTCAAACTTCTTTTGTTCATAACTCGAGTTTTGTAACTCTGATTTAGTTGATTCTTTTTGCAAATCGAAGCTCTTGACCTAAACTTTCTGGTAAGGCCAAATTCACTTAATTCTGGTAATGTTAGAAATTGTTTTCTGTTGCAAGAGTTAATTGCTTGTTTTCGAAGTTTTCCGAAGTCTTTTCTTCGATTCTTTTGCATGAGTGCTTATGTATGCAATTGCTTGCTTACGATAGATTGAATGGAGTGTGGCGAGTAGAACTATCAGGAGTTATGAGTGCGATCATCTTCATCAATAGTACAAGGAAAGTTCACACTTTGATCATATTTTTATACCAGTTTTTATGCATTAGTTTCAACCCTCAAACATTGCATGAGTAGGATTTGATAACATGTGGGTATTGGGAAGTAGTTGATGAGGTAGGAACCTATTTTCTTGCATTCAACCCCTGGGTACTACTACATTATGCTTACTGCTATCCTATGCTCGTAGACGTGGTTTGGTTTTGAGAGAATTCATGAAAGATGTGAGAGTTATTGTTAACTAAGGTTTAACTTAAGGTGGCTACTTTAATACAAATCTGGGTGGATTGGTTGAGGCACCCTGGAGCACCTAGTGGTTGTTTGGGCACCTGGAGCAATCCAGTGTTGTCCTAGGATATCCCGGAGTACCCGTGAGATCATCCTATGGAATGCCACCCAGGCTCAAAGGGATCATAAGATTTTTCATGATAGAAACTTCCGTGTGCAGCCACAAGCCATTATGGGCTCTGTCATAGTTGAGTATGTTGTGTGACCACTTTCAGTGGTAGGCTAGCAGATGTAGGCGGAAAGTAGGTGGTATTGTCTACCCAGAGTAAATAGTTAATGCTTCGGAAAGACTGTGTCTCGATCATCCGTTTCTCAAACAACATGTAGTGCGAGATATTCAACAGAGGAGATCGAGTCTTGTGGGGAATAGTGCGCAAACCTCTGCAGATTGTATAAACTAATCATGATTAGCCGTGTCCCCGGTTACGGACATCTTGAGTATTTGGTACTTGAATTATTGGTTTGATCTCATCACTTTACTTAATAAATTTGTTGGGTTGTTACTGTTAACTTGGGATTGAGTTGGAGGAACCTTCTCAATAATTTTCAACCAACTTTGTAGTTAAATAAAAATATATTCCTTAGTTGTAGGGAAAAATTAGCTTTATGCAAAATTAAACTTAGAGCCTCCACTAGCAAAATATGCATGTAGTGTTAGCCTTTATTCAGCATTGCACTACAGTGTGAAATTGCCAGTACATTCAATGTACTGACCTACATGGCTGCAACGTCTCATGTTGCAGGAATCTTACGATGAGTAAGTGATACGTTAGGGTTACGATTTCTACTCTCAACTTTGCCGTTGGTGTTGATGGGAATCCACAACCTTGTTGTTACTTCCGTTATATGGATTGAGGTAATAGTATTTATGTTACTTTATACATGTGATTTACCTCTGTTATAAATCCTCGAGTACTTTGTGTGTCAGCATACCGATCCAGGGATGGCACTTAAGCATAGAGACTTGACCGTCTGAGGTTGGGTTGCTACAACAATGGAGGGATGCTTTCATAACTAGACAACGTTACCTACCGTGCCGAGGACGGTCCAATTCCCTCGGTCGCTGCTACCCAAGGTCACCCGTCAACTCCATTGCCTAATACTAATAGGAGTACTACACCAAGATGAGCACATAATTGAGCCCGTTTGTTTGTGCCTAGTACTTGAGTTAATATATCAGGTAATGCACTGGTACAGAGGCATTATCCTTTTACTCTACATATATAACTTGTCTGAAGTCTAACTAAGCAAAATGTTTGACCAAATCCTTTCTTAAGAAATAGAACAGGAAAGATGTATCGCTTGAATATTTATTGCATGATGCAGGTTATGATATTGTTTCGAATCCTGGATTTTAAATTTTAGAAAATCCAAAAAGTGACCGGAAATTCATGAAACTGAGCATGGTCACGTGATATGGCACAAATATTCCTACCTAACTTTTTTCTTCAATTTGAGACAAGCTGCTTATGAGAAGTTGCACAAATGAAGAGCCAAGGTATTCTAGAACAAAGACCTGTCACGTTAAGGTGAACGCTTTCACAATTGAAACCATGGGCGTTTACGTGCCGCCATGAGTCCCGCTTCTCATCGGCGGGTGTCGTCCGAGCACGCGTGTGAGTCCACGGGAGGCGTGCGAGCAGACCGCTGCGCCGACTGACCGGGAGGCGTGTGAGCAGACCGCTGCGCAGGCTCACCGGGAGGCGAGCCCTTTGACCAGGCTCTGCCGCCCACCTTCGTCCCAGCTGCTCCCACTTTTAATGTCGCCGGCGCCGCAGTTTAAAATCAACCCAACACTACCTGGTATCGCTACAATCTTCTCTCTTCCTCTCCGATTCTCCTGTCGTCTACCTCCAACCAGCCTAACCTAACCGTACGCCATGCCGCATCTGAAGAAAATATGCCCTAGAGGCAATAATAAAGTTGTTATTTATATTTACTTATATCAAGATAAATTTTTATTATTCACGCTAGAACTGTATTAACCGGAAACTTAGTACATGTCTAAATACATAGACAAACAGAGTGTCCTAGTATGCCTCTACTAGACTAGCTTGTTAATCAAAGATGGTTAAGTTTCCTGACCATAGACATGTGTTGTTGATACGTCTCCAACGTATCTATAATTTTTGATTGTTCCATGCTATTATATATTCTGTTTTGGATGTTTAATGGGCTTATTTATACACTTCTATATTATTTTTTGGGACTAACATATTAACCGGAGGCCCAGCCCAAATTGTTGTTTTTTGCCTATTTCAGTGCGCAGAAAAAGAATATCAAATGGAGTCCAAACGGAATGAAACCTTCGGGAGCATGATTTTTGGAACAAACGTGATCCAAAGGACTTGGAGTGGACGTCAAGCAATCAACGAGGAGGCCAGGAGGCTGGGGGCGCGCCTACCCCCCTGGGCACGCCCTCCACCCTCGTGGGCCCCAAGTGGCTCCACCGACCTACTTCTTCCTCCTATATATACCTACGTACCCTGAAAACATCATAGGGCACCACGAAAACCTAATTCCACTGCCGCAACCTTCTGTACCCATGAGATCCCATCTTGGGGCCTTTTCCGGCACTCCGCCGGAGGGGGCATTGATCACGGAGGGCTTCTACATCGACAACATAGCCTCTCCGATGATGTGTGAGTAGTTTACCACAGACCTTCGGGTCCATAGTTATTAGCTAGATGGCTTCTTCTCTCTCTTTGGATCTCAATACAAAGTTCTCCTCGATTTTCTTGGAGATCTATTCGATGTAATCTTCTTTCGCGATGTGTTTGTCGAGATACGATGAATTGTGGGTTTATGATCAAGATTATCTATGTA
Organism: Triticum urartu; assembly: GCF_056163025.1. Lineage (NCBI taxonomy): Eukaryota > Viridiplantae > Streptophyta > Magnoliopsida > Poales > Poaceae > Triticum > Triticum urartu. The sequence continues at coordinate 267,281,322 of NC_141879.1, read as the reverse complement.
CAATATTTGAATCTTCTCTGAATTCTTTTATGTATGATTGGTTATCTTTGCAAGTCTCTTCGACTTATCAGTTTGGTTTGGCCTACTAGATTGATCTTTCTTGCAATGGGAGAAGTGCTTAGCTTTGGTTTCAATCTTGCGATGCTCGATCCCAGTGACAGTAGGGGAAACGACACGTATTATATTGTTGCCATCAAGGATAAAAAGATGGGTTTTATATCATATTGCATGATTTTATCCCTCTACATCATGTCATCTTGCTTAAAGCGTTACTCCGTTCTTATGAACTTAATACTCTAGATGCATGCTGGATAGCGGTCGATGTGTGGAGTAATAGTAGTAGATGCAGGCACGAGTTGGTCTACTTGTCACAGACGTGATGCCTATATACATGATCATTCCTAGATATTCTCATAATTATTCGCTTTTCTATCAATTGCTCGACAGTAATTTGTTCACCCATCGTAATACTTATGCTATCTTGAGAGAAGCCACTAGTGAAACCTATGTCCCCCGGGTCTATTCTCCATCATACAAGTTTCCAATCTATTTTATTTTGCAATCTTTAATTTCAACTTATATCATAAAAATACCAAAAATATTTATCCTATTATTATTATCTGTATCAGATCTCACTCTTGCAAGTGGCCGTGAAGGGATTGACAGCCCCTTTATCACGTTGGTTGCGAGGTTCTTATTTGTTTGTGTAGGTACATGGTGACTCGCACGTGGTCTCCTACTGTATTGATACCTTGGTTCTCAAAAACTGAGGGAAATACTTACGCTGCTTTGCTGCATCACCCTTTCCTCTTCAAGGGAAAACGAATGCATGCTCAAGAGGTATCAAGAAGGATTTATGGCACCGTTGCTGGGGAGATCTTTGCCAAGTCAAGACATACCAAGTACCCATCACAACTCTTACCCTTCGCATTACATTATTTGCCATTTGCCTCTCGTTTTCCTCTCCCCACTTCACCCTTGCCATTTTATTCGCCCTCTCTTTCCATTCGCCTCTTTTCCGATTGCTTCGTTGTTATGGCTAGTCCTTTATCTACTCCTGAGAATGAAGTTCTTAATTTTAAACAAAGGGTGGGTGAAAATCTAAGAATGCTTGTCGGAGTAATTGGACAGTGATACCCCGAAGACGGCGAGACGATATTTCAAGACATCGGGGCTAGCAAAGCCCCTCAGTCTACCTGCCGGCTGCCGACTGCGCCAACCAGCCGGCTGCCGACTGCGCCAACCAGCCAGCTGCCGACTGCGCCGACCAGCCGGCTGCCGACTGCAGCCCGACCCGACCCCGACAAGACACCGACGAGACGAATGTACCGCGGACAAGACAACCGTACCGCGACGACATCATGTACAGTGTCACTTGTCCCCTGGCACTATTTATGAAGTGACCCAGGGGACAAGCATGACATGCACCATGCCTTACCCATGCCTACCCACATAGCTTACATAGTAAGCTAACCCACACTATAAAAGGGGCACTCATCTATCCATCCAGGAGGATGGACACTCACGGGCACAAGGCCTAGCATATACGCAAGCTAGCAAGCAAGCTAGCTAGCAACGATCCATCCATTCATACACACATGGAGACAAACACACTCACGGCCACAAGCCATAGCCATGCATGGCCGGCCACTAGCATGCCTCATACAGGCATATACGAGGCCAGATGCCTATGCACTGACCTCAGATACAGTTCTAGGAGCAACTCTGTACCAGATATACCAGATACACTCAGACATGCAGCAGTAGGAGTATTATCTCTCCGGAGAGCTCCGAAGCTGGGTAAACTACCGCGTCCTACTCGCATACCCGCTCCCGGTCCTATCAGCAGCAGTCTTACCCACACACTAAGCCCTTGTGGCATCTGTCGACTCGCAAGCCCCCCGTGAGAAATACCACGACAGTTGGCGCCAACCGTGGGGCGGTACTTTGCTACCACGCTGCTGCTAGTTTCGCTGTCCGGGCGGGACCCCTTTTTTTTCTTCATCGCCTCCGCCACGGCGTCGCGCCGTCCCACCGGTAGCGCTCGGGGGCTCGACATCGACCCGCCCCCGGAGCGGCCGTGAGGGGTGGCGCGTCCTCGCCGTTGGCCTCTTCGTCTTCACCACCGCGGCGTCGCGCCATCTCTTCGATTGCGGTCGGGGCCTCGACATTGACATGCCCCCGGAATGGCCGTGAGGGGCGGCGTGACCTCGCTGTCGGCCTCGCCTTCTTCACCACCACCGTTGCGACGCCGGCTGCCCGTCCGCGCGCGCGCCGTGTGCGGGGCCTCGTTTCGGTCGACTGTGGCCATCCACGCGCCGCTCGCGCCTGCTTTCCTCTGCGTTGCGCCTTGCTCTGGCCTCCATATATCATCTACACGCTAGCTAGATGCATCAGTCAACCATGGTCACGCGTTGCCTATACAGTTGACGCCCAAGACATACTCCACCAAAAATCTCTATGCTGCGTCATGGCCGCGCCTCCCTGTGCGTGCTGCCATCCCTCGGCTTGCCTTGGCCACGCCCGTGCGCTCCGTGCCCGCTGCTAGAACGCTGCTGCTCCCTCCATTGCTGCAGTCGATGCCTCCTACTTCTCTTACTGTTGCTTGCTCGAGCATCGTTGCTGTCGGAGTTTCGTCTGCGCGCACCCCTACTGGTCCGGATTTGCCTGTGCGCGGCTCCGCGTCCTCGCCCGCAGGCCCCGGCCTCCCCTGCCGCGCTGGCCCCCTGCGCCTGCCGGCTTGCCGCCCGCCCGGCCAGCTCCGGGTCGGTGCGCCCCCGGCCCCCTGCTCCGCACTCGCCCGCCAGCCCGCCACTCTGGCCGGGTCCTCCACAGTCGGCTGTATCGCCCTGCGCCGGCTGCTTCGCGCCTCCTCCCGCGTCCGCCTCGCCTCTGCCGTGTCCGGCTCCTACCCAAGCCGGCTCCTGCGCGCGCCTGACGGCTGGCGCCCGCGACCCGGCCTCCGCGCCGTCTCCGTCCCACGGCCTCGCCCCTCCGCGGCTCCGACGAGCTGGCCGACTTCCCCGAGCGCGCTCGCCCCCCCTGCTGGTCCGGATTCGCCTGTGCGCGGCTCCGCATCCTTGCCCGCAAGCCCCGGCCTCCCCTGCCGCGCTGGCCCCCTGCGCCTGCCAGCTTGCCGCCCGCCCGGCCAGCTCCGGGTCGGTGCGCCCCCGGCCCCCTGCTCCGCACTCGCCCGCCAGCCCGCCACTCTGGCCGGGTCCTCCACAGTCGGCTGTATCGCCCTGCGCCGGCTGCTTCGCGCCTCCTCCTGCGTTTGCCTCGCCTCTGCCGGGTCCAGCTCCTACCCAAGCCGGCTCCTGCGCGCGCCTGCCGGCTGGCGCCCGCGATCCGGCCTCCGCGCCGTCTCCGTCCCGCGGCCTCGCACCTCCACGGCTCCGACGAGCTGGCCGACTTCCCCGAGCGCGCTCGCCCCGCTCCACCATCAGTAAGAGTAGTATGAGGCATCGGCTGCAGCAATGGAGGGAGCAGCAGCGTTCTAGCAGTGGGCACGGAGCGCACGGGCGTGGCCAAGGCAAGCCGAGGGATGGCAGCACGCACAGGGAGGCGCGGCCATGACGCAGCGTAGAGATTTTTGATGGAGTATGTCTTGGGCGTCAACTGTATAGGCAACGCGTGACCATGGTTGACTGATGCATCTAGCTAGCTTGTAGATGATATATGGAGGCCGGAGAAAGGCGCAACACGGAGGAAAGCAGGCGCGAGCGGCGCGTGGATGGCCACAATTGACCGAAACGAGGCCCCGCGCGCGGACGGACAGCCGGCGTCGCAATGGTGGTGGTGAAGAAGGCGAGGCCGACGGCGAGGTCACGCCGCCCCTCACGGCCATTCCGGGGGCATGTCAATGTCGAGGCCCCGATCGCAATCGAAGAGACGGCACGACGCCGCGGTGGTGAAGACGAAGAGGCCGATGACGAGGACGCGCCACCCCTCACGGCCGCTCCGGGGGTGGGTCGATGTCGAGCCCCCGAGCGCTACCGGAGGGACGGCGCGACGCCGCGGCGGAGGTGATGAAGAAAAAAATGTTGGAAATATGCCCTAGAGGCAATAATAAAAGCATTATTATTATATTTCCTTGTTCATGATAATTGTCTTTATTCATGCTATAATTGTATTATCCGGAAATCGTAATACATGTGTGGATAATAGACACCAACATGTCCCTAGTAAGCCTCTAGTTGACTAGCTCGTTGATCAACAGATAGTCATGGTTTCCTGACTATGGACATTGGATGTCATTGATAACGAGATCACATCATTAGGAGAATGATGTGATGGACAAGACCCAATCCTAAACATAGCATAAGATCGTATAGTTCGTTTGCTAGAGTTTTCCAATGTCAAGTATCTTTTCCTTAGACCATGAGATCGTGTAACTCCCGGATACCGTAGGAGTGCTTTGGGTATACCAAACGTCACAACGTAACTGGGTGACTATAAAGGTAGACTACGGGTATCTCCGAAAGTGTCTGTTGGGTTGACACGGATCAAGACTGGGATTTGTCACTCCGTATGACGGAGAGGTATCACTGGGCCCACTCGGTAATGCATCATCATTATGAGCTCAAAGTGACCAAGTGTCTGGTCACGGGATCATGCATTACGGTACGAGTAAAGTGACTTGTCGGTAACGAGATTGAACGAGGTATTGGGATACCGACGATCGAATCTCGGGCAAGTAGCATACCGATTGACAAAGGGAATTGTATACGGGGTTGCTTGAATCCTCGACATCGTGGTTCATCCGATGAGATCATCGAGGAGCATGTGGGAGCCAACATGGGTATCCAGATCCCGCTGTTGGTTATTGACCGGAGAGCGATCTCGGTCATGTCTACATGTCTCCCGAACCCGTAGGGTCTACACACTTAAGGTTCGGTGACGCTAGGGTTGTAGGGATATGTATATGCAGTAACCCGAATGTTGTTCGGAGTCCCGTATGAGATCCCGGACGTCACGAGGAGTTCCGGAATGGTCCGGAGGTAAAGAATTATATATAGGAAGTGCTATTTCGGCCATCGGGACAAGTTTCGGGGTTATCGGTATTGTACCGGGACCACCAGAAGGGTCCCGGGGGTCCACCGGGTGGGGCCACCTGCCCCGGGGGGCCACATGGGCTGTAGGGGGTGCGCCTTGGCCTGCATGGGCCAAGGGCACCAGCCCCAAAAGGCCCATGCGCCTAGGGTTCACAAAAGGGTAGAGTCCCACTAGTGGAAGGCACCTCCTAGGTGCCTTGGGGGGGGGAGGGAAACCTCCCTTGGCCGCCGCCCCCCGTAGGAGATTGGATCTCCTAGGGCCGGCGCCCCCCCCCTTGGCCCTCCTATATATAGTGGGGGAAGGAGGGCTTTTCGTCCAGGCCTTTGGTTTCCTCCTTCTCCCTCTCCAACACCTCCTCCTCCTCCATAGTGCTTGGCGAAGCCCTGACGGAGTACTGCAGCTCCACCATCACCACACCGTCGTGTTGCTGCTGGAGCCATCTTCCTCAACCTCTCCTTCCCTCTTGCTGGATCAAGAAGAAGGAGACGTTACGCTGACCGTACGTGTGTTGAACGCGGAGGTGCCGTCCGTTCGGTGCTAAGATCTCCGGTGATTTGGATCACATCGTGTTCGACTACCTCAACCCCGTTCTTTGAACGCTTCCGCTCACGATCTACAAAGGTATGTAGATGCATCCAATCACTCGTTGCTAGATGAACTCATAGATGGATCTTGGTGAAACCGTAGGAAAATTTTTGTTTTCTGCAACGTTCCCCAACAGTGGCATCATGAGCTTGGTCTATGCGTAGTTCTTCTTGCGCGAGTAGAACACAATTTGTTGTGGGCGTAGATGTTGTCAACTTTCTTGACATTAGTAGTCTTATCTTGCTTCAATGGTATTGTGGGATGAAGCGGCCCGGACCAACCTTACACGTACGCTTACGTGAGACCGGTTCCACCGACTAACATGCACAAGTTGCATAAGGTGGCTGGCGGGTGTCTGTCTCTCCCACTTTAGTTGGAGCGGATTCGATGAAAAGGGTCCTTATGACGGGTAAATAGAAGTTGACAAATCATGTTGTGGCTTTCACGTAGGTAAGAAAACGTTCTTGCTAGAACCCTACTTCAGCCACGTAAAACTTGCAACAACAATTAGAGGACGTCTTACTTGTTTTTGCAGCAAGTGCTTTGTGATATGATATGGCCAAAGTTGTGATGTATGAGTTGTTCATGCTATTGTAATAGGAATCACGACTTGCATGTCGATGAGTATGACAACCGGCAGGAGCTATAGGAGTTGTCTTTATTTTTTGTATGACCTGCGTGTCATTGAGAAACGCCATGTAAATTACTTTACTTTATTGCTAAACGTGTTAGCCATAGTAGTAGAAGTAATAATTGGCGAGCAATTTCATGGAGACACGATGATGGGGATCATGATGATGGAGATCATGGTGTCAAGCCGGTGACAAGATGATCATGGAGCCCCAAGATGGAGATCAAAGGAGCTATGTGATATTGGCCATATCATGTCACTATTATTATTTGATTGCATTTGATGTTTATCATGTTTTGCATCTTGTTTACTTAGAACGACGGTAGTAAATAAGATGATCCCTCATAATAATTTCAAGAAAGTGTTCCCCCTAACTGTGCACCGTTGCGACAGTTCGTTGTTTCAATGCACCACGTGATGATCGGGTGTTTGATTCAAACGCTCACATACAACGGGTGTAAGACAGATTTACACATGCAAACACTTAGGTTGACTTGACGAGCCAAGCATGTGTATAGACATGGCCTCGGAACACAGAAGACCGAAAGGTCGAGCATGAGTCGTATAGAAGATACGATCAACATGAAGATGTTCACCGAAGTTGACTAGTCCGTCTCACGTGATGATCGGACACGGCCTAGTTGACTCGGATCATGTTATACTTAGATGACTAGAAGAGGGATGTCTATCTAAGTGGGAGTTCATTGAATAATTTGATTAGATGAACTTAATTATCATGAACTTAGTCTAAAAATCTTTACAATATGTCTTGTAGATCAAATGGCCAACGTAGTCCTCAACTTCAACGCGTTCCTAGAGAAAACCAAGCTGAAAGACGATGGCGGCAACTATACGGACTGGGTCCGGAACCTGAGGATCATCCTCATAGCTGCCAAGAAAGATTATGTCCTACAAGCACCGTTGGGTGACGCACTTGTTCTCTCTGCAGAACAAGACGTTATGAACGCTTGGCAGGCACGTACCGATGACTACTCCCTCGTTCAGTGCGGCATGCTTTACAGCCTAGAGCCGGGGCTCCAAAAGCGTTTTGAGATACATGGAGCATATGAGATGTTCGAAGAGCTGAAAATGGTTTTCCAAGCTCATGCCCGGGTCGAGAGATATCAAGTCTCCGACAAATTCTTCAGCTGTAAGATGGAGGAAAATAGTTCTGTCAGTGAGCATATACTCACTATGTCTGGGTTACATAACCGCTTGACTCATCTGGGAGTTAATCTCCCGGATGATGCGGTCATTGACAGAATCCTCCAGTCGCTTCCACCGAGCTACAAGAGCTTTGTGATGAACTTCAATATACAGGGGATGGAAAAGACCATTCCTGAAGTATTTGCTATGCTGAAATCAGCAGAGGTAGAAGTCAAGAAGGAACATCAAGTATTGATGGTCAATAAAACCACTAAGTTCAAGAAGGGCAAGGGTAAAAAGAACTTCAAGAAGGACGGCAAGGGAGTTGCCGCGCCCGGTAAGCAAGCTGCCGGGAAGAAGCCAAAGAATGGACCCAAGCCCGAGACTGAGTGCTTTTATTGCAAGGGAAGTGGTCACTGGAAGCGGAACTGCCCCAAATACGTATCGAACAAGAGGGCCGGCAAAACAAAAGGTATATATGATATACATGTAATTGATGTGTATCTTACTAGTACCCGTAGTAGCTCCTCGGTATTTGATACCGGTGCAGTTGCTCACATTTGTAACTCAAAGCAGGGGCTGCGGAATAAGCGGAGACTGGCAAAGGACGAGGTGACAATGCGTGTCGGGAATGGTTCCAAGGTCAATGTGATCGCCGTCAGCACGCTACCTCTACATTTACCTTCGGGATTAGTTTTAAACCTTAATAATTGTTATTTAGTGCCAGCTTTGAGCATGAACATTGTATCGGGATCTCGTTTAATTCGAGATGGCTACTCATTTAAATCCGAGAATAATGGTTGTTCTATTTATATGAGAGATATGTTTTATGGTCATGCTCCTATGGTGAATGGTTTATTCTTAATGAATCTCGAGCGTAATGCTACACATATTCATAGTGTGAGTACCAAAAGATGTAAGGTTGATAATGATAGTCCCACATACTTGTGGCACTGCCGCCTTGGTCACATAGGTGTCAAACGCATGAAGAAGCTCCATGCAGATGGACTTTTAGAGTCTCTTGATTATGAATCATTTGACACGTGCGAACCATGCCTCATGGGTAAAATGACCAAGACTCCGTTCTCAAGAAAAATGGAGCGAGCAACCAACTTATTGGAAATCATACATACTGATGTGTGCGGTCCAATGAGTGTTGAGGCTCGCGGTGGCTATCGTTATGTTCTCACCCTCACTGATGACTTAAGTAGATATGGGTATGTCTACTTAATGAAACACAAGTCTGAAACCTTTGAAAAGTTCAAGGAATTTCAGAGTGAGGTTGAGAATCAACGTGACAGGAAAATCAAGTTCCTACGATCAGATCATGGAGGAGAATACTTGAGTCACGAGTTTGGCACACACTTAAGAAAATGTGGAATAGTTTCACAGCTCACGCCGCCTGGAACACCTCAGCGTAATGGTGTGTCTGAACGTCATAATTGCACTCTACTAGATATGGTGCGATCTATGATGTCTCTTGCCGATTTACTGCTATCCTTTTGGGGGTATGCTTTAGAGACTGCCGCATTCACTTTAAATAGGGCTCCGTCGAAATCCGTTGAGACGACACCGTTTGAATTATGGTTTGGGAAGAAACCTAAGCTGTCATTTCTAAAAGTTTGGGGATGCGATGCTTATGTCAGGAAACTTCAACCTGAAAAGCTCGAACCAAAGTCGGAAAAATGCGTCTTCATATGATACCCTAAAGAAACTATTGGGTATACCTTCTACCTCAGATCCGAAGGCAAGATCTTTGTTGCCAAGAATGGGTCCTTTCTAGAAAAAGAGTTTCTCTCGAAAGAAGTAAGTGGGAGGAAAGTAGAACTTGATGAAGTATTACCTCTTGAACCGGAAAATGGCACAACTCAAGAAAATGTTCCTGAGGTGCCTGCACCAACTAGAGAGGAAGATATTGATGATGATCAAGATACTTCTGATCAAGCTCCTACTGAAATTCGAAGGTCCACAAGGACACGTTCCGCACCAGAGTGGTACGGCAACCCTGTCTTGGAAATCATGTTGTTGGACAACGGTGAACCTTCAAACTATGAAGAAGCGATGGCGGGCCCGGATTCCGACAAATGGCTAGAAGCCATGAAATCCGAGATAGGATCCATGTATGAAAACGAAGTATGGACTTTGACTGACTTGCCCGTTGAACGGCGAGCCATAGAAAATAAATGGATCTTTAAGAAGAAGACAGACGCGGATGGTAATGTGACCATCTATAAAGCTCGGCTTGTCGCTAAGGGTTATCGACAAGTTCAAGGGGTTGACTACGATGAGACTTTCTCACCGGTAGCGAAGCTAAAGTCCGTCCGAATCATGTTAGCAATTGCCGCATTCTACGATTATGAGATATGGCAAATGGACGTCAAAACGGCATTCCTTAATGGTTTCCTTAAGGAAGAATTGTATATGATGCAGCCGGAAGGTTTTGTCGATCCTAAGAATGCTGACAAGGTGTGCAAGCTCCAACGCTCAATTTATGGGCTGGTGCAAGCATCTCGGAGTTGGAACATTCGCTTTGATGAGATGATCAAAGCGTTTGGGTTTACGCAGACTTATGGAGAAGCCTGCGTTTACAAGAAAGTGAGTGGGAGCTCTGTAGCATTTCTCATATTATATGTAGATGACATACTTTTGATGGGAAATGATATAGAACTCTTGGACAGCATCAAGGCCTACTTGAATAAGAGTTTTTCAATGAAGGACCTTGGAGAAGCTGCTTATATATTAGGCATCAAGATCTACAGAGATAGATCAAGACGCCTCATAGGTCTTTCACAAAGCACATACCTTGATAAGATATTGAAGAAGTTCAATATGGATCAGTCTAAGAAGGGGTTCTTGCCTGTATTACAAGGTGTGAAATTGAGCTCAGCTCAATGTCCGACCACGGCAGAAGATATAGGAGAGATGAGTGTCATCCCCTATGCCTCAGCCATAGGGTCTATTATGTATGCCATGCTGTGTACCAGACCTGATGTAAACCTTGCCGTAAGTTTGGTAGGAAGGTACCAAAGTAATCCCGGCAAGGAACACTGGACAGCGGTCAAGAATATCCTGAAGTACCTGAAAAGGACTAAGGAAATGTTTCTCGTTTATGGAGGTGACGAAGAGCTCGTCGTAAAGGGTTACGTCGACGCTAGCTTCGACACAGATCTGGATGACTCAAAGTCACAAACCGGATACGTGTATATTTTGAATGGTGGGGCAGTAAGCTGGTGCAGTTGCAAGCAGAGCGTCATGGCGGGATCTACATGTGAAGCGGAGTACATGGCAGCCTCGGAGGCAGCGCATGCAGCAATTTGGGTGAAGGAGTTCATCACCGACCTAGGAGTCATACCCAATGCGTCGGGGCCGATCAAGCTCTTCTGTGACAACACTGGAGCTATTGCTCTTGCCAAGGAGCCCGGGTTTCACAAGAAGACAAGGCACATCAAGTGTCGCTTCAACTCCATTCGTGAAAATGTTCAAGATGGAGACATAGAGATTTGTAAAGTACATACGGACCTGAATGTAGCGGATCCGTTGACTAAACCTCTCCCTAGAGCAAAACATGATCAACACTAGAATTCCATGGGTGTTCGATTCATCACAATGTAACTAGATTATTGACTCTAGTGCAAGTGGGAGACTGTTGGAAATATGCCCTAGAGGCAATAATAAAAGCATTATTATTATATTTCCTTGTTCATGATAATTGTCTTTATTCATGCTATAATTGTATTATCCGGAAATCGTAATACATGTGTGGATAATAGACACCAACATGTCCCTAGTAAGCCTCTAGTTGACTAGCTCGTTGATCAACAGATAGTCATGGTTTCCTGACTATGGACATTGGATGTCATTGATAACGAGATCACATCATTAGGAGAATGATGTGATGGACAAGACCCAATCCTAAACATAGCATAAGATCGTATAGTTCGTTTGCTAGAGTTTTCCAATGTCAAGTATCTTTTCCTTAGACCATGAGATTGTGTAACTCCCGGATACCGTAGGAGTGCTTTGGGTATACCAAACGTCACAACGTAACTGGGTGACTATAAAGGTAGACTACGGGTATCTCCGAAAGTGTCTGTTGGGTTGACACGGATCAAGACTGGGATTTGTCACTCCGTATGACGGAGAGGTATCACTGGGCCCACTCGGTAATGCATCATCATTATGAGCTCAAAGTGACCAAGTGTCTGGTCACGGGATCATGCATTACGGTACGAGTAAAGTGACTTGCCGGTAACGAGATTGAACGAGGTATTGGGATACCGACGATCGAATCTCGGGCAAGTAGCATACCGATTGACAAAGGGAATTATATACGGGGTTGCTTGAATCCTCGACATCGTGGTTCATCCGATGAGATCATCGAGGAGCATGTGGGAGCCAACATGGGTATCCAGATCCCGCTGTTGGTTATTGACCGGAGAGCGATCTCGGTCATGTCTACATGTCTCCCGAACCCGTAGGGTCTACACACTTAAGGTTCGGTGATGCTAGGGTTGTAGGGATATGTATATGCAGTAACCCGAATGTTGTTCGGAGTCCCGGATGAGATCCCGGACGTCACGAGGAGTTCCGGAATGGTCCAGAGGTAAAGAATTATATATAGGAAGTGCTATTTCGGCCATCGGGACAAGTTTCGGGGTTATCGGTATTGTACCGGGACCACCGGAAGGGTCCCGGGGGTCCACCGGGTGGGGCCACCTGCCCCGGGGGGCCACATGGGCTGTAGGGGGTGCGCCTTGGCCTGCATGGGCCAAGGGCACCAGCCCCAAAAGGACCATGCGCCTAGGGTTCACAAAAGGGTAGAGTCCCACTAGTGGAAGGCACCTCCTAGGTGCCTTGGGGGGGAGGGAAACCTCCCTTGGCTGCCGCCCCCCCTAGGAGATTGGATCTCCTAGGGCCGGCGCCCCCCCCCCTTGGCCCTCCTATATATACTGGGGGAAGGAGGGCTTTTCATCCAGGCCTTTGGTTGCCTCCTTCTCCCTCTCCAACACCTCCTCCTCCTCCATAGTGCTTGGCGAAGCCCTGACGGAGTACTGCAGCTCCACCATCACCACACTGTCGTGTTGCTGCTGGAGCCATCTTCCTCAACCTCTCCTTCCCTCTTGCTGGATCAAGAAGAAGGAGACGTTACGCTGACCGTACGTGTGTTGAACGCGGAGGTGCCGTCCGTTCGGTGCTAGGATCTCCGGTGATTTGGATCACGTCGTGTTCGACTACCTCAACCCCGTTCTTTGAACGCTTCCGCTCGTGATCTACAAAGGTATGTAGATGCATCCAATCACTCGTTGCTAGATGAACTCATAGATGGATCTTGGTGAAACCGTAGGAAATTTTTTGTTTTCTGCAACGTTCCCCAAAAAAAAAGGGGTCCCGCCCGGACAGCGAAACCAGCAGCAGCGTGGTAGCAAAGTACCGCCCCACGGTGGGCACCAACTGTCGTGGTATTTCTCACGGGGGGCTTGCGAGTCGACAGATGCCACAAGGGCTTAGTGTGTGGGTAAGACTGCTGCTGATAGGACCGGGAGCGGGTATGCGAGTAGCACGCGGTAGTTTACCCAGCTTCGGAGCTCTCCGGAGAGATAATACTCCTACTGCTGCATGTCTGAGTGTATCTGGTATATCTGGTACAGAGTTGCTCCTAGAGCTATATCTGAGGTCAGTGCCATAGGCATCTGGCCTCGTATATGCCTGTATGAGGCATGCTAGTGGCCGGCCATGCATGGCTATGGCTTGTGGCCGTGAGTGTGTTTGTCTCCATGTGTGTATGAATGGATGGATCGTTGCTAGCTAGCTTTCTTGCTAGCTTGCGTATATGCTAGGCCTTGTGCCCGTGAGTGTCCATCCTCCTGGATGGATGGATGAGTGCCCCTTTTATAGTGTGGGCTAGCTTACTATGTAAGCTATGTGGGTAGGCATGGGTAAGGCATGGTGCATGTCATGCTTGTCCCCTGGGTCACTTCATAAATAGTGCCAGGGGACAAGTGACACTGTACATGATGTCGTCGCGGTACGGTTGTCTTGTCCGCGGTACATCCGTCTCGTCGGTGTCTTGTCGGGGTCGGGTCGGGCTGTAGTCGGCAGCCGGCTGGTCGACGCAGTCGGCAGCCGGCTGGTTGGCGCAGTCGGCAGCCGGCTGGTTGGCGCAATTGGCAGCCGGCAGGCAGACTGAGGGGCTTTGCTAGCCCCGATGTCTTGAAATATCGTCTCGCCGTCTTCGGGGTATCACTGTCCAATTACTCCAACAATGCTTGGTACAGAATTTGCAATGCGCAAAATAGATCTACTAGGAAGCAATCTACTTCCGTTCTTCTTCGCAATTTTTATGTAGGCATCACTCCTTGGAATAGATATATTCTTCATACCATTACCGGAGGAAATTTCTTGGGTAGCCATACTTTTGATTCTTATAATGCTATGATAGATTTGTTTGGCCCACCACCTCTTTTGGTTAATGGAACTATTTAACTTTGGAACACGTGATGCAATGACTTGAAATTATTGAAAATAAAGTTTCCACCGTAGAGTTGATTGAAAATTTGGATATAAAGATCCATAACCAAATTACCCAATACAGATCTAAGGTAAGAGTTGCTCTTAAATTTTTTAAAGAAAAGGAACCTATGGTTAATGAAAAGATAGATCAAGATTCCATTAGAATTGATAAAATTGAGGATATTATTACCAACCTAGGGTCTACCTTTTCTTCCGTGAAAAATACTCCTTCTAATTCTAAGATTGCCAAATTGATGTATGTTCCTAAAAATAAGGGTGAAACTTCTAGTAAGGGAAATGCGGACCTCAAATCCATAAGTGTACACCCCAACTTTCTCACTATCCTTAAGGAACCTTTTGCTACAAATGATTTTCTCAATTTCATGCCTAGGAGTTTAATAATTTATAAAAAGAAAGAAACTCCTAGGATTTATAGATGTCTTGAAAATTGCCTACCAAAGATGGCAATACCTAGATCTATCCTCGCTTTTATGCCTAGCTAGGGGCGTTAAACGATAGCGCTTGTTGGGAGGCAACCCAATTTTATTTTTATTCCTTGCTTTTTGATTCTGTTTAGTAATAAATAATTTATCTAGACTCTGTTTTGGTTGTGTTTTTTGTGTTTAATTGGTGTTTGTGCCAAGTAGAACCGTTGGGAAGACTTGGGGAAAGTCTTTTTGATCTTTCTGTAAAAAAACAGAAACATTAGCGCTCGCGAGAATTGCTTCAATTTTTTATTGAAGAGTGATATTTAGTTAATTATTTTTTCATATGATTAATATATAAATTACTCACATCAAGAAATTTATTTTGGAATTTTTGGGGTTCCAGAAGTATGCGTTTGATACATATTACTACAGGCTGTACTGTTTTTGACAGATTCTGTTTTTCGTGTGTTGTTTGCTTATTTTGATGAATCTATGGCTAGTAATGGAGTTTATAAACCATAGAAAAGTTGGAATACAGTAGTTTTAACACCAATATAAATAAATAATGATTTAATTACCGTACCTTGAAGTGGTGTTTTGTTTTCTTTCCCTAAAGGAGCTCACAAGATTTTCTGTTAAGTTTTGTGTTGTGAAGTTTTCAAGTTTTGGGTAAAGATTTGATGGATTATGGAACAAGGAGTGGCAAGAGCCTAAGCTTGGGGATGCCCAAGGCACCCCAAGGTAAAATCCAAGGATACCAAAAAGCCTAAGCTTGGGGATGTCCCGGAAGGCATCCCCTCTTTTGTCTTCGTTCATCGGTAACTTTACTTGGAGCAATATTTTTATTCACCACATGATATGTGTTTTGCTTGGAGCAGCTTGTCTTATTTGAGTCTTTGCTTTTTAGTTTACCACAATCATCCTTGCTGTACACACCTTTTGAGAGAGAGACACATGAATCGGAATTTATTAGAATACTCTATGTGCTTCACTTGTATCTTTTGAGCTATATAGTTTTTGCTCTAGTGCTTCACTTAGATCTTTTAGAGTACGGTGGTGGTTTTATTTTATAGAAATAATTGATATCTCATGCTTCACGTATATTATTTTGAGATTCCTTTAGAACATTGTGGTAATTTTCTTTTAGGCATAATAAAAACTTTCATATAAGTGCATTGAATACTATGAGAAGTTTGATACTTGATAATTGTTTTGAGATATGGAGATGGTGATATTAGAGTCATGCTAGTTGAGTAGTTGTGAATTTGAGAAATACTTGTGTTCAAGTTCGTGATTGCCGTAGCATGCATGTATGGTGAACCGTTATGTGATGAAGTCTGGGCATGATTTATTTATTGATTGTCTTCCTTATGAGTGGCGGTCGGGGACGAGTGATGGTCTTTTCCTACCAATCTATCCCCCTAGGAGCATGCGCGTAGTACTTTGTTTCGGTAACTAATAGATTTTTGCAATAAGTATGTGAGTTCTTTATGACTAATGTTGAGTCCATGGATTATACACACCCTCACCCTTCCACATTTGCTAGTCTCTCTATTACCGCGCACTTTTCGCCGGTATCATACACCCACCATATACCTTCCTCAAAATAGCCACCATACCTACCTATTATGGCATTACCATAGCCATTCTGAGATATATTTCCATGCAACTTTCCACTGTTCCGTTTGTTATGACACGCTTCATCATTGTCATATTTCCATGCATGATCATGCAGTTGACATCGTACTTGTGGCAAAGCCACCTTTCATAATTTGTCATACATGTCACTCTTGACTCATTGCATATCCCGGTACACCGCCGGAGGCATTCACATAGAGTCATATTTTGTTCTAAGTATTGAGTTTAATTCTTGAGTTGTAAGTAAAAAGAAGTGTGATGATCATCATTATTAGAGCATTGTCCCAGTGAGGAAAGCATGATGGAGACTATGATTCCCCCACAAGTCGGGATGAGACTCTGGACGAAAAGAAAAGAAAAGAGGACAAAAGAAAAAAAAAGGCACAAATAAAAAATGAGAGAAAAGGGAGAAGGGACAGTGTTACTATCCTTTTTCAACACTTCTGCTTCAAAGTAGCACCATGAGCTTCATGATAGAGAGTCTCCTATGTTGTCACTTTCATAAACTAGTGGGAATTTTACATTATAGAACTTGGCTTGTATATTCCAATGATGGGCTTCCTCAAATTGCCCTAGGTCTTCGTGAGCAAGCAAGTTGGATGCACACCCACTTAGTTTCTTTTGTTGAGCCTTCATACACTTATAGCTCTAGTGCATCCGTTGCATGGCAATCCCTACTCACTCACATTGATATCTATTGATGGGCATCTCCATAGCCTGTTGATACTCGTAGTTGATGTGAGACTATCTTCTCCTTTTTGTCCTCACCACAACCACCATTCTATTCCACATAGTGCTATTTCCATGGCTCACGCTCATGTATTGCGTGAAAGTTGAAAAAGTTTGAGAACATCGAAAGTATGAAACAATTGCTTGGCTTGTCATTGGGGTTGTGCATGATTTAATATTTTGTGTGATGAAGATAGAGCATAGCCAGACTATATGATTTTGTAGGGATAACTTTCTTTGGCCATGTTATTTTGAGAAGACATGATTGCTTAGTTAGTATACTTGAAGTATTATTATTTTTATGTCAATATTAAACTTTTATCTTGAATCTTTCAGATCTGAACATTCATGCCCCAATAAAGAAAAATTACGTTGAGAAATATCTTAGGAAGCATTCCACATCAAAATTTCTATTTTTATCATTTACCTACTCGAGGACGAGCAGGAATTAAGCTTGGGGATGCTTGATACGTCTCCAACGTATCTATAATTTTTTATTGTTCCATGCTATTATATATTCTGTTTTAGATGTTTAATGGGCTTATTTATACACTTTTATATTATTTTTGGGACTAACCTATTAAACGGAGGCCCAGCCCAAATTGTTGTTTTTTTGCCTATTTCAATGTTTCGCAGAAAAAGAATATCAAACGGAGTCCAAACGGAATGAAACCATCGGGAGCGTGATTTTTGGAACAAACGTGATCCAGAGGACTTGGAGTGGACGTCAAGCAATCAATGAGGAGGCCAGGAGGCAGGGGGCGCGCCTACCCCCTGGGCGCGCCCTCCACCCTCGTGGGCCCCTCGTGGCTCCACCGACCTACTTCTTCCTCCTATATATACCTATGTACCCTGAAAACATCATAGGGCTCCACGAAAACCTAATTCCACCGCCGCAACCTTCTATACCAGTGAGATCCCATCTTGGGGCCTTTTCCGGCGCTCTACCGAAAGGGGCATTGATCACGGAGGGCTTCTACATCAACACCATAGCCTCTCCGATGATGTGTGAGTAGTTTACCTCAGACCTTCTGGTTCATCACTACTAGGAAAAGGCCTACTAGTGGCGCACCAGTTTTGCCTACTAATGTGGTGCGCCACTAGTATTTTTTACTAATGGCGCACCACGGTGCGCCATTAGTATAGGCCACTGGTGCGCCATTAGTACAGACCACGGTGCGCTATTAGTATAGACCACGGTGCGCCATTAGTATTTTTGAATTTTGAAGGCGGGAAAATAGTAGTGGCGCACCGTCTAACCCCCACTGTGCGCCATTGCTATTTTTGAATTTTGAATTTGGATCTGGATCACGATTTTTTTGCCCATTTTTTCCTCGTTTTTTTGCACGATATTATTTCAAATTTTTTCCCGTTTTTTGGATCTTGTACGTTCTTTTGCCGTGTTCTTTTGCCGGAGAGGAGTTCGCCGGAGAGGAGGAGGAGGAGGTGATCGGAGAGGCGCTCGCCTACATCGCCGGAGAGGAGTAGGAGGTCGCCGAAGAGGAGTTCACCGGAGCATCGGAGAGGAGGAAGGAGAAACCATGAGGGGATGGGAGGAGAGGAGGGAGGAGGAGCTCACCGGAGAGGAGGGAGGAGGAGCTCACCGGAGATGAGGGAGGAGGAGCTCACCAGAGAGGACGGAGGAGGAGCTCACCGGAGAGGAGGGAGGAGAAACCGTGAGGGGAGGGGAGGAGAGGAGGGAGGACGAGGTCGCTGTCGTGGTTCCGACTCTGACAGTGATGTAGGGGGGTGAGTATGGAGAGGCTAGACCCTAGCTATTGGGAAGTTGTTACACACGAGGTTTACGAGTTCAGGCCCTTCTCGGAGGAAGTAATAGCCCTACGTCTCGGAGCCCGGAGGTGGTCGACTGGATTATGCGTGTATGGATTACAGGGGTGCGAGCCCTCCATACTGAGGAGGGGGGTGGCTTATATAGAGTTCGCCGGCCCCCTCCTGCCCTCAGTAATGAAGGGTTTAAGGTACATTTAAGATTGGGCGTTACTGGTAACGCCTCTAATAAAGTGCTATGATGACCATGAAGGCTACTTAACAGCTGACCGTTTGCCTACGGAATGACTGTAGGTCTCCTGGCAGTCGAGTGATTGGCTTCTTGGTCGAGTGGTAGCTTCTCGGTCGAGTGTCTTGAACCTGTCGAGTGGAGTACCTTCAAGTCAATTGATAGGTGATTTCTTCTAGGGATGTCCTTGGGTAGGGCTCTTTGGACGGGTCCGTGCCCCTACCCTAGGTACATAGCTTCATCATTAACCCCCGAATGGATCGAGGTTAGAGTGGGGAAAGAGTTGGGGATCCTTTCCGACTGGTTCTTTGGGGCTGTATGAGTGCCTCGTTTAGGGTCACTTGTCACGGACGACGTCATCAACCTCTTTCAATCGCCTTGATCCATTCCAGGCCCTTCGTCGAGTGAATATCTTTGCTTGCGACATGCCGAGTGTTGGTGCGAGCGGGATACTCTGTTTTTGGCAAGTGGTTCTGCGGCCCGCGGATCTCACGGGATTCGGATTTTGGGAAGCGCGCGGGACGGGAGCAGCCGCAGTAATCGGAAGTGATAAAGCGGAAACTCCTCGATTCTCGCGTCGCCTTTTTCGCCACGTACTGCGCGCGCGTTTGCTGCGGGATTTGACTGGACTGCCTAGGCCTACCAGTCAGCCACTCGGGAGCGGCCCCTTATAAGTTGCCGGCTCGGGGTTTCCAAGTCGCGCGCTCCTCTTCTTCTTCCTTCCTCCTCTCTCCCTTCGCCAGCCCTCCCGTGACCTTCGGCCGTACCCTAGCACCGTTAGCCCGTGTGAGACCTCGCCGATGACGATGGTGAAGGGCAAGACCACTGCTTTGGAGCGCGCGAAGAAGGTGGTGGCGGCGGGGAAAGGAAAGAGGTCTGCACGAGGCGGATCTTCCTCCCGGACCGCCCTGCCCAAGGGTTGGATTCAGGGCGACTGGATTCCATCGGTGCTCCGGCAGGAAGATCTTGACGACATGGTCGAGGGAGGAGCCATTCCCCACGAGGCTGCGCGTCTCCCGGGGGGGAGATCGAACCTCAACCCCGCGACGGTGAGTGCGTGCTCCTCGCCACCCACATTGACCGAGGGTTTTCTCTGCCTCCCCATCCATTCTTCCGGAGCTTCTTGAATTTCTTCGGAGCGCAGCTCCATCACTTTACCCCCAACTCCATAGTTTATCTTGCCGCGTTCATTTCCATGTGCGAGGCCTTCCTGGGTTGCCGTCCGCATTGGGGGCTTTTCAAGCATATTTTTACTTGCCGCTCTCAGTCGGTTAAAAAGGCCAAGTCGAGTGATGAGAAGACGCAAGTGATCCAGCTGTGCGGGGGCCTGGCGATCCAGACGAGGGGGAAGAGCTGTTTCCCCTCTATCACCTTCCCAGAGTCGGTCCGCGGCTGGCAGTCGACCTGGTTCTACTGCCAGGACCAGGCGACCCCCGGACAGTCGACTGGTCTTCCTCCTTTTTCCCTCGACCGAGCCGAGAAGCCTGTCTCTCTGAAAGTCACGCCGGAGGAAAGGGCCCAAGTCAAGGTATTGGCGGGTCGAGTGGTTGAGCTTGTCCGTGAGGGGGTGACTGGGATGGACCTGTTAGAGGTCTTTCTCCAGAGGCACATCCAACCGCTCCAGGCGCGAGACCACCCGATGTGGCTGTATTCTGGCCTTGACGACACCACTCAGATCCACCCGGAGGAGGTCACCGACGAGATGCTGGAGGGGTGGTTGTCAAGCATCACGGGGAACAAAGACAACCCCCGAGGAGCCAGAAGGGTAATTCCACTCGACAACTCATATGAAGTGGATCAGGTATGTCTTTGTGTCGGATATCTGGCCTTCTGTATTGGTCTTCTTTGGGTAAGTCGATTGACTTTCGTCCTGTCTGTTGTCTTCCAGGCGACCACTGAGATGTACTCGACGCCCAACGGGGCACAAGGGTCGACTGAGGAAGGTGAGGGGAGCGGAGGCGAGAGCGGGGACGACCAGGGCGAGTGGGAGTCCGACGGTGAGGGAGAGGAAGGCGACGACATCTTCTCCAGCGAAGAGGAGGAGGAGGCTGAACCCTCCCGCCCGGAGGGGCGATCCAAGCTCACCCACGATCCAGCGCAGGAACGTGGCAAGGCGACTGCTCCTGTTGGGCAGTCGTCGAAACGCCCTCGGACTTCTTCTCCTCCGCCGACCGGGAAGGCTCCCAAGCACCCACGAGCGACGCCATCCAAGCTGCCCAAGGCCTTGCCCAAGATGAAGATAGCTGTTCCCACCATTTCCGGGTAACAATAACACTTGCTTTCCTTTGTCGACTGTGGACGGATCCTTGGTCGATTCACTGGGCCAACTGACTAACTTTCAAGATTTGCAGTGGCGCAACTTCTGAGGTCTCCGCCAGGAACAATGACCAAGAGATGGAGGACGCTGTCACCTCCAACCCTGGTACGATCACTGACGTCCTGCTTTCGAGTCGACTGAAACTTTATCGCGACTCTGGTCGATTGAATGTTTTCCTTGCAGCTCCTCCTCATGTTATTGACCTCCCGGACGACGACGACAACGAACCACTGAGGGTGAAGAGGAAGAAGAAGGCGTTGGCTGGCAAGACTCCGCAATCCACTCCGGCGCCTGAGGCCGTAGTTCGGGACGATGGCGAACCCACTCGGGCTTCCGTGACTTTCGCTGTTCCTCTGACGAGTGTGCGGCCTTCAGCGTCGACTGCGGATCCGTCTTTGCTTTTTGCTGCGTACCCCGTCCCTGAGGACCAAGCGGCTGCTGCGAAGGAGGCTGTACGCCAGGTTGGAATCATGATGGAACAGGTGAAAGTGGCTCGGGAGGCTTGCCAGGCGGCTTATGACGCAAGCTCGGCTCTTCAGAGCAATGTCCAGGTCAGTCGACTTCAACACTTGGTCTATTTCGATATGTCCTTTGAAGAATCTCTTTCCAAAGATCTTTAAGTTTGTACACCCACTGGGTGTGTTTGCCAGTTCTTGGACGAGTGGGGGCACGCTAAGTGCACCCACTGGGTGTAGTCCCCGAGACTACAGTGGACTGCTGGCAGTCGACTGTAGTCTTTAAATTGAGTCGTTGTAGTCGAATGGAACGGTATCCTATCGACTGCGGGCAGTCGACGTCTTTCTCTTTTTTTTTACTGTGGGGGCACGCTGAGTGCACCCACTGGGTGTAGTCCCCGAGGCTACTGTCGAATGTTTCACTTCGGCTGTAGTCTTAGAAACTCCATTATTGTCTCTTAGCTGCTCGGAAGCAACTTGTCTTGGACTCGACTTCAGGGGTCGGTCGGGTGGGATAGGAACCGGTGGGGGCACGCTAAGTGCACCCACTGGGTGTAGTCCCCGAGACTATGGTGGACTGCTGGCAGTCGACCGTAGTCTTAGTATTTATTGCCTTTGTTGCTTTTTTTACTGAAATTGTAACTCCTCCCCTTTGACTTCAGAGATCTTGTGATCTTGGAACCCGCTTGGCTGACTTGGAGAAGCAGCAAATTCAAATGAACCTTGATCTGGAGCTGGCCAGGACAGAGCTGCAGAAGGTCAGAGACGGCGCCGCAGGTAAGACTCCTTTGTCGACTGGTTAGTTTTTAGGCTTGAGTATCTTTTCGCTTTCTCCGACTCAATCATCATTTTTTTGCAGAAAAACTGAAAGAAGCTATGGCGAAGAAGGATCAGGACTTGGCTGCTGCCCGTAAGGAGGCTGATGACAAGACTGCTCTGGCCACACAGAAGCTGGCTTCGGTCGACCAATTGGAAAAAGAGAATACCAGGTTGCAGACCGCTCTGAATGAAGCCAACAGGTTGGCTGCAAATTGGAAGAAGGAGAACCTCCTCTTGGGCGAGAAGATGGAAGGCATCGCTCGTAGGAGGGACGACCTGGAGGGCTACTTGAGGAGTTTTGCCAAGAAGTTGTACATCAAGCTCGAAGGTGCACATTCAGTTCCGACTGGTTTTTTTTGTGTTGACTCAGTTTTACGAAATTTGACTTATCCTTGGGTCGTGTATGCAGAACTTTGCCAGAACTTTGAAGAGGAGACTGGGCGGATCGAAACAGGTTTGGATCCAATCAACTCTCCGGTGAAAGATGAAGCTGCCATGAACCTGCTCCGACTGGAATCTCGTGTTGACGGCGTCGTGGATTACTTGTCTCGACTGAAGGTTGCCATGACGCGGATCGACCCGACGCTTTGGCCAGAGTCTACGCTCCAGAATGATCTCGAGTCTCTGATGACTCGACTCAATGGAATCCCTGACCGAGTGTAGGAGTGGAAGAAGTCTTCAGCTCGGTGTGGCGCTGACGTGGCTCTGTCTCTGGTCCGCGTCCATTGCAAGGAGGTGCGGGAGGAAAAGCTGGCCGCCATCCAAGTCACCAACACGAGGAAGCACAACTTCCAGGACTTCATGGAGACATTTATTGCTGCTGCTACCCGTATCGCAGACGGGATCGACTTGGATGAGTTTGTCGCCCCTGCCAGTCCTCCTCCTCCTGAAGAATGAAAAAACTTGCCTCGGAATGCCGAGTGTATTTTGTAATCCGTTAAACTCCGCCTTAAATTTGCCTCGGAATGCCGAGTGGAAGTGTAACAGTTAAACTCTGCCGAGCCGGGGGCTCGAGTACTTTGATCTGAGGTCTCTGGGACCTTTTAGGCTTTATTTGACCTTGATTTGTCGTTGAATCTCTTTGTGGATGACCCGTCGAGTGGAATTTGGTCTTCACTCGAAATAACTTTGTGTCTGAGGTGCAGCTCCAAAGGAGAAGGTAGTAGTCGATCTACAACCTGTTACTACAGAGTGGGACGGAGCGCACATTGTATTTGTGGCGAAGCTCTCTAGGAGGAGGTGGTAGTCGACCTGCCCCTCGTCGTCCTTGGGAAATGAGATGTGTTTCATACTTAGGCGAGCACTGGGCTGCAGCTAAGCCTCCGAGCGGGAGGTTTGCTCTCGCTCGGTAGGATTTCAAACTTAGGCGAGTGCTGACTGCAGCTAAGTCTCTTCGTAGGAGAACTTAGGCGAGTGCTGGACTGCAGCTAAGCCCCCCGAGTGGGAGGTTTGCTCTCCACTCGGTAGGATTTTTCAAACTTAGGCGAGTGCTGACTGCAGCTAAGTCTCTTTGTAGGAGAACTTAGGCGAGTGGTGGACTGCAGCTAAGCCCCCGAGTGGGAGGTTTGCTCTCCACTCGGTAGGATTTTTCAAACTTAGGCGAGTGCTGACTGCAGCTAAGCCCCCAAGTGGGAGGTTTGCTTTCCACTCGGTAGGATTTTTCAAACTTAGGCGAGTGTTGACTGCAGCTAAGTCTCTTTGTAGGAGAACTTAGGCGAGTGGTGGACTGCAGCTAAGCCCCCGAGTGGGAGGTTTGCTCTCCACTCGGTAGGATTTTTCAAACTTAGGCGAGTGCTGACTGCAGCTAAGTCTCTTCGTAGGAGAACTTAGGCGAGTGCTGGACTGCAGCTAAGCCTCCGAGTGGGAGGTTTGCTCTCCACTCGGTAGGATTTTTCAAACTTAGGCGAGTGCTGACTGCAGCTAAGTCTCTTCGTAGGAGAACTTAGGCGAGTGCTGGACTACAGCTAAGCCCCCGAGTGGGAGGTTTGCTCTCCACTCGGTAGGATTTTTCAAACTTAGGCGAGTGCTGACTGCAGCTAAGTCTCTTCATAGGAGAACTTAGGCGAGTGCTGGACTGCAGCTAAGCCCCGAGTGGGAGGTTTGCTCTCCACTCGGTAGGATTTTTCAAACTTAGGCGAGTGCTGACTGCAGCTAAGTCTCTTCGTAGGAGAACTTAGGCGAGTGCTGGACTGCAGCTAAGCCTCCGAGTGGGAGGTTTGCTCTCCACTCGGTAGGATTTTTCAAACTTAGGCGAGTGCTGACTGCAGCTAAGTCTCTTCATAGGAGAACTTAGGCGAGTGCTGGACTGCAGCTAAGCCCCCGAGTGGGAGGTTTGCTCTCCACTCGGTAGGATTTTTCAAACTTAGGCGAGTGCTGACTGCAGCTAAGTCTCTTCGTAGGAGAACTTAGGCGAGTGCTGGACTGCAGCTAAGCCCCCGAGTGGGAGGTTTGCTCTCCACTCGGTAGGATTTTTTTTGAACTTAGGCGAAACGGATTCGCGGCTAAGTCACCCACTGGGGGTTTTCGTATGTAAACAAAAGTGACAGCAATCATTGGAACACTCTTGACTTTGATAAAAATGAACTGCGGAAGTTTCTCTTATTACATCTTTATAGGAAGGAACTTAAGTGTAAAAGTGGCGGAGCAGCTCCGCGTTCCAAGCTCGTGGCTCGTCGATCTGGCGATCAACATTGTAGAGGTGATACGCTCCGTTGTGGAGGACTCTGGTGATGATGAAGGGGCCTTCCCAAGTAGGAGCAAGCTTGTGTGGTTTCTGTTGATCCACTCGGAGGACCAAATCTCCTTCTTGGAAGGCTCGACTCTTCACATGTCGGGCATGGAATCGACGCAAGTCTTGCTGATAAATGATCGATCTGATCATGGCCATCTCTCTTTCTTCTTCCAGGAGGTCTACTGCATCTTGCCGAGCCTATTCTGCTTCATCTTCGGTGTAAAGCTCGACTCGGGGAGCGTTGTGAAGGAGATCACTTGGCAGAACGGCTTCGGCTCCATAAACAAGAAAGAATGGGGTTCTTCCAGTCGACCGGTTAGGGGTGGTCCTTAATCCCCACAGAACTAACGGAAGCTCGTCGACCCAGGCACCTGCCGCGTGCTTGAGATCACGCATTAGTCGAGGTTTTAGTCCTTTGAGGATCAGACCATTTGCTCTTTCAGCTTGTCCATTCGACTGGGGATGGGCGACTGATGCATAGTCGAGTCGAGTGCCTTGAGAGGCGCAAAAAGCTCTGAACTGGTCTGAATCGAAGTTTGACCCATTGTCAGTGATGATGCTGTGAGGGACTCCATATCTGAATGTTAGTTCTCTGACGAAACTAATAGCAGTGCGAGCATCGAGGTTCTTGATGGGTTTAGCTTCAATCCATTTGGTAAACTTGTCGACTGCCACAAGCACATGGGTGAAACCGCTCCTGCCTGTTCTCAGAGGACCGACCATGTCCAGTCCCCAGACAGCGAAGGGACAGACGAGTGGAATGGTCTTCAGGGCTGATGCGGGCTTGCGTGACATGTTGGAGTAGAACTGACACCCCTCACACTTGTCGACTATCTCCTTTGCCATCTCATTTGCTCTTGGCCAGTAAAATCCCGCTCCGTATGCCTTGGCCACAATGGTCCGAGAGGACGCATGGTGACCACAGGTCCCCGAGTGGATCTCATCAAGGATCATCTGACCTTCTTCCGGTGTTATGCACTTTTGACCGATTCCAGTCGCGCTTTCTCTGTACAACTGTCCTTTTATGACTGTGAAGGCCTTGGATCGACGGACGATCTGTCGAGCCTCTTCTTCGTCCTCCGGGAGTTCTTTTCTTAGGATATACGCGATGTATGGTACCGTCCAGTCGGGAGTGATCGCCAAGACTTCCATGATTAGGTCGACCACGGCAGGAACTTCGACTCCAGTCGGATCTGTGGCACTTTTTGGCTGCGGGGTTTCTTCTGTGAAGGGATCTTCTTGGACTGACGGCGAGTGGATGTGTTCCAGGAACACGTTGCTGGGAATGGCTTCCCTCTTGGAGCCTATCTTTGCCAGATCATCAGCTGCCTGATTTTTCAGTCGGGGAATGTGATGAAGCTCCAACCCCTCAAATTTCCTTTCTAGCTTTCTTACTGCGTTGCAGTAACCGGTCATAGCCGGACTTCTGACGTCCCACTCCTTCATCACTTGATTAACCACTAAATCCGAATCGCCATAGACCATGAGGCGACGGACGCTGAGTGAAATGGCCATGCGCAACCCATACAAAAGTGCTTCATACTCTGCTTCATTATTGGAGGAATCAAAGTGAATCTGGAGAACATATCTGAGTTTATCTCCTCGGGGGGAGACTAAGACTACTCCCGCGCCGGAACCATTAAGCATCTTAGATCCATCGAAGAACATGGTCCAGTGCTCCGAGTGAACTTGAGTCGGAAGTTGCTGTTCAAACCACTCGGCGATGAAATCTGCGATTGCTTGGGACTTGATAGCCTTCTTTGCCTCGAACTTGATATCTAAGGGAAGGAGTTCAATCGCCCACTTGGCCACTCGACCAGTTGCATCTCTGTTGTGCAGAATCTCTGACAGTGGGGCGTCGCTGACGACTGTAATAGAGTGGTCAGAGAAGTAATGTGCAACCTTCTCTGTGGTCATGTAAATCCCATATACAAGCTTCTGGTAATGGGGGTATCTTTGTTTTGAAGGGGTCAAAACTTCAGACACGTAATAGACTGGGCGCTGAACTCTGAAGGCCTTTCCTTCCTCTTCCCGCTCGACCGTAAGTACTGTACTGACAACTTGTCCTATGGCTGCAATGTAAAGCAGCAAAGGTTCTTTGCTGATTGGGGCAGCAAGCACCGGCTGGGTGGAGAGCAGAGCTTTGAGATCTGCAAACGCTGCATCAGCTTCTGGAGTCCACTCGAATTTGTCAGACTTCTTCATCAGTCGGTAAAGAGGCAACGCCTTTTCACCGAGACGAGAAATGAATCGACTTAAAGCGGCCAAGCAGCCTGTAAGCTTTTGGACATCGTGCACGCGTACAGGACACTTCATCCGGAGTATGGTGCCAATTTTCTCAGGATTGGCGTCGATCCCTCGTTCGGAAACGAGAAAACTGAGTAACTTTCCACCTGGAACTCCGAATGTGCACTTTGATGGATTGAGCTTGATATCATACCTCCTGAGATTGGCAAAGGTTTCAGCAAGGTCAGCCCGCAGGTCGGAACCTTTTCGGGACTTGACCATGATATCGTCCATGTATGCCTCCACATTCCGACTGATTTGAGTGAGTAAACACTTCTGAATCATTCTCATGAACGTGGCTCCGGCGTTCTTGAGGCCGAACGGCATGGTGACGTAACAGAAGCACCCGAATGGAGTGATGAAAGCTGTTTTGATCTCGTCGGGCCCATACAGACGGATCTGATGGTACCCGGAATAGGCGTCTAGGAAAGACAGTCTCTCGCACCCCGCAGTCGAGTCGACTATTTGGTCGATGCGAGGGAGGGGAAAATGATCTTTCGGGCAGGCCCGATTGATATGCTTGAAGTCAATGCACATGCGGAGCGACTTGTCTTTTTTGGGGACCATGACGACATTGGCAAGCCACTCGGAGTGGTAAATATCCCGGATGAACTCTGCTGCTAAGAGCCGAGCCACTTCCTCGCCAATGGCTTGCTTCTTCTGGACGGCGGACCGTCGAAGATGTTCCTTCACAGGCTTGAATTTTGGGTCGACTCGTAGATGGTGCTCAGCCAGCTCTCTGGGAACTCCAGGCATGTCAGAGGGTTTCCATTCGAAGATATCCCAGTTCTCACGGAGGAGCTGGACGAGCGCTTCTTCCTATTTGGAGTCGAGCGTCGTCGAGATGTGAGTCGGAGCAGCGTCAGGTTCGGTCGGGTGAACGTGGACTGTCTTTGTTTCACCGGACGACCGAAAAGCTGATTCTGAAGCAGGCTTCTTGGCTCGTAGCAACTCGCTTGGATCGGCAGTCTTTTGGTACTCTTGCAGCTCGACCACTGCCATCTGAGCATCTGCAATCTTTGAGCCCTTCTGAAAGCATTCTTCCGCCTTCTTCCGATTGCCTGTAACAGTGATCATGCCTTTGGGGCCAGGCATCTTCAGTTTGAGATACACGTAACATGGTCGGGCCATCAAGCGTGCGTAAGCTGGCCTACCCAAAATGGCATGATAGGCACTCTGGAAGTCCACAACTTCGAATGTCAACCTTTCCTTGCGGTAATTCTTTGAATCACCGAAAACTACATCAAGAGCAATCTGGCCGAGCGACTCGGCTTTCTTCCCAGGAATGACTCCATGGAAGCTCATGTTGCTGGTACTAAGTCTGGACATCGGAATGCCCATCCCTTTCAAAGTCTCAGAGTACAGTATGTTCAGGCCACTGTCGCCGTCCATCAATACTTTGGTCAGTCGAGTGCCTTCGACAACTGGGTCGACCACCAAAGCTTGCCTCCCAGGGGTAGCAATGTGCGTCGGGTGATCTGACTGGTCGAATGTGATGGCAGTCTGCGACCACTTCAGGTAATTGGGTGTTGCCGGGGCAACCATGTTCACCTCACGGTTAATGACTTTCAGTCGACTCTTGCTCTCAACATCAACAAAAATCATCAGGGTGGAATTGATCTAGGGGTATCCATCGTCACTGTCTTCTTTGTCCTCGACTCTGTCCGACTCTTTTTCCTTGTCCTTGGACTGCTTGCTTTGAAACTACTGGATTAGGAGCCGGCACTGTCGAGTGGTATGTTTTGGGTAAATAAAATTACCCTCTTCATCTTTTTTGGTGTGGATGTGACACGACAGGTCCAAAACATCGTTTCCATCCTGATCCTTGACTTTTTTGGGCTTCCAGGTGCCCTTGGGTTTTCCCTTGAAGTTTCCCTGGGCAACGGCCAGGGCCTCCCCGGGAGCAGCTGGCTCGGCCTTCCGCTTCTGTTTCCGAGTGGAGTTTCCTCCAGTTTCTTGGGCGACTGCTTTGAGCTTGCCGCTTCGGAGTCGGTCTTCGTCTTCACCATTAGCGTACTTGGTGGCGATCTCCATCATCCGATTCAGAGACATCTCTCCAGTTCGACCGAACTTCAGATTCAACTCTCTGTATTTAACGCCTTCCTTGAAGGCACAAACCGCTTGATGGTCTGGCACATTCTCAACCGAGTGATGCAGCATGATCCACCTCTGGATGTATTCCCTCAGAGTTTCATTCGGCTTCTGCACGCAAGACCGCAACTCTGTAAGGCCTGCAGGTCGCTTGCATGTTCCTTCAAAGGTCGTGATAAACACTCGAGAGAGGTCCTCCCAAGTGTAAATGCTGCTGGGTGCTAACTGATTTAGCCATGCTCTGGCCGAGCCCTCTAACATGAGAGGCAAATGCTTCATGGCCACCTCATCATTGCCACCGCCAATCTGTACAGCCACTCGGTAATCTTCGAGCCAGGTGTCAGGCTTAGATTCACTGGTGAACTTGCTGATTCCAGTCGCCAGCCTGAAATTGGGAGGAATCACTGCGGCTCTGATGGCTTGATTGAAACACTCTGGCCCTGAAGCACGTACTCCGCTGCTGGCAGGCGCATCTCTGTTGTGGCCTTCTCGGTGAGCTCTGTTCCTGTCAACCAAACCTTGAACGAGGATGGATCTCGCATCAAAGCCTGGGTCTCTGGGGACGACTGGAATCCTCTGCCCAACACTATGAGGGCGTCTGTCATCTTGCCGTCGAGGCGCATACGACCCACTCCTCGGGGGAGGGGTTGGCACTCGACGTCGATCATCACGGTCGAATCGGTGATCATACTGCTCATTCCTCCTGTACTGGTCACGCCGGTCACCACGTCCCTCACGCCTCGGGGGCGATCTCGGGCTGTGAGCCAACTCGACTGTATCTGTTGCGACAGATCGACTGTGGATCCTATTCCGCGACTGAGAGACAGCGGAATTCTGGTTTCCCGCCGCCCGGAGCAATGCTCTGATCTGTAACAAGCCCCTGCCAGCCTCCGACTGGGAGGGCTGAATCGATTCTGCTATACGGGCCGCGGCGGCCAAATTCTGAACTGGGGTTCGATATTACCTGCGTCGGCGGGAAGAGCTGGCATCGACTAGACTCGGGAGCCCGCTGACACGCTTGCTCGTCGAGTGCTCGCTGGAGATTCTCCAGTCGAGTGCGCTCGGCCAAGTTGGCCAAACGCGCGTCCTCCAAGGCCCGGGCCTCGGGGGTCTCTCCGACGATAGGAGTGCGGAGCGCGTCCATGTTCCGGCGGCGAAGCTCCTCTCGCTATAATGACGTGAGAGGTTCGGGGAGATACTCATCGTGGGGATGCGACGGATCGCCCCCACCCGCGCCTCCATCAGCGCGAGGGAAACCGGGGGGACTGTGTTCCATCGACCGCCAGAACCTCAGCCGCTAGGTCGCTGCTGTCGCACTCGGATGCGGTCTCCATGGAGCCAGTCTACAGGTCGAACAGGCCGTAGAGGGATTCGACGGGCTCGATTGCCGCGACTTGTGGGGCTGCCGACTGGCGGGCCACGGCATGCCTCACCCACCGCTGAAGTCTTGACCGACCGGAGCGCTTGCGCTGGTGGGAGACAGGATGCGGAGACGACACAGGGGCCGCCCGATACTGGGTCGATGGCTGCCGCAGGAGGACGCCACGAATGCATGCGCGGAAGTGTGTCGCACCGCGGACTGGGAGCGCGTCGATGTCGAGTGGTGCCTCCTGAAGCCAGGCGGAGTCATCGACGATGAAGGTGAGCGCGCCGAGACGGATCTCGCGGTCCTCCACCAAAACTCCGCAAGAAAACATGATCAAAGGGATCGGAAAAGATCGCAACTTCTCCAACTAAGCGCTAAGATTCCTGCCCCAAGGTGGGCGCCAACTGTCGTGGTTCCGACTCTGACAGTGATGTAGGGGGGTGAGTATGGAGAGGCTAGACCCTAGCTATTGGGAAGTTGTTACACGCGAGGTTTACGAGTTCAGGCCCTTCTCGGAGGAAGTAATAGCCCTACGTCTCGGAGCCCGGAGGCGGTCGACTGGATTATGCGTGTATGGATTACAGGGGTGCGAACCCTCCATATTGAGGAGGGGGTGGCTTATATAGAGTTCGCCGGCCCCCTCCTGCCCTCAGTAATGCAGGGTTTAATGTACATTTAAGATTGGGCGTTACTGGTAACGCCTCTAATAAAGTGCTATGATGACCATGAAGACTACTTAACAGCTGACCGTTTGCCTACGGAATGACTGTAGGTCTCCTGGCAGTCGAGTGATTGGCTTCTTGGTCGAGTGGTAGCTTCTCGGTCGAGTGTCTTGAACCTGTTGAGTGGAGTACCTTCAAGTCGATTGATAGGTGATTTCTTCTAGGGATGTCCTTGGGTAGGGCTCTTTGGACGGGTCCGTGCCCCTACCCTAGGTACATAGCTTCATCAGTCGCCGGAGAGGAGGAGGAGGTCGCCAGAGAGGAGGAGGAGGAGGAGGTCGCCGGAGAGGAGGAGGGTAGTATGGTGGAGGAGAGAAGGGAAGATGGAGTGGAGGAGAGGAGGAGATGGAGTGGAGGAGAGGTGGAGTGGAGGAGAAGAATGAAGAGGTAAGGAGGAGAGGACATGCCCAGCCATATATACGGCATAGTAATGGCGCACCGTGGGCAGGTGCGCCATTACTAATTTTTTTATTTTTTTTATTTATTTTGAATTTTGAAGGTGGGAAGATACTAATGGCGCACCATGGGCAGGTGCGCCATTAGTAACTTTTTTTATTTTTTTATTTACTTTGAATTTTGAAGGCGGGAAGATAGTAATGGCGCACCATGGGCAGGTGCGCCATTAGTAAGTTTGGATTTTTTTGAATTTTTTGGCCTCTCCAGATCTTAAAAGCCTCGTATCTTTTTTCTATTAGGTTTTTGAGGATTTTGAAAATGTTTAACGGGGTTCCCCTCTGTTAAATTCGGATGTAACTTTTGGAGTAGATGATTTTTCATATAAAAACTTTTTCATCCGAGTTCCTATGCAAAAGTTATGCCCATTTTTACAAATTCTCGAGAGATTTTGCAAAAAAGTCAAAAATTCATGTTTGTAAATTTTGCTAACAACTAGACCACATATCACATGGGAATATTATTTTCTTTTATTTTTTTGACATTTCTATCATTTTCTTTTATTTTTTTGAAACTGAAAAGGTGGTCAGGGGGGTGCATTCGGGGGAATGTTTGGGCCAAATTACTAATGGCGCACCGTGGGATGGTGAGCCATTACTAGTTCAACTAGTAATGGCGCACCACTCCCACGGTGCGCCATTAGTAGTTTAAAAAATAAAAATAAAAATAAAATTTGAAAAAAAAAATTGAAACATAATTACTAGTGGCGCACCGTGGGAGTGGTGCGCCATTATAGTTTTGAAAAAATTAAAAAAAATTACTAATAGTGCACCGTGGATGTGGTGCGCCATTAGTATTTGCACAATAATGGCGCACCAACACATGGTGCGCCATTAGTATTTAGTAATGGCGCACCACATGTACAGTGCGCCATTAGTGTCCATGTTGGCTATAGCTGTTTTTGTAGTAGTGCATAGTTATTAGCTAGATGGCTTCTTCTCTCTCTTTGGATCTCAATACAAAGTTCTCCTCGATTTTCTTGGAGATCTATTCGATGTAATCTTCTTTTGCGGTGTGTTTGTTGAGATCCGATGAATTGTGGGTTTATGATCGAGATTATCTATGAACAATATTTGAATCTTCTCTGAATTCTTTTATGTATGATTGGTTATCTTTGGAAGTCTCTTCAAATTATCAGTTTGGTTTGGCCTACTAGATTGATCTTTCTTGCAATGGGAGAAGTGCTTAGCTTTGGGTTCAATCTTGTGGTGCTCGATCCCAGTGACACTAGGGGAAACGACACGTATTGTATTGTTGCCATCGAGGATAAAAAGATGGGGTTTATATCATATTTCATGTGTTTATCCCTCTACATCATGTCATCTTGCTTAAAGCGTTACTCCATTCTTATGAACTTAATACTCTAGATGCATCCTGGATAGCGGTCGATGTGTGGAGTAATAGTAGTAGATGCAGGGAGGAGTCGGTCTACTTGTCACGGACGTGATGCCTATATACATGATCATGCCTAAATATTCTCATAATTATTCCCTTTTCTATCAATTGCTCGACAGTAATTTGTTCACCCACCGTAATACTTATGCTATCTTGAGAGAAGCCACTAGTGAAACCTATGGCCCCCGGGTCTATTCTCCATCATACAAGTTTCCAATCTATTTTATTTTGCAATCTTTACTTTCAACTTATATCATAAAAATACCCCAAAAATATATCTTATTATTATTGTCTCTATCAGATCTCACTCTTGCAAGTGGCCGTGAAGGGATTGACAACCCCTTTATCGCGTTGGTTGCGAGGTTCTTATTTGTTTGTGTAGGTACGAGGTGACTCGCGCGTGGTCTCCTACTGGATTGATACCTTGGTTCTAAAAAAACTGAGAGAAATACTTACGCTGCTTTGCTGCATCACCCTTCCTCTTCAAGGGAAAACCAATGCATGCTCGAGAGGTAGCAGTCGTCATTTGATGCACGGGATCACATCATTAGAGAATGATGTGATGGACAAGACCCATCCATTAGCTTAGCATAATGATCGTTTAGTTTTATTGCTATTGCTTTCTTCATGACTTATACATATTCCTCTGACTATGATATTGTGCAACTCCCAAATACCGGAGAACACTTTGTGCGCTATCAAACGTCATAACGTAACTGTGTGATTATAAAGATGCTCTACAAGTGTCTCCGATGGTGTTTTTTGAGTTGGCATAGATCAAGATTAGGATTTGTCACTCCGTGTATCGGAGAGGTATCTCTCGGCCCTCTTGGTAATGCACATCACTATGAGACTTGCAAGCAATGTGACTAATGAGTTAGTTACGGGATGATGCATTACGGAACGAGTAAAGAGACTTGTCGGTAACGAGATTGAACTAGGTATGAAGATATCGATGATCGAATCTCGGGCAAGTAACATACCGATGACAAAGGGAATAACGTATGTTGTTATGCGGTTTGACCAATAAAGATCTTCGTAGAATATGTAGGAGCCAATATGAGCATCCAGGTTCCGCTATTGGTTATTGACCGGAGATGTGTCTCGGTCATGTCTACATAGTTCTCGAACCCGTAGGGTCTGCACGCTTAACGTTCGATGATGATTTGTATTATGAGTTATGTGATCTGATGACCGAAGTTTGTTCGGAGTCCCAGATGAGATCATGGACAAGACGAGGAGTCTCGACATGGTCGAGAGGTAAAGATTCATATATTGGAAGGTTGCATTTGAACATCGGAATGGTTCCGAGTGGTTCGGGCATTTTTCTGGAGTACCGGGAGGTTATCGGAACCCCCCCGGGAGAAGTATTGGGCCTATTGGCCTTATTGGAGGAAAGGAGAAAGTCCACGTGAGAGGGCGCCCCCCCCCTTTCCCAAACCGAATTGGACTAGGGGAGGGGGCCGGCCCCCCTCTTTCCTTCTCCCTCTCTTAGGCAGGCCACCTCCTCCTCCCCCCATTCATATACGGAGGCGGGGGGGCACCCCAAAGGCATAACAGACAATCTTTTAGCCGTGTGCGGTGCCCCTGTCCACAGTTCAACACCTCGGTCATATCGTCGTAGTGCTTAGGTGAACCACTGCGCCGGTAACTTCATCATCAGCGTCGCCACGCCGTCATGCTGACGAAACTCTCCCTCGTCCTCAACTGGATCAAGAGCTCGAGGGACATCATCGTGCTAAACATGTGCTGATCACGGAGGTGCCATCCCTTCGGCACTTGGATCAGTTGGATTGTGACGACGTTCGACTACATCAACCGCGTTACTAAACGCTTCCGCTTTTGGTCTATGATGGTACGTGGACACACTCTCCCCTCTCGTTTCTATGCATCTCCTAGATAGATCTTGAGTGATCGTAGGAAAATTTTGAAGTACTGTGTTCCCCAACAGTAGCATCCAAGCCAGGTCTATGCGTAGATGTTATATGCATAAGTAGAACACAAATAGTTGTGGGCGATAATAGTCATACTGCTTACCACCAATGTCTTACTTTGATTTGGCGGTATTGTTGGATGAAGCGGCCCGGACCGACATTACAAGACCACGTTCATGAGACCGGTTCTACCGACATGCTCCGCACACAGGTGGCTGGTGGGTGTCTGTTTCTCCAACTTTAGTTGAATCAATTTTGACTACGGCCGGTCCTTGTTGAAGGTTAAAACAGCACACTTGACAAAAAATTGTTGTGGTTTTGATGCGTAGGTAAGAACGGTTCTTTCTAGAAGCCCGTAGCAGCCACGTAAAACTTGCAACAACAAAGTAGAGGACGTCTAACTTGTTTTTGCAGGGCATTTTGTGATGTGATATGGTCAAGACGTGATGAGATATAAATTGTTGTATGAGATGATCATGTTTTTTAAAAGTTATCGGCAACTGGCAGGAGCCTTATGGTTGTTGCTTTATTGTATGAAATGCAATCGTCATGTAATTGCTTTACTTTATCACTAAGCGGTAGCGATAGTTGTAGAAGCAATAGTTGGTGAGATGACAACGATGCTACGATGGAGATCAAGGTGTCAAGCCGGTGATGATGGAGATCATGACGGTGCTTTGGAGATGGAGATCAAAGGCACAAGATGATGATGGCAATATCATGTCACATATTTTGATTACATGTGATGTTTATCCTTTATACATCTTATTTTGCTTAGTTCGGCGGTAGCATTATAAGATGATCCCTCACTAAATTTCAAGGTACAAGTGTTCTCCCTGAGTATGCACCGTTGCTACAGTTCGTCATGTCAAGACACCACGTGATGATCGGGTGTGATAAGCTCTACGTTCACATACAATGGGTGCAAGCCAGTTTTGCACGTGCAGAATACTCGGGTTAAACTTGACGACCCTAGCATATGCAGATATGGCCTCGGAACACTCTGACCGAAAGGTCAAACGTGAATCATATAGTAGATATGATCAACATAGTGATGTTCACCATTGAAAACTACTCCATCTCACATGATGATCGGACATGGTTTAGTTGATATGGATCACGTGATCATTTACATGACTAGAGGGATGTCTATCTAAGTGGGAGTTCTTAAGTAATATGATTAATTGAACTTTAATTTATCATGAACTTAGTACCTGGTAGTATTTGCATGTCTATGTTGTTGTAGATCAATGGCCCGTGCTACTATTCCCTTGAATTTTAATGCGTTCCTAGAGAAAGCTAAGTTGAAAGATGATGGTAGCAACTACACGGACTAGATCTGTAACTTGAGTATTATCCTCATTGTTTCACAGAAGAATTACGTCCTGGAAGCACCGCTAGGTGCAAGACCCACTGCAGGAGCAACTCCGGACGTTGTGAACGGCTGGCAGAGCAAAGCTGATGACTACTCGATAGTTCAGTGTGCCATGCTTTACGGCTTAGAATCGGGAATTCAAAGACGTTTTGAACGTCATGGAGCATATGAGATGTTCTAGTAGTTGAAGTAATATTTCAAGAAAATGCCCGAATTGAGAGATATGAAGTCTCCAATAAGTTCTGTAGCTGCAAGATGGAGGAGAATAGTTCTGACAGTGAACATATACTCAGAATGTCTGGGTAACACAACCACTTGACTCAATTGGGAGTTAATCTTCCTGATGATAGTGTCATTGACAGAGTTCTTCAACCACTTCCACCAAGCTACAAAAGCTTCATGATGAACTATAATATGCAAGGGATTAATAAGACAATTCCCGATCTCTTCGCGATGCTAAAGGCTGCGGAGGTAGAAATCAAGAAGGAGCATCAAGTGTTGATGGTTAATAAGACCACTAGTTTCAAGAAAAAGGGAAAAGGGGAGAAGGGGAACTTCAAGAAGAACGGCAAGCAAGTTGCTGCTGAAGTGAAGAAGCCCATGTCTGGACCTAAGCCTGAGACTGAGTGCTTCTACTGCAAAGGGACTGGTCACTGAAAGCGGAACTGCCCCAAGTATTTGGCAGATAAGAAGGATGGCAAAGTGAAAGGTATATTTGATATACATGTTATTGATGTGTACCTTACTAATGCTCATAGTAGAGCCTGGGTATTTGATACTGGTTCTGTTGCTCATATTTGCAATTTGAAATAGGGGCTACAGATTAAATGAAGATTGGCTAAGGACGAGGTGACGATGCGCGTGGTGAATGGTTCCAAAGTCGATGTGATCGTCGTCGGCACGCTACCTCTACATCTACTGTCGGGATTAGTTTTAGACCTAAATAATTGTTATTTGGTGCCAGCATTGAGCATGAACATTATATCTGGATCTTGTTTGATGTGAGACGGTTATTCATTTAAATCAGAGAATAATGGTTGTTCTATTTATATGAGTAATATCTTTTATGGTCATGCACCCTTGATGAGTGGTCTATTTTTGTTGAATCTTGATGGTAGTGATACACATATTCATAATATTGAAGCCAAAAGATGCAAGGTTAATAATGATAGTGCAACTTATTTGTGGCACTGTCGTTTAGGTCATATTGGTGTAAAGCGCATGAAGAAATTCCATGCTAATGGGCTTTTGGAATCACTTGATGCTTGCGAACCATGCCTCATGGCAAGATGACTAAGACTCCGTTCTTCGGAACAATGGAGCAAGCAACTGACTTGTTGGAAATAATACATACTGATGTATGCGGTCCGATGAGTGTTGAGGCTCGCGGAGAGTATCGTTATTTTCTGACCTTCACAGATGATTTGAGCAGATATGGTTATATCTACTTGATGAAACATAAGTCTGAAACATTTGAGAAGTTCAAAGAATTTTAGAGTGAAGTGGAAAATCATCATAACAAGAAAATAAAGTTTCTACGATCTGATCGTGGAGGTGAATATTTGAGTTATGAGTTTGGTCTTCATTTGAAACAATGTGGAATAGTTTCGCAACTCATGCCACCTAGAACACCACAGCGTAATGGTGTGTCCAAACGTCGTAACCATACTTTATTAGATATGGTACGATCTATAATGTCTCTTACCGATTTACCGCTATCGTTCTGGGGTTATGCTGTAGAGACGGCTGCATTCACGTTAAATAGGGCACCATCTAAATCCGTTGAGACGACACCATATGAATTGTGGTTTGGCAAGAAACCTAAGCTGTCGTTTCTTAAAGTTTGGGGCTGCGATGCTTATGTGAAAAAGCTTCAACCTGATAAGCTCGAACCCAAATCAGAGAAATGTGTCTTCATAGGATACCCAAAGGAGGTTGTTGGGTACAATCACTGATCCGAAGGCAAGATATTCGTTGCTAAGAATGGATCCTTTCTATAGAAGGAGTTTCTCTCAAAAGAAGTGAGTGGGAGGAAATTAGAACTTGATGAGGTAATTGTACCTTCTCCCGAATTGGAAAGTAGTTCATCACAGAAATTAGTTCCAGTGATTCCTACACCAATTAGTGAGGAAGCTAATGATGATGATCATGAAACTTCAGATCAAGTTACTGAAGGAAATATACCCTAGAGGCAATAATAAAGTTTGTTATTTATATTTCCTTATATCATGATAAATGTTTATTATTCATGCTAGAATTGTATTAACCGGAAACTTAGTACATGTGTGAATACATAGACAAACAGAGTGTCACTAGTTTGCCTCTACTTGACTAGCTCGTTGAATCAATGATGGTTATGTTTCCTAACCATAGACATGAGTTGTCATTTGATTAACGGGGTCACATCATCAGAGAATGATGTGATTGACTTGACCCATCCATTAGCTTAGCATGATGATCGTTTAGTTTGTTGCTATTGCTTTCGCCATAACTTATACATGTTCCTATGACTATGAGATCATGCAACCTCCGAATACTGGAGGAACACTTTGTGTGCTACCAAACGTCACAACATAACTGGGTGATTATAAAGGTGCTCTACAGGTGTCTCCGATGGTGTTTGTTGAGTTGGCATAGATCGAGATTAGGATTTGTCATTCCGATTGTCAAAGAGGTATCTCTGGGCCCTCTCGGTAATGCACATCACTATAAGCCTTGCAAGCAATGTGACAAATGAGTTAGTTGCGGGATGATGCATTACGGAACGAGTAAAGAGACTTGCCGGTAACGAGATTGAACTAGGTATCGAGATACCGATGATCGAATCTCGGGCAAGTAACATACTGATGTCAAAGGAAACAACGTATGTTGTTATGCGGTTTGACCGATAAAGATCTTCGGAGAATATATCGGAAGCAGTATGAGCATCCAGGTTCCGCTATTGGTTATTGACCGGAGATGAGTGTCGGTCATGTCTACATAGTTCTCGAACCCCTAGGGTCCACACGCTTAACGTTCTGTGATGATTTGTATTTTGAGTTATGTGATTTGATGACCGAAGTTTGTTCGGAATCCCGGATGAGATCGGGGACATGACGAGGAGTCTCGAAATGGTCAAGACGTAAAGATCGATATATTGGAAGGCTATATTCGGACATCGGAAAGGTTCTGAGTGATTCGGGTATTTTTCGGAGTACCGGGGAATTATGGGAATTTGTATTGGGCCTTAATGGGCCATACGGGAAAGGAGATAAAGGCCTCAAGGGTGGCTGCGCCCCTTTCCCATGGACTGGTCTGAATTGGACTAGGGAAAGGGGGCGCCCCCTTCCTTCCTTCTCCTTCTCCCTTCCCTTTTTCCTATTCCATGTGGGAGGTGGAATCCTACTAGGACTAGGGAGTCCTAGTAGGACTCCACACTTTGGGCGCGCCCTATGAGGGCCGGCCTCCTACTCCCTCCATCCTTTATATACACGGCCAGGGGGCACCCCATAGACACACAAGTTGATCATTGATCTTAGCCGTGTGCGGTGCCCCCCCTCCACCATAATCCACCTCGGTCATATCGTAGCGGTGCTTAGACGAAGCCCTGTTCCGGTAGCATCATCATCATCGTCATCACGCCATCGTGCTGACGAATCTCTCCCTCGACACTCTGCTGGATCGTGAGTTAATGGGATGTCATCGAGCCGAATGTGTGCAGATCGTGGAGGTGTCGTAGTTTTGGTACTAGGATCGGTCGATCGTGAAGACGTACGACTACATCAACCGTGTTGTCATAACGCTTCCGCTTACGGTCTACGAGGGTACGTGGACAACACTCTCCCCTGTCATTGCTATGCATCACCATGATCTTGCATGTGCATAGGAATTTTTTTTAAATTACTGCATTACCCAACAGTGGCATCCAAGCCAGGTTTATGCGTAGATGTTATATGTACGAGTAGAACACAAAGGAGTTGTGGGCGTGGGTATATACATATTGCTTGTCATCACTAGTTGATTCTTGATTCAGCGGTATTGTTGGATGAAGCGGCCCAGGCCGACATTACGCATACGCTTACCCGAGACTGGTTCTACCGACATGCTTCGCACACAGGTCGCTAGTGGGTGCCTATTTCTCCAACTTTAGTTGAATCGGATTCAATGAACAGGGTTCTTTCTGAAGATCAAAAAGCAATCTCTATACCGCATTGTGGTTTTTGACGCGTAGGTAAGAACGGTTCTTGCTCAGCCCATAGCAGCCACGTAAAACTTGCAACAACAAAGTAGAAGATGTCTAACTTGTTTTTACAGGGCTTGTTGTGATGTGATATGGTCAAGACGTGATGAGATATAAGTTGTTGTATGAGATGATCATGTTTTGTTGAAGTTATTGGCAACTAGCAGAAGCCTTATGGTTGTCTCTTTATTGCATAAGATGCAAGCGCCAAATAATTGCTTAACTTTATCGCTATGCGATAGCAAT
Organism: Triticum urartu; assembly: GCF_056163025.1. NCBI lineage: Eukaryota > Viridiplantae > Streptophyta > Magnoliopsida > Poales > Poaceae > Triticum > Triticum urartu. The sequence goes on along the minus strand of NC_141879.1, from coordinate 267,240,174 downwards.
AGTTGCAAGAGCAATAGTTGGTGTCGGGGATATACCCCGTGGCGTAACCCGGCCGGAAGTATAACCCGGCCGGACTTGGCGATTCACCGGCAACCCGCACTGACCAGACGGTTTACAAGCAACCGGACTGAACATTATGACTCACTGGTAACCCGGCGGGCGGGACAGACGGACGACAAGGCCCAAGGCCCAGAAAGTCGGCTCATGTTATGGTGGGCCGGTTTAAGAGGAAAGGCGTGAGGAATATTTATCTTACAAGGAGTTAAGACCTGGACTTGTATCCGTTTTGTATTAGAAGGTAGACTAGTCCTAATCCTAATAGGACTCCACCTGTAACCCGGCCCTCTAACTTATATAAGGAGGGGCAGGGCTCCCCAAGAGGGACAAGCGACAAGAAACAATCTCTAGGGCCAGACACAAAAGGGGGAGCCGGCTTATGCGGCGACTCTCTCGTGATGATAATGAGATCTAGCCCCAAACAGCATATAGGGCTATTACCGTATGATATTTCCCGGGGCCCGAAGCTGTCTAAATCTTTGTCTTGTGTTGCGTCTCTCGATTTCGTTCAATCCCTCTCAAGCTACTACAAAGATGCATTGGCCTCACAACTAAGTCCTCACACTAGGACATCTGACGTGACAATTCCACAACGGTTGGCGCCCACCGTGGGGCCTGCGCATAGTGGTGTTGAGTTCTTGGAGGGATTTCATCAGGGATCAAGAAGTTCATGAGGTGCCGGATGAAAAAGAGCCGGCGCAGAAGATAACATCATCGACGAGCAATCAAAGTGACATGTACAAGATTTAAGATCAAGAGAAAATTAGGGCTGCGTTTATGCGCCAGCGCACACGATCAGATGATCCGTCGAGACCGGGTTAATTTGCATTGTCACTGCAGGTCGGAGTATCACCAAGATCAGTCAATACGAGGCACAAATCGCGAGATCAACAAAGTATTTTCACTACAGCCAAAACATCAGTTGTTTATTACAATGGATCAAGTCCCGAAGCCACGTCAGGATCATGCTGCTACTACATCCATCAAGCAAATAAATAGTACAAGGTATCATACATCAGCATACACGGACCAGGATGGAAAAACCGCTGGCCACTTCCGCGCTAAACCGCCCCAGATTCACCTTGCCATCTCCCGCGTCGAGCTACTGCTGCCGCTTCTGTCCAATGTTTGACTGCGAGCCGCTGCTACGTCTTGAGCTTGAGTTGGTTTTCCCCAAAGAGGAAGGGATGATGTGGCAGAGTAGCGTAAGTATTTCCCTCATTTTTTGAGAACCAAGGTATCAATCCAGTAGGAGGCCATGCTCAAGTCCCTCGTACCTACACAAAGCGATAGCTACTCGCAACCAACGCGATTAGGGGTTGTCAATCCCTTCATGGTCACTTACGAGAGTGAGATCTGATAGATATAATATTTTTGGTATTTTTGGTATAAAGATGCAAAGTAAAAGCAAAGTAAAAAAGCAAAGCAAGATTAAAGTGATGGAGATTGATATGATGAGAATAGACCCGGGGGCCATAGGTTTCACTAGTGGCTTCTCTCAAGAGCATAAGTATTATACGGTGGGTGAACAAATTACTGTTGAGCAATTGACAGAATTGAGCATAGTTATGAGAATATCTAGGCCTGATCATGTATATAGGCATCACGTCCGTGACAAGTACACTGAAACGATTCTGCATCTACTACTATTACTCCACTCATCGACCGCTATCCATCATGCATCTAGAGTATTAAGTTAAAAACAGAGTAATGCCTTAACCAAGATGACATGATGTAGAGAGATAAATTCATGCAATATGAAATAAATCCCATCTTGTTATCCTCGATGGCAATGATGCAATACGTGCCTTGCTGCCCCTTTTGTCACTGGGAAAGGACACCGCAAGATCGAACCCAAAGCTAAGCACTTCTCCCATGGCAAGAACTACCAATCTAGTTGGCCAAACCAAACGGATAATTTGAAGAGACTTGCAAAGATAACCAATCATACATAAAAGAATTCAGAGAAGATTCAAATATTATTAATAAATAGACTTGATCATAAACCCACAATTCATCGGTCTCAACAAACACACCACAAAAAGAAGATTACATCGAATAGATCTCCACAAGAGAGGGGGAGAACTTTGTATTGAGATTCAGAGAGAGAGAAGAAGCCATCTAGCTACTAACTATGGACCTGAAGGTCTGAAGTAAACTACTCACACTTCATCGGAGGGGCTAGGATGATGTAGAAGCCCTCCGTCATGACGGCCCTCTTCCGGCGGAGCTCCAGAATAGGCCCCAAGATGGGATCTCATGGATACAGAAAGTTGCGGCAGTGGAATTAGGTTTTTGTCTCCTGGTCTGATCGTTTGGGGGTACGTGTGTATATATAGGAGGAAGAAGTACGTCGGTGGAGCACCGAGGGGCCCACGAGGCAGGGGGCGCGCCCCACCCTCGTGACCTCCTCTTTGACTCCTTGGAGTAGGGTCCAAATCTCCTGGATCACGTTCGGTGAGAAAATCACGTTCCCGAAGATTTTATTCTGTTTGGACTCCGTTTGATATTCTGTTTCTTCAAAACACTGAAATAGGCAAAAAAAACATCAATTCTGGGCTTGGCCTCCGGTTAATAGGTTAGTCCCAAAATAATATAAAAGTGGAAAATAAAGCCCAATATAGTCCAAAACAGTAGATAATATAGCATGGAGCAATCAAAAATTATAGATACGTTGGAGACGTATCAGGCATCCCCAAGCTTAATTCCTGCTCGTCCTCGAGTAGGTAAATGATAAAGAGAGAATTTTTTATGCGGAGTGCTACTTGGCATAATTTCAATGCAAATCTTCTTAATTGTGATATGAATATTCAGATTCGAAAGATTCAAGACAAAAGTTTATATTGACATAAAAATAATAACACTTCAAGCATACTAACAAAGCAATTATGTCTTCTCAAAATAACATTGCCAAAGAAAGTTATCCCTACAAAATCATATAGTCTGGCTATGCTCCATCTTCACCACACAAAGTATTTAAATCATGCACAACCCCGATGACAAGCCAAGCAATTGTTTCATACTCTAACTTTTTCAAAACTTTTTCAATCTTCACGCAATACATGAGCGTGAGATATGGATATAGCACTATCGGTGGAATAGAGTGGTGGTTGTGGAGAAGACGAAAAGAAGGGGAAGATAGTCTCACATCAACTAGGCGTATCAACGGGCTATGGAGATGCCCCCATCAATAGATATCAATGTGAGTGAGTAGGGATTGCCATGCAACGGATGCACTAGAGCTATAAGTATATGAAAGCTCAAAAAGAAACTAAGTGGGTGTGCATCCAACTTGCTTGCTCATGAAGACCTAGGGCAATTGAGGAAGTCCGTCATTGGAATATACAAGCCAAGTTCTATAATGTAAAATTCCCACTAGTATATGAAAGTGATAACATGAGAGACTCTCTACTATGAAAATCATGGTGCTACTTTGAAGCACAAGTGTGGTAAAAGGATAGTAACATTGTCCCTTCTCTCTTTTTCTCTCATTTTTTATTTATTTATTTTTTATTTGGGCCTTTTCTCTTTTTTATGACCTCTTTTCTTTCTCTTTTCATTTGGGCTTCTTTGGCCTCTTTTATTTATTTTTCGTCCGGAGTCTCATCCCGACTTATGGGGGAATCATAGTCTCCATCATTCTTTCCTCACTTGGGACAATGCTCTAAAAATGATGATCATCACACTTTTATTTTTCTTACAACTCAACAATTACAACTCGATATTTAGAACAAAATATGACTCTATATGAATGCCTCCGGCGGTGTACCGGGATATGCAATATGACAATGATGAATGTGTCATGATAAACGGAATGGTGGAAAGTTGCATGGCAATATATCTCGGAATGGCTATGGAAATGCCATAATAGGTAGGTATGGTGGCTGTTTTGAGGAAGGTATATGGTAGGTGTATGATACCGGCGAAAAGTGCGCGGTATTAGAGAGGCTAGCAAAGGTGGAAGGGTGAGAGTGTATATAATCCATGGACTCAACATTAGTCATAAAGAACTCATATACTTATTGCAAAAATCTAGAAGTTATCAAAGCAAAGTATTACGCGCATGATCCTAGGGGGATAGATTGGTAGGAAAAGACCATCGCTCGTCCCCGACCGCCACTCATAAGGAAGACAATCAATAAATAAATCACGCTCCAACTTCATCACATAACGGTTCACCATACGTGCATCCTACGGTAATCACAAACTTTAACACAAGTATTCTTTAAATTCACAACTACTCAACTAGCATGACTTTAATATTATCACCTCCATATCTCAAAACAATTATCATGCTTCAATCTTTTCTTAGTATTCAACACACTCAAAAGAAAGTTTCACAAATCTTGAATACCAAGCATATTATTAAGCAAATTACCATGCTATTAAGAGATTCTCAAAATAATTTAAGTGAAGCATGAGAGATCAATAGTTTCTTTAAAACAAATCCACCACCATGCCCTAAAAGATCTAAGTGAAGCACATAGAGCAAAGTTAACTAGCTCAAAAGATATAAGTGAAGCACATAGAGCAAAACTACTTAGCTCAAAAGATATAAGTGAAGCACATAGAGTATTCTATCAAATTTTAATTCATGTATGGCTCTCTCAAAAGGTGTGTAAAGCAAGGATGATTGTGGCATACTAAGACACAAAGACACAAATAATACAAGACGCTCCAAGCAAAACACATATCATGTTGGTGAATAAAAATATAGCTCCAAGTAAATTACCGATGGAAGTGGACGAAAGAGGGGATGCCTTCCGGGGATCCCCAAGCTTTGACTTTTTGGTGTCCTTGGATTATCTTAGGGGTGACATGGGAATCCCCAATCATAGGCTCTTGCCACTCCTTGTTCCATGATCCATCAAAAGAATTCACCCAAAACTAGAAAACTTCACAACACAAAACTCAAAATAGAAAACTCGTGAGCTCCGTTAGCGAAAGAAAACAAAAGACCACTTCAAGATACTTTAATGAAATAATTATTTGTTTATATTGGTGTTAAACCTACTTCATTCCAACTTCTCTATGGATTATAAACTATTTTACTAACCATAGATTCATCAAAATAAGCAAACAACACACGAAAAACAGAATCTGTCAAAAACAGAACAGTCTGTAGTAATCTGTAGCTAGAGCAAGATCTGGAACCCCAAAAATTCTAAAATAAATTTCTGGACGTGAGGAATTTATCTATTAATCATCTACAGAAAGAATTAACTAAATATCAATCTTCAAATAAAAATGACAGCAGTTCTCGTGAGCGCTAAAGTTTCTATTTTTACAGCAAGTTCAACAAGACTTTCCCCAAGTCTTCCCAACGGTTCTACTTGGCACAAACACTAATTAAACACAAAAAACACAAAAAAAACAGCGGCTAAATAATTTATTTATTACTAAGAAGGAGCAAAAAGCAAGGAATAAAAATAAAATTGGGTTGCCTCCCAACAAGCGCTATCGTTTAACGCCCCTAGCTAGGCATAAAAGCGAGGATAGATCTAAGTATTGCCATCTTTGGTAGGCAATCCATAAGTGGCTCTCATGATAGTTTCATATGATAATTTTATTTTCTTTCTAGGAAAGTGTTCCATGCCCTTTTTTAATGGAAATTGAAATCTAATATTCCCTTCCTTCATATCAATAATCGCACCAACCGTTCTAAGGAAAGGTCTACCAAGAATAATAGGGCAAGAAGGATTGCAATCTATATCAAGAACAATGAAATCTACGGGCACATAATTCCTATTTGCAACAATTAAGAACATCATTAATTCTTCCCATAGGTTTCTTAATAGTAGAATCCGCAAGATGCAAGTTTAGAGAGCAATCATCAAAATTACGGAAATCTAGCAAATCACACAAAGTTTTGGGAATAGTGGAGACACTAGCACCCAAATCACACAAATCATAAAACTCATGATCTTTAATTTTAATTTTAATAGTTGGTTCCCACTCATCATAGAGTTTTCTAGGGATAGAAACTTTCAACTCAAGTTTTTCTTCATAAGATTGCATCAAGGCATCAACAATATGTTCGGTGAAGGCTTTATTTTGACTATAAGCATGTGGAGAATTTAGCACGGATTGAAACAAGGAAATACAATCAATTAAAGAGTAAATTTCATAATTAAATTCCTTGAAATCCAATATAGTGGGTTTAGCAACATCTAGATTTTTATTTCTTTCAATCCCACTTTCATCAATTTCATCATAAAGATCTAAATACTCCGAATTTTTAGAACGCCTTCTAGGTAAAGGAAGATCATATTCAATTTCATCAAGATTAATATTGCAAAACAAAGATTTAATAGGGGACACATCAATAACTTTTAGATCTTCATCTTGATTTTCATAGGAATTGGAAGAACACGCTTTAATGCAGGCATCTTTGGAAGCACGCATCCTAGCGGTTCTTTCCTTGCACTCATCAATGGAAATTCTCATGGCTTTGAGAGACTCATTGATATCATGCTTAGGAGGAATAGATCTACGCTTTAAAGAATCAATCTCAAGAGAAATTCTATCAACGTTTCTAGCCAAATCATCAACTTTAAGCAATTTCTCTTCAAGCAAAGCATTAAAATTCTTTTGTGAATTCATAAACTCTTTAACACTATTCTAAAATTCAGAGGTCATCTTATTATAATTCCCATAAGAGTTGTTGTAGGAATTCCCATAATTATTAGAAGGATTACTAGGATATGGCCTAGGATTAAAATTACCTCTATAAGCGTTGTTACCAAAATTATTCCTACCAACAAAATTCACATCCATAGATTCATTGTTATTCTCAATCAAAGTAGATAAAGGCATATCATTAGGATCAGAAGAGACACTCTTAGTAGCAAATAATTTCATAATTTCATCCATCTTTCCACTCAAAACATTGATTTCTTCTATCGCATGCACTTTTTTATTAGAAGATCTTTCAGTATGCCATTGAGAATAATTAACCATAATATTATCTAGGAGTTTAGTAGCATCTCCTAAAGTGATTTCCATAAAAGTGCCTCCCGCAGCCGAATCTAAAAGATTTCTAGAAGCAAAATTCAATCCGGCATAAAAAATTTGTATAATCATCCACAAATCCAAACCATGAGTAGGGCAATTACGTATCATTAATTTCATTCTCTCCCAAGCTTGTGCAACATGTTCATGATCAAGTTGCTTAAAATTCATAATATCGTTTCTAAGAGAGATGATCTTAGCGGGAGGGAAATACTTAGAGATAAAAGTATCTTTGCACTTGTTCCAAGAATCAATACTATTCTTAGGCAAAGACGAAAACCAAGCTTTAGCACGATCTCTAAGCGAAAAAGAAAATAGCTTCAATTTAACGACACATTATCGACATCTTTTTTCTTTTGCATATCACATAAATCAACGAAGCTATTCAGATGAGTAGCGGCATCTTCAATAGGAAGGCCGGCGAATTGATCTTTCATAACAAGATTCAACAAAGCAGTATTAATTTCACAAGATTCAGTATTAGCAAGAGGAGAAATCGGAGTGCTAAGGAAATCATTATTATTGGTATTGGTGAAGTCACACAATTTGGTAGTATCTTGAGCCATCGCGACAAACAAGCAATCCAACACACGAGCAAAAAAAGGCCAACGGGCAAAAAGAGGCAAATAGAGAGGGAGGATAGAGAGAGAGGGCGAATAAAACGGCAATGGTGAAGTGGGGGAGAGGAAAACGAGAGGCAAATGGCAAATAATGTAATGCGAGAGATAGGGATTGTGATGGGTACTTGGTATGTTGACTTTTTGCGTAGACTCCCCAACAACGGCACCAGAAATCCTTCTTGCTACGTCTTGAGCTTGCGTTGGTTTTCCCCGAAGAGGAAGGGATGATGCAGCAGAGTAGCAAGTATTTCCCTCAGTTTTTGAGAACCAAGGTATCAATCCAGTAGGAGGCCACGCTCAAGTCCCTCGTACCTGCACAAAGAGATAGCTACTCGCAACCAATGCGATTAGGGGTTGTCAATCCCTTCACGGTCACTTACGAGAGTGAGATCTGATAGATATAATATTTTTGGTATTTTTGGTATAAAGATGCAAAGTAAAAAGTAAAAGCAAAGTAAAAGGCAAAGCAAGATTAAAGTGGTGGAGATTGATATGATGAGAATAGACCCGGGGGCCATAGGTTTCACTAGTGGCTTCTCTCAAGAGCATAAGTATTCTACGGTGGGTGAACAAATTATGTTGAGCAATTGACAGAATTGAGCATAGTTATGAGAATATCTAGCCATGATCATGTTTATAGGCATCATGTCCGTGACAAGTAGACCGAAACGATTCTGGATCTACTACTATTACTCCACTCATCGACCGCTATCCAGCATGCATCTAGAGTATTAAGTTAAAAACAGAGTAACGCCTTAAGCAAGATGACATGATGTAGAGAGATAAATTCATGCAATATGAAATAAACCCCATCTTGTTATCCTCGATGGCAACGATGCAATACATGCCTTGCTGCCCCTTCTGTCACTGGGAAAGGACACCGCAAGATCGAACCCAAAACTAAGCACTTCTCCCATGGCAAGAACTACCAATCTAGTTGGCCAAACCACATGGATAATTCGAAGAGACTTGCAAAGATAACCAATCATACATAAAAGAATTCAGAGAAGATTCAAATATTATTCATAGATAGACTTGATCATAAACCTACAATTCATCGGTCTCAACAAACACACCGCAAAAAGAAGATTACATCGAATAGATCTCCAGAAGAGAGGGGGAGAACTTTGTATTGAGATTCAAAGAGAAAGAAAAGCCATCTAGCTACTAACTATGGACCCGAAGGTCTGAAGTAAACTACTCACACTTCATCGGAGGGGCTAGGATGATGGAGAAGCCCTCCGTCATGACGGCCCTCTTCCGGCGAAGCTCCGGAACAGGCTCCAAGATGGGATCTCGTGGATACAGAAAGTTGCGGCGGTGGAATTAGGTTTTTCGCTCCTGGTCTGATCGTTTGGGGGTACGTGTGTATATATAGGAGGAAGAAGTACGTCGATGGAGCACCGAGGGGCCCACGAGGCAGGGGGCGTGCCCTAGGGGGGGCGCGCCCCCCACCCTCGTGACCTCCTCTTTGACTCTTTGGAGTAGGGTCCAAGTCTCCTAGATCACGTTTGATGAGAAAATCACGTTCCCGAAGATTTTATTCCGTTTGGACTCTGTTTGATATTCTGTTTCTTCGAAACACTGAAATAGGCAAAAAAAACAGCAATTCTGGGTTGGGGCTCCGGTTAATAGGTTAGTCTTAAAATAATATAAAAATGAAAAATAAAGCTCAATATAGTCCAAAACAATAGATAATATAGCATAGAGCAATCAAAGATTATACATACGTTGGAGACGTATCAGCCGCCTGCCGCCGATGAGTCCCTAAACCGTTTTCTTCCACGAGCAAATCGTCGTGCTACGATGAAAAGAAGAGGGAATCAGTGAATCGCCGTTGTCTCTGAATCGCCGCGCTCCGGATTAATTCTACACCTCCGTCTCTGAATCGCCGTTGCGGCCTTGCTCTACCTCGGCTGAGTCGCCGTCGCCGATGTGCTTTTAAGTCGCCCGGTCTGGCTTTTCCTCGACCCGTCAGTGCCTTTGCCCTTTTCGCTGCTGATCTGTCGCGGGCCCACCTAGCTGCGAGCCGCCTCTCCGAGTCACCACCTCGGCGTTGCGTCTGATTTCGAGTTACCTCAGACTGTCGCTGACCCGCAGTTTGCCTCTGCCTGTTCTACTCCAAGACGCGGCTCCCTGCTTCCGCTGTTGCAGCCTTCCAAATCGCCGCTGCTCCAAGTCGCTCTGAAACACCACAACTATTGAGGCTACCGAGCTGCCCCAGGATTGAGACGCCACATCCACCAGTGGAGCGGCAGTACGAGTCGCCGCGCCCTCAATTCGCCTCGTCTACAAGTTGCCTCACTGTTTCCAAACTGACATGCCTCTGTTCCGAGTCACGTCGTTTCACCTGCAAACAGCCAATTTGGTCCATCATGACCCGCTGCAACTGATTCAGAGCTGCCTCGCCGCAGGTCATCCCGCGCTCTGAGCTGGCACAGCCTCGAGTCGCCTTGCTGCGGGAGTCGCCGCCGTTTCTGTTTGTCTCCTCCGCAATGAGCCATTGTGGCACGTTGAACCGCCCATTGCCGCGCTGCTCACGCGCGCGCCAAGTCACCGATGCCGAGTCATCACCCGTGCCAGGCTCCGCTTCGTTCTGCTTCTGCCGCCTGCCTAAACCACCTCGGCGATGTCTCCTCGTCACCATTGGATAAACCGACGCTGTCCCAGACTGCCTCAAGAGGCCTGGCCGTCCGCCGCAAGCCGGTGTTTCCGCCGTCGCACCGCCGGGTGCCTCCTCTGCTGCGTGTAAACCGCCGATTCAGCCACACCTGTGACCTGGACGATGCGGACGAAGAGGGGTCAAAGCGGACACGACCCGGAGAAGGATACACATTCTGTGGTCGCCTCGACCTTGCTCCGAGTCGCCGGAAGGCATCAGAGTCACCACCTGCCGTCATCTCCGAGTCGTTCCATCGCGCCTCGAACTGCCCGTCTTCATCACGAGTGGCCCTCGCCGAGGGGCCCGGCGCCTCTCCTTCCGCTCCATGGTTGTACGCGCCCGGCCGGACCTGCTCCGGGCCGTGAGCCCCTTGGCCGTGCTACGACGACCCGGGTTCGCTCTGCCACCCGCCATCTTCTTCCGTCGCCTTGAGTTACCCTGCTTCTCCGGGCCTCCGTGTTTCTGAGCCAATCCACGGGCACGGTCGCTATCCTGAGTCGCCGTTGTTGAACTGCCGGGCTGTGACCCGTCGGCGCCCCCGAGCTGCTGCCGCAGTCGACGTCTCCCACGGTCTCTCGGCGCCCTGAGCCACCGCACTTCGGGTCGCAACCCGCCTCCGCGTTGCCCTCCTCTGCCATGGGCCTCCCGGGCCTGCCTCAAATCGCCGAGCCGTCGCCGCGGGCCGCCTTCGCTGTACGCCGCCTCCGAGCTGCTGCTTTGAGCCGCCGCCCTTGCTGCGTGCTGCCGCCACAACTCCTCGAGCCGGACCGCGACCCGCCAGAGGCATGCTCGACCGGAGCCGCTACGGCCTCCCCTTGCTTCTGGGCCAGTCCACCTCTACGCCGTGGCTCGCCGCGGCCATGTCGATGAGCTGTCGTCCTGGTGTTAAACCGCCGCCGGGTCAAGTTGACCCGGCCTCACCGCCGCCCCTACAGTCGCCAAGTGACCCGCCGCCGGGTCAAGTTGTTTTTTCAGTAAAGGAAAGGCAGAAGCAGATCAATCAAAGAAACGACCGACTTGGGAGTTTTTCTGGTCCACTTGATAAAGTCTCATATCAATTGGAGTGTGTGGATATCACTCTTGCGTAAGGACCGAGACCATGGACCATGTCCCGAAAGCATACAAGGATCAATTGTATTGAAAAAGTTATCTACGGATGGCACTTGTGGGTCATCGATTATCCAAACAAATCAAGTGATGTCCATCCAAATTTATTTTATTGACACATATTGTTTTTATCAAAGAATAATTACTCTGGTCTATAATGTTTTCCACAAGACCATTATTTATTACAAAAATGGTGTCGTGTAAGGGGTGCGCGCCAACATCACGTTTGCACTAGTGCTTGTTCATGCCGTGATGCTCGATGGACACATACCTTCACCGTCGTGATGATCAATTCCGCGGTGGATAATTTCTGGCCTAACATATTAGGTGAAATCCATTTAGTATATTTTTATATTGTATATTGCTTTCTTTAAAAGAGCAATTACTCCGGCTTGCAAAGTTATCTAATGCGGGACCCTAAACCGCCATATTGGAGCAAATTTAAAGGCCGTCGGAAAATTTCCAGCTTAAAAAGAAGGATTCTGGTTTAAAATCCTGTTCAAGGGAAAGCTGTCTCCCACAAAGCTTTGAAGCTCTCAGTATCCGGTTTAATAATTTCCGGTTCAAAAGAATAATCTCTCGCAAGTTCGAGTTCTTTGGAAAAATTAAAGGGACCAAAGAGAGTCTGTTGCAAAAGCACAGCTCAAACATAGGTGCCCCTTGAGCACAGCTCACAATAATCACTTGGGGGCTCGGTCGTATTCGAACCATAACTACACCTCTTGATCGGCGTAAGGCCACCAGGGAAATCACTTGAGGGCCAAAGAGAGTGTTGCAAATGCACAACTCAAACATAGGCACCCACTGAGAACAGCTCAAAATATTGCTTGGGGTCTCTTTACTTCTCAAAGAACAAAGAGTCTACACTTGTAATAGGCTATCAAGCCAGGCTTGGAAGCCAGGTGTATTCACCTAAAACCCCGGGTTATCCTGCCTTTTTAAGTAAGCCACTCCGTCCAGGTAAACCTAGTATGACCCGCCGAACGTTTGACAAGTCAATCTCACAGGCCCTGAACTTGTCAAAGTTAAAACGACCATTGGTTAATGATTGAGGTCCATCTTAAAAGGCTTTGTGAAATGGTTTAACTCAGTGGCCTGGCAGCCCATGAAAAGCCTTGATTTTGGCCCTGGCAGCCCATGAAAAGCCTCGCATGTTCTTTTTATGCTTTTATTTGCCAAGTTTTTTCTCCTTTGATGAGGTTTATACTATTTTATGATAAACCGGCGTTTATTAACCCGGCCTGGCTTTCAACTATAAGTCGCCAGTATGATGATAAATTATACAGTGTTTATTAACCCGGACTGGCTTGGGATTATAAGTTGCCAGTATATATTTGGATTGCGCCATTGGAATCATGCGCTCACAAATCATTGGATTATATTATTCAAATCTTCAAATAGCCAACATGGCTGGATTTTATTATGGTTATCAGTAACCAGTATTATGATTAAGGTTTTCGAAGTCGCTTTAGTGCAATGGCTATTATATTATCAATGGATATGATTTATTCTACAATTGAAGGAATAGTCCCGAGTCGCTGCAGGCTTATGACCCGGCACTTGGGGGCTACATTATTTAAGTTGAGATTATATCAAATATGCAAGTCTCATGTCGTTGCAAGCATGCACCATGATACTTGGGGGCTAATGCAAAGTCATTTTTTGGCCTTATTGAAGACCTGACTCATCACATCATAATGAGACGGCCTTTGGGGGCTACTAATTGCTCCTATCAATGATTCAACGTACACAAGTATTAATCCATTATATGCAAGGGTCCACTGCTCAGTTGGTAAAGCACAAAGCTCTTAACCTTGTGGACGTGGGTTCAAGCCCCATGGTGGAGTTACATCATATGACGTTATTTTCAATGAAGCATGATTATATTTATAAAGTCCCTGCTCATTATTGCATAATGACCCGGCCCTTGGGGGCTACACTAGTTGAAGTTTTTATGAGCATAAGGCAATTACAAGTCCCAGGTTGCTACAAGCATGACAACCCGGCACTTGGGGGCTACATAATATGGAGTATTCAGTTTTTACTAAGTGACTGGGATGAACAACATGGATTTCTTCTTAAGTGGTAGTATTTATATTGAAGCAAGTCTTAAGCCATCACTTTGTTCTGCTCAAGACTTGGGGGCTACAGGTAATATGGATATAAGGGAGAAAAATCTTCAAATTCTTAGTTTTAAATAAACCAGATTGACCCGGTGTCTGCAACAATCATAATCCGGTGTCATCAATAATCATGAACCGGCGTTGGCAACAATCATAACCTAGAATTATCAGTTTTATAACCGGCGATTTTGGAAGTCATAGCTCGGCAAATTCTACAGTTTTAAACCGACTGGATATCAGTTGAATATTTCAAAGACCAACATTTTGGTCAAGTTAGAGCATTGAAGGCCGACTCAAATGGATTCTTTATTTACAATATTTATTCTACAAGAAAATTGATTATGAAGCTGGTCTATTAACCCGGATTTTCTAGAAGAAGGAAATGACAAGGACTTAAGGATGATCAGGTGCCAGTTTACAAGAATTCTTAACCCGGAGCACAACCTATGACAAATTTGTTCTTGTGTTTATTTTGCAGCATAAGTTTACCATGGATAAATCCAAGATGAACTTGGGGGCTAATGTCAGGGATATACCCCGCGTGTAACCCGGCCGGAAGTATAACCCGGCCGGACTTGGCGATTCACCGGCGACCCGCACTGACCAGACGGTTTACAAGCAACCTGACTGAACATTATGACTCACTGGTAACTCGGCGGGCGGGACAGACGGATGACAAGGCCCATGGCCCAGAAAGTCGGCTCATGTTATGGTGGGCAGGTTTAAGAGGAAAGGCGTGAGGAATATTTATCTTACAAGTAGTTAAGACCTGGACTTGTATCTGGTTTGTATTAGAAGGTAGACTAGTCCTAATCCTAATAGGACTCCACCTGTAACCCGCCCCTCTAACTTATATAAGGAGGGGCAGGGCTCCCCAAGAGGGACAAGCGACAAGAAACAATCTCTAGGGCCGGACACAAAAGGGGAAGCCAGCTTATGCGGCGACTCTCTCGTGATGATAATGAGATCTAGCCCCAAACAACATGTAGGGCTATTACCGGATGATGTTTCCCGGGGCCCGAAGCTGTCTAAATCCTTGTCTTGTGTTGTGTCTCTCGATTCCGTTCAACCCCTCTCAAGCTACTACAAAGATGCGTTGGCCTCACGACTAAGTCCTCACACTAGGACATCTTCCGTGACAATTCCACGACAGTTGGTGAGACAACCATGTGATGACACGTTGATAGAGATCAAGATGATGGAGATCATGGAACCATGCCGGTGACGATAGAGATCATGACGGTACTTTGGAGATGGAGATCAAAGGCACAAGATTATCATGGCCATATCATTTTACATATTTGATTGCATGTGATGTTTATCCTTTATGCATCTTATTTAGCTTAGTTCGGCGGTAGCATTATAAGATGATCTCTCACTAAATTTCAAGGTATAAGTGTTCTCCCTGAGTATGCACCGTTGCGACAGTTCATCATGTCGAGACACCACGTGATGATCGGGTGTGATAAGCTCTACATTCACATACAACGGGTGCAAGCCAGTTTTGCGCACGCGGAATACTCGGGTTAAACTTGCCGAGCCTAGCATATGCAGATATGGCCTCGGAACACTGGAGACCGAAAGGTCGAGCATGAATCATATAGTAGATATGATCAACATAATGATGTTCACCATTGAAAACTACTCCATCTCACGTGATGATCAGACATGGTTTAGTTGATTTGGATCATGTTATCATTTAGATGACTAGAGGGATGCCTATCTAAGTGGGAGTTCTTAAGTAATATGATTAATTGAACTTTAATTTATCATGAACTTAGTCCTCATAGTATTTGCATAACTATGTTGTAGATCAATAGCTCATGATGTAGCTCCCGTTTTTTTATATATGTTCCTAGAGAAAAACTATGTTGAAAGATGATAGTAGCAATGATGCGGACTAGGTCTGCGATCTGAGGATTATCCTCATTGCTGCACAGAAGAATTATGTCCTTGATGCACCGCTAGGTGACAGACCTATTGCAGGAGCAGATGTAGACGTTATGAACGTTTGACAAGCTCGGTATGATGACTACTTGATAGTTTAGTGCACCATGATTTACGGCTTAGAACCGGGACTTCAAAAATGTTTTGAATGCCACAGAGCATATAAGATGTTCCAAGAGTTGAAATTGGTATCTCATACTCATGCTCGTGTCAAGAGGTATGAGACCTCTGACAGTACTTTGCCTACAAGATGGAGGAGAATAGCTCAACGAGTGAGCATGTGCTCAGAATGTCTGAGTACTACAATCACTTGAATCAAGTGGGAGTTAATCTTCTCGATAAGATAGTGATTGACAGAGTTCTCTAGTCACTATCACCAAGTTACTAGAACTTTGTGATGAACTATAATATGCAAGGGATAATGGAAATGATTCCCAAAGCTCTTTGCGATGCTGAAATCGGCGAAGGTAGAAATCAAGAAAAAGCATCAAGTGTTGATGGTTGATGGTTGACAAGACCACTAGTTTAAAGTAAAAGGGCAAGGGAAATAAAGGGAACTTCAAGAAGAATGGCAAGAAAGTTTCCACTCCCATGAAGAAGCCCAAAGCTAGACCCAAGACTGAAACTGAGTGCTCCTACTGCAAAGAAAATTGTCACTGGAAGTGGAACTGCCTTAGATACTTGGCGGATAAGAAGGATGGCAAAGCGAACAAAGGTATATTTGATACACATGTTATTGATGTGTGCTTTACTAGTGTTTATAGCAAACCCCTCGGTATTTGATACTAGTTCAATTGCTAAGAGTAGTAACTCGAAACGGGAGTTGCAAAATAAACAAAGACTAGTTGAGGACGAGGTAACGATATGTGTTGGAAATGATTCCAAGGTTGATAAGATCACCATCACACACTCCCTTTACCGTCGGGATTAGTGTGGAACCTAAAAATAAATGTTATTTGGTGTTTGTGTTGAGCATAATATGATTGGATCATGTTTATTGCAATACGGTTATTCATTTAAATCAAAGAATAATTGTTATTCTGTTTACATGAATAAAACCTTCTGTGGTCATACACCCAATGGTGAATGGTTTATGAAATCTCGATTGTAGTGATACACATATTCCTAATACTGAAGCCAAAAGATGCAAAGTTAATAATGATAGTGCAACCTATTTGTGGCACTGCCGTTTAGGTCATATTGGTGTAAAGCGCATGAAGAAACTTCATGCTGATGGACTTTTGGAATCACTTGATTATGACTCACTTGATGCTTGCGAACCATGCCTCATGGGCAAGATGACTAAGACTCCGTTCTCCGGAACAATGGAGCGAGCAACTGACTTATTGGAAATAATACATACTGATGTATGCGATCCGATAAGTGTTGAGGCTCACGGCGGGTATCATTATTTTCTGACCTTCACACATGATTTGAGCAGATATGGGTATATCTACTTAATGAAACATAAGTCTGAAACATTTGAAAAGTTCAAAGAATTTTAGAGTGAAGTGGAAAATTGTCGTAACAACAAAATAAAGTTTCTACGATCTGATCGCGGAGGCAAATATTTGAGTTACGAGTTTGGTTTTCATTTGAAACAATGTGGAATAGTTTCGCAACTCACGCCACCTGGAACACCACAACATAATGGTGTGTCCGAACATTGTAATCATACTTTATTGGATAAGGTGCGATCTATGATGTCTCTTACCGATTTACCATTATCGTTTTGGGGTTATGCATTAGAGACAGTTGCATTCACATTAAATAGGGCACCATCTAAATCCGTTGAGATGACACCGTATGAACTATGGTTTGGCAAGAAACCAAAGCTGTCATTTCTTAAAGTTTGAGGTTGCGATGCTGATAACCCACAAGTATAGGGGATCGCAACAACTTTCGAGGGTAGAGTATTCAACCCAAATTTATTGATTCGACACAAGGGGAGCCAAAGAATATTCTCAAGTATTAGCAGCTGAGTTGTCAATTCAACCACACCTAGAAACTTAGTATCTGCGGCAAAGTGTTTAGTAGAAAAGTAATATGATAGTGATGGTAACGGTAACAAAAGAGTAATGAAAGCAAAGTAATATTTTTGGTATTATGTAGTGATTGTAACAATAGCAACGGGAAAGTAAATAAGCGTAAACCAGTATATGGAAAGCTCGTAGGCATTGGATCAGTGATGGATAATTATGCCGGATGTGGTTCATCATGTAACAGTCATAACATAGGGTGACACAGAACTAGCTCCAATTCATCAATGTAATGTAGGCATGTATTCCGAATATAGTCATACGTGCTTATGGAAAAGAACTTGCATGACATCTTTTGTCCTACCCTCCCGTGGCAGCGGGGTCCTAATGGAAACTAAGGGATATTAAGGCCTCCTTTTAATAGAGAACCGGAACAAAGCATTAGCACATAGTGAATACATGAACTCCTCAAACTACGGTCATCACCGGTAAGTATCCCGATTATTGTCACTTCGGGTTTAACGGATCATAACTCATAATAGGTGACTATAGACTTGCAAGATAGGATCAAGAACTCTCATATATTGATGAAAACATAATAGGTTCAGATCTGAAATCATGGCACTCGGGCCCTAGTGATAAGCATTAAGCATAGCAAAGTCATAGCAACATCAATCTCAGAACATAGTGGATACTAGGGATCAAACCCTAACAAAACTAACTCGATTACATGATAAATCTCATCCAACCCATCACCGTCCAGCAAGCCTATGATGGAATTACTCACGCACGGCGGTGAGCATCATGAAATTGGTGATGGAGGATGGTTGATGATGACGACAGCGACGAATCCCCCTCTCCAGAGCCCCGAACGGACTCCAGATCAGCCCTCCCGAGAGGTTTTAGGGCTTGGCGGCGGCTCCGTATCGTAAAACGCGATGAAATCTTCTCTCTTGTTTCTTTTCTCCCTGAAAGCAGATATATAGAGTTGGAGTTGGAGTCGGGAGGTCTCCAGGGGGCCCACGAGGTAGGGGCGCGCCCTAGGGGGGGCGCCCCCCACCCTCGTGGACAGGGTGTGGGCCCCTGGTCTTCATCTTTGGCGAGGATTTTTTATTATTTATTGTAAGATATTCCGTGGAGTTTCAGGTCATTCCGAGAACTTTTGTTTTCTGCACATAAAACAACATCATGGCAGTTCTGCTGAAAACAGCGTCAGTCCGGGTTAGTTCCATTCAAATCATACAAGTTAGAGTCCAAAACAAGGGCAAAAGTGTTTGGAAAAGTAGATACGACTGAGACATATCAACTCCCCCAAGCTTAAACCCTTGCTTGTCCTCAAGCAATTCAGTTGACAAACTAAAAGAAATAAAGAAAAACTTTTACAAACTCTGTTTGCTCTTGTTGTTGTAAATATGTCAAGCTAGCATTCAAGTTTTCAGCAAAGATTATAACTAACCATATTTGCAATAATTCTCAGGTCTCATGATTACCCATATCAATAGCATAATCAACTAGCAAGCCATAATAATAAATCTCGGATGACAACACTATCTCAAAACAATCATAATATGATATAACAAGATGGTATCTCGCTAGCCCTTTCTGAGACTGCAAAACGTAAATGCAGAGCACCTTTAAAAATCAAGGACCGACTAGACATTGTAATTCATGGTAAAAGAGATCCAATCATAGTCACACCCAATGTAAACTAACAATAATGAATGCAAATGACAGCAGTGCTCTCCAACTGGTGCTTTTTAATAAGAGGATGATGACTCAGCATAAAAGTAAATAGATAGGCCCTTCGCAGAGGGAAGCGGGGATTTATAGAGGTTCCAGAGCTCGGTTTTGAAATAGAGGTGAATAATATTTTGGGCGGTATACTTTCATTGTCAACATAACAACCAAGAGATGGCGATATATTCCATGCTACACACATTATATGCGGTTCCCAAACAGAATGGTAAAGTTTATTCTCCCCCTCCACCAACAAACATCAATCCATGGCTTGCTCGAAACAACGAGTGCCTCCAACTAACAAAAGTCCCAGTGGGAGTTTTGTTTTGCAATTATTTTGATTTAGTTTGCATAAAGCATGGGACTGGGCATCCCGGTCACCAGCCATTTTCTCGTGAGTGAGGAGCGGAGTCCAGTCCTCTTGAGAATAACCCGCCTAGCATGGAAGATACAAATAGCCCTAGTTGATACATGAGCTATTCGAGCATACAAAACAGGATGATTATTTGAAGGCTTAGAGTTTGGCACATACAAATTTACTTGGAACGGCAGGTAGATACCGCATATAGGAAGGTATAGTGGACTCATCTGGAATAACTTTGGGGTTTAAGGGATTGGATGCACAAGCAGTATTCCCGCTTAGTACAGGTGAAGGCTAGCAAAAGACTGGGAAGCAACCAACTAGAGAGCGACAACAGCCATGTACATGCATTAAAATTAATAAACATTGGATGCAAGCATGAGTAGGATATAATCCACCATGAACATAAATATCGTGAAGGCTATGTTGATTTGTTTCAACTACATGCGTGAACATGTGCCAAGTCAAGTCACTTAAATCATTCAAAGGAGGATACCACCCCATCATACCACATCATAACCATCTCAATAGCATGTTGGCACACAAGGTAAACCATTATAACTCATAGCTAATCAAGCATGGCACAAGCAACTATGATCTCTAATTGTCATTGCAAACATGTTTATTCATAACAAGCTGAATCAAGAACGATGAACTCATCATATTTACAAAAACAAAAGAGGCCGAGTTCATACCAGCTTTTCTCATCTCAGTCAGTCAATCATATATCATCATAATTGCCTTTTACTTGCACGACCGAACGATGTGAATAATAATAAGAGTGCACGTGCATTGGACTAAGCTGGAATCTGCGAGCATTCAATAAATAGGAGAAGACAAAGCAATATGGGCTCTTGGTTAAATCAACAATAAAGCATATAAGATCCACTTCAACAATTTCATCATGGTCTTCTCCTACTGACCCCCAAAGAAAAGAAAAGAAATAAAACTATTTACACGAGAAAGCTCCCAACAAGCAAAAGAAGAACAGGAATTATTTTTGGGTTTTCTTTTTAATTATTACTACAGCGAGAAAAGTAAACTACTACTAATTTTTTTGGTTTTTCTTAAGGTTTATCAAACACACAAGAAGAAAGCATAAAAGGAAATAAACTAGCATGGATGATACAATGAAAAAGTATGAGCACCGACATCTAGCAATGAGTGTGTGAACATAAATGTAATGTCGGTGGGAAATACGTACTCCCCCAAGCTTAGGCTTTTGGCCTAAGTTGGTCTATGGCCACGGCTGGCCTGGCGGATATCCATAATAATAGTTGTTGGGGTCGTACTGTGATGAGGAAGAAGAAGGCTCAGATTGCCACTGGCTGACAATCATCTTCGGATCCCACTGGTAATTAGACTATCGTGAAGGATCAAATTGTGGTTCTGGCTCTGGCTCCTCGGCTGGTGCAGGGTTCCGGTAGGCGTGGATAGCCGTCAACGGAACAAGGTACGTGCCTACAGTCAAATCAAACAAAGAAGGAGCAGGCAAGGTAATAGTCTCAGGATGATGTTTATTAAAGAATAATTGATATTTAAGCTCTCCTTCCCTATTCTTAACAATGAAATCATGTGCCGCCATACTTTTATAATCTAGATAAACACGGGGCAGCACTTTTTCTTCCTTCTTAGCATGCCTAATAGGTATGTTAAAATGTGCAGCGAGGCGTGAAGCATAAATACCTCCAAAGATGGGACCCTTAGTACGGTTCATACTTAACTGTCTAGCAATAATGCCACCCATACTAAAAGAGTTATCACTGTATAAGCCGTGATGCAAAATGATAATATCAGGGATACTCAGGTTTCCACAGTTTCCATGACCAATTAAGCAATGACTAGCAAATAATGCAAAGTAGCGTAAAACAGGAAAATGTATGCTAGTGATTTGTGCATCGGAAACCTTCCTTGTTTCCCCTACAGTGATAGTGTCAATGAATCCCTCCACATCATCATGATGTGGTTCTTCTGTCTTGCCCCCAAAAGGGACTAAACAAATCCGACAGAAATCATAAAGTGACATCTCCTTATGCTCATCATATAAATGAAATTCCACCGTAGGTGGTGAGTTCTTAGAATGAAAATGAAAGTTTTGCACAAAGGTATTTGTGAGCAAGAGATACTGATCGCATTGGTCGTGGAGGAAAGCGGTAAGGCCTGTAGTCTGAGCCAACTCATGAAAATATTCATAAATCCCGGCTGCTCTTAAGAAATCCTCGGAAGGCCATTCACACGCCCGAACCTCCGCGGTGCGAGGAAAATTATACTTAGGCTTCGGTGCCTTCTCCTTCAAGCTTTGGCTCGATGAGCCCCTCAAAAGTCTCTGCATCATTTTCAAGGAACAATCTCCCCCAAGCAGTTTTGTGAGAGGTGTTGTGAGCAAGGAGATCAAAAATGGCAGCAAAGAGGGCTGGAACTCGTGCTTGAGTTGGTTTTCTGTGTTTGTGGGAGGAAGAAGAAGAGGATGGGTGCAGGAACAAGTAGAGGAGGGCCACCGTGGGCCCACGAGGTAGGGGGCACGCCCAGGGGGGTAGGGCGCGCCCTCCACCCTCGTGACCAGGTGGCAGCTCCCCCCACGGTAATTTTTGCACCATAAATCCTCAAATATTCCCGAAAAAAATCATATTAAATTGGCATGTCATTCTGAGGACTTTTATTTTTGGGACATTTTTATATTGCATGGATAATCAGGAAACAGACAGAAAAATACTATGTTTACTTTATTTCAACTAAATAACAGAAAGTATAGAGAGGGTACAGACGGTTGTGCTTCTAGTTTCATCCATCTCATGCTCATCAAAAGGAATCCACTAACAAGGTTGATCAAGTATTGTTAACAAACTCATTCCGATTAACATGAAACCGGAGAAATTTTGAATAACACTAGGTTACCTCAACGGGGATATGCACATCCCCAATAATAAGTATATCATATTTCTTCTTGATAGTAGGAAGAGGAAATTCAAAACCTCCAAATATAATCGATGGAATTTTTCCGATAGAATTGATACTATGAACTTGAGGTTGTTTCCTCGGAAAGTGTACCATATGCTCATTACCATTAACATGAAAAGTGACATTGCCTTTTTTGCAATCAATAACAGCCCCTGTAGTATTCAAAAAGGGTCTTCCAAGAATAATAGGCACACTATCGTCCTCAGGAATATCAAGAATAACAAAGTCTGTTAAAATAGTAACGTTTGCAACCACAACAGGCACATCCTCACAAATACCGATAGGTATAGTAGTTGATTTATCAGCCATTTGGAAAGATATTTCAGTAGGTGTCAACTTATTCAAGTCAAGTCTACGATATAAAGAGAGAGGCATAACACTAACACCGGCTCCAAGATCACATAAAGCAGTTTTAACATAGTTTTTTTAATGGAGCATGGTATAGTAGGTACTCCTGGATCTCCAAGTTTCTTTGGTATTCCACCCTTAAAAGTATAATTAGCAAGCATGGTGGAAATTTCAGCTTATGGTATCTTTCTTTTATTTGTAACAATATCTTTCATGTACTTAGCATAAGGATTCATTTTGAGCATATCAGTCAATCGCATACGCAAAAAGATAGGTCTAATCATTTCAGCAAAGCGCTCAAAATCCTCATCATCCTTTTTCTTGGATGGTTTGGGAGGAAAAGGCATGGGTTTCTGAACCCAAGGTTCTCTTTCTTTACCATGTTTCCTAGCAACAAAATATTTCTTATCATAACGTTGATTCTTTGATTGTGGGTTATCAAGATCAACAGCAGGTTCAATTTCTACATCATTATCATTACTAGGTTGAGCATCATTATGAACATCATCATTAACATTTTCATTAGGTTCATGTTCATTGACAGGTTGTGTTTCAGCATCAGACATAGATATATCATTTGGATTATCAGGTGGTTCAGCAATAGGTTCACTAGAAGTTTGCACAGTTCTATCATTTTTTTCTTTTTCTTCCTTTTAGAAGAACTAGGTGCATCAATATTATTTCTCTGAGAATCTTGTTCAATTCTCTTAGGGTGGCCTTCAGGATACAAAGGTTCCTGAGTCATTCTACCAGTTCTAGTAGCCACTTTAACAGCATAATTATTTTTCTTACTATTCATCTCATTGAGCAATTCCTTTTGAGCTTTAAGTACTTGTTCTACTTGAGTGGTAACCATAGAAGCATGTTTGCTAACAAGTTTAAGTTCACCTCTAATATTAGCCATATAATCACCCAAGTACTTAATCATATCAGCATCTTGTTTTAATTGTCTACCAAAATAAGCATTGAAATCTTCTTGCTTAAACATAAAATTATCAAACTCATCCAATCATTGACTAGAAATTTTAGCAAGAGGGATTTCAGCTTTATCATATCTATAGAGAGAATTTACCTTTACTACCTGTGTCGGGTTATCGAGGTCTGGAGGTTCTTCAATAAATAAAGGATTAAGATCATATGTTTCTTCAATAGGCGGTAAATTAAGACCATGTATTTCTTTAATAGGAGGTAAATTCTTAACATCTTCAGCTTTAATACCTTTTTCTTTCATAGATTTCTTTGCCTCTTGCATATCTTCGGGACTGAGAAATAGAACACCTCTCTTCTTCGGAGTTGGTTTAGGAATAGGCTCATTAATTGGAGCAGGAGCTGGCTCAGGAGGTGCCCAATTATTTTCATTTGTCAACATATTGTTCAATAAGATTTCAGCTTCATCCGATGTTCTTTCCCTGAAAAGAGAACTAGCACAACTATCCAGGTAATCTCTGGAAGCATCGGTTAGTCCATTATAAAAGATATCAAGTATTTCATTTTTCTTAAAAGGATGATCAGGCAAAGCATTAAGTAACTTGAGAAGCCTCCCCCAAGCTTGTGGGAGACTCTCTTCTTTAATTTGCACAAAGTTGTATATTTCCTTTAAGGCAGCTTGTTTCTTATGAGCAGGGACATATTTAGCAGAGAAGTAATAAATCATATCCTAGGGACTACGCACACAACCAGGATCAAGAGAATTAAACCATATCTTAGCATCACCCTTTAATGAGAACGAAAATATTTTAAGGATGTAAAAGTAACGAGTTCTCTCATCTTTAGTGAACAGGGTGGCTATATCATTCAACTTAGTAAGATGTGCCACAACAGTTTCAGATTCATAACCATGAAAAGGATCAGATTCAACCAAAGTAATTATATCAGGATCAACAGAGAATTCATAATCCTTATCAGTAACAAAGATAGGTGAAGTAGCAAAAGCAGGGTCGGGTTTCATTCTAGCATTTAGAGATTGCTTACTCAATTTAGCTAATAACCTTTTGAGTTCATATATATCTTTGCAAGCTAAAATAGCTAAAGAAGCTTCTTGATCAAATAAATAACCCTCAGGAATAACAAGTGATTCTTCATCATCACTTTCATCATCATAATCAGATTCAATATTTTTAATATCTCTAGCCCTAGCAAGTCGTTCCTCGAGAAAATCACTAAGTTGCATAGTAGTATCAGGCATAGAGGTAGTTTCATCATAAGTATCATGTATAGCAGAAGTAGCATCATCAATAACATGCGACATATCAGAACGAATAGCAGAAGCAGGTTTAGGTGTCGCAAGCTTACTCATAACAGAAGGTGAATCAAGTGCAGAGCTAGATGACAGTTCCTTACCTCCCCTCGTAGTTGAGGGATAAATTGTTGTCTTAACGTCTTTCAAATTCTTCATAGTGTCCAGCAGATATAAATCCCAAGTGACTCAAAGAATAGAGCTATGCTCCCCGGCAACGGCGCCAGAAATTAGTCTTGATAACCCACAAGTATAGGGGATCGCAACAACTTTCGGGGGTAGAGTATTCAACCCAAATTTATTGATTCGACACAAGGGGAGCCAAAGAATATTCTCAAGTATTAGCAGCTGAGTTGTCAATTCAACCACACCTGGAAACTTAGTATCTGCGGCAAAGTGTTTAGTAGCAAAGTAATATGATAGTGATGGTAACGGTAACAAAAGAGTAATGAAAGCAAAGTAATATTTTTGGTATTATGTAGTGATTGTAACAATAGCAACTGGAAAGTACATAAGCGTAAACCACTATATGGAAAGCTCATAGGCATCGGATCAGTGATGGATAATTATGTCGGATGTGGTTCATCATGTAACAGTCATAACATAGGGTGACACAGAACTAGCTCCAATTCATCAATGTAATGTAGGCATGTATTCCGAATATAGTCATACGTGCTTATGGAAAAGAACTTGCATGACATCTTTTGTCCTACCCTCCCGTGGTAGCAGGGTCCTAATGGAAACTAAGGGATATTAAGGCTTCCTTTTAATAGAGAACCGGAACAAAGCATTAGCACATAGTGAATACATGAACTCCTCAAACTATGGTCATCACCGGTAAGTATCCTGATTATTGTCACTTCGGGGTTAACGAATCATAACACATAATAGGTGACTATAGACTTGCAAGATAGGATCAAGAACTCTCATATATTGATGAAAACATAATAGGTTCAGATCTGAAATCATGGCACTCGGGCCCTAGTGATAAGCATTAAGCATAGCAAAGTCATAGCAACATCAATCTCAGAACATAGTGGATACTAGGGATCAAACCCTAACAAAACTAACTCGATTACATGATAAAGCTCATCCAACCCATCACCGTCCAGCAAGCCTACGATGGAATTACTCACGCATGGCGGTGAGCATCATGAAATTGGTGATGGAGGATGGTTGATGATGACGACGACGACGAATCCCCCTCTCCGGAGCCCCGAATGGACACCAGATCAGCCCTCCCGAGAGGTTTTAGGGCTTGGCGGCGGCTCCGTATCGTAAAACGCGATGAAATCTTCTCTCTTATTTTTTTCTCCCCGAAAGCAGATATATAGAGTTGGAGTTGGAGTCGGTAGGTCTCCAGGGGGCCCACGAGGTAGGGGCGCGCCCTGGGGGGGCGCCCCCCACCCTCGTGGACAGGGTGTGGGCCCCCCGGTCTTCATCTTTGGCGAGGATTTTTTTATTATTTATTGTAAGATATTCCGTGGAGTTTCAGGTCATTCCGAGAACTTTTGTTTTCTGCACATAAAACAACATCATGGCAGTTCTGCTGAAAACAGCGTCAGTCCGGGTTAGTTCCATTCAAATCATACAAGTTAGAGTCCAAAACAAGGGCAAAAGTGTTTGGAAAAGTAGATACGACGAAGACATATCATATGCTTATGTGAAAAAGTTTCAAACTGATAAGCTCGAACCCAAATCGGAGTAGTGCGTCTTCATAGGATACCCAAAGAAACTGTTGGGTACACCTTCTATCACAGATCCGAATGCAAGATATTTTGTTGCTAAGAATGGATCCTTTCTAGAGAAGGAGTTTCTCTGGAAAGAAGTGAGTGGTAGGAAAGTAGAACTTGATGAGGTAATTGTACCTTCTCCCGAATTGCAAAGTAGTTCATCACAGAAATCAGTTCAAGTGATTCCTACACCAATTAGTGAGGAAGCTAATGATGATGATCATGAAACTTTAGATCAAGTTACTACCGAACCTCGTAGGTCAACCAGAGTACGGTCCACACCAGAGTGGTACGGTAATCCTGTTCTGGAAGTCATGTTACTAGACCATGATGAACCTACGAACTATGAGGAAGCGATGATGACCCAAGATTCCGCAAAATGGCTTGAGACCATGAAATCTGAGATGGGATCCATGTATAAGAACAAAGTATGGACTTTGATCGACTTGCCCGATGATCGGTGAGTCATTGAGAATAAATGGATCTTCAAGAGGAAGACAGACGCTGATAGTAGTGTTACTATCTACAAAGCTCGAATTGTCACAAAAATGTTTTTGACAAGTTCAAGGTGTTGACTACGATGAGATTTTCTCACTCGTATTTATGCTTAAAAGACTGTCCGAATCAGTTAGCAGTTGCCGCATTTTATGAAATCTGGCAAATGGATGTCAAAACTGCATTCCTTAATGGATTTTTAAACAAGAGTTGTATATGATGCAACCAGAAGGTTTTGTCGATCCTAAAGGTGCTAACAAAGTGACCAAGCTCCAGCGATCCATCTATGGACTGGTGCAAGCATCACGGAGTTGGAATATATGCTTTGATAAAGTGATCAAAGCATATGGTTTTATACAGACTTGCGATGAAGCCTGTATTTACAAGAAAGTGAGTGGGAGCACTACAGAATTTCTGATAAGTATATGTGAATGACATATTGTTGATCAGAAATATCTGGAAAGCATAAAGGAGTGTTTGAAAGGAGTTTTTCAAAGAAAAGACCTCGGTGAAGCTGCTTACACATTGAGCATCAAGATCTATAGAGATAGATCAAGACGCTTAATAAGATTTTTCAATGAGTACATACCATGACAAGATTTTGAAGTAGTTCGAAATGGAACAGTCAAATAAGGAGTTCTTGCCTGTGTTGCAAGGTGTGAAGTTGAGTAAAGACTCAAAACCCGACCATAGCAGAAAATATAAAGAGAATGAAAATTCATTCCATATGCCTCAGTCATAGGTTCTATAAAGTATGCTATGTTATGTACCAGTCCTATTGTATACCTTATCAAGATTCTGGCGAGGGAGTACAATAGTGATCTAGGAGCAGATCACTGGACAGCGGTCAAAATTATCCTTAGAGGACTAAGGAAATATTTCTCGGATATGGAGGTGATAAAAGAGTTCGTCGTAAAGAGTTACGTTGATGCAAGCTTTTTACATCAATCTAGATAACTCTAAGTCTCGATCTGGATACATATTGAAAGTGGGAGCAATTAGCTAGAGTAGCTCTGTGCAGAGTATTGTAGACATAGAAATTTGCGAAATACATACAGATCTGAATGTTGCAGACCCGTAGACTAAACTTCTATCACAAGCAAAACATGATCACTCTTTGGGTATTAATCACATAGCGATGTGAACTAGATTATTAACTCTAGTAAACCTTTTGGGTATTAGTCACATGAAGATGTGAACTAATCACATAAAGATGTGAACTATTGGTGTGAAATCACATGACAATGTGAACTAGATTATTGACTCTAGTGCAAGTGGGAGACTGAAGGAAATATGCCCTAGAGGCAATAATAAAGTTGTTATTTATATTTCCTTATATCATGATAAATGTTTATTATTCATGCTAGAATTGTATTAACCGGAAACTTAGAAGATATGTGAATACATAGACAAATAGAGTGTCACTAGTTTGCCTCTACTTGACTAGCTCGTTGAATCAATGATGGTTATGTTTTCTAACCATAGACATGAGTTGTCATTTGATTAACGGGATCACATCATTAGAGGATGATGTGATTGACTTGACCCATCCGTTAGCTTAGCACGATGATCGTTTAGTTTGTTGCTATTTCTTTCTCCATAACTTATACATGTTCCTTTGGCTATGAGATCATGCAACTCCCGAATACCGGAGGAACACTTTGTGTTCTACCAAACGTCACAAAGTAACTGGGTGATTATAAAGGTGCTCTACAGGTGTCTCTAATGGTGTTTGTTGAGTTGGCATAGATCGAGATTAGGATTTTTCACTCCGGTTGTCAGAGAGGTATCTCTGGGCCCTCTCGGTAATGCACATCACTATAAGCCTTGCAAGCAATGTGACTAATGAGTTAGTTGCGGGATGGTGCATTACGGAACGTGTAAAGAGACTTGCCGATAACGAGATTGAACTAGGTATTGAGATACCGACGATCGAATCTTGGGCAAGTAACATACCGATGACAAAGGGAACAACGTATGTTGTTATGCGGTTTGACTGATAAAGCTCTTCGTAGAATATGTAGGAATCAATATGAGCATCCCGGTTCCACTATTGGTTATTGACCGGAGATGAGTCTCGGTCATGTCTACACAGTTCTCGAACCCATAGGGTCCGCACGCTTAACGTTCTGTGACGATTTGTATTATGCGTTATGTGATTTGATGACCGAAGTTTGTTCGGAGTCCCGGATGACATCGGGGACATGACGAGGAGTCTCGAAATGGTCGATACGTAAAGATCAATATATTCAAAGGCTATATTTGGACATCGGAAAGGTTCCGAGTGATTCGAGTATTTTTCGGAGTACCGGAGAGTTATGGGAATTCCTATTGGGCCTTAATGGGCCATACGGGAAAGGAGATAAAGGCCTCAAGGGTGGCTGCACCCCTTCCCCATGGACTGGTCCGAATTGGACTAGGGAAAGGGGGCACCCCCTTCCTTCCTTCTCCTTCTCCCTTCCCTTTTTCCTATTCCATGTGGGAGGTGGAATCCTACTAGGACTAGGGAGTCCTAGTAGGACTCCACACTTTGGGCGCGCCCTATGAGGGCCGACCTCCTCCTCCCTCCATCCTTTATATACGTGGCCAGGGGGCACCCCATAGACACACAAGTTGATCATTGATCTCTTAGCCGTGTGCGGTGCCCCCTCCACCATAATCCACCTCGGTCATATTGTAGCAGTGCTTAGGCGAAGCCCTATTCCGGTAGCATCATCATCACCGTCATCATGCTGTCGTGCTGACGAAGCTCTCCCCGACACTCTACTGGATCATGAGTTCGTGGGATGTCACTGAGCTGAATGTGTGCAGATCGCGGAGGTGCCGTACTTTAGGTACTAGGATCGGTCGATCGTGAAGACGTACGACTACATCAACCACGTTGTCATAACGCTTCCGCTTACGGTCTATGAGGGTACATGGACAACAATCTCCCCTCTCGTTGCTATGCATCACCATGATCTTGCGTGTGTGTAGGAATTTTTTTGAAATTACTGTGTTACCCAACAGTTACTACCGAACCTTGTAGGTCAACCAGAGTATGATCCGCACCAGAGTGGTACGGTAATCCTATTCTAGAGGTCATGTTACTTTACCATGACGAACCTACGAACTATGAGGAAGCGATGATGAGCCCAGATTCCGCGAAATGGCTTGAGGCCATGAAATCTGAGATGGGATCCATGTATGAGAACAAAGTGTGGACTTTGATTGACTTGCCCGATGATCGGCAAGCCATAGAGAATAAATGGATCTTCAAGAAGAAGACTGACGCTGATGGTAATATTACTGTATACAAAGCTCGACTTGTTGCGAAAGGTTTTCGACAAGTTCAAGGAGTTGACTACGATGAGACCTTCTCACCCGTACGATGCTTAAGTCTGTCCGAATCATGTTAGCAATTGCACATTTTATGATTATGAAATTTGGCAAATGGATGTCAAAACTGCATTCCTTAATGGATATCTTAAAGAAGAGTTGTATATGATGCAACCAGAAGGTTTTGTCGATCCTAAAGGTGCTACCAAAGTGTGCAAGCTCCAGCGATCCATTTATGGACTGGTGCAAGCCTCTCGGAGTGGGAATATACGCTCTGATAGTGTGATCAAGGCATATGGTTTTATACAGACTTTTGGAGAAGCCTGTATTTACGAGAAAGTGAGTGGGAGCTCTGTAGCATTTCTAATTTTATATGTGGATGACATATTGTTGATTGGAAATAATATAGAATTTATGGATAGCATAAAAGGATACTTGAATAAGAACTTTTCAATGAAAGACCTCGGTGAAGCTGCTTACATAATGGGCATCAAGATCTATAGAGATAGATCAAGACGCTTAATTGGACTTTCACAAAGCACATACCTTGATAAAGTTTGAAGAAGTTCAAAATGTGTAGGATCGAAAGTATGTCTAGAGGTGGGGTGATTAGACTACTTGACCAAATAAAAATCTAGCCTTTTCCCGATTTTAAGTCTTGGCAGATTTTAGCAAGTTAGCACAATACAAGTAATCAACCTACACATGCAATTCTAAGAGTATAGAAGCGGAATGTAAAAAAATTGCATATGAAGGTAAAGGGAGGAGTTTGGAGGGAGCAAATGCAATGTAGACATGGAGATTTTTGGCGTGGTTCTGATAGGTGGTGCTATCGTACATACACGTTGATGGAGACTTCAACCCACGAAGGGTAAGGTTGCGCGAGTCCATGGAGGGATCCACCCACGAAGGGTCCATGAAGAAGCAACCTTGTCTATCCCACCATGGCCATCGCCCATGAAGGACTTGCCTCACTAGGGTAGATCTTCACAAAGTAGGCGATCTCCTTGCCCGTACAAACTCCTTGGTTCAACTCCACAATCTTGATGGAGGCTCCCAAGTGACACCTAACCAATCTAGGAGACACCACTCTCCAAAAGGTAATAGATGGTGTGTTGATGATGAACTCCTTGCTCTTGTGCTTCAAATGATAGTCTCCCCAACACTCAGCTCTCTCTCATAGGATTGGATTTGGTAGAAAGATGATTTGAGTTGAAAGCAACTCGAGGAAGGCTAGAGATCAAGATTTATGTGGTTGGAATGGAATATCTTGACCTCAACACAAGTGTAGGTGGTTCTCTCTTAGAAAATGTATGTTGGAAGTGTAGGCATATTCTAATGGATCTCTCCTTGAGTGAAGAGTGGGTGGATGGGTATATATAGCCTCCACACAAAATTTAACCGTTACACACAAATCACCAAACTCGATGGGACCGAATCATATAACTCGGTCAAACCAATTTACTTCAAAATGTGAACGTTAGGATTTTCGATGGGACCCACATGTCAACTCGGTGGGACCGATTCCATTAGGGTTAGGGCATAACGTAATCTCGGTGAGACCGATTACAAAAACTCGGTGGGACCGATTTTGGTAATAGGCAAACAGAGAGTTGGTCAGGCAAACTCGGTGGGACCTATTCGCTCATCTCGGTTAGACCGAAACATTACGAAGGGGAAATAGAGAGCTTGCATTGCAATCTCGGTGGGACCAATCACTCATCTCGGTTAGACCGAAACGTTACGAAGGGAAATAGAGAGTTTGCAATCCCATCTCGGTGAGACCGAGATCCCTATCGGTGAGACCGAAGTGACTATGGTTTCTGGCAGTGGCTATGTCAAGTGAACTCGGTGGCGCTGGATAGAAGATTTCGATGGGGCCGAGTTTGACTTGTTTTTTTGAAATATGTACTGCAAGGCAACAACCTCACAGCTCTTTATTGAAAACAACAAAGTAACAAAGTCCTGTTACAAGTCCAAACAAGAAAAGAAAAGAGGAAGATAGTAATACTTACAAACTTACAACCCAAGCAGGGTAAAAAACACTAACTAACTAAGGGAGGTTAGAGATCCAAGTTAGAAGGCTATCCTTGTATTTACATTTTATCCTATGAGAAATAAGGGTTATGTCATGGATAAAGTTATGTCTTCAGGATCTGAAAGAAGGTGTCTCATTCCTGAAAACCTTGCCATTCCTCAAGATCCAAATGTTCCAAGCTGCTGTAAACACCACTTCAGTGAAGAAAGTATGCCCAAAATCCTTCCTAGCCTTTACAGCCATGTTGTAGGTTGTCATCCTAGGCTGGGGATCCCAGAGAATCTGCAAGTAGTTCCAGACTCTAACACTAAAATTACAAGAGAAGAACAAATGTGCACAATCTTCATGGATGAGATATGGACATAGGACACAAGTATGATCTTCCACATGCCAATGCCTCCTCAGTAGCATGTCTCTGGTGTTTATTCGATCCCTCGATAGTAGCCATCCAAACATTGCCAAGATTGACTTTTGGTTTGGGACATATGTGGATATGAGAAAGTAGTTGAGAGTTTTTGGAGCATATCACTAAGAAATTTGATAAAGTAACTCATTAAGCAACACCTCACCCCCTTTTAATAGTATTGGCTTTTCCTATGTACTCAATGTGTTCTTGGATCACTAAAAGTAAAATGTAGAGTCTTGTGCTTTGAGCTTGAGCCAATCTTTTGTCCTTAGCATTTTGAGGGATCCACTTTCTAATCCATGCCATGCCAATCATTGAGCTTTCTTGAAATATTTATCTTCAAATAGAATTAGCTCAATGAGCTATATGTTGTTAAGAATTATCAAAACCACCCAGGGATAGTTGCACTTTCAATCTCCCCCTTTTTGGTAATTGATAACAACATATATATCAAAGCTTCGACAAATGATCATAAGATTGAAAAACATCGTCGCTTTGAGAAGTATGTGATAAGCAAGAGCTCCCCCTAAATTTGTGCATTATTTAAAATTTGCTTTTGAATGCAAATGCACAATCGATTAGGTTCATGGGTTACTCTTCCATGTCACATACATCTTGGTGGAGCGCTCAAAATGATAGAAATTAAAAGCATGCACTCATCACCAAGCAAGTGAATGATCATATATGAGATATAAAAGATAGCATCATTCAACCAAGCATTAAAGTAGCATATGATCAACCACATGATCACATAAGTATCTCACAAGGACATAAAGACATAAAGTATCTCACACAAAGACAAGAAGTTCAACCAAAAGCAAGAGAGATAAAAAGCAAGGCACTCTCTCTCGAAGCCTATGATCTATACATATTTCTCCCCCTTTGGAAACAAGTTACCAAAAAGTTTGAAAATGCATAGTGCTATACGTCTCTCAGGCTTGGTCTTCGAGAGGTGGTGTAGAGAGAACTCCAAGGACGAAGGCTTCCGATGATGTAGTTGGAGCTAATGGAGTGGGTGATGGAGGTGGCACTGGAGCTGTAGCTACTGGTGCTGACACTAAAGCTCTAGCATCTGAAACTGGCACTGCAGCAGACCTTGGACCTCATGGCACACGTTGAAAAGCATCAGTAGTTGCCTTTCCTTTCCTCTCCTCTGCTTCATCCTGAAGCTGCTCAACTGCAGTCTGAATCTCAGTCACCTTCAGATCAAGATCATAGAATTTTGTCTCCACAATCCTCTCCAGGCTCTCCTGATTCTGAGTCAGGGTGGCCAAGCCCTTCTCAATCCTCAGTGTAGCTTGAATCAGATAGCCTAACTGATCTTGCTTGCTTTTCAGGAAGACTCGAGATGCCTCTTCAACACTTGTCATCTGGGCAGCTTTCTCAGCCTTTGCCTTGGCTCTCTTCTCCTAGACTTGAGCTGATGATGGTTCCTCCTCATTCATCACGACAGTGTTGTCTTCAAACTTAGGATGTAGGGGTAGATGCTCCTTGTCCAGCAAATAAGTTCATGTGCCCATCTTAGAATTGATGAGCTCCTGAATATGTGGAGCATACCCACAACTCCTCTTTTGATCAGCAGCAGTCCTCTTGATCGTTTCTACGATCAAACTCATAACTTTGAAATTCTGGGGAACATCAAAAAGCTTTAGCAGGTTGATGGAATGTCCTCTGATCATCTTGTGATCTTCTAACTTGGGTAGCAATGTGTGCCTTAAAATCCAGTTGATGGTAGGCAGACCAGACAACAAGAAATGCACAGATCCAAGCTTGTGAGTTTCCAAAGCCTTATCAAGGATCTTTTTGTACATGTTTGCCATGGAGTTGTGGTCTTTCTTCTTGGTGGCATACACATCCAAGTCATCTTCATGTTCTTCGGGGGCATTGATTAGCTTGGCCCACTCCTCAACTGTGGATTGGTACCTGGTACCCTCAGACATCCATACTATCCTCCCATCTGGATAGAAGTGGGCAGTGGAGTAAAACTGCATGATCAGCTCATCATTCCATTTGGTGAGCTTTTGTCCAACGAATTCATCTACTCCACATGCCTTAAAGCTGTCATAAACTCCTGGGAAGTGATCTTCATTTTTCTGGATGTATTCCCAATCGACCCAGTTCATGTCACATACAATGGGCTTCTTGTCAAGCAAAATTGTCTCATAGAAGTCTTATTGTTCCTTTGTATGGAACATGTAGTCAACTGCAGTCCTCCTCCTAACAGCATAGGGATCAGACTGTCTCCACAATCTCAGTCCTGCATCTTTCCTGATGTGCATGTCCTCAGCGACTGGATGAGCATCATTGTGGTCAGGAATTTTGGGCTTCTACTTCCTCAAAACAAGAGAATCATCTTCCTCTTCTTCAGCTTCAGGCACTGGGGCCTTGTTCTTATCCTCAGTAGGTATACTCCTGGTGTTCCTCTTGGGCTTTGGGGGTTTCTGAGCAGCAGCCTTGGGAGCAGATTTGGGCTTAGATGGAGCAGCCCCTGACTTAACTGCATCTCACATAAGCTTCTGAGACTTGGGAGCTGGTGCAGCATCCTCTTCCTCCCCCTCTTCCTCTGGATCTTTCATAATGGAGGATCTACCAAGCACTCTGGCAGTGGTCTTCTTGACCCTTTCCTTCCTTTTCTTTCCTTCTCCAACTACCTCTTCTGTTGGCTTGGAGGTTTCAACAGTTGAGGCTCTAACCTTTAAGGTTGGCACCCTGTTGGCAGGGGCCTTCTTGTGCAAGCCAGACTTAGTTGATGCAACTGTGCCATACTCCTTCTTCAACACCTTCTTCTGGGAGCTGACTTCCTCCTCAACAGCCACATAATCCTCATCTTCAAAATCTGAGGTTTTTCTTCTTCCTTGACCTGGTGGCTGCTTTGGGCAAGTTGCTTGGTGTGCTCCTGCTGCCATCATCAGAAGTACTAGAGGGACTAGTGCCCTCACTCAATTGCACATGTTCCTCTGACTTTTTTTGGCTGTCGCTCTGGTCAGACATCTCTGCAAACTTACAGACAGCAGACCCTGTGAATAGATATAAACGAGGTAGAGTGGATGAGCATCACAAAGTGCAGAGTTTTTGCAAAAAGGGTGCCTTAAAAATTTAGTTTTAGTTCTTCACAGAAAGCATTTCGGAGCTACCAATTTGTAAACTCGGTGATACCGAAGCAGCTTTTGGAACCTAAACTAGTGAACTCGGTCAGACCGAGTCATAGTTCGGTGGCACCGAGACTGCTAGGGTTTCACAAAGAATCGAACTCGGTCACACTGATTTGCAGTTTTCGGTCAGACCAAAAGTGCAACTGCAATGGACTAAGCCAAATCAGTGAGACCGATTTCTACAATTCGATCGGTCCGAAATGAGTTCGGCGGAGACCTAACCCTAAATTTTCAAATCCAATCTAATCTAGAGGATGTTTTCAGTGGATAGATTGATTGCATACGTGGTCATGAACATGGCAAAGTAATGTGCTTCGAATCGGAGTTAAAAGAGTAGCACAAAGGATCGAACTCGTACCCTAATTCGGCGGAGTTAGCTACGGCGGCAACGGAGGGGCGGAAATCCGTTGACGGTGATGGAAACCAGCGGCGGGAGATCGCTGGCGGCGAGAGGACGATCCGGAGACCCGAGGCGGCAGAGCAGGACACGCGCGGGCTGAGAGGTTTTGAAGAAATTTCCAAAATCTCACCCTCGGGTATATATATCCCAACCCTGTCGATGTGACCGAGTGGAACAACTCGATGGCGCCGAGATGCAAAATCGCAAGCGGTTGCTGCAACTCGGTGTGACCGAAAAGTTCAAATCGGTTGCACCGAGATTGAAAACCTAGATCAACTTAGTGATCTCGGTGTGACCTAAATGGATGACTTGGTCATACCGAAATGCACAAATAGGTTTTGGAAGTTTAAGTCTATGACGAATCGGGGACTCCAAGTGCTCCTCAC
This sequence comes from Triticum urartu, assembly GCF_056163025.1. Taxonomy (NCBI): domain Eukaryota; kingdom Viridiplantae; phylum Streptophyta; class Magnoliopsida; order Poales; family Poaceae; genus Triticum; species Triticum urartu. Next base: position 267,203,100 of record NC_141879.1, on the reverse strand, counting down.
ATGGAGTGGTTCGAATCTGACTTGATCAAACATTGTGATGTAGCATGAATAGAGTTTGAGAAAAGAAAAGCATAGATAGCTAGATGAGGTTCTTAGGCATTCTTGTCCATCCATTTGGCAAAAAAGCCAAACAATCAAAGCAACAAATGGATGTCCTCGAATGAGTAAAATATCCATCCAACATGCTCACACAATAAAATGACAAATGAAATATGTGACAAAGCATGCACAATCACTCTAGCATCTATCAAGCAATTTGGCGATGACTAGGTCATCTATATATGAGTATATTGACTTAGGAGTCAAATGAGAACATTTGATCATAGGTCATACTCATCGTTTAAGCACAAGTGGGGTTGCCACTTTTACATAAAGCATTGTTGTGCTCACATCATTAGAGTTGCTTTAGCTCAATTGATTAGAGTAAAGCTCCCCCTAGATGTGATATCCCCCCTAAGAGGGATGAGCTAACCTTGGGTTTTGTCGATGATGACTTCATGTAGGTGTTGAAGATGTAGATGCTCAATGTTGATGTAGATCATTCGGAGCAATCTTTTGGAGTGAGTTGCACTTTCAATACCTACATGGGTTAGTCCCACAAGGAACAAACAAGGATATCCATAGACATAGAGTGATGTTCACATAGGATGATGTCCATGAAAGCATTAGGTTACCTTGTCCCTTGTCTTACCAACAAGAGGGTTTGTGACTCCTTGAACTAGTGCAAGATATGGAAGTTGTTTGCACTTGTCCTTGCCAAGATGATAAGAGTGAAGTATGTTGGCGGAGTCACCCTCAAGAACTCTCTAGTTCTTCTTCTTAGGGATCCACACCATCACATTATAATTACTCCAAAAAGCATTATTATGGAGAAAAACATTGTAAATAACAGTAAGAAAACATGATGCAAAATGGACGTATCAACTCCCCCAAGCTTAGACCTCGCTTGTTCTCCAGCGAAAACCGAAGTCGAAAAACATGTCCACATGCTTTGAGAGAGAGGTGTCGATAAAAACAAAATACAGACATAGAAGCATCATGTTGATTATTATAACAACAACAAGATTAAACAAAGGACTCTTATCATAGAACTTTCATCATATACTTCCTATGAATAAGTAATAGTTCATCACACAATCGAAGTATAGAGCAAAAACTTTATTAGAAACTAACAAACTAGGTTCTCAGTCAACTTTGCAACTACAATTCATCATCTTTTCAGGAAGAGTCACATGTCGGAGCCTTTAAAGCAAGTCCACATACTCAACCATCATATAGTCTTCTATGATTGCTAACACTCACCTTGTACCCATGAACAAAACATTTCAATCGGACACATAGAAATATAGGGGCTTATAATTTTGCCTCCCAACATGCTCACCTCAAGGGTGATGTCAACAATAATAACTCATGCTATCTATATTCAACTGGACATAAGTGCCTAGATCTTTCCTCACCACATGATGCTTGCCAAAAGAGAAAATAAAAAGGAATAGAGGGAAAACTTTGACTCTTTGCATAAAAGTAAAGGATAGGCCCTTGGCAGAGGGAAGTAGAGGTTGCCATGTGCTTATTTGTTTGTATGCTAAATCCCTTAGTGCAAGAGAATGTCATGTTGTATTACCCCTTAAGATGACAACCTTTATTATGCAGTCTGTCGCTTTTATTCTTTGTCATCCAAGTTCGTACAACGCTCAATTTTCTCTTACACTAAATGATCTCACACTTTTAGAAGCAATTTTTATTTCCTTTTTGCACCGATGACAACTTACTTGAGGGATCTTGTTCAATCCCTAGGTAGGTATGGTGGACACTTGAAAAGATTTGGGTTTAAGGGTTTTTGGATGCACAAGTAGTATCTCTACTTAGTACATAATTTTTGGCTAGCAAAGATAGGGGGCAAGCATCACATGTTAAAGGATCTATGACAATATGACTTCTATGCGAATATAAACAAACATAAACCATTAAGTTGTCTTCCTTGTCCAACGTCAATAATTTTGGCATATAATATTTTGATGAGGGCTCACAATCACAAAAGATTTCTAGGATAGTATATCTATATGTGAATCTTCTCTTCCCTTATTAATTCTTTCATGAGTTGCATCATTGACTAATGCTATGTTTGTCAATCTCTAATAATATTTCCTTACTTATACTTTTCCTTATGTGGTGGTATCACCTACCATAGGATTAGTGTATGATCTTTTCATTAACTCTATCCTTTCTTTATTTCCTACTTTCTTGTTTCTTTTATTTTCTTTATTTGCAACATGAGAGTAATGAAAACAAAAGCTCATACTAAACTTTATTTCATCTAAAGCAAAATATTGAACTAAGATAAATAAAAGCAAAAAGATAGTGGGATGATACGATACCGGGGCACCTCCCCCAAGCTTGGCGGAAGCCAAGGGAAGTTCCCATACCTGATACTCATTTTTCCTTTGGTGATGAAGAAGAGGCCTTGTCCTCCTTTGATTACGTCTGTAGGCTCCTCCCTCTTTGTCTCGGTCTTCATCAGCCAAGCATCTTATTCCATGTGGTTGGAGGAGTAGGAAGACATGATGCCTAGCTTGACAAATCTGACCAGAAACAACGAGAAAAGAAAGCAAAGGATTTTCTCCGTGATATGGTGGTTAATAGGGTCGGGAAGTATATATATATACACACACACGTTGGAGGACAAGCATGTGGAAGAAAAACAGAGTACATGAGGTGTCCCAGGTGGGCACAACCCACCTGGGCACGCCAGGAAAGCCTGGCGCGCCTTGGTGTATTGTGCCCACCAGGGGACGCTTCCTGGGAGTTTCCTTATTTCTGAAATTTTAAAATATTCTAAAACTAATAAAAAAATATTTGCAGATTTTTCGGAGTCTGTTTGCTTATCACACTACGTACCTCCTTATTTTGACAATTCTGGAGTGTTCCGGAAGGACTCTTTTATGTATTCTTCCGGAGTGAAGTTTGGATAATAATGCTTTCAACATTAATAGGCGTACCTGAGATATAATGCTTTATTCGTTGTCCATTGACAACCTTTGGGTTAGTACCTTCGGAATTATTTATTTTGATGGCACCGGACCGGTAAACCTCCTCGATGACATAGGGGCCTTCCCATTTGGAGAGGAGTTTTCCTGCAAAGAATATGAAATGAGAGTTGTACAAAAGAACGTATTCTCTGACTTTAAACTCACGCTTTTGAATTCTTTTGTCATGCCATCATTTAACTTTTTCTTTGAATAACTTTGCATTTTCATATGCTTGGGTTCTCCATTCATCTAATGAGCTTATATCAAATAACCTCTTTTCACCAGCAAGTTTGAAATCATAATTGAGTTCTTTAATTGCTCAATAAGCTTTGTGTTCTAACTCAAGAGGCAAATGCCAAGCTTTTCATAAACCATTTTATAAGGAGACATACTGATAGGATTTTTATATGTTGTCCTATAAGCCCAAAGTGCATCCTATAATTTCTTAGACCAATTCTTCCTCGACCTATTGACAGTCTTTTGCAAAATTAATTTTATTTCTCTATTGCTAAGTTCAACTTGACCACTAGACTGAGGATGATAGGGTGATGCAGTTCTATGGTTAACATCATACTTAGCAAGCATTTTACGGAAAGCACCATGAATAAAGTGTGAACCACCATCAGTCATTAAATATCTAGGGACTCCAAACCTTGGGAAAATAACTTCCTTAAGCATTTTAATAGAGGTGTTGTGATCAGCACTCCTAGTTGGGATAGCTTCTACCCATTTAGTAACATAATCAACAACAACCAAAATATGTGTATATCCATTAGAGGAAGGAAAAGGTCCCATGTAATCAAATCCCCAAACATCAAATGGTTCAACAGCAAGTGAATCGTTCATAGGCATCTCTTGACGCTTACTGATATTGCCTATTCTTTGGCATTCATCACAAGATGAGACATACTTACGAGCATCCTTGAAGAGAGTAGGCCAATAAAATCCAGACTGTAATACCTTATGAGCGGTTCTATCTCCAGCATGATGCCCTCCATAAGCTTCGGAGTGACATTTCCGTAGGATTTGTCCCTATTCATGCTCAGGTACATAGCGTCTAATAATACCATCTACTCCTTTATAAAGATGTGGGTCATCCCAAAAGTAATGTCTTAAATCATAGAAGAATTTTTTTCTTTTGTTGATACGTAAAGCTAGGTGGCAAATATTTAGCAACAATGTAATTAGCATAGTCAGCATACCAAGGATTACCATTAGCAACATTTATTGCAGCTAACTGCTCATCAGGAAAACTATCATCAATAGGAAGTGGATCATCAAGCATTTTTTCAAGCCTAGAAAAGTTATCAGCTACAGGGTTCTCAGCTCCCTTTCTATAAATAATATGCAAATCAAATTCTTGCAACAAGAGAACCCAATGAATAAGTCTAGGTTTAGCATCTTTCTTTTCCATAAGATATTTAATAGCAGCATGGTCTGTGTGAACAGTTACTTTGGAATCAACAATATAAGGTCTAAACTTATCACAAGCAAGCACCACTGCTAAGAATTCTTTTTCAGCAGTAGCATAATTTCTTTGAGCACTGTCTAGAGTTTTACTAGCATAATGAATAACATTCAATTTCTTATCAACTCTTTGTCCTACAACAGCACCAACAACATAATCACTAGCAGCACACATGATTTCAAAAGGCAAATTCCAATCAGGAGGTTGAACTATAGGTGCAGTAATTAAAGCTTTCTTGAGTGTTTCAAAGGCTTCAAAACAATCATCATTAAAGACCAAAGGAATATCCTTTTGCAAAAGATTTGTGAGTGGCCTAGAAATTTTAGGAAAGTCTTTGATAAATCTCCTATAGAAACCAGCATGACCTAAGAAACTACGAATACCTTTGATGTCCTTGGGACATGGCATTTTCTCAATAGCATAACCTTAGCTTGGTCCACATCAATACCTTTTTCAAAAAATTTATGACCCAAAACAATGCCTTCATTTACCATAAAGTGGCACTTCTCCCAATTCAAGACAAGATTTGTTTGTTCACATCTCTACAAAACTCGATCAAGATTACTTAAACAATCGTCGAAAGACTTCCCATAAATAGAAAAGCCATCCATGAAGACATCAACAATCTTTTCACAAAAGTCAAAGAATATAACCATCATACATCTTTGAAAGGTAGCACGTGCATTACATAAACCAAAAGGCATACGTCTATAAGCATAGGTTCCAAAAGGACAAGTAAAAGTGGTCTTTTCTTGATCAGGTTGAGAAACAGGTATTTATGAAAAGCCAGAATATCCATCAAGGAAGCAAAAGTGTGTGTGCTTAGATAATCTTTCAAGCATTTGATCAATAAAAGGCAAAGGGTAATGATCTTTTCTAGTTGCTTTATTTAATTTTCTAAAATCAATTACCATTCTATAGCCTGTAACAATTCTTTGTGGAATAAGTTCATTTTTATCATTAGGAACAACAGTAATACCTCCCTTCTTAGGAACACAATGAACAAGACTTACCCATCTACTATCAGCTATAGGATAAATTATACCTGCTTCCAGAAGTTTTAATATTTCCGTTCTTACCACCTCTTTCATCTTCGGATTCAACCGACGTTGGTGATAAACAACTGGTTTAGCATCAGGTTCCATATTAATTTTGTGCTGACATAGAGTGGGACTGATGCCCTTTAAATCATCAAGAGTATATCCAATAGCAGCTCGGTGCTTCCTTAGAACTTTCAATAATTTTTCTTCTTCATGTTCTGAAAGGTTAGCACTGATAATAACAGGATATATCTTCTTTTCATCTAGATAAGCTTATTTCAAAGTGTCTGGCAATTGTTTCAATTCAAACACATGATCACCTTTGGGTGGAGGAGGACCTCCTAGAGTTTCAATAGGCAAATTGTGTTTAAGTAAAGGACGTTGTTCGAAGAAAATATTATCCATTTCATTTCTTTCATGCATATGTAAATCATTCTCATGGTCTAGCAAGTATTTCTCTAAAGGATCAGTAGGTGGCACAACAATAGAAGCAAGACCAATGAATTCATCCTTACTAGGCAATTCTTTTTTCATGATAATTTCTACTAAACTTGGAAAAATTAAACTCATGAGACTCATCACCAAAGCTAACTTCCATAGTTTGTTTCTGGCAATCTATCCTAGCATTAACTGTGTTCAAAAAAGGTCTACCAAAGATAATGGGACATAAGTCATCAGATGGAGTACCAAGAACAAGAAAATCGGTAGGATATTTCGTTTTCCCACACAAGACTTCAACATCTCTGACAATCCCAACTGGTGATATAGTGTCTCTATTTGCAAGTTTAATGGTAACATCTATGTCTTCTATCTCAACAGGTGATATTTCCTTCCTAATTTCTTGATATAACTTGTGAGGAATAGCACTCACACTAGCACCCATATCACATAAACCATAATAATAGTGATGTCCTATTTTAACTGAAATGACAGGCATGCCAACAACAGGTCTATGTTTATCTTTTCCATCAGGTTTAGCAATTCTAGCAGCTTCTTCACAGAAGTAGATAACATGCCCATCCACATCTTCTTCCAAGAGATCTTTAACTATAGCAATATTAGGTTCAACTCTAATTTGTTCATCTGGTTTAGGTGTTCTACCAGAGCTTTTGTTAACCACAGTTGAAACTTTAGCATGTTCCTTTATCCTAACAGGAAAAAGGAGGTTTCTCAAAATAAGCAGTAGGAACAACTGGATCAACATTATAAAGTATAGTTTCTTCTTTAACTGATACCGGTTCTTTAATTTCTTCTTTAATAGGTGATTGATATCTAATCTACTTCTCTTTAGGGAGTTCAACATGAGTAGCAAAAGATTCACAAAAGGAGGCTACTATCTCAGAGTCAAGTCCATATTGAGTGCTAAACTTTTGAAAAGCATCGGTATCCATAAAAGATTTAACAATCATACTTAAGCTTTATACCTGACTCTTTACCTTCATCGAGTTCCCAATCTTCAGAGTTGCGTTTAATTCTTTCCAAATGATCCCAATCCATAAAAAATTCTGAATAATAATTTCTCTTGAGAGCTCATGATTGGGGCATGAATATAACATTGACTTAAGCCTCCCCCAAGCTAGAGCGATACTTTCTCCTTCACAAGGCCAAAAATTATATATATAGTTCCGATCACGATGAACTAGATGCATAGGATATTTTTTTGCTGAAACTCCAATTTCAAACGATCCCAATTCCATGATCCAATATCATCGCATAGCCTATACCACGCTAATGCTTTTACCTTCAAAGATAAAAGGGAAAACCTTTTTCATAACTTCATCCCTGAGTAAACCTGCAAGCTTAAACAATCCACCAATTTGTTCCACATGTATCAAGTGCATATCAGGATGTTCTGTTCCATCTCCTGCATAAGGATTAGCTAGCGGCTATTCTATCATACCCGAAGGAATTTCATATTCAATATTTTCAGTAGGTGCTGTAGGTTGAGGGGCAATTAATTGTAACTCTGGACGCGGTGAAGATACCCCGAACATACCCCTCAAAGAATTGTTTTCCATAGTAGCAAGTAACAATAAATTTCAGCACACTATATAAATGTTTCCTTACCTAATTCCACTTACCAAAGGTGCTTCAGCCCCCGACAACGGCGCCAGAAAATAGCCTTGATGACCCACAAGTATAGGGGATCAATTGTAGCTCTTTTCGATAAGTAAGAGTGTCAAACCCAACGAGGAGCAGAAGGAAATGACAAGTAGTTTTCAGTAAGGTAGTGTCTGCAAGTGCTAAAATTGTAAGTAGCGAGTAGTTTGGTAGCAAGATAATCTGTAACGAGCAAGTAACGATAATTGTAACAAGTATGCAGCAAGGTAGCCCAATCCTTTCGAGGCAAAGGACAGGCCAAAACACTCTTTTATGACAAGCAAAGCGTTCTTGAGGGTACACGGGAATTTCATCTAGTCACTTTCATCATATTGGTTTGATTTGTGTTCGCTACTTTGATAATTTGATATGTGGGTGGACCGGTGCTTAGGTCCTGTTCTTACTTGAACAAACCTCCTACTTATGATTAACCCTCCCGCAAGCATCCACAACTACGAGAAAAGTATTAAGAATAAATTCTAACCATAGCATTAAACTCTAGGATCCAGTCGGTCCCTTACGGAATAGTGCATAAACTGGGGTTTAAGTTTCTGTCACTCTCGCAACCCACCATCTATTTACTACTCCACAATGCATTCCCTTAGGCCCAAATATGGTGAAGTGTCATGTAGTCGACGTTCACATGACACCACTAAGGGAATCACAACATACATACTACCAAAATATCGAACACATATCAAATTCACATGATTACTTGCAACATGATTTATCCCGTGACCTCAAGAACAAAAGTAACTACTCGCAATCAACAAACATGCTCATGATAAGAGGGGTATTAATATGCATAATGGATTTGAACATATAATGTTACACCAAATAAACCATATAGTAATCAACTACAAGTTGTAATCAACACCACTAGCCACCCCCTAGCAACAATCTATAGTTCCGGTAACAAGATTGAATACAAGAGATGAACTAGGGTTTGAGATCAGATGGTGCTGGTGAAGATGTTGATGGAGATTGCCCTCCCCAATATGGGAGAGTTGTTGGTGATGATGATGACGATGATTTCCCCCTCCGGGAGGGAAGTTCAACCGGCGGAATCGCTCCACCGGAGGGCAAAAGTGCTCCTGCCCAAGTTCCGCCTCGAGGCGGCGGCGCTCCGTCCCAAAAGTATTATTGTGATTTTTTCTAGGTCAAAACTACTTATATACCAGAAGATGGGCACTAGAGGTGGGCCGAGGAGGCCACAACCCACCAGGGCGCGCTAGGGGGGCCTGGCGCGCCCAGGTGGGTTGTGCCCACCTGGTGGCCCCCCTCTGGTACTTATTGGCTCCAATATTTCTTATATATTCCATAAAAAATCTCTGTAAGTTTCAGGCCATTTGGAGTTGTGCAGAATAGGTGGCCTGGAGTAGCTTTTTCAGGTCTAGATTTCCAGCTGCTGGAATTCTCCCTCTTGGTGTGTTCTTTGAAAATTATGAGAGAAAAAGGCATTAGAAATACTCCAAAAGGCATTATTATGGATAAAAGCATTGTAAATAACATTAAGAAAACATGATGCAAAATGGGCGTATCATACCCCGCACGGGGTTAGGAAAGCCGTCTTCTCGACATCCTGCACCGCCATCTTGATTTGGTGATAGCCTGAGAAGGCATCCAGGAAGCACAGCAAGTTGCACTCGATCGACAGTGGAGTCGACGATCCGGTCGATGTGCGAAAGAGGGAAGGGGTCCTGAGGGCAAGCCTTGCTGAGGCTCGTGAAGTCGACGCACATGTGCTCCTTCCCGCCCTTCTTGGGGACAATGACCGGATTGGCCAGCTAATCCAGATGTCGCACTTCCCGGATGACGTCGGCCTCTTGCAGCTCTCCGGGGCTTGCCGCCGCGCCTTCTGCTTCACCGAGCGCGCGCTGGGGCACACCATCAGGTGGCGCTCGATCACTCTTCGCGGGACGCTGACCAAGTCCGTTGCCTCCCATGCAAACACGTCCTTGTTTGCACGGAAGAAGCTGACCAACGCCTCTTCCTGGTCCTGGGGGAGGCCGGTGCCTATGGTGAAGGTGGGGCCTGGTCCCCCATCGTCATCGACTGGCACCTGCTTCGTCTCTGCCCGGTCTTGCGAGAACAACTGCTTCTTCTTTGTCGGCGCGGCCGCTGGGATCTCCGGAGCGCTCTCCGTGTTTGGTCTCGCGGCTGCCGCAGCCTTGAAAGCGAGCTTGAGGGCCATGAGCGCGTCCTTGGTGTCCCTCACCACGGTGAGGATGTCGCTGCTCCCGGGAATCTTCATGACGTTGTAGCCGGGGTGAGTCGCTGCCATGAACTTGGCGAGGGCCAGATACCCGAGAATGGCATTATACGGGAGGCCGATGTCGGCGACGTCGAAGTCGATGAGCTCGGTGCGGTAGTTGTTGCGCATACCAAAGGTGACGGGAGGCGGATCTGCCCCAGAGGAAAGGTGGAGCCGTCGGCCACCCCCGAGAAAGGCTTGGTGGGAAGGAGCCGGTCGTAAGGCACATGGAGCAGGGGGTGGAGAAAGCTCAAAGGCCCACGATGCCTCCGAACGCGCCTGGCGGCCCGGCGAGTGGAGCAGCATCTGCCATGGGAACCATGCAGCGCAGGCGGGGCGTGGTTGATGAAGAAGCGGACCTCTGACCTCACCCCTACCTGGCGCGCCAAATGTCGGATTCAGGGCTCCGCGGACCCAAGAAAGGTTCGAACTCTGGGGCGTGTGCGAAGAACTCAACCTCTCAAGCCAACCAATTCGTCACCCCCACGGCCTAGCTCGATGAACAAGAAAGGAAAGGCGACAGTTTACCCAGGTTCGGGCCACCTTGCGGTATAAGACCCTACTCCTGCTTTGTGGTGGATTAGCCTCGCGAGAGGATGAGGATGAACTAGTACAAGGAAAGAACAACCTCATGAGGTCTGTTCTAGTGTGGGTGTGAGCTAGTGAGGTCTCTCTCAGATCGCGCCTTTCTACGGTGGTGGCTAAGCTATATTTATAGTGGTCTTGGTCCTCTTCCTCCAAACGAAGGCGGGAAGGGATCCCACGGTGGCCAATTTTGAAGGGGGGCAAGAAGTACATCCTATCCCGACGAAAGGTGGTCTTCGCCTGCAAAGCTTCTGGTCGTGACGCCGCGGTGGGCTCGGTGATAACATTCGTCCTGCCGTCCTAGTGGTCTTGGTCTTGTTGCATGGGAATGAAAACCTTTGGTTGATTTCTCAGGACCCCCGCGCCTGCGCTTGCCTCCTGAGCACCAAAGAGGAAACCAGCTGCTATGCGCCCGCTGGCGCCCGCCTGGCCTCGGTCGTCATGGCTGGCGTCACATCAACCTCACGAGGTAGGTGCCTGCATAGAAATCTCCGCTCCTCGGAAGTCAGCCTGGGGTGGCCGTTTCCTTCGGAGGTCTTGGTGTCGTCCGCCTCGTGACGCCTGGCCCCTCACGAGGGTCTTGTCTTGAAGGTGCTGAAGATGTGTCGTACCAGGCTGTTGATAGAGCCACGCCATGGACCGTAGGCAGGCAAGTCTGGGTACCCTGATTCTCAGAACGCCGACACTACTTGAGACATCGGAGGTCTTGGTGTTGTCCGCCTCGTGATGCCTGGCCCCTCATGGGGGTCTTGTCTTGAAGGTGCTAAAGATGTGCCATACCAGGTTGTTGATAGAGCCACGCCATGGACCGCAGGCAGGCAAGTCTGAGTACCCTGATTCTCATAACGCCGACACTACTTGAGACATCCGACACAGACTTGCTATACTCGCTACTCCGACACACATAATCCACGCATCCAGAAGAAGAGGCTGAGAACAATCATCAACTGTTATCTGAAGGTGTTATTAATTGGAGAATACTACCCATCACAACAATGTTCAAAGGGATATGCTCCATGTTTTCCACTGTCCTACACAGTCAATGTTGTTCTTTTTCTCGATAAGGAGTCAATGTTGTTCTAACAAAACAGATCCAGTGTTCTTTTTTTTCACAAAAAAACGAGTTTCTCATGGACAGAAAAATGGTTATGTTCACCGCAAAAAAAAAAATGGTTACGAACAGTGTGAACAGACCATCCGGCCTGCAATCTACATGCTGCAACCGGTGCAAAGTCCTGCAATGAGTCAGCCAATGCAACAAAATTGGACGTGGTGACGACTCTGTGTATCTATCTACACTTGGCAATTGCCATGCTTGCTAATCTCAAACTTGAGCATCCTTTCTCGTTGTCCATCTGGTCTGGTTAGTTGGTGGGTAGGCTCCCAGATATGCCTCGGTCATCCATCCTCTCATAGAAAAGCATGTACGCCTCACACCCGAGAACTTCTTCTAGGGGAACTTCCTTGATGTCGCGATCGGTTGCGCAAACCCATAAGGAAGAACCACTGCTCTGCTCCTTGCGACCTGCCCTCACATAAGCAACGTAGTGCCCTACATTCAAGGCGTGGCCATGGTGCACAATGACACCGACTAGGCGATAGCTGGAGTTACCTTTGTCCTCGGAACTGAAGAGTAGAAAAAAGTAATAAACAGTTAGACCAGGTGCAAGGAAACTGAAGATTAAGCTGGAGTACCAAAACAATGCAATGCCTTTCTTCACATAACAAACTGGACATTTGTTAACAAGAAAGCTCAATCAGATTAACAAAACAATATGGTGTATTTCAAGTGACTGATTACGTACTTACTAATCATAACTCTTAGAAATAAAGGCTCATACTAATTCTCAACAGGCCATTCAAAGATGTTAGGTTTGTATAAATAATATAATATCCATCCAATTGAATTCTAAAACCAGAACTATACTTAACAATCCAAACTTCAAACAGATTTTATACACTACACCCAGGTGATGATAATATAATCATAACTTGGTCAGTGATACTGGTACACTGCCAAGCTGAATAGAGTTTGTGCTCGACGGCCTCGACATCAGATACATATTCCAATATGGTATCCTATACCAAAAATGAAAAACTAACAGTTTTAATCAATGGCACAGGGTTCTGGTCCATATCAGGCTATCAGGACACACTCAAATTAAGCTGATACCTTCAGACAATTCAATTAAGCTTGCAATTATCACATCCTGACAAGTACGAAATGCTAGTCTGAACCCAGAAAAAAATTGTAGTCTGAACCTGAACCTATAAAATAGTTTACAAGATTGCATACAAATTCCTGAAGTCTGACATATTTTTTGTGTTTAAAACCTTCACTTTTGTAACCTGCAATGCCGGTTTTTGCAGAGAAGGAATACTCTTAAAGCTTTGTAGAAGCAAACTATGAAACAAAATAGTTACTGGATTTCTAAAGGTACGAACTTAATGGAACAGGCATAAAAGAACAACCTTAGAAATTGCTGTGTAGAATTATCAGAAGTCGGTACCTGGGGTCCATGAACGGTTCTACATGAAGAATCTCCTTAAAGCTCACATGTCCTCTCGTTTTAGAAAGAGCATTGGTGAATCTCTTCAGTTGAATGGTTAGTACAGGTGGCAGCTTAGTAACCAATTGTATTTGAAAACCACCAGTCCCATGTTTCTGCTCACTTTGGTTTTCTTCCGCTTGTTGTGCACTATGATCATCCAGCTTTACCTGCTTCCCAGTGCCTTTGCTGGTATCCTGATTACCCTGGGTACTCAACAGGTCAGTCTGTTTATGAGTTGGAAAGGAACTAGGTGCAGCTTCCTGAACACCTTCCTGACTTTCAGGTTTTCTATTGGTAGTGCAGCAAGAGGCCGAGTTCTTTTCATCATAGCTCATCCCTGAAGTGATTTCTTCACAAACTCTGTTCTCAGAAAGAATAACTTGATGATGTGCATCTGAACCATGTGGTTGTCTACTTGGAGAAGTACATTCTACCGACAAGCTATTCAAATCATTAGATCGCTCACTTGGGCATGTTTTCCTGTCTGATAGTTCAGTCTGGTCTCCTTCAACTGTTGGATTTGCATTGGTACTTGCTATCATCGGTTCACCATTTTCACTTCCATTTGTTCTCGGCAGCTCAACAACCTTGGAACAGTTACCGCATTTCCATCCCATTGGACAATAGCAAAGAAGTGTCAAGCAGTCCTCGAGCGATGCAACAGAGTTCATATGTACTGCCTCATCATCAGTAATATCACTGCTTTGAGCTCTCCCCTTGTCTTCTGTAGTAGGTTCTACTGAGTAAGTGTTCTCCTTGGCTTCTATGTCAACAAGTGGAGGTGGACCAGTATCTTTTGGACTGTGAGGATCTACTATTGATTCATCCATTCCTTCAGTGTCATCAAACAAGTTAGGAATGAAATCAAGAGCTTTTATTGGCACTTCAATGATCTCTCGTGGGACATCATTCTTCTGAGTCTGCAAACGGCCGTGTGCAACATCCTCCACTTTAGTAGAATCTGCAGATTCAAGCATACAGGGATTTAGCTTTATCTGCATTAGCAAGATCATGCAACCAGGAACCCTCATCCTTTGCATATTTTTAGAATCTTTAACCACCACATTCTAAGGTCTCTTTTCTCGACAATAACCATACACGCTTAAGTTAACCAACCATTTTAGAGCAACACTTATTTTATGAAGGTAAGGACTCAAGACCCTGAGTTATCTTCAAATGTCAATTCGAACTACTACACTATAGCATACACTTTTGCCATGATAAGACTGTTGAAACATCCAGCCCAATTTTTCGTAGCCACCCCGAAGGCTTTGCTGCTACTTCTTTATTCCATATGTAAAATGGCATCAACAATTTTCTCTGCTTAGCTATCACCAGAGCTCCATTTCCAAAAGTGTCATCTGTTCCCGTGTTCAGAAAAATAGCTAGCTTGTATTAGATCTCACTATTCCACACCTGCGGGCCTGTTCAACATTCTATGTTTTAAGTTAGCTAGAGGAGCACATAGACTTACCAACTTGTGAAGGCTTGGGTATTTTCTCCATGGCCTCATCTCCAAATTCAGAACCAGGAAACTGAGAATCACAGCCTTCAGCAATTGTTTGAATCTTTTCTCCATCAGTCATGTCGGTTTGTTGGAATAGTGCCTTACGAGTCTTCGTCGGAGATCCACCGCTTCTGGCCATTGGTGGTAACATAACACTTCTGGCTGGACAATCCTTTGATGGCAGTGCCAGTTGGAGCTCCTCGAATTGCAGATCCAAAACTGATTTAGTTGAGCAACTTATGCAGTATAAGGTCTGACGCAGCCAGCCCCCGAAAATGGAATTGCCAATTGGACGAAACTCTGCACCCCCATGAAATTTGTTTAGGTTCTTCGTCTCCTCCTCCAAAGCAGTGCGCAAAGATGTAAGAAATTCTTGGCTGTCCTGCATATAAGAGCCCTTGAACTGTGGATTGAACACCCGCATACATTCCAATAGCATCTCTGGATCCAGCGCGTGCCTGGCATCATTTGTGCTGCTTGTCTCCACAAATAATTGCTTCAGGTGCAGACCAATGCTCCCCAGCCGAGCACCCGGTCCTAAAATCGTTGTCCTCAGCTCACCGAGCGCAAGGAGGCACTGAAGCAGTGCATTCATGTAGCATGTGTTTCCAAGATTCGGCAACCCTCTGATAACACAGCCATTCCCATTAGCATACCCAGACGAATCATTGCCGGTCACTATTGCCCACAAATCCTTTGCATAACTCTCGCGCACCATTCCCCACACATCCCATCCATTGCTGGCCAACATTGCCCGCTCAACCCTTTTATTTCTGGCCAGAGCTGCCCACTCATCATCGCTCAGCTTGTCCTGACCGAGCTTCAGAACGTGCCCACACTCGAAGCAGTAGCCCTTATACGGTTCATCGTACCACAGAGCAACCCAATGGTAGTCCCTGGTGGCGTGCAAGCGGGCGTGTCCCTGCGGATTTTCCATGCCCCCCTTCTCCCCGGTGCAGAAAGTAGAGGTGCACTCCGTGCACACCATGAACCTAGCAGCAGCTCCCCTCCAGGTGCAGGTGGTCGTGCACAGGAAATGCTCGCACTCTGGGAGCTTCTCGGCGGTCTTGATATCAAGCACCATATCATCCAGCTCCTCCCTGTCCTTGAACAAGTGCTCGCACGACCCAATGTCGTATGTGCAGTCGCTGGTCTCCTCCGCTTCCCCCGTCGATGGCGACTCGCTCAACAACACAGGTGACTTGGACGCAGGCAGGTCCAGGTTCTCAGGGTTCTGCGGGTTCTTGCCCCCCGTCTCGCACCCATCCTTTGCAACGCTATCCCCCAGTCCTTGCTGATCCTTTTTGTTTCTGGCCGCCACTGCATAGTCATCTTCGCTCCGGTCACTGAGCCTCATACCGCGCGCACACAAGAAGCAGTATCCCAAATTCGGTTCATCGCACCACTGAGCAACCCAATGCGTGTTCTCGCCGGCGTGCCAGAGGGCATGTTCCTGCGGACTTTCCCTGTTCACCGGCCACCCAGAGCAGAAGAATCTGGAGCAGTCTATGCACTTCATCATCCCTTCGTTGCCCTTGCAGGTCGTCTTGCACTTACTAAGATGGCACGTCCGGAGCACCGCCCGCTGCTCCGTGAGATAATACACGTGCATATCCAGGAGTTCGCGGTCCAAGCGTATGTGCTCGCACCGCCCGCCGTCGCCGGTACTGTCGCTGCTGGTCCCCGCTTCCGATTCCCCGGACGATGGCCACTCGTCGCTCGACTCCGTCGGAGACGCAGGCGCGTCGCTGCATTCAGGACCTGCCACGGCCGCAGCCAGCGGGTCCAGGCGCGGAGATTTCTGCGGGCTGTCGGACACCTCCTCCGCCCTCTCCCTCTTCTCCTCTACCATCACGCGCCTGTCACCTGGAAACTAAGAAACAACAAGAATGAGTCAAGTGAATTCTGAACCCCCAAAACAGAACCATACGGACTAGAATTAGCAGCGCCATGAACTTTCCTGAAGCAAAAAATCCTGAAAAATCGGAGAACGAGAAAAAACTTCACCAACAAGTCGAGAAGAGATCGAACATTCGGTGGAAAAGCAACCGAGAAACGCCAGCGAGGCGGAGGACAGGGAAAACCTCCACCGCCAACACATGAAGAATCCGAGCATTGCGGCGGAGAAACACACAAGAGCGGCGCCGCGGATCCGATTCGGAGACAGAGAGAGAAACCCACCAGTCCACCGACACCACGCGATTAAGCAAGCAAGCAAGCACGCGCGCACCCAGTGACGCGGCGGAGCGGGATTCGGGGGAGAAGGAGGCGGGCCTTACCAGGAGACGTCGAGGGAGAGGGCCTCGGAGGAGGAAATCGAGCAGCTGGAGGAGGCGTCCGCGACCGCGACGAGGCCGAGAGAGGGTGGAGGAGGAGGGAGGTGGGGAGGAGCGGGAGGCGGTTTCGCTGGTCGGGGACGGTGGCGAGCGCCGGGGCGGGTTTGTTGGGCTGGGTGAGGAACTGTTGCTGCCGTGGGTGCCGAGGGTTTGGAGTCTTTCTGGAAAGGTCACGAGTCCGCGAATGCGTGTGGCAGCGGGCCAGGCCCGCTGGGCCTAGTTCCGGAGACCCATGTCCAGCTTGATCTCCAAAAAAAAAATGAGCCAAACTTTCTCAAATTAAGTAAATTATAATGAGCCAATTGTTTGAAAAAAAATAGTGAGCCACTTTATTACACTAGAAAAATTAATGAGAAAAATCTTTCTCGAGAGATTTAGCGAGTGAATCTTTTTCTTCTTGTCGTTGCGTGTATAAACGCAACCGACATCACGCCATAAAATTGGCCCACATAGATTTAGACGTCGGAGATCAACTCTAAGCGTGAATAGCGGCGGGGATATGTCCAAGACATCAGTATTTGGTGGCGGAGGTGCGGGTATAAGGACCACAATGATAGCTTAATCTTTTTCCTTCGGTTGCTGCTCGAGAGCTAGTCGAACTATTCGCATGTCGCCATGCAATCAGATGCCATGGAAATCAATGTGAGGAGGCACGTCTTGGAGACTGATTCTCGGGGGGGGGGGGGGGGATACGTATGATAACCGATCAAGTTAAGGATATGTCGGCATACGTGCATGTGGTTCAAAAAATCAAAACATTTGTTCAAACTCTTGATGATTTTGAGGTGGGTTGGGTGCGTCGCTCTAAGAATAGTGCATCACATGTAATGACTAGAGAAGGTTGCACTAAGAAACTTTTTTTTGAACAACAGAAGGCGCAGGAAGCGCCAAAATTTTATTCGGCTCAGTAGCAACGTACAACATGGATTACAAAGCCTTGAAACTGAAAATTAGTGAGAAGAGAAACTATAGAGTAGGTCATGTTCTTGTGAGTGAAGCAAAGCGACATATGTGAAAAAAGTGCTAGTTATCGCCTAGAGGAGGGTGAATAGGCGATTTTTATAAAAGTCTTCAAAACACGGGGTCTTTGAAAACAAACAAGTAATTGAGCCTATATGATATGCAACGGAAGATGAACTACACTAGACATGTCATAGTCAAGTAAACAATATAGAGAAAGCGCGAAGAGACTAATAGCACCTAGGTAGTGCGGATCGGAATGAAAGACAGTATGAAGCCAAACATGTAATAGTCTTCACACAGTGAAGTCAAACAGATCGTGTAAGCAAGCAATGACTTCACGAAGACAAACTGAAATATAAAGAAGGTAGGGGATAGAACCAGTAGTTTGGTGAAGACAAGGATTTGATAGACCAGTTCCAGTTGCTGTGACAACTGTACGTCTGGTTGGGGGGAGGCTGAGATTGAACTCAGAAGAGCGCGTCTTCACCTTATTGTCCTTGAGCTAAGGACACCCAGCCCTCGTCCAATTACTCTGGTAAGTATTCAAGATAGATTTCCAAACCTTCATAGACTCCATTCACTAGCGATCCACAATGACTCTTGGATCCTCAGAACGTGACGCCTAATCGTCTGGAGGATGCACAGTCCTCAAGTGTAACAAGTCTTCAGGTCACGCGGACAGAAAGACTTCAATGATGCGGAACACTCTTTGGCTCTGGGTGTTTTGTCCTCGCAAGGATCTCTCTCTCTCTCTCTCTCAAAGGCTTTGGAGGTGGGTTGCTCTCAAACGACAAAATTTGTGCACTAACTCTGAGCAGCCACCAATTTATGATGTAGGAGGTGGGCTATTTATAGCCAGGAGGCAACCTGACATGATATGTCTGAAATGACCCTGGGTCACTAAGGAACCAACATGCGTCCAACGGTCGGATTTCAAACACACGCGGCAGCTTGGCTTGGGCTACAAGCAAAGCTGACTTATCCAACTCTGGATATGACTTGCTCTCATTGTCTTCGCTCGAAGACATAGAATTTTGGTTGAGCATCACTTCAGTCATCTGACCTCGTTCACTTGGACCCCACTTAACAGTACGGTGGTTCCTATGACTCAAGAAAGAAGAAAAGGAATCTATGAAAGAAGCTATGTCTTCGCACTCCATAGTCTTCAAGAGAATGTCTTCATCGTCATTATCTTCAACGTGAATGTCTTCATGAACCACCATTGTCTTCAATGTCTTCATACATTTTTAGGGGTCATCTCTAGTAGGTAAAGCGAATCAATGAGAGACTACTACCTGTGTTATCCTGCAATTCTCACAAACACATTAGTCCCTCAACCATGTTTGTCGTCAATACTCCAAAACCAACTAGGGGTGGCACTAGATGCACTTACAATCTCCCCCTTTTTGGTGATTGACGACAAACTGGTTGAAGTTTTCAACGGGGATAAAAGTATGTGAAAGTTAAAGTACATGGGCATTGTCTTCATAGGTTGGAAGAGGCTCCCCCTGAAGATGTTCATACAAGCAGTTTGCCTTTGAATGCAAATGCACATGGCAGGTTTGGCTTTGTGGAGATCTTCTTCAACACATGAAGAAAATTTATCATGCATACATAAAAGTAATAAAGATAATGAAATGCATAATAAGAAATGGGCGTCTGCAGAATGACTTCATGCGGAATTTATCATCGCATCACAAGGTATCAAAAAAAGTGGCAGGCGACCATCAAGTTTAAGTGTTGCAACTCAAAAGCCAACAGTTTCAAGAACGAGAGTTGTAAGAACTTAGCAAAAATAAGCACCCGGCTCATATGGACCCGCTTGAAGACGATCAACTTATATGCTTCTCCCCCTTTTGTCAGTAAGGACCAAAAAGGTTTGAAGACATAGAGTGTCTACTCATTCCCAGTCGGTGAAGATGTTGGGGCAGCAGGGTCGACGTTGGAGTTGGGCGGTGCAGAGGGACCTGATGCAGAATTGTGATGCAGTGAAGCCATCGCTGGTGAAGTGGCATCGTCCGCTTCATCTATGACTCGTGCAACAACAGTGGGAGCTGAAGATGAATAGTCAGAATCTTCAAGGGAAGGAGTTGGATGCCAGCTTGCTGATTGGGGAGGCCTGGAATCAAACTTAAAATGTTCAGTGAAGCCATCTGCTTGAAAATCATCTTCATAACAGAGCATTGTGAGGCTCTTCTAGGACCGCCGACAGGCTTCATGTGCAACAAAAGAATTCTTAGTTGCAAGGTTGCGAATACGATTGACGTCAATGAGCAGACTCTACATCCGACGCTTCAACCAGTCATGATGCCTATCCTGCTTCTGGTGAAGTGATACAAGAAGCTCTCTGTCATTCAGGACACGAGCACACTTCTGAGGCCTGTGAGCTACTGTGCTGACTGTTGCATCAATATTTGCATGATGCAGTAGACGAAGTTGACCAGCAAGAGGACCACCAGGAGCAGGAGAATTAGACAAATGAACACCTTCAATGGGCTGAGTGAAAGTGCAACTATCCTTGGGTGGTTTTGGTAATTCCTAACAACATATAGCTCATTGAGCTAATGTTATTTTAAGATAAGTATTTCAGGAAATCTCAATGATTGGCATGGCATGGATTAGGAAGTGGACCCCTCAAAATGCTAAGGACAAAAGATTGGCTCAAGCTCAAAGCACAGGACTCTACATTTTACTTTTAGTGATCCAAGATCACATTGAGTCCATAGGAAAATCCAATACTATTAAAAGAGGGTGAGGTGTTGCTTAATGAGTTACTTGCTCAAAATGCTTAGTGATATGCTCCAAAGACCCTCAACTACTTTCTCGTATCCACATATGTCCCAAACCAAAAGTCAAACTCGACCCCACCGAAATCTTCTATCCGGCGCCACCGAGTTCACTTGACATAGCCACTGCCACAAACCCTAGTCACTTCGGACTCATCGATAGGGATCTCGGTCTCACCAAGATGGGATTGCAACCTCTCTGTTTCCCTTCATAACATTTCGGTCCAACCAGGATGAGCGATCGGTCCCACCGAGATTGCAATGCAAACTCTATGTTTCCCCTTCATAACGTTTCGGTCTAACCGAAATGAGCGAATCGATCCCACCGAGTTTTCCTGAGCAATTCTCTGTTTGTCTATTACCAAAATCGGTCCCACCGAGTTTGTGTAATCGGTCTCACCGAGATTACGTTATGCCCTAACCCTAATGGAATCGGTCCCACCGAGTTGACATGTCGGTCCCACCAAAAATCTAACGTTCACATTTTGAACTAAATCGGTCTGACCGAGTTCTATAATTCGGTCCCACCGAGTTTGGTGATTTGTGTGTAACGGTTAAATTTTGTGTGGAGGATATATATACCCCTCCACCCACTCTTCATTCGTGTAGAGAGCCATCAGAACATGCCTACACTTCCAACATACATTTTCTGAGAGAGAACCACCTACACTTGTGTTGAGGTCAAGATATTCCATTCCAACCACATAAATCTTGATCTCTATCCTTCCCCAAGTTGCTTTCCACTCAAATCATCTTTCTACCAAATCCAATCCTATGAGAGAGAGTTGAGTGTTGGGGAGACTATCATTTGAAGCACAAGAGCAAGGAGTTCATCATCACACCATCTATTACCTTTTGGAGAGTGGTGTCTCCTAGATTGGTTAGGTGTCACTTGGGAGCCTCCGTCAAGATTGTGGAGTTGAACTAAGGAGTTTGTACGGGCAAGGAGATCATCTACTTCGTGAAGATCTACCCTAGTGAGGCAAGTCCTTCGTGGGCGATGGCCATGGTGGGATAGACAAGGTTGCTTCTTCGTGGACCCTTCGTGGGTGGAGCCCTCCGTGGACTCGCGCAACCGTTACCCATCGTGGGTTGAAGTCTCCATCAATGTGGATGTACGATAGCACCACCTATCGGAACCACGCCAAAAATCTTTGTGTCTACATCGAGTTTGCTCCTTCCAAACTCCTCCCTTTACCTTCATATGCAATTGTTTTACATTCCGCTGCTATACTCTTAGAATTGCATGTGTAGGTTGATTACTTGAATTGTGCTAAGTTGCTAAAATCCGCCAAGACTTAAAATTGGGAAAAGGCTATATTTTTATTTGGTCAAGTAGTCTAATCACCCCCCTCTAGACATACTTTTGATCCTACAAGTGGTATCAGAGCTTTGGTCTCCATTTGCTTTGAGTTCCATAGCTTTTGGTGATCATAGCCTTGGTTTCACAACCTAGGAGAGTATGGCGTATAGTGAGGGAAATTACCACCATAGAGGTCCTTACTTTGATGGTACTAATTTTGCTAGTTGGAAGCAAAAGATCAAAATGCATATTCTTGGACATAACCCCGCCATTTGAGCTATTGTGTGTATTGGGTTGCAAGGTGAATTCTTTGATGGGAGAGAACCGAACCCTGAAGCTGCCGCGGAAGAGTTGAAGATGTTGCAATACAACGCTCAAGCTTGTGATATTCTCTTCAACGGATTGTACCCCGAAGAATTCAACAAAATCAGCCGTCTTGAGAATGCAAAGGAAATTTGGGATACTTTGATTGATATGCACGAAGGTGTTGGAAATATGCCCTAGAGGCAATAATAAAATGGTTATTATTATATTTATTTGTTCATGATAATTGTCTATTATTCATGCTATAATTGTGTTATCCAGAAATCGTAATACATGTGTGAATACATAGACCACAACACGTCCCTAGTGAGCCTCTAGTTGACTAGCTCGTTGATCAAAAGATAGTCATGGTTTCCTGACTATGGACATTGGATGTCATTGATAATGGGATCACATCATTAGGAGAATGATGTGATGGACAAGACCCAATCCTAAGCATAGCTCAAAGATCGTGTAGTTCGTTTGCTATAGCTTTTTCGAATGTCAAGTATCATTTCCTTAGACCATGAGATTGTGTAACTGCCGGATACCGTAGGAGTGCTTTGGGCGTGCCAAACGTCACAATGTAACTGGGCGACTATAAAGGTACACTATGGGTATCTCCGAAAGTGTCTGTTGGGTTGGCAGGAATCAAGACTGGGATTTGTCACTCCGTATGACGGAGAGGTATCTCTGGGCCCACTCGGTAATGCATCATCATAATGAGCTCAATGTAACCAAGTGGTTGATCATGGGATCATGCATTACGGTACGAGTACAGTGACTTGCTGGTAACGAGATTGAACGAGGTATTGGGATACCGACAATCGAGTCTCGGACAAGTAACGTACCGATTGACAAAGGGAATTGTATACGGGATTGATTGAATCCTCGACATCGTGGTTCATCCGATGAGATCATCGAGGAGCATGTGGGAGCCAACATGGGTATCCAGATCCCGCTGTTGGTTATTGACCGGAGAGTCATCTCGGTCATGTCTGCTTGTCTCCCGAACCCGTAGGGTCTACACACTTAAGGTTCGGTGACGCTAGGGTTGTTGAGATATTAGTATACGGTAACCCGAAAGTTGTTCGGAGTCCCGGATGAGATCCCGGACGTCACGAGGAGTTCCGGAATGGTCCGGAGGTGAAGATTTATATATAGGAAGTCAAGTTTTGGCCATCGGGAAAGTTTCGGGGGTAATCGGTATTGTATCGGGACCACCGGAAGGGTCCCGGGGGTCCACCGGGTGGGGCCACCTATCCCAAAGGGCCCCATGGGCTGAAGTGGGAGGGGAACGAGCCCCTAGTGGGCTGGTGCGCCCCCCATGGGCCTCCCCCTGCGCCTAGGGTTGGAAACCCTAGGGGTGGGGGCGCCCCACTTGGCTTGGGGGGCACTCCACCCCCCTTGGCCGCCGCCCCCCTTGGAGATTGCATCTCCTAGGGTCGGCGCCCCCCTAGGGGTCCTATATATAGTGGGGGCGAGGGAGGGCAGCCGCACCCTAGCCCCTGGCGCCTCCCTCTCCCTCCCGTGACACTTCTCCCTCTCCCAAAGCTTGGCGAAGCCCTGCCGAGATCACCGTTGCTTCCACCACCACGCCGTTGTGCTGCTGGATCTCCATCAACCTCTCCTTTCCCCTTGCTAGATCAAGTTGGAGGAGACGTCTTCCCAACCGTACGTGTGTTGAACGCGGAGGTGTCGTCCGTTCGGCGCTAGGTCATCGGTGATTTGGATCACGGCGAGTACGACTCCATCAACCCCGTTCTCTTGAACGCTTCCGCTCGCGATCTACAAGGGTATGTAGATGCACTCCCCTCTCCCTCGTTGCTAGATGACTCCATAGATTGATCTTGGTGATGCATAGAAAATTTTAAAATTCTGCTACGTTCCCCAACAGTGGCATCATGAGCTAGGTCTATGCGTAGTTTCTATGCATGAGTAGAACACAAAGCAGTTGTGGGCGTCGATATTTTCAATTTACTTGCCGTTTCTAGTCTTATCTTGATTCGGCGGCATCGTGGGATGAAGCGTCCTGGACCGACCTTACACGTACGTTTACATGAGACTGGTTCCACCGATTGACATGCACTAGTTGCATAAGGTGGCTGGCGGGTGTTTGTCTCTCCCACTTTAGTCGGATCGGATTCGATGAAAAGGGTCCTTATGAAGGGTAAATAGAAATTGGAATATCACGTTGTGGTTTTGGCGTAGGTAAGAAACGTTCTTGCTAGAAACCTATAGCAGCCACGTAAAAACTTGCAACAATAATTAGAGGACGTCTAACTTGTTTTTGCAGCATGTGCCATGTGATGTGATATGGCCAAAAGGATGTGATGAATGATATATGTGATGTATGAGATTGATCATGTTCTTGTAATAGGAATCACGACTTGCATGTCGATGAGTATGACAACCGGCAGGAGCCATAGGAGTTGTCTTAATTTATTTATGACCTGCGTGTCAACATAAACGTCATGTAATTACTTTACTTTATTGCTAAAGCGTTAGCCATAGTAGTAGAAGTAACGGATGACGAGACAACTTCAAGAAGACACGATGATGGAGATCATGATGATGGAGATCATGGTGTCATGTCGGTGACAACGATGATCATGGAGCCCTGAAGATGGAGATCAAAAGGAGCAAATGATATTGGCCATATCATGTCACTATTTGATTGCATGTGATGTTTATCATGTTTTACATCTTATTTGCTTAGAACGACGGTGGCTTAAATAAGATGATCCCTCGTAATAATTTCAAGAAAGTGTTCCCCCCTAACTGTGCACCGTTGCGAAGGTTCGTTGTTTCGAAGCACCACGTGATGATCGGGTGTGATAGATTCTAACGTTCGAATACAATGGGTGTAAGCCAGATTTACACACGCAATACACTTGGGTTGACTTGACGAGCCTAGCATGTACAGACATGGCCTCGGAACACGGAAGACCGAAAGGTTGAGCATGAGTCGTATAGAAGATACGATCAACATGAAGATGTTCACCGATGTTGACTAGTCCGTCTCACATGATGATCGGACACGGCCTAGTTGACTCGGATCATGTTTCACTTAGATGACTAGAGGGATGTCTATCTGAGTGGGAGTTCATTGAATAATTTGATTAGATGAACTTAATTATCATGAACTTAGTCTAAAATCTTTACACTATGTCTTGTAGATCAAATGGCCCACACTAATGTTGCCCTCAACTTCAACGCGTTCCTAGAGAAAACCAAGATGAAAGATGATGGCAGCAACTATATGGACTGGGTCCGGAACCTGAGGATCATCCTCATAGCTGGAAAGAAAGATTATGTCCTAGAAGCACTGCTAGGTGACGCACCCATCCCAGAGAACCAAGACGTTATGAACACTTGGCAGTCATGTGCTGATGATTACTCCCTCGTTCAGTGCGGCATGCTTTACAGCTTAGAACCGGGGCTCCAAAAGCGTTTTGAGCGACACGGAGCATATGAGATGTTCGAAGAGCTGAAAATGGTTTTCCAAGCTCATGCTCGGGTCGAGAGATATGAAGTCTCCGACAAGTTCTTCAGTTGTAAGATGGAGGAAAATAGTTCTGTCAGTGAGCACATACTCAAAATGTCTGGGTTGCATAACCGCTTGACTCAGCTGGGAGTTAATCTCCCGGATGACGCGGTCATTGACAGAATCCTTCAGTTGCTTCCACCGAGCTACAAGAGCTTTGTGATGAACTTCAATATGCAGGGGATGGAAAAGACCATTCCCGAGGTATATTCAATGCTGAAATCAGCGGAGGTGGAAATCAAAAAGGAACATCAAGTGTTGATGGTGAATAAAACCACTAAGTTCAAGAAAGGCAAGGGTAAAAAGAACTTCAAGACGGACGACAAGGGAGTTGCCGCGCCCGGTAAGCAAGCTGCCGGGAAGAAGTCAAAGAATGGACCCAAGCCTGAGACTGAGTGTTTTTATTGCAAGGGAAGTGGTCACTGGAAGCGGAACTGCCCCAAATACTTAGCGGACAAGAAGGCCGGCAACACTAAAGGTATATGTGATATACATGTAATTGATGTGTACCTTACCAGTACTCGTAGTAGCTCCTGGGTATTTGATACCGGTGCGGTTGCTCACATTTGTAACTCAAAGCAGGAGCTGCGGAATAAGCGGAGACTGGCGAAGGACGAGGTGACGATGCGCGTCGGGAATGGTTCCAAGGTCGATGTGATCGCCGTCGGCACGCTGCCTCTACATTTACCTACGGGATTAGTTTTGAACCTCAATAATTGTTATTTAGTGCCATCTTTGAGCATGAACATTGTATCAGGATCTCATTTAATTCGAGATGGCTACTCATTTAAATCCGAGAATAATGGTTGTTCTATTTATATGAGAGATATGTTTTATGGTCATGCTCCGCTGGTGAATGGTTTATTCTTAATGAATCTTGAGCGTAATGTTACACATATTCATAGTGTGAATACCAAAAGATGTAAGGTTGATAATGATAGTCCCACATACTTGTGGCACTGCCGCCTTGGTCACATAGGTGTCAAACGCATGAAGAAGCTCCATGCAAATGGACTTTTGGAGTCTCTTGATTACGAATCATTTGACACGTGCGAACCATGCCCTATGGGTAAAATGACCAAGACTCCGTTCTCAGGAACAATGGAGCGAGCAACCAACTTATTGGAAATCATACATACTGATGTGTGCGGTCCAATGAGTGTTGAGGCTCGCGGTGGCTATCATTATGTTCTCACCCTCACTGATGACTTGAGTAGATATGGGTATGTCTACTTAATGAAACACAAGTCTGAGACCTTTGAAAAGTTCAAGGAATTTCAGAGTGAGGTTGAAAATTAACGTGACAGAAAAATCAAGTTCTTGCGATCAGATCGTGGGGGAGAATACTTGAGTCATGAATTTGGCACACACTTAAGGAAATATGGAATAGTTTCACAACTCACGCCGCCTGGAACACCTCAGCGTAATTGTCGTGGTTTTGTCACGGCAGATGTCCTAGAGAAAGTACTTAGTCGTGGAGCCATCGCGACGGGTTAGCTTGAAGGGGTTAAAGCGGACACAGGGACGCAAGAGAGTTTATACTAGTTTGGCCCCTTCGATGAAGGTAAAAGCCTACGTCTAGTTGTGATGGAATTGATAGGGTTTCGATGACTAGGGAGCAAACAAGCTTCGCCTATGTCTGGAGTTGTTGTTTGTTGTCCTTGAACCGCCGCCGGGTCGTCCCCTTATATACACGGGTGACGCCCGTCGGTTCACAGAGTCCCAATACCGGCTCATAGATGTGTCCGGTTTGATCTCTACTTATTCCTAACTTACAATACAAGTTAACTACTAACGCCAGTTTACAGCTACAGACCTTGAACCGACCATGGGCCTTGAGCCCTCATCTGCCTTCTTGGGCTTTAACATACTTAACTACTGACGAAGTTAATCCGGCCCAGACAGGCCGGTTTACGCCCAGTAGTAATATCCCCAACATTAGGCCCCAGATTGATTTGAACATGTTCATGTCAATCCTTTAGCAAAAATCTTCATCTTCAACATCTTCTCATAAATTGGTAAACCGCCATGATGTCATCTTCTCTGATTGCTGTAAACCGGAGTGACATCACCTGTCATAACAAAGCTTATCCATTATGCTTCCTTGTTTAATAGATCTGCAGAAATTGAGGCGACAGCTCCGTTTCGTGGCCCCTTGATTGTCGCGCCTGACACATGTCCTTTTGCCTTATAAATAGGACCGAAGGGTCATTTCTTTTCTCCCCTTCGTGCCTTTCTTCTTCATCTTCCTCGCGTCGCCAGCCTCGGAGCTCCGCCGTCGCCGTCAACTTCTGCACCAACCTTGGCCGCTGCATCAACCTGAACGCACCAGAGCACCGCGGCAACCTTCCGCGTCTTCCTCAACTCTGGTAAGCCTTCTGCTCTTCTCAACACAGATCTGTTCTAGGGTTTTGTGTTCTTGCAGTGTTCATCACCTGTTCGTGTTCATATACTAGCTCTTGGATGCATCTGTGAACCCTTGCTCTGTGTAGCGGTAGCTTTTAGTATCCGCCTTTAGTTTCATGCCCAAGACCATAGATCTCACATATATTTCTGCCCATTGATTCAATACTGTTCTGCTTTGAGCTTTTGAATATTTTTCTTATTTTCTGAACTTGCTTCAGATCCAATGCTGTAGATAAATCTTGTGAAATCTGTTTCTGCATACTTATCCATCCGCAATCTTAGCTGTTTCAATGCTTAGATCAGGCGGTTTAACTTTGTAGAAAAAATTGCCAAACCGGTATATACCATTAGTCCCCTTGTTGAACCGCCAGTTGTTGTTGCTTCATAAAACTCCGGTTTAGATAGATCAGTCTCTGGTTTAACATTGCACATACCACTGTACCTTAATCAATGCATTTTTGAACCGGGATCATCTACCTTGTAGATTTCATCATGTCCAAGCAAGTATATGAGTGCAACTGGGTTCCTTCTCGCGTCACAGAGGCTCAACTGGACGACTTAGTCCTGATCGGCGCCTTAGGCAGCAAAGATACCATCCATTGGAGGGCTCCTGGCAAAGAATGCCCTCCCACACCTCAAGAAGGAGAGGTCGCCGTTTTCGTAGATCACTTAGCCCGGGGCTTTAAGCCGCCCGGTTCTAAATTTTACCGGGACATGTTAGCCGATTTTCAACTCCATCCACAAGATACTGGCCCCAACTCTGTTACAAACATGTGTCACTTCCAAGTGCTCTGTGAGGCGTTCTTTCAAGAGGAGCCCACAGTGGAATTGTTCAGAGACCGTTTCCATCTAAACCGCCGTACTGAGTTTACTGATGGCTCCAATACGGAGTTGGGTGGCGTGGCGATTCAGAAAAGGAAAGAGGTCACATACCCTCACGCCAAACTGCACAGCCACCCCAAAGAGTGGAATCAAACATGGTTCTATTGCAAAGACACCTCCCCTACTGGTGAAAATCCCTTGCCTGGCTTTCGTCCGGAGCGGCTCAGCAATACACACCCCTTTCCGCAAAGGTTGACTGCCCAGGAGAGAAGCAAATATGCTCCTCAACTGTCGAAGCTCAGAGCCTTTATGGCCAACGGTTTAACAGGGGTTGATCTCGCCCGCTGTTGGATATCATGGAGCATACTGCCCCTTAGTCAGCGCTCCGGTTTGATGTGTGAGTATACTGGAAGTGTTGATGACCCACTGCGACATTCCAACATCCAGCTCACCGATGAAGAAATCACGGAGGCTGTGAATAAGATGCTGAATGAACCGGAACACATCTGTGCTAAAACCGGCCTACTTCCCTTCTGTGCCACCAACAAACCGCCAGCTGTAAGAGTTTGATTTTTCTTTTTGCTAAATCTGCTATTGATATATCTGGTCATTGTTTAATATCGGTGTCTGTGTAACCAGGGCAATGATCCGTTTTGGAGCAAGAAACTGCCGCAGGAGAAACCAGAAAAACCAGACAAACCGGAAAGAGCAACCCGGCAAAAGACTAAAGCTGTGAAGAAAACTGCCCACAGGAAAAGAACCACCGCATCCTCTAACCCGGCTCCTGATGATGATGTGGATAATCCGGACCTTGAGGTAGGGCTTGACTCACTTGGCTTATTCTTCATGCGTCTTATTGATGATGATATTTGTCAGGATGATGCCGAAGCCAGCCATGCTGATGCTGCAGAGGTAATTATTCTCTCTTCCAATTCAGAACCTTTGCCTTCACCAAAAATCCGTCAGGCAAACCGGAAAGTTAAATTTTCTCATCCTCTTGCTTATTTGGATCCCAAATTTCTTATGAAGACCCAACAACACGAAGCTCGTCGCACAACCCGGCACAGCGGCCAGGTAGTTATCTCCGCCGGTTTACCGAACAGTCCGGTTCGGAAACGCCGTTCAGAGGTCTCTAATTTGCTTGTCAGTGCTTGTCCTAAAGCGGGATGCTTTCGTCAACCTCTTAATCCATCTGACTCTGATTACCAGGTTACTTCCCACTCATCTTCTGGCGAATCATCGGCTACTCAGCTGCCACCGCTCAAAACGGTGCTTGGGTAAGCTATACTTATCATAATATTTGCAGCACATCGCCTTGGAACATATGCTATTTGATTTTGTTATTCCTTTCAGGGCCAAGCCTAGGCCAAGCAAGAAGGCTCGTCTGGACAAAGCGGCCGAAGAAGATGCCGTCCTTGAACCGGGCGAAATACCAGATCTTGAAGCGGCTATTCCTGAGGATATACCCAATGATCCGCCGCAACAAGACGACGATCTTATTGCTGAAGAGAGTCCTATTGATACCTCAAGTCCTGTCAATCAACCCACAAGCTCTATCCGTATTGAGAAATCCACCAGTCCAACAAAGCCTACTGACAAGCCAACAACCCCAGTGCAAACCGGCGATACCAAGGATGATGAGGTTGTCATTACTGGCATTGGCCATATAGAGCCAAGCAATCCTGTCGCTTTGTCCAAACATTCTGCCAAGGAAGAATTTGCTGCCTTTGGCAAAGGCAAGTGGAATGCTGATCTGGCGACTTACGCTGCTCTGAACGCCTAAGAAATCCATTCCGGCTACCTGAACCGGCTGTATACCAGTCGTGACTATGAAGCCGGTCTAGTAAATATGATGAAAGATAAATATGAGGTAACTTCCATATGCTCTTTCCTGTTTGTATATTTCAATTCTTGTTGACGCTCCTAGCCCCCGAGGACCGGTTTGTAATCTTATTTCAAACTGGGACTTACTAATACAAATCTTAATGCTTTGAAATTCGCTGGTGTAGTCCCCAAGGGCCGGTTCAACTTAGTGTAGTTAAACCGGGACTTTAAGTAATTGAGATCGCCGCATTAGAATATATATGAGCAAATAGCCATTAGCCCCAAGTGCCAAGTTGAATACTTGTATTGATCTTGGGACTTTGCAAGCAATTGAAAGATGAAGATCGAATATGCATTAGCCCCCAGGTGCCAAGTGCATAACTTGTTATGTGGTTGGTACTTCAATCCTTGTACCGTTTTGCTGAATCATATAACTGTCTGCATGCAGGCTGAGCTGAAGATGAAAGAAAGCCAAGTCGCCGACCTCCAAGATAATTTGAAATCCCAACAAGCTGAAACCTCCAAAGCAAAAGAGGAATTAACCAGCACTTTAAGCGCCATGGAACAGCTTAAGGAGAGCTTCAAGAATAAGCGGGCGGATTGGGCCACTGAAAAATCCGCTTTAATCAAACGAGCAAAAGATGCCGAGGCTGCACTCAAACTGGTGGCAGATGAACTGACCAGCATAAAGCGGCACGTGCATGCCATGACCACTGCTATCTTTGGTAAGCCGGTTTGACTTCTGAACTTATTCTGCCGTCTTACAGAGCTGCCGGTTTGTTAACCCTTTATGATATTTTAGGGACACGCATTGGTCACTTGGGGTCAGATGTGCGGAAGAAATTGAAAGCCGCCTATACGTTGGTCGAACAACTATACACTGGTGCACAGCGGATCATCTGTACTACATCCCACAACAAGCCGGCGCCCACCTTGATTCAGGACACTCTGATGAAACTGTCGGTGCTTCCTGCCCGGGTTGAAGAGCTGAAGAAATCTGCTGCTCGAACCAGTGCGATCAATGCCTTAAACCGGGCAAAAGCTTGGGTGCCGGATTTTGATCCTATTAAAGCGGCTCAGGGCTATCCCAGCTTGAAGGAAGACGGGTCAGAGTTTGGTGAAGCGGATCTGTGAGCAATAAACTGGGAGGTGCGTCCGCTAGCTTGTCAATTGGCTGAAGAAGCAGACTTGTCTCATTATCAAGCCCAATATGACAATCAAAACAAGCGAATAGCTGCACCAATTCATGAAGCGGAAAATCTTATCCCTCCAATCCGTAAGCATACTTACGCTCCCGATATTGACCCGTCGTTGCTGATCCATGATGAAGCTGTTTTCAAGCATTAATGGGAATCGACTGGACAATTGTTGATTTCCAGCCGCTGGGTAGAGAAACTGAAGCTGAAGCGGCGCAGGATGACCCACAACCATCAGGCCAGGCTGGTGACCAAGCTTGAACCGGAGGCCGGTTTAAAACTGCTTCTCCTTTGCGAAAAACAATGATCTTATTGTGGGCACCGTGTTGCCTTGTAATAGGCTAGCTGATACCTTTGATGTTGATATGCCTTCGTGCATAATCGCTGCCACTTGCTCTTCCTTTGGGTGATGAATTGTCCAAAGTACTTTCTGCAATAAAAAATCTTCAAGTGCCACCGCGGTTGTACCGTCAGGCGGAATATGATGTCTGCATTCATGAAATCAAAACATCCGAAATTTTTAAGTATATGACCAAATTTTTGAGATACATAATACCTGCCATCGTTGAGCGTGAAGTTGGCTTGGCCAATCTTGAAGCGGAGTTTTATAAACCCACACTGTTGGAGGAGATAGCAGCTCCCATATATATGACGCCGGTTTACTATGTAAACCGTGCCGGGTTATAATAAATACTGTGTTACTCCATAAGAGGATGTTAACAAAAAAGATCAAACCGAGCAAATAGTCTCCGGATTGAAATGAACCGTGTTCCGTCAATTGACAGTGTGAACCGGTTGAAAACTTTGTCGGTTTAAAAAACACAATAAAAAGAAAGAAATATCTTTCAAAGAAAAGTATGAAGCAAAGGCAATGACAAAACCGTTTGCAAAAAAGGCTTATTTGAGCTAATCAGATGGCGTTACCATGGCCGAACACGACCAAGCTCCCGATAGGTGTAACTATGGTTCTAGTCAGCCAGGTCCCCAAATGAAACCGTGGCATTTATGCCGATCAAGTGGCATGGCAATGGTTCGGGTTCGACCAAGCCCCCAAGTGATTCTGTGGCCTTAGGCTGATCAAGAGGCATGACTGGTTCAGACGTGACCAAGTCCCCAAGTGATCTGGTGGCTCTCGCCTATCAAGAGGTATTGTATTGGTTCGGACACGACCAAACCCCCAAGTGATATAACATGATGCTTTTTTTTAAAAAGCCAACTCAAGGGGTAAACCGGAGGCCGCTTTAGAACAACTCCGTGTAACCACACATGATGTAAAAGAACAGATACCCCGCTTTAGCTGAGGTTCCGGTTTATTATATTTAATCATAATATATACATCATCGTAATATGTACATAAGTAGAGCCAATGGCTCAGGTATAGTAAGGGCGAAGATGAGCTATGTTCCACGGCCTGTTGGTCTCCTCCTCTGATGTACGTGAGTCCTTATGCTCTCGAATATCGATCAGATAGTATGACCCGTTGTGCAGATTCTTGCTGACCACGAAAGGCCTCTCCCAAGGTGGGGATAGCTTATGCATATCAGTCTGATCTTGGATGAGCCGAAGCACCAAATCTCCTTCCTGAAAGGTTCTGGTTCTGACTCGGCGAATGTGATAACGACGAAGATCCCGTTGGTAAATCGCTGAGCGGGCAGCTGCTATGTCACGTTCTTCATCCAACAGGTCCAAATCATCTTGTCGTGTTGTCTCATTGTCCGCTTCAACATAAGCCGCCACACGGGGTGAATCATGACGGATATCACTGGGGAGAACCGCCTCCGCTCCGTAAACCATGAAGAACGGTGTGTATCCTGTTGATCTGTTGGGTGTAGTATTGATGCTCCATAACACAGATGGTAATTCTTCTACCCAACAACCCGGTGTTCTCTGCAAAGGAACCATAAGCCGGGGCTTGATTCCTTTCAAGATCTCTTGATTAGCCCTTTCTGCTTGACCATTGGACTGTGGATGTGCCACCGATGAAACATCGAGCCGGATGTGCTCCCGTTCGCAGAACTCCTTCATGGCACCTTTGGAAAAATTGGTACCATTATCTGTGATGATACTGTGTGGAAAGCCAAACCGAAAAATCACTTTTTTGATGAACTGAACCGCCGTGGCCGCATCACACTTGCTAACAGGTTCTGCCTCCACCCACTTTGTAAACTTGTCAACCGCCACCAGGAGGTGGGTCTTCTTATCTTTGGACCTTTTGAAAGGCCCAACCATATCCAGCCCCCAAGTCGCAAACGGCCAAGTAATTGGAATCATTCTCAATTCTTGAGCCGGTACATGAGCACGCTTTGAAAACTTTTGGCAACCATCACATCGTCTGACCAGATCCTCCGCATCACCATGATCAGTTAACCAATAGAAGCCATGGCGAAACGCTTTAGCCACCAGAGATTTTGAACCGGCATGGTGACCACAATCTCCTTCGTGGATCTCACGCAAAATTTCACGGCCTTCTTCAGGAGACACACAGCGTTGAAACGCCCCTGACACACAGCAATGATGCAACTCACCGTTGATAATAGTCATGGACTTGGATCGTCGGATTATCTATCGGGCCAGAGTCTCATCCTCTGGTAACTCGCCCCGGTTCTTGTACGCCAGGTAAGGAAGCGTCCAATCCGGAATAACGTGAAGAGCTGCCACCAATTGAGCCTCCGGATCAGGAATAGCCAAATCCGCTTCACTAGGGATCTTGACCGACGGGTTGTGCAGCACATCCAGAAAAACATTGGGCGGGACCGGTTTGCGCTGAGAGCCTAGCCGGCTTAAAGCGTCCGTCGCTTCATTCTTCCGCCGGTCCACGTGGTCCACCTGATAGCCTTTAAAGTGACCTGCAACAATATCCACCTCACGACGATATGCTGCCATGAGTGGGTCCTTGGAATCCCAAGTGCCAGATACTTGCTGAGCCACAAGGTCTGAGTCACCGAAGCACTTAACTCGACTTAGATTCATCTCCTTAGCCATCCGGAGACCGTGGAGCAAGGCTTCATACTCAGCTGCATTGTTAGTACAAGGGAACATTAAGCGAAGAACGTAACAAAACTTATCACCTCGTGGGGAAGTTAATACGACTCCAGCCCCCGAGCCTTCCAATTGCCTGGATCCGTCAAAAT
Source organism: Triticum urartu (assembly GCF_056163025.1). NCBI lineage: Eukaryota > Viridiplantae > Streptophyta > Magnoliopsida > Poales > Poaceae > Triticum > Triticum urartu. The sequence goes on along the minus strand of NC_141879.1, from coordinate 267,167,948 downwards.
GGATGGTCCAATATGTGTCCGGCTTTTCTTCAGGTGCTTGCATTTCCATCCAATCATTCATGAAATCAACAAGTGCTTGAGACTTAACCGCCGTCCGAGGCACATACTTCAATCCGTGTGGCCCAAGCTCTATAGCCCACTTGGCAATCCGGCTAGTTGCTTCCCAGTTCTGGATGATATCCCCCAAAGGAGCAGAACTGACCACCGTAATTGGGTGCCCTTGGAAGTATTGTTTAAGCTTCCGGCTTGCCATAAAAACTCCATACACCAACTTCTGCCAATGCGGATACCTTTGCTTGGACCCAATGAGTACCTCATTGATATAATAGACTGGACGTTGAACCGGATGCTCCTTACGTGCCTCCTTTCGCTCCACCACAATAGCCACGCTGACCGCCCGAGCATTAGCAGCAACATATAGCAGTAACGGCTCCTTGTCAATGGGAGCGGCGAGCACAGGCGGATTGGCCAATTGCCGCTTTAAGTCCTCAAATGCTTCATCAGCAGCAGAACTCCAGACAAACTGATCCGTCTTCTTCAACATCTGATACAAAGGGATTGCCTTCTCACCAAAACGACTGATAAACCGGCTTAACGCGGCAATCCAGCCTGCCAGGCGTTGAACATCATTGATACACTTCGGTTTAGCCAGGGAGGTGATGGCTGTGATCTTCTCCGGATTAGCCTCAATTCCCCTATTGGACACCAGAAAACCCAATAACTTGCCCGCCGGTACACCAAAGACGCACTTGTCCGGATTAAGCATCATCTTGTATGTCCTCAGGTTGTCAAAGGTTTCCTTCAAATCATCAATCAGAGTCTCCTTCTCCCTGGATTTAACCACGATATCATCCACGTAAGCATGTACATTACGGCCAATCTGTTTGTGAAGACAATTTTGCACACACCGTTGATAAGTTGCCTGGGCACTCTTGAGCCCAAAGGGCATAGACACATAGCAGAAGGCTCCAAAGGGAGTTATGAACGCCGTCTTCTCCTGGTCCTTAACTGCCATTTTGATCTGATGATAGCCAGAATATGCATCCAAAAAACTTAAACGCTCACAACCCGCTGTAGCATCAATAATTTGATCAATACGGGGGAGGGCAAAAGGATCTGCTGGACAAGCCTTATTAAGATCTGTGTAATCCACACACATGCGCCAGGTGCCGTTTTTCTTAAGGACCAGCACCGGATTGGCAAGCCACTCAGGGTGAAAAACTTCAACAATAAAGCCAGCTGCTAAGAGCCTGGCTACCTCTTCTCCAATCGCCTTGCGTCTTTCTTCGTTAAACCGGCGGAGGAACCGTTTCACCGGTTTGTATTTAGGATCCACATTAAGGGTGCGCTCAGCGAGTTGCCTCGGTACACCTGGCATGTTAGAGGGCTTCCATGCAAAAATGTCCCGATTCTCATGGATGAACTCGATGAGCGTGCTTTCCTATTTCGGATCCAAGTTGGCACTGATGCTGAACTGCTTGGACGAATCGCCAGGTACAAAGTCAACAAGCTTAGTTTCTGCTGCTGATTTGAACTTCAGGGCCGGATCATGCTCCGTAGTTGGCTTCTTTAATGGAGTCATGTCCGCCGGATCAACATTGTCCTTATAATACTTCAGCTCCTCGGTGGCACAAACCGACTCTGCATAGGCCGCATCTCCTTCCTCGCACTCCAAAGCGATTTTGCGGCTTCTGTGAACCGTTATTGTCCCCTTGTGACCTGGCATCTTGAGCTGCAAATACACATAACAGGGCCGTGCCATAAAGTTGGTGTAGGCCGGTCGCCCAAACGGGGCGTGATATGGACTTTGGATTTTCACCACTTCAAACGTCAATGTCTCCGACCTGGAATCATGATCATCCCCAAAGGCCACTTCCAGAGCTATCTTACCAACAGCATATGCTGATTTGCCAGGTACTACACCGTGGAACACTGTATTAGACGGTTTGAGATTTTTATCTGTTAGTCCCATACGACGGAAGGTCTCATAGTACAAGATATTAATGCTGCTCCCTACATCCATGAGCACTTTGGTGAACTTGTAACCTCCCACTTGAGGCGCCACCACCAGAGCCAACTGACCCAGATTATCAACTTGGGGAGGGTGATCCTCTCTGCTCCATATGATTGGCTGTTCAGACCAGCGTAGATAACAGGGTATGGCCGGTTCAACAGAGTTGACTGCCCGCCTCTGAACCTTCTGGTCTCGCTTGTCCAAGCTAGTGGTGAACACATGGTACTGCCCACTACTCAACTGCTTTGGGTTGCTCTGGTAACCTGACTGTTGCTGCTGTTGGTTGTAACCACCCTGGTTGTTCTGACTATTTTGATTATTATGTCCGCCCGGATTACCATTAAATCCTGAACCGGAATTTCCTCCACCGTAACCCGGCCCGGACCCTGAGCCACCGCCAGAGCTGTGATCATACCGGAAAGCATTAGAATTCTTGAACTCCTGCATAATGAAGCAATCATTCCAAAGGTGGTTTGCTGGCGCCTCCTTCGTCCCATGTCTTGGACAGGGCTGGCTCAGTAGATAGTTTAGGCGGTCCGGGTTAGGGTTGGGTGCCCCGTTGCGATTTTTCGGTTTACCCTTGCGTCGCTGGCCATTGTCCTGTGTGTCGGTATTAGCCAAAAAGTCCATGTTACCATACGCTTTACGCTTGCCTCCACCACCATTGCCTGCCCAGTGATGCTGATGACCTTTGGAGTTGCTGTTCCTCTTTCCCTTCCCTGCCTTGTCATCATCAGATTCGGGATCCTTGGTACTATCAGAATCAGCATACTTTACCAAAGCAGCCATGAGGGTCCCCATGTTAGTGCAATGATGCTTCATCCGTCCCAACTTTAGTTTTAGGGGCCCAAACCGGCAGTTGCCTTCTAGGGTTAATACAACGGTGTCAGCGTTGATGCGGTCTGATGAATGCAACACTTGTGAAACCCGGCGCACCCAATGAGTCGTCGATTCTCCTTCCTCCTAGACGCAGGCAGCTAAGTCCACTATCGACATAGGCTGTTTACATGTATCCTTGAAATTGCTGATGAACTGGGCTCCTAATTGGGCCCATGAACTGATAGAATTAGCCGGCAAGCTTTTTAACCAAGTACGGGCCGTTCCTTCAAGCATCATGGTGAAGTATTTCGCACACGCCGCGTCATCCACATCAAGCATCTCCATGGCCATCTCATAGCTCTCCACCCATGTCTCTGGAGGTTGATCCGCCGTGTAATTTGGTACTTTGCGCGGGCCTTTGAAATCCTTGGGCAGGCGCACATTGCGTAAAGCGGGGACAAGGCAAGGCACCCCCAAAGAACTAGAAGTAACACCAGGTTCAATCGAGATAGTTGGACGAACCGGCGTGAGCTGCCGAGCCTGATGCTGTGCGGCTAACTCGGCCTCCCTGCGCGCTCGGGCCCGGTCCACCACTTCCTGAGCGTTATCAGCACCACCCGCCGGGTTGTTTCCACGGGGTGCTCCACGTCGTTCATTACTCGACACTGCCGGTTCATCCATATGTCTGCTATAGCTCCGGCTTGGACGGGGGGTCGAGTGGATCCAGTCGCGGCTGTACGAGTATGCTTCCTGTTGGACCAAAGCTGTCCTCAGAAGCTCCTTGACCTGTCGCGTCTCTACTGCCTGCGGCGAGTCACCTTCAATTGGAATGGCCTCCAGCCGTGTAGCAGCGGCGACGAGATTATCCATTGGGTTGGAGTAGTGACCCGGAGGTATAACGGTGTTTTGACAAGGCGGGTCCATCCGACGAGGCTGAACCGGCGCACCGGTCTCAGGAGCTTCCACCCGGTTTCCCTCCAGCGGATTACTGGTTCCTGCTCCTGGGGTGTTGAAAAGGTCTCTGGCCTCGAAAACCGAAGGCACACGGGATCGATACTTCCTCCTCATGACTTCCTACGACGCGTTCTGGTCCAATATGAGCCTGTAGGCTTGTGCGTCTAGAGCGGCCCGCTCTGTGGCCATCCTGGTGTCCTCAGCTGCCAGATCCGCCTTGGCCTGGGTGATCTGTTCCTTTACCTTTGCAATTTCTGCATTGTGGACGTCCTGATCCGCCGGATTAGCTTCCGCCATAAGCACAGCCAATGCATCAAATAGCTCCGATAGAACTTGAGCCGGCGGGCGCACAGGGCCTCCTGCCCCGGCGGCCGTCGCTGCTGCTAAACCGGAGGTTGTTGCCGCAGTGGTCGAAGAATGAAGCGCTGCTTGTGTGCCGGCCATGAATATTCCAACTCGGTTGGGCAGATCAGAGGGGTCCGGAATACTGTCGCCATCGGAACAGCCCCCAATCCGGCCATCTTGTAGCTGATAAAGAGATTCGGTTTCTCCGGTCGATGACTCGTCATCGGAACAAACGACGGTCTCGCCGCGAGATTCCGATCCGTCCTTATAACTTCCTCCATGGATGACTCCCACAAAGGCACGCTTCATGGCCGGTTTAACCCGGGCGGATCGCGCACGCTGAGCCGTCTCGACGAGGTCGGTGCAGATGTCCGGCTCAGGGCCCGGTTCACCGATCTTGCCAATGAAAATGTGAATGCCACCAAAGGGGACCCGGTACCCGTACTCAACTGAGCCAGCCTCGGGGCCCCAGCCTGCGTCGTCGATGTAGAGCTTGCCGCGACGACTCTTAGTCATCCGGCCTACAGCGTAGCCCTCGAGTCCTTCAAAGCGGCCCTCCAAGAACCTGAAACCATCATGCGATAGCCCCACGGTGGGCGCCAACTGTCGTGGTTTTGTCATGGCAGATGTCCTAGAGAAAGGACTTAGTCGTGGAGCCATTGCGACGGGTTAGCTTGAAGGGGTTAAAGCGGACACAGGGACGCAAGAGAGTTTATACTAGTTCGGCCCCTTCGATGAAGGTAAAAGCCTACGTCTAGTTGTGACGGAATTGATGGGGTTTCGATGACTAGGGAGCAAACAAGCTTCGCCTATGTCTCGAGTTGTTGTTTGTTGTCCTTGAACCGCCGCCGGGTCGTCCCCTTATATACACGGGTGACGCCCGTCGGTTCACAAAGTCCCAATACCGGCTCATAGATGTGTCCAGTTTGATCTCTACTTATTCCTAACTTACAATACAAGTTAACTACTAATGCCGGTTTATGGCTACAGACCTTGAACCGACCATGGACCTTGAGCCCTCATCTGCCTTCTTGGGCTTTAACATACTTAACTACTGACGAAGTTAATCCGGCCCAGACAGGCTGGTTTACGCCCAGTAGTAATATCCCCAACAGTAATGGTGTGTCCGAACGTCGTAGTCGCACTCTATTGGATATGGTGCGATCTATGATGTCTCTTATCGATTTACCGCTGTCATTTTGGGGCTATGCTTTAGAGACTGCCGCATTCACTTTGAATAGGGCTCCATCGAAATCTGTTGAGACGACACCGTATGGATTATGGTTTGGGAAGAAACCTAAGCTGTCGTTTCTAAAAGTTTGGGGATGCGATGCTTATGTCAAGAAACTTCAACCTGAAAAGCTCGAACCCAAATCGGAAAAATGCGTCTTCATAGGATACCCTAAAGAAACTATTGGGTATACCTTCTACCTCAGATCCGAAGGCAAGATCTTTGTTGCCAAGAATGGATCCTTTCTAGAGAAAGAGTTTCTCTCGAAAGAAGTAAGTGGGAGGAAAGTAGAACTTGATGAAGTATTGCCTCTTGAACCGGAGAGTGGCGCAGCTCAGGAAATTGTTCCTGAGGTGCCTGCACCGACTAGAGAGGAAGTTGATGATGATGATCATGAAACTTCAGATCAAGTTGCTACTGAACTTCGTAGGTCCACAAGGACACGTTCCGCACCAGAGTGGTACGGCAACCCTGTCTTGGAAATCATGTTGTTAGACAACGGTGAACCTTCGAACTATGAGGAAGCGATGGCGGGCCCAGATTCCGACAAATGTCTCGAAGCCATGAAATCCGAGATAGGATCCATGTATGAAAACGAAGTATGGACTTTGACTGACTTGCCCGATGATCGGCGAGCCATAGAGAATAAATGGATCTTTAAGAAGAAGACAGACGCGGATGGTAATGTAACCATCTATAAAGTTCGGCTTGTCGCTAAGGGTTATCGACAAGTTCAAGGGGTTGACTACGATGAGACTTTCTCACCCGTAGCGAAGCTGAAGTCTGTCTGAATCATGTTAGCAATTGCCGCATTCTATGATTATGAGATACGGCAAATGGACATCAAAACGCCATTCCTTAATGGTTTCCTTAAGGAAGAATTGTATATGATGCAGCCGGAAGGTTTTGTCGATCCTAAGAATGCTGACAAGGTGTGCAAGCTCCAACGCTTGATTTATGGGCTGGTGCAAGCATCTCGGAGTTGGAACATTCGTTTTGATGAGATGATCAAAGCGTTTGGGTTTACGCAGACTTATGGAGAAGCCTGCATTTACAAGAAAGTGAGTGGGAGCTCTGTAGCATTTCTCATATTGTATGTGGATGACATACTGTTGATGGGAAATGATATAGAATTCTTGGAAAGCATAAAGGCCTATTTAAACAAGTGTTTTTCAATGAAGGATCTTGGAGAAGCTGCTTACATATTAGGCATCAAGATCTATAGAGATAGATCGAGACGCCTCATTGGTCTTTCACAGAGTACGTACCTTGACAAGATATTGAAGAAGTTCAATATGGATCAGTCAAAGAAGGGGTTCTTGCATGTATTGCAAGGTACGAGATTGAGCACGGCTCAATGCCCGACCACGGCAGAAGATAGAGAAAAGATGAGTGTCGTCCCCTATGCCTCGTCCATAGGGTCTATCATGTATGCTATGCTGTGTACCAGGCCTGATGTAAACCTTGCCGTAAGTTTGGTAGGAAGGTACCAAAGTAATCCTGGCATGGAACACTGGACAGCGGTCAAGAATATCTTGAAGTACCTGAAGAGGACTAAGGATATGTTTCTCGTTTATGGAGGTGACGAAGATCTCGTCGTAAAGGGTTACGTCGATGCTAGCTTCGACACAGATCTGGATGACTCTAAGTCACAAACCGGATACGTGTATATTTTGAATGGTGGGGCAGTAAGCTGGTGCAGTTGCAAGCAAAGCGTTGTGGCGGGGTCTACATGTGAAGCGGAGTACTTGGCAGCCTCGGAGGCAGCACAAGAAGCAATCTGGGTGAAGGAGTTCATTACCGACCTAGGAGTCATACCCAATGCGTCGGGCCCGATGACTCTCTTCTGTGACAACACTGGAGCCATTGCCCTTGCCAAGGAGCCCAGGTTTCACAGGAAGACCAGGCATATCAAGCGTCGCTTCAACTCCATTCGTGAAAGTGTTCAAAATGGAGACATAGATATTTGTAAAGTACATACGGACCTGAATGTGGCAGATCCGTTGACTAAACCTCTCCCTAGAGCAAAACATGATCAACACCAGAACTGCATGGGTGTTCGATTCATCACAATGTAACTAGGTTATTGACTCTAGTGCAAGTGGGAGACTGTTGGAAATATGCCCTAGAGGCAATAATAAAATGGTTATTATTATATTTCTTTGTTCATGATAATTGTCTATTATTCATGCTATAATTGTGTTATCCGGAAATCGTAATACATGTGTGAATACATAGACCACAACACGTCCCTAGTGAGCCTCTAGTTGACTAGCTCGTTGATCAAAAGATAGTCATGGTTTCCTGACTATGGACATTGGATGTCATTGATAACAGTATCACATCATTAGGAGAATGATGTGATGGACAAGACCCAATCCTAAGCATAGCTCAAAGATCGTGTAGTTCGTTTGCTATAGCTTTTCCGAATGTCAAGTATCATTTCCTTAGACCATGAGATTGTGCAACTCCCGGATACTGTAGGAGTGCTTTGGGTGTGCCAAACGTCACAACGTAACTGGGTGACTATAAAGGTACACTACGGGTATCTCCGAAAGTGTCTGTTGGGTTGGCACGAATCAAGACTAGGATTTGTCATGACGGAGAGGTATCTCTGGGCCCACTCGGTAATGCATCATCATAATGAGCTCAATGTGACCAAGTGGTTGATCACGAGATCATGCATTACGGTGCGAGTAAAGTGACTTGCCGGTAACGAGATTGAACGAGGTATTGGGATACCGACGATCGAGTCTCGGGCAAGTAACATACCGATTGACAAAGGGAATTGTATAGGGGATTGATTGAATCCTCGACATCGTGGTTCATCCGATGAGATCATCGAGGAGCATGTGGGAGCCAACATGGGTATCCAGATCCCGCTGTTGGTTATTGACTGGAGAGTTGTCTCGGTCATGTCTGCGTGTCTCCCGAACCCGTAGGGTCTACACACTTAAGGTTCGGTGACGCTAGGGTTGTTGAGATATTAGTATACTGTAACCCGAAAGTTGTTCGGAGTCCCGGATGAGATCCCGGACGTCACGAGGAGTTTCGGAATGGTCCGAAGGTGAAGATTTATATATAGGAAGTCAAGTTTCGGCCATCGGGAAAGTTTTGGGGGTAATCGGTATTGTATCGGGACCACCGAAAGGGTCCCGGGGGTCCACCGGGTGGGGCCACCTATCCCGGAGGGCCCCATGGGCTGAAGTGGGAGGGGAACGAGCCCCTAGTGGGCTGGTGCGCCCCCCATGGGCCTCCCCCTGCGCCTAGGGTTGGAAACCTAGGGATGGGGGCGCCCCACTTGGCTTGGGGGGCACTCCACCCCCCTTGGCCGCCACCCCCTAGGGGTCCTATATATAGTGGGGGGGAGGGAGGGCAGCCGCACCCTAGCCCCTGGCGCCTCCCTCTCCCTCCCGTGACACTTCTCCCTCTCCCAGATCTTGGCGAAGCCCTGCCAAGATCACCGTTGCTTCCACCACCACGCCATCGTGCTGCTGGATCTCCATCAACCTCTCCTTTCCCCTTGCTGGATCAAGTTGGAGGAGACGTCTTCCCAACCGTACGTGTGTTGAACGCGGAGGTGCCGTCCATTCGGCGCTAGGGCATCGGTGATTTGGATCACGGCGAGTACGACTCCATCAACCCCGTTCTTTTGAACGCTTCCGCTCGCGATCTACAAGGGTATGTAGATGCACTCCCCTCTCCCTCGTTGCTAGATGACTCCATAGATTGATCTTGGTGATGCGTAGAAAATTTTAAAATTCTTCTACGTTCCCCAACAGAAGGTACCGACTCCGTCAAGGAATCCAAATTGGATGCGCTTCAAAGTCAACTTGACAAGTTCAAAATGAAGGATGGTCAAGGTGTCGCTGAAATGTACTCTAGGCTTGCTCTCATCACAAATGCGATTGCCGGCTTAGGAAGTGAGGAGATGACCGACAGATTCATCATAAAGAAGATCCTAAGAGCCTTGGATAGAAAATATGATACCGTGTGCACATTGATCCAAATGACGCCCAATTACAAAGATCTCAAGCCAACGAAAGTCATTGGAAGAATTGTAGCTCATGAGATGTCATTTAAGGATAAGGAAGAGCTCCACAACAAGTCAAGTGGTGCTTACAAAGACTCATGTGATGCTCCCACATCATCCAGTGAGAAACAAACCTTCAACGAAGAATTGAGCCTAATGGTGAAGAACTTCAACAAGTTTACAAGAGTAGAAGCAAGGAAATAAGTTCCAAGTCAAGGTCCTACAATGACAAAAGATCTTCTAGTCATGAGCGCAATTGCTACAATTGTGGAAGACCCAGACACTATTCCAATGAGTGTACGGCTCCCTACAAAAAAAGAGAAGATTCTCCCAAAAGAAGAAGTAGAAGAGAAGAATCACCACCAAGAGAGAGAAGGAGTAGAGATGACCGTTATGAACGAAGAACATCACGGAGAAGCAAGGATTCGGAAAGGAAGGACAAGTCATCAAAGAGCTACACAAAACAAAAACATCAAGCTCATGTTGGTGAATGGGTATCCGGCTCCGACTCCGACAATCACTCTGAAAGAAGTTACCACTCCGACTCCGAATACACTCAAGATGAAGGTGTTGCCGGTCTAGCACTTGTGTCAACCAACTCCTACGACATATTTGAGTCACCAAATGAAGGAATTGGAAGATGCTTCATGGCTAAAGGCCCAAAGGTATCACACCCCGAGTATGTTGATTTCAATAGTGATGAAGATGATTTGCTAGGTGATGATGATTTACTTGTTGACAACTCCAATTATGAAAACTATGATGAACTTGCTATTAATCATGCTAATCAAGATAAAACGAATGGCAATTATAAGAAGGATATTGAGCGTCTAACTAAAGAACTAAACACTCTTAAGTTAGCTCATGAAACTACCTTGGAAGATCATCAAGAACTTTTAAAGACTCATGAGAAGCTACGCTTTGAAAAACTCAACCTTAAGCAAGAGCATGAGTTCTAGCAATCAATGATGATCTTTGCAAGAAAAGGTCTTCTTACATTGCCAAGCGTTTACTCTTGTCTACTTACATGCCACAAGTTAAATCTAGCAACAAGAACAAGAAAGATTCTTCCTCTAGTAGTAACAACAATCATGCTAAATCCAATGTTGTTGCTTCTAGTAGTTCTCTTGATTCCACTAATGATTCTCTTAGCCAAGTTACACTTGAGCAAGAAAATAGCTTATTGAAGGGAATTATAGAGAAAAAGGTGTTTACAAGAGTCTTGCCGGAAGCAAGCAATTTGAGGAAGTTGTACGCAAGCAAGGAAGACACCGGAAGAATCAAGGTGTTGGTTTTGAATGAAAGTTCAACGCCAATGGAGTTGAGTGGGAAGAAGATCAATACCCCAAGATGAAGTTTGTTCCTCAACAAGAGAAGTATGATCCTACTTATTTCCAAGGAACACAAGCTCAAGATGATCTTCCACCATAATAACACAAGCTAAAAGGCAAGGACAAGCTTCAAGAGGAGATTGATGCATTTGAAGAAGCACCTAAGGCCTTGGTCAAGTGGGTTCCCAAGACTACATCAAGTTCCACTTCATCAAGTACGACTACAACTCGAAGGATTCCCATCAATATGGTGTGGATCCCTAAGAAGAAGAACTAGAGAGTTCTTGAGGGTGACTCCGCCAACATACTTCACTCTTATCATCTTGGCAAGGACAAGTGCAAACAACTTCCATATCTTGCACTAGTTCAAGGAGTCACAAACCCTCTTGTTGGTAAGACAAGGGACAAGGTAACCTAATGCATTCATGGACATCATCTCATGTGAATATCACTCTATGTCTATGGATATCCTTGTTTGTTCCTTGTGGGACTAACCCGTGTAGGCATTTAAAGTGCAACTCACTCCAAAAGATTGCTCCGAATGATCTACATCAACATTGAGCATCTACATCTCCAACACCTACATGAAGTCATCATCGACAAAACCCAAGGTTAGTTCATCCCTCTTAGGGGGGATATCACATCTAGGGGGAGCTTTACTCTAATCAATTGAGCTAAAGCAACTCTAATGATGTGAGCACAACAATGCTTTATGTAAAAGTGGCAACCCCACTTGTGCTTAAACAATGAGTATGACCTATGATCAAATGTTCTCATTTGACTCCTAAGTCAATATACTCATATATAGATGACCTAGTCATCGCCAAATTGCTTGATAGATGCTAGAGTGATTGTGCATGCTTTGTCACATATTTCATTTGTCATTTTATTGTGTGAGCATGTTAGATGCATATTTTACTCATTCGAGGACATCCATTTGTTGCTTTGATTGTTTGGCTTTTTCTCTTTTGCCAAATGGATGGACAAGAATGCCTAAGAACTCCCTCTAGCTATCTATGCTTTTCTTGTCTCAAACTCCATTCATGCTACATCACAAAGTTTGATCAAGTCAGATTCGAACCACTCTGTGTGAGGAGCACTTGGAGTCCCCGATTCGTCATAGACTTAAACTTCAAAAACCTCTTTGCGTATTTCGGTATGACCGAGTCATCCATTTCGGTCACACCGAGATCACTAAGTTGATCTGGGTTTTCAATCTCGGTGCAACCGATTTGAACTTTTTGGTCACACCGAGTTGCAGTAACCGCTTGCAATTCTGCATCTCATTGCCACCGAGTTGTTCCACTCGGTCACACCGACAGGGTCGGGATATATAAACCCACGGGTGAGATTTTGGAAATTTCTTCGAAACCTCTCAGCCCGCGCGTATCCTGCTCTGCCGCCTCGGGTCTCCGGATCGTCTTCTCACCACCCGCGACCTCCCTCCGCTGGTTTCCATCACCGTCAACGGAATTCTGCCCCTCTGTTGCCGCCATAGCAAACTCTGCCGAACTAGGGTACGAGTTCGATCCTTTGTGCTATTCTTTTAACTCTGATTCGTAGCACATTGCTTTGCCATGATCATCACCATGTATGCAAACACTATATCCACTGAAAACATCCTTTAGGTTAGAGTTGAATTGAAAATTTAGGGTTAGGTTTCCGCCGAAACCATCTCGGACCGACCGAGTTGTGGAACTCGGTACCACCGATTCAGCTCAGGCCATTGCACTTGCACTTTCGGTCTGATCGAAAACTGCAAATCGGTGTGACCGAGTTCGATATTTTGTGAAACCCTAGCAGTCTCGGTGCCACCGAACCGTGACTTGGTCTGACCGAGTTCACTAGTTTAGGTTCCAAAAGCTACTTCGGTATCACCGAGTTTACAAATGAGTAGCTCTGAAATGCTTTCTGTGGAGAACTAAAACTAAATTTTTAAGTCATCTGTTTTGCAAAAACTCTGCACTTTGTGATGCTCATACACTCTACCTCATCTATATCTATTCACAGGGTCCGCTGTCAGTAAGATTGCAGAAATGTCTGATTAAAGCGATAGCCAGAACAGGTCTGAAGAACAAGTGCAATTGAGTGAGGGCACTAGTCCCTCAAGAAGTTATGATGAGGGCAGCAGGAGCACACCAAGTAACTTGCCCAAAGCAGCCACTAGGTCAAGGAAGAAGAAAACCTCAGATTCTGAAGATGAGGACTATGTGGCTGTTGAGGAGGAAGTCAGCTCCAAGAAGAAGGTGCTGAAGAAAGAATATGGGTCAGCTGCTACAACTAAGCCTGGCTTGCACAAGAAGGCCCCTGCCAAGAGGGTGCCAACCTTAAAGGTTAGAGCCTCAACTGCTGAAACCTCCATGCCAACTAGAGAGGCTGTTGGAGAAGGAAAGAAGAGGAAGGAAAGGGTCAAGAATACCACTACCAAAGTGCTTGGTAGATCCTCCATTATGGGAGATCCAGAAGAAGAGGAAGAGGATGCTACTCTAGCTCCCAAGTCTCAGAAGCTCATGGGAGATGCTATCAAATCAGGGGCCACTGCTCCATCAAAGCCCGAGTCTACTCCCAAAGCTCAAGATCAGAAACCTCCAAAGCCCAAGAGAAACACTAGAAGTATTCCTGCAACAGAGAAGAACAAGGCCCCAGTGCCTCAAGCTGAAGAAGAGGAAGATGATTCACTTGTTTTGAGGAAGTTGAAGCCCAAGATTCCTGACCACAATGATGCTCATCCAGTTGCTGAGGACATGCACATCAGGAAAGATGCATGACTGAAATTGTGGAGAGAGTCTGATCCCTATGCTGTTAGGAGGAGGACTGCAGTTGATTACAGGTTTCACACTAAGGAACAACAAGACTTCTATGAAACTATTTTGCTTGATAAGAAGCCCATTGTGTGTGACATGAGATGGGTTGATTGAGAATTCATCAAGGAGAATGAAGATCACTTTCCAGGAGTATATGACAACTTTAAAGCATGTGGAGTAGATGAGTTTGTTGGACAAAAGCTCACAAAATGGAATGATGAGCTGATCATGCAGTTTTACTCCACTTCTCATTTCTATCCAGATGGGAGGATAGTATGGATGTCGGAGGGTACAAGGTACCAGTCCACTATTGAAGAATGGGAAAAACTAATCAATGCCCCAGAGGAACATGAGGATGACTTGGATGTGTATGCCAAGAAAAAGAAAGGCCATAACTCCATGGCAAACATGTACAAAGAGATCCCTGATAAAGCTTTGGAGACTCACAAGCTTGGATCAGTACACTTCTTGTTGTCTGGTCTGCCTACTATTAACTGGATCCTAAGGCACACTCTGCTACCCAAGTCAGGAGATCACAAGATGATCAGAGGACACTCCATCAACATGCTGCAAATCTTTGATGTCCCTCAGAAGTTCAAGATCATTAGTCTGATTGTAGAGACAATCAAGAGGACTGCTGCTGACCAAAAGAGAAGTTGTGGGCATGCTCCACATATTCAGGAGCTCATCAATTCTAAGATGGGCACAGGAACATATTTGCTGGACAAGGAGAATCTACCTGTATATCCTGATTTTGAAGACAACACTGTTGTGATGAATGAGGAGGAACCATCATCAGCGCAAGTACAGGAGAAGAGAGCCAAAGCAAAGGCTGAGAAAGCTGCCAAGATGCCAAGTGTTGAAGAAGCATCTCAAGTTTTCCTCAAGTCAAAACAAGATCAATTGGGCTATCTGATTCAAGCTACACTGAGGATTCAGAAGGGCTTGGCCACCCTGACTCAGAATCAGGAGAGCCTGGAGAGGGTTGTTGAGACAAAATTTTATGATCTTGACTTGAAGGTAGATGAGATTCAGATTGCAGTTGAGCAGCTTCAGGAGGAAGCAGAAGAGAGGAGAGGGAAGGCAACTACTGATGCTTTTCAGCGTGTGCCACGAGGTCTGAGGTCTGCTGCAGTGCTAGTTTTAGATGCTAGAGCTACTTTGTCACCACCAGCAGCTACAGCTCCAGTGCCACCTCCAGCACCAACTCCACCATCTCAAACTACATCGACAGATGCCTTCGTCATTGGAGTTCTCTCTACACCACCTCCCGAATACCAAGCCTGAGATACGCATAGCACTATGCATATTTGAACTTTTTGGTAACTTGTTACCAAAGGGGGAGAAATATGTATAGATCATAGGCTTCGAGAGAGTGTTTTGCTTCTTTGCCTTCGGTTAAACTTTTTATTGTGTGAGATACTTTATGTCCTTGTGAGATACCTATTTGATCATGTGGTTGATCATTTGCTACCTTAATGCTTGTTTGGATGATACTATCTTTTATATCTCATATATGATCATTCACTTGCTTGGTGATGAGTGCATGCTTTTGATTTCTATCTTTTTGAGCGCTCCACCAAGATGTATGTGACATGGAAGAGTAACCCATGATCCTAATCGATTGTGCATTTGCATTCAAAGGCAAATCTTAAATAATGCACAAATTTAGGGGGAGCTCTTGCTTATCACATACTTCTCAAAGCGACGAGGTTTTTCAATCTTATGATCATCTGTCAAAGCTTTGATCTATATGTTGTCATCAATTACCAAAAAGGGGGAGATTGAAAGTGCAACTATCCCTGGGTGGTTTTGGTAATTCCTAACAACATATAGCTCATTGGGCTAATGCTATTTTAAGATAAATATTTCAGGAAAGCTCAATGATTGGCATGGCATGGATTAGGAAGTGGACCCCTCAAAATGCTAAGGATAAAAGATTGGCTCAAGCTCAAAGCACAAGACTCTACATTTTATTTTTAGTGATCCAAGATCACATTGAGTCCATAGGAAAATCCAATACTATTAAAAGGGGGTGAGGTGTTGCTTAATGAGTTACTTGCTCAAAATGCTTAGTGATATGCTCCAAAAACCCTCAACTACTTTCTCATATCGACATATGTCCCAAACCAAAAGTCAAACTCGGCCCCACCGAAATCTTCTATCCGGCGCCACCGAGTTCACTTGACATAGCCACTGCCACAAACCCTAGTCTCACCGATAGGGATCTCGGTCTCACCGAGATGGGATTGCAACCTCTCTGTTTCCCTTCGTAACGTTTCGGTCCAACCGAGATGAGCGACCGGTCCCATCGAGATTTCAATGCAAACTCTCTGTTTCCCCTTCGTAACGTTTCGGTCTAACCGAGATGAGCGAATTGGTCCCACCAAGTTTGCCTGACCAACTCTTTGTTTGTCTATTACCAAAATTGGTCCCACCGAGTTTGTGTAATCGGTCTCACCGATATTACGTTATGCCCTAACCCTAATGGAATCGGTCCCACCGAAAATCCTAACGTTCACATTTTGAACTAAATCGGTCTGACCGAGTTCTATAATTCGGTCCCGCCGAATTTGGTGATTTGTGTGTAATGGTTAGATTTTGTGTGGAGGCTATATATACCCCTACACCCTCTCTTCATTCATGGAGAGAGCCATCAGAACATGACTACACTTCCAACATACATTTTCTGAGAGAGAACCACCTACACTTGTGTTGAGGTCAATATATTCCATTCCAACCACATAAATCTTGATCTCTAGCCTTCCCCAAGTTGCTTTCCACTCAAATCATCTTTCTACCAAATCCAATCCTATGAGAGAGAGTTGAGTGTTGGGGAGACTATCATTTGAAGCACAAGAGCAAGGAGTTCATCATCAATACACCATCTATTACCTTTTGGAGAGTGGTGTCTCCTAGATTGGTTAGGTGTCACTTGGGAGCCTCTGTCAAGATTGTGGAGTTGAACCAAGGAGTTTGTACGGGCAAGGAGATCGCGTACTTCGTGAAGATCTACCCTAGTGAGGCAAGTCCTTCGTGGGCGATGGTCATGGTGGGATAGACAAGGTTGCTACTTCATGGACCCTTCGTGGGTGGAGCCCTCCGTGGACTCGCGCAACCGTTATCCTTCGTGGGTTGAAGTCTCCATCAACGTGGATGTACGATAGCACCACCTATCGGAACCACGCCAAAAATCTCCGTGTCTACATTGAGTTTGCTCCCTCCAAACTCCCCCCTTTACCTTCATATGCAATTGTTTTACATTCCGTTGCTATACTCTTAGAATTGCATGTGTAGGTTGATTACTTGAATTGTGCTAAGTTGCTAAAATCTGCCAAGACTAAAAATTGGGAAATGCTAGATTTTTATTTGGTCAAGTAGTCTAATCACCCCCTCTAGACATACTTTCGATCCTACACTGAGTGAAGCTTTGAAAGGCGACATTGTATTCATGGAGTGGCTTCTTGACATGCTCAGGGTATGTGGCTTCATATGACATCTGAACTTCAGGCAGAAATACAACATGGTTGTGTGTTGAAGCTTGATAGTTGATGGAGGAGTGAAGCTTAATGAGCCGCATGATCCATGGAGCATAGAGCTTGAGGCCAAATAGATCAATGCCAAAAGTAGCCAACTGGCGAATGAAGAATTCTTGAGTGTTGAACCTGATGCCATTGATGATGTAGAATATCAATGTCTTCATGGTGCCTTCAAGCTTGGCGTTAGGAGAATGCCCTTTGATAGGATGAAAACGGAGCGGAAACAGACAGAACTAGGTGCTACCATATTTGTTTCCATATTTTTTTCCGGAAACGGAAACGAATACGGAAACCCGGAAAAAGTACGGAAACAGATACTACCAGAAAAAACAGAGCGAATACAACACAGATACAAAGACAGAAGCGGATATTCACCGAAACAAAGAACCCTTGAACCGTAGAAAAAACACAATGAAATGAACAAAGTTGTCAAATGGATAAGATGATTATGAAATATTAAGATATGTTGTGGATATATAATTAGATATTCATTTGTGCATAAATATTCAACTTTCGCAACACAAAAACTTGGAAGACATCCAACAACCAAACATTGAAGCTCAAATCACAATAGTGCTCAACTTGAATAATAGTACTAGTACTGTAGTACACACTTCAACTCAACAAGAAAAGTATCCATGATGCAAATGTTTGAAACATTAAATATGGTTACTAATGGTTCCATTCTAGCACTGCATCATTCAATCCTCCATTTCCTCATACGTGAAGTCCTCCAGGTCATCATCACTATCATCCTCTTGTGGCTCCTCTAACTACATAGGCAAGCATAAAAATATATTTCAAGTTCTGTAATATGAGTATTAGACACAATAAAAGTTAGAAATTAGATAAAATGCAAACCATGTGCACCAAAGTTGTAAAAAGTTCCTCCAAGCTTGGTATGTCCATGTCTTTGACAACAGATGCAATGTCACTACCTGAATGGTTGATAATAATAATAATAATAATAATAATTATTATTATTATTATGTCACAGGGTGCACATGAAATTGAGATAAAATTTAAAAGGTTACCTTTAGATGCCCCAATCCAATTTTTAGTACAAATTAATGCTTGGACGATTTCAGGATTAAGACGACCACGAAATGGGTCAACAACCCGCCCACCAGCATTGAATGTCGACTCTGAGGCAACCGTCGACACTTGCATAGATAAGATATCTCGAGCAAGCCATGACAGAATAGGGAACTCAACTTGATTGACCTTCCACCATAATAGTATATCAAAATTCATATCTTTTCTAGATTGTAACTCTTGCTCCATGTATACTTCCAACTCAGTTTTGAGAACACGGTCTGATTTTTGACTTCTGCTACTCAAGAACGAGTCTAAACAATCATCTAGATCAAGATCAACAGAAGGTGTTTCACACATATTAGTATCACTACTATTACAGGTTGTCTTCTTTGATGTAGAGACACAAGCTTCAAAAAACCGGGTAATCAGTTTAGTAAACTTCTCAATCTGTTGATCATGGGTGGTGGGGGTAAATGGTAAGTGCATAGTATTCTACCACGTTTCTCTTGTATCTAGGATCAAAGAAGACCGCCATGGAAAGTTCCATGTTGGACTTCTCCCAATACTTATCATATTTAAGTTTCATGGAACGTGCCATAGACTTAATTACTTTACCAGAGGTAGCACACCATCCGTGAATTGCAATCCTAAACTTGCAAAAGGTGATAAAAAACTTATTTGCAGTTGGATATGTAGTTCCAGAGAACAGCACAGTAGCATCCTTGAAAATCTTTAGGTGATCACATATCTTCAATGCCATAATCCAATTCTTCGAAGTTGGAGCACACTTCTTATACTTATTTTTATGTCGAAGAAAAAGCCTATCAAAAGAAGCTCTAAAGTAAAGTGCCTTCTGCAGCATATCATACGTGGAATTCCAACGGGTAGGAATATCCAAGATCAGTTCAGATTTTGGATTCAAGTCACATTCTGAAGCACACTTCTCAAACTCTTCCTTTTGCTGTGGAGAATTCCTCACAATTGATATTGTATTTCTAATATTTGCAATAGATGCTGCAATTGTCTTCAAACCATCTTGAGCGACTAGGTTTAGGATGTGATTGAAACATCTTACATGAAAAAAATGCCATCACATATTAGACTATTCTTACTAAATTTGGTTACTAGCCCATCAACACACTTATCATTGGCTGAAGCATTGTCCAAACTGAGTGAAAGCAATTTCCTGTCAAGATTCCAATCCACTATGCAATCATAAAAATGTAAGCCAAGATTTTTTCCTGAATGGTTTCCCGGTACATGATTAGACTTGATAATCCTCTTTTGCATGCACCAATTTTCATCTATCCAATGAACAGTGATGCACATGTATCCTTTGGTTTGTCCAGATATCTAGATGTCCATGGTGGCACTAAATTGGCATTGCATTGTTTTGAAGTACTCATACAATTTCTTCTTTTCCCCCAAAAATATATTGATTATGTCTTTCTTCACAGTACACTACTGGAGGATGCTGCTAACGTGACACTACGATCAGAGACCCCTCGACGAAACTGTGTGCGATGCAGTAATCACAAACGGTGGTGTAAAAGAACCGTCAAAAAAGGTGCAAAACGTTTGCGATGGCAGAGCCATCAAACACGATTCAAATTTTAGTTGCGTGTGCGATGCAGGGCATACGGTTTAGTCCAATGAACTGTTTGCGATGAGGTAGAACAAAAGAAACGGGCAGCCTAATGAAGGCGTGTGCGATATACAACATAGGGTTCACTCGGATGAACTGTTTGTGATTAGGCAACACAAAAGAAACGGTCTGCCAGATCAAGGTGTGTGTGATTGAGGGCATATGCTTCAGAAGAATTAACCGTTTGTGAGTAGGCAACAGAACAGAAACGGGTCAGCCAGATCAAAGTGTCTGCGATTGATGGCATACACTTCACATGGATGAACTATTTGCGATTAGCCACAACAAACTAAAACGGTTGGATAGATCAATGTGTGTGCACTAGACGGGCACACACATTCTAATTAAAAGAAGCGTGCGCGATGGTAATAACGAGCGCGCATGGTTGTTGGAACAAGACGTGTGCTGACATTGCCTATTGCGGTGCACCCTATGGTGCAAACGCCACGTATGTGGCCGAGAAGGAATACGTGCCCACGTTACGCCTTTTGGGAATAGTGCCGCACTTATAACCGTCAGTAAATTCTGAGCATGCGTCCCATCACATTCCAAATTGCAAACCTGTTCACACTGATCAAAACCTAAACGGTTTCCCACTTAGGAGCGTATTACTACTCGGTTATAAATACTACTACTCAAAGATGATTACACATTCCTTCTCAACTCCTCATCCACAAAAACAAAGTCATTCATCATCGTTCCCTTTGCGTCTGCCATGGCCAGCGTGAGTTCTGGGTCGAGAGATTGCCACCAGAGAGATGCGAGCATGGAAGCGGAAGCATGAGAGATGTCCCGCCTCGCCGCGAACGCAGCCGGCATGTGTAACGCCCTCGATGCGGCTATGTCTCCCACGTGTCAAAGCACGACTTAGAGGCATAACCGCATTGAAAGCAATGTCGCAAGTGAGGTAATCTTCACACAACCCATGTAATAAATAAGGGAAAGAGACACATAGCTGGCTTACAATCGCCACTTCACAAAATTACAGGAATAAATCATTACATCATCCAAATACAATCAAGGCCCGACTACGGAGCCAAAATAAAAGAAGACTACCCCAAAATCTACACAGATCCCCGATCGACCCCAACTGGGCTCCACTACTGATCAACTAGAACGAAACAACACAAAGGACAAGATCTTCAACGAGCTCCTCCTTGAGCTTGGTTGCGTCACCTGCTCGGTAACATCGGCACCTGCAAACTGGTTTTGGAAGTATCTGTGAGTCACGGGGACTCAGCAATCTCACACCCTCGCGATCAAGACTATTTAAGCTTATAGGAAGGGTAAAAGGTATGAGGTGGAGCTGCAGCAAGCGACTAGCATATATGGTGGAGCGAGAAGAGAAGGCAAAAGTGTTGGAAATATGCCCTAGAGGCAATAATAAATTAGTTATTATTATATTATATTTCATTGTTCATGATAATCGTTTATTACCCATGCTAGAATTGTATTGATAGGAAACTCATATACATGTGTGGATACATAGACAACACCATGTCCCTAGTAAGCCTCTAGTTGACTAGCTCATTGATCAATGGATGGTTACGGTTTCCTAACCATGGACATTGGATGTCGTTGATAACGGGATCACATCATTAGGAGAATGATGTGATGGACAAGACCCAATCCTAAGCCTAGCACAAAGATCGTGTAGTTCGTATGCTAAAGCTTTTCTAATGTGAAGTATCATTTCCTTAGACCATGAGATTGTGCAACTCCCGGATACCGTAGGAGTGCTTTGGGTGTGCCAAACGTCACAACGTAACTGGGTGGCTATAAAGGTGCACTACGGGTATCTCCGAAAGTGTCTGTTGGGTTGGCACGAATCGAGACTGGGATTTGTCACTCCGTGTAACGGAGAGGTATCTCTGGGCCCACTCGGTATGACATCATCATAATGTGCACAATGTGACCAAGGAGTTGATCACGGGATGATGTGTTACGGAACGAGTAAAGAGACTTGCCGGTAACGAGATTGGACAAGGTATCGGGATACCGACGATCGAATCTCGGGCAAGTATCGTACCGATAGACAAAGGGAATTGTATACGAGATTGATTGAATCCTTGATATTGTGGTTCATCCGATGAGATCATCGTGGAGCATGTGGGAGCCAACATGGGTATCCAGATCCCGCTGTTGGTTATTGACCGGAGAGTTGTCTCGGCCATGTCTGCATGACTCCCGAACCCGTAGGGTCTACACACTTAAGGTTCGATGACGCTAGGGTTATAGGGAAAGTATGTATGCGGTTACCAAATGTTGTTCGGAGTCTCGGATGAGATCCCGGACGTCACGAGGAGTTCTGGAATGGTCCGGAGGTAAAGATTGATATATAGGAAGTATGGTTTTGGCCACCGGAAGTGTTCCGGGCATCACCGGTAGTGTACCGGGACCACCGGAGGGGTCCGGGGGTCCACCGGGAGGGGCTCCGGGCCCCGGAGGCATACATGGGCCAAGTGTGAGAAGGGACCAGCCCCTAGGTGGGCTGGGGCGCCTCCCCACCAAGGCCCATGCGCCTAGAGAGAAGAGGGGGCAAACCCTAAGGGCAGATGGGCCCTAAGGCCCATGCCTAGTGCGCCTCCCTCTCCCCACCCCCACTTGGCCACCACCCCAGATGGGGATTGGGGCTGCCGCCACCCCTAGGGTGGAAACCCTATGTGGGGGCGCAGCCCTCCCTCTCCCCCTATATATAGTGGAGGCAAAGGGGCAGCCCAACACACGAAGTTCTTCCTCTGTTGGCGCAGCCCTACCCCTCTCCCTCCTCGTCTCTCGTAGTGCTTGGCGAAGCCGTGCTGGAGTCCCGCGCTCCTCCACCACCACCACCACGCTGTCGTGCTGCTGCTGGATGGAGTCTTCCCCAACCTCTCCTTCTCCCCTTGCTGGATCAAGGCGTGGGAGACGTCACTGGGCTGCACGTGTGTTGAACACGGAGGCGCCGTTGTTCGGCGCTTAGATCGGAATCAACCACGATCTGAATCGCTGCGAGTACGACTCCTTCATCCACGTTCTTGCAACGCTTCCGCTTAGCGATCTACAAGGGTATTTAGATGGACTCCCCTTCCCCTCATTGCTAGATTACTCCATAGATTGATCTTGGTGATGCGTAGAAAATTTTAAATTTCTGCAACGATCCCCAATAGTGGCATCATGAGCTAGGTTTATGCGTAGTTTCTATGCACGAGTAGAACCCAAGTTGTTGTGGGCGTCGATTTTGTCAATTTACTTGCCGTTACTAGTCTTATCTTGATTCGGCGGCATCGTGGGATGAAGCCGCCCGGACCGACCTTACACGTACTCTTACGTGAGACAGGTTCCACCAATTGACATGCACTAGTTGCATAAGGTGGCTAGCGGGTGTCTGTCTCTCCCACTTTAGTCGGATCGGATTCGATGAAAAGGGTCCTTATGACGGGTAAATAGAAATTGGCATATCACGTTGTGGTTTTGGCGTAGGTAAGAAACGTTCTTGCTAGAAACCTATAGCAGCCACGTAAAAATTTGCAACAACAATTAGAGGACGTCTAACTTGTTTTTGCAGCATATGCTTTGTGATGTGATATGGCCAAAAGGATGTGATGAATGATATATGTGATGTATGAGATTGATCATGTTCTTGTAATAGGAATCACGACTTGCATGTCGATGAGTATGACAACCGGCAGGAGCCATAAGAGTTGTCTTAATTTATTTATGACCTGCGTGTCAACATAAACGTCATGTAATTACTTTACTTTATTGCTAAAGCGTTAGCCATAGTAGTAGAAGTAATAGATGACAAGACAACTTCAAGAAGACACGATGATGGAGATCATGGTGTCATGCCGGTGACAACGATGATCATGGAGCCCCGAAGATGGAGATCAAAAGGAGCAAATGATATTGGCCATATCATGTCACTATTTGATTGCATGTGATGTTTATCATGTTTTACATCTTATTTGCTTAGAACGACGGTAGCTTAAATAAGATGATCCCTCGCAATAATTTCAAGGAAGTGTTCCCCCTAACTGTGCACCGTTGCGAAGGTTCGTTGTTTCGAAGCACCACGTGATGATTGGGTGTGATAGATTCTAACGTTCGAATACAACGGGTGTAAGCCAGATTTACACACGCAATACACTTAGGTTGACTTGACGAGCCTAGCATGTACAGACATGGCCTCGGAACACGGAAGACCGAAAGGTTGAGCATGAGTCGTATAGAAGATACGATCAACATGAAGATGTTCACCGATGTTGACTAGTCCGTCTCACGTGATGATCGGACACGGCCTAGTTGACTCGGATCATGTTTCACTTAGATGACTAGAGGGGTGTCTATCTGAGTGGGAGTTCATTAAATAATTTGATTAGATGAACTCAATTATCATGAACATAGTCTAAATTGTCTTTGCAAATATGTTGTGGATAAATAGCTCACGCTTTAGCTCCCTGTTTTAATACGTTCCTAGAGAAAAGACTAAGTTGAAAGATATTGTAAGAATTGAAGCGGACTAGGTCCGTTGCCCGAGGAGTGTCCTCATGGCTACACAGAAGGCTTATGTCTTTGATGCACTGCTCGGTGTGCCAACCCCTCCAGCGTCGTCTGTGGATGTTATGAACATCTGACAGATACGTCCTGATGACTACTTGATAGTTAAGTGCACCGTACTTTATGGCTTAGAATCGGGATTCCAATGACGTTTTGAACGCCATAGAACATATGAGATGTTCCAAGAGCTGAAATTGGGATTTCAGGCTCATGCCCGTATTGAGAGGTATGAGACCTCCGACAAGTTCTTTGCCTACAAGATGGAGGAAAATAGCTCAGCTAGTGAGCATATGCTCAGAATGTCTAGGTGCTACAATCACTTGAATCAAGTGGGAGTTAAACTTCTAGATAAGATAGTGATTGATAGAGTTCTCTAGTCACTATCACTAAGCTACTAGATCTTCGTGATGAACTATGACATGCAAGGGATGGAGATGATCCCGGAGCTGTTCGCGGTGCTTAAGACCGCAAAAGGTAGAAATCAAGAAGGAGCATCAAGTGTTGATGGTTTAACAAGACGAAGGGCAAGGGCTAGAAGGGAAACTTCATGGATGGCAAATCAGTTGCCGCTCCAGTGAAGGAACCCAAGGTTGAACCCAAACCCGAGACTAAGTGCTTCTATTGTAAGGGGGACGGTCACTGGTAGCAGAATTACCCCAAATGCATGGTAAATAAGAAGGCTGGCAACTTCAACAAAGTATATACGTGTTATTAATGTGTACCTCACTAGTACTCCTGGTAGCACCTGGGTATTGGATACCGGTTCAGTTGCTATTATTGGTGACTTGAAGCAAAAGCTACGGACTAAACGGAGACTGGCTAAGGGCGAGGTGACGATGTGTGTTGGAAGTGTTTCCAAAGTTGATGAGATCACCATCGCACGCTCCATCTGCCTTCAGGATCAATATTGAACCTAGATAAATGTTATCAGGTGTCTACGTTGAGCATGAATATGATTAGATCATGTTCACTGCAATACGGTTATTCATTTAAGTTAGAGAATAATGGTTATTCTGTTTACATGCATAATACCTTTCATGGTCATGCACCCTATGTGAATGGTTCAGTGAATCTCGGTCATGGTAATACACATGTTCACGCCAAAAGATGTAGAGTTAATAATGATAGTACCACTTTCTTGTGGCACTGCCGCTTAGGTCATATTGGCGTAAGATGCATGAAGAAACTCCATATCGATGGATGTTTGGAGTCACTTGATTTTGAATCGCTTGACACATGCGAGCCATGCCTCATGGGCAGGATGACTAAGACCCTGTTTCCAGGTACAATGAAACGGGCAAGTGACTTGTTGGAAATCATACATGCTGATGCGTGTGATCCAATGAGAATTGAAGCATGCGATGGATATCACTATTTTCTCATCTTCACTAACGATTTGAGTAGATATAGGTATATTTACTTAATGAAGCACAAGTCTGAAACATTTGAAAAGTTCAAGCGATTTCAGAGTGAAGTTAAGAACCATCATAACAAGAAGATCAAATTCCTACGATCTGATCGATGAGAATTTTTGAGTTATGAGTTTGGCAATCACTTAAGACATTGTGGAATTGTTTCACAGTTGAAGCCACCTGGAACACCATAGGGTAATGGTGTGTCCGGACGTCGTAATCGAACCTTATGAGATATGGTGCGATCTATGATGTCTCTTACCGAGCTACCGTTTTCATTTTGAGGATATGCATTAGAGACAGCTGCATTCACTTTAGATAGGACACCATCTAAGTCCGTTGAGATGACGTTGTATGAATATGGTTTGGCAAGAAACCAAAGTTGTCGTTTCTTAATGTTTGGGGCTGCGATGCTTAAGGCTTCAGTCGGAGAAGCTCAAACCCAAAAGCGGACAAACACATCTTCATAGGATACCCAAAGGTGACAGTTGGGTATACCTTCTATCTTAGATCCGAGGGCAAATTGTTTTTCGCTAAGAATGGGTCCTTTCTCGAGAAGGAGTTTCTCTCGAAAGAATTGAGTGGGAGGAAGATAGAACTTGATGAGGTTGTCGAACCTTTACTTCAACTAGAAAATGATGCAACATAGAAAGATGTTTTCTGTGGCGCCTACGTCTGTTGAATAGGAAGTTAATGATAGTGATCATGAAGCTTCGGATCAAGTTGCTATCGAACCTCGTAGGTCGACAAGGAAATGTACTACTCCTGAGTGGTACAGTAATCCTGTCTTAGATATCATGTTGTTAGACAACAATGAACCTACGGCTATGGAGAAGCGATGGTGGGCCCATATTCCGACAAATGGTTAGAAGCCATGAAATCCGAGATAGGATCCATGTATCAGAAAAAAGTATGGACTTTGGTGGACTTGCCCAATGATCGGCAAGCCATTGAGATAAATGGATCTTTAAGAAGAAGACAGACGTGGGCGGTAATGTTACCGTCTATGAAGCTCGACTTGTGGGAAAGGGTCTTTTCACAAGTTCAAGGAGTTGACTACGATGAGAATTTCTCACCCGTAGCGATGCTTTAGTCCATCGGAATCATGTTAGCATTAGCTGTATTTTTCGATTATGAAATCTGACAGATGGATGTCCAAAACAAGTTTTCTTACCAGTTTTCGTAAGAAAGAGTTGTATGTGATACAATGAAAGTTTTGTCGATCCTAAGGATGCTAAAAGGTATGCTGGCTCCAGCGATCCTTCTATGGACTAGAGCAAGCATCTCGGAGTCAGAATATATGCTTCGATGGAGTGATCAAAGCTTTTAGGTTTATACAATGTTTGCTAGAAACTTGTATTTACAAGAAAGTGAGCGGGAGCACTACAACATTTCTGATAAGTATATGTGGATGACATATTGTTGATCCGAAATAATGTAGAATTTCTGGAAAGCATAAACGGTTGTTTGAAGAGTGATTTTCAAAGGAAGACCTGGATAAAGCTGCTTACATATTGGGCATCAAGACCTATAGAGATAGATCAAGACGCCTGATGATACTTTCAAAGAATGCACACCTTGACATGATTTTGAAGGATTTCAAAATAGATCAGTCAAAGAAGGGATTCTTACCTGAGTTGTAAGGTGTGAAGTTGAGTAAGACTCAAAGATTGACCACGGCAGAAGAAAGAGGAAGGACGAAGGTCGTCCCCTATGCTTTTTTCATAGGCTCTATACGGTATGCTATGTACCGCACCAGATGTGTGCCTTGCCACGTGTCTGGCAAGAGGGTACAAAGGTGATCTAGGAGTGGATCACCAGATAGCGGTCAAAATTATCCTTAGAGGAATAAGGAAATGTTTCTCGGTTATGGAGGTGATAAAGAGTTCGACATAAAGAGTTACGTCGATGCAAGCTTAACACCTATCCGGATAGCTCTGAGTAGAGATACCGAATAGGTATAATGGAGCAACAATTTGGAATAGCTCCAAGTGGAACGTGGTAGCAGCATCTATGATATGACATAAAGTTTTGCGAAATACATAGGGATCTGAATATTGCAGACCCGTTGACTACAACCTCTCTCACAAGCACAACATGATCAAACCCAGAACTCATTGAGTGTTAATCACATAGTGATGTGAACTAGATCATTGAGTCTAGTAAACTCTTTGGATGTTGGTCACATGGCGATGTGCCTGTGAGTGTTAATCACATGGCGATGTGAACTAGATTATTGACTCTAGTGCAAGTGGGAGACTGTTGGAAATATGCCCTAGAGGAAATAATAAATTAGTTATTATTATATTATATTTCATTGTTCATGATAATCGTTTATTATCCACGCTAGAATTGTATTGATAGGAAACTCATATACATGTGTGGATACATAGACAACACCATGTCCCTAGTAAGCCTCTAGTTGACTAGCTCGTTGATCAATGGATGGTTACAGTTTCCTAACCATGGACATTGGATGTCGTTGATAACGGGATCACATCATTAGGAGAATGATGTGATGGACAAGACCCAATCCTAAGCCTAGCACAAAGATCGTGTAGTTCGTATGCTAAAGCTTTTCTAATGTGAAGTATCATTTCCTTAGACCATGAGATTGTGCAACTCCCGGATACCGTAGGAGTGCTTTGGGTGTGCCAAACGTCACAACGTAACTGGGTGGCTATAAAGGTGCACTACGGGTATCTCCGAAAGTGTCTGTTGGGTTGGCAGGAATCGAGACTGGGATTTGTCACTCCGTGTAACGGAGAGGTATCTCTGGGCCCACTCGGTATGGCATCATCATAATGTGCACAATGTGACCAAGGAGTTGATCACGGGATGATGTGTTACAGAACGAGTAAAGAGACTTTCCGGTAACGAGATTGGACAAGGTATCGGGATACCGACGATCGAATCTCGGGCAAGTATCGTACCGATAGACAAAGGGAATTGTATACGTGATTGATTGAATCCTTGACATCGTGGTTCATCCGATGAGATCATCGTGGAGCATGTGGGAGCCAACATGGGTATCCAGATCCCGCTGTTGGTTATTGACCGGAGAGTTGTCTTGGCCATGTCTGCATGACTCCCGAACCCGTAGGGTCTACACACTTAAGGTTCGATGACGCTAGGGTTATAGGGAAAGTATGTACGCGGTTACCGAATGTTGTTCAGAGTCCCGAATGAGACCCCGGACGTCACAAGGAGTTCCGGAATGGTCCGGAGGTAAAGATTGATATATAGGAAGTATGGTTTTGGCCACCGGAAGTGTCCCGGGCATCATCGGTAGTGTACCGGGACCACCGGAGGGGTCCGGGGGTCCACCGGGAGGGGCCACGGGCCCCGAAGGCATACATGGGCCAAGTGTGAGAAGGGACCAGCCCCTAGGTGGGCTGGGGCGCCTCCCCACCAAGGCCCATGCGCCTAGAGAGAAGAGGGGGCAAACCCTAAGGGCAGATGGGCCCTAAGGCCCATGCCTGGTGCACCTCCCTCTCCCCCCGCCCACTTGGCCGCCACCCCAGATGGGGATTGGGGCTGCCGCCACCCCTAGGGTGGAAACCCTAGGTGGGGGTGCAGCCCTCCCTCTCCCCCTATATATAGTGGAGGCAAAGGGGCAACGCAACACACGAAGTTCTTCCTCTGTTGGCGCAGCCCTACCCCTCTCCCTCCTTGTCTCTCGTAGTGCTTGGCGAAGCCGTGCTGGAGTCCCGCGCTCCTCCACCACCACCACCACGCTGTTGTGCTGCTGCTGGACGGAGTCTTCCCCAACCTCTCCTTCTCCCCTTGCTGGATCAAGGCGTGGGAGACGTCACCGGGCTGCACGTGTGTTGAACACGGAGGCGCTGTTGTTCGGCGCTTAGATCAGAATCAACCGCGATCTGAATCGCTGCGAGTACGACTCCTTCATCCGCGTTCTTTCAACGCTTCCGCTTAGCGATCTACAAGGGTATGTAGATGCACTCCCCTTACCCTCGTTGCTAGATTACTCCATAGATTGATCTTGGTGATGCGTAGAAAATTTTAAATTTCTGCAACGATCCCCAACAAAAAGCACGGTCGAGAAACTATGATCAAGAAGTGATCCTAAAACAACCTACGTCAAACATAACTCCAACACCGTGTTCACTTCCCGACTCCGCCGAGAAGAGACCATCACGGTTACACACGCGGTTGATGTATTTTAATTAAGGTCAACTTCAGGTTTTCTACAACCGAACATTAACAAATTCCCATCTGCCCATGACCGCGGGCACGACTTTCGAAAGTTCAAATCCCTACAGGGGTGTCCCAATTTAGCCCATCACAAGCTCGCACGGTCAACGAAGGATATTCCTTCTAGCGAGAAGACCCGATCAGACTCGGAATCCCGGTTACAAGACATTTCGACAACGGTAAAACAAGACCAGCAAAGCCGCCCGAATGTGCCAACAAATTCCGATAGGAGCTGCACATATCTCTTTCTCAAGGCACACCGGATTGTCCAAGGTTCCGGTAGGCCAGCCCAGAGTTGCCCCTGGTGGCCACCGGCAGCTGACAGGTTGGACCAACACTCAGAGGAGCACTGGCCCGGGGGTTTAAATAAAGATGACCCTTGAGTCTGCAGAACCCAAGGGAAAGAAAAGGCTAGGTGGAGAATGGTAAAACCAATGTTGGGCCTTGCTGGAGGAGTTTTATTCAAGGCGAACTGTCAAGGGATTCCCATTATAACCCAACCGCGTAAGAAACGCAAAATCCGGGAACATAACACCGATATGAGAGGAACTAGGGCGGCAAGAGTGGAACAAAACACCAGGCATAAGGCCGAGCCTTCCATCCTTTACCAAGTATATAGATGCATTAATTAAATAAGAGATATTGTGATATCCCAACAAAATATCCATGTTCCAACATGGAACAAGCTCCAATCTTCACCTGCAACTAACAACGCTATAAGAGGGGCTGAGCAAAGCGGTAACATAGCCAAACAATGGTTTGCTAGGACAAGGTGGGTTAGAGGCTTGACTTAACAATATAGGAGGCATGATCAGCAAGTGGTAGGTATCGCAGCATAGGCATAGCAAAAGAGCGAGCAACTAGCAAGCAAAGATAGAAGTGATTTCGAGGGTATGGTCATCTTGCCTGAAATCCCGCAAGGAAGAAGAACGAGTCCATGTAGAAGACAAACAGACGTAGCCGAACGGGTCCTCACAAATGCGACGTTATCGGAACCAACCTAAAGAAGCAAACACCAGAAAGAAGCACACAACATAGTAAACAACCAACACATGAACATGGTATGATATGCGGGATGTTGTATGCGATGCATATGCATGATTTGGACATGAATGATTGAAACTGGCCTCAACTTGGAAATCCAAGAGTGCCACTAGAAAGGTGAGGTGATTTCGGTTGAAATCGATATAAAGATCACCGGAATCGGATGCGCGGTTTGGAAATAGCAAGCAAAACAAATATGGCACCGGTCTGCGATAATCAGCAAGTGACCAACTAAATGCATCAAGATAAATATGCTACAGCACTCGAACACAACAACAAAATACATGGCAGGGATCCACTCATGATACTTGACAAAAGATGAACCCTGAGCTATGGCTAATTCATCCATTAATAGGTTCATACAAGCATGGCAAATGTGCAAATGATAACAGGTTTCAGACTTAGTGAAATTAACACCAGTCTGGAATTTATCATCAGGAAGCACACTTTAGAGCATGAAAACTACATGCTACAGGAACTTAACATGGCAAAGCAAGGCATGGAATGAAGCTACTCAAAGCACTTAACAAAAGTCCCTTAGTGACCTTGAGCCAAAAGGGATCAGAAAATACAATGGTAAGCATGTGAACATGGCAAAAACATAAACAGATCTCAGACTTGGTGAAAAACTGGAGCATGCAAATCAGTTAACGAGTAGGCATGTTTACGAGCTCGATGCACTCACTACAAAGCATGGCATGACAAACTAAGCATACACTCATCAAGAAGACATGGCATAGAAGCTAGACATGGCAAGAACAACAACATAGCATGAACGGATCAATAGCAACATCCTCGACAAAATCACTAATCATGTCAACAATCTGCCAGGATAAATTTATAGCAAAAGTAGAGCTCGATTGACTCAAGCTAGGGTGCTCCATAAATGCCAACAATGACATGGATGGATAGAGCACCACAATATTAACAAAACATCCTTACTGATCATCCTCAAAAGAGGCACGGATCACTAGGAAACAACATGAACATATGACATAAAAGCAAAAATAGGACAAGGACTTAGTGAAATTCTAAGTCCCTGAAATCAGCATTACCGATTACGCTACTTTGCAAGCTTGTGCTAGTCACCACAAATATCACAAAAATACATGGCATACACCCCTGTAAAGATGGCATGGCATTAACAAAACACATGTAGAGCTCAGGATCATAGCATGCACACATTAATCATGGCAAAAATGACAAAATGCCATTTGCTGAAATAGAACTGACAAATTCCTCACATAGCCCTCTTCCAACAGCATTTCGGGCATCAAGATGAGCTCAAATGAAAATAATGCAATAAGATGAAATGATGTACTCGCCGAGACAAACATTTTTATATGCTACACGCGTGAATCGGAGCTACGGGTGTAGAGTTATGATGCGATGAAAAATGCAAAAGATTAGGGTTCGGAGGGAAAAGTCAACCCGATTCAAAATCTCCAGATCCAGATCCGGAGTTACTGTAGCAGCACGGCGCTCGAGGTTCGCCGGCGAGGAGAAAACATGGTAGCCGGAGTTGGGGCCGAGGAGCTCGGACGAAGGAGGCCGGCGACGGCGCTGCGGTGGCGCGCCGGCGGCGAAGGGCGGCGTCACACGGTCGCCGGACTAAGGCGGCGAAGCGTCTCGGCTGGTGAGCAACTCCGGCCGGCGCGGGTGGCGGCCCGGGGGAGGGAGAGGTGGCGCGACGAGGCGCGGAGCCGGGCGGCGGCTTCCCAGTAGGTGGGGACGAGGCGTAGGGCGGCAGCGCGGCGGAACACAGGCAGCGGGCGGCGCGCGGGGGAGCAGACACTCGGGCGGCGGCGGTTGGGCCCCGTGGGCCCGCGATGGGCCTGGCGGGCCGCGGGAGGAGAGAGAGGGAGGAGGCGCTGAGGTGGCGACGACCAGTTGGCTGCGGCGGCGGGGAGGGTGACGTGGTGGACTGTGATTGGTTGGGGCGAGGTGGCCGGCGGCGGTGGACGCATCCGGTGCGGCGCGAACATGTCCGATGGCGCGAGGAGGAAGACACTAGGGTTAGACTGCGCGGAAATTTCGGGCGAGGCCACATATTTATAGGTAGAGGGAGCTAGGAGAGTCCAAATAAGGTGCAATTTGCGGCCACGTGATCGTGATTGAACGACCGAAATGATGCAGGAGGTTTAGGTGGGTTTTGGGCCAAATAGGAAGGGTGTTGGGCTACAACACACACGAGGCCTTTTCGGTCCCTCGGTTAACCGTTGGAGTATCAAACGAAGTCCAAAGGGCACGAAACTTGACAGGCGGTCTACCGGTAGTAAACCAAGGCGACATGACAAGTCTCGGTCCAAGCCGAAAACGTTTAACACCCGCACACGGAAAGAGGTAGAAAGGGACACCGGGTGACATAGGAACGCCGTATTGCAAAACGGACAACGGGGAAAATACTCAGATGCATGAGATGAACATGTATGCAAATGAAATGCACATGATGACATGGTATGAGATGCACGACACGCAAGCAATGACAAGGAAACAACAGCGAATAACTGGAAGACACCTGGCACATCGGTCTCGGGGCGTCACAGCATGTCCCGCCGCGCGGTCGTAGCAGCATAGAGGTCCCGCCGCACCGCCGAAGCAGCACGCAGGTCCCGCCGCGCCATCGATGCGGTAGACTGGTCCGGCCACGCCGCGGAAGTAGAAGAGATCTCCCGCCGCGCCGCGAATGCAGCAGAGATGTCCTCCCGCGCCGCGGCAGCCTGGGAAAATGTCTCGTGTGCAGGCGAGGACTCTTACAGGCGCATGCATGTGATCATCCATAGCCAGATGGATCAGATCTCCAGCTGGGCGAGGTTGCAGGACGACATGAAAGCCTCTTTTGCCGGCATCATTCGACAACTAAATGAGAGCAATGCGAAGCTCCGGGCCGAGCGCGACCTGTTGAGGGCGAAGATCGCCGGAAGTGCGGAGAAGCAAGAGGAGACCGATGCCTTGTTGAAGAGGACCGGCGTCATCGTCGAGAAACTTATGGATAAGAATGCCATGTTGCGCATCGAGCGCAAAAGGCTGGTGGGGGAATCTGTGGATGCTCTCAAGCAACATCTTGAGGACAAGAAAGAGCTCATCACCGCTCGCCGTGGAGAATAGTTCCCGCGGCCTACAACAACGTAGAGATCAGCGGGCCAGATTGTTGTCTTCCTTCTTCTTTCGCCCTTGTGTATTTCGGGCGTTGCCACATGTGGCTTCTTTAATTATGTTCCTAAATATGTAAGACAATTATTATCCACTGTCATCGTCCTTATATTAATCATGCTTGCTATAAGTTGCAATCGATGCTATATAGGTCCGCCAGATCTTACATCAAGATCCATGCAGAACTTTCTTTTCAGATTTTCATTTTTTCTCTTAAATCTCAGTCCAGTGAGACACATAGCCACATCATAGAATAGGGGCTCGGGCGCCATTAATGGAGACGTTGGGAGGGAGGTGCGCGGCGGGTATCAGTCAAAAGGCTCTCCTCCCGATGAGCACACGCAGGGGTCAGATCGCACGCCTCCCGTACTCAAATAGCTACCCCGCACGGCACCTCCTAGCCAATAAGAAAAGGGACGTGTGGTGGCACGTAAATGGTAAGTAGAATCCCACGGTTTCAATAATACTTGTGTTTCCGATTTGTAACGTGACAACACTTGTTCCAAAATGACTTTGTTGATTGTTAATGTGTGCGCCTTCGCAAATCGGACAGAAAAATCACCACAGCATGTTGGTGCCATGTCATGACACCATGCCAAGTTTCATGATTTTTAGGCATGTTTTAGATTTACAGGATTTAAAAAACCAAGTTTCTCAATCTTTCCGGCTGAGCCACGACGCCCAGATGTTTGAATTTCATTCTCATTTCTTGCATGGGACCTAGAAATTCACCCAAGGACACACATGTGATTTTTCAAACAACTTTGGTGCACTGGAGCATGTGCATGCAGTTCAAATTTGAA
The DNA here is from genome assembly GCF_056163025.1 of Triticum urartu. Classification (NCBI taxonomy): domain Eukaryota; kingdom Viridiplantae; phylum Streptophyta; class Magnoliopsida; order Poales; family Poaceae; genus Triticum; species Triticum urartu. The sequence goes on along the minus strand of NC_141879.1, from coordinate 267,133,032 downwards.
TTATGCACACTAAATGCGTAGAAACTCAATTAATGTATAAAAAGGTCAAACGAACCCAGAATAATTCCAAAATTCAGCACGATACTTCTATTTGGTCTAATCTGCCTGTGTAAAAAAATTAAGGCGGGAGAAGGCAGTGTACGTATCTCGTTTCGCACACGGAGGTGACATGTTCCCTCTCGAAACCACGAGCCTTCTTGAGGGAAGCTCCGGTTTGCAAGAAGCTTACACCAAAGCTTGTCCCAATTCGGTCAAAAAATTTACCGTATCATGTTGGTGCCATGTCATGACACCATGCCATGTTTCATGATTTTCAGGCGTTTTTTCGATTTACAGGAATTAAAAAACCAAGTTTCTCAATCTTTCAGGCCAAGCCACGACATCCAGATGTTTGAATTTCATTCTCATTTCTTGCATGGGACCTATAAATTCACCTAAGGATACACATGTGATTTTTCAACCAACTTTGGTGCACTGGAGCATGTGCATGTAGTTCAATTTTGAATTATGCACATTAAATGCGAAGAAACTCAATTAAGTATGAAAAGGCCAAACGAACCCGGAATAATTCCAAAATTTAGCACGATACTTCTATTTGGTCTAATCTGCCTATGTAAAAAAAATAAGGCGGGAGAAGACAGTGTACGTATGTCATTTCGCACACGGAGGTGAAAAGTTCCCTCTCAGAACCACGAGCCTTCTTGAGCGAAGCTCCGGTTTGCTAGAAGCTTACACCAAAGCTTGTCCCAATTTGGCCTAAAAAATTACTGCAGCATGTTGGTGCCATGTCATGACACCATGCCAAGTTTCATGATTTTCAGACGTGTTTTGGATTTACAGGAATTAAACAAACCAAGTTTCTCAATCTTTCTGGCCGAGCCACAACGCCCAGATGTTTGAATTTCATTCTTATTTCTTGCATGGGACCTATAAATACACCCAAGGACACACATGTGATTTTCCAACCAACTTTGGTGCACTGGAGCATGTGTTTGTAGTTCAAATTTTAATTATGCACATTAAATGCGCAGAAACACAATTAATGTATAAAAAAGGCCAAACGAACCCGGAATAATTTGAAAATTTAGCACAATACTTCTATTTGGTCTAATATGCCTGTGTAAAAAAATTAAGGCGGGAGAAGGCAGTGTACGTATCTCGTTTCACACACGGAGGTGACACGTTCCCTCTCGGAACCACGAGCCTTCTTGAGGGAAGCTCCGGTTTGCAAGAAGCTTACACCATAGCTTGTCCCAATTCGGCCTAAAAAATTACCGCAACATGTTGGTGCCATGCCATGACACTATGCCAAGTTTCATGATTTTCAGGCATGTTTTAGATTTATAGGAATTAAAAAACCAAGTTTCTCAATCTTTCCAACCGAGCCATGACGCCCAGATGTTTGAATTTCATTCTCATTTCTTGCATGGGACCTATAAATACACCCAAGGACACACATGTGATTTTTGAACCAACTTTGGTGCACTGGACCATGTGCTTGTAGTTAAAATTTGAATTATGCATAATAAATGCGCGGAAACTCAATTAATGTATAAAAAAGGCCAAACAAACCCGGAATAATTCCAAAATTTAGCACGATACTTCTATTTGGTCTAATCTGCCTGTGTAAAAAAATTAAGGCGGGAGAAGGCAGTGTACGTATCTTGTTTCGCACACGGAGGTGACACGTTCCCTCTCGGAACCATGAACCTTCTTGAGAGAAGCTCCGGTTTGCAAGAAGCTTACACCAAAGCTTGTCCCAATCTGGCCAAAAAAATTCACAACATGTTGGTGCCATGTCATGACACCATGCCAAGTTTCATGATTTTCAGGTGTGTTTTGGATTTACAGAAATTTAAAAACCAATTTTCTCAATCTTTCCGGCCGAGCCACGACGCCCAGATGTTTGAATTTCATTCTCATTTCTTGCATGGGACCTATAAATTCACCCAAAGACACACATGTGATTTTTCAACAAACTTTGGTGCATTGGAGCATGTGCTTCTAGTTCAAATTTGAATCATGCACATTAAATGCCCAGAAACTCAATTAATGCATAAAAATGCCAAATGAACCCGGAATAATTCCAAATTTAAACACGACACTCATGTACTAGTTGGATGTTCACTGTACGTAAATGTTCTAGCAATTCAAACACCATCCTTTCCCTCCATAACACCATTTTGTCTTTCAAAACATAATGAAAAAATCAGGTATACCACAAACAGTTTAGTAGAAAGAATCGTGTGGGATGCGATATAAAATATCTTGGCGCACCGTCTTGCCTGGCTTACATAGGAAGCTTCATCGTCTACAGTCCACCGCCCCCGCTTGAACTCCACTTGCACGCCCGTTTCTCGCGGCACCGAGCAAATTTTTTTTGCCACCGCGGAAATATCTATCTCCCCGCCCCCTCCCTCCTACCAAAATCCAAATTTCCACTTTTCTCCTTGCTTTCCAAGTTCGAACCTTCACTGCTGCTTACTGGCAGCTCAGCCTCCTCACCAGCGACCCTTCTTCTTGTAGCGCCGCCTCCTCGCCGGCTGCCCTTCTTCTTGCAGCGCCGCCTCCTCGTCGGCGACCCTTCTTCTTGCTGCGCGGCCTCCTCGTCACCAACCCTTCTTCTTGCTGCGCGACCTCCTCGTCCCCGACCCTTCCTCTTGCTGCGCGGCCTCGTTGATATGGTCAGGTAATCCACACCCCACCCACACCATCCTCCTCCTTTCCCGTCCCACATGCCCTGACCGATGGCGCGACACCTTCCACCAAAATCACCGCCCCCTCCTCCAATTAAGCGCCGCCCACAACCATTTTGCATGCAGTATAACATGGAGCTCAGTAGCATGCGGCCGCATGCACGCACGAGGTCGCTATGGCGTGTCGACCGCCATATCTTGGAGGAGCACCTCGTCTTCGAGGCCACCGTCGACACCGCCACACAGTTGTCTACTTTAAAATATAGTTCGTGCTGTTTTCTCGAGGACACCGCCAGTGCCTTCTAGTGATTTGTCCTCTGTAATGTTAATATGCAATCTGATGTTCAGTTAACAGTTTGGTCCTCTGAAATGTAATGTTCCATTAACACTTTGGTCCAAAAATTGCTACATTTCATAGTACTATTCTGAAGCATTCTTTGTTTTATTAACTGTCTTATCTTCTAGTACATGTTTCTATTCTGCAATGTCGTACCCAGTTAACTATTTTGGTTCATTTGGTATGCTGTCCATTTAACTGTTTGGTTCAGTTCTACAATTTGATTTTCATTTACTGTGGGTACAATTTTGTATTGTTATGCATGTGACACCAATCGAATTTGGCTGTAATCAATACATATTCTACTGATAGTATGGCAACTCTCAATTAACCTGATCAAGATCTTCCTTATGTGTGTTGCAGGGAAACAATGGGAGACACTGCGGTTTACCATCGAGGTTTTTTCAAGCAGGGTCCTTTGGCTAATAGCACATTATTGTGCAGTTTCAGGAATCATTCTAATATTTAGGTTTCTTACAATTTGGTCTTGCACATGTAGGTCCTGCTGTCAGAGGATTAGACCCACTGTTCGACCCATCTTGCATATGGGGAAATGAGATGTCCATGGGGAAATGAGATGTCCATGAATTTCAGTCAAGTCAAGAAACTCAGAAAGATTGTTAGGATGAAGAAACTTGCGATGAATAATAGCAAGATCTTTGTTTGCACAATGAAGAAGACATCAGTCAACTATAGGATGGTACCAACTCTTTTACCTTCTTTTTACCCCTTGCGGCATTTCAAAATTTACAACAGCGATTTATGCATAACTTTGTTTTCAGTACTTTTCAAAGAAGTTCACCAATGATTACATCTCAAACCACCTGCATGGTTAAGAGGCGAGGAATGTATTCATTCAACACCCATGGTACAATATTGAAGTCGTGCTGAAGAGGACGAAGGTTGGGCGGGCAATTATCCATAGCCACTGGCCTAAAGTTGCAAGGACATTCAACATCACTGAAGGCTCAACATTTGCCTTCCGCTTTTGCAGTTTCCCAGATGAGATTCATTTGTCTATTTACCGTGTGTGATGCTACTTTCCAAAGGTTTTTCATGCTGCATGTGAAACTTGGTGCTGTTGTGTAATGGCGTAACTGAGTGCCAAAGCTATCTGATGTAATTTGATTATGAAATCCTTGTTGCTTTTATACAGATATGAAATATCTGGCATGTTTTATAAGAAATATCAGTTTGATTAGTACATGGATTATCAATAATAGGCTAATTACCCTGCTTATTGGGGTTTTCTATTACAAACGGTTACTCAGACAGCACTGTGGGCGATGAACTCAACCAACCCGCACGGTTTCTAGAAAGTAGGCGTGTTCGATCAACTAACAATCACACATGGCTTCCGGCAGCGAACTGTTTGCGTTAGGCCACCTTGCACAAACGTTTCCACACAAAGAACTGTGTGTGATATACATACCTATGGAAATGTTTTTCTAGGATTCACCGTGTGGGATGTATATACCTACGGAAATGATTTTCTAGGATTCACCATGTGGGATGTACATACCTACGGAAATGTTTTTCTGGGATTCACCGTGTGGGATGTAGATACCTACGGAAATGTTTTTCTCGGATTACTATGTGGGATGTACATACCTACGGAAATGATTGGGTTTCGATGCCTCGCCCGATCGCACACGGCCCCAGCCTGTGTCCCAGGAGGGCCTATCCCTGACGATTTCTGGGTCATCTGGGAAGGACCCCCCTATCGCCCACACTCACTTGGCGATGGTTCCAATTGCTGTCGCGGAAAGGGGTTAAAAACCGTTTGTATAGCACGTCGATGTACCAGTGGTAGGGCGACTTTTAATTGGAAAAGTTGGACGCAAAGAATGGATAAAGTCCACCAAGTACTAGTGCTCAACAATATTGAAGGGGTACTCATGCATTATAATTGAGAGACAAAACTTTTTCAAACTGGTTGCCTCATCATACCTAAAGGTCACAGGTGCTGCCATGGACTCATTGCCTTCAACTTTATTCAATACACGTCTTTGCTGTCCAGTAATGATCTGATGCTTGTTCCGTAAATGAGACTTGAAAACTGTTGTGCCTTGATTGCCTTGAGCATTAGTACGAGGGCCCTTGTAAGTGCACCCTTTGCTATTGCAACTAGCCCATTTCTCCACAACCTTGTTACCATCCATACCCATCATCGTTATCTCATACTTGCACTACAAAAAATACACTTCCGTGATGATACGTGTTTGTCACAGTAGGTCGCTTTTTTGTCATGCATGTACATCCATGACAAATTTATGACAGAATCAAGATAGTCATACCTATGCTGTCGTAGAAGTGTTCCATGACATTACCAAAATTATCATCACGGAAGTGTCCACTTCCATGATGATAAATCGCGCGTCACAGAAGTGCTTTCGTCAAGGGTGACCGACACGTGGCATCCACCGTAATGGAACGCCGTTAAGCTATCGGGTCGGGTTTTGGATCCGATAACCCGTTAACAGCCCCGACCAATGGGGATTTTCCACGTGTAAAATCATCATTGGCTAGAGGAAACACGTGTCGGCTCATCATCGGGACAGATGTCATCCACTCACTGGACAGAAGGCGCCTATGATACGTCGACACATGGCACGGCCCAACAAGTTAAAATGGGTCGGCCCAACTAAAGGCCCACAAGATTTTGCGGACCATAATGGGCTGGCCCAGCTAAAGGCCCACGAGATTTTGCAGACCATAATGGGCTGGCCCAGCTAAAGGCCCACAAGATTTTGCGGGCCATAATGGGCCGGCCCAGGTAAAGGCCCACAAGATTTTTGTGTGCCATAATAGGCCGACCCAGGTAAAGGCCCACAAAATTCTTGCGGATCATAATGGGCCGGCCCAGCTAAAGGCCCACGAGATTTCACCGACATTAATGGGCTGGCCCAGCTGTAGGCCCACAAGATTTTGAGGACCCTAGTAGGCCGGCACGTTAACTGGCTGCCATGTTTTAGGCCAAATGCCGACCCATATTTGATACGGTCTATTAATGGCCTGCCGCGCTCTGGGCCTAATAGTGGCCCATATGAGATCCGGCCTGTTAAAAGCCTACCATGTTCTGGGCCAAATTACGGCCCAGATCAGGTCCGGCCCTTTAGGAGGTTTTGGGCCTAATTATGGCCCATATCAGATTCGGCCCGTCAACTGGACACTATGCTTTTGGGCCCACTTGCTAAAGGTCCACTTAGTAATTCGCCCTGATATTAGTTTTGGCCTGTTAAGGGCCCGTTTAACATTTCGGCCCTATATTAATTTCAGCTTGTTAAAAGCCCGTCATATAGTTGGGCCTAACTACGGCCCGGTTTGCATCCGGCATGCTCGCAGCCGATATCTAATTGGGCCAACAAGGACCGAGACAATTTTTCGGCCTGTTAAAAGCCCGTGATTTGATTCGCACAATCATGGGCCAGGGTTCATTTTGGGCTACTGCCGACCCGTGAGCTGATCGGCACGTTTCAGGCTCAACCTACATCGTGATTGCATGACGGCCCGATTATGTACCGTAATTTTACGGTTTGGCCGGTTTACTGCGAAGACAGGATATATATACAGTAAAATAACTGCAGCATCGTGAATAAGAAAAAACCTATACTATACAATAAAGAAATTACGGCATATTACATCCACTGGGCATCAAAGTTCGCCACTATGATAATAAAGCACAAGCAGACAGCAGATTACATACACTGGGCATCAAAGATCGCCACTAGTGCAAATAAACATGCCGACAAAATAATATACAAAACCGACAGCACTTCAATTGAGTTCAAGAAAGGTTAGCCCTACCGGGGAGCTGCAGCGCAAGCAGCTGAGCAAGATGATGAGACTGCGCTTGTTCAACACTTATATCTTCCTCACTCCGAAAGATAAACAAGCAGATAGATGACAGGTTTTGCACATAAAAGTATCAGTGCCGACAATTCATCACATTTCTTACTGACGAATAAAGTGACACAGTTTAAATTTGCATTAACACAATATGGTATTGTTCAGGTCAAGACATGGCAGGAAATGACATTGTGAAGGAGTTGGCAGCTTCACGACACCACTGGATTACAGATCAAGAACTCATAAGTATCAATGGTTAGTGTGCTGTCAATTTATACCATTTCAGATTGGCAAATAAAGAGACGATTTAAATAATAGTAGAATGATATGACATTTTTCATAGTTAAGACATTGCAGAATATGACATTGTGCTAGAGTGGGTAGGTTCACCACACCACTAGATTACAGATGAAGAATAGAAGCATACATGCAATGCAAAAGAAGATCACTTGCTCTGTATAGTTTAATTTACATGGTATGAAGAAGGAACTTGGTTGTACAACTGAAAACTTAAATTGAGAAAGACGAACTTTTGTTTATGAACTACATATAATAAAATTTAAACAAGCAATTTGATGCAAACACCAAAAATAAACAGCTGTTGCAGTCATGCCTAACCAAATATATACAACAAAGTTTGAAGGCTTGAGATGGACAAACTTACATTATTGGTGAAGACAGGCTCTATAAAGGCCTTGTCCATGCTGATGGGGGGGGGGAATTCAAGAAGTTTACCACATAATCTTCTTCAAAAGCATTGCCTTTATTCTACATTTTGCTAAGAGTAAATATAGATGTGATAATATACGAAAAAATGGAGAATATTTAAGATAAGATGAAGAGTGATGCTACATAACCAAGTAGCTATAAATGTAAGTGCAGTGATACAGGAAAAAGGTACAACCAAGAGCAATGCACAGCTAAACTTCTTCAGTACCAACCTTATGGTAAGAGTAAATATAGATCTGATGTGTAGAAAATGGAGGGCAAAGGAAAATAAGCTGCAGAGTGATGGTACATGAACAACTACCTGTCATTATAAGTACACTGATAAAGGACATCATGTACTTACAAGAACAATGTAGAGCTAAAAAAACATTGGCATGGGATATATTCTACACTAATGTAACCATTCATACATGAAAGTGCGTTATATCGACTAGAGGGGGGTGAATAGGCGATTTTTATGAAAGTCTTCAAAACGTGAGAGTTGTGAAGACAAACAGTGAAGATCATGCCTATTACTATGCAGCGGAAGTTAGATTACACTAGGCCAGCCATGGTCATGTATTCAATAGAGTGAAAGCGCAATGACAAACAGCTTCAGTGTAATAAGGATCAGGTAGGAAGAAGTTATGAAGCCGAACAGATCATACATTCATGTTGTGAAGACAAAAGATAAAGCAAGCATGCAATGGCTTCACAATGAATAACTATAAGTGAAAGGAAGTGAAGATGAAACCAGTGACACGTTGAAGACAATGATTTGTTGGACCAGTTCCAGTTGCTGTGACAACTGTACGTCTGGTTGGAGCGGCTAGGTATTTAAACCAAAGGACACACAGTCCCGGACACCCAGTCAAGGACACTTAGTCCAAGACACCCAGTCCTCACCGTTTTCTCCTTGAGCTAAGGTCACACAGACCTCGCCCAATCACTCAGGTAAGTCTTCAAGGTAGACTCCCAAACCTTCACAGACTTCGTTCACTTGCAATCCACAATTTCTCTTGGATGCTCAGAACGCGAGCCTAACTGTCTGGAGGATGCACAGTCCTCAAGTGTAATAAGTCTTCAAATCACACAGACACGAAGACTTAAGTGATGCCCAATTTACTCTGGCTCTGGGTGGTTAGGGCTTTTCTCCTCACTGGGAATTTTTCTTTCAAAGGCTTCGAGGTGGGTTGCTCTCAAACGACAAAAGCCGTGCACTGAAATCTGAGCAGCCAACCGTTTATGGTTGTGGGGGTGGACTATTTATAGCCACTTGGCAACCCGACCCGATCTGTCCAAAATGACCCTGGGTCACTAAGGAACTGACACGTGTACAAACGGTCGAATTTTGAACTCACACGGCAACTTTACTTGGGCTACAAGTAAAGCTGACTTGTCTGGCTCTGGACAAGATTTTCTCTCAAAGTCTTTGCTCGAAGACATAGGATTTGAATTAGGCATCACTACAGTCATTCTGACTGGTTCTTTTGGACCCCACTTAACAGTACGGTGATTCCTATGACACTACATAAATGAAATAAAACTACGAAGGATCTAAGTCTTCGAGTTCCATAAGCTTCATAGGGAGTCTTCTCATGTCATTGTCTTCAATATGAATATCTTCATAAACCACCATTGTCTTCAATGTCTTCGTACATTTTTAGGGGTTATCTCTGGTAATAAAACCGAATCAATGAGGGACTTCTACCTGTGTTTTCCTGCAATTCTCACAAACACGTTAGTCCCTCAACTAGGTTTGTCGTCAATACTCCAAAACCAACTAGGGGTGGCACTAGATGCACTTACAATCTCCCCCTTTTTGGTGATTGATGACAAACTAGTTGAAGTTTTCAACGGGGAACATAATTTGTGAAATAGTAAAGGAATTTGTCTTCATAAGTTGCAAGGGCTCCCCCTGAAGATGTGCATATAAGTAATTTGCCTTTTGAATGCAAATGCACATGGCAGGTTGTACTTGTGGAGATCCACTTCAACTTATGATGACAATCCACTATGCATGTGAAAGTATATGAAGATAATGACATGCATAATGGAAAATGGACGTCTGCAGTAAGAGATGAGTGCGGAATTTATCGTCGCACATGCGGAATTTATCTTTGCATAACGGAGTGACAAGCAGGTAGTAGACGGCCATCAAGGCTAAGTGTTACAACTCAAAGAAGCAAATGTAGCAAAAAACGGGAGTTGCAAGCACGAAGCAAAATGTAGCAAAATATAGTGGCACCCGCCCAAAGTAACCCGCTTGAAGACTATAAACATCATGCTTCTCCCCCTTTTGTCAGTGATGACCAAAAAGGTTTGAAGACATAGAGTTTTCTACGCGTTCCCAGGCACAGCAGGGTCGGTGGAGTTGTTTGGTGGCGGTGCAGATGAGCTTGGTGCAGATTCGACGTGTGTTGAAGCAGATGGAGATGATGTCGCGTCGTCGTCTTCTTCAATAATCCGGGCAGACACGGTGGCAGCAGAAGAAGAGAATTCTGACTCTTCAAGTGATGGTGTGCTTCGCATCACAGCTCTTCTTGGAGGCGTGGAGTCAAATTGGAATCTCTCTCTGAAGCCATCCTCTTGCAGTTCAGCTTCATTGCTCATCATGGTGAGGCCTTTCCAAGTGCGGCGACAGGTCTCGTGTGCGACAAACGCATTCTTGGTTGCCAGATTTCTGATGCGATTGACGTCTTGCATGATGCTTCTCATCTGCCGTTTGAGCCAGTCATGATGCCTATCTTGCTTTTGGTGAAGAGCCACAAGAAGCTCTCGGTCATTAAGTGTTCGAACGCGCTTCTTGGGTCTCTTGGCAGCTGTGCTGTCAGTGGCTTCAGTTGATGCAGGGGCACGTGTGGTGCCAGCCATTGGATACACTCGGGAGAGAGCTTCAATACCTTCAATATTTTGAGTGAAGCTCTGGTGTTCTGCATTTTGAAGACTTAATGGTTGCTTGCCAGGCTCTGGATATATTGCTTCAGCAGACGTGTCCACATCTGGCAAAAATATCCTATGGTTGCGGGCTGAGGGTTGATAGGAGATTGCAGAGTGAAGCTTGATCAGCCTCATAACCCAAGGAGCATAGAACTTTAATCCAAACAGTTCTGAGGCAGACGCTGCAAAGTGACGGATGAAGAGATCCTGTGCATTGAAGCATTTGCCATGTAGAATGCAGAAGATGAGAGTCTTCATTGCACCATCAATTGTAGCATATCGAGAGTGTCCCTTTACAGGCCATAGAGTCCGCCTTATGATATGATATATTGTTCTGGGCAGGTGCTCTAAGTCTTCAACGAAGAACCTAGTTGGATAGGGTGCATTCGGAGGCAGTGGCTTCATCATTGAGAGCATCTGACTCATATCTGGCTCAGCACGCTGAAATATGCTCTCAATTGCTTCAGCATGGAGTTGGCACCCTTCTTCAAAGAATTCGCCAGGAGTGGGAAGGCCGGTAAGCTCAATTAGGTCGAAAGCATTGGCTTCATGATGGATATTGCCTGTCATCCACTCCAGAATCCATGTCTTCGGATCTCTGTTATAGCCTTTGATATGCACAGTGGCATAGAACTAGAGCAGAAGCTCTTCGTTCCAGTGCTCTTCATCAGTGATAAATGGCAGCAAACCCACTTGCTTGAAGCAATCCAGTGCTTCTTCCAGACCAGGCAGACCAGCAACAGCTTCAACCTCAAGGCGCTTGTGAGGAAAGATGCGGCCTTGGTTGTATAGGATGCATGAATAATAGCTGCGCTGTTGATGGCTCCAGAACCTATCTGATACAATCCGTTCCCTTCAATAAGGGTTCTTGGAGCGGTCGAAAAATGTGTTATCTGCCCTGAAGCCGTTGATGTTGAAGGAACCAGGAGCTGATGCAGGACCTGGGAACCTTGGCAGTCGTGGGATCGGCTTCTGGACCTGGGGTCTGTACGCAATATGATAGTTGAATTGTGGTCCTGCAGCTGACTCAGGCACAAAATGTTCAGGAGCAGTAGCTTCATTGTCTTCTGAAGCTATTGTTGGGTTGGGCTCCACATTTGCTTCGGCGTTGTTTGTGGCAGCCTCAACATTTGCAGACTCAGGCATGTTCTCCTGGAGAACTGCTTCTTGTTGGTGTGGGGGAGTTGGAGCTTGTGGTATCTCTTCATGCTCTTCGACTGATGCAGCCGGAATGTCGTCAGCAGCCTGAGCCCTTGGCCCTTTGCGAAGCCTACGGAATTTGGGCGACGCTTGTGGAGTTGCAGTGGGCTGTGGCTCATCTTCCTCCTGTGGGCGATCTGCCCATGATGCTGCTTGTGTGATTGGCGTCAAGGGACGACCAATACTGATCAGTTCGCTTGTCTCAAGCTGAGGAAGGGCTGCATCACCTTGCACATTGTCTTGGAGACCAATGTCTTCAGCAGCGTAGGGTTCGTCTGCTGGAATGTCTTCAGTGTTGGGTTCATGCACAGTCAACTGACGATCTGTGTCAGGATAGCGGACGCAGAGGGGTTCAACTATCAGGGGCTCTGTGGGAGCAGCCCGAGATTTCTTGGTCTTGCGCTTCTTGATGATGGGTTCAGAAGGAGAGGCTTCAGAATGTTTTCTCTTCTTAGCTTCAGCCTCTGCAGTCCGTGTCTTCTTGTGCTGTGAGGCGGTTGATCGACTCTTTGGCTTCGAGCCAATCGTTGCAGCGGGGAAGACAATCAGAGCAGTTTCTGACCTTGGCGCTTCAGGTTCGGGCACAGCCGCCTTCTTTTTCTTCTTCGCGGCCATCCTGGGGTCAATGCCGGGACGCCCAAGTGCCTTGTGCTTTTCTGCCTCATTGTAGGCTTGCACGCAGCGATCAGCCAAAGTCTTCATGCGTTCTCGCGAGCCTTGAGCTTCGGCACGCGTCTTCAGGAAGTTCTCTTTCAGCTCGTGCAACATGATCTTGAAGTTTTTCACTTCTTGCACACTGAGCTTGGCCACGTGCTTCTTGAACTGAGCCTTCTCATGATCAATTTTCTGCTTCAGTTCTACAATTCGATGGGCTATTGCAAGTTCTGAAGCAATTGCACCTTGAAAGGCAACACTGAGGCCTATGGGTAGCTGCAGATCATTGAAGCTTATGTCTGGTGTGTCAAACCATTCATCGATGAAGTTGTGGATGATGGCGACATCAAACAGAGGCAGATTGTTGAAGATTTCAGCCTCCTCCTTGCTCTTGATGAGCTGCTCAAGAGCATCATCTCCAAGATCTTCATCGCTTGAGAGATCAATGGCGTCGCAGCGCAGAATGTCAGCAGCTGTGAGCTCTTTGCCTGTGTGTGGCTGAGGCTTCTTGGCTTCTTAGGGCTTGGACACTCGTGATAAGCCTTCTGACTGCACACTGGCTTCAGGAGGTGTAGTTGCTAAAGGCTTCACTCTTGCGATCTTGGGAGAAGCGGCTGGCTTTGAAGCTTTTGGAGCTTTTGGCTTCTTCTGCTTTGGCTTCGGAGCAGCAGGGGCGTCATCTGACTCAGTATCTGCTGGAGGGTCATTCACAGCAGTCCCTTGGACTAGGATGCGAGTGATGAGGCCTGCAATATTGGCATACGGCCCGATGATATTGGGATCGGCGTTGCGTGTGCCATCTGCCCTTGGTGAGGAGGGACCAGGGTTGAAGTCAAGCCCAAATTTCTTCTTGTTTATCTTCGCTGACTGTTGTGCAAACTGAAAGTTGCGCTTGAAGAGATTATCATCGCAGCACCAGAGAAGTGATGACGGATGTGCCTCAGCTGGCTATGGTCCTCTCACCATGCATGGATAGAAGCCTTGAGCAATGGCTTCGACTCTGGACCTGGGTACAAGATTTTTGTATAGTACGTCTCCCCACGGTCTTTTGATGGCGCACTTCTCCGCATATTCCTGAGTGACGAAGTGGTAGTGGAACCATTGCTCTGCCCAATATCTTCGAATCCATTGGATTCGTGTCTTGCGCTGACCATAGCTTTCTTCAGGATCAGTTTTGTACATCTCTGCCAATTCATCAGGCAGATCTTTGGACGTTTCACCACGTCGCTGTCTGCCTCCCTTCCTTGCTGCTGTTTCTGAAGCCATGAATAACTTGGAAGGCTTCAAGATGTTCAAAGGCTTTAAAGGCTTCCTTTTGCAAGAACTGGCTTCAGGAGAGTTGATGTGATGCTGCAAGTACTCTGCAAATGAATGCAGACTATGAGAACCAAAGGATTCTCCCACGGACATGTACCTGTGACAGCATTAAGGTGCGAGGGAAGGGGAAGAGGTCATATGCATTCTCAGAAGATTTTGAAGATAAATCGGTTTAGAAGACATAGACCTCATTGTGCGAAGACATTCACTCACAGATAAGAAGTTGGTTCCAGATTTGTACGAACCCACAAATCAGTACAAGTGAGGAATCTAACTACCTTATGAAGCACAAGTGAATATACTAGGCATGTCATGAGATGTAGCGAGATAACTAACTGATGTGAAGAGAAACTCCTTATGGCAGAAAGTGACTGAACTATGGGATCAAAAGAGGCTGTAAAAAGAGGTTTTATTTACCACACTTGGAACTGCTAGACGAAGTGAGAGTTAAGGCCGAGCAGTTCGATCCTCCGTGCCCTAACTTGGCGACGGAAGACACCTACGGCGATGGCGGAGAGAGCGATGTCCGCTGTCGGCGTGAAAACGGCGTCGGAGAGGTTGCGGCAGTGAAGCGCTTCGTCGCCGGCGTCGTCGAGTGCTAGCGGTGGCGCTAGGGTTCGTGCGAGGGTGGAAGAAGGAGATAATGACCGCAGTGAATCATATATTTATAGGGATAGAGACGGCACTGCGCTATTACGCAGGTACCCCTGGCGGTTCGCATTTGAGGCACGCGTGGCCAGTTAGAGGACGATTGGGATTTGTTCCACGTCCCACGCACGCCTAAATTGTCGGGCGGTCGTTCCTGCTTCTCCGGATCTTATGTGGAGGAATGAGCATTAAAAACGGACTTTTATGGTTGTCACTATGTCTTCAGCTGACAAGGACACAGTGAAGACATTTGACAGTTACAACAGAATGCATATGACTTGGAGAGATAGAGTTTGAGATAGAAAGCATAGAGAGGTTAGGGTCCGATCACATTCACTTAGTTCAAAAGATTCAACCAAGAAGACATAGCTATAAGTGAATGCTGTAGAGGACAGAACATCAGTACATATATATCCATATAATCAGCGCAGTGAAGATAATCATGAAGACATATTGAGAAAGAAACCAAACCAAATGTGAAGACATTGAGAGGTAACGCCATGAGAGAAACACTTCAAAATGGAACGTTTGGTGGTGGCGTTACCCACCGTATAGGAAGTATTAGACCCAGACACGGCGCACAATTATCGTGGCGCTCCGAAGTCAAATTCCACATTAATGTATTCACACTTAGAATGTGTGTCTTCATTGTTTGAAGATATACGCTACTTAGTGTGTTGCACATCTAAGTCATCAATATGCTTAAGTGTTAGGATGTGTGCCTGATCACAGGACATTTGAGGATTCCAAGATATTTAGCTCACACCGTAACTTGCAAAATCTCTTCTCATCCAAGGGCTTTGTGAAGATATCTGCCAATTGCTCTTCACTGTTGACGTGTATGATATCAATGTATTCCTTCACAACATGATCTCTGAGAAAGTGATGACGAATTTCAATGTGCTTTCTCTTCGAGTGCTGAACTGGGTTGTTGGCAATCTTGATGGCGCTTTCGTTGTCGCAGTAAAGTGGCACTTGCTTCAGATGAATGCCATAATCCTTGAGTGTTTGCTTCATCCACAGAAGCTGAGCGCAGCAAGATCCAGCAGCAATGTATTCAGATTCAGCAGTGGAGAGTGATACACAGTTCTGCTTCTTTGAAGACCAACATACAAGTGATCGTCTCAGAAAGTGACATGTTCCTGATGTAGACTTGCGATCAACTTTGTCACCAGCATAATCAGCATCCGAAAATCCAACTAAATCAAACTCTGAGCCCTTTGGATACCATAATCCTAGAGTTGGGGTGTGAGCCAAATATCGAAGAATTCGCTTCACAACTAAGTGATGCGACTCCTTTGGTGTCGCTTGAAATCGAGCACACATGCAAACACTAAGCATGATATCTGGCCTAGATGCACATAAATAAAGCAAAGACCCAATCATGGAGCAGTATACCTTTTGATCGAACTCTTTACCATTGTCGTCGGGACCCAGATGATGCTTGGCTGGCATTGGTGTTGTGAAGCCTTTGCAGTCTTGCATACCGAACTTCTTCAGGCACTCTTTAAGATATTTCTCTTGAGATATGAAGATGCCGTTGCGTTGTTGCCGTATTTGAAGACCGAGAAAGAACTTCAGCTCCCCCATCATGGACATCTGATATTGCTCTTGCATCATATATCCAAACTCTTCACTATACTTCTGATTGGTGCAGCCGAAGATAATGTCATCCACATATATTTGGCACACAAACAGTTCACCATCATATGTCTTCGTGAAAAGAGTGGGATCCAGGGAACCAGGTATGAAGCCTTTGCTTTTCAGAAAGTACTTGAGTGTATCATACCAGGCCCTAGGGGCTTGTTTGAGGCCATACAGTGCCTTGTTGAGCTTGTATACCATATCAGGATGTTTTGGATTTTCAAACCCAGGTGGTTGTGCAACATACACTTCTTCTTCAATCTTGCCATTGAGAAAGGCACTTTTCACATCCATCTGATAGAGAAGTATGTTATGATGATTTGCATAGGCCAGCAGTATGCGTATGGCTTCAAGCCTAGCCACAGGAGCAAATGTTTCATCGAAGTCAATACCCTCCACTTGAGTATATCCTTGAGCAACGAGACGAGCTTTGTTTCTGACAACTTGACCATGCTCATCTTGCTTGTTGCGGTATATCCATTTGGTGCCTATTATGTTGTGCTTCCGTGGATCAGGACGCTTAACCAGTTCCCATACATTATTCAGCTCAAACTGTTGAAGCTCTTCTTGCATAGCTTGAATCCATTCAGGTTCCATGAAGGCTTCTTCAACTTTCTTGGGTTCTGATATTGAGACGAATGCGAAATGCCCACAGAAGTTTGTTAGCTGAGTTGCCCTTGAACGAGTGAGTGGACCAGGTGCATTGATGCTGTCCAGTATTTTGTCAATTTGTACTTCATTTGCAACACGAGGGTGTGTGGGGCGAAGACTTTGCTCTTGCTGATCTATGTGGTCATTTGAAGGTATATCGTCAGGCTGAGCATTGTCTTCATGTGGATCAGGTGCTGAGATGATAAGTTCTTCTTCAGGATGAGCTTCAGAAGGTACAATTTCTCCAGTTCCCATAAGCTTGATTGATTCATTTGCTGGAACTTCATCTAGCACATTTGGCAATTGCTCTCTTTGTGATCCATTGGTTTCATCAAATCGCACATCCACTGTTTCAACCACTTTGTAGTGGAAGAGATTGAAGACTCTGTAGGAGTGCGAATCCTTTCCATATCCAAGCATGAAGCCTTCATGTGCTTTTGGTGCAAACTTTGAGGTGTGGTGTGGGTCCTTGATCCAGCATTTTGCGCCAAATACTCTGAAATAACTGACATTTGGCTTCTTGCCAGTTAGGAGTTCATAGGATGTCTTGTTCAGAAGCTTGCGAAGATAAACACGATTGATTGTATGGCATGCAGTATCAATGGCTTCAGTCCAGAACTTTCTTGGAGTCTTGTATTCATCTAGCATTGTTCTGGCCATCTCAATGAGTGTTCTGTTCTTGCGTTCGACGACGCCATTCTGCTGTGGCGTGTATGGAGCTGAGAATTCATGTGTGATGCCCAAGGTATCCAGATATGTATCAAGGCCAGTGTTCTTGAATTCAGTGCCATTGTCACTTCTGATGTGCTTTATCTTGGCGCCAAAATTGTTCATAGCTCGATTTGCGAAGCGTCTGAAAACATCCTGCACTTCAGTCTTGTAAAGGATTATGTGCACCCAAGTATATCTAGAATAATCATCAACAATTACGAAGCCATAGAGGCATGCAGAAGTAGTAAAAGTTGAGTAGTGAGTGGGACCGAAAAGATCCATGTGGAGCAGTTCAAAGGGTTGAGTAGTGGTCATGATTGTCTTCGAAGGATGTTTTGCCCTTGTCATCTTCCCTGCTTCACAGGCACCGCATAAGTGATCTTTCTTGAACTTGACGCCCTCGATGCCTATGACGTGCTTTTTCTTCGCAAGGGTGTGGAGGTTCCTCATGCCAGCATGCCCAAGCCTTCGATGCCAAAGCCAGCATTCTGAAGCTTTTGCAAGAAGACATACTGCAAGTTGTGGTCCTGCTGAGAAATCTACCACATACAAATCACCTTTCCTATACCCTTCAAACACTAGAGATTTGTCTGATTCCATTAGCACCAGGCAGCGATATTTGCCAAACATTAAAATCATATTCAAATCGCAAAGCATTGAGACAGACATTAAGTTGAAGCCAAGGGATTCAACAAGCATGACTTTATCCATGTGTTGATCCTTTGAGATTGCAACTCTACCTAGACCCAATACCTTACTTTTACCAGTGTCAGCGAATGTAATGTGGCTCTTGTCGGATGGACGTAAAGTTGAGTCCATAAGAAGGCTTCTTCTGCCAGTCATGTGATTTGTACACCCACTGTCAATAATCCATTCTGAAGACTTTGAAGTCGCTGGTGTCGTACCCTACAGTGCAGTTAGGGGGATAGGCTTCACGAAGAGTGTTGTGAAGCATAAACATTTGACGAACCAGTGGGTTATGAAAACTTAGATCCAGATTAGGACTAATGGGGAGAATAACATGCGATTCAGGAACGAAGTACATAATGATGCCATTTGGGCAGTTTATCTTGCGCCCCACAAGATTTTTATGGTCCCCAGCAATAGCATCAGACGATTTTGTTTTTGTGCTGGAGACCTTTCCCTGCAAAAGAGAGTTAAGCTTTCTTAACCACCCACATCTTCAAGGGTGGCTTAGAAGCTATGAGTCTAAGTGCAGCATCTGAGAATTTTGGCTTTGAAGCCTTAGCAAACAGTCTAGCAGGGGGACAATAATACTCATAGGCATAAGCAGAATAATTTTTGGTCATATGAACATGACGGTTCGATGAACCGCTCTCATATTCATATGCCTGAGTGTGGTTTCCCTGCAAAACATTTGCGTTAGTGTGACTCAGGTGAGTCCTCTGTCTGTATGAAGCCTTTGGACCGAGGTTTGTCTTCTTCAAGTGAGGTGTCATGAAGACATTCACAGGAAGATTTTCCAGACATGTTTTCGGAACCCAAATCTTCTTCATAGGCGGTCCATTCCTGCAGTTAGTACCAATGTACCTGGCAAACACTTCACCATTCTGATTCTTAAACAGTTTATAGTTTGCATCAAAGGATTCATCAATGATAATTGGGTTAGCACAAGTGAAGCCAGATAAATTGGATGGATCTGCTGAAAGTTCCTTTGCAGCAACCCATGTAGTTTTGGGGTACTGCTCAGGTTTCCAGTAAGAGCCATCTGCATTGATTTTCCTCACGAACCCAACACCCTCTTTCCTAGGGTTTCGGTTCAGAATCTGCTTCTTAAGGACATCACATAATGTTTGATGCCATTTCAGACTTTTGTACATCCCTGTTTCAAGCAATGTCTTCAACCTAGCATTCTCATCAGCAATAGCAGTGGTATCCTCAGCAGAGGGGTTAGTTGCCACATCAACAGTTGAAGATATTGGAACAGTAGTAGCAGTGGAACATTCAGCAACAGAATTAGCATTATTACGCTCAATGCATTTAAGACATGGTGGTTCAAATCCTTCCTGAGCGGAACTGATCTGTTTGGCACGAAGTGACTCGTTTTCCTTTTGAAGATCTTCATGAGCCACCCTCAATTTCTCAAGTTCTTGCTTCCTTTGAAGATAGTCATAGGAAAGCTTTTCATGAGTTGTTGAGAGAGTATCATGACGATCTTCAAGTTCCTGATACTTAATGTGAAGGTTTTTTATGTCTTCAATTAAGGATTCAGATCGAGTCATTTCAGCACCCAACAGATCATCGCTTCTGTCTAACAGTTTTTGAATGTGTTCCATAGCTTTCTGTTGTTCAGTTGCAATTTTAGCAAGTGTTTTGTAGCTAGGTTTTGAATCACATTCAGAGTCATCGTCACTGGATGTTTCATAGCGAGTGGTGCGTGTGTTTACCTTGGCACCGCGTGCCATGAAGCAGTAGGTAGGAGTGGAGTCGTTCTTGTCATTTGCGTCGGTGTCGGTGATGCAGTTATTGTCTTCAGTGTTGAAGATGGACTTGGCGACGTAAGCTGTAGCCAGACTCGCAATGCCAGAATCAGACTCGTCCTCAGACTCCACCTCTGCCTCCTCAGATGCGGATTCCTCCTCTGAATCCATCTCCTTGCCTACAAATGCACGTGCCTTGCCAGATGAGCTCTTCTTGTGTGATGAAGACTTTGATGAAGACTTGGAAGAAGACTTTGAGTTTTTCTTCTTTTTCTTGTCGTCAGAATCATATTCTTTGCTCTTCTTCTTCCTTCTGTTCTCATTGTCCCACTGTGGACACTCAGAAATGAAGTGTCCAGTTTTCTTGCACTTGTGACATGTTTTCTTCTTGTAGTCATGAGCAGAAGCTTCATCATTCCTTGAGCTTGATCATGAAGATTTTCTGAAGCCTTTCTTCTTGGTGAATTTTTGGAACTTCTTCACTAGCATTGCAAGTTCTCTTCCAATGTCTTCAGGATCATCAGAACTGCAGTCAGATTCTTCTTCAGATGAGGAGACAGCTTTTGCCTTCAAAGCACGAGTTCGCCCATAGTTTGGACCGTAGATATCTCTTTTCTCAGAAAGCTGAAACTCATGTGTGTTGAGCCTCTCAAGTATGTCAGATGGATCGAGTGTCTTGAAATCAGGACGTTCTTGAATCATCAGGGCCAGGATGTCAAACGAACTATCAAGTGATCTTAGCAGCGTCTTGACGATTTCATGTTTGGTGATCTCAGTGGCGCCGAGGGCTTGAAGCTCATTTGTGATGTCAGTGAGCCGGTCAAATGTGTGCTGGACATTCTCATTGTCAGTTCGCTTGAATCAGTTGAAAAGATTGCGAAGGACACTGATTCTTTGATCTCTCTGGGTTGAGATGCCTTCATTGACCTTGGAGAGCCAGTCCCAAACCAGCTTGGATGTCTTCAAAGCACTCACACGGCCATACTGTCCTTTGGTCAGATGACCACAGATGATGTTCTTGGCAGTAGAGTCCAGTTGAATGAATTTCTTGACATCAGCAGCAGTGACACCTTCTCCAGCCTTGGGAACGCCGTTCTCGACGACATACCATAGGTCGACGTCAATGGCTTCAAGATGCATGCGCATCTTATTCTTCCAGTAGGGATATTCAGTTCCATCGAAGACGGGGCAAGCAGCGGAGACTTTGATTATCCCTGCAGTCGACATAGCTAAAACTCCAGGTGGTTAAACCGAATCACACAGAACAAGGGAGCACCTTGCTCTGATACCAATTGAAAGTGCGTTATATCGACTAGAGGGGGGGTGAATAGGCGATTTTTATGAAAGTCTTCAAAACGTGAGAGTTGTGAAGACAAACAGTGAAGATCATGCCTATTACTATGCAGCGGAAGTTAGATTACACTAGGCCAGCCATGGTCATGTATTCAATAGAGTGAAAGCGCAATGACAAACAGCTTCAGTGTAATAAGGATCAGGTAGGAAGAAGTTATGAAGCCGAACAGATCATACATTCATGTTGTGAAGACAAAAGATAAAGCAAGCATGCAATGGCTTCACAATGAATAACTATAAGTGAAAGGAAGTGAAGATGAAACCAGTGACACGTTGAAGACAATGATTTGTTGGACCAGTTCCAGTTGCTGTGACAACTGTATGTCTGGTTGGAGCGGCTAGGTATTTAAACCAAAGGACACACAGTCCCGGACACCCAGTCAAGGACACTTAGTCCAAGACACCCAGTCCTCACCGTTTTCTCCTTGAGCTAAGGTCACACAGACCTCGCCCAATCACTCAGGTAAGTCTTCAAGGTAGACTCCCAAACCTTCACAGACTTCGTTCACTGGCAATCCACAATTTCTCTTGGATGCTCAGAACGTGACGCCTAACCGTCTGGAGGATGCACAGTCCTCAAGTGTAATAAGTCTTCAAATCACACAGACACGAAGACTTAAGTGATGCCCAATTTACTCTGGCTCTGGGTGGTTAGGGCTTTTCTCCTCACTGGGAATTTTTCTTTCAAAGGCTTCGAGGTGGGTTGCTCTCAAATGACGAAAGCCGTGCACTGAAATCTGAGCAGCCAACCGTTTATGGTTGTGGGGGTGGAATATTTATAGCCACTTGGCAACCCGACCTGATCTGTCCAAAATGACCCTGGGTCACTAAGGAACTGACACGTGTACCAACGGTCGAATTTTGAACTCACACGGCAACTTTACTTGGGCTACAAGTAAAGCTGACTTGTCTGGCTCTGGACAAGATTTTCTCTCAAAGTCTTCGCTCGAAGACATAGGATTTGAATTAGGCATCACTACAGTCATTCTGACTGGTTCTTTTGGACCCCACTTAACAGTACGGTGATTCCTATGACACTACATAAATGAAATAAAACTACGAAGGATCTAAGTCTTCGAGTTCCATAAGCTTCATAGGGAGTCTTCTCATGTCATTGTCTTCAATATGAATATCTTCATAAACCACCATTGTCTTCAATGTCTTCGTACATTTTTAGGGGTCATCTCTGGTAATAAAACCGAATCAATGAGGGACTTCTACCTGTGTTTTCCTGCAATTCTCACAAACACGTTAGTCCCTCAACTAGGTTTGTCGTCAATACTCCAAAACCAACTAGGGGTGGCACTAGATGCACTTACAATACAGATCAGATAATTTGGAGCGAACAATTGGTAAGCAAGCTATCATGCATACTGCTGTCACATAATGAACCAGGTATGTATGCAAGTACAGTGATATAGGACAACAGGTACTAGCAAGAGCAAAGCAACGGGCAACATATTTGCGATATCCTGTCGTTCTTGTCAAACCGGAATTCTTCTTCGAGCAGATTTCCTGCAAAAAAGATCCGTAAGGCACATGCGGAAAAGTAGAAGTTCAAATTGTCATGTGATTTCATAGACAGTACCTCATCCTGGGAACGAGACCATTGCATAACAAGGTTTTTCCATTCAATGTCTTCTAAATTTAGCACAGGAGACTTCACCGGAAATTCGTTTATAGACTTGCCATCAAAGTGTGATTTCCTCAAGTAACACCGATACTGCTGCAATGCTTCCTTGAAAAGCACAAGCAAGCTTTGCTCGTCATGACTATCCAGATTGACCCTCGCCTAGTTACAACAATGTAATGTAAATCATTGATGTGTTCAATCAGCAGAAAACAGGAAAATAATAGCCATGAATAATAGCACTTACACGTAAGTTGGATAGGAAGATGTAAAAATGGTGTTTGTCTTCACAATAATCTTCCCATGATGGGAATATATGCACGTAGTCCCTAACAACATTGAAAGCATTGTCTTTTAAACTGGTAATAAATGGAATGGGGTTCCAATCTGCAGGAATTGGCCGTCTCTGCAGTTGGGATAGGTCTTCAGCCAGTGGACTTGTTGTACTTTTTGCTGGAGTGGGATTTTTTTGTGGTACAACTGGTGCTATGGCAAATGAAATCGGTATACCTTTTGCTGGAGTGCAGGTCCTGTGTGGTGGGGCTAGTGGTGTGGCCAGTGAAGTATGGGTATAGTCTGCTAGAGTCGGTCCTACGTTTTGTGTCACTGGTTGTATAGCCAATATAAGTGGGGTGCTGTCTGATTTCTCCGGCACCACCACATTTTTCAAGGACTTTGCTGGTGCTCCTTCAGGTTCGGCAATCACCCTCTTCCTTTTTGATGTCTGATGCACAAGAACAACATTTGAGTGGAAAAACATGGTATGATGACAGATGGAATATGTATTGATAATGGATGGGCATGGCATCTCGACATATATGATGAGTAAACTAAGCAGATGGCGGTGCAACAAAGTAGAAGAAATGCAAGACAACATATGCAAGATACCCGCAATCAATAAAACATTGCCAAATTAGAACAGGCACCTTAATGGGTGAACAGGACAAGCCATCTGCCTTTGACTCCTCGAGGTTAGAATAGTCATTAGGATCATATTTTGAACAAGAATCAACAGGTGGGGAGCGTATGAGTTTCATTGCATCCAGAATGGCACTCAATGCCTTGGTGCCAATTTTGTAAGTCACTGCAGTGTTTAGCTTCAAGAGTGGACTGCTGCTAGTGCGACACAAAGCAGCTACACAGATCATAGTGTAGATATAATGGGAAAACCTTAAGCATTAGAGTAAAATCAGCAAAGTGGGACTTGTTGGAATATATGTGCTAGTATTGCCGGTACGGCTAGAAAGGCTTCGGATACCAGCTCTCTTCAAGTGAAGGTGCGGTACTGTTAATATCAATGTAACTCTCAAAGGCGACACAGCTCCCCGCATTTCCTTGCTATTCTTATAGGATTCAAGTGGGCAGGCCACTACAAATCCTATTCCTATGTTTACAAGATCCTACGAATCAAAGAGGCTCAAAGTGTCCATCACAACCGACCGTATAGACCTCTACACTGCAAATGTCCCTCCTCATCTTCAGTACAAGGAACATACTGTACTACTATCATACTCCCTCCATTCCAAAATATAAGTCTTGGTAGAGATTTCCACTATGGATCACATACAGATGTATCCAGGTACATTTTAGAGTGTAGATTCACTCATTTTGCTCCATATGTAGTCCATGGTGTAATCTATACAAAGACTTGTATTTAGGAACGAAGAGAGTACATATTAAAGAAGAACGGAAGAGGAACATGGTAAAGAAGA
The DNA here is from genome assembly GCF_056163025.1 of Triticum urartu. Taxonomy (NCBI): domain Eukaryota; kingdom Viridiplantae; phylum Streptophyta; class Magnoliopsida; order Poales; family Poaceae; genus Triticum; species Triticum urartu. Next base: position 267,108,541 of record NC_141879.1, on the reverse strand, counting down.
GCAAGCAAATTTTGGATAATAAAATGTTGGTTGCGCAGTGCCCACACATGATGAACCAGAGCGCATTAAGAATGCAACTCCTAGCTGTCTCTCGACCATTTCAGGCGGTTGGATGAGGATCCTACGTCTCCTAACCCTTCTTCTTCCTCGTCTCTGATTCTTCCCATACAGAACACCGCACGGGCCGCGGGTCGGACCACCGGCCCCCACTGCCTGTGTTCCTCCACCACCCCCACCCCAACCCCCACCCGCGTCGAGTTTTCTTCGTTCGGCGAGGCCCCACAACCACCCGAGCCCCTTCGATCGCACCGGCGAACTCCGGCGAGCTCTGAAAAATCGACTGACCCAATTTTGAAATTTAGTCTACTGTGATTTAACTAGTGTGGAATATAAAAGGGGAAAACCATAAGCACTGCGAGTATGGTGTTGAGCGTGCTATGGCGGATCTAAAGGTGCAAACCGGACAAAGGCAACTTTGCAACCAAGACAAGAAATCAGAGTAAAGCAGTGGCGATCTATTTTTTTGCTGCGATAAATAAGTTGAGCAGAAACGAAAGAGTACCGCCTTTGGTGCGGTGCCGTGTACGCATCTGCTGAGAATTTGACGGTGCTGCGGTAGCGATGGCTGTCGGCGGCGTGGAAGCAGATCTAGGAGGGTAGACGGTGGCGGTGGGGCACGGTGGACGAGACGGTCATAGGAGCGGCGCCGGCAAGGTGGACGATGGTGGGGATGAAGCGAGAGGATGGGATGCAAGGATCCCGGTCCAAAGCCGTGGATGAGAGAGGTCGATCTCTTATAATGGACGGCGACATTGGGGTATCAGCTCTGGCATGGTGGAGGAGGACGGCGGCGGACGGAGGAGGGTGGGGTGGAGAGGGTGTTTTGGTGCCCACGGAGTACGAATGGGGAAAAGGGAGGTAGAGAGGAAGGGGGAACCATGTATTCAGGGCGCGCTTGTCTCAAATGCAAGGAAATTTACAAACTTAGACCCCGTTTCAAATTTCTACTACATCACAGCAACACTAGTTGGTTGGGGATAGGACGGTAATCTCGCATACACCGAATATTTGCCGACAAGAGTTTGTTTTTGGCGCCCACCGTGTATGAATATGAATTGGGGAGGGAGTCGATTTCGGCCGAGGACACACTGTGTTTTGGCGCCCACCGTGTATGAATCCGGGTGAGAGGTGGTTACGTCACGTTTGGGTGAAATTACAAACCTACCCCTATCAAAACCTATAGAAATCCAGCATATAGGCTTTGCGTGGCAGGGATAGGCGGCAGTGATTTCCATCTCATAGATTTTGGTTCCGGGCGGTTACTGCGACTTTCCCCGCTTCGTTCAAATTTTGTAGAGTGCACATTTACCGTGCCAACTCAATTCGAATCCCGTTTGTATTCTATTTTTTTGGGCGAGATCCATTTTCAATTGGAATTACATTCTATATACATCATTTTTATATATACTTTCAAAAGCACAACACCATTTATACATAAATATGGTTTACAAATGGCATGATCTCAGATTCATAAGGTTGTATCCATCAATTTGGATTTTCAAATATTTGAAACCACTTTATGTTGAAATCCAATGTATGCATTCCTCGTTAACCGTCTCCAATTAATGTGTGTTTTATGCGGGTTTTTTACTTCTCAAACATGTATAATGTGTTTCACACACGCAACATATAGTGTAATCCTGTTTAGACATTAATTGCATATAAACCATGCATTGTTTGTAATTGAAGAATCTATGGATCACAAATATTGATAAACTATATAACATTACATGTATGCCCAAATTCAAATGAATATGCATGTTTGATACACCAATTTGCGTTATGATATTATCGATGTCATGATCTCCAGTTTAAATATTTGAATGCCCTTTAATCCAGATATTCGTCTCATATAGCTATCACTCATGCTTATATAGGACTATCTCTCTGGACCTATACGCGTTCATCGTCTCTCAGGTATCTCTCGTGCTACCTGTATGTCGACAATGATCTTTTATCTTCATAACACACTGACGGTACTCTCTCCCTCGACCTTCATCACTCTATCTCTCTCTAAGTATATCTCGCTCCCTGCTATGTGTCTCTAACTATGATTCTCCATGTGGAATCTCTTTCTCTCACACAAACACAAAACTTTGTCTCCCGGGGTCTCATTTCTCTCTACTATTCCCATGTGTGCCACTCGCACACCGCTCATACAGAGATGTCTTTCGCTCCTTAGATATGAGAACCTACGACTCTTCCTCATCAATATCTCTTTCTCACACACAAACACAAACTCTGTCTCCCAGGGTCTCATATTTCTCCATTGTTCTCTTGTATGTCGCTCTCACACACCCTCTCTCCCTAGAGATATCTTGCGTTCCCTCGTATGTCTCTCTAGCTATCACTCTCGTTGTGAAATATCTTTCTCTCCCACAGACACAAAACTCCGTCTCTCTGGATCTCATTTCTCTCTGATATCTGTTTGTATGTGACTCACACGCACCCTCTCTCTATCTCTCTCACACCCACACACATAACCCAGCCTTCTGATCCACTCGACTCCTATCTCTAACGCACACTAGCTAGCATATTTATCTTTCTATTTATCTGTTTCTCCATCAACCTTCTTTCTCGCCCTCACTCTTGATTCCTATCACGCACACTACATATGTTTCTCTCTACATGCAGTCAAGTGCCCTCTCACACACATATATAACTTCACCCTTTGAACCACCCAACGGTCATCAACAACACCCAAACTAGCGGATGTCCCTCTAGCTAGGATCTCCATCTCTGTATCTATCTGTAGTTTCTCCGTCAACATTTCTTTCTCGCACGGAGTCTTGCTTCCTATCACCCACACTATATATGTCTCTCCATACATATGCATTTATAGGTTGGTCTCTTTTGCACAATCATTGCGCCTCACTCCCTCTGCTCGCCATAGATGCATGCTCCAGCCCATGCCACTATCTCTTAAAGACAAAAACACATGCTCAATTGTCGGGACTTCTTCCATGCATTCTCACATGCATGCATATTGTCATACCGATCCGTCTCTCCCATGTCGTTGATCTTATGACTTATGTCTTCTTTCTTTCATCTCGATCATGAGCGCGCGCACACACACATCCCACGTATACATGTATACCTCTCACACATGCACATTCAAGGTCTCTATGTCTCCATACGTAGTTAATTACCCTCAATCCTAACGCCACATCGAATCGTTCTCCTCTTTTGTGCACATAACTTCCGCCTGGATGGGTAAAACACACACTCACACTTAACAATCTCCTTCTAGCTACCCCCCGCCTCTCACTCTTCCCCTATATCCCCGACACCAATAAGACCATCCCTTAGTTTAATTCCCGCCTACATGCACCATCGATATATAGTAGTCTTCCTCGGTGTCTCTCGAACAAACACGTTCTCTCAAAGTCAACTCCTCTCACGCGCACACACCTTCTCTTCCCTCTCTATGGGCATTTTCTCTCTCGCACCCCATCGTTGGTGGCCTCTGCCATACACATCACCTCTCTATGATGAAAGCCATGCACACTTAAATTACATCCGCCACAGAGGACCCCGCGACACACACACACACACACGCACCCCCCCAACACACACAATAAGACTCCATCTCTCTCTCTCACACACACAAACACACACACACGCAAGCACGCACGCCCCCCACACACTAAGACTCCATCTCTCTCCCTCTCTCTCACACACACACAAACTAAGACTCCATCTCTCTCCCCCCCCCCCTCTCTCTATCTCTCTCTCTCTCACACACACACACTAAGACTCCATCTCACACACACATGCTCTAGGCGGAGCATTTTTTCCTACCACCCTTCATATAACCTTACCCGTATGATAAAGAATCACCTTTATTTACTTGCATAACATGGACAAATTCCACTTTACTTTAGTAGTCAGCAAACTTATCATCTGTACCCTTATAAAAAAACGAGTTGGTGGTGATGGTGTGCCTGCCATCTTGTAATACAGACCGTATGATCTATATCTGAGGATAGAAAGCAAACTATGATAATTTTACAAAAGATACCGGCACCTCTCTCCACATCATTATCTCTCGCAACCTCATTGCTCAGCAATTAAAAAAGGAATAAGTCTCTGGAACAATCTAGTATGCATGGTGGCCGCTGCCGCCTGCCGGCGCCGTCCATCCCCATGCCTCCACCCATTCCGACCACCAGTCACCACCACGCTCCACTCCTCCTCGCCTTATTTCTCATCTTTCATTTTTTTCGATGACATTCTCGAGATACCAGTTTTCAGATAAAATTCTTGAGATATCACTAGTTTTTACACATGGGATTACTCCTGCATGGGTCAATCACAACAGGTGTTCTGTAAAAAAATGCATATTGATGTTCCGTGCAATGCACGAGAATCTTTCTTGTAATTATATAACACAAATCATGAGCAGGAAGTGACATTTTTTTTGACACAACCACGTTAACATGGCCACATAAATCACTAGCTAAAGTAAATACCATTTTTAGGATCTAGAAGTAGATGTGTCTAGAAGGGGGGGGGGGATTAGACACTTAGTGCTAAAGTTGCAATTTTTAAGCTTTTTCGGTTTAAGTGGAGTTTAGGCACAATTTCAACACACACAATACATATCAAGCGAGCATGCAAAGAGTATATGAGCAGTGGAATGTAAAGCAAGCAACTTGAAAGAATGTAAAGGGAAGGGTTTGGAGAGATCAAATGCAATTGGAGACACGGATGTTTTTCCCGTGGTTCGGATAGGTGGTGCTATCCTACATCCACGTTGATGGAGACTTCAACCCACGAAGGGTAACGGTTGCGCGAGTCCACACAGGGCTCCACCCAAGGGTAACGGTTGCGCGAGTCCACACAGGGCTCCACCCTCGAAGGGTCCACGAAGAAGCAACCACCCACAAAGGGTCCACGAAGAAGCAACCTTGTCTATCCCACCATGGCCATCGCCCACGAAGGACTTGCCTCACTAGCGGTAGATCTTCACGAAGTAGGCGATCTCCTTGCCCTTACAAACTCCTTGGTTCAACTCCACAATCTTGTCGAAGGCTCCCAAGTGACACCTAGCCAATCTAGGAGACACCACTCTCCAAGAAGTAACAAATGGTGTGTAGGTAATGAACTCCTTGCTCTTGTGCTTCAAATGATAGTCTCCCCAACACTCAACTCTCTCTCATAGGATTTGGATTTGGTGGAAAGAAGATTTGAGTGGAAAGCAACTTGGGAAGGCTAGAGATCAAGATTCATATGGTAGGAATGGAATGTCTTGGTCTCAACACATGAGTAGGTGGTTCTCTCTCAGAACAAATGAGTTGGAATGATGTGTGTGTTCTGATGGCTCTCTCACTTAATGAGAAAGAGGTGGAGGGGTATATATAGCCTCCACACAAAATCCAACAATTACACAGTTTTCCAATCTCGGTGGGACCGAATCAGTAAACTCGGTCAGACCGAAAATGTAAACCTAGTGACCGTTAGTGATTTCGGTGGGACCGACTGGATCAACTCGGTGGGACCGATGTGCTAGGGTTAGGGTAAATCCAAAACTCGGTTTGACCGATTACTCAAACTCGGTGGGACCAATTTGGGTAATAAGTGAAACTGAGATTTTGGTCAAGCAAACTCGGTGGGACCGATTGCATATCTCGATGGGACCGAGAATATTGCAATGGGTAACAGAGAGTTTGCAAGCCCATCTCGGTGAGACCGAGATCCCATCGGTGAGACCGAACTGATTAGGGTTTGGCAGTGGCTTATGACAAGTGAAACTCGGTGGCGCCGGATAGGAAGAATCGGTAGGACCGAGTTTGGCTTAGGGTTAAGGTCATATGTGGAAGTGGGAAAGTAGTTGAGGATTTTGGAGCATATCATTAAGCACATGAAGCAAGAGGCTCATTAAGCAACACCTCATCCCTCCTTAATAGTATTGGCTTTTCCTATGGACTCAATGTGATCTTGAATCACCAAAATGTAAAAGTGAAGAGTCTTGAGCTTGAAGCTTTAGCCAATCCCTTGTCCTTAGCATCTTGAGGGGGTTCCCACAACCTTTAGTCAATGCCACTCCATTGTTCAACTTATCTGAAATATGCTAGATAGAAGTGTTAGTCCAACAAGAGATATGTTGTCATCAATTATCAAAACCACCTAGGGAGCACTTGTGCTTTCAATCTCCCCCTTTTTGGTAATTGATGGCAACATACATCAAAGCTTTAGATAAAGATATAAAGAACAGCAAGTAAAGCTTTGGAAGAACATGTAGCAAGCATAGGCTCCCCCTACATGTATGCACTCATGTAAATATGAAATATAGAGGCATGTGAGAGCATGATCATGACAGAGTAGGCAATGTGTTACATATATCTTGGCCATATGCATCAGAGCAAAAGATTATTAAGGAAAATACATTCATGCTCATGAGTCCTTCTTGCAAACAGTATGTACATAAGCAAGAACTCCTCATACTCATGATTTTGATGCATATACTTACCTTGTGGTCTTGAGTTGGCTTAGGATGGAATGAACCTGCACAAACAAGGTTAGATAACACAGGTACGTCCACTAGCTAGAGCAAACAAAAGAAACCACAAGAATGCCAAGATTGGGATGACATGTAGAGAGTGAGTACAAGGTACCAAATAGAATTCAACATGTCCCCAAGAATAAAGATATGCAATGAATTTGACTGATTTCTTTCCCTTAGGTGTCTTGCTCCCCCTGAATCTTACATGGGATATTGGGAGAAGATAGGAAACAGAAAATCAGAGCTGTAGGATATGAATAGAACTAAATTCAATTGAGTTCATATGAACATGTCTTTCCCCCAAAAAGACATGTGGCATCTCTCCTCTTGAACATCAAGCATCTGGGATCCTTGAGTATTTTCTCTCCCTGGAAATCTCTCTCTCCCCCTTAACAACATCTGGGATCCTTGAGACTTTCTCTCCCCCTTGAGGTCTCTCTCTCCCCCTTAATACTTTCTCTCTTGTAGGTTTGGTCCTTGAGACTGTTTCTCTCCCTTGATGTGATCTCTCTCTCCTAAAAGCTTTGATGTGATCTCTCTCCCACCTTTGACATCAATTTCCAAGAAGGTTTTCCTGGAATCCGTCGAATAGGTTTGGTCCTTGAGATTCAGCACAAAGCAGAGGATAAAATTGTGATGCTTGTGGAGGACAAGATTCATTGAGTGGAGCTGGATCAGAAGAAATGTAGAACAAGTGGCAAACTGTTTTTCTGATTGCAAAGTCGGTGGCACCGAGTGGCATTTTTCGGTGGTACCGAAAGATTCGGTTGGACCGAAAATTGCAAGTCGGTGCAACCGAATTTACATAGAGAAAAACACTTGTCACCTCAGCTCACTAGACAAGTAAGATCTCACAAAGATTTGCAATGAATTAGCTGAAAGATTTGCAAGGAATTTGATGCAGAAATATGCAGAACAAAAAATCAAAAAGAAAAAAGAGTGAAAGTTTCTAGATGAAGTTTTTTTTTGTTTGAAAGATAAGGAAACAAATATGCAAGGGACAAATGCAATAACTCAGAAAAGAACACAAGAGAACTTCATCTAGAATTGGGCGGTGACATGGTCACCTATGTTAGAGTATATTGACTTAGGAGTCAAGTGAGAACACTTGATCATAGGTCATACTCATCGTTTAAGCTCAAAATGGGGTTACCATTTTTCGTTCAAGCATCTTGATGTATTCACATCTTGTTGAGTTTCTTTGACTCACGTCTTGGAGTAAAGCTTCTCTAAGATGGAATAACATACCTTGGGTGGTGATGTGGTTCTTGCTCATGTAGTTGAACTTGTGTGGGTGCTCAAGGTCGATGTAGTTCATCAAGAGTTGGGAGCACCACTTGGAGTTTGAGTTCATCTACCTACATGGGTTAGTTCTTGCAAGGAAGAGCACTTGTGTATCCAAAAATGACAATCATGAAGCTTAACATAGAATTTGTCAAAGGATATGTTTGAGTGGTTTTGTGCTTCCTTGTCTTTAACCACTATTGTGTAGAGTCTTGGTGATGTAGAGATTGCTCAAGATATGAGTGAGTCGAAATCTCATGGAATTGGATTCAACCAAGCACCTACATGGGTTAGGCAACATGCAAGGTGCAAATATATCCAAGACATAAGATAGTTATCATAAGAGATATATCATGGATTAGTTATAAGCTCATGTCTTGCATGTATCCAATGGAGTTTCTACTCCAAGTTCGAGGCATCAATGATGTTCAATTCTCCTCTCAACCTGCAAAACACTTTTTCATCAAGTGGTTTAGTGAATATATCCGCTAATTGCTTGTCGGTGCGAACATGCTTAAGATTGATGTCACCCTTAGCAACATGATCTCGAATGAAATGATGACGAACTTCAATATGCTTAGTTCGAGAATGTTGTACAGGATTATGACCAATTTTGATAGCACTTTCATTGTCACAAAGCAGTGGAACATGTTTCACATAAATCCCGTAATCTTTAAGAGTTTGGGTCATCCAAAGTAATTGAGCACAACATGAACCAGTGGCAATGTATTCCGCTTCGGCGGTGGATAAGGATACCGAGTTTTGTTTCTTGGAAGACCAAGACACAAGAGATCTACCAAGAAATTGACAAGTACCCGAAGTGGACTTTCTATCAACCTTGTCTCCGGCATAATCCGAGTCGGAATAGCCAACAAGATCAAAAGAAGACCTCTTAGGATACCAAATGCCAAAATTTGGTGTATGGATTAAATATCTCACTATCCTTTTCACAGCCTTAAGATGACATTCTTTAGGAGCAGCTTGATATCGTGCACACATGCACACACTTAGCATAATATCGGGACGTGAAGCACATAGGTATAACAATGAACCAATCATAGAGCGATAAACCTTTTGATCAACCGGTTCACCATCTTTGGTTAAATCATTATGTCCACTAGTAGGCATGGGTGTAGACATACCTTTGCATTCTTGCATATTGAACTTCTTGAATAAGTCCTTGGTGTACTTTGTTTGAGAGACAAATGTACCTTCCTTAGTTTGCTTGATTTGCAACCCGAGAAAGAATTTGAGTTCGCTCATCATAGACATCTCAAACTTCTCTGACATTAGCTTTCCAAACTTTTCACTAAAGAGAGGGTTAGTTGAACCAAATATGATATCATCAACATAAATTTGGCATACAAATAGTTCTCCATTAACCCTTTTAGTAAAAAGAGTAGAATCAATTTTACCAATTTCAAAACCACTTGTAGTAAGGAACTTGGTCAAGCATTTATACCATGCTCTAGGAGCTTGTTTAAGACCATAGAGAGCTTTGTGAAGTTTGTAAACATGATTTGGTTTCTTAGGATTGATAAAGCCGGGAGGTTGTTTGACATTAAATTCCTCCTCTATTTCACCATTTAGAAAAGCACTCTTAATGTCCATTTGGTACAAGGTGATATTATGGTGATTAGCATAGGCAATTAAGATGCGAATGGACTCAAGTCTAGCAACGGGAGCATATGTCTCACCATAGTCCATACCTTCGACTTGTGTGTATCCTTGGGCGACGAGACGTGCTTTGTTGCAAACCACTTGTCCATCTTCATCTTGCTTATTGCGAAACACCCATTTGGTACCAATGATGTTGTGGTTGTTGTCGGGCTTCTCAACCAATGTCCAAACTTGGTTTCTCTCAAAGTTATGTAGCTCATGCATAGCGTTTATCCAATCCGGATCTTCCAATGCTTCTTCAACCTTCATTGGTTCAATGCTAGAGATGAATGAATAGTTTTCACAAAAGTTAGCTAAACGAGTTTTTGAGTGAGTGATTCTCCCGGTTTGTATATCATTGAGGATTTGCTCGACGGGATGATCTTTGGCAATTCTTGCTCGAACTCGTGAGAGCTTTTGCTTGGGTCTTCGTTGAACATCTTCTTCATCTTGTTCTTCTTCTTGGCCTTCTTCATTGTTGACGTCGTCGTTCTCTTGTCGTGGTGGGGAAGGAGGTTGTTGATGTTCATCTTGACGTACTTCCTCATTTTCTTCATCTTGGTGTGTCCCATTTGTGGATGCTTCCGTGTCGATTCTTGGTTCACCTTGTTGTGAAGTAGAAGCTTCCACTTGGACGGATGAAGTACTCTCCTTCACCTCCGTTGGACGAATTTTGCCAATGGACAAATCTTGAATTGCTTCTGAAGGGTCTTTGTCTCCTACATCAATTGGCAATTGCTCTACTTGCGAGCCATTAGATTCATCAAACTTCACATCTACCGTCTCTTCAACCTTTCGGGTGAAATTGTTGTAGACACGGTAAGTGTGAGAGTTTGATCCATAACCAAGTAGAAAATCTTCATGAGATTTAGGAGCAAACTTTGAACGACATTGCTTATCAAGAATGTAGCACTTTGAGCCGAATACTCGAAAGTATCCAACTTGAGGCTTGTTACCGGTGAGGAGCTCGTATGCCATCTTGCCGAGTAGCTTGTGAAGATATAAGCGATTTGTTGCGTGACAAGCTGTCTCAACCGCTTCTGCCCAAAAGTGCTTTGGCGTCTTGTATTCATCAAGCATTGTTCTTGCCATTTCGATGAGCGTCCGGTTCTTCCTCTCAACAACTCCATTTTGTTGAGGTGTGTATGTAGCCGAGAACTCGTGTGAAATCCCTTCTTCGTCAAGAAAGGTGTCCACATTTGCGTTTTTGAACTCCGTTCCGTTGTCACTCCGAACCTTCTTGATCTTCACATCAAACTGATTTTGGGCTTTCCTAGCGAAGTTTTTGAAGATCTTCTGGACCTGCGACTTGTCATTAAGAAAGAACACCCACGTAAATCTTGAAAAATCATCAACTATAACTAGACCAAAAAAATTTCCACCGAGACTCTTGTAGGCGTTGGGACCAAAAAGATCCATGTGAAGTAGCTCTAGTGGCCTCCTCGTGGTCATGATGTTCTTCACGGGATGTCTTCCTCCAACCTGTTTACCTGCTTGAGAAGCACTGCAAAGTCTATCCTTATCAAATATGACATCGTTAACTCCAAGGATATGATTTCCTTTAATAAGCTTGTCAAGGTTTCTCATGCCAACATGACCTAGTCGTCTATGCCACAACCAGCCTTTTGAGGATTTAGCAACAAAGCAAGTTTTAGGTTGTGCCTTTTTAGAGAAATCGACAATGTAAAGATCACCTCTACGCATACCCGTAAAGACCATTTTATGATTGTCTCGACGAAATACTTGGCAATCTACTTCAGTAAATAGGATGTTCAAACCGAAATTAGCAAGTCTAGATACTGAAAGTAAGTTATAGCCAAGAGATTCAACGAGCATGACATTTTGAATGGAACTATCATGTGAGATGGCCACCTTACCAAGGCCAACCACTTTACCCTTTGAATTATCACCAAAGGTGACATATTTTCGAGGGCCGTTGTTTTCAGCAAGTTCACGGAACATCTCTTCATCTCCGGTCATATGATCAGTACATCCACTATCAAGAACCCATTCCTTTCCTCCTGATTCATATCCCCGAAGATTTGCCATAAGACCAAAATGTCTCATTGCATCATCAAGATCGAAGTCACTATCATCATCATTATAATATTCATGTTCATCATGATCTTGTGACTCATCATTTCCTAGAGAGGGTAATTCATTAGATAAATGATCAAAGTGGTTATTTTTATGAATTCTTATAGCTTTGAGTATGATATCATTAATGATTCCAACATCTCCTTTAGCATGCTTAAGATTGGCAAGTTCAAAAAGACATTTACCAAAACTAGGATCTCTAGAGTTCATCTTACTCAAGGCAATAGATTTATGGAGAATTTCATCCAAAGTTTTCAAGGAATAATTGGGAAATCGTTCCTCAAGAAATTTCCATATGGTATAGGCACACTTGTGAGTAGGCAAACTAGCAATCAAATTTTTGGGCAATCCTCTAATGATGAGCTCAATAGTTCTAAGATTGCGAATCATGTCAATATCTTCATCTAGGGTAGGATGCAAGGGATCAATATGGGGTGCACAAGGGCTAGCAATGTACTTGTTCAAATGATATTGATTGAAGATTTCAAGCATCTCATTTTTCCACTCATGAAAGTACTCTCCATCAAGAATAGGCACTCTATGTCTAAGACTCCCTAATGTGGACACATCCATCTTCCTCCAATGGTGATTAAACCAAGGCAATGGAGACCAAAGCTCTGATACCACTTGTAGGATCTAGAAGTAGATGTGTCTAGAAGGGGGGGGATTAGACACTCAGTGCTAAAGTTGCAATTTTTAAGCTTTTTCGGTTTAAGTGGAGTTTAGGCACAATTTCAACACACACAATACATATCAAGCGAGCATGCAAAGAGTATATGAGCAGCGGAATGTAAAGCAAGCAACTTGCAAGAATGTAAAGGGAAGGGTTTGGAGAGATCAAACGCAATTGGAGACACGGATGTTTTTCCCGTGGTTCGGATAGGTGGTGCTATCCTACATCCACGTTGATGGAGACTTCAACCCACGAAGGGTAACGGTTGCGCGAGTCCACACAGGGCTCCACCCAAGGGTAACGGTTGCGCGAGTCCACACAGGGCTCCACCCTCGAAGGGTCCACGAAGAAGCAACCACCCACAAAGGGTCCACGAAGAAGCAACCTTGTCTATCCCACCATGGCCATCGCCCACGAAGGACTTGCCTCACTAGCGGTAGATCTTCATGAAGTAGGCGATCTCCTTGCCCTTACAAACTCCTTGGTTCAACTCCACAATCTTGTCGGAGGCTCCCAAGTGACACCTAGCCAATCTAGGAGACACCACTCTCCAAGAAGTAACAAATGGTGTGTAGGTAATGAACTCCTTGCTCTTGTGCTTCAAATGATAGTCTCCCCAACACTCAACTCTCTCTCATAGGATTTGGATTTGGTGGAAAGAAGATTTGAGTGGAAAGCAACTTGGGAAGGCTAGAGATCAAGATTCATATGGTAGGAATGAAATGTCCTGGTCTCAACACATGAGTAGGTGGTTCTCTCTCAGAACAAATGAGTTGGAATGATGTGTGTGTTCTGATGGCTCTCTCACTTAATGAGAAAGAGGTGGAGGGGTATATATAGCCTCCACACAAAATCCAACAATTACACAGTTTTCCAATCTCGGTGGGACCGAATCAGTAAACTCGGTCAGACCGAAAATGTAAACCTAGTGACCGTTAGTGATTTCGGTGGGACCGACTGGATCAACTCGGTGGGACCGATGTGCTAGGGTTAGGGTAAATCCAAAACTCGGTTTGACCGATTACTCAAACTCGGTGGGACCGATTTGGGTAATAAGTGAAACTGAGATTTTGGTCAAGCAAACTCGGTGGGACCGATTGCATATCTCGGTGGGACCGAGAATATTGCAATGGGTAACAGAGAGTTTGCAAGCCCATCTCGGTGAGACCGAGATCCCATCGGTGAGACCGAACTGATTAGGGTTTGGCAGTGGCTTATAACAAGTGAAACTCGGTGGCGCCGGATAGGAAGAATCGGTAGGATCGAGTTTGGCTTAGGGTTAAGGTCATATGTGGAAGTGGGAAAGTAGTTGAGGATTTTGGAGCATATCATTAAGCACATGAAGCAAGAGGCTCATTAAGCAACACCTCATCCCTCCTTAATAGTATTGGCTTTTCCTATGGACTCAATGTGATCTTGAATCACCAAAATGTAAAAGTGAAGAGTCTTGAGCTTGAAGCTTTAGCCAATCCCTTGTCCTTAGCATCTTGAGGGGGTTCCCACAACCTTTAGTCAATGCCACTCCATTGTTGAACTTATCTGAAATATGCTAGATAGAAGTGTTAGTCCAACAAGAGATATGTTGTCATCAATTATCAAAACCACCTAGGGAGCACTTGTGCTTTCACCATTATAGTTATATCCCGATGCAAAAGGTTGAGTACATGTCCAAAGAGTAGAGTCGCACACACGCACTCTGTCTCTCAGAATCTCATACACACACACACCAGTTACGTGACGCCCACTTAAGTAGACACGTATGTTACAATTTGTGCACCAGCGGGTACACGTGATGCTGCGCATTTATTTAAGCCGGAAGGCGAACCCAAACAGTAGCTGCATTCATTCCCCTCCCGTCGCCTCTTCTCTGGTTGTCGTCGCCCGGTAGCCATGGGCCGGCCGAAGGTAACAACATACGCCATACTCCCACCGGAGTGGCGCTTTAATATGGAAATTTTAGTGGTCATGCATGCATCTTTTTGTGCTAGCACTCCTATATAAGGGTTGACCGGTCGCTTCCCGCGGACGTGCGTGGGCGGTGGAAGAGGAAGGAGAAGGGAAGCGGGCTGTGGAGTAACGTTTTTTACCACAATTTCTTAGGAAACTGAGTGCAATAATTGAGTAGTTTTGCAAACTACCAGTACTACACCTGAAATGGTTCAAAACCTATACTCCCTTTCCAGCGCGCGCTTCCCGTGTGAAACGGTCAGCGTCCCCCTGGAGCGTTAGTGCCGCATTAATGCCCGGCCAGAGCAGAGGCGACCTCTCACTGGCGCCGGCTTTGAAGTGGCGCGACGGCCGAGAGAGCGCCGCTTCCCGGTGCACGCGACTGCTCCGCGTCGAGACTGGCCATAGGCCCTGTTTGGATCCATGGGTTAGAGTTAGTTTGAGCTAGTTGGGGCTCAAATAGCCCTAAACTATCCAAGCATGAGGGTTTAAATTGGAGCAAGTTGCACCGAACCCACCAAAAAAAACTATCCCACCCAAGAGGTGCTAACTAGAGATAGTTCTCATTGGGACCAGTGAAAAATCACTTTTATCTCTCCATGAAGTGCATTTATTGTCAATCTAACCCTGTCACCCAAACACCTCTTTGGCTACAGTTAGTTCAGGGTTAGTCATGAGTTAGTCTAACCTCTAGCTAAGTTAGAGTATCAAACAGGAGCAGTATAGGATATGCAAGTTGCTCAAAGCATACAGGCAAATTCGTACGTGAAAGGATTTTTTTATTTTTGAAAACGGAACGTGAATGGAATTTTTTTTAGAATGCTCTTGGCATGTCGCTAACATGTGATAGTTAACCGACCTCAATAGACGACAGAAACACCAGCCCGCCGCACTTTGATAGAGACGAGGAGGGAGAAGCGATACAGGTTGCTGGATTACTAGAGATAGGTGTCGCACGGAAGCCAAGAAATATGGTGATAGCGTGGGTTAGCCATGTACTAGTATGATACTACACTGGGCTGCCGTTTTTCGTACTCTTCCAGTCAACTGTGGAGATGATTGGTTAATTTTATATCGCTGAATAATATTAAATATTATGAGTGCAGACACTCCACCACGAGGTTCCTTGCTCCTTCTCGGTCGTCCGGAATCTATGTTCTTCCACTATATTTCTTTACGTGAGCTTTGTTCATCCTTTTGCCAACATGCGAGACATCTAGCATCAAGGTGCACGTGTTATGCAAGGATCGTTCCATCTATATGAAGAACACGTGGGACTGGAACTACGAGACGAACATGTACCCAGGAGTGGACGTATGAACCTGAGTAATGTAGCGCAGTAATTGAAGTAGAAAGGCACAAATGGTATGAACATGCGTGGCATATAGGGTGTGTTTGGTTGCGTTCTCATCTCAACATAGTTGTTCCCTCTTCATGCATGCTCAACTCAACACCCCTCTTCATGCATGCTCTCTTCATGCATGCTTCTAGTGTATTTGTGCTAAACTAGTGTGGACTCATGCACCCTCCTTACACTCTACCAAACACCCAAAAGTAGGTCGAGAAGGGAACTCTTGGGCGGCATTTGTCTCTTACTACGTACTACCACTAAATGTTGTACGTGCAATGCACGGTGATGTTATGGAGTACGTGCCTAAGTACTCTACTACTACTATATTAGTTGGAGGCACATATTAACTTTTATATTTGTTTACATGTATGCCCCGAGACCTTCCAACTAGACGTGTCTTTGTCTCCAGGTCGCACTTTGTATCGTTCATACCACTAAGTACTACTACGTGTGGTCTCCGACCCAGAAGTGGAAGAAGTGGAGACGCTCTACCATGTTGTTTTTTTACGTTGGGCTCTACCACGCTGTTCATGTCCCACTCCTTTCACTGATGTGTGGGACATCCAGCACGTGCCGTGTTTGGCACCCTTCATCATAAGAGTTGAAACGCTAGCATTCATGAGGAAAAAAATAATTATAAATCAACAGTGATACTATTTTTTTGCGAACCAATCAGCAGTGATACTATACCACACGGTTTCCTTGCTCCTCGATATCGAAAAGAATACTTCCGTTCGATGTGGGACGTCGACCATCCTGGTCCACTTGCCATGCACGCAGAATTCCAAGGGAGTCATCCAGGTTGTCGCGCCGCAGTAACAATGACTAATGAGCTGTAAAATCACAGGCCCACTTCCCACTTTGAAGTTGCTTCGACGAAGGAACCATCATGACTTCGTTGAATTCCGCTTCTTGAAGAAAACTACTGTACCAGCAGTACTGCTAGCTACAGTAGTTACTCCAACAGAGGCCTCCTTTCGTTCATAGGATAGGAATATGAAAATCATAGGAAGTGAGATGACATGCATCTCAATTCCTATAGAGAAAGAGATGCCATTTGATGCTTAGGATAGGAATTTTTCCATTTAGTCTAGGCTAATGTACTGGTAATTTGCTCTAAAAACTACAATAGTAACTAGTAGTACTGGTACATGCTCGTACTCACACACACACACACACACACTAACTACTAGTACTACTACTTCTCACATGCTGGCCAGACGCCATCGTTCTCCTTCCTGGCTTTGTCGGCGACACCCCACCGTGCTTGGATCTCCGCCGACCTCTCCGCAGCAGCGCGTGTGTCCTTTTCTTCTTGCGGCGGCGGGCCTCTCTTTTCTTGAGTGCTTTCTGACTTTTCCGCTCCCTCTGTGCGGCTTTGGCCGCCTCTTGCTCTACCGCCCATTCGGCCTTGGCATCTTCAAATTCCTCCCACATAGTTGTGAGGTCGTGAGCGGCGATGAACTCGGCACGGCGGGATGCCATCGCTTCCCTACCATTTTGTGTGCGGTCATGGGCGGCGAGGAACTCGGCGCGGCGGGATGCCATCGCTGCCTTACCGGTTAGTGTGCGGCGCGGTGGCATGAATGACGCTTGGTGAGAGCTCTGGGGTGGAGTGGCCGGACAACCGTATAGTGCATTGGTTTGTCAAGAGCTCAAGGACAAAAGACGAAGCAAATTTGGATTCCCCTTCAATCCTGGTCATTTATTACCGAGTAAAACGCATTGGCGGTCATCGAACTTGTCTTGATAGCTCACTTTGATCATTGTATACGAGATATGGTGATTATACGGTCACTGGCTCAGCGTATAGCTCCGTATTTGTCTGGTTGACCAGTCAAACAGTCCGCATGCGCCTCATCAGCTCGTGTTCTTTATCTATCTACGCGGGCCTACCTGTTAATGGAGAAAGAAATACTGTAAAAACCAAAATTATGCTAGAGTCCGAACCGCTTCCGGAGCCCGCTCTCACCGCCCTGGCCCCTCAAGACGCCAGCTGCCCGTCTCTACACATGCTCCTAGGTATAAAAAAATAATTCTAAAAAAAGGCATAAAAACAATTGTGTCTTAAAAAAAGAAAGGTAAAAAACATTTGAGAGGAAATAGATAGAGAGAAAGCGAGAAAAAGCTGTAACCTGGGCATTACATGAGGAAGGAGGGAGTGGTGCACATGCCAAGTTCACTGGGCTGCCGTGTTTCATACTCCTCCGTCGTAACAGTGGAGACAATAGCTTTCATCAAAAATAAACAATGAATACTCGTTGCTCGTCCTCTATATCGGAAAGAATACTTTCATTCGCCGACATGTGGGACGTCGACCATCCTGGTCCACCTGCCATGCACAAAATTATCCTGGTCTACCCCGGTCGTATCGCAGGCCCAACCTTTCCCACTGTAAGTTGTTCGGACAAAGGAACCATCATGACTTCGTTGAATTCCGCTTCTTCAAGAAAACTTACTGTACCCGCAATACTGCTACCACACGCGAAGACTAGACGACACTGTACCACGTCATATCACTGAAACCCGCTAGGGAAAACTAGCCCACCTAGGTCATCTATTTTGGAACGGAGGGAGTACGCCTCTGCATTGCTATGATTTTGTGTTGCACGTCATATCACTCAAACCCACTAGGCCAAACTAACCCACCTAGGTCATCGATCGCTAAGCCTAGAATTTTAGGAGCTAGGGCTATTGGTCGATCAACGAGGGATAAGTATAAGCGTACCACGAGCTCATCAGCCCCAACGTTTCTCTTCGGTGAGTGTTTTGCAAGTACTATAGCTCGCACAGTAGCTAGCCTACTAACACCAAGAATCATCAAACAAGCCCTGCTGATATGATAAACAGTTCAAACTTACATCTAATCATGCCATATATTACATCAAAAGCTGGTGAGGATACATCTGTTTCCATAACCCGGAGAGGGTTCGCATGATTCATCGCATGATTCACTATCAAACAAAAGTAGCAAGATCCGCCCACACAAGACTGTGCACTAGCCGTAAGATGGTTTGATAACACACATCGTTCTGGTAATTAAACACAGGGCAATGCAAACTACCTTGAAGGATTAGCCCGACCAACTATTTCTTGTCATCGATCTCTCAGGCAATGACCACAGCACGGACAGCGGCATGGGAATCGATTTCTGGGGAGATGTCCGCAGGACAGACCGCGACATCAGAATCGATCTCTGGGGCGATGTCCGCAGGATGGACAGCGGCATTGGAATCGATCTCCGGGGCGATGCCAACAGGACGGGCCACGACATCGGAATCATCAAGGACGTCCACCGGCACCTCCACAACCCTAACATATTAGCAAGCACATTGCAAATAATCAAAAACCACAGCTATGGTAATAAGCCATTTTTTTTACCTTGTGCAGCTCACCGGGGGATCTCATCCCTCCGGGGGCCATCTCCTTGTCCTCGATGGGGGCCATCACCTTGCCAGGGGAATACTGCTTCTCAACGGTGACTATCTCTTCAAACTCGGCCTTGAGCCTCACATAGGTGGCAATCAGAGTTCCTGGGGTAGGCACAGTGGGGCCCTTGCCATTCTTCCAACTTCCTTTGAGGAGTTCGTCCGCCAACGTCCTCAACTCTTTGGCCAATGCTTGTTTCTTGGAGTTTTTCGTCTCCATGGGTTGGCGCGCCAACATGGTCAACTCGTTGGTCGGTGCTCGCTTCCTGGAGATCGCTGTCTCCAGTGGGTTGTCCGCCGCAACTCTTTGCCTAGTGCTCCAGGATCCATCAATGAACTGACAAACAAAAAGCAATCGAAAGGAAACCACAATCGCAATGAAAATGGGAAAAGAATAGGATGTGAGAATCGGTCGGTGCTTCGCAAAAAGAAGATTCTTGGAATGAAAATATAGCAACATAACTGATTCGCCCACCTTTCCTTCGTCGGTACAGAAGAAAAATGGCAGAAGTGAGTAGCTTGGAGTGAGGTTTTCTTCAAGAAAGGGAAGAAAGGGCTTGAACGAGCATTCCAGTGAAATGATGGTTGCTTCGTCCAGTCGAACTTGGAGGCCACCTTACCACTGCTGGTAAAGGTGTGGGTTTTGTGATATGACGGGTCATGACGGCCACACCGGGGTTACAGGTGAGTCTCGACTGTAGCACCTCGCTGTGATTTGGTGGATGGCACGCGGGCTCGGATGCTTTGAAATGTCCCGCATGTAGATAGAGCGGCTAGTCATATAGGAGTGCTCAATATTGTGCACCGCGCCCAAGGCGGAGAGGAAAATGAGAGAACTACGTAATTAATGCATGAGTTTAATTAGGGTAGTTTTGTAAAGTACGAGATACATTCCTCCAACTGCAAAATGCCTTGGTTCATGAGATTTGAGATTTGAGCCCTATAAACCGGAAGGGAGGGAGTACTCCACACGGTGTAGTCTAGTCACTTGTTGAAATCTCTAGAAAGGCAAATACTCCTTTCCGGTTTACAGGGCTATACTACTCCCTCCGTCTAGGTGTGTAAGTCATCTTAGGCTAGCCATAGTGGGAGTAACTTAGCTAGTAACATAGCGCACTCCAAGAATTTTTTTCTTATGTGGCAAGTAATTAATGAGAGGTGGTAACATAATATGTTACTGTAATATAGCGCTTTTCAAGATAAGATGAGTCTACAAGCTAATAAATGAAGCCATCTAAAATACTACTATTATGTTACTTTGCATTATGAAGGTAGTAATTTAGGCTAGTGTCATATGCATGACACTAGTCTAAGTTACGCCCCACTATGACCAGCCTTACGAAAACCAAATAGTCCCAAAACACTTAGGCGCGGTGCATTAACTTCTACCTTGTTTCTTGTTTCTTGACATATCAACCAATAAGAGATGAGAGGTGTGCATGCTTTTAATGACTTGCAATGGCTAGTTCATTGCATGCAATGCTATTAATTAGCAAATAAAAATTGGTGACCCCAGGTGGAAACGGTGCTAAGAGCATGGACCTATGCAGAATGAGTATCAACCAATGGATAATGGAGTTTAATTGTTAAACAATAGCAATTTTGTCTCATGCAAGAGCCTGTCTAGTACTCCAAGGAACCGCACCACGCGAGCATTCGCAACTGCCATGTTCGGGTTGCGCTTGGCTCTTCGCCTCTTCGAGAAGATGAATAATAATGATTACTCCTACTTCTACAGTATCGAATCCACTGTTGCATGTCCGTCCACCTCGTGCGGGAGGGATAGCGAAAGCTTCAACTTACTGCTCCTGCCTTTGCCTCCATGACAGGTGGCTCAACAGGTGGTTGGCCCTCCTGTCATGCAGCCAAAGGCAGGTGCAGTTAAGGCACCGGAGCTCAGTCCGCGAGGGAGAGGGCGTTGTAGTAATGAAATTTCTCGGTCTTGTACGAGTTGACGAAGATAGGGGTTGCTTGCTTGCTAGGGTTGCTCACTACGTATATATATAGGCCGGAGCCTCCGTGCTTGCTTGCTAGGGTTTCTCTATTCACACACTCTCATCCTCTCCAGATTTAAACAAGATAGGGGTAGTAACACTGTCTTTCTCCCTTCAAAAAACATTGGCTTTCTATCCTCACCGCTGGTTACAAATCCGGACGTATCCCCCTCCGTCGATGAAGGGGAGGAGGGGCAGCGTTTAGGCCATCATCGACAGCGAGGGAGGAGATCCACTGCCGGCCGCACCGTTATCTCTGGCCGAGCGCCGACGCGGGAGGTCCTCCGATCCCTTCGTCGTTGCCTGTGGGCGGATCCGGCCTCCCGCCGCCCACCTATCCACATCCCGATGACCTTCAGGTATATCTTCGTTGGAAACCGCCTTAGCTCTACTTCCCCAACTTGCTACGCCGCTGCATGTGCATCATTTTGTACCTCTCAGCCCCTCTCGATCGGATGGTCCAACGTCACATATTTTTTTCTTCTATTGTTAGAGGTAAAGCTACTTCATGGAGTCCAATATTGTACTCCCTCCGTCCGAAAATACTTGTCATTGAAATGGATGTATCTAGATGTATTTTAGTTCTGGACACATCCATTTTGATAACAAGTAATTCCGGACGGAGGGAGTACTTGGTTCAAACAAGAAATAAAGTGGGGGTGGGGGAATTTAGTATGTATATCGGACTTGGTACAAACAGGAAGGAAAGCGGGTGAAAGTAGTACACACTGGTCATCCAACCAGTCTCTTGGTCGAAAAGGGAAATATAGGGGTAACGCTGTACACAGTGGTATGACCAGGACTAGATTTGCTATCCACACATAGGAGTAGGTGGCTAGAGTGAACAAAAATGGGACCAACCTAGATATGTTTCTTGGATGTTTGTTTCTCGGGGCAACAAACTATGAATCACCACTTTATGCCCCTGTTTACGTACATGGTGCTGGACTGCTGGTGCACCCACTGTTATAAGCCATGACAAGTTTAGCCAAATGTTTTTGCCTGTAATTGTTTGAGACTCTGACTGTTTCCTCTGTGCCTTTTTGTGCAAACAGGGATATCCAATTCACCCGGTTGCTGTTGTGACCTTTTGGTGCACTGCACAAAACTCTTCTTAAAAGAAGTGACTTTTGTGCTGTTTAACTGGAATGTGAGAATGGAACAGTTGGTTCATTTTGGTGGAATTGCACAAAGGGAGATCTGTGTTCCAATCCTCATCATCCATATTGGCGCCATAACCTTCCTTTAGGTAAGAATGATATTTAATGCATGTGTTCATCTCTATTTTCTGACTACCATGAGAAAATAATGCTGTTTTTTACTAGTACACTTGTACTCCCTCACTGACAAAACCAATTCTGAATTAGAAGGCCAATCATGTACTTGGTTTCACCAACTGGTGAGGAGAAAGAGAAATATAGCATGAAGAGGAAGAAGAAGAAGAATAAACAGTGCCAAGGCGATCTTTCTGAAGCCAGAGGCCTCAGTCGAGGCCATTCAAGGGCTCCGGCAATGACTACCTTACATGTGAGGCGATCCTCCAGGGAGCCCTTCCACTTCTGCTGTCTCACTTAATTAATTAGGAGTACTTAAGTACCACTAATTTATTACTACCTAATTTTCCTGTTGGAGTTAAACAAATCTTTAGTAGGACCCTATGCTGAATCATGTACGTGTGTATGTTTGTCTATGGAGGTGAATCATGTGGTGGAGCAGGGAGGGAATATTATTAGTGTCATGACATAATAGTGCTATTTTTTTGCATGTCAATTTATTGCCATTGGTTCAATGAGGCAATGTTTTGCGTATTGTCCATCATGAATTTGATGCTACTAGTTGAGTAATATGCTAATGTCTTCATATCCTTTCTCACTAAGCTAATGAAGGTTTCGCCTTGTTCCTACTTGTGCAAATAGGGATCATGTTGTGCCAATCATACATTAAATGGAACTACATAAGACAATACAATGAACCGTATCCCAGCCAGTGCTTTAACTCTGCTGGAAGTTCTTGATAATCTTTCGATATAATCTCAGCACTGGTAAACAAGAGTGATTTCAACCATACATTTGAAGTGCACAAAAATATATACTATTGTGTGATTCCAGTGAGTGCTTTATCATCTCTTATGGGACTACATGAATAAGCTTTTTTTCTTAGGTTGGTACGGGCCTAAGGCCTTCATCCATATTAGTTTGCTGTCATCTCTATTTGTATCGTGCTACTGTCATGAGAAACTCCTTTATCTTTGCACGTTAAAGTTTTGCAACCTATGATAAATGGCAATGCTTTGAGTGTTGAGTTGAGCTAATTGGCATTGATTAAATAAACTAATACCTCTCTTTAAGCAAGACTACTATGTTTCTAACTTTACCCATTAAGATAATGAGGGTGCTTCTATTTGTTAGTGTATGTTTCATAAACTAGTCCCACTATTATAGTAATCTCACTCTCTCAATATATGTGCCAATAGGGATGCTCAATTTTGGTGGAACTGCACAAAAACTTTGGGTGCTTCATTGCCTCGACAACTTCCGTCCTTTCCTGTCAGTTGCTAAACTCCGCATGCTTTCTTCCTTTGCTGTCAGTCGCTTGGCTTATCTCAGCTTCCAGTCAAAGGAAATAGTAATTGATATGCTACGTCACACAGGTTGGTACTGGTCTTTATCCTGATTATTGTGCCTGTCATATGTATTGGTAATTTGGTATTGTGCTACTGTTTGCCGATTTCATAAAGGAGTAATTTGGAGCCTAAACTCGCAGGCAAATCATTACATCAGGTGATTTCAGTAGAACTGCACAAAATGATCAGATGGACAGGTACTTATGCTACTGCTATGTACTCCAAAGTTCACTCAGATAAGCATCGATGTTGACAAGAAGTGCCTATATTCATTCGACTATCAACCGGCGTCAACCAATTGTCAAACTCCAAGCATTAGGGGAGTGAATGCCAAAAATATTGCTTGGTGCATAGCCCAGAAAAACGCAGTCCAGTCTTTGGTCCCAACTTGTGCCTTTTGGTTATCGGCACATATGGTAGCGAACTATATGGCATGGAGTCTAAAGATTCCAGACAAGTTGGTTCATGATTATATTCATCTGGCACTTAATCAGTCTGCACGCCAAGGATGCTCCATTTCAGTTGAACTGCACAAAAAATTTGGGTGGTTCATTTTCTCAACCGCCTTCTTTCTCGTCTTCAATGTAGAATTTTGGCGAGATACAAGACCAAGATGACCCAGGAAACTGGTTGGATGAAAGTAGTGGCCAAGTTGCTCAAACCTCCCTGGGCACGAGGCCACTATTTGAGGATAAACCTACAAACAAAGTTCAGATTGTCTGTGCTGCCTCTTATGTACTCGAAAGTTTACTCATACAAGAAATAATTTTAGCAAGAAGTACCTCCGATTGAACACCATTTACCAGTCTGTACCCTAGGTAATTAAAGTTCGTCCATGGATCATATTGGCTGTGATCTCAATCATTTGGATGCATAAACATACTGAACATGTGTATATCTGAATCTTTTTGTAAATTATGTATGAATATTGTCGTGTGATCTATCAATCATTTGGATGCATAGATATGTTGAGCTTGTGTATATATGAATCTTTTGAGTTGTTGATTGTGAATATTGGCTATGGATATGAACGTGTCCTGTGAACCTGAGTTTGATATGAATGTTTACCTTTTCTGTTGTATTTGTGTGTGAACTTGTTAGTATGCCTACTGTGGGGTATAAAACGCAGGTCTCTTATAAAAGTAATGCCGTGTCCAATTTATGTTTTCCCTTCTAACCACCGCGGCTATGCTGCCGCACACCCGAACCAGTGAAGTTTCCCACTCCTCTCCATCTGCGACTCCACTGCAGCTTAATAAATAGTAACGTCTTCGGTTTTTCTGTAGATTAACCAGGCAATTCTCTTCTTAATTAATCGACGAGGCAATTCTTTTGCCTCCGTTTCGAAAAAAAATTTAGTAACGTCTAACTGAGCCAGTTAGTTAGATGCGTACACTTGGTGTAGTAGGATCTTTATTTAGTTTGATGCATACACTTGTTCTTTTTTGGTATCCCTTTTGTAATGATGGTTGATGTTTGGTTTGGAAGAGAGAGCCGCGTCTTCACTCTTCTGGCCTGCTTACTGCTTTTGTTGCACCCACAGCCCTGGTTGCTGCTGCTGCTGTTTTCAATGTACAATCAGTAGTATATTTCGTCTGTTGGTTGAATAAATGTGTTGTTAGAACGACAAACACAATGTTTTGGAAGTCGTTGCATGGTTCGATCCTTTAGTGCCCCGTACCATACGTAGCGCATACTATATATCGTACGGAACACATTTTTTTTAAACTCGGAACACATTTTCCACTTGTTGATAACATGCAGCCCACTGATGAAGGCCCAATAGAGAAGCCCATAATTAACTGGAAGGGAGCTTCTCACATGAATCCGGCCCAGGTACATGCTCATGGTCCCCTAAACATAAATAAGTAAATAAATAAAGCTAAATGCTCATGCACCAGTTCTTTGGGAAAATAGGTAGCCCAGTATTTCTTTTTGAAGAATACCCAAGCTAGGCCTATTTGTTTTCTCCGAATTACTGGGCTGCAAATCTTTCAAGACGAGGAGGGATGCATTCCGGCCAGTCTTAAGAGTATGGTCAATGTCTGTTAAAAGTAATATCAAAAGGGGTTGAAAATTCCAAAAAATTTACAGCAAATGGGATATAAGTTTCTTTTTTTGTTTTTGTTCTTCACTGATATCTTATACGTATTTCATTGGATTTAACATGACATAGTACTAATTTATTTTAAAATTTGTTTTAGTATGGCTATTAATTTTTGGATTAAGAATATTTCGTTCCCCGACAAAAATTTGCTAATTTTCAAAATTTCCCACATATTTAGTTAATTTTTTGACCCTGCTACTAACCAGAAAATGGCCAGGAATTCTAAAAATGGAAAACAGGCTGCAATAAATTCCATATGAATTAGAAAATGAGTAAAAATTATAAAAATAATAGCAAATGGGCTGTACACGCCACAAATTTTGAGGCTGACTTGTTTATGCAAGGCTTTGTCAGTGAACACACGATTCTAGTAGTAGTTAGTGTTGGATGTCCATCCAACGGCCGACGTGCTTCTTCAATCTCTGATCTTTGTTGCTCCAGCTGCCTAAACTAGCGCCGGCGGGACTTCCTGCTCCCTCCTCTTGTGGCCCGCTGTGATGCCGCGCAGGCTTCCCCGGCCCACCCTACTCCCTCCGCTGGCCTGGCCGCACGCAATCAACTGCCTTCTTATTACGCGAAAAAATGATTCCTCCCACTGACATCTGGGGCGCACCGGTTGGGAGGCTAACCTGTGGGCCTACTAAGTTGACGCATACGCAGGGCTTGTCAACTTAGTCAACAAACGATTCTAGCAGTAGTAACCATTGGATTTGAATGGAACGGTCCTGCTGCTTCTTCAATCGCTGCTCTTCTTGCACCAGCCGCCCAAACCAGCGCCGGGGAGACCGCCTGCTCCTGCCTCTAGTGGCCCGCTGTGCTGCCGATGAGGCCTTATCGCCCCCAACTACTCCCACCGCTAGCCAGGCCCTGCGGTGACGGCAGCCGAACCAGTGAACCCTCGTACTCCTCTCCGCGTGGGCATCCACTGCCGCGTCTTCCTCGGCTCCGCGTAGTCCCCTTCCTAGGCCTCTCGGCACGGCGTAGTCAACGTGGTCAACGACATTCCATTGGAAGAGTACTGTACGTGGAGAGGCTGACAGCTGGGTCCACGGCCACAACCCAGTTTTTTTGTGATTTGCCAAGTAAGTCGCTTTGTCAGGCCTGTTGGGCTGCAAATCTTTCAAGACGAGGAGAGCTTTCATTCGGCTGGCCGAGAAAATGGCCCATCAGTAATGAGAAATGGGTTGTACATTTTTAAAACACATCAAACAAGCAATTAGTTTCAAATATCTTTTCTTAATTTCGAGATTTGAAATTACATTAATTTTTATGCGTGGAGAATTTGTTGGATTTTATATTGATATACATTTATTTTTAAAATCAGTTTGAATATGAGTCAAAATTTCGGGATTAAAAACAGTTCAGACCGCACCGAAATATGCAAAATTTCGTATAATTTTTTAACCGTGGCCACAATATGGGCTGTAATGCTAACAAAAAGAATATGGGCTAAAAAAACCTTAATAATTAGCAAATGGGCTGTAAATTATTAGAAATAATGGCAGATGGGCTGTATGCTGTTTTCCACAGATTTGAGGCTTTCCTAAAAAAAGGTTGACGCACAAGCAGTGACTGTTGGATGGCCATCCAACGGCCGTCGTGCTTCTTCAATCTCTGCTCTTCCTGCTCCAGCCGCTCAAACAGGCGCCGGCGGGACTGCCTGCTCCCTCCTCCCCGCGGCCGGCTCTGCTGCCGCGCAGGCCTCACTGCCCCATCGTACTCCCATCGCTGGCCTAGCCATCCATCTACTCACCCACACCTGCTGTTATTATCCGGCAACGGCAGACGAACCAGTAAACCCTCGTATAGTCGTACTCCCCTCCGCGTGGGAAACAACTACCGAGTATTCCCTGCCTCCGTGTCGTTCCCTTCCTAGGCCTCGCCGTTGTCCACCGTCCTGGTGCTCTCGGCGTGGCCTGGTCAACGTGGTCAACGACCGACATGCATCTGAAGTGGACTTTACGTGGAGAGGCCGATAGCTGGGTCCACGGCCACACGCAAGGAAATGCATCCTTATTACGCGCAAAATAATGATTCCTCCACCTGACATCAGGGACCCACCGAAAGGGCCTCTGTATTTCGGGAAAAAACGTTACGGCCGCTGACAGCTTGGACCCACCAGCTATATCTTCGCACGCAAGGAAGTGCCTCCTTACTACGCTCAAAAAAATGAATACCCCCTGCTAGCTGGGACCCACCTTGGTGGGAGGCTGACTTGTGGGCCTACTAAGTTGACGGGGATGGAGGGCTTTGTCAACTTAGTCAATATGCACGATTCTAGCTCCAGTGACCGTACGATGTCCATCCAACGGCCGTAGTGCTTCTTCAACCTCTGGTCTTCTTGCTCCAGCCGCCCAAACCAGCGCCGGTCGTGCCTTGTGCTCCTGCCTCCCGTGGCTGGCTGCGATGCGGCGGAGGCCTCACTGCCCCCTACTACTCCCACTGCTGGCCAGGCTATCCCTCTACTCACCCACACCCCCTGTTATTCTGCGGCGACGACAGCCTCACACCGCAGCGAACCAGTGAACCCTCGTACTCCTCTACGCGTGGGCATCCACTGCCACATCTTCCCAGGCTCCGTGTCATCCCCTTCCTAGGCCTCGCCGTCGTCCACCGTCCTGGTGCTCTCGGCGCGGCGTGGTCAACGTGGTCAAGGAACGGCTTCCATCGGACGTGGAGTGTACGTGGAGAGGCTGACAGCTGGGTCCACGACCGCAGCAAGGAAGTGTGTCCTTATTATGTGCAAAATAATTATTCCTCCACCTGATAGCGGGACCCACTGCATGGGCCACCGTATTTCGCCCCCTGACTACTAGGACCCACCAGCTACATCTTCGCACGCAAGGAAGTGCCTGACAGTCGGGACCCACCTGGTCGAAGCGTACGTAGCATTGTCATTCTGGTCACGAACGTGTACGTACATATATACTGGTCGATGTAGAGGCACACACGTGTCGTAGTAGAGGCGACCAGGGTGCAAGAAAGAAAATACGGCCACGTATGTGTACATACGGGCGGGGTCTCAAACGCCTACTCGCGCATATGTACGGCCAGGGCTCGTGTGCATGGCTGGGTCGGAGCGGAGAAACATCATCGTCGCCGTGTTCATGGGGAGGCAACGGAATGCGTCCTGTTCATGGGGAGGCAACGGAATGCGTCATGTTCATTGGGAGGCAACGAAATGCGTCGTGTTCATCGGGAGGGCTTGGACGGAACATGCGATGGAAACGAGGCCTCGTGTATCGCAGAACGGAGGAAACGGCCTTGTGTTCGACCGACGACGTTCTAAACGGGATCTTGTTCATCGGGAGGGGTTTGGCATACCGCAAAACGGAGGAAATGGACCTCCTACGGTCGAAACGGGGGTCCTGTTGAACGGGAGGGGTGTGGCGTACCGCAAAATCGATGAAACGGACTTGTGTTGGAGCGCTATGGTTGAAACGGGGGTCCTGTTCATCGAGAGGGGTGTGGCGTACCGCAAAACGGGACTCCACAGGATACTGTTCATCTCCACCGTCGACCCCCTCCAGCCTCCACGAGCTACTGTTCATCCACCGTCGACCTCCTCCAGCCTCCACCTGCGACTGTTCATCCACGGCCTCCTGTTCATCTAGCCTCCACCGCGCGCTACTCCACCGGCTACTGTTCAACCACCCCTCTCCACGGGCTCCTGTTCAACCACCCCTCCACGGGCTACTGTTCATCCTGGCCTCCACCGTCTACTGTTCATCCTTCTCTCCACGGGGTGGTCCTGTTCATCCAGCCCCAACCGGCTCGATCGATCGGGGTCCTGTTCATCCAGAGGCAACACCACGGGGTCCTGTTCATCCACCCCATCGGGAACTGTTCATCCAACCCCCCGCCCCCACAACGCTCATTGTTCATCCAGAGGCAGCATCGATCGGCTTCAGTTAGCAGCAGTAGCGAAGGAATCGCTCGATCGGGTTCAGTTAACAGCCATCGATCGATCGCTCAGGTTCAGTAACGCGTAGCCTGCAGTGCAATCGCTCGGGTTCAGTTAGAGCCCAATGCCTCGCTCGGGTTCAGTTAGAGCCAAAGCCTCGCACACATGCGCGTACATGTATGAGAGAAACGCGCATCGCTCGGCCCCCGAGCTCCCACCGTAATCGGGAACTCCCTGAAATTTTCCTCCCCCTCGCTTCTACCACGGTTTTTCCATCATGGACGGCCCAAAGAATGTCATGCAGCTGCGTCTCCGGCCCGCCCAGGACGAAAAGCCCATTTTCTGTCATGATTTTTTCTCATAGAAGTAGGATCCCACCGCATCTATGATGATACCGGGTTTTGTCACAATTATCGTCATAGAAGTGTCATATGTATGACAGATTTTTTTTTCGTTTGGCCCAAAATGTCATGGATGTGTCTTTTTTTGTAGTGTTGGTGAAATGTTCCCAAACATCAGAGGTGAGCTTCTTTCATCTCTTCACATCAGGGGCTGCATCTTGTGTTCCATTGGCCGTATCCGAACTTGCAGCTGTTGCATTTGTATTAGTACCATTGGGAGGCTGCTCCGATGATGATTCAAGCACAATTGGAGATGTTGCGCTTACACTTGCACTGGTACTTGCCCTGAAAAAATCATCCATTGCATGTTGGTAGTGCACTAACTCTACAACCAGACCTGTAACAACATTAATTAATTATGTATGAACAAGCTAAATACCACTGTACCACTAGCCCACTAGTGCACCGTGAAAGCACAAGGATCCCATTATTAGTTCTAATAGACTTGTTGTATGTATAAGCAATTCAACAGTGTGTATCATGGATTTTCGCAAGATCTGCATGAACATTGATAACCTATCTTGCTTGATGATCTTACTCTGTATGTGCAGTAGTGCTGGACTGCAGGTGCATCCATGAAAGTGGAATTTTTGAGCGGTGATTAAGGATTCTGCTTGCCTTGCTACGGTGCTTGGTGTATTATTATGTTGAAGTTGGGCCATGGGCCATTATTCTGCTATGTACTTCTCTGTAGGGTCTTATTATGTGTTGGGCTATAAAATAGACATTTGCTCGTATTAAAAAGGGAAATTTCCATATTAACGGAAACGGGAAATTCCATTTCCGCACTTGTTCCGCCGAAAAACATTGTTTTGTTTTTGTTTCTGTTTCCGCATAAAAAATTTCCACTTTTGTTTTCGTTTTGAAAAAATATGTTTCCATTTCCGTTTTCCTCTCCGTTTCTGGTTTTTGCCAGAAAAGCGCAAAGTTTTTGCTCCATTTTCCTACCACAGAGTACGCCTCAGAATGTGATATACGGTGCGGGGCAGGTACTCAAGGTCCTTGACATAGAACTCCTTGGGATATTCGACATCAATGGGCAATGACTTCATCATACTAGGATCTGACTCATATAGGGATCAGGCTTCTGGAAGACACCATGCAATTGTTGCACATGGCGCTGACAACCTGGTTCATACAGATCACTAGGAGTGGGCAGGGAAGTGAGCTCGATGATATCTTGGGCTTTAGCTTCATGATGGACATCCCCTGACATCCAATCAAGGACCCATGTCTTCGGATCCTTGTTGTAGCCGGATATGTGTAGAGTGGCATAGAATTGCAGAAGAAGCTCTTCATTCCGGTGCTCCTTGTTAGTGATAAATGGGAGCAAACCAACTTCACAAAAGTAGTCAAGGGCTTCTTCAAGGCATGGCAACCCAGCAATGGCATCACAATCAAAACGCTTGTGAGGAAAAATCCTGTCTTGATTGTAGAGAATGCAAGAATAATAGCTCCTTTTCTAGTGGCTCCAGAACCTGTCAGATGAAATCTTTGGCTTCTCAAAAGGGTTCTTGGCCTTGTCAAAAAAAGTGTTGTGCTCTCTGAAGCTGAGCACACTAAATGAGCCTTGTGTAGTAATAGCACTTGGAAGCCTTGGCAGCCTGGGCTTTGGCTTCTGTGTCTCAGGCCTTTGCTCCACATGGTAGTCGTATTGAGGACCAGGAATAGATGGAGGCATCAACATTGGCCACTTGACAGTAACAAGCTCACCATGATAGAACGCACGTTCCATGGTGTGAGGCATAGGGGGAGGAACAACCTCATCCGAGGTGGATGGCTATGTATTGTCTTCCGTGGCATCATTGACTTCGGGCTACACATTATCTTCATCCACGACAATGTCATTGGCTTCAGTGGTGGTGGTGGTAGTCGCGTTTGCCTCAACTTCAGTGGCTTCAGGGATTGGGGGGTCTGGCACAATCACTTCTTCATGAACAACTGGATCTACAGTAGGGGGAATAACTTCATGGTCTTCTTCTTCCTTGTCATCGGCTGATGCAACCGGAATATCTTCAGCCTCTTTGGCTTTAGATTCATGAGCAGTTACTGAAGGGATGGCTTCAGGAAACACTTGTCGTGCTACTAAGCTGGTGGTATGCACATCCTCTTCAGGAATGCTCGACATGGAGACCAAGGGCCTAGGGCCTCTGCGAAGCCTTCGGAAAGATGGCGACGCCTTTGGTGAAGGAGTGGTCTTCTCCATGTCTTTGGGAGTCTCTTGCGGTGTCTCAAGCACTGGAGTGGTGACATGAGCAGGTGGAGTGGGAGGAATCACTTCGTGCAACAGGGAGTTGGGGTGTTGCAATTCCCAGAATGCATCTTGTGTGATTGGCGTCATGGGACCACCAATGCCAACTTGTTCACTGCTCGTGGGAGCAGGCGATGATACCGGGTTGGGCATGATCTGAGGAAGGACTACATCATCTTCAACATTGTCTTCATGACCAATGTCTTCAGCTGCAGTGGAGTCAGCAGCTGGAATATCTTCAGACTCATGAGCCTCTATGGATGTAGGCTCATGCACAACAAGACGATGCTCGCGATTGGTGGAAGCTGGCAGTGCAACAGAAATAGGCTCAACGAGCAATGGTTCTTGGGGAGCAGCATGTTCTTTGCGTGGAAGACTTTGCCTTCAGCCTCTTCTTGGAGGGAGAAGAATCAGAAGTATCATGGTGCTTACTATTTTTGGCTTTGGCCTTAGCCAGCTTAGTCTTCTTCTGCTCAGAAGTTACTGAACGGACCTTTGGCTTCGAGCCAGTCATACTGGCAGAAAGGTAGCATGCAATTTCAAAAAAATTCCTATGCTCACGCAAGATCTATCTAGGAGATGCATAGCAATGAGAGGGGGAGAGTTTGTCCATGTACCCTCGTAGACCGAAAGCGGAAGTGTTTGACAACGCGGTTGATGTAGTTGAACTTCTTCTCATTCCGACCGATCAAGCACAGAACGTACGTGAAAGGATCGATATAGTTGACTAGAGGGGGTGAATAGGCAACTAATAATTTTTTGCTTTTATTTACCAAATTAAACTTTGCATCAAAGTAGGTTGTCTAGATATGCAACTAAGTGAGCAACCTATATGATGCAACAACAACAAGCACAAGAGCATGCAGGGGATATAACACAATATAGCTTGCACGAGTAAAGGTGAGAGATAACCAAGAGTGGAGCCGGTGGAGACGAGGGTGTGTTACCGAAGTTCCTTCCCTTTGAGAGAAGTACATCTCCGTTGGAGCGGTGTGGAGGCACAATGCTCCCCAAGAAGCCACTAGGGCTACCGTATTCTCCTCACGCCCTCACACAATGCGAGATGCCGTGATTCCACTATTGGTGCCCTTAGAGGCGGCGACCAAACCTTTACAAACAAGGTTGGGGAAATCTCCACAACTTAATTGGAGGCTCCCAATGACACCACGAAGCTTCACCACAATGGATGGAATATGGCTCCACGGTGACCTCAATCGTCTAGCTAGGGTGCTCAAACATCCAAGAGTAACAAGATCCGCAAGGGATTAGTGGGGGGAATCAAATTTCTCTTGGTGGAAGTGTAGATCGGGGCCTTCTCAACCAATCCCTAGAAAATTAACAAGTTTGATTAGCTAGGGAGAGAGATCAGGCGAAAATGGAGCTTTGAGCAACAATGGAGCTTGGGGACGAAAGAGGTGGTCAACTTGGGGAAGAAGACCCCCTTATATAGTGGGAGGAAAGATCCAACCGTTACCCACTTACTCAGCCGCGACATGCGGTACTACCGCAAGGTCATGCGGTACTACCGCTAGGAAGTGTGGTACTACCGCTAGGAAGTGTGGTACTACCGCTCGCACAGCAGGGGCCAGACCAGGCCTTGTTGCATATAGCAACGAGCGGTAGAACCACCGGAGCGGTACTACCGTGCACCCTTGCGGTACTACCGCAAGGCAGGGTTCACTCTGGGCTGGGAAGGCACGAACTAATAAAATTACATTCGTGGCTACTTCCGCTGAGTTTCAGTCTATGCAAAATTCCGGCACGATACTACAGCTCACAGGGAGCAGTACTACTACGTAGGGTGCGGAAGTAAAAAATTACTTCCGCCCCTACTTCCGTGCATGCCACCGTTCTGGGCTAGAGGGCACGGTACTACCACACACTAGGAGCGGTACTACCGCTGCCAAGGGCGGTACTACCATGGGCTGTTGTGGTACTACTGCTCCCTTGAGTAGTACTGCCGCATGCCACAGAACAATAGCACTTGGAGGCCTTCATCTTCGCAACGACAAGGTTAAACGACCGGTGCTCCAATGAAGCGAAGGAACGGTGGTGCAAAGGAACAGATGTGTACGTGTTGATTCCACCCTAACCTTTCCAAAGCGGACCCCCTCTTAATAGTACGGCTTTGCTACAACTCAAATTCACCAAAAAGAAACATAGAGAAATACCGTCTTCGATAGGCTCCGAGGGGCACTGAATCATCTTGTGCCTAGACATGAGATATCTGAAATGCTCAATGCACACAATTAGTCCACAAACGCATTGTCATCAATCACCAAAACCACTTACGGAGAAGTATGCCCTTACAATATCCCCCTTTTTGGTGGATTGATGACAATACATGATTTGCACATAGGGATATAAAATGAAATCTACGCAATCCCAACATCTGTAAAATATAGACAGGCTCCCCTAGATGTGTGCACTCTATAGAAATGCTTTGGACTGCATGAGACACATACTAGGATCAACACTGCCCCTATATTTTATAAACAAGGCAATCCTTGCAACAATATGAATGACGATAAGCATGGAGGCAAGGTAAAGTAATGAGCATGAACTAAAGGGCATAAGATAGTATAAGCTCACAATCTACTAAACATACTAGACAATAAGATAAGACAATAAGATAGGTTGAGGACATATGTCTTACACCATATGATAGTCTCCTGGACTCACGCGAACACAGCCACAAACCAACAAGCCAAAGCAAATGAAGGTTCAACAGAACGAAAGCAAAGCGAAACAAGACTCGACACAAGACTCACAATGTCAGGACCCCGATTCCAAGTCACATCGATCTAGCCGGTAACACCTCAAATCACATTGCGGCCTCACGCACAGTATCCCCACGGGTGTCGCCTTACCATGGCCCGGGACCGTTTGCGCCTTTTGGCTCACGTATATGATAGTGTCGCTAGCATCCATATGACAGAGAACCCGGGCCGACATGGCTAGTCGTGAACCCAAAGTGGCACAGACCTATGGAGACAGGCATACATGAATCACATTGAGCATGTCGGTCATCGGCGAGTGAATCCGGGCTGTAGCACTGGGCTAACAGGACTCCGGGGAACCTGGGCTGTAGCAGGCTAGGCAGGACTTCGGAAGTCACCGCGTGACATTTTGCCGAAGGGACAGACATAGGAACGAAGTGAAACACATGCCGGCCAGTTAAGTGTCTTGAGCAGTAGTACTGGGCTAGCAGGACTCCGGTGAACCAGGCTGTAGTGGACTACTATGGCTCGAGGAGCACCAGACTACATTTCCCCATAAGAAAGGCTGCCAAGGATAAACAACTAGATTATCGGATCCCACACATACCAAGCATTTCAATCATACACACAATATGCTCGATATGTGTAAATACAACATGGCATCACAACAAAACTCTACAACTCAAGTACTTTATTTAAAGGCTCCAGGGAGCCATACATAACATGTTCATACAGGTAGGGGTCACATGACCCGACACTCAAGTCATACAAGCATACAAGCACATGCGGAAGCAAATAGTCTGAGTACACACACTAGAAAGAAAGAAGGCTTCTCGAAGCCTGTCTATCTACATAGGGCCCTCCATGGCCAGGATCACCACCTGGGTGGCAAGTCACTCATCGACGTCGAGATCTACATAAAACACATCGGAGGGGGCGGTGTTGTCGTCTGAAAACAGTAATTAAGCAAACATGAGTACAAAGGTACTCAGCAAGTCTTACATCAGAACCTACTATACATGCTCATTCTCAAGAAGGTGGTGGAGTTATTGCAGTAAGCCAGCTTTGACTCTTGGCTAAGCTATCCTACGAGACACCACTAGTAAAATAGTTTTCGGACACGAGTCCACTAATCACCAACACAATACTCCACCAGGGATCCTCCCTCATCATCCTACGAGAGAGCCATCCTTGGTACTCACACTTATCTTGAGTTTTTTAGTAGTAACCATTAACTTGTCTATGAACTGTATAAGCAACCAAGTAGTCATTTACCGCGGACGCGGCTATTCGAATAGATGATGTTAACCCTGGAGGGGTGTACTTCTTCATACACGCTCTCACCACTTACCGCCATTTACACGAGATGTACTCGGCAACCTTCAAGCGGAAGCCCAATGAGGGTGTCGGCCACGGCCTACCTAAACTCTCAAGTCTCTAGTCCAGGTTTATCGCCTATCCAGGTTCCATCCGCAGGGAGTCCGGCCGAGGTTTCCACATACGGCCCCGATCGATGTGAACAGGGTCCCGAGACACCAAACGGGTGACTCGGTACACCGTACCACGGTGTATCTACCGCATCATAGCCCACCCCTAGGGCCAGCGCTACGCACAGCCGCCAACACATAACCTACAAACACCAGAAACTATTTGCAACTCCTGGATAGAGTACTAGGGTGATTAAGAAGCCGAGAGGGTCAATTAAGGATCCCAATGCATGGTAGTAGCTGATTCTTAAAATCACACATACAGATCTCAGTTCTTAGGGACGGCCTCAATGAAACAACCCACCATGTACTCCTACATGGCCTCTCATCGATACCTTTACCAAATCATGTTCAACACAACACTCACATTAACGACATAATTATTTCACTCTAGCCCATCACCCAGATGAACCAGACCTGACACAACTCTAAGCTTAGCAGGCATAGCAAGGTAGGAAACACAAACATGGCTCAATCAACTCCTACACAAGCTAGTGGGTTTCATCTCGTTACTGTGGTAATGATAGGTCATGCAGAGGATAAGGGTTCAACTACCGTAGCACACAGCAGTTTGAAACGTTGTTGTCTTAATGCAGTAAACGAGAGCAAAGGAGAGAACATGGGATTGTATCGATATGATCAATGGGGCTGCTTGCCTGATGGAGTGGTAGTAGGGTACTGCCCTTCAGTTGGATACTCGGAGATATCCTCGGGAGCAGAACCTACCACGGAGATCACGACGAAACTCATCAAAACAACATGGCAATATGCAACACTATGATGCATGATCATGACATGGTAAGGATGAGTGTTTTGGTCTAATGCATCTACCAGCAATTTGAAAGGAGTTGGTTTTATCACTAGTATCAAAATCAACCCCCTTATATTATTTAATATAAGCCATTTTCATGGTTTGCTCTAAACAGCAAGGTTAAGTTGTTCTAACATGCATGAAACTTGCATAAATGGATTCTTTGCATTTTTCTAATGATTTTTCATATATAAATTATTTCCATCTGAGTTATGGTTGAATTACTATGAATTTTAGAAGTTTTCAGCAATTAAAAGAATTTCCAGAATTGTTCTTATTCCAAAATTCCTTTTATTGCGTCAGCACTGCGTCATGCTGGCGTCAGCAGTCAACAGCGCCTGGTCCTGGTCAAACCTGACCAGTGGGGCCCACTAGTCAGTGACTCTGTGCACTAACTAAGCTAGTTAGTCCTAATTAATTGGGCAGGGCCCACTAGTCAGTGACTACTAACTAAACTAACCTAGTTAATTAGCACTAACCAGACTAATTAGTCGGGCGGGGCCCGCATGTCAGTGAGAGAGAGGGGGAGGTCAACCCGTGTCAGCAGGGTCAACCTCGCCGGTCAGCGGTCAAAGCCTGCCGGCGTTTAGCCGCCGGCGAGGCCAGACGCAATGGCGCGCTGTGGGATTTGCCCACAGGGCACCATTTGGCGCGCGAAGAGCACCTACGTGGAGCTGGGACTCGCCCGCATCCAGCCATGGTGGTGGTTTGGCCGGGGAGTGGCCGGAGCATTGCCGGCGACGAGCTCGGCGGAGGCCGAGGCTCGGGTGTGCTCGTGCTCGTGGCTATGGTGGCCTAGGCGATGCGGCGAAAGCACCTACAGCATCTACGCCGCACGGGGAGTGTGACGGGCACAAGCCCGTGACCAAATGGTCACCGAAGCATCGCCGGCGACGTGGTCAGGCGGCGGCGCGTTCGGGCACAAGAGGCGCGGCGTCTATGGTGTTCTTGGGGCGAAACGAAAAGCACGGGGAGGTTCAGCAGCTCATAGGGAAGCCGCATGGAGGGTCGGTGTGCTCGGGGAAGCTCGGGTGCGGAGGATCGACGACGACAATCAACGGTGGCCGAAGGTCGAAGACGACGGTGGCGGGGACGATGCAGGAGCTCCGGCGTCGTGCAGCTTGGCTAGTCGACGTAGTCGAGGACGGCGAACCGTCCGGACACGGTGAGAGGGCGCGGGGACGGCGTTGGACGCGGCTGCGGCGAGCGGCGGTGATGGTGACGTCTCGAGCGATGTCGGGGAGGGTGAGAGAGGGTACCAGAGAGAGCGAGTGTGTCTGGGAGCTCGGGGAGAGAGAGGGTTCAT
Source organism: Triticum urartu (assembly GCF_056163025.1). Classification (NCBI taxonomy): domain Eukaryota; kingdom Viridiplantae; phylum Streptophyta; class Magnoliopsida; order Poales; family Poaceae; genus Triticum; species Triticum urartu. Next base: position 267,069,933 of record NC_141879.1, on the reverse strand, counting down.
CCCAGGGCGACAAGTCGATGAGGGGAGCGGCTGGGCGGCGGGCAGTTGCGTGGCAAGCATGTTGTGCTCGCCATCGAGCACCTGCCTGCCTGTGCTGGCGAGAGCAAGCAGCTCGCTGGCACAGCAGGTGGGCTGGGCTGCTAGGTGGGCCGGCCAGGTGGGCTCAGGTAAGTGCTCTACACTGTTTTCTGTTTCTCTTTTATTTATTTTCTGTACTGTTTTTTGAAATAGAATAAATACTATTTCATTTCCAAAAACTCTGGAAATATTCAGAGGCACATTTGAGAATATTCTCAACTGCCTAAAAATGCTTCCAAGATTATTTGAGCACTTTAAAATATTTATAAGATTTAAAATGCCCAAATTCAAATACTTATGACTTGGTTCAAAAATCCAGAATGGCCCCATAAATTGTAGAACCATTTTTGGCAGAGGTTTAAACCAGAACCAAAAATGGTGGGCTTTGATGAAGGGCATTTTGGGTTCATTGAAATTCTAATTGTTGGAATTTAGCATTTTCAGGGGGGTGTTGGGGTTGATTAGCCCCCATTTCAAGTTTAAAAGAAATTTAAACATGATGCACAAGTTCAACCAACTCTAATGCATAACAGGAAAGCAGGGATGTGACAACTCACCCCCACTCAAGAGAATCGCGTCCCGAGATTCAGGACTCGTCGGGAAGAAGGAGGGGTACTCAAGTCGAAGACGATCCTCCCTTTCCCAAGTAGCCTCTTTCTCCGAATGGTGGGACCATTGAACCTTGAGAAAATTGATGTTGCGGCATCGAGTGGTACGCTTGGCTTGATCGAGAATACAAACGGGGTACTCTCGGTATGTAAGTTTATCTTGGAGACCAAGCGTTTCGTGGTCCACTCCATTGATAGGATCCGAGAAGCAACGCCTGAGTTGAGATACGTGGAAGACATCATGAACTCTGAATAGTTGTGGAGGTAGTTCCAATTGGTAGGCAACTTCTCCTCGTTTGGCAAGAATGCGAAAGGGTCCAACGTAACGAGGCACCAACTTGCCTTTGATACCGAATCGATGGGTTCCCTTCAAAGGAGTAACCCGAAGGTAGGCCTTCTCGTCGACCTCATAGGTCATAGTCTTATGATGGCGATCATATTGACTCTTCTAACGAGATTGGGCAGTTTTCAATTTCTCACGAATAATGCGAACTTGCTCTTCTGCCTCCTGGATCATGTTCGGACCAAAGAGTTGTTTTTCTCCGGTCTCTGACCAGTTCAAGGGTGTTCGACATTTTCGTCCGTATAGAACTTCGAAAGGAGCTTTGCCCAAACTAGCTTGGTAGCTGTTGTTGTAGGCAAATTCGGAAAATGGAAGGCATTTCTCCCAATCCATTCCGAATGAGATGACAGAAGCTCGTAGCATGTCTTCCAGAATTTGGTTGACACGTTCTACTTGACCACTTGATTGAGGGTGGAAGGCGGTGCTGAAGGAGAGATGAGTTCCCAAAGCATTTTGGAAACTTTCCAAAAATCGAGAGGTGAAGAGACTTCCACGGTCTGAATTGATTTCCAAAGGAATACCATGGAGAGACACTATCCGAGAAATATAAAAATCTGCTAGCTGGCTAGCGGTGATACTCTCAGGAACAGGTAGGAAATGGGCTACTTTGGAAAGACGGTCGATCATGACGAAGATAGCGTTATTCCCTCTCTTGGTCCTGGGAAACCCAGTAATGAAATCCATACTGATTTTATCCCATTTCCACTCAGGAATAGCCAAAGGTTGAAGGGTGCCAGCAGGCCGTTGGTGCTCTGCTTTAACACGACGACAGACGTCGCAACTAGCATTGTATTGAGCAATCTCTCTCTTCATCCTAGTCCACCAAAACCTCTGGCGTAGGTCTTGATACATTTTAGTACTACCGGGATGAATGGTGAGAGGGGATTCATGAGCATCCTTAAGAATCAACTGGCGTAGATGTTGTTTCTTGGGAACCACCAAGCGGTTCTCGAAGAAGACAACACCTCGCTCATCCATGGAAAAACATTGAGCAACTCCACTAGCGATGTTTTCCTTAATCCGGGATATGCCCTTATCATACCGCTGGGCGGTTATGATCTGATCCATAAGGTTAGGCTTCGCCACCAGGGTGGATAGGAATCCTCGAGGAACTATGTGAAGGTTAAGCTTACGAAATTCCTCGTGGAGAAGTGGTTGACTTTGTTGTAATATCAGGTTGTTACAATAAGATTTACGACTTAGCGCATCAGCCATGACATTGGCTTTGCCCGGGGTGTAAGTTATTCCTAAGTCGTAATCCGAGATCAACTCGACCCAACATCTTTGCCTAAGATTCAAATCCGGTTGGGTGAAGATATACTTCAAACTTTGGTGATCGGTGAAGATCTCGCAACGATTACCGAGAAGGTAATGTCGCCAAGTTTTGAGTGCATGGACTACAGCTGCAAGCTCTAGATCATGCGTGGGATAGTTTTCCTCATGGGGGTGTAATTGTTGTGAAGCATAGGCAATCACCTGGCGATCTTGCATGAGTATGCAACCTAGTCCTTGTCGCGAGGCGTCGCAATAGATAATAAAGTCCTTGGACAAATCTGGTGGTACCAGTATGGGAGCAGATGTCAGGTGTCTTTTCAGTTCCTGAAAGCTGAACTCGCACTGTGGGGTCCACTCGAACTGTTTATCTTTCTTGAGGAGTTCAGTTAGAGGTTTAGCAACCTTGGAGAAATTCTCGATGAAGCGGCGGCAATAGCTCGTTAAGCCAAGGAAGCTCCGAACTTGCTTGACCGTCTCAGGCGGAGTCCAATCAAGGACGGCTTGAACTCGCTCGGGATTGACAGCAATACCCTTATCAGAGATTACATGGTCTAGATAGGTCACTTCTGGCAACCAAAATTCACACTTGGAGAATTTGGCATAAAGGCGATGCTCTCGAAGTTTCGTCAATACCAGCCTTAGATGTTCGGCATGTTCCTGTTCTTTCTTGGAGTAGATGAGTATATCATCGAGGTATACTATGACGAACTTATCCAAATACTCCATGAAGACCGAGTTCATTAACCGGGAGAAGGTGGCTAGGGCATTGGTTAAACCGAAGGACATGACGGTGTACTCGTATTGGCCATAACGAGTAACAAAGGCCTATTTGGGAATGTCCCCGTTTCTGATTTTGATTTGATGGTAGCCCAACCTCAAATCCATCTTGGAGAAGACTGAGGATCCAGCGAGCTGATCATACTGATCGTTGATCCTAGGAAGTGGGTACTTGTTCTTGATAGTGACCAAGTTGATAGGTCGGTAATCTACAACCATCCGATCCGTTCCATCCTTCTTCTTGACGAAGAGGACGGGGCAAGCCCAAGGAGAGGAACTAGGACGGATGAAACCCTTTTTCAAGGACTCATCGAGTTGGTTCTTAAGCTCGGCTAGTTCTAAGGGTGCCATCTTATAGGGTCTTCTAGAAATCGGAACGGTTCCTGGAACAAGGTCTACCACAAACTCGACATCCCTGTTAGGTGGAACACCTGGCAGTTCTTCTGGAAAGACATCCAGAATGTCTCGGACTAACGAAATATCTTCGAGTTCTGGAAGGGAGTTGGCATTTAGGGAGTAAAGCTGGCGCTTGGCCACTTGAGTTAAGACATTGACTGTCTTGCCCGATGGGTGAGTAAGTTGAACGGTTCTAGTGGCACAATCAATCTTAGCATAATGAGCTGACATCCAGTCCATACCCAAGATGATGTTTATGTCCGAGGACTTGAGAGCTATTTAGGATGCAAGGAAGACAAGTCTATCAACAATAATTTCATTCCCATGGCTTACTCTAGAAGTTTGCCATTTGGAACCTAGAGTTTGAATTACCATGGAAGTGGGAATGTCACAGAATGTTGTGTTATGAAATCGAGCATAGCTCTTAGATATGAATGAATGAGATGCTCCAGTATCGAAAAGAACAGATGCCGAATGGCAATTAACAAGGAGCATACCAAGGACGACGTTAGGATCCTCATGAGCCTCCTCAGCTGAGACATAGTTGACATGGCGACGTGCAGTGGTGGCTGGCTTGGCGTAGAATGTCTTTCCCACTGGCTTACCACGACCAACGGACTTTCCAGACTGATTGGGGTTGTTGTTCTAGGGACACTTTCGACTGTAGTGACCCAGCTCTCCACACTTGAAACATGTCACAACATTGGGGCGTGGAGCAGCATTAGCAGCGGGGCCACCATAGGGCTTGGACGGTGCAAACTGCTGGTTGGTACGAGGCGCCTCAAAGGATGGCCTCGGAATGAACCTGGGTGGCAGTGTCGTGCTAGGAATCCACACCCGGCGCTTCTGAGATCCAGAGCCGGATGAAGAGCCAAAATCACGAGAGTCCTTGCGTGAAGCGTCATAGTCAGACTGGCCTATCTCAGCAGTGATGGCTTTATTGACCAATTTCTGAAAGGAGGTGCACTCGTGCAGACGAAGATCGCGGCGAAGCTCGGGGATAAGTCCCTTGCGGAACCTTGCCTGCTTCTTAGCGTCAGTGGATACCTCTTTAGGAGCATATCGTGCCAGATTCCCAAATTCACGACTATATGCATCCACAGTCAGTCTTCCTTGGGTGAAATTGCAGAACTCTTCCCTCTTGCGATCTATGAGACCTTCCGGGATGTGATGCTCACAGAAAGTCTCACCGAATTCAGCCCAAGTAGTGATTTGGCCGATCGGGCGCATAGCCTCAAAGTTTTCCCACCAAAGGCTAGCAGGGCCTTCGAGGTGATAGGCAGCATAGGTAACCTTATCAGCTTCGGCTACGTTGGCAGAACATAGCTTGTGTGTGATGCTGCGGAGCCAGTCATCCGCGTCGAGGGGCTCGACGGAATGATTAAACTTTGGTGGGTACAACTTGATAAAGTCATTGATTGACACCAAGTCATTTCGCTGATGGCGTGCAGTGTTCTGCTCAATCCGCTCCAGCAAGCGGTTAGTCTCACGCTTGTTTCTTTCCGCCTCCAGCATAACTTCGGCCAGGGAAGGCGGGTGAGGCAGATTTTCACCCCTAGCTGCACTGGCTTCTCCCTGCGCCGGGGCAGCAGGGTTGCTGCGGGTGTTGACCATCCTAGGAGAAAACAAGACAATGGTTTAGACAAGGATGGCACAAACTTAGCAAGGAAGTGCAGAATGTAATGGATAACATGGAATGCTAAGATGTTCAGTGCACGACATGGTAATATAGAAACTGCCATATATATACCATTGGTCATACACACCGTACATAGTTTAGTACAAGCCCATGCTAGAGTACAACTACGGTGAAAGACATTACATCTCATCGGAGGCATTCCAAGCTCCTATACATTATTTTTCTACACCTCCGGAGCGTGATACACACCAAGTCGTATCCCACGGGTCACGCAGGACTATGGAGAATACAACTATTACAATACTAGTGAAACTACTACTAGCTCAGACGGCTCCGTAGTAATACTCATAGAAGTCGCCACCAAAGCCTGGAAGTGGAACATGATCATCTGGGAACAGACGGTCCTGCAGAGCCTGCGGACCATAGGGTCTCGGATGTGGCCTTGGTCCCACAGGTGGTGGTAGACAGGGACCACGAGGAGGTGTGATGCCTCCTACATCGCGCCACTCCATACAATCTGGTAGTCCAGACCGTACAGGGTACGGGTCCCTCATGTCCATGTATCCTGCCTGCACTGCAGGTGCAAACTGAGTTAAAGTGGCCCAATGATCAGCACGAGTGTGGGAAAGCTCCATATGCAAGGCCCGATTTTCGCGGTCCTTATCCTCGAGCATCTCCACAGTGGTGCGGAGTAGTGACTCCTCATGTGAAGAATCATAGTACAAAGCCTGATAGTACCCCTGTGCTCCAGGAAGGGAGGCTGGCATGTAACGGAAATCGGTGTTCTGTAGCAAGGCAGTCCTGGCTCGAATGATAGTCATCATTGAATAGGTTGCATCCTGCACAGACATCTCAATAGTGACCCCAAGTCCATAGGAACAGTGAAGGGGCTCAGTGGCTCCAGGATAAGAGGGATATATCCTGACGGTACAGAGGTACTGGCACTGGTTGAAGTCTCTGAACTGCTCCTCGACGGTATATTCCGGATACCACCGATAGCCTGACTCAACCATCACTCAAACCAACATGGCCGTGTGGCCGGGCACATCAAGGCACCGGGTCAGACGAACCACTTGGTTCTGCGAACGGGTGGCCATCTGAAAGCACAGAATAATGCAAAGGCATTAGAATTTTCTAGGGGAAATCGGACAGCATAATGGCTGTAAATGCTCAGGAAAAGATTTGAGACATCCACAACAGTTTGCAATACCACTCAACAACATCATATCAAGGTTCTGATTCCACTAGCAACATACTAAAAGTAGTAGAAACTGTACTGAGCCTAGTAACAACAATCCTATAAGCTACTATGGATTAGTAACACGTGAACCTGATAGAAGAAGAGATCCTAGTCCTTAACCCACGTTGAAAGAGAAGAGAATGACTCAGATCAGAGGGCATAAGGTAAAGGAGTAAAAAGAGCCTTACGTTCCCTCCCACAATCAATTCCCCTACATATAACTAAATCATTTCTAGACTCGACATCGACCAGTTTGGCTCAACGAACCTACAGGCAATCCGGCTCTGATGCCAATGCTGTCAGGACCCCGATTCCAAGTCACATCGATCTAGCCGGTAACACCTCATATCACATTGCGGCCTCACGCACGGTATCCCCACGGGTGTCGCCTTACCATGGCCCGGGACCGTTTGCGCCTTTTGGCTCACATATATGATAGTGTCGCTAGCATCCATATGGCAGAGAACCCGGGCCGACATGGCTAGTCGTGAACCTAAAGCGGCACAGACCTATGGAGACAGGCATACATGAATCACATCGATCATGTCGGTCATCGGCGAGTGAATCCGAGATGTAGCACTGGGCTAACAGGACTCCAGGGAACCCAGGCTGTAGCAGGCTAGGAAGGACTCCGGAAGTCACCGCGTGACATTTCCCCGAAGGGACAGACATAGGAACAAAGTGAAACACATGCCGGCCAGTCAAGTGTCCTGAGCAGTAGTACGGGGCTAGCAGGACTCTGGTGAACCGGGCTGTAGCGGACTACTATGGCTCGAGGAGCACCAGACTACATTTCCCCATAAGAAAGGCTGCCAAGGATAAACAACTAGATTGTCAGAACCCACACATACCAAGCGTTTCAATCATACACACAATATGCTCGATATGTGTAAATACAACATGGCATCACAACAAAACTCTACAACTCAAGTACTTTATTTAAAGGCTCCAGGGAGCCATACATAACATGTTCATACAGGTAGGGGTCACATGACCCGACACTCAATTCATACAAGCATGCAAGCACATGCGGAAGCAAATAGTCTGAGTGCAGACACTAGAAAGAAAGAAGGCTTCTCGAAGCCTGTCTATCTACATAGGGCCCTCCATGGCCAGGATCACCACCTGGGTGGCAAGTCACTCATCAACGTCAAGATCTACATAAAACCCATTGGACGGGGCGGTGTTGTCGTCTGAAAACAGTAATTGAGCAAACATGAGTACAAAGGTACTCAGCAAGTCTTACATCAGAACCTACTATACATGCTCATTCTCAAGAAGGTGGTGGAGTTATTGCAGCAAGCCATCTTTGACTCTTGGCTAAGCTATCCTACGAGACACCACTAGTAAAATAGTTTTCGCACACGAGTCCACTAATCACCAACACAATACTCCACCGGGGATCCTCCCTCGTCATCCTATGAGAGAGCCATCCTCGGTACTCACACTTATCTTGAGTTTTTTAGTAGTAACCATTAACTTGTCTATGAACTGTATAGGAAACCAAGTAGTCCTTTACCGCGGACGCGGCTATTCGAATAGATGATGTTAACCCTGCAGGGGTGCACTTCTTTATACACGCTCTCACCACTTACCGCCATTTACACGAGATGTACTCGGCAACCTTCAAGCGGAAGCCCAATGAGGGTGTCGGCCACGGCCTACCTAAACTCTCAAGTCTCTAGTCCAGGTTTATCGCCTATCCAGGTTCCATCCGCAGGGAGTCCGGCAGAGGTTCCCACATACGGCCCTGAATGATGTGAACAGGGTCCCGAGACACCAAACGGGTGACTCGGTACACCGTGCCACGGTGCATCTACCGCATCATAGCCCACCCCTAGGGTCAGCGCTACGCACGGCCGCCAACACATAACCTACAAACACCAGAAACTATTCGCAACTCCTGGACAGAGTACTAGGGTGATTAAGAAGCCGAGAGGGTCAATTAAGGATCCCAATGCATGATAGTAGCTGATTCTAAAAATCACACATACAGATCTCAGTTCTTAGGGACGGCCTCAATGAAACAACCCACCATGTACTCCTACATGGCCTCTCATCGATACCTTTACTAAATCATGTTCAACACAACACTCACATTACTGACATAATCATTCCACTCTAGCCCATCACCCAGATGAACCAGGACTGACACAACTCTAAGCTTAGCAGGCATAGCAAGGTAGGAAACACAAACATGGCTCAATAAACTCCTACACATGCTAGTGGGTTTCATCTAGTTACTATGGCAATGACAGGTCATGCAGAGGATAAGGGTTCAACTACGATAGCACATAGTAGTTTGAAATGTTGTTGTCTTAATGCAGTAAACGAGAGCATAGGCGAGAACATGGGATTGTATCGATATGATCAATGGGGCTGCTTGCCTGATGGAGTGGTAGTAGGGTACTGCCCTTCAGTTGGATACTCGGAGATATCCTCGGGAGCAGAACCTACCACGGAGATCACGACGAAACTCATCAAAACAACATGGCAATATGCAACACTATGATGCATGATCATGACATGGCAAGCATGAGTGTTTTGGTCTAATGCATCTACCGGCAATTTGAAAGGAGTTGGTTTGATCACTAGTATCAAAATCAACCCCCTTATATTATTTATTATAAGCCATTTTCATGGTTTGCTCTAAACAGCAAAGTTAAGTTGTTCTAACATGCATGAAACTTGCATAAATGGATTCTTTGCATTTTTCTAATGATTTTTCATATATAAATTATTTCCATCTAAGTTATGGTTGAATTACTATGAATTTTAGAAGTTTCAGCAATTAAAAGAATGTCCAGAATTGTTCTTATTCCAAAATTCCTTTTATTGCGTTAGCACTGCGTCATGCTGGGGTCAACAGTCAACATCGCCTGGTCCTGGTCAAACCTGACTAGTGGGGCCCACTGGTCAGTGACTCTGTGCACTAACTAAGCTAGTTTGTCCTAATTAATTGGGCAGGGCCCACTAGTCAGTGACTACTAACTAAACTAACCTAGTTAATTAGCACTAACCAGACTAATTAGTCAGGCGGGGCCCGCATGTTAGTGAGAGAGAGGGGAGGTCAACCCGTGTCAGTGGGGTCAACCTCGCCGGTCAGCGGTCAAAGCCTGCCGGTGTTTAGCCGCCGGCGAGGCCAGACGCGGCGGCACGGTGCGGGAGTTGCCCACAGGGCACCATTTGGCGTGCAGAGAGCACCTAGGTGGAGCTGGGACTCGCCCGCATCCAACCACGGTGGTGGTTTGGTTGGGGAGTGGCCGGAGCATCGCCGGTGAAAAGCTCGGCGGAGGCCGAGGCTCGGGTGTGCTCGTGCTCGTGGCTGCGGTGGCCTAGGCGATGCGGCGAAAGCACCTACAACATCTATGCCGCGCGGGGAGTGTGACGGGCACAAGCCCGTGACCAAATGGTCACCGGAGCATCACCGACGACGTGGTCAGGCGGCAGCGCGTTCGGGCACAAGAGGCGCGGCGTCTACGTCGTTCTAGGGGCGAAATGAAAAGCACGGGGAGGTTCAGCAGCTCACAGGGAAGCCGCAGGGAGGGTCAGTGTGCTCGGGGAAGCTCGGGTGCGGTGGATCGACGACGACAATCGACGGTGGCGGGGACGATGCAGGGGCTCCGGCGTCGTGCAGCTCGGCTGGTCGACGTAGTCGACGACGGCGAACCGTTCGGACACGGTGAGAGGGCGCGGGGACGGCATTGGACGCGGCTGCGGCGAGCGGCGGCGACGGTGACGTCTCGGGCGACATCGGGGAGGGCGAGAGAGGGAACCAGAGAGAGAGCGAGTGTGTCTGGGAGCTCGGGGAGAGAGAGAGGGTTCGTCCCAGGACGATAGGTCGACGAGTGGAGCGGCTGGGCGGCGGGCAGCTGCGTGGCAAGCATGATGTGCTCGCCGTCGAGCACCTGCCTGTGCTGGTGAGAGCAAGCAGCTCGCTGGCACAGCAGGTGGGCTGGGCTGCTAGGTGGGCCGGCCAGGTGGGCTCAGGTAAGTGATGTACATTGTTTACTGTTTCTCTTTTATTTATTTTCTGTACTGTGTTTTGAAATAGAATAAATACTATTTCATTTCCAAAAACTCTGGAAATATTCAGAGGCACATTTGAGAATATTCTCAACTGCCTAAAAATGCTTCCAAGATTATTTGAGCACTTTAAAATATTTATAAGATTTAAAATGCCCAAATTCAAATACTTGTGACTTGGTTCAAAAATCCAGAATGTCCCCATAAATTGTAGAACCATTTTTGGCAGAGGTTTAAACCAAAACCAAAAATGGTGGGCTTTTATGAAGGGCATTTTAGGTTCATTGAAATTCCAATTGTTGGAATTTAGCATTTTCAGGGGGGGTGTTGGGGTTGATTAGCCCCCATTTCAAGTTTAAAAGAAATTTAAACATGATGCACAAGTTCAACCAACCCTAATGCATAATAGGAAAGCAGGGATGTAACACGCAAATCCTACACTCTCTCCTCCTTTGGCATCGAGACACCGAAAAGGCAGAGAGTACACCTATGACACAGGTGGTGGAAGAACTCCAAGGCATCACCAGTCATGTTCCTCCTCCTCAGAGTCCTCAGTAGCACGGGATGTAGATGGAACTCCAGTCTCCTCATCTGACTCACTCCACCAGCAGTGCTGTTTGGTCCACTGCTCCTCATCTGCGATCCTCTCCTCAGAGCCATCCTGGACCTCAAGGCCAACCTGCCTCATAATAGCCTTGTCGCGACGACGAGCCATCTTGGTGTTGACATGAGCCCCGTACTGTCCCTTGGCCTGTATGTGGAACAAAGCCTTCATCTTGGCCTTGAGCTTCTTAGCCCAAGTATGCTCAGTAGAGGGAGGAGTTTATCCCTCAGAACTGTCCTCAGCCACCTCCTCCTCCTCAAACTCGTCCTCATCCACATCCATCCTAGCAGCCTCTACCTCTGCCCGGGTAGTGGTGTTAGCCCACTTGCTCTTGATGCGTAGCTTGATAGGCTCATGGCGAATCCAGTTGGGAGCAAGAAACTTGTCATCCAGAAAGAGCTTCTCCCAAGTCTTCGAGATCAAGAAAAATAGGTAAGGTCCATAGATGGGTACCTTACTGTTGAGCACAACAAACTGCAGCTCACACCACATGATATGAGAGACATCAGGCGGTTCCGTCTGTTGGAGACGCGCCTTCTCATACATGAGCATCATATCCACAAGATATGCATGCACCTTGTCCTTGTCCCCTATGCGAGGAAAGAGTTGCGGAAGATCCAGTGCATGATGTCAAGAAATGGGTTCAGCACCCAAGTCGTCTTTCCATTGGCTAGCTTCTTCTCAACAAGGTAGGGTAGAAGCTTGTTCTTGTTGGCCGACTCGGGGTTGACATATGGGCGGACACCAGCGGGCACATTGAGCCCCTCATCACAAACATGCAACAAATCCATGAACTCCTAGAGGCAATAATAAAGTTGTTATTTATATTTCCTAACATCATGATAAATGTTTATTATTCATGCTAGAATTGTATTAACCGGAAACTTAGTACATGTGTGAATACATAGACAAACAAAGTGTCACTAGTATGCCTCTATGTGACTAGCTCGTTGAATCAAAGATGGTTAAGTTTCCTAGCCACAGACATGAGTTGCATTTGATTAATGGGATCACATCATTAGAGAATGATGTGATTGACTTGACCCATTCCGTTAGCTTAGCATTTGATCGTTTAGCATATTGCTATTGCTTTCTTTATGACTTATACATGTTCCTATGATTATGAGATTATGCAACTCACGAGTACCGTAGGAACACTTTTTGTGCTACCAAACGTCACAACATAACTAGGTGATTATAAAGGTGCTCTAAAGGTGTCTCCAATGGTACTTGTTGAGTTGGCATAGATCGAGATTAGGATTTGTCACTCTGATTGTTGGAGAGGTATCTCTGGGCCCTCTCGGTAATGCACATCACTATAAGCCTTGCAAGCAAATGTAACTAATGAGTTAGTTGCGGGATGATGCATTACGGAACGAGTAAAGACACTTGCCAGTAACGATATTGAACTAGGTATTGAGATAACGATGATCGAATCTCGGGCAAGTAACATACGGATGACAAAGGGAACAACGTATGTTGTTATGCAGTTTGACCGATAAAGATCTTCGTATAATATGTAGCAGCCAATATGAGCATCCAGGTTCCGTTATTGGTTATTGACCACGAGTCTCGGTCAAGTTTACATCACTACTAGGAAAAGGCCTACTAATGGCACACCAGTTTTGCCTACTAATGGCGCATCACTGGTGCGCCATTAGTATCACGCCACTAGTATTTATTACTAATGGCGCACTACTGGTGCGCCATTAGTATCTGGTATACTAATGGCGCACCACCCAGTGCGCCATTAGTATATAACACCATGCGCCATTAGTATGCCTCCCAGGGGCCATATTTAACCATGTGCTTTGGCACACTAATGGCGCACTGCGGATGGATGCGCCATTAGTATACTTGGCATACTAATGGCGCACTGTTTGGTGATGCGCCATTAGTATACTTTGGCATACTAATGGCGCACTCTGTAGTGATGTGCCATTAGTATGAATATTAGATTTTATTTTATTTTATTTACTTTTCTGATTTTTGCACAGGTTACAAAATATATTATTTGACAGAATATAGACAGTAGCACACAACAACAGCAGATTCATCGAATACAATAGAAGATTAGTCTCCGAATACAATTCATCATATTAGTCTCCGAATTCAAAAGACCGAACAAAGATAAAACATTACAAGTCTCGAGACCGCGAGTATCGAGTTTGTCTTCACATTACAAGTCGATATCGATCATCTAAACTACCATCACATAGAAGAGAGCTGCGGTCATCACGATGAGCATCATTGCGATGAAACTGGTCTTCATCCGGTTCCTCCAATGCTCCCTCCTCTCTCCTGCTAGATAGCGGGCGTATCTAGATTCCGCCTCCGCCCTAGTGGTGTACCCTTTGTAACCGTTACCGCTGAAACGGTGAACCTGTCTCCGACACTCCTCCCAGTCGTCGTAGACTCCGGGAACCTTACCCTTGTACACGACATACGACGGCATCTCTATGCACAAGCCAAACAACAGACAATACATGCATAAGCAATATATAAGTATGCAACAAAAGGATCGGAAGAGAAAAGCAAGACATTAATAGCACGATGCATGGTCCTACTAATAAATAGCATCGATTACATCTAAGTTGAATGATTTTCCAAACCAAAGAGACATACAATTCATTAAAGTTTAATTACAACATGAGCCAATCAATGTTTCAGAACTACACATCACTAATTTCGACTCGACTCATGGACAGTAGCATGGATGAAGCCGCCATCTGTCGTGATGGTCATGAAATCGCGGTTATTGTCAGCCTGCATTTGTAGCATTTCGTCTATCTCAATGTTGGACGGTTGATATCTGAGGAAGAACTGCCCCGAGGTATGAAGGACATCTTGATGGATGATGTCCGCAAACTCCAACTGGATGTGAAAGAATTCTTGTCTGATGTCCGCGTCCTAGATTGCCGACAAGCTCGCGGCCCAATCTTTGAGATTATTTGGTAGCAGAAGGTGATGATGGTCCCTTACGATCGCCCGCATGTGATGGAGGGCGTAGTAGGCATCCTTCTGACCGCCAGGCGGCTGCTTGACGCAGCAGAACGTCGTATTGTGGGCGAACACGTGCTTGCCGTACTTACGAACTGCCCTGGTGAAGGTGCCTCCAGATTTGGCATAGCTGGGGAGGACATCATCAAGAACTTTCTTGATATTTGTGTAGTCTATCTTGGAGTTACGGTTCGGGTCGAAATACGTGGCCATGGAATATTTCGGGCTTAAGAGGATGAGTGTGCAATGTGTGTCACTGCACAGAACACGGAATGTTAGGAAAAAAAGAATGATCGAAATCTAAGAAATCATATGTTACGGGGAGGTTAAGGGATGACTTACTCGGGAAAGTAAGCCACAAGGAAGTTATCCTTATCTGGGTTTGCCAGAATGACGTCTTCGAGGTGTGAACTCGCGACTTGGTGGTCCCCAGCGCTGCTCAAGAGCTTGGCACGCATGTAGAAGGGGTCGACGATCACGATGTCCGGGGTCTTGTCTCTAATGATCCGCATCTCCATACTCAGCGAAAACAGCCGAATGAAGGTGTAGTGCAGCGGATGAAGGTTAAACATAGCAAAGATGTCATCAAACCGCAGGACGATCGTACCCCTGATGTCGCCATCCACAAAGCCCTTGCCCTCTGGCACCTTGGCCACGAAAACCAGGTATGCCACATCATTCTCTCTGAGATGCTGCTTCTCCAAAGAAAGAACACTGTCGTGCAGACTCTGCATACCATTGGTTGCAGCATTGAGCATATTTGTCGGTAGCATCGCCCTACCCGCCACATGCACCCTCCTCGAGATATCCTTTGGTGAAGGTGGCCCGTCCTGAGCACGGATCGTACTCGGTGCCGGCTGGCTCGCACCGGCGCCCATTTTAGTCTGCCGTTTCCGGCCCTTCTTCTTGATTTGCTGTAATGGGACCGAGTTCTGCTCATAGACCACCTTCTTGAGCGTGTTGGGGCTGATAATATTTGGCACCTCCGCTATCTGAGGCTCAGTGAAGGCGGTAGCTGGAGGCGTCTCCTGAGAACTGAACACCAGACGATGCCTGTTGCAATTGGGTTTCTCCGCCGTACCAGCTAGATCGCGGTCGTCTTGTTTGGGTTCTTGAGAAGGAGGCCCGCAGAACTCGTCACCGTACCCATGTTCGGCAAAGTACTTATCGACGTTGGTAAATGTACCATCGTCGTTGTCGTCGTTGTCCGGATCCTGTGCCATATGCATGTCCGGATCCTGTGCCATAGGGATGTCCGGCATGTCCGGTAGCGTTGCGGCATTCTTGCCATGGCTTGGCGCCGACATGACTGGCGGTATTGTCTATGGGGTGGTGTCCCCCGCCCCCAAACGAATCTGGCTCTTCGGCCAAAGCAGGGGCCAGCTTACGCAGGCGCTGAGGGTCATCTCATCTTCTTCGTCGGCCCCAGCGGGTCGAATCGGAGGTAACAGCTTGTCGCAGCCTGGCAGCACCGGAACCACTTCAACCCTATACATTGTGGGTGGCATCGGATTACCGTGGAACACGGGGTTTCTCGGTTGAACGATTCTGCCCTTGGCGACATCGACCAACTCGCCGCCCATGAAGTGTAGGAGAGTGCAAGGAACGTCGGCGGCGCCCTGCGAAAACATGTAGGGCGTCAGGGATGCCCAGTCAAAGGCAAGGAGATGAAGTCCTCGGCCGAGAGGCTTAGTTACTGTGATCTCGTCGAGCTCGGCTAATGTCGAGGCACCGCCAACGGCAGGCGTGCAACTGACAGAGGGGCCGCTTGCTAGCGAGGTGCCGGCTGGCGTACACCCGGGTGCATTAAGCTCCAATGCCGGCGTCGGAGACACCAATACCGCTGCCGCCGGAGACACCAATGGCGCCGCCGCCGTAGACACCAATACCGCCGCCGCCGGAGACACCAATGGCGCCGCCTGCGCATTGTGCGAGTTGCTGGCCGTGAAGTTGGGAATCGGGGGCGGCCCCTGTTGGCCACCCGCAATCCACGTCGTTATCCCATGAATCAAGGTAGGCATAATGCCGGTGAGCGTCGATCCCAGTTGTAGTTGCACTTGCTCTTGGACCATCTCCGGAATCCGCGCCACTTGCGCCTTGAGTGCTTCAACCTCGCGCGACTGGCTTTCCGAGCTGGTCGTTTTCTCCTTTCGCCCACCAGCGGCATAGTATGACGACCATTTTGTGGACAAGCCTTTGCCGGCCACATGACCAGCTGACGTCAGCTTATTGAGCTTATCCCTGTTTTTCATTATGTTCAACGCCCTATTCAAAGGGGTGTCTAAAGGGGAGCTCTGAGACGACCCCGCGCTACTGCTTTCTTTGTCCTGTGGAAGGAACGTGAACCATTTAGAAATATTGGGAATTAATTTGAATGCAACCATATGGAGCTAATTACGCGGGGGTGTATTCCTTACCATAACAAGCTCAAGCTCCTTGTTCTTCGGATCCGTGGTAAGCTCCTTTGTTACCGGGTCCTCCTTGTACTGGGCCCTGAGAAAGTTCCTGGTCTGCTTGTCACTGTATTTCTCGAAGCGGGGCGGTAGGCCTTGCTCAGCACGCTCCGCGTCCTCCTTGTCCCATACAGGCTCCACCACTCTGTAACCGCCGGGACCGAGTTGGTGGACCCCTATGTTCAACTGCCGCATTTCTTTCCCCCACTGACTTGATTCGAAGGTTGCGGGGCTCTTGCACTTGATCTTGAACTCCTTGTAGTCATCTTCGCTAATCAAAGGATATTTCTCCTTGATCTTCTCATAACTATCACCTTTGTCAATCATTGCCTTCACCGTGCTTTTTCCAAGTAGACAGGGCCGTGCTCATCGTCGTGAGGGTGGCACCATTCACTTTATTACCCGAGAGGCGTGTGTTTGCGAACTCAGCGGGGAACTTGTATCGTTCGTGCAGCTTCGTGAAGAGGAGGCTGCGCAAATTCCCTCGGTCCTTATGCCTTAAGTTCTCGGTGTTGATCGAGGCGGTGCTCCGGAGAATGCACCCGAGCTGAATCGAGTACCCCTTGACTACGTGTTTGGGCGCCGTCAGATGCCCGTCGGAGTTCACTTCAGTAAATTCCTCCCTGACGGTGCCGAGCACGTTCGGGCGCCGGTCCTTCTGTTGCCTCTTCGGTTGGCTGCCATCTGTGCGTGCGCCGCCATCATCGGTGGTGGCATCCGCGGCGCCATCATCAGTGGTGTCATCCCCGACGCCACTAGGGGTTGTGTAGTCAGTATCGGTGTCTTCCGCGGCGTCCTCATAGCGGTGAGGTTCTTCCTCCAACACCTGGGACAGCTCCTAGAATTGCTTGCCGCCCGAACCGCCGGCCTCATCGTTGTGGGCCATGTTTCGCTCTAAATAGGAAAAAGTTTGGTCAAAAAGTTGGTTATTGTCAAGGAACAAGATCATGGTCTCATCATTTAGGGTTTGTCGATACCGAGGCATCCTAAAAGCTAAGCTTTTATCATTTAGGGTTTGTCGACGCCGAGGCACCCTAAAAGCCTAAGCGTACATCATTTAGGTTCTCATCGACACCAAGGCACCCTATAGAAGCCAAGTTAAGTTTTCATCATTTAGGGTTTATCGATGCCGAGGCACCCTAGGTTGGGCCTAATCACATGGCACTAATCACTTGGCTCTATTGCCACCTATGTTGGGTTTATCATCTAGGGTTTATCGATGCTAAGGAGAATTCTAAGTTGGGCCTAATCACTTGGCTCTATTGCCACCTATGGTTTAATGCAGCAAGAATGGCGGGGCAGTTGATCCTACTTAACTAAGTACTAAGATACCCCAGCCCATGCATTAGTTGCAAGTACCCCATATGTCCTATTTTTTAGCAAAGTCATGCTAAAATTCACGGAAAATTTCAGCATGACCTTTGCTGAAAATAGGACATATGGAGTACCCGAATTTGCCGGAACGGAAGTTAATCGACATTCCGGCAAACTCAAGGGCCTCTTGGGGTACCTGCAATTTCATGATAAACTGCCAACAAAAACACTTGGAGTACTTGACACAGTACTTGCCATAGTAATAGTCAATGTGTCTCTGTATGTATGTGTGTGGTGTCTAGATGCCAGCCACAGGTCAATGGCCATGCCACTACACTGCTCCATGTCACTTCTGCTACTGCCAAGCATGGCATGGCCATCTTTGATTCTGTTTCTGATGGAGCTTTGTGCCACTAGGTGGCCTGTTTGAAGTGAAATAATCAGCAGGGGCAACTGGTATTGGATTCACAGTGTAAATGATGGATGAAAAGGTATTGTGCCCAAGTACAACATTTAACAATGCAATGTAGATAATCATTTTTTTCTCACAGTACTTTTCCCAAGTAATAATAAACTAAATAACTGAGTAATCCAAATGAGGAAACAGAAAATAGCCGGCTACAACAACATAGCAAGCCTTCACTTACACAAGAATTCATTTCAAGCATCATTTATTATCTGAAACAAATCATGCTAAAGATACATGATACATCATTTCAGGCATCTTTAATATTAGTACAACTAACTAGCAGTACTTAAACAAGTTAAGCTACTGACTACAGTACTGGCTACTCAGTTAAGCTAGAAGCTACAAGTTAAACACATTATAACTTGAGTGTAACTCAGGACAAGTTAAACTTAAGCTAGAAGATACAAGTTGAACACACACCAGGAAGTTTTTATAATATTATCAGAAAAATATCTTCAGTGTAACTCAGGACAAGAAAAATCTCCACCAGAATAGGACTAGCATTTAAGAGTAATTTCCTCCAGTCAAACAAATGTCAAACAAAAACTGACAACACCCTTTTGATTAAGAGCCAAGTCACAACACTCTTTGAAGTTCAAACAAAAACTTACAACACTTGTTTGATCTGTCTCCTCCAAGAAAGAGCCTAGTCAGTCTCACCCAACTAGGGAAACATCAGTTAGACCACTAGCAATTGGGAATACACAACTGGGGCTAGGTTTGTGCTCTAGCTAGGCAGTAAAATAGAGCATATAGAGGCATTGCCTGCCTCTGCTGCAAGTGGGGATGTGAGCAGGATTATCACAATTAGATCACTAGCAAGACTCACAGTTAGGGATTTCACAAAGAAACTCTATAAAGTGCCAGAGCCTAACATCTTGCATCACAGAGCAAAGCATTAACCGGGCCAACTCCACAAGTCACTAACCAGGCGCACAAATTGACTAATGTCTGCTGATCTTAGATACTAATATATACATAAGAGTTCTACTAACTGAACTCAACTCCGGCACCACCGCTGCTTTTGTCCATCACCGATTTGCTGGACAAATAGAGTGTCTGCGAGAAGGAAGAGGGGAGAGGAGGCGGAGCTCACGGGGGAGGCGCAAGGAGGCCCTGCGACATCTTAGTAGCAACAGAGGTGGCCGGAGTTGAGGAAGATAGCGGCGACCCGAGGAAGAAGAGGTGGAGGGGGTGGAGGGGTCGAGCGCCGTCGCACCCTGGTTTCGCGGCTCGCCGGCCCGGTGTTGAAGTAGATTCTGCCCGCCGCCTTGCCTGTCGCCTCGCACGGTGGAGCTCGAGCGGAGAAGGCACGGTGGAGCGTCATGGGTTTCTAGGGTTTTGAGGGCTGGGAAGGCGAGGGAGGGAGTGGGTGGGTGCGGTGAAGGCGAGGGAGGGGGTGGATTGGGAGCGGACGGCGATGGGGGGCAGGGCAGGGGCTGACTGGGGGCGGCGACGGAGACGGAGGCGCCGGGGCGGCGGCGTGGGTCGGGGCAGCGGGGGGAATTAGCTAGGGGGCGAGGAGAGGGACGAAGGGGATCTGGCGAGAGGGAGGGATTTAGCTAGGGGGGAATCTTACTAATGGCGCACCCGCGGTCGGTGCGCCATTAGTAATCTTTTTTTTACATAGCAATGGCGCACCAGGCAGAGGTGCGCCATTAGTAATCTTTTTTTTACATAGCAATGGCGCACCAGGCAGAGGTGCGCCATTAGTAATCTTTTTTTTATATATAGCAATGGCGCACCAGCCAGAGGTGCGCCACAAGTAATTTATTTTTATTTTTTAAAAATTGAAGAGGGGAGAGGAGGCGGAGCTCACCGGGGAGCGGGGGAGGGTGCGGGGGGTGCTCGTCGGCGGTGGTGGAGCGGGGGAGGGTGCGGGGGGTGCTTGTCGGCGGTGGTGGAGCGAGGGAGGGTGCGGGGGGTGCTCGTCGGCGGTGGTGGAGCGGGGGAGGGTGCGGTGGGTCGTTTGCGGCGGTGGAGCTAGCGGGGGAGGGTGCGGGTGGGATCGAGATCGAGATGGAGGGGGAATCGAGATCGAGATGGAGGGGGATCGAGATCGAGTGTCCTCATGAATATTCAATATTTTATCATATTGAATATGAAAAAATATCATCAAATTTGAAAAAATATTCATGAATTCAAAAAGTGCCCATGAAATTTGAAAATATTCATGATATCAAAAAGTGCCCATGAAATACAACCGAGAAATGAAGACTATGATTTAAATACAGCCGATCTTAGCTAGCTATCTGTTCATAATCTTCTTGCCCTTCTTTTTTGCAAATGGAGTTCTTCTGTGGAACGGACGTCCTTTAGGTAGGGTGGTCCTGCTTCTTCTTGTGGTGTATGCTGCTACTTCATCGTCGTCGTCATGTTCGATCTTCGGGTCGCCGTACTTGTCGAAGTCTTGCTCATTGGCTACTCCATCCATTCCGATGATCTTCCTTTTGCCTCTCCTCACGACAACATGACTGGGCTTTGACGGGTCGGTAATGAAGAAGCATTGGTCCACTTGGGAAGCCAGTACCCATGGCTCATTTTTCGCGGTGACATTTGCGCCTGCGGTCTTGGATTTGGCTTCGGGTATAACCATGGTGGTGAAATACTGGTCTTCTTTTAGGACGCTCTTGGCCCATCTGACATGGAACATCGGGACCTTCTCTCCAGCGTAGCTCAGCTCCCAGATCTCCTCGATCCTTCCGTAGTATTTGTCCTTGTCGTTACCGGTGTAGGATTCCATCGTTACCCCAGAGTTCTGATAACCATCGCTCTTCACGTCCTTGTCCTCGGTGTAGAATGTGTAGCGGTTGATATCATACGCCTCATAGGTCATCAGGTTGTGCTCGGCGCCCTGTGACAAGGCAAATATGAGTTGTTCTTCCACGGAAGAATCCTCATGTAAAGGGTACGACAGAAGCTTCTGCTTGAACCAACACGTGAAACATGAGTTGTGCTCTTTGATTATATCTCCGTCTGTCCTCTGTTGGCCTCGGTCATTGTACGTCTTCTCAATAAAGGTTTTGTGCTCTACCACCCAAGGATCGACCACGTCTATGTGTTGTAGCACGACTAGGTTTTCTCTTTCAAAGTCGGGAGTCGACCCTCGAAGTCGACATGCATTTCGCGGCGACCCTCACGGTGACCCCATCCAGCGAGCCTGTCGAGGTGCCTGTTGACGGGCAGACCAACGGGGTTCTCGATGCCTAGATAATTCATGCAGTAGGAGATGCACTCTTCGGTCAGAAAGCCCCTGGCTATACTTCCCTCTGGACGTGACATGTTGCGAATGTATCCTTTGATGACACCATTCATCCTTTTGAACGGCATCATGTTGTGCAGGAACATCGGCCCGAGTTGGATGATATCCTCCACGATATGGACCAGCAGATGCACCATAACATCGAAGAATGCGGGCGGGAAGTACATCTCAAGCTCGCATAGTATCACCACGATCTCTTCCTGTAGCCTTCTGAGTTGCCTCACGCCAACCGACTTCCGAGAGATGACATCGAAAAAGTTGCATAAGCCAAATAGCGTTTCACGGACGTGCGCGTCCATGATCCCACGGATTGCAACTGGAAGTATCTGCGTCATCAGCATGTGACAGTCGTGAGACTTCATCCCGCTGAACTTCTGCTTCGCTGGGTCTAGGTATCTGCTTATCTTCCCCGCGTAACCGTAAGGAAGTTTTACTCCTACGAGGCAGGTGAAAAACTGCTCGATCTCCTCCTGACTTAGAGTGAAGCACGCGGGAGGGTAGTCATTTCCGGTTTTCTTGGCCTTTTTGCCTTTGCGACGACTTTCTATGTCCTGTTTCGCCTCATCATCATCATCATCATCATCATCATCATTAGCGTGAAGCTCCTGCCTGATGCCCATTGATTTCAAGTCTGCCCTTGCTTTCGGCCCATCTTTGGTCCTCTCTGGCATGTTGAGCAGGGTACCAAGCAGACTCTCGCACATGTTCTTCGTGATATGCATGGCATCAAGGCTGTGAGGCACACGGTGGATCTTCCAGTACGGCAAGTCCCAAAAAACAGACCTCGTTTTCCATACCTTCAGCAGCGGCTCTGGCTCCTTTCGCTTCTTTCCCGGCTCTGGCGCCTTTTGCTTCTTTCTTGGCAGTGGGCAATCTTTCCAATTTTTCAACAACCCGTCTATTTCCTCGCCGCTCCTCGTATGCGGGCGTCTTCGGAGTTCGGTTTCACCATTGAACAGATCCTTGTGTTTCCTCCACGGGTCATTGTCGCGAAGCCACCTTCGATGTCCCATGAACACGGTTTTCGAAGACCCGAGATCTCTATCTAGCTGGCGATATGTTGTGTCATCCATACACCTGACGCATCCAGAAAATCCATGGACCACCTGCCCCGCGAGATATCCGTAACCGAGATAGTCGTGCACCGTCGTGAGCAGTGCGGCTCTCATAGGGAAATATTCTTTCTCTACAGTGTCCCACGTATTGGCTGGCGTTTTCCACAGCGTGTCTAGCTCCTCTTTCAGCAGCCCCAGATACAGATTGATGTCATTCCCTGGTTGTTTCGGCCCTTCAATTAGCATACTCATGTGAATGTACTTCCTCTTCATGCACAACCAGGGGGAAGGTTGTACATCCACACAAACACAGGCTAGGTGCTATGTGTGCTTCTCCGGCTGCCAAACGGATTCACTCCATCGGTGATCGGGCCCAGCACAATATTCCTTGGATCCTTCCCAAATTCTGGGTGTTCGAAGTTCAACGCTTGCCACTGGCTCCCATCCTTAGGGTGACTCAGCATCTTGTATTTTTTATTTATCTCCGGATTATTTGCGTCATCTTCTCGCTTCTTCTCCTCCCTATCCACGTGCCAACGCAGGAGCTTTGCTACCTTAGGGTCCGCGAAATACCGCTGCAGACGAGGAGTGATCGGGAAGTACCACACCACTTTTCGAGGAGCTTTCTTCCTCTTCTTGTATCGAGTGACGCCGCACACCGGACATATGGTAGACTCCGCGTGCTTGCCCCGATAAATGATGCAATTGTTCATGCACACATGGTATTTCACGTGCGGTAAATCTAGAGGACACACGAATTTCTTCGCCTCCTCGAAACTGGTCGGGCACTTGTTCCCCTTGGGAAGACGTTCGTGCCAGAATGACATGTTCTCGTCGAAGCATGCGTCGGTCATTTTGTGTTTTACCTTCATCTCCAAAGCCATGAGCGTTACTTTCAGGCGGGTATCCTCGGGTCTGCATCCTTCATACAATGGAGTAACCGCATCTATCTCTAGTTGATCCAGCTTGGCTTTCTCTCGGGCAGCAGCTCTTGCGTTATCCGTCTGCTTGAGAAGCACCTCTTGAATATGAGGGTCCTGCACCCAGCCCATCGATGGTCCATCGTCGTCTGCTCCTCCAGCATCTAGATCTTCATGATCATGCCCTTCGTCTGCTCCAGCATCTTCCTCATCATCATGTCCGGCATCTTCTACATGATGATTGTGTATAGCATCACCGTCGTGATCATGTCCTGGAGAGTCTTCGTCTTCTCGCCCGCCCGAGCCGCGGTGGTTGTCTTGCTGCCCTTCCTCATTTCTTGCCCGGCCCCCATGGACGACTTCATAGTCATCTTCATCACCTTGCCACCGATAGCCATCCATGAAACCATGCAAGAGCAGGTGGTCCCGCACCTGCCCGGAATCCGGGTCCGCAATAAGGCTCTTCAGCTTGCATCTTCGACACGGACATCTTATCTCCGTGTCGTTCTTTTGAAGCATCTCGGCCTTCACGGAGCTCAAAAACCTATTCACGATGCCTTCGGTCATCGTGTGGACCATGGTCGCCTGCGGGGTAGAGCAAAACGATATTTTAGAACCAAGAAAAAAATTTGGCATGACTTTCCCTAAAAATAGGACCAAAAAGAATGCATAGTGGCAAAATTCTCGCCGAAACGGAAATGAATCAACATTCCGGCAAAATATTGGCAACTATCGCATTTCAAATACAGGTACCTGCAAACACAAACATATATGCAACACCACAAACATACATAGATCTAGCTAGGCCACAAAAAGTGCATGTGCACGTTGTTGGAGCGAGCTAGGGAGAAAAAAAGTAGATCTACAACATGAAGATAGCTTTCCCCTTACTTACCTATCCAAAAAAGGTAATTTCAACACTTAATTTTGATGAATCTATGGTGCAAATGAGGTGAGGAGGAGGAGGCAGCCGACAAGCTTAGAGAAGGAGGTGGGGGGAATGAAGTGGGGAAAGTGAGTGTGTAGGTGTGGCTGTCCAAAAATATCTAGCTGGTCCCAGGTTACTAATGGCGCACCACACAGACATGCGCCATTAGTAACCCAACATACTAATGGCGCACCACACCGACATGCGCCATTAGTAGTTTTGCAAAAAAGTAAAAAAATAATTTTTATACTAATGGCGCACCGTGGCACAGTGCGCCATTACTAGTTTAAACTAGTAATGGCGCACTATACAACGGTGCGCCATTAGTAGTTTTGCAAAAAAGTAAAAAAATACAGTAGTGGCGCACTCTATGGCTGGTGCGCCATTAGTAGTTCTAACTACTAATGGCGCACTCTGCCCGGATGCGCCATTAGTATGTTTGAAAAAATGAAAAAAACATTTTGTTACTAGTGGCGCACCGTGTGCCTGGTGCGCCATTAGTGTCTTCCACACTAATAGCGCACCAACACATGGTGCGCCATTAGTATATAGTAATGGCGCACCACATGTCTGGTGCGCCATTAGTGTCAAGTCCATCTATAGCCATTTTCCTAGTAGTTCATAGTTCTCGAACCCGTAGGGTCCGTACACTTAACGTTCGATGACGATCGGTAATATGAGTTTATGTGTTTTGATGTACCAAAGGTAGTTCGGAGTCTCGGATATGATCATGGACATGACAAGCAGTCTCAAAATGGTCGAGACATAAAGATCGATATATTGGATGACTATGTTTGAACTTTAGAAGGGTTCCAGGCAAGTTCGGACAAATACCGGAGTACCGGGGGGTTACCGGAACCCCCCGGGGAGTGTAATGGGCCTATTGGGCCTTAGTGGAGAAGAGGAGGGGCGGCCAGGGCAGGCCGTGCGCCCCCTCCCCCTCTAGTCCGAATTAGACAAGGAGGGGGGCGATGCCCCCCTTTTCCTTCCCCCTCTCTCCTCCTTTCCTCTCTCCTCCTTCCCTCTCTCCTACTCCTATTCTTGGAAGGGTTGGAGTCCTACACCCGGTGGGAGTAGGACTCCCCTTGGGGCACGCCTAGGAGGGTCGGCCCCTCCCCCTCCTCCACTCATTTATATACGGGCGAGGGGGGCACCCATAGACACACAAGTTGATCATTGATCTTTTAGCCGTGTGCGGTGCCCCCCTCCACCATAATCCACCTCGGTTATATCGTAGCGGTGCTTAGGCGAAGCCCTGTTTCGGTAACTTCATCAACACCGTCATCACGCCGTCATGCTGATGGAACTCTCCCTCGAAGCTCTACTAGATCGTGAGTTCGTGGGACGTCACCGAGTTGAACGTGTGCAGATCGCGAAGGTGCCGTACGTTCGGTACTAGGATCGGTCGATCGCGAAGACGTACGACTACATCAACCACGTTGTCATAACACTTCCACTTACGGTCTACTAGGGTACGTGGATGACACTCTCCCCTCTCGTTGCTATGCATCACCATGATCTTGTGTATGCGTAGGACTTTTTTTTGAAATTACTACGTTCCCCAACAGTGGCATCTGAGCCAGGTTTATGCGTAGATGTCATATGCACGAGTAGAACACAAAGGAGTTGTGGGCGTGGGTATATACATATTGCTTGTCGTCACTAGTTGATTCTTGATTCAGCGGCATTGTTGGATGAAGTGGCCCAGACCGACATTACGCGTACGCTTACGCGAGACTGGTTCTACCGACGTGCTTCACACATAGGAGGCTAGTGGGTGTTTGTTTCTCTAGCTTTAGTTGAATCAGATTCAATGAACAGGGTTCTTTCTGAAGATCAAAAAGCAATCACTATACCGCGCTGTGGTTTTTTGATGCGTACGTAAGAACGATTCTTGCTCGGCCCGTAGCAGCCACGTAAAACTTGCAAGAACAAAGTAGAGGACATCTAACTTGTTTTTGCAGGGCATGTTTTGATGTGATATGGTCAAAACATCATGATAAATTTTATTGTATGAGATGATCATGTTTTGTAACATAGTTATCGGCAACTAGCAGGAGCCATATGGTTGTCGCTTTATTGTATGAAATGCAATCGCCATGTAATTGCTTTACTTTATCACTAAGCGGTAGTGATAGCCGTGAAGGCAATAATTGGCGAGACGACAACGATGCTTCGATAAAGATCAAGGTGTCAAGCCGGTGACGATGGTGATCATGATGGTGCTTTGGAGATGGAGATCACAGACACAAGATGATGATGGCCATATCATATCACTTATATTGATTGCATGTGATGTTTATCCTTTATGCATCTTATTTTGCTTAGATCGATGGTAGCATTAGAAGATGATCTCTCACTAAATTTCAAGGTATATGTGTTCTCCCTGAGTATGCACCGTTGCGAAAGTTCGTCGTGCCGAGACACCACCTGATGATCAGGTGTGATAAGCTCTACGTTCACATATAATGGGTGCAAGCCAGTTTTGCACAAGCAAAATACTCGGGTTAAACTTGACGACCGTAGCATATGTAGATATGGCCTTGGAACACTGGAGACCGAAAGGTCGAGCGTGAATCATATAGTAGATATGATCAACATAGTGATGTTCACTATTGAAAACTACTCCATCTCACGTTATGATCAAACATGGTTTAATTGTTATGGATCACGTGATCACTTATATGATTAGAGGGATGTCTGCATAAGTGGGAGTTCTTAAAGTAATTTGATTAATTGAACTTTAATTTATCATGAACTTAGTACCCGATAGTATTTTGCATGTCTATCTTGTTGTAGATAGATGGCCCGTGCTGTTGTTCCGTTGAATTTTAATGTGTTCCTTGAGAAAGCAAAGTTGAAAGATGATGGTAGCAATTACACGGACTGGGTCCGTAACTTGAGGATTATCCTCATTGCTGCACAGAAGAATTACATCCAAGAAGCACCTCTAGGTGTACCACCCGCGCCGGCAACTGCAGACATTGTGAATGCCAGGCAGTCGCGTGTTGATGATTAATCGATAGTTCGGTGTGCCATGCTTTACGGCTTAGAACTGGGACTTCAACGACATTTTGAACGTCATGGAGCATATGAGATGTTCCAGGAGTTTAAGTTAATATTTCAAGCAAATGCCCGGATTGAGAGATATGAGGTCTCCAATAAGTTATACAACTGTAAAATGGAGGAGAATAGTTCTGTCAGTGAACATATACTCAGAATGTCAGGGTACTACAATCACTTGATTCAACAGGGAGTTAATCTTCCGGATGATAGTGTCATTGACAGAATTCTTCAATCACTGCCACCAAGCTACAAGAGCTTCATGATGAACTATAACATGCTAGGGATTGATAAGACAATTCCCGAGCTCTTCGCAATGCTAAAGGCTGCGGAGGTAGAAATCAAGACGGAGCATCAAGTGGTGATGGTCAACAAGACCACCAGTTTCAAGAAAAAGGGTAAAGGGAAGAAGGGGAACTTCAAGAAGAATGGCAAGCAAGTTGCTGCTCAAGTGAAGAAGCCCAAGTCTGGACCTAAGCCTGAGACTGAGTGCTTCTACTGCAAAGGGACTGGTCACTGGAAGCGGAACCGCCCCAAGTATTTGCCGGATAAGAAGGATGGCAAGGTGAACAAAGGTATATGTGATATACATGTTATTGATGTGTACCTTACAAATGCTCGCCGTAGTGCCTGGGTATTTGATACTGGTTCAGTTGCTAACATTTGCAACTCGAAACAGGGGCTACGGATTGAGCAAAGATTGGCTAAAGACGAGGTGACGATGCGCGTGGGAAATGGTTCCAAAGTCGATGTGATCACGGTCGGCACGCTACCTCTACATCTACCTTTGGGATTGTTTTTAGACCTGAATAATTGTTATTTGGTGCCAGCGTTGAGCATGAACATTATATCTAGATCTTGTTTGATGTGAGACGGTTATTCATTTAAATCTAAGAATAATGGTTGTTCTATTTTTATGAGTAATATCTTTTATGGTCATGCACCCTTGAAGACTGGTCTATTTTTGATGAATCTCGATAGTAGTGATACACATATTCATAATATTGAAGCCAAAAGATGCAGAGTTGATAATGATAGTGCAACTTATTTGTGGCACTACCGTTTAGGTCATATTGGTGTAAAGCGCATGAAGGAACTCCATTCTAATGGACTTTTGGAATCACTTGATTATGAATCACTTGGTACTTGCGAACCATGCCTCATGGGCAAGATGACTAAAACGCCGTTTTCCAGAACAATGGAGTGAGCAACAGATTTGTTGGAAATCATACATACTGATGTATGTGGTCCGATGAATATAGAGGCTCGCGGCGGGTATCGTTATTTTCTCACCTTCACAGATGATTTGAGCAGATATGGGTATATCTACTTGATGAAACATAAGTCTGAAACATTTGAAAAGTTCAAAGAATTTTAGAGTGAAGTGGAAAATCATCGTAACAAGAAAATAAAGTTTCTACGATATGATCGTGGAGGAGAATATTTGAGTTACGAGTTTGGTCTTCATTTGAAACAATACGGAATAGTTTCACAACTCACGCCCGGAACATCACAGCGTAATGGTGTGTCTGAACGTTATAATCGTACTTTACTAGGTATGGTGCGATCTATGATGTCTCTTACTGATTTACCGCTATCGTTTTGGGGTTATGCTTTAGAGATGGCTGCATTCACGTTAAATAGGGCACCATCTAAATCCGTTGAGACGACGCCTTATGAACTGTGGTTTGGCAAGAAACCAAAGTTGTCGTTTCTTAATGTTTGGGGCTGCGATGCTTATGTGAACAAACTTCAACCTGATAAGCTCGAACCTAAATAGGAGAAATGTGTCTTCATAGGATACCCAAAGGAGACTATTGGGTACACCTTCTATCACAGATCCGAAGGCAAGACATTCGTTGCTACGAATGGATCCTTTCTAGAGAAGGAGTTTCTCTCGAAAGAAGTGAGTGGGAGGAAAGTAGAACTTGATGAGGTAACTGTACCTGCTCCCTTATTAGAAAGTAGTTCGTCACAGAAATCTGTTCCTCTGACTCCTACACCAATTAGTGAGGAAGCTAATGATGATGATGATATAACTTCAGATCAAGTCACTACCGAACCTCGTAGGTCAACCAGAGTAAGATCCGCACCAGAGTGTGTCGGTGGAAACGACACCTATGGGGTCATTGGGATCCCATCTATGGTTGCGAGCACGAGGTTGTGCAAAGAGCGGGTCTGATAGGAAGCACACAGATCGTTTACCCAGGTTCAGGCCGCGAAGATGCGTAATTCCCTAGTCCTGCTTTGGTGGATGTATTTGAGTGTTCTTGTGTTCTTGAGATAGCTACGGGGTGCAACTTGCCCAAAAGAGCCGAATCCCCCTCCTGGTCGCCTTGGGCCTCCTTTTATATGAAAAAGGGGGATGCCACAGTGGCACACAAGAGGTGGAAAGGTCTACAGTCAATAAGCCTATCCTCTGGGACCGTTGGACAAACGCATTTAATGCGCTGCCGACGTGCCCCCCTTGCTTTATCGGGGATGCCAGGGAAGCACGTCCCAGCCGTCGCCACCTCGCCTGGCCTCGACGTGCGTTCGAGCTGATGAGGCATTGCGGCACCACGTTGGCTGGCTGCTGGGCTAGCGCGGTGGTGGAGCCTTCATGAAGGGTCGCATGCCGCCATGCAGGTGCTTGCTGAGTCGGTGTAGAGGCCGCCCGTCGCCACGCAGGTGCCAGCCCAGGTGGTTGATCTAGCAGCTGCTTGGGGACGGTGGTGGAGTCTTGGCTGGCGCGGGCCTAGTAGTGGCCCTACTGATGCCCTCAGCAAGGGTCTTGTCATGGCATTACAGTCGTCCCCGACGAGGGTCTTGCCGAGGGTCTTATGGATTTCCTCGGCTAGGATCCCGCCGATGGTCGCCGTCTTCTGGTCCTCATCTGATCTCACATGTTTATAATCTTGACAAAGATTTGCATGCCACCACAGAGGCGCCTGCCGGGCCTCTGGTTCCAATGTAGTTGGTTGGGTTGGAGCCTGTGGGCTCAAGGGTGGCTTGCTCCACTGTCATCGGGCAAGTTGCCCCGGCAAGGCTCTTGTCGGGGCTGCGGAGGCAGCTTCGACAAGGATCTTGCCGAGGGTGTCCACCTCTCCCTCTTGCTCTCATGCGCTTCTGGTCTTGGCGTTGCCTTGGTTGTCTCGTGCTTTGGCTTCTCTCCGGCTTCCCTCCTCTTCCCTACTAAGTGTGGCCGTGGCGCACGGCTCTGACTGCCCGTGCACAAGTAAAGGGGTCAAAAGAAGAGCCCCTACTTTTGTACACTGACAGGAGCCCCTGGGCCTGGGCCACACATAAGCGCGCCGCGTTGTTGGGCTAGGCCCAGAACGGTGCATGGGCAGGTGGGGCGGATTTTACCGCAGTAACTTCTCGTCCGCTGCGCTTCCCCACGACCTGCGTTGAACGCGCAAAGTGGAGGGTTGTGCGTGATGTGGGGTTCATGCATGGGCAGATTTCCACACGCATGCGTCACATCGTGGTAAAGAGGTGGCTCGCGCCTTCCCCATAAAAAGAGGGAGGCGCAGAGGCATGGCTCATTTACTTGGCGGACTCAGGTCGTCGTCTTCATGGCGTCAGTCCCCCACGATCACGGGGTGGGGAACGGTCGCCTCACCCGTCCCCTCAATTCTGCTTGCTCGCCACGTGTCCCCCATGCAGGTGGCAGGCGGTGGAGGCGAGAAACCGGGCCATCGCTGATTGGGGCAGCGGGTCGGTCTCGATCCCCTGCGCCCCCGATGGCCGAATTGGCCGAGTGGGGCGGCCAAGCCCCGACCCCGCCCCTTTTATAAGAAGGGGGAGGGGGTGGCATCCCACATCCTTTTGTCATCCGCCTCCATTCACTTCGACTCCTTTCTTCCATCTGCCATGGCGAGAGGAGGCGTTGGCCCTTCAACGGTGGCGGCGAGGGTTGCTGCTCGACAGCGTGTCCCTCCTTCCCAAGAGCTCATGGCAGCGGAGCCGGCCACGAGAGGAAGTGGGAGGGGCAAGCCCGAGGTTGCCTTGGTACTCGGGGGAGAGGGGGACGGGGCGGCGCACCAGCCTCGCCTCTGCCAGCGATGCCTCCCCCGATGGAGGGCCATGTCGGGGACCAGCCCCGCGAGTTCTTCATCAGGCTGCGCCGGCCACCACGTCGTCGCCTTCGTTTCCCTACCCCATTTTCTCAGGAGATGGAGCTCGATCCACCCCAGACCCTCAGGTTGCACATGCGGGGCTACGGGAACGGCGGCACGCGGGTCGACGTCGACTTCCCCGCTCCTCACGTCATGTACCTCCGTCGCGGATGGAAGACGTTCACTCAGATCCATAGGCTGACGGCGGGGCTTGTCCTTTACTTCAAGTTAATGGAGGGCGGCCTGCTCTCCGTCAAGGTCTTTGGAGATCTTGGAACTCGCCTAAAGTGCTGCGTGGAGAGCTCCTCCGATGATGAAGATTCCTCTTCAAGCGGGAGTGATGAGGAGGGTAGCGACAGCGATGACGAGAGAGTCGAGCGAGGTCACGTCGACCTCGTCTCTGACTGACCGCGTCACCCCGCCCTATGTTGTGCGGCCTGCCGAGGGCCTTCCTCGTCAAGCTCTCCATCGGCGCTTCCCCAGTGGCCTTCTTGGGCGGCTGGCGTAGGAGGGTTGGAGAAGGCGAAGAAGGCGGGTGGCGGCTGTCAAGTCGGAGTATGCGGGCACGGACGCCTTCGTCGTGTATTGCCGGCCCACTTCCTCATCTTCCAGCTCCCCTCCCGGCACCGGGACGTTCTCTTTGTGCCTTCTACTCCTCGCACCTTGCCTAGGCGCTCTTTTTTCCCTCTTGCTATCTTGTTCCACCTCCTGAGGATAGGGACAACAAAGGGATTACGGGCATCTTATCTCTTTTTACTTTGTAAGCCTGCGGGCACTTATTAATTTTAAGACTTGTAATCCACTTGCTCATGTTTTTAATTCCGTATGAACTGTACCTATATGGGATGTTTTTAATGAAAAAGGGTGCTTGTCGGGTTCTTTGTGCGTGAGCGAGGCCCATGCCAAGGAACGAATCCTTGTTATTTTAAAGATAAACACGGTCGCCCAGCAACAGGCCCCGCCGTCCCCTGACTTCAGTCGACCATTCTCACGCCTTTGGCGGAGGCAGGGGCGAAGTAGAGTTAGGCCCTTCATTTATTTCCTTGCCACCGCATCTATGACCCGGTTCTGTCCCAGGGACTTGGGTACAAGAAGAAGGGGGGGCACGGTGGTCTTGGAGCAAAACGAGGTTTCATTTGTCCCAGTTCCATATGGAAATGCATAATAGGGGATGAAGGACTTATCTGAATCCGCAGCCCCCGGCAACTTCGAATTGCCATGGTTAGATCCTTGTGTCTTCAGCCCCCGGCAGTCTTGGCTTCTCGGGGCCGGAGCGCCGGTTCGTTCTCTTTCTCCCAAGCGGCTCAGCAGAAGTGTCCACGTGCCCTGCGAACCAAAGAAGACAGAAAGACGCATACTCGACCTATAGGCTAGGCGTTAGTCGCCGCTATGCACTAGCAACCCTAACCGAGGGAGAGACTTAACCTAGCATGCATGCTAAAACTTAGGGCGCCAGCGCTTCATTTATTTATGCTCAGGGTCTGCGCCTGGCTTTGTACAAAGGGTTACATGCCTTGACGGCAAGGCTTGTACAAAAGGTGGGTTGCCGGGGGGGGGGGGCAGCAACCACGCCTTATGGGTAAAACTTGCGAAGATGTTCAATGTTCCAGGAGTTGCTCACTAGAATAGCATCTTTGGTCTCCAGGCGGACTGCGCCAGGCCTGGTGACTCGTATTACCCGATAAGGGTCTTCCCACTTCAGCGTCAACTTGTTGGAATTGTTGGTCGGCTGAACGCGCTGAAGAACAAGGTCACCTTCCTCAAAGCTTCAGGCATGAACCTTGCGGCTATGGTAGCGACGCAAGGCTTGCTGGTAGCGTGCTGCTCTCACAGCCGCCCGAAGACGATCTTCCTCAAGGAGCTTTGCGTCATCTTGCCACAATTGCTCTTTCTCAAGCTCGTCATAAGCGAGCACTCGAGGTGACCCGTATATGAGTTCCGTGGGGAGAACTGCTTCTGCCCTGTATACTAGGGCAAAGGGTGTCTGGCCGGTGGCTCGATTTGGCGTTGTTCTGATCAACCAAAGAACCGCCGACAACTCATCAATCCAGCGCTTTCCGCTCTTGTGCAGCCTGTCAAAGGTCTTTGTCCTCAGGCCTCGCAACACTTCAGCATTTGCCCTCTCCGCCTGGCCATTGCTCCGTGGGTGTGCCACGAAAGTGAAACAGACCCTGCTGCCGAGGTCTTAGATGTATTTCATGAAGGTGTGGCTTTTGAACTACGTGCCATTGTCGGTGATGACCCTATTTGGCACACCAAAACGGCACACTAGCCCCTTGAAGAACTTGACGGCTGACTGTGTTGTCACCTTCCTCACTGCTTCCACCTCTGGCCACTTTGTGAACTTGTCGATCGCAATGTACAAGTACTCAAAGCCCCCAACAGCGCGGGGGAAAGGGCCTAGGATGTCGAGCCCCTAGACCGAGAATGGCTAGGAAAGAGGAATTGTTTGAAGGGCTTGAGCTGGTTGATGAAGCTTCTTTGAATGGAACTGACACGCTTCACACTTGGTTACTAGTGCCGTTGCATCTTGGAGGGCAGTGGGCCAGAAGAAACCCTGCCGAAATGCCTTGCCGGCAAGGGCCCTCGACCATATGTGGGAGCCACATATGCCTTCGTGTATCTCTGCCAGCAGCTCCAGTCCTTCCTCCTGGGGAATGCACTTCAATTTCACGCCGTTCGATCTCTTCTGGTATAGGACGTCATCGACGAACTGATACATGGCAGACCGACGGGCTACTTTCTCCGCTTCTTCCTGCTCGTCAGGAAGCTCCCCTGTTTGGAGGAATCGGACGGTATGCCGTGCCCATGCTGGAGCCTGGGGCTCGATGGCAAGGACCAAATGCATTTCTTCTGCCATGGTAGCGGCTGTCTCTACGGCTAGGGCTTGACGGCACGTCGGAATCAGTCGCTCCTCGGCAGGCTCAGAATCCGTGGCAACACCCTTGCCAGCGGCCCTTGGGGGCTCAGCGGGAAAGTACTTGCCGGGGCCTGATTTCCTCCATTTGTTCTGCTCCGTTGATGGTTTGACGGATGGTTGAGTTAACCGAAGCAAAAAAGTACCTGGTTCCACAAGTAGTTTGAATGCAGCGCGCTTTGACAGGTAATCGGCGATGTCGTTCTCCGCTCAGGGAATGTGCTCCGCTTGTATACCGTCAAAGTGCTCCTCCAGCTTCCTCACCTCATCTACGTATGCCTCCATCGACGGGCTCTGATAATCTTTGTTAAATTGTCTGACGACAAGCTGTGAATCACCCCTGATGATGAGCTTCTTGACCCCGAGGTCCGCCGCGATCCCGAGGCTGGCAAGCAACCCCTCATACTCAGCAGTGTTGTCGGTGGACATCTCCCTGGGAAAGTGCGTCTGGATTACATACCTGAGGTGCTCTCCGGTAGGTGCGACGAGAAGCACACCAACACCAGCGCCTTGCAGCGAGAAAGCCCCGTCAAAGTACATGATCCAGTTGTGACTTGCTTCCTTGCCGGGGAGGGTGGTCTCCTGGATTTCCTCGTCAGGCGTTGAGGTCCATTCTGCAATGAACTCTGCCAAGACTCTGCTCTGGATTGTCGAAGTACTTTCAAACTTCAAACCAAAGCTCGAAAGCTCCAAGGCCCACTCCACAATCCTTCCGGTTGCGTTTGGGTTGTGTAGTATCCGTTGTAACAGGAGGCGGGTGACGACGGTGATTTCATGTGCTTGGAAGTAGTGACACAGCTTCCTCGAGGCCATAAGGAGGCCGAAGAGCAATTTTTACACACCAGAGTACCTTGACCTAGCCCCCTGCAGGAGGGAGCTGGCAAAGTAAACCGGGTGCTGCATCATCTTCTTCTTCTGCACCACCTCATTTGATTGCATGTGGCCTGTCCTGATGGCGTCAGACTCCGCCGGGGGCCTTGCCTTTCCGGCATCGGGCCCTGCCGAGGGAATCTCTGGCTTGCCATCTGCCAGTCCCGCCGTCGCCACTGCCTCTTTACCGACCTCCCTCTGCGCCACTAGCGCGGCACTGACCACTTGATTCGTTGCCGCCAGATACAGCAGCAACGGCTCTTGTGGTTTAGGCGCAACCAGTATTGGTGTAGTGGAAAGGTATTTCTTCAGATCCTGCAACGTTGCCTCGGCCTCTGGGGTCCGCTCCATTGGGCCCGCCTTCTTCAAGATCTTGAAAAAGGGAAGGGCATGCTCAGCGAACTTGGAGATGAATCTGCTCATGGCGGCAACGCAACCAGTGAGCCGACGCACATCCTTGATCCGCTTGCGTGCCTCAATCTGCTCAATAGCCTTGATCTTGTCCGGGTTTGCCTCGATCCCACGCTGCGACACAAAGAACCCGAGAAGTTTGCCGAACGGAACACCGAAGACACACTTCTCAGGGTTCAGCTTGAGGTTGATCTTGCGTAGGTTGGCAAACGTCTCTTCTAAGTCTTGTACAAGGGTTGCCTCGTCCTTGGTTTTGACCACTATGTCATCCATATAAGCTTCCATATTTCTATGTAGCTGGGGCTCAAAACCAATTTGGACCGCCCTTGCGAATGTCGAGTGATACGTCTCCAACGTATCTATAATTTTTTATTGCTCCATGCTATATTATCTACTGTTTTGGGCAATATTGGGCTTTATTTTCCACTTTTATATTATTTTTGGGACTAACCTATTAACCGGAGGCCCAACCCAGATTTGCTGTTTTATGCCTATTTCAATGTTTCGAAGAAAAGGAATATCAAACGGAGTCGAAGCGGAATGAAATCAACTGGAGAAGTTATTTTTGGAAGGAAACCTACCGGATAGACTTGGACCCTACGTCAGAAGATGAAGGAGGAGCTCACGAGGGTAGGGGGCGCGCACACCCCCCTGGGGCGCGCCCCCTGCCTCGTGGCCCCCCCTTCGGTCCACCGACGTACCTCCTGCACCCATATATACCTACGTAACCTAAAACTCCCAAAATAGAGATTAGACCGGGAGTTCCGCCGCTAGAAGCCTCCATAGCCACCGAAAACCAATCTAGACCCGTTCCGGCAACCTGCCGGAGGGGGCAATCCTTCTCCGGTGGCCATCTTCATCATCCCGGTGCTCTCCATGACGAGTAGGGAGTAGTTCTCCCTCGGGGCTAAGGGTATGTACCAGTAGCTATGTGTTTGATCTCTCTCTCTCTCTCGTGTTCTTGAGATGATACGATCTTGATGTATCGCAAGCTTTGCTATTATATTTGGATCCTATGATGTTTCTTCCCCCCTCTACTCTCTTGTAATGAATTGAGTTTCCCCTTTGAAGTTATCTTATCTGATTGAGTCTTTAAAGATTTGAGAACACTTGGTGTATGTCTTGCCGTGGATATCTGTGGTGACAATGGGATATCACGTGATTCACTTGATGTATGTTTTGGTGACCAACTTGCGGGTTCCGCCCATGAACCTATGCATAGGGGTTGGCACACGTTTTCGTCGTGATTCTCCGGTAGAACTTTGGGGCACTCTTTGAGGTTCTATGTGTTGGTTGAATAGATGAATATGAGATTGTGTGATGCATATTGTATAATCATGCTCCGGATACTTGAGGTGACATTGGAGTATCTAGGTGACATTAGGGTTTTTGGTTGATTTGTTTCTTAAGGTGTTATTCTAGTACGAACTCTAGGGCTGTTTGTGACACTTATAGGAATAGCCCAACGGATTGATTGGAAATAATAACTTTGAGGTGGTTTCGTACCCTACCATAATCTCTTCGTTCGTTCTCCGCTATTAGTGACTTTGGAGTGACTCTTTGTTGCATGTTGAGGGATAGTTTTATCATCCAATTATGTTAGTATTGTTGAGAGGACTTGCACTAGTGAAAGTATGAACCCTAGGCCTTATTTCCACGCATTGCAATAATGTTTACGCTCACTTTTATCATTAGTTACCTTGCTGTTTTTATAATTTCAGATTACAAATACCTTTATCTACTATCCATATACAACTTGTATCACCATCTCTTCGCCGAACTAGTGCACCTATACAATTTACCATTGTATTGGGTGTGTTGGGGACACAAGAGACTGTTTGTTATTTGGTTGCGGGGTTGCTTGAGAGAGACCATCTTCATCCTACACCTCCTACGGATTGATAAACCTTAGGTCATCCACTTGAGGGAAATTTGCTACTATCCTACAAACCTCTGCACTTGGAGGCCCAACAACTTCTGCAAGAAGAAGGTTGTGTAGTAGACATCAAGCTCTTTTCTGGCGCCGTTGCCAGGGAGGTGAGTGCTTGAAGGTATATCTTTAGATCTAGCAATCGAGTCTTTTAGTTTCTTATTTTATAACTAGTTTAGTTTATAAAAGAAAACTACAAAAAAATGGAATTGAGTTTGTCTCATACGCTTCATCTTTTTAATATCTTTCGTGAGTATGATGGAAAGGATAATTGTGCTCAAGTGCTAGAAGAAGAGATCTCTAAAATGTTTGGCACTAAATATTTGAATGATGAGCATGATTGCAATGTTGTTAGTAAAAATTGTTTGAATATCCATGATGCTAATGATGATTGCACTAGTTATGATGAAAATACCTCCTATAAACATGTCAATTTTTGTGGAGTAGACTGGGTTTGCAAGTACACACCAAATAGGGAAGATAGATATTGCAAGAGGCGTAAGTACTTAGAAACCAAATTGTTGCAAGAAGAGCTAGATGAACGTGCTGAAAATTTAAGATATCTTACCCATACTTGCGAACTTTGCAATGAACATGGTCATTTAAATATCAAATGCAAATTGTTTCATGACCGTATCGTGTCCGAAAATTGTGATGACTTGATTTCCCTTGCACATCATAATGAACTTAGTTTGCTCTTGGGTTATGAAGAAGTAAAACGTATAACTGAGGGTATTCCAAAATTTAATCTCGATAAACTTCTTGGTTTTGATCTAGAGAAGATTTATATGTATTGTGCGGTGAATTGCATTGAAAATCCTTATATTGCCAATTACATAAAGAAAAGAAAACAAATAGAAGATGAAGAGAATGCTAACGAAAGGGAAGAGACTTCCCAATATTCTCCTATTTTTTCTTATGATGATCAGGTAACGAAGAGGAGCCCTCTATTCAACCAATCTCATTAATAAGGAGCTCCAAAAAGAGGATTGAACCCACGCATGATGTGGTGAAGAAGAAGAAAAGAAAAAGGAAGAGAGGTAAAAAGATATCTCTCCCAAATAATGGTGCTCCTATTACTATTGTGCCTCATGAAAATATAATTGTGGAAGATAATGATACTTCTTATGATCTTGAAAATCTTTTTGGCACTTGCTTGGAAGAATATAATAATTGCTATACTATCGGTGGTATCTATACTATTAATGATGAGAGTGATTATGCTTATGATATGAAAAGTCCCAAGCTTGGGGAAGCTATGTTTTATGAGGATGACATATCTGAGAATATATTTGCTGCAATTAATGTTTGTCCCAAGCTTGGGGAAGCTATGATTAATGAAGATGATATTTTGAGTCTCCCAAGTTTTGATATGCAAGTTTATAATGATGATAGCATGCCCCCTACTTATGATGATTATTGTGATGATACTTATGCTATACAAAGTAGTGATTATATTTATAAAACTTGTCACGATTATGATTACCCCTTCTCTGAACCTTACTCTTTTAATATGGAAACAATTTATAGTTTTCGAGTTTCCTATGATACTCCCATTATTCATGAGAAGAATTTTGCTTGTGTGGAGAGTAATGAAATTTCTATGCTTGTAGATCATGAAAAGAATGCTTTAGGTGCTGGTTATATTGTTGAATTAATTCATGATGCTACTGAAAATTATTATGAGGGAGGAACATATGCTTGTAGGAATTGTAATAATATCAAGTTTCCTCTCTATGTGCTTAAAGTTTTGAAGTTATGCTTGTTTTACCTTCCTATGCAAGTTGATTATTGTTCCCATATGTTGTGTGCTCACAAAATCCCTATGCATAGGAAGTATGTTAGACTTAAATGTGCTAGTCATATTCTTCATGATGCTCTCTTTATGTTACAATTCTTATCCTTTATGTGAGCATCATTGAAATCATCATGCCTAGCTAGGGGCGTTAAACGATAGCGCTTGTTGGGAGGCAACCCAACTTTATTTTTGTTCCTTGCTTTTTGCTCCTGTTTAGTAATAAATAATTCATCTATCCTCTGTTTAGATGTGTTTTTATGTTTTAATTAGTGCTTGTGCCAAGTAGAACCTTTGGGAAGACTTGGGGAAAGTCTTGTTGATCATGCTGTCAAAAACAGAAACTTTAGCACTCACCGGAATTGCTGCCATTTTTATTTGGAGAGTGCTATTTAGTTAACTCTTTTTGAAGATGATTAATAGATACATTCCTCAGGTCCAGAAATTTATTTGAGAATTTTATGAGTTCCAGAAGTATATGTTTGATCCATATTACTACAGACTATTCTGTTTTTGATAGATTCTGTCTTCATTGTGTTGTTTGCTTATTTTGATGAATCTATGGCTAGTAAAATAGTTTATAAACCCTAGAGAAGTTGGATTACAGTAGATATAACACCAATATAAATAAATAATGAGTTCATTACAGTGCCTTGAAGTGGTGATTTATTTTCTTATACTAACGGAGCTTACGAGTTTTTTGTTAAGTTTTGTGTTGTGAAGTTTTCAAGTTTTGGGTAAAGATTGAATGGACTATGGAATAAGGAGTGACAAGAGCCTAAGCTTGGGTATGCCCAAGGCACCCCAAGGTAATATTCAAGGACAGCCAAGAGCCTAAGCTTGGGGATGGCCCGGAAGGCATCCCCTCTTTCGTCTTCGTTCATCGGTAACTTTACTTGGAGCTATATTTTTATTCACCACATGATATGTGTTTTTCTTGGAGTGTCAATTTATTTTGTTAGCATTTGCTTGCTTTTATTTAGAACAATGTTTTTCATCTTTTATTTCAATAAAAGTGGCATTGATAGCATTTACTATGCCTAGGTTACAAGTATACATGTTGCTGTTTGAAAACAGAAAGTTTACTGCTGTTGCAATGATTCCCTAGAAAAGTCAGAATGTGATAAAATGTTGAAACCTTTTGCATATTAAGATCTGATAAATTTAATACAGTGGTAATTTTCTTTCATAATTTTTGGAGTTAGGGAAGTATGAATGTTGCAGCATTCTTTACAGACTATCCTGTTTAGGCAGATTGCTGTTATGTTTGCATTGTTTGCATATGTTTGCTTCTTTAATGATTCTATTTGAGGATAGGACTATTAAATATGCAGAGGCATTTAGTATGCAATGTTGAATAATAATTTTAGTTATTTTCTACAGTAGAGTATGATAAGGTTTTTGCAATGGTTTATACTAACTTATCTCATGAGTCCTTGTTGAGTTTTGTGTGGATGAAGCTTTTGAGATTTGGGGAGACCGTGATATGAGAGGAATGAAGGAGACACAAAAGCTCAAGCTTGGGGATTCCCAAGGCACCCCAAGATAATATTTCAAGAATTCTCAAGCGTCTAAGCTTGGGGATGCCCCGGTTGGCATCCCACCTTTCTTCTTCAACAACTATCGGTTAGTTTCGGTTGATCCTAAGTTTTTGCTTCTTCACATGATGTTTGATATTCTTAGAATGTCATTTTATTTTGCTTTGCTTGCTGTTTGAATAGAATGCTAGGATCTGAAATTATTAAATGTTAGAGAGTCTTCACATAGTTGCATAATTATTCGACTACTCATTGATCTTCAACTATATCTTTCGGAGTAGTTTGTCATTTGCTCTAGTGCTTCACTTATATCTTTTAGAGCATGGTGGTAGTTTTATTTTGAAGAAATAGATGAACTCTCATGATTCACTTAGATTATTTTGAGAGTCTTAAATAGCATGGTAATTTGCTTAAAATCCTAATATGCTAGGTATTCAAGAATAATAAAATTCTCTTATGAGTGTGTTGAATACTAAGAGAAGTTTGATACTTGATGATTGTTTTGAGATATGAGGTAATAATATAAAAGTCATGCTAATTGAGTAGTTGTGAATTTGAGGAATACTTGTGTTGAAGTTTGCAAGTCCTGTAGCATGCACGTATGGTAAACGTTGTGTAACAAATTTGAAACATGAGGTGTTATTTGATTATCTTCCTTATGAGTGGCGGTCGGGGACGAGCGATGGTCTTTTCCTACCAATCTATCCCCCTAGGAGCATGCGTGTAGTGCCGAGGTTTTTGATGACTTGTAGATTTTTTTCAATAAGTATGTGAGTTCTTTATGACTAATGTTGAGTCCATGGATTATACGCACTCTCACCCTTCCATCCTTGCTAGCCTCTTTGGTACCGTGCATTGCCATTTCTCACATTGAGAGTTGGTGCAAACTTCGACAGTGCATCCAAACCCCGTGATATGATACGCTCTTTCACACATAAAACTCCTTATATCTTCCTCAAAACAGCCACCATACCTACCTATTATGGCATTTCCATAGCCATTCCGAGATATATTGCCATGCAACTTTCCATCATTCCGTTCATCATGACACATTCATCATTGTCATATTGCTAGCATGATCATGTAGTTGACATAGTATTTGTGGCAAATCCACCGTTCATAATTCTTTCATACTTGTCACTCTTGATTCATTGCATATCCCGGTACACCGCCGGAGGCATCCATATAGAGTCATACTTTGTTCTAGTATCGAGTTGTAATCATTGAGTTGTAAATAAATAGAAGTGTGATGATCATCATTCAATAGAGCATTGTCCCAAAAAAAGAGAAAGGGCAAAGAAAAAAAAAAGGCCCAAAAAATATTAAAAAATAAAAAAAGAGAAAATAAAAAGGGGCAATGCTACTATCCTTTTTCCACACTTGTGCTTCAAAGTAGCACCATGTTCTTCATATAGCGAGTCTCATATATTGTGCTTCAAAGTAGCACCATGATCTTTATGATAGAGAGTCTCTTGTTGTGTCACTTTCATATACTAGTGGGAATTTTTCATTATAAAACTTGTCTTGTATATTCCAACAATGGGCCTCCTCAAGTGCCCTAGGTCTTCGTGAGCAAGCAAGTTGGATGCACACCCACTAGTTTCCTTTGTTGAGCTTTCATACATTTATAGCTCTAGTGCATCTGTTGCATGGCAATCCCTACTCCTTGCATTAACATCAATCGGTGGGCATCTCCATAGCCCATTGATTAGCCTCGTTGATGTAAGACTTTCTCCTTTTTTGTCTTCTCCACATAACCCCCTCATTATTCTATTCCACCCATAGTGCTATATCCATGGCTCGCGCTCATGTATTGCGTGAAAGTTTATAGGTTTGAGATTACTAAAGTATGAAACAATTGCTTGGCTTGTCATCAGGGTTGTGCATGACGAGAGCATTCTTGTGTGACGAAAATGGAGCATGACTAAACTATATGATTTTGTAGGGATGAACTTTCTTTGGCCATGTTATTTTGAGAAGACATAATTTCTTAGTAAGTATGCTTGAAGTATTATTATTTTTATGTCAATATGAACTTTTGTCTTGAATCTTTCGGATCTGAATATTCATATCACAAGTAAGAAGAATCACATTGAAATTATGCCAACTAGCATTCCACATCAAAAATTATCTTTTTATCATTTACCTACTCGAGGACGAGCAGGAATTAAGCTTGGGGATGCTTGATACGTCTCCAATGTATCTATAATTTTTGATTGCTCCATGCTATATTATCTACTGTTTTGGGCAATATTGGGCTTTATTTTCCACTTCTATATTATTTTTGGGACTAACCTATTAACCGGAGGCCCAGCCCAGATTTGCTGTTATGCCTATTTTAGTGTTTCGAAGAAAAGGAATATCAAACAGAGTCGAAACGGAATGAAATCAACTGGAGAAGTTATTTTTGGAAGGAAACCTACCGGATAGACTTGGACCCTACGTCAGAAGATGAAGGAGGAGCTCACGAGGGTAGGGGCGC
Organism: Triticum urartu; assembly: GCF_056163025.1. Lineage (NCBI taxonomy): Eukaryota > Viridiplantae > Streptophyta > Magnoliopsida > Poales > Poaceae > Triticum > Triticum urartu. The sequence goes on along the minus strand of NC_141879.1, from coordinate 267,026,440 downwards.
GCCCCCTGCCTTGTGCCCCCCCTTCGGTCCGCCTACGTACCTCCTGCACCCATATATACCTACGTAACCTAAAATTTCCAAAACAGAGATTAGATCGGGAGTTCCGCCACTAGAAGCCTCCGTAGCCACCGAAAACCAATCTAGACCCGTTCCGGCACCCTGCCGGAGGGGGCAATCCTTCTCCGGTGGCCATCTTCATCATCCCGGTGCTCTCCATGACGAGGAGGGAGTAGTTCTCCCTCGGGGCTGAGGGTATGTACCAGTAGCTATGTGTTTGATCTCTCTCTCTCTCATGTTCTTGAGATGATACGATCTTGATGTATCGCGAGCTTTGCTATTATATTTGGATCCTATGATGTTTCTTCCCCCCTCTACTCTCTTGTAATGAATTGAGTTTCCCCTTTGAAGTTATCTTATCGGATTGAGTCTTTAAAGATTTGAGAACACTTGATGTATGTCTTGCCGTGGATATCTGTGGTGACAATGGGATATCACGTGATTCACTTGATGTATGTTTTGGTGACCAACTTGCGGGTTCCGCCCATGAACCTATGCATAGGGGTTGGCACACTTTTTCGTCGTGATTCTCCGGTAGAACTTTGGGGCACTCTTTGAGGTTCTATGTGTTGGTTGAATAGATGAATCTGAGATTGTGTGATGCATATCATATAATCATGCCCATGGATACTTGAGGTGACATTGGAGTATCTAGGTGACATTAGGGTTTTGGTTGATTTGTATCTTAAGTTGTTATTCTAGTACAAACTCTAGGACTGTTTGTGACACTTATAGGAATAGCCCAATGGATTGATTGGAAAGAATAACTTTGAGGTGGTTTCGTACCCTACCATAATCTCTTCGTTCGTTCTCCGCTATTAGTGACTTTGGAGTGACTCTTTGTTGCATGTTGAGGGATAGTTTTATGATCCAATTATGTTAGTATTGTTGAGAGGACTTGCACTAGTGAAAGTATGAACCCTAGGCCTTATTTCCACGCATTGCAATACCGTTTACGCTCACTTTTATCATTAGTTACCTTGATGTTTTTATAATTTCAGATTACAAATACCTTTATCTACTATCCATATACCACTTGTATCACCATCTCTTCGCCGAACTAGTGCACCTATACAATTTACCATTGTTTTGGGTGTGTTGGGGACACAAGAGACTCTTTGTTATTTGGTTGCGGGGTTGCTTGAGAGAGACCATCTTCATCCTACGCCTCCTACGGATTGATAAACCTTAGGTCATCCACTTGAGGGAAATTTGCTACTGTCCTACAAACCTCTGCACTTGGAGGCCCAACAACGTCTACAAGAAGAAGGTTGTGTAGTAGACATCATCGAGCCAGCACTCTTCAACCCGAAAGGTATCCGTAAAAAGCAATACGTACCACATGGGGTGATGAATGCTGTCTTCTCTTCGTGTTCCTTTGCCATGAAGATCTGGTGGTAGCCCGAGTAGGCGTCGAGGAATGATTACAGATCGCACCCGGCCGTGGAGTCAACAATCTAGTCAATGCACGACAACGGGAAGGGGTCCTTAGGACAAGCCTTATTGATATATCTGTAATCAATACACAACCTCCACTTCCCATTCGCCTTGCGCACCACCACCGGATTGGCCAACCATGTTGGATGGAGCACTCCTCTCACCAAGCCTGCCGCTTCTAACTTCCTGATCTCCTCTGTGATGAATTCCTGCCGTTCCAAAGCTTGCCTCCTGACATTCTGCCTAATGGGTCGCACATGGGCACAGACAGCGAGATGGTGCTCAATCACTTCCCTGGGAACGTCAAGGATGTCGGATGCTTGCCATGCAAACACATCGACATTTGCCCGCAGGAAAGTGACGAGCGCGCTTTCCTATTTGCTGTTGAGGGTGGAGCTTATGGTGAAAGCCCCTCCCGTGCCATCCTCCTTGACGGACACCCTCTTGGTCTCTGGTGGTGGAGCTCTGGATTTCTTGCTCTTGCTGGTGGAGCTCTCTGGCATGTCCTCGACGGTAGCACAACACTCCGAAGAGGTGCGCTTGCCGGAGTGGGTGCAAGAGGTCTTGCCGGTATTCTTCTTCCCTCCCGGGGCTTCAGTGGCAGGAGCAAGTGCCTTGGTGGCGGCTGCTGCAACTGCTTCTCGGTAGAGTTGGTCAGCACAGATTAGCGCGTCCTTCTTGTCGGAGGGGACGGTGATGATGGTCATCGGCCCAGGCATCTTCAGCATGTTGTGGGCGTAGTGCGACGCCGCCATGAACTTGGCTAGTGCCGGGCGGCCGAGGATCCCGTTGTAGGGCAAGGGGATCTCGGCTACATCGAAGACAATCCTCTTGGTCTTGGTCTCGTACTAGCTACCCTGACAAAAGTAGTCTTCGCCTGCGCAAAGCTCTGGTGATGACGCCGTCTTGGGCTCCACGCTGATCTCCATCTCGTAGTCCTCCTGGTCTTGGTCTCGTTGCACCGAAATGGCAACCTTTGCCTGATGCCTCGGTACTCCGCGGCTGCGCTTGCCCCCTTTGCACCAAAGAGGAAAGGAGGACACTGCGCGGGCTGGCACCCGCCTAGCGCCCTTGGTCGTCATGGCTTGCATCATGGGCACCTCGTGAGGTACCCTGCCTTGATCTCTCCGCCTCCTCGTGAGCCAGCCTGACGAGGCCGCGCCTGAGGAAGCTCCATGTCGTCTGCCCCGCGAGGCTTGGCCCCTCGCGAGGGTCTTGGGTTTGTGTTGGTGAAGATGGGCCGTGCTGGGCCCCCCTTTGAGCCATGCCGCAGGCCGCAGGCAGGCAAGTCTGGGGACCCCCGTTCCCAGAACACCGACAGTAGCCCCCGGGCCCAAGGCGCGCCCGGACTTGGCCGTGTAGGGAGGCGGAAGGGCAAGGGTGAAGCGCCGTGGGCCCTAACAGCCTGCGGCCTTAGGCGCTGCGTGGTGGTTGGTTGGATGTGGGCGCCCTGGCAACCGCCGAGTTGATAAAGGAGCAGTGTCCCCCTAGGCTTTGCTTCTTGCTTTCTCCGGTCGCTGCTCAGATCCCCTTTCTTGCGCCTCTCCTTCCTTCCTCCAAACTTCCCAGATCCACTCCGATCGTGTGACCTAGGAAGCCATGGTGCCTCGTTAGCCCCCGGCCGTAGCTTGGTACTCGTCTGCCCTGGACCCGCCGAACGTGTCGGAGGCGAGCCTTGCCCGGTTGCACCGGATGGCGACGGCGCGGGGCATCAACAGGGCGAAGGTGTTTAAATCCGGCTCCGCCACCCCTGAGGGTCAAGGGAGCACCTTCTATCCGCTCTTCGTAAGTGCCATTGCTGCTGGCCTGGTGCCTTCCTTCTCCGAGTTCTTCTTCTCTGTCCTCCGCCACTATAAGCTGCAAGCCCTGCATCTCCACCCCAACTCCGTCCTTCTCCTGGCAATCTTCGCCTATTACTGCGAGGCTCACGTAGGGGTGCAGCCCTCAGTGGCCTTGCTGCGCCACTACTTCTACCTCCGGACCTCTCGTGGTACTGCTTCCGTGTGCGCGAGCTTCGTCGCGTACAGTGGCGCCATTGCCATTTCGAACCCCAGGAAAAGGATTGAGGGCTTTAGGAGCAAGTGGGTCTTGGTGGATGCTGGGCGCATCCACCCTCGGCTGATCTTGCCCACGGAGCAGCCCACGAGCTCCAGCGATTGGGGTCGAGCGGAGCTCACGGACCCTCGCGCGAAGCTGATGTTGGAGAAGATGGACGCGGATCTGAGGCCGGCCAACTTGGCGGCGGCGAAGCTGACCGGTGCGTCACTGCTGAGGGAATTCCTGGAGCACCAGCTGGCCCCGCTTCGGCAGTACTCACTTCCAATGTGGAGGCCCCGCCCGAGCCCCGCGGCCTTAGCCGACGGAGATCTGGCTGCTTTCCTCCAATCTCTGGTCGGGGGCGATGTGGCGAGGTTGGCGGGCGCTCCTACGCCCTTGTTCCTTCGCGACGACTGGGAGCAGATAGTGGAGTCCATGCCCGTCTTCAACGGGGATGGGCCCGTGCCTGTGGAAACTCCCGAGGAACCGGTGGACGTGCCCTCCGACGACTCCAGCGAAGAGGAGGAAGGAGGGGAGCGGGGAAAAGGGCCTGACTCCGAGGCGACTGACGGAGAGTCGAGGGCTCCCCTCCCCCGGCGCAGGTCCCGCGTTCTCCGCATCTCTCCGAGCGATGACGACGAGGATGACGACGAAGACGACGACGAGGATAACGACGAGCAGGACGGCGGGAGCTCGCCCTCGATCCCGAAGAAGGACAGGACCGGGCTGATCTCCCGCGGGTCTGCCCCGGCCCCGGGGCGGACCGCAGATGCGCCTTCCGCCTCCAAGCTTCCCGAGGTTGACCCTTCCAGCCGGCTTTCAGGCTTCAAATTCGGCCGGAGGCCGCTTGAGCTCGCTGGCAACGACCCGTAAGCATTCGATTCTTGTCTTCATCTCTTGCTCTGCTTCTGAGGCTTGACGTCCGCATTTCTTGGATAGGCTGGCGCCCGTAGCAAAGAAGCCGAAGGGGGCTCCCGAGGTTCCATTCGTGGCAGCGCTTCTGCCCGTGAAGGAGGGTGACCGCGACGCATAGGCTTCTCCTGCCCGGTCGTCCTCGCGAGGACTGGCTGAGCCGGCTGGGGCGAGCTCAGCCCCCCGGCCCAAGTGGCTCCTGAGGTGCTCTTGCCTGCCACCGCCACTTCAGCTGTCGAGGCGCGGCAGACTCCGCCTCAGGGTGCTGCGGCCGCGCTCCCGCCTTCTCCTCCTACTCCACCGGCTGTTGTCTCTCCGACTCCTTCTGCCGTTCTGGATCGTGCTGTTGCTGAGCTGGACCGACTACGTCAGGATCTTCTTGGCGCCAACCCCCGCTTGGTGGCCGGGCGCTTGGAGCTGGCTTCAGGATGGGTTCGCTCCGACGCTTCGATTCGGGCGGCGCTGGTCCAGGCCTCGACGACATGCGATGAGGAGAAGCAGGCCATCCTTGAAGCGAAGGCTGCTCGTGATGCAGCCCTGGGGGAGGTGGTCGACGTCCGTGGCCGTTGCAAGGCGCTGGAGGGCGAACTGCAAGGTTTGCGGGACCAGCTCACGAACGAGGTCCGCCTTCGCCAAGAGCAGGAAGAAGGCGTGAAGGCTCATGAGGTGGCTCTCAAGGAGAGGGAGGTCAAGCTCAAGAAACGCCACGACCTCCTAGGTGCGCTGGAGCAGGAGTTGGGGGAGAGGAAGTCCAAGCTGGACGACGAGGCCCTGGTTCTTGCCGAGGACCGCGTGGCCTTCGCGGAGATGGAGGCGAGGGCTCGCGCCTCACTGAGGACGCTTTACGACAGCGGCCTGGAGAGCCCACTGGCTGGCTCCAAGGACGGCCCCGCCAAGCTGCTTCCCTTCTTGGTTCACGCTCTTGAAGATGTCGCCCTTGGCCTTGGCCCCACGGCCGAGGCCGAGGCACGTGTCCTGTCTTCTGTAGCACTAACGCGGGTCCTCACCCACATCTACCTTCGCGATCCCGGTGTCGACCTTGACAGCCTGCTGGAGCCAGTGAGCGGCGAGCGTGCCGCTGCCGCTGCTGAGGCCATGAATTGTCGCGCAGAGGCCCAGCTGGGGAAGTTCCGGGCCTTCAGCACCAAGCCGATGCAAGGCACTGCCGACTCCACCGCTCCGTGAGGCGTGCCCGATCCGCACTGCTCCACCGCCGACAAGTGACTCCGTCGCGGCTCCTGTCCTGCTTTTAATTCCTACACATGTATCATGCCTCGGGGAGGCGTTTAAACTTGCGTTTGGAATCGAGATAACAGTGTGGATTATAATATTTGCTTTTGAATTCCTTGAAATTTGCGCCTTTCCTTCCTACTTGCTTATGTTCTACGCCGGCAGAGCCCAGCCCCGCGCATGCCTCACCCAGCGTTGGTCCAGACCGGAAACCAGGACGGGGCCAAGGAGTGAGGGGCCACGTGACAAGTTAGGCTCCTGAGTCGCGATGCTCAGGAGTCCCCCTTGGTGCACGAACAGCAAGTAGGGAGGTGTGATGCGGGTGGATCTACCGTTCTACGTCTGTAGAGCCCGGGCACGCGCGTACCTCACCCAGCGCTGGTCCCGACCGAAAACCAGGACGGGGCCACGGAGTGAGGGGCTACGTGACCAGTTAGGCCCATGAGTCGCGATGCTCAGGAGTCCCCCTTGACGCTCAAACGACCTTCATACCTTGGCTCCGCTCGGGGAGAGACACGCGACAAACCAGGCCCGGGGGGACCTGGCTGGGCGGCGTGCGTCTGGGTGTGACCCAGGCGCAGCCCCCGTGCCCAGCCCCCTCGCGCGGCACTCCCGAGGGGAGGCGTTACGATGAGGCTAGACACTAAGCTCTGGGCTCCCTGAGGTTGGTGCGGCCCGGGGGCCACCCTCAGTTGTTTATCACCAGCGCGGAGCATAGCGCTACCGTATGTGTACGGGCATAGCTGCTCCTCGGCAGTGTCGTCAGCCAGCGCGGAGCATGGTGCTTCGACTGGTACGTGGGAGGGGGCCCCCCTCCGGGAGGAGCCCCCAGGGCGTGTACAGCCCCGCCCTGACACGTGGCTGGCATGGTAGGGCCTAGCAAGGTGTATCTGGGCGCCCGTGAGCCAGCGTGGGACTCACGGGGCCCTACCTCTAGGCGGGTTGCGCCTGGCACTGGGCCTTATCTTGTGATGTGTCCCTGCAAATTTGGTTAGATGTCGGCACTCTACGTCCTTGGGTCCCGGCCCTCGAGCTGGTCTCAGCCATCGCTGGTATGCCAGGTCGCGATGCCATGGACAAGGCCAGAGGGTGAGGGCTGGAGAGCCAGTAACAGCCCTGAGTCGCGATGCTCAGGTACCCCCCCCTTTAACGTGCAAGTGGTCGCCATGGAGAAGAAGAGGTGCCGTGGACCAGCATCAAATAATCAAGCATGGTGGGTCTAACGCATGATTGGAAATAACGCAAATGGGATACATGCCGCTGGGCCTGGCCCGAGCGGCTTGGGGATCATGCAGCCCGAGGGGCGCCCCCAACAGGGTAAGCTAACAACATGGAATAAAAAGGGATACACGCCGCAGGGACGGACCCACGCGGCCTGGGAATAATGCAGCCCTGGGGGGCGCTCCCAGCTGGAAACAAAACTCAAAAGACGTCACCTGATGATGTTGAGGATGAAGGAGCATTGATGTAGCAGGCTCGGTGGGCTGCGGGAGCCGATCCTCACGAGCCCCTAGGCCCAAGGGCCTCGGGAGGCTCCGGAGGCGCTGGCAGCTCCTCGCAGGCCATCTTCGTCCCTGCCTGGGCTGCGGAACGCCGTGCCTCTCGTGCCTCCGTGATGCCCCTCATGAGGCGCTGGTATGCGTCTGCCGCGCTTGGCAAGCCGTAAGGCATGCGAACGTAGCTGTGGGGTGGGCCTCTGCAGCGCCCCACTCGCGAGGGCCAGAGGCGCTCCAGAGAGGCGACTCGGTTGAGCCCTGGTATGTCGATGCAGACGCGCAGCCCACCATCCTCGCCTGGATGGGGAGCCACTACTGGTAGGCGGCGGCCGCCTTTCATGACTCTTGACTCCTGTAGCTCCTGAATGGCCTTGCTGACGAACTCCTGAAGGTCTGGATCTCCTTGCCTTGCTCCTTCTTGAGGGAAACGTGCTTCGAAACACGCCTCCATGTGGTGCCCAAGTGCCTCCCTCATGACCCTAGCTAGGTCGGTGGCCCTCCAAGCGAGAGCCCCCGAGCCCTGCCTGAGGAGGGCGCCGGGTGCACTTTCCTATGCGATGGAAGGAGGTTCCCCCTGGGCAGGCGCGGGCCCAGAGGGGCCTGCCTTCTGAGTGGTCGGGCCGGATGATGTCTTCTTCTTCTTAGGGGCGGTCTCGGGAGGCCTCCTGCTTCCATGATCCGGGTCTTCCAGTGACGCGGCCTGAAAGGCTCGTTCCAGGGAACACACCGCGTCCTTCTCTTCACATGGCACCGTGATGACTCCGCCGCTTCCTGGCATCTTGAGGATGTTGTAGCCATGGTGAGTTACGACCATGAACTTGGCCAGCACTGGGTACCCAAGGATGGCGTTGTACGGCAGGAGAATGTGAGCAACGTCGAAGTCGATGAGCTCGGTGCGGTAGTTGTCGCGTGCCCCGAAGGTGACAGGGAGGCGGACCTGCCCAATCGGGACTGTGGAGCCGTCGGTGATACCGGAGAAAGGCTTGGTTGGCTGAAGCTGGCTGTAGGGCACTTGGAGGTTGTTGAATGTTTCCGCGAACAGGACATTGAGCCCTGCCCCGCCATCGATGAGGGTCTTGGTGACCACCACGTTGCTGATGATCGGGGAGCAAAGCATCGGGAGAACTCCGGCTGTAGGCGCACACTTGAGCTGATCTGCTGAGCTGAACGTGATGGCGCACGCCGACCACCTGAGAGGGCGCGTGGCTTCGAGCCTGGGGAGGACTGCGTTCACTTCGCGGGCGAATTGCTTGAAGATGTGCTGAGAGGCTGGGGCTTGTGCCCCGCCCAGGATGCAGGCGATCGCACGCGGCTCCTGGAAGCCCCCAGCCCCCTCATCCTAGTGGCGGTCCTCGTTTCTCCTTGGCTGCGGCGGCAGCGGTGGGAGGCCTGCGTTGCCTTGCGGGCGATCCTCGTGAGGCTGATCCCTCCAGTCTTCCTCGCGAGGCTGATCCCTCCATCCTCTCTCGCAAGGAGGGTCTTGCCAGTGATCCTCGCGAGGTTGGTCGCGGCACCCTTGGCGCGGGCCACGGTCTTCCCAGCGTCCTGCGTTCCTTCCTCCTCCTCGACCGTAGCCCCGGTCACCGCAGTCGGGGCGACGGCCAATCCTTCCTTCTCGCACGGCTCGGAGTTCTTGACATTCATTGGTGTTGTGGGTGTGGAGGTCGTGGTACACACAGTACCGGCTGCCCTTGGATGGTTCGGGCTGATCTCTGCCCCGCTTGGTGTCTGGTTCTACCGCGAGCACGGCAGCCCCCTTGCGCTTCACATCCTTGGCCTTGGGCTTCTTCTCTTCTGGGTCTGCGGCAAGCAGCTCGAGGAGGGAGAGACGCCCTTCCTCATCCCTGGCGCACTTGGTTGCCAAGTTGAACAGCTCCAAGGAAGTGCACAGGTCTTCATGCATCGCCAGCTCCTCCTTCATCTTGACATCGCGCACGCCGTCGGAGAAGGCTGAGATGATGGCCTCCTCAGTCACCTTGGGAATCTTGAGGCGTGCGTTGTTGAAGCGCTGGATGTACTTTTGCAGGGTCTCCCCGGGTTGTTGCTTGATGCGGCGCATGTCGCTCACGGCGGGTGGCCGGTCGCGAGTGCCTTGGAAGTTGGCGATGAAGCGGGTGCGCATCTCATCCCAGGCGGAGATTGTGCCTGGAGCCAAGTTCAGGAGCCAGGTGCGGGCCCCGTCCTTGAGTGCCATGGGGAACCAGTTCGCCATGACCTTCTCGTCTCCGTTGGCAGCTTCGATGCCCAGCTCGTAGAGCTGGAGGAACTCCGCAGGGTCAGCCGTGCCGTCGTAGCGAGGAGGCAAGTCTGGCTTGAACTTGCCGGGCCACGCGACGCTGCGTAACTCGGCGGTGAAGGCGTGGCAGCCTGCTGTGGCCACGGGAGGCCTTGGATGACGGGGAGCTTTGGTCTTGCATGTCCCCACGCGCTGTAGCTGGGAGCAGCGCGGGGTCTTAACGCGCGGGAGTAGGAGCATGGTGCCGACGTGCTGGAGCAGGGAGCGCCCGGGCAGCTTCTTGTGGGCGAGGGACTTCTTGACAGCTCTGCTCTTGCTGCGCTGGTGCCTGACGGAGCGGGTTCCGCCCAGGGGCCACGCGCCTTGGATCCATGGCGCCTTCCTGAGGAGGAGGAGGTCGGGGCGCCGACGGAGCTTCATTGCCCATGCGGGGCGGGGTGCGGTGCAGCGGAACGGACGGCGCAGGAGAGCCCCCTGCGGCGCGGACGAGTTTGGCGACGCGGTCGAGCCATTCTTCATAGACGTCATCGACGGGACGATAGCGCAGGAGCTCATTCACCGCGATGAGTGCATCTCGAGCCTCCATGGGCGCGCGGAGCGCTCGGGACGAAGAACCAGCTGGGGTGAGCGAGGGAGTTGCGGTGTAGCTGTCTTGCTGCATGGACGGATGCTGGGACGATGCTTGCCGCTCGTCCCCCTCCGGGCCGGTGGCGGCGTTGACGGCAAGTGACGGGGAACGGCGAGGACACCCGCCGACAGGGGCCGTCTGGGCGACGCGGGAAGCGAGTGCGGCCCGGCGCTCGACGCGGGCCCGACGAGCGTCAGACATGGGCGTGATGGTCGGAGGAGAACGGGGTGGTGGAAGACGAATCCCGGCGCACCCCTACATGGCGCGCCAAATGTCGGATTTCGGGTTCCGGCAGACCCTTGAGGTTCGAACACTGGGGTGCACACAGAGATTTCGCCTCCTACCTGCCTGCACCCCTCCGCCTTGCTAGGATCTAAACTAAGGAAAGAACAACACAAGAGACACAGGGTTTATACTGGTTCGGGCCACAGTTGTGGTGTAATACCCTACTCCAGTGTGTGGTGTGGTGGATTGCCTCTTGGTCTGGTGATGATGAAGAATACAAGGAAGAACAGCCTCGCGAGGGTCTGTTCTTGGCTGGGGCGATGAACTGCTAGGAGGAGCTCAGTCACCCCCCTCTCTCTCTCTCTTTGTTTTGCCCTTCGGTCTCTCTCTGATCCTTGCCCCTCTGCCATCTTTGCTCTATGGGTGGCTGGTCCTATTTATAGAGGCCCTGTTCCTCTTCCCAAATATCGAGCGGGAAGGGAGCCAACAATGGCGGGCTAATTTGAAGGGGGACAGCTAGTACTAGCTACCCTGACAAAAGTAGTCTTCGCCTGCGCAAAGCTCTGGTGATGACGCCGTCTTGGGCTCCACGGTGATCTCCGTCTCGTAGTCCTCCTGGTCTTGGTCTCGTTGCACCGAAATGGCAACCTTTGCCTGATGCCTCGGTACTCCGCGGCTGTGCTTGCCCCCTTTGCACCAAAGAGGAAAGGAGGACACTGCGCAGGCTGGCACCCGCCGGGCGCCCTTGGTCGTCATGGCTTGCGTCATGGGCACCTCAGTGAGGTACCCCGCCTTGATCTCTCCGCCTCCTCGTGAGCCAGCCTGACGAGGCCGCGCCTGAGGAAGCTCCGTGTCGTCCGCCCCGCGAGGCTTGGCCCCTCGCGAGGGTCTTGGGTTTGTGTTGGTGAAGAAGGGCCGTGCTGGGCCCCCCTTTGAGCCACGCCGCAGGCCGCAGGCAAGCAAGTCTGGGGACCCCCGTTCCACGAATGCTGACAGATTCTGAGCGTCGAACGAGGGCTCCGCTGCTGTCATCTCACGCGCCCACTGTTTGAGCAGGCGGTGAGAAGTATGCAGCAAGGCGCCACCATCGATGCACATGGCCTCCGTAGCCTTCTGGAACTCATGCTCGCTGGACTCGTCGTCCTCGTCATGATCATCATCTTCCTGCTTCTTGTTGCGGCCCCGAGCGGGCCTCTCTTGCTGGTTATCCTTGCTGCGGCGACCTCCTTGGCCGCCACGCTTCTTGCCGGATCCTTCAGCGCCATCTTGGCCCTTCTCCTTGTCCCGCCTCTCATACTCGGCTTTTTGCTTTTCAGCAAGCAGCTCGACTTGTCGGCAGTTCTGGAGGTCGTGGCCTTTGGTGCGGTGTATCTTGCAGTACTACTTGTCGGAGCCCCCTGGCTTGTCGGCAGCCGCCAAGGCCCGGCAAGCGGCACACCCGGCAATCTCCTTGCCGGGGTCATCTTCCTTGGCCTTCTTGGTGGCGCCGGTGTCGTCGGATCCCTTGACGGCAAGCACGGTCTTGCCTTTGCGCTTCCTGTTGCGACGCCGGTGTCTTCGTCGGTAGAGTCAGTTTCCGCGCCGGCGTCTTCACTGGGGTACTTCCTCCCCTCTTCTTCCCGAGTGCATCTATCGACCCGAACGTAAAGCTCGGCACATCCTTGACCTTGTTCATTGCCAGCTCTTCACGCATCTTGCTGTTGCGCACATTCTGATGGAATGCGCTGATCACGGCGGCAGGGAGAACATCTGGGATGTTGTATTGCACTCGGCTGAACCTCTGTATGTACTTGCATAGGTTTTCACCTTCCTTCTGGGGAATGATATGCAAATCACTCGCCTGGCCATGAGCTTGGTGGCCTCCAGTAAAGGCACCAATGAACTCATGACACAGGTCCGACCAAGAAGAAATGGAATCCGCCGGCAAGTGCATCAACCAAGACATGTCATTGGGTTTCAGGGCCAACGGGAACTAATTGGCAAGCACCTTATCGTCGCGAGCCCTAGCGGCTTGCATCGCGATGGTGTAGATGCTGAGGAATTCCGACGGGTGAGTCTTGCCATTGTACTTCTCGCCGACATCGGGCTTGAACGTGCGGTGGGACGGCCACTGGAACTGCCGCAGCTCACGGGTAAAGGCGGGGCAACCCACCTCATAAGGTAGGCCACCGGAGCCTCCTGGCGCTAGGCGGTTCATGGCGGGCCCCGCCCGCCTATCTGACAAGTGGCGTGTATCGCGTCGGTGCTCGATGGTGGTTCGAGTGTCTTCATGGGCTCGCTCCTGAAGAACCTAGCGTTGGTCGCAGTGGGTCCGTGGATGGGATGATGCTATGGAAATGTTATCACAAGCATCATCACAACGGACCGATATCCACGATGGCTGGCGTGGAGGAGGAGAGTGCACCATGGCCGCGGCGCCTCCAGCCCCTCCACCACTGGCGTGCAGTGGCTCGATGGAGCACCGGACTGAGGGCCCAGCCGGCCGTGGCTCGTCTTTGTTGGCGACACCGACGAGGCTCCGGATAGTGGCTCTCCACTCATTGAGCTTCTCCGCAGCAGGAGGGAAGTCGAGGAGCAGTTGCGCGCGCGCCAAAGCTTCTGCTGGCGTGGGTGGCGGCGAAAGCTGCGTGAACCGTGGCGCGCTTCGACTCCTAACCATATTAGAAGGAGCTCAGTCACGACCCGGCGGCTGTGTGCCATTTTTGCCAGCACTTCGGCGGGCATGTTGGCCTCCTTCGTCTCACAAATGACGCACATGACTCTTCCCACAGCGGTGTCCAGGGTCACCGCCGTGGTGACGCTGCTCGTCGTGCACAACCTGGGAAGAGCACGCCGTGGGCGCCAGGGTGGGCGTCTTGGAGGTCGCCGCGCCACCCGTGGGTGGCACGGCGATGCCCCCGGAGGGCCCCGCGCCGCCTGCGGGGGGGCCAACTCCATCTCTGGATTTTGCGGCGTGCGGCCCGTCGTCTTGCGCACGAACGACGCCGCTCGCCAGGCTTTGACTGCAGAGCGATGTTGGTGCTCGCGGGCCGCGCCTCGGGTCCTCTCCGTGACTGGCCCGCTGCTCGCCCACACCGGTACGGGCCGTTCGGCTCCCGATGAACTGACCGCCGTGGCCGCCTTCTTCTTGGGAGCCATGACGATGAAGCACCGCTAGGCTAACTGCCAGACTGGATTTTCACAACTGCACCCCCCTACCTGGCGCGCCAAAGATGTCGGTGGAAACGACACCTATGGGGTCACTAGGATCCCTTCTACGGTTGGCGAGCGCGAGGTTGTGCAAAGAGCGGGTCTGACAGGAAGCACACAGAACGTTTACCCAGGTTCAGGCCGCGAAGATGCGTAATACCCTAGTCCTTCTTTGGTGGATGTATTTTAGTGTTCTTGTGTTCTTGAGCTAGCTACGGGGTGCAACTTTCCCAAAAGAGCCGAATCCCCCACCTGATCGCCTCGGGCCTCCTTTTATAGGAAAAAGGGGGTTGCCACAGTGGCACACAGGAGGTGGAAAGGTCTACAGTCGATAAGCCTATCCTCTAGGACCGTCGGATAAACACATTTAATGCGCCACCGACGTGCCCCCTTGCTTTATCGGGGACGCCAGGGAAGCACGTCCCAGCCATCGCCGCCTCGCTTGGCCTCGGCACGCGTTCGAGCTGATGAGGCATCGGGGCGCCACGTTGGCTGGCTGCTAGGCTGGCGCGGTGGTGGAGCCTTCATGAAGGGTCGCATGCCGCCACGTAGGTGCTTGCTGAGTCGATGTAAAGGCCGCCCGTCGCCACGCAGGTGCCTGCTCAGCTGGTTGAGCTACCAACTGCTTTGGGACGATGGTGGAGTCTTGGCTGGCCCGGGCCTGGCAGTGGCCCTGCTGATGCCCTCGGCAAGGGTCTTGCCGTGGCGTTGCAGTCATCCCCGGCGAGAGTCTTGCCAGGGGTCTTGTGGATTTCCTCGGCTAGGATCCCGCCGAGGGTCGCCGTCTTCTGGTCCTCATCTGATCTCAGATGTTTATAATCTTGACAAAGATTTGCATGCCACCACAGAGGCAACTCCCAAGCCTTGGTTCCAATGTAGTTGGTTGGGTTGGAGCCTGTGGGCTCAAGGGTGGCTTGCTCCACTGGCATCGGGCAAGTTGCCCCAGCAAGGCTCTTGCCGGGGCTGCGGAGGCTGCCTCGGCAAGGATCTTGCCGAGGGATTCCACCTTGCCCTATTGCTCTCTTGCGCTTCTGGTCTTAGCGTTGTCTTGGTTGTCTCGTGCTTCGGCTTCTCTCTGGCTTCCCTCCTCTTCCCTACTAAGTGTGGCCGTGGTGCACGGCTCTGACTGCCCGTGCACAAGTAAAGGGGTCAAAAGAAGAGCCCTTACTTTTGTACACCGATAGAGTGGTATGGTAATCCTGTTCTGGAGGTCATGTTACATGACCATGACGAACCTACGAACTATGAGGAAGCAATGATGAGCCCAGATTCCGCAAAATGGCTTGAGGCCATGAAATCTGAGATGGGATCCATGTATGAGAACAAAGTATAGATGAGGGAGTCCTGGATTAGGGGGTCTTCGGACAGCTGGACTATATCCTTTGGCCGGACTGTTGCACTATGAAGATACAAGATTGAAGACTTTGTCCCGTGTCCGGATGGGACTCTACTTGGGGTGGAAGGCAAGCTAGGCAATACGGATATGGATATCTCCTCCTTGGTAACCGACCTTGTGTAACCCTAGCCCCCCTCCGGTGTCTATATAAACCGGAGGGTTTTAGTCCGTAGGACAACATACAATCATACCATAGGCTAGCTTCTAGGGTTTAGCCTCTTCGATCTCGTGGTAGATCAAATCTTGTAATACTCATATCATCAAGGACAATCAAGCAGGACGTAGGGTATTACCTCTACCAAGTGGGCCCGAACCTGGGTAGACATCATGTCCCCTGCCTCCTGTTACCATCTGCCTTAGACGCACAGTTTGGGACCCCCTACCTGAGATCCGCCGGTTTTGACACCGACATTGGTGCTTTCATTGAGAGTTCCACTGTGTCGTCACCATAAGGCTCGATGGATCCTTCGATCATCGCTAGAGATGCGGTCCAGGGTGAGGCTTTCCTCCCCGGACAGATCTTCATTTTCGGACGCTTCGCACTACGGGCCAATTCGCTTGGCCATCAGGAGAAGATTAAGAGCTACACCCCTGGCCATCAGTTCAGATTTGGAAACTTGAACTACACGACCGATATTCACAGAGACTTGATCTTCGACGGATTCGAGCCCATGCCGGACACGCCGCGCAGTCAGGACGAGCAAGACGTAACTCTACTGTCGGACAGTGTTTGGGAGATCACATCCGCAGCTACTCCGGCCTTTAATCTGGAGCAAGTCGCGCCATCCGAGAGCAGAGGGATGGACCCCGCCATGGAGGCCGCACTCTCAGTAGCGATAGAGCCGGATACTGACTTCACCCCTTACGAGAGCCGTGTTGTCGAACCACTGGATTCATCCTCGGCCACGGACTCCGAGCTGCTCGTATCCGTGCCCGTAGAGTCCGACTGGGCGCCGATCATGGAGTTCACCTCCACGGATATCTTTCAGCACTCACCTTTTGGAGATGTGCTAAATTCATCAAGGTCTCTCTCCCTGTTAGGAGAACCTTGGTCGAACTATGTCCAGCTAGAATGGGATGCGGACAACGAAGAAATTCGCTGCCCACCCAGCACCCACTTAGTAGCCACTGTCGACGACTTAACCGACATGCTTGACTTCGGCTCCGAAGACTTCAATGGTATGGACGGCGAAGCCGGAGACGAACAGGATCCACCGCCCTCGGGGCACTGGACCGCCACCTCATCATATGATATATATATATATATATATGGTGGACACCCCCAAAGAAGCCAATGGCGAGGAGAAAGCGGAGGATGACCCCTCCAGGAAGCAACCCAAGCGCCGACCTCAGTGGCGCCGCTCTATGTACCGCCACAGTAAGAGCAGTGATACCGGCATAGGAGATAATAACACTCCGGATAGCGCCGAAGACAACAACAATCCCCACCAGCACGGCGAAGAGCTAGAGGACGAACAAGCTAGCCCTCCATAGCAGGCAACAGATGGAAAACCAGAGGAGGACAATTACATGCCTCTCTCCGAAGACGAGGCGAGCCTCGGCGACGACGAATTTATCGTGCCTGAGGACCCCATCGAGCAAGAGTGCTTCAAGCACCGGCTTATGGCCACGGAAAATTGCCTAAAGAAGAAACAGCAACAGCTTCAAGCTGATAAAGACTTGCTAGCAGACATGTTGACCAAAGTCCTTGCAGCCAAGGAGCATGAACTCGAGCGCCCATCCAAGAGTTACCCAAAACGCAGGTTGCTACCTCACCTCGAGGAGGAAGCATTCAAACCTCATTCACTAGTATACAATGTGGCTGACCAGCCACTACGCGGCCGAGCTAGAGAGGCATTTCAGCCCAAAGTTCAGCTCGCACCCCGTCGCCACTCAGTCAAAGATACTAAGGCTTGGGGAAACACATAGGACCCGCGAGACATCTTGGATAGCAAGGCAAAAATTGCAAGGTCAATATACGGGACACGAACACGTGCGCCCACACGGGATGATGATCGTCGTGTCGGATACACCAAGAGTAAAATCCGGTCGGGCCGAATACAGCAGACAAGACTCATACGAACTACGTCGGGATATAGCACGGCACAGAGGCGCCGCACACCCCTTATGCTCCACCTATGAAGTCATGAATCATGAATTCCCGGAGGGTTTTAAACCCGTAAATATCGAATCATATGACGGCACAACAGATCCCGCTGTATGGATTCAGGATTTCCTCCTTCACATCCACATGGCTCGCGCTGACGATCTACATGCCATCAAGTACCTCCCACTGAAACTCAAAGGACCAGCTCTGCATTGGCTGAATAGCTTGCCAGCAGATTCTGTCGGTAGTTGGGAGGATTTGGAAGATGCATTTCTTGACAACTTCCAGGGCACTTATGTGCGGCCACCGGATGCTGATGACTTGAACCACATAACCCAGCAGCCAGGGGAATCGGCCAGACAATTCTGGACACGGTCCTGACCTAGAAAAATCAAATTTTAGACTGTCCATATGCAGAAGCCCTAGCAGCATTCAAACATAACATCCGCGACGAGTGGCTCGCCCTCCACCTCGGCCAGGAGAAGCCGAAATCTATGGCAGCCCTCACAACACTCATGACCCGCTTTTGCGCGGGCGAGGACAGCTGGTTGGCTCGCAGCAACAACACATCAAGGAATCCGGATACGTCGGATACCAAAGACGTTAACGGTAGGCAGCGTCGTAATAGGCCAAAGCGCCGCAATAACGGCGATAACACCGAAGATACGGCAGTCAACGCCGGATTCAAAGGCTCTAGATCCGGTCAGCGGAAAAAGCCATTCAAAAGAAATACTCTGGCTCCGTCCAGTTTGGATCGCATACTGGATCGCTCGTGTCAAATCCACGGCACCCCTGAAAAGCCAGCCAATCACACCAACAGAGAATGCTGGGTGTTCAAGCAGGCCGGCAAGTTAAATGCCAAAAACAATGACAAGGGGCTGCATAGCAATGACGAGGAGGAGCCCCGGCCACCGAACCCAGGGGGACAGAAGGGGTTTCCCCCACAAGTAAAGACATTAAGCATGATATACGCAACCCACATTCCCAAGAGGGAGTAGAAGCATGCACTAAGGGACGTCTACGCGATGGAGCCCGTCGCCCCGAAGTTCAACCCATGGTCTGCTTGTCCGATCACCTTCGATCGCAGGGACCACCCCACTAGCATCTGTCATGGTGGATCTGACGCACTGGTCCTAGACCCCATCATTGACGGATTTCATCTCACTCGAGTCCTTATGGACGGCGGCAGCAGCCTGAACCTGCTTTATCAGGATACAGTGCGAAAAATGGGTATCGATCCCTCAAGGATCAAACCTAGCAAAACCACCTTTAAAGGTGTCATCCTAGGTGTAGAGGCCCATTGCACACACTCAATCACACTGGAAGTGGTCTTCGAATCACCGGATAACTTCCGAAGCGAAGAGTTAATCTTCGACATCGTCCCGTTTCGCAGTGGCTATCATGCACTGCTCGGACGGACATCATTTGCAAAATTCAATGCAGTGCCGCATTACGCATACCTCAAGCTCAAGATGTAAGGTCCTCACGGGGTCATAATAGTAAATGGAAACACAGAACGCTCGCTCCATACGGAAGAGCACACTGCAGCCCTTGTAGTAGAGGCACAAAGCAGCCTGTTCAGACAGACCACTCATTTGGCGTTACAGCCCCCGGACACCTTCAAGCGAGTCCGGAATAATCTGCAATAGGATCGCCTGGCGCGATCTGCGCTCGCCTAGCAATTCAGCCCCCATCCCAGTCCCCGTGCAGCGACAAAATTCGTGCCGCGCAAACATAACTATGCATTGAAAATACCATGGACATAGGCGGGGGCACAATCAGGACACGCCCCGCATTGTGGCTTAACCACACCAGGGGCTGTATACCGACATTCCTTTTCTCTTTCAGGGCCTAACTCTTCGGAAGGCCTTTCTGGCAGTACGACTACCGGACACATTCCAGAAGCAACAACCGAGGCGGCAAGAAGCTAAGATGAACACGGGAACCGCCAGGTGGTCTCTAGTAATACTTGATATACCCGGTTTTCACTCTTTATGCATAGCTCTCCTTGGATGGGACATTTCGAATTGTCCTACTTTCAGCTTGTTGCACTACTTGTACCAGTACACTTCGACGTATTATTCAAATAACAATGCATATTATTAATCTATCATTGCATTATTTAAGTTTTTCTCTTTATCTTATATGTCCATTTACGACATTCCGCACCTGCACGCTCGGGTACGGTCAGTACGCCAGGGGCTCTCATTTACCTCGTAATACGGCGCAAGAAGTCCGAACACTTTCGACAGTGCGGCACCCCCAACTTATAGCATTATATGCATCAGCTCCGAATCATGTCTTGGGTCAAATGTTGGGTTGCCCGGCTCCCATTCTTTGGTACCTTACGTTCCGCTATATCGGCTAAGGTAGTAGTGGGAGAACTACTGTGATTGTGTCCCAGTTCTTCCGGATGAGCACCTCAGTAGAGAAAGCCAAAAACTGACTGTCATGATAAGGCGAGAGACTGGTCGCTGTTCGACAGGTCTAAACTCCTTAAAGACTTTTTCTGCTTTAGGCGAGGAGTCGGCCTTGTCCGGCTTAGGCGTGTATAGCGCCCCAAATTCGGCCTTCCGAATACTAGGGGCTTCGCCAAAAATTTAAAATCATAGACTTCTATGGCTAAGTGAGAGTGTTAAAGCATTATAGTCTGATTGCCTGGTTTGTTGCGCTGAGCACCTCCCTCGAAGGACACAAAATTGCGGTAAAGAGTGTTCAGATTTACCGCGAACACCCCAGTACTAGTTACATGGGGGCAGAAGCCGACGACTGGCCAACTCTTAGATTTTATAAACGTCCGCACAGAAGGTAATATTTTTAATTAAGAAAGTGTCGCATGGCGCAAAAGAACTCGTTTCATATTACAGGATCACATGGGCATGTTCATTCCAAAATTACATCCTTGGCACACTCATTTGCCACTAAGAGGGAACCCTTCAGGATGCTCTCATGGTAATTCTCGGGGCGGCGATGCTCCTTGCCCTCCGGCGGCCCCTCCTTCACAAGCTTCACGGCGTCCAGCTTCGCCCAGTGCACCTTCGCCCGGGCAAAAGCTCTGCGTGCACCTTCGATGCAGACGGATCGCTTGATGACTTCAAGCCATGGGCAGGCTTCCACCAGCCGCCTCACCAAACCAAAGTAGCTGTAGGACAGGGGCTCGCCAGTCCACATCCGGACTATAAGGCCCCTCATGGCCTGTTCGGCCACCTTGTGAAGTTCGACCAACCGCTTCAGCTGGTCGCTCAAGGACACGGGGTGTTCGGTCCCCATATACTGAGACCAGAACAACTTCTCCGCTGAGCTCCCCTCCTCAGCCCGGTAAAACTCTGCGGCATCCAGCACGCTGCGGGGAAGATATGCAAACGCTCCTGGAGAGCTCCAAACTCAGGTAAGAAAAAGGAAAGTCTCCTTCACATGCTTGCTTTGCATATTGAATGCCTTACCCGCTGCTATCTTCTTTGCCGCATCAATCTCCTGGAGGGCCTTGTGGGCTTCGGCCTTGGCGCTCCGGATGCTTTCAAGCGCCTGTGTGAGCTCGGACTCCCGCGTCTTGGAGTCAAGCTCCAAGGACTCATGCTTTTTGGTGAGAGCCTCGAGCTCTTGCTGCACCTCGCCCACTCGGGCTTCTTGTTTCTCCCGCTCAATATGTTCTTTGGCCGCTTTGTCTTCGGCCACGGACAATGCCTTCCTCAGGGTCTCCACCTCGGTCGTGGTCCCTAACAAATTCATGATGATCCTATTACTTTACACCAAACTTCTTTTTACCTATATAAACTGGGGTATATCTTACCTTTGCTCTCTTCGAGCTGCCCCTTGGTAAGGCCGAGCTCATCCTCGGTCCACTTCAGGGCCTGCTTCAGCGCACAGACCTCCGCAGTACGTGCGGCAGCGGCTAGCAGGGAAGCCCGCACATACACATAGACATACTCTAATTAGACTCCTGAGTTATCATTCGATACTCTATTTGGCTTTTCTTCGCGAACGCCGAACAGAGCATCAGGGGCTACTATCTATGCGGTAATATTTTTATATTTTGAATGCTTACCTCAAAGCCTGTTAGGAGGCTGGCACAAGCTTCGGTCAGTCCGTTCTTGGCGGACTGAACCTTCTTAACCACCGCACTCATGATAGTGCGGTGTTCTTCATCGATGGAAGCGCTGTGAAGCGCTTCCAGCAAGTTGTCCGGTGCCTCTGGTTGGACAGAGGACACCGGCATGGATGGTTGGCCCCCCTTAATGGGGGACCGCCTGCCAGAGTCCGGAACCATTGAAGGTTTCGGCGCAGTGTCCGGTTGGGGCCCAAACTCGAAGCCCGTAGGAGCCTCGCTCCCTTGGTACCCAGGGTCCGGGAGGTCGCCGTGAGGCGCCCCTAGGACCGCCTCCCCTTGGGTCGGTGCCTTTTGAGACACCACCTCGGCGTTGTGTGTAGGGCGGTGGGTGGAAGCCGTCGGAGGAGAACCGCTGTTCATATCCGACGTGCTCAAAGAGCCGCTCGACGAGGGTATGTTGAGACGAGCTCGGGCCGGACTACATGATCAGGTTCGGCATAAGCAAAGCGAGTACAATAAAACATACCACAAAGTACTATGGTGTCT
Source organism: Triticum urartu (assembly GCF_056163025.1). Classification (NCBI taxonomy): domain Eukaryota; kingdom Viridiplantae; phylum Streptophyta; class Magnoliopsida; order Poales; family Poaceae; genus Triticum; species Triticum urartu. The sequence continues at coordinate 267,004,896 of NC_141879.1, read as the reverse complement.
GGACACTTAAGATTTCGCCAGGGGCTTGTCCCTGGGTAGCCACTCGTCGCCGCTGTCGGCGGCCGTCATGGCACAGTCCGAAGGGAGGGTCTTTCCCTTCTTGGACCCTTCGGCCTCCTTGGATGGGTTGGCCATCCTTTTCTTATCTCCCCCGGCTGGGGGGAGAACTTTTCTCCTCCTCCTCGTTTCCATGGGAGGAGTGCGCGTCGGACTCATCGGATGATGAGTCCGACGGAACCATCTTGCGCCGGAGACCCTTTCGGGGCCCCGCGGCCTTTTTCTTGGCCGTCTTTTCCGGCACCTCGTAAGGTGCCGAGGTCAGCATCTTCGTCAGAAGAGCATTTGCCGGATCTTCGGGCAGGGGGGCTGGGCAATCAAGCTGCTCCGCTGTCTTTATCCAGTCCTGTTAATGACATAAAAAGCTTAGATCCAGCGCATAACCAAGCCAGGGCACATAAATACGCTGAGTGATATAAAAGCCTACCGGATGGGCGCGCCGCTTTGCGCTGAGTCCGTGGTCCACGGTCAGGGAGGGAGGCATCTCGGCGCCCTTGAACAGCACCTTCCAGACGTCCTCGTGCGTCGTGCCGTAGAGCTCTCGCAGCGTCTGGTGCTGGGCCGAGTCGAACTCCCACAAAACAAATGCCCATTGTTGGCACGGAAGGATCCGACGGAAGAGCATAACCTGGACCACGTTAACGAGCTTGATTTTCTTATTCGTCATGTTCTGGATGCAGGTCTGGAGTCCGGTCAGCTCTATCGGAGAACCCCAGGACATGCCCTTCTTCTTCCAGGAGGTGAGCCGCGTGGGGATTCCGGATCGAAATTTGGGGGCCGCCACCCAGTTGGAGTCGCATGGCTCGGTGCTGTAGAACCACCCCGATTGCCACCCCTTTATGGTATCCACGTAGGTGCCCTCGAGCCAGGTGACATTAGGCATCTTTCCCACCATGGTGCCTCAGCATTCTGCTTGCTGGCCACTCACCACCTTCGGTTTGATATTGAAGATTTTTAGCCATAGGCCAAAGTGGGGCCTGATGCGAAGGAAGGCCTTGCACACGACGACAAACGCCGAGATGTTGAGGATGAAGTTGGGGGGCCAGATCATGGAAATCCAGCCTGTAGTAGAACATGAGTCCGCAGACAAACGAGTGGAGAGGAAATCCCAGTCCACGGACGAAATAGGTAAGGAAAACTACCCTCTCATGGGGTTCAGGCGTTGGGACGATCTGTCCCGCATTCGGCAGCCGGTGCGCGATATTCGCAGGTAGGTATCCGACCTCCCGTAACCTTTTGATGTTCTCCTCCGTGACGGAGGAGACCATCCACTTGCCTCCTGCTCCAGACATGCTTGGAGTGGTTTGAGAAGAAGAACGCGAGCTTGGGCGCTAGAGCTCGAGTGTGCGGGAGTGGGTAAGTGAGAAGGAAGAAGGCGTGGGTGAAAAAAGTAGATCTTTGTCCCTTTATAAGGGCGAAGGAGGCGATGAGTCTCCCCACTTGCCTGGCAAAACCGCTTATTCCCCAGTTGCCGTAATTGATGGCGCAGTTGGGTTACCCACGTCCGTATTGATGAGAATCCCGTGATAAGGGGAACACGATCTCTGCTTTGACAAGACGTATCAAGAAAACTGCCTCGCGATATGTGCGGAGCTGGTTGAGAAAAGCGGTTCGAATAATAACCGAGCCATGGAATGATGTCATACTGTCGAAACGTGTCAGCATATTAGATTTGTGGAAGTATTATTCTCTCTACGGTGGTATGTGGAACTTATTTTGCAGGGTCGGGCACTATCCCTGTATTCAAACTCTTCCATAATGTATTCGGAGGAGGAACCCGCCTTGCAATGCTGAAGACCACACTGCACGCCGGACTCATCGTCATTGAAGCCTGGTTCAGGGGCTACTGAGGGAGTCCTGGATTAGGGGGTCTCCGGACAGCCAGACTATATCCTTTGGCCGGACTGTTGGACTATGAAGATACAAGATTGAAGACTTCGTCCCATGTCCGGATGGGACTCTACTTGGCGTGGAAGGCAAGCTAGGCAATACGGATATGGATATCTCCTCCTTTGTAACCGACCTTGTGTAACCCTAGCTCCCTCCGGTGTCTATATAAACCGGAGGGTTTTAGTCCGTAGGACAACATACAGTCATACCATAGGCTAGCTTCTAGGATTTAGCCTCTTCGATCTCGTGGTAGATCAACTCTTGTAATACTCATATCATCAAGAACAATCAAGCAGGACGTTGGGTATTACCTCTACCAAGAGGGCCCGAACCTGGGTAAACATCATGTCCCCTGCCTCCTGTTACCATCCGCCTTAGACGCATAGTTTGGGACCCCCTACCCGAGATTCGCCGGTTTTGACACCGACAATGGACTTTGGTTGACTTGCGTGATGATCAGCAAGCCATCGAGAATAAATGGATCTTCAAGAAGAAGACTGACACTGACGGTAATGTTACTGTGTACAAAGCTCGACTTGTTGCGAAAGGTTTTCGACAAGTTCAAGGAGTTGACTACGATGAGACCTTCTCACCTGTAGCGATGCTTAAGTCCGTCTGAATCATGTTAGCAATTGCCGCATTTTATGATTATGAAATTTGGCAAATCGATGTAAAGACTGCATTCCTGAATGGATTTCTGGAAGAAGAGTTGTATATATATGATGCAACCTGAAGGTTTTATCGATCCAAAGGGTGCTAACAAAGTATGCAAGCTCCAGCGATCCATCTATGGACTGGTGCAAGCGTCTCGGAGTTGGAATAAATGTCTTGATAGTGTGATCAAAGCATATGGTTTTATACAGACTTTTGGAGAAGCCTGTATTTACAGGAAAGTGATTGGGAGCTCTGTAGCATTTCTAATATTATATGTGGATGACATATTGTTGATTGGAAATGATATAGAATTTCTGGATAGCATAAAAGGATACTTGAATAAGAGTTTTTCAATGAAAGACCTCGGTGAAGCTGCTTATATATTGGGCATCAAGATCTATAGAGATAGATCAAGACGCTTAATTGGACTTTCACAAAGCACATACCTTGATAAAGTTTTGAAGAAGTTCAAAATGGATCAAGCAAAGAAAGGGTTCTTGCCTGTGTTACAAGGTGTGAGGTTGAGTCAGACTCAATGCCCAACCACTGCAGAAGATAGAGAGAAAATGAAAGGTGTTCCCTATGCTTCATCCATAGGCTCTATCATGTACGCAATGCTGTGTACCAGACCTGATGTGTGCCTTGCTATTAGTTTAGCAGGGAGGTACCAAAGTAATCTAGCAGTGGATCACTGGACAGCGGTCAAGAACATCCTGAAATACCTGAAAAGGACTAAGGATATGTTTCTCGTTTATGGAGGTGACAAAGAGCTCGTCGTAAATGGTTACGTCGATGCAAGCTTTGACACTGATCTGGATGACTCTAAGTCACAAACCGGGTACATGTTTTTATTGAATGGTGGAGCTGTTAGTTGATGTAGTTCTAAGCAAAGCGTTGTGGCGGGATCTATGTGTGAAGCGGAGTACATAGCTGCTTCAGAAGCAGCAAATGAAGGAGTCTGGATGAAGGAGTTCATATCCGATCTAGGTGTCATACCTAGCGCATCGGGTCCAATGAAAATCTTTTGTGACAATACTGGTGCAATTGCGTTGGCAAAGGAATCCAGATTTCACAAAAGAACCAAGCACATCAAGAGACGCTTCAATTCCATCCGCGATCAAGTCAAGGAGGGAGACATAGAGATTCGCAAGATACATACGGATCTGAATGTTGCAGACCCGTTGACTAAGCCTCTCTCATGAGCAAAACATGATCATCACCAAGACTCCATGGGTGTTAGAATCATTATTGTATAATCTAGATTATTGACTCTAGTGCAAGTGGGAGACTAAAGGAAATATGCCCTAGAGGCAATAATAAAGTTGTTATTAATATTTCCTAACATCATGATAAATGTTTATTATTCATGCTAGAATTGTATTAACCGGAAACTTAGTACACGTGTGAATACAAAGACAAACAAAGTGTCACTAGTATGCCTCTACCTGACTAGCTCATTAAATCAAAGATGGTTAAGTTTCCTAGCCATAGACATGAGTTGTCATTTGATTAACGGGGTCACATCATTAGAGAATGATGTGATTGACTTGACCCATTCCGTTAGCTTAGCATTTGATCGTTTAGTATGTTGCTATTGCTTTCTTCATGACTTATACATGTTCCTATGACTGAGATTATGCAACTCCCGAGTACCGGAGGAACACTTTGTGTGCTACCAAACGTCACAACATAACTGCGTGATTATAAAGGTGCTCTACAGGTGTCTCCAATGGTACTTCTTGAGTTGGCATAGATCGAGATTAGGATTTGTCACTCTGATTGTCGGAGAGGTATCTCTGGGCCCTCTCGGTAATGCACATCACTATACGCCTTGCAAGCAATGTAACTAATGAGTTAGTTGTTGGATGATGCATTACGGAACGAGTAAAGAGACTTGCTGGTAACAAGATTGAGCTAGGTATTGAGATACCGACGATCGAATCTCGGGCAAGTAACTGTAAGTTCATCTAGTGCCCCTTAGTGATTTTGGTGTATTGATGACTTATAGGTTAAGGGACTAATGCGTGTGTGAGTGTACACAGGTCTATAAGTCTATGAGGAGTTTGATATTTACAGGAAAAGTCGACCCCTAAAAATGAATATCTTCGACTGAAGATTTTGGTATTTCTGAAGACTTTCATGAAGAATTTGAAAGGGAAGAAATTGGTGTGTCTGTGAAGACTTGATATTCATGCGAGAAATATGAAGCTTGAGGACTTTCGTGTTCATAGTTTTGTTTTTATCTTTCTTGAGTCATAGGAAACACCGTACTGTTAAAGGGGGTCGAGGAAATACTAAGGAAAAATTTCCATGTGATGCTCAACTCAAAATCCTACACCTACCAATCCCTTCGAGTGAAGCCATTGGAAATCTCATACAGTTCAGTCAATTTCTTTAGTGACAGAGACGAAGTTCTTCTGGTCTCTGAGGAATTTGTCCTGACTGAGGAGTTAGGAATTCGCTAGTGCGGATTGCCTACACAGTGAGGAACATGATAGCCCTGAGGATTTTGCTACTCAAAATTCCGACCGTTGCTGTGCTATGCGCCAGCTGTCCCAAAATATCTATCCACCTAACGGTCATATCATTGAAGGGCATTTATGTCTTATCATGTCGAGCTTCTCCCTAGGCTATAAATAGCCGCCCCCTACAACCACTAGCTGGTTGGCTCCTCCGAGAGAAACCGACACTTGTCATTTGAGAGCAACCCATCCTCCGAGGACTTTGAGCGAAAATCATCAAGTGAGGAAAAACCAAAAACCCAAAACCCAAACACCTACAAACCCCAAGTGATTGAGCATCACTGAAGAGATTGATCCTGAGTGGATCCGACGCTTGTTACCTTTGAAGACTGTGCTTCTTCCAGACGGTTAGGCGTCATGGTCTAGAGCATCCAAGAGGAATTGTGGATCGCTGAGTGACCAAGTTTGTGAAGGTTTGGAAGTCGCCTGAAGAATTACCACGAGTGATTGGACGAGGTCTGTGTGACCTTAGTTCAAGGAGAATACGGTGAGGACTGGGTGTCTTGGACTAAGTGTCCTTGACTGGGTGTCCGGGACTGTGTGTCCTCGAGTTTAAATACTCAGCCGCTCCAACTAGACGTACAACTGAGACAGCAGTTGGAACTGGTCTACCAAATCATTGTCTTCACCGAGCTTACTGGTTCTATTTCATCAACTCTTTCATTTCCTCATAACTGTGTTGTATGTTTGTTCATATCTGTGTTTGAAGACTTTGACTGAAGACTTTCTCAATTTTCTCGGTTCAATTTCTTCAGTCTATTTGTCTTCATCCTGTGTTATCCTGTGATTACACTTCCTGTACTCTGTGCATGTCTTCATTTCATCATGATGACTATGCTTGTATTCTATTGTGTTTACTTTTGAGTACTTATTCCGCTGCTAGTAGTTCTTCGGTAAGGATTTTCCTCACCAGCAAATTCCTCATTGAAGAATTTCATAAAAATCGCCTATTCACCCCCTTTAGTTGATATAACGCACTTTCAATTGGTATCAGAGCAAGGTACTCCCTTGTTCTGCGTGCTTTTGGTTCAAACGCCTGGAGTTTTAGTTATGTCGACCGCAGGTATGACGAAGGTGACATGCCCCATCTTTGATGGTCACAAGTATCCCAAGTGGAAGGCCATGATGAAGAAACGCCTCATGGCGATGAACAGCGAGTTGTGGACCGTCACTGAGATTGGCCTGACTGATCTGTGCAAGATGGCGGATGCTGATGACATTCGCAAGTATACTCTTCTCAACCTCACGGTGAAGGATGTCATCTGCTCCAGCCTGTTACAAAATCAGTTCAGGAATATCATGCATCTCGATCATGCGAAGCTCATCTAGGACCGTCTCTCTGAGGTCTATGAAGGTCATCGAACTTGTCATGATCCTTGGTTTGAGGAATTCAAGGAATCTCTCAAAACGATGACATTCGAACTAGAATCATCATCTTTTGCATTATGCCTTATGGCAAAAGATGCTGAGGTAACTGAATGCTACCTATCCGAGTCCAGTGATGATGAATCTGGTGATGAATTTGGACCCATCTATGTCAAACTTGCTTCCCTTGCTACTAAACAACAAAGAGCTTTGGAAAAAGCTCACTATATGCTAAATAAGAGCGATGATATGTTGGGTGAGGAAATGGATCAGTCAAAAGCTTTGGCTGAAAGTCTTCAGAGACTTCATACTAAGTATGACACCCTTCAAGATCAACATAACACTCTCTTATTGGATCATGAGAAGCTTTCTTATGAATTTCTTCAAAGAAAGCAAGACCTTGAGAAGCTAAGAGTGAGTTATGAAGATCTTCAGAAGGAGCGCGATTCATTACTTGCTCAACAAATCAGCGCATCTCAGGAAGAATTTGTTCCTCCATGCTTGAAGTGCATTGAACGTGAATCTGCTAATTCTTCACCTGAATATTCAAATGTTGCTAATGTTTCAAATTCTTCACATGCCTCTGCTATCACTAATTCCTCATCTGAGGACATTGCTAGTATCACTGACGATGCAGGGCTGAAGGAATTGTACACGACAGGCATGTACAAAAGCCTCAAAGGGCATCAGGCTCTTTGTGATGTGCTTAAAAAGCAGATCCTCAACAGGAACCCTAGGAAAGAGGGTATCTCCTTTGAGAGCAAACTCAATGCTGATGGTACATATTGGAAGCCTGAGCAGTACCCCAAAACTACATGGGTTGCTGCAAAGGGACCTCCAGTTGATCCATCTAACTTATCTGGATTTGCATGTGAATCTCCTCATTCTGATGATGAGTCAATTGACTCCAACTATAAGCTATTCAAAAATCAGAATGGTGAAGTATTTGCTAGATATATTGGCACTAACTGCAGGAACGACTCCCCTATGAAGAAAATCTGGGTTCCCAAAAGATGTCTTGATAATCTTCAGGTGAATGTCATCATGACGCCACCTGTGAAGAATAGGAACCCCAGATCGAATTCTTCATATGGACCAAATTCCTCATATGGAGCAGAGTCCTCATATGAACATCATCGTGCTAACCCGTGTGTTTCGCAGGGAAGATCTAAGGATTATGGATATGTGCATTATTCTTCAAATCATTATGTCCATAAGTCCTCGAAGAATTTCTCTGCATACTCTTATGCTTACTCTAACCCCTCATATGTGAGACGAAATGGACTGGCTTCCATGCCATCCTTTTCATATGGAGCTCACAGAATGATGAACTCTTTGCCACCCCTTCAGATGTGGGTGGTGAAGAAAAAGAACTAATCTCTTCTGTAGGGTCAGATCTCCAGACGCACATAATCGTCTGAAGAATTTGATGAAGACCTGAGCATGCCTAAAAGGACGCAGGCTAACCATGAAGAAATGAACTTTCATTTCTCACGTCCTCATATTGCGTTATTAGTTCTTTTACTTGATGAAATTGATCTGATGAATTGATGTCATATTCTTCATTGATGAAGTATATGAGTTTGTAAGCTGCACTAATTCATCTGCAGGATGATCAACCCAAAGCCACTAAGTGGGTCCTCGATAGTGGATGTACAAACCACATGACTAGTGACAATAATCTATTGATGGATGCTCCATTATCTCCGTCGCATCTGAAGCATATCATCTTTGCTAACAAAGGCAAAAGTCAGGTATTGGGTCTAGGTAAGGTTGCGATTACAAAGGATCGACACATGGACAAAGTCATGCTTGTTGAGTCCTTAGGATACAACCTTATGTTTGTCTCAATGCTTTGTGATCTTGATATGGTTGTTTTCTTCGTCAAGTACCATTGTGTTGTGGTTATGGAAGCTGACAATTCCAAAGTCTTCGAAGGCTTTAGGAGAGGAGACCTGTATATTGTTGATTTCTCTACAGGACCACAACCAGCCGTGTGCTTACTTGCAAAAGCTTCAGAAGGCTGGCTCTGGCATCGATGACTTGGTCATGCAGGCATGAGGAATTTGCACACGCTTGCAAAGAAGAAGCATATCATTGGCATCGAGAATGTCAAATTCCTGAAGGATCACCTATGCGGAGCCTGTGAAGCTGGGAAGATGACCAAGGCCAAGCATCCAGCGAAGACTATCATGACCACCACTCGCCCATTTGAATTGCTTCACATGGATCTCTTTGGTCCTAATCATTATTCTGCTATCTCAAATGAAGCATCTCAATATGGCTTCGTTATTTTTGATGATTATTCTCGTTACACATGGGTACACCTTGTTACTTACAAACATGAAGTGCAGGAAGTCTTCAAACGATTTTCCTCGAGGGCTTCAACCAACTTTGGTGTGAAGATCAAGCACATCAGAAGTGACAATGGCACTGAGTTCAAGAATTCTGGTCTCGATGACTATCTTGATGAAGTTGGTATCACTCATGAGTTATCTGCTCCTTACACTCCTCAGCAGAATGGCGTCGTGGAGCGCAAGAACAGGACTCTTGCTGAGATGGCTCGCACTATGCTTGATGAATACAAAACGCCTCGTCGTTTCTGGACTGAGGCAATTGATACTGCATGCCACATCATCAACAGAGTATATCTTCACAAATTCTTCAAAAAGAGTGCCTATGAACTCCTCACTGATAAGAAACCCAATGTAAGTTATTTCAAAGTCTTCGGTGCTAAATGTTGGATTAGATATCCTCATCACAACTCAAAATTTGCACCGAAAGCACATGAAGGTTTTATTCTTGGTTACGGAAAGGACTCGGACACCTATAGAGTCTTCAACAACGTTCTTCACAAAGTTGTTGAAATTGTAGATGTGCAGTTCGATGAAACTAATGGCTCGCAAAGAGAGCACCTACCTACTGTGATAGATGAACCATCACCTGAGGAAACTATAAAGTTTAAGGCTACTGAGGATGTCATTCTTACTGAAGAATCTGCTGAAGAATTCATTCCAGAACATGAAGAACGTCGAGCTAATGCACCTGAAGAAAATGCTGAAGAAAATGGTGCTAAAGAAAAGGCTGATCAAACTCTTCAACGACAACCAGCTCATCCTCGCATTGCAAAAGAAGTGCAAGTTGAAAAGATCATCAATGACATCAAAGCGCCAGGTCCTCTCACACGCTCAAAAGCTTCACATTTGTCTAACTTTTGTGGGCAGTATGCTTTTGTCTCTATTACAGAGCCCACTAAGGTAGATGAAGCATTTCTGGAGCCTGAGTGGATTCAGGCCATGCAAGAAGAATTACATCAGTTCGAGCTCAACAATGTTTGGGAACTGGTCAAACGTCCAGATCCTCGCAAGCACAATATCATCGGCACAAAGTGAATCTACCGCAACAAGCAAGATGAAAATGGCTTTGTGGTGAGGAATAAGGCACGGCTTGTAGCTCAAGGCTACACACAGGTTGAAGGAATTGATTTCGATGAAACTTTTGCACCTGTTGCTAGACTTGAGGCTATTAGCATATTACTTGCTTATGCTAACCATCATGATATCACTCTATATCAAATGGATGTGAAAAGTGCATTCCTCAATGGTAAGCTTGAGGAAGAAGTATATGTTGCTCAACCCCCAGGTTTTGAAGATCCAAAGAATCCTGACAAAGTCTTCAGACTCAACAAGGCCCTCTATGGCCTCAAGCAGGCCCCACGGGCTTGGTATGATACTTTGAAGGAACTCTTCATGAAGAAAGGCTTCAAACCCGGTTCACTCAACCCTACTCTTTTCACTAAATCTTATGATGGTGAATTGTTTGTGTGCCAAGTATATGTTGATGATATTATATTTGGCTGTACTGACCAACGTTATAGTGATGAATTTGCCTATATGATGAGTGAAGAATATCAAATGTCTAGGATGGAGAGTTGAAATTCTTCTTAGGTCTTCAAATTCATCAACAACACAATGGCATATTCATATCTCAGGAGAAATACCTGAAGGATGTACTGAGGAAATTCGGCATGCAAGATTGCAAAGGCGTCAAAATTCCTATGCCCACAAATGGCCATCTGTGCACTGATGAAAATGGTATTGACTTCGATCATAAGGTATACCACTCCATGATAGGTTCCTTATTATACTTATGTGCATCTAGGCCAGATATAATGCTTAGTGTTTGCATGTGTGCCCGATTTCAAGCTGCACCGAAGGAATCACACCATAAGGCTGTGAAGCATATTCTTCGATATCTAGCTCACACACCAACACTTGGATTATGGTACCCCAAGGGCTCGGCTTTTGATCTTGTTGGATATTCTGACTCTGACTATGCTGGTGATCGTGTGGATTGCAAGTCAACATCTGGTACATGTCATTTCCTGGACGATCTTTGGTCTGTTTGTCCTCGAAGAAACAGAACTGCGTATCACTATCTACTGCTGAAGCTAAGTACATTGCCGCTGGTTCTTGCTATGCCCAATTGCTATGGATGAAGCAAACTCTCAAGGACTACGGCGTCAACATGAAGAATGTGCCTCTCTTCTGTGACAATGAGAGTGCCATCAAGATTGCTCACAACCCAGTTCAGCACTCAAAGACAAAGCACATTCAGATTCGTCATCATTTTCTTCGTGACACATTCAGATGCGTCATCACTTTTACTGCACACCTATTGAGGAAACCAAGAATGAGCGCAAAGTACGCATTCAGAAGATAGAGAGGAGATGGGCAAGAGAATGGAGGGAGTACAGATATGTCACTCCTAAGTATATGAAGAAATTCGCACTCAATCCTCCATGCCCAAGAGCACCACTGGCACCTGGACAAACTGCTGATCCCACTAGCCTCAAGCGAGGTGAGGACTATCCTGATGAATGGGCCAAGCGCCAAGGCAAGTTGGCTAAGCAAGCCAAAGAAGCAGTGAGGAAATTCAATGAAGACTCTACTGCTGCTGCTGCCTCTGCTGAGGTCCTTGCTGTCAAGCCAAAGAAGGCTATGTCAAAGAAGCCTGCGCGCAAGCCAAGTGCTTCCTCAGCAATGCCCTCACGGCCAGAATCATCAAAGCCCTCACGGCAAATTCCTCATGCTGCTCCTATTCCTCCAAAGTCCTTAGCTCCTCCGCCAAAGACTTCAGCTGTTCTGACCAAATCCTCAGCACCTGTGCATCTCGCTTCGTGCCAAAGGACTGCCCGCATCTCCATTGCCTCAGGTGTCTCAGCTAGTTCCTCAGCTGCACCAAGTTCCTTAGCTGGCCCCTCACTGCTCAAGACAAAGGCCACTGCTGGACGAGGTCCACGCCCAAGTCCTCAAAAGAAGCAAGTCGCTTTCCAAGTGCCGTCTGATGAAGACGAAGCTGATGATGATGAACTTGCAGAAATCATCAGAGACAGGCAAGTCAGGGCCGCTAGAGCCAAAGGATCAGAGGTGCCACTGCTTTTGGATCCCAAGCTGATCCTCGACTACATTGATGATTGGCACAAGGACCCCAACACTCCCTTGCCTGACTTCAAGCTGACGCCTGGCCAGAGTCACATGCTGACCCACTTCATTCAAGAAGAAAAGTGAAAATTTGAGAAGGCCAGGCAGATCAAGAAAGCGCAGTACAAGACAGAGCGCTATCTGAAGAAAAACGTTGTCTCTATGACAATTGAAGAACTTGTCACTACTCAGACTGAGATTAAGAAACTCAGTGATGACTTTGAAGCATATCGTGCTGATTGGCTTGGAGCCAAGGTTCGTTTTGAGAAACTTGCGGATAACTTCACTTCCAATGTTGCAGCCCCAACGCAACAGGAAATTCCTCAGGCTGAAGCATCTGCTCAGCCTACTGAAGAAAATGCCAGCACCGCTGATGACAATCAGGCTGCTGAAGATAATGTGAGTTCCAGGGCTGATGACTGCATTCCAGCCGCTGAAGAAATTGCCAGGGCACCCACTAGTGGCGTGCCTGAAGAAACTGAAGAACTCAGGGCAACTGCATCAATTGTGCCTAAAGAAGATCAACCAGATTCCTCAGCTGCTCCTGCACCAACTTCACCTCCAATCCTTCCATCTGCATCAGATGTGAAGAAGACCCACGCTGCAGAGTGTGCTGCAGTGAAGAAAAGGAAAGCATCAGCTGCTTCAGATTCTTTAGATCCGAAGAAAACGAAGCCTATGACAAGCTCATTTGCAAATCCGATTGATGTTGTTCCCATCTCAACCAGGCCATCAAAGGACCTCGTTCCCTTTGATGAAGAATATGTGATCCCCGACGGATCTGATGATGAAACTCCTTCTGCTGCTTCGTCTGAACCAATCGATGAAGAAATTGAAGTGGATGATATCCCTTCAACACCTATCATCTCCTCGCCTATGCCTCAGTTCACAGCTGAAGAGGCTGGCGTTGAAGAAATGGAAGATGAAGATGTGGACATTGGCTGCTCCACACCTGTAATCAGTTATGAATTCTGGGAAAGTCAACATACAAACTCTCCAATGTTCACCCCTCTACAGCAAATTCCTCAGTCCCCCACACAAAATGTTCATATGGGCTCTGAAGAAACTCATCCCACTGCATCTGTGCATGAGGAAATTCCAGCCACTAGCGCTGAAGAAACTGCTGCTGCTGAACAACCAACGACGCAGACTGCCACTGAGGAGGAACCAGAAATTCCTCAGCCTGAAGAACCTGCGATTGAGATTCCTGAGGTCGTGATGCAACTCACTGACACTCCTCTGCCGAAGCCAAAGGACCCATTCTCACGCAAGCAAAAGTTCAAGGCGGATGATTTCTTCGGCGAGCACGTATTCTTCGAAGATTACAACCCATATGACTCTGCTCGCATTAGGAAGAGGCATTTTTGGACTGCTAGTCAAGCCAATTTCTATTCCTCAGTGATGTTCAACAAGGAGAAGATTTTCTACCATGAGCATATTCCTCACGTGGATATGGAATCTCTGTCGTGCTTCCCACCAGTCCTTAGTGTTCTTCACGACGCTGGGCTGCTCAACTTTTGCTCTGACATCTGTGGTTGGAATGAAGAACTGATTCTTCAATTCTATGCAACGCTGCACATCATCGGAGATGCTGAAGATGTGAATTCATGGGTGTTGGACTGGATGTCTGAAAACACTCACTACACTGCACCAGCCTCTGAATTGCTTCGTGCTCTACCACTCAGTCCTCCCCTTGAAGAAGCTCGCTGCATCTACAGTGAACCTAAGCTCACACATCATTACATGCAGGTGCTGATGAAACCTTTGAAGCCAGGTCACACACCAAGAACCAAATTCCTCGTGAAGGAATTGTTATACGTGCCCAGAACTGTCTATCATATTCTTACGAGGACAATCAGTACTATCAAAGGCCACGACTCATCTGATGGGGAAATTATTGGCATCATGAAGAATCTGGTATTCAACATCGTTCATGGCATTCTTGTCAATTATCACGATTTCTTCATGAGGACTATGGCCAATGTTGCACTGTCTCCGTTTGAGCTGAAGCCTTATGCACCTTGGATCATGAGATTCCTCAGGACAAGGTCTTCACTACAAAGCTGATTTCCAGAATCATCTCAGCTACTTGCCCCCAATTGAGGTCCTCAAGCAGACATATTCCTCAGTTGATGGAAAGGGCAAGGCACCAGCTGTAATTGATGAAGGCATTCGTCCATTGGATGGACAGTTTCACAAAGCTGCATCTTATTCCACCAATGATGACTCTGCCACACATGACTCTGCCAATGCACCCAAGTCCACTCCTCAAGCCACTGCTCCGCGCGTGATGACTGACCGTGAACTTCTACTTAGTCTTCACCAGAAGGTGGATCAAAATCACAAATGGGTTAAGCGTCAGTTTGGTTCACTTCTTCACAACATGACTGCCACACACAATGCAGTGAAGAAAAACCACCACTACCTCCATCAAGTCTTCGGTCGCACCTGGGCAATCCTGTCACATCTATATGGTGAAGAAGGTCTGAAGAACATGGGTCTCAAAGAAGATTTTGACTGGTCTGCACCTCCACCGAAGAAATTTAAGAAGGTCCGAGTTCCTTCTCTGGTGGCCAGCTGATTTTCTTCATCACGCGACACTGATGAACATGAAGATTTCGATGACACTGCGGCAGGCCCTACAGCAACCAACGACCCCAACAACGCTGGCGCTCCTTCATCAACATGATTATCTTCACGGGCGTTAGTCCTCATTTTCGATCCTTTTGGTCATTCGATGACAAAGGGGGAGAAATATGAGTTAGTCTTCAAGCGGGTCTACTATATGGGCGTTTTTTTGCTAAGTTACAACTCTCGTTCTTCTGAAACTTTATTGGATCGAGTTGTAATCTTAAACCCAATGGTGCTCTGATACTTTTGATGCACTGTGCTCTGATACTCTTGATGCACTATTCTGCATGCTTATTCCTCGTTAATATTATTGCATGCATGCTGAATTTCATCAGGCACCATATTTCATCATACATTTCAAATTCTTCATATTATATGTTAAATGCGTGTATGAATTACAAGATATAGGGGGAGATCTCCATGATTCAACTCTTCAAGTGTGCATTGCTTCAAAAGCAAATTCCTCACTATGCACATCTCCAGGGGGAGTTCTTCTATATCTTGCAATCAAATTCCTCAGTATCAGTATTTACACTTCATATGTTTATCCCCGTTGAAAACTTAACCTATATTGTCATCAATCACCAAAAAGGGGGAGATTGTAAGTGCATCTAGTGCCCCTTAGTGATTTTGGTGTATTGAAGACTTATAGGTTAAGGGACTAATGCGTGTGTGAGTGTACACAGGTCTATAAGTCTATGAGGAGTTTGATATTTACAGGAAAAGTCGACCCCTAAAAATGAATATCTTCGACTGAAGATTTTGGTATTTCTGAAGACTTTCATGAAGACTTTGAAAGTGAAGAAATTGGTCTGTCCGTGAAGAGTTGATATTCATGCGAGAAATATGAAGCTTGAAGACTTTCGTGTTCATAGTTTTGTTTTTCTCTTTCTTGAGTCATAGGAAACACCATACTGTTAAAGGGGGTCGAGGAAATACTAAGGAAAAATTTCCATGTGATGCTCAACTCAAAATCCTACACCTACCAATCCCTTCGAGTGAAGCCATTGGAAATCTCATACAGTTCAGTCAATTTCTTTAGTGACAGAGACGAAGTTCTTCTGGTCTCTGAGGAATTTGTCCTGACTGAGGAGTTAGGAATTCGCCAGTGCGGATTGCCTACACAGTGAGGAACATGATAGCCCTGAGGATTTTTCTACTCAAAATTCCGACCGTTGCTGTGCTATGTGCCAGCTGTCCCAAAATATCTATCCACCTAACGGTCATATCATTGAAGGGAATTTATGTCTTATCATGTCGGGCTGCTCCCTAGGCTATAAATAGCCACCCCCTACAACCACTAGCTGGTTGGCTGCTCCGAGAGAAACTGACACTTGTCATTTGAGAGCAACCCATCCTCCGAGGACTTTGAGCGAAAATAATCAAGTGAGAAAAAACCAAAAACCTAAAACCCAAACACCTACAAACCCCAAGTGATTGAGCATCACTGAAGAGATTGATCCTGAGTGGATCCGACGCTTGTTACCTTTGAAGACTGTGCTTCTTCCAGACGGCTAGGCGTCATGGTCTAGAGCATCCAAGAGGAATTGTGGATCGCTGAGTGACCAAGTTTGTGAAGGTTTGGAAGTCGCCTGAAGACTTACCACGAGTGATTGGACGAGGTCTGTGTGACCTTAGTTAAAGGAGAATATGGTGAGGACTGGGTTTCTTGGACTAAGTGTCCTTGACTAGGTGTCCAGGACTATGTGTCCTCGAGTTTAAATACTCAGCCGCTCCAACCAGACGTACAACTGAGACAACAGTTGGAACTGGTCTACCAAATCATTGTCTTCACCAAGCTTACTGGTTCAATTTCCTCAACTCTTCCATTTCCTCATAACTGTGTTGTATGTTTGTTCATATCTGTGTTTGAAGACTTTGACTGAAGACTTTCTCAATTTCCTCAGTTCAATTTCTTCAGTCTGTTTGTCTTCATCCTGTGTGATCCTGTGATTACGCTTCCTGTACTCTGTGCCTCTCTTCATTTCATCATGATGACTATGCTTGTATTCTGTTGTGTTTACTTTTGAGTACTTATTCCGCTGCTAGTAGTTCTTCGCTAAGGAATTTCCTCACCAGCAAATTCCTCAGTGAAGAATTTCATAAAAATCGCCTATTCACCCCCCTCTAGTCGATATAACGCACTTTCAGTAACATACCATCGACAAAGGGATCAACGTATGTTGTTATGCGGTTTGACCGATAAAGATCTTCGTAGAATATATAGGAGCCAATATGAGCATCCATGTTCCGCTAGTGGTTATTGACTGGAGACGAGTCTCGGTCATGTCTACATAGTTCTCGAACCCGTAGGGTCCGCACACTTAACGTTCGGTGATGATCGGTAATATGAGTTTATGTGTTTTGATGTACCGAAGGTAGTTAGGAGTCCCGGATATGATCACGAACATGATGAGGAGTCTCGAAATGGTTGAGAAATAAAGATCGATATATTGGATGACTATGTTTGAACTTCAGAAGGGTTCCGGGCAAGTTCGGACAAATAGCAGAGTACCGGGAGGTTACCGGAACCCCCCGGGGGAGTGTAATGGGCCTATTGGGCCTTTGTGGAGAAGAGGAGGGGCAGCCAGGGCAGGCCATGCACCCCCTCCCCCTCTAGTCTGAATTGGACAAGGAGGGGGGGTGCCCCCCTTTTCCTTCCCCCTCTCTCCTACTCCTACTCTTGGAAGGGTTGGAGTCCTACTCCCGGTGGGAGTAGGACTCCCCTTGGGGCGCGCCTAGGAGGGCCGGTCCCTCCCCCTCGTCCACTCCTTTATATACGGGGGAGGGGGGCACCCCATAGACACCTCGGTCATTGATCTTTTTGCCGTGTGCCGTGCCCCCCTCCACCATAATCCACCTCGGTCATATCGTAGCGGTGCTTAGGCGAAGCCCTGCGTCGGTAGCTTCATGAACACCGTCATCACGCCGTCGTGCTGACGGAACTCTCCCTCGAAGCTCTACTGGATCGTGAGTTTATGGGACGTCACCGAGCTGAACATGTGTGGATCGCGAAGGTGTCGTGCGTTCGGTACTAGGATCAGTCGATCATGAAGACGTACGACTACATCAACCGCGTTGTCATAACGCTTCCGCTTACGGTCTATGAGGGTACGTTGATGACACTCTCCCCTCTCGTTGCTATGAATCACTATGATCTTGGGTGTGTGTAGGAATTTTTTTGAAATTACTATGTTCCCCAACACCTCTTCCCATTGGTCATCCAAGTTATGGTCTGCTGATCATCAGTGTGAAGTGGACAGAAGCAAAGAACTGAGCCACAATCTCCGGGTCAAAGTTCATGTGGAACGCGAGTAACTCCTCAATGCCAAACTGCTCCACTAGGTCTAGAGGCTCACCAAAGTATGCCCGGTTACTCTCCTTCTTCATGTGATGCATGTAAATCCACTTCACTGACACATAGGTGTTCTTCTTGGCCTTGATCATATCGAGGAAGATGAGATTCTGCTGCTTGATCCAAAACAAATCATTGCCCCTTGTGAGCTCCCTAGGGTTGACGTAGGGGTTGATCTTCCTTCGAATCGGAAACTCCCCTTGAGGCATATCATCCATGCCAACAGTTGGCTCCTTGGTCTTGGTAGCTGTGGACTTGGTTCTGCGTTGTGGGGCACTGGATCCCTCTGGAGCCTCTTGGTTGCGAAGGCGCTTTGAGCTCGTGTCACGGCTGTGATTCGAGCGCCGGACATTGGAACCGGAGCCACCACCTATGACACACAACACAAGCACGAGAAAAGCGAGAAGGATTATTGCAAAGACTAAGGCCAAAACCAAATGAAACATGTAGGAATGAGATTGGGAAGACAAAACAACGTAATTTTTAACTGCATGGCAGTACCGGGCCAGGGTGCGGATGTAAAAGTTTACAGCCGTGCTCTAGCCGCGGTAGTACTGTGCCGGGGGGGGGGCACGGTAGTACCGCGCCTGGAGCGGAAGTAAAATTTTACTGCCGCGCCCCGGTGGTAGTACCGCTCCAGCGGAGCGGTAGTACTGCACGGGGCGGGTCTCGAGCGAGCGAGCGGTAGTACCGCTCCAGGAGGAGTGGTAGTACCGCACAGAATCAACTCGCGCAAGAAACACATCTACGGATCTAGAAACCTCCACAAAAGTGGATCGGTACTACCGTTGACCAAAACTACACTGTTGCATCACACCAATTAGCATATCTACTGCACTAGCACTCTCCTACAATATCCTCTTGCAAAGATTTAGCCAAAAATCACACGAACTAGACATGCATCTCCCCAAGACCTAGAAGCACAAGAACGAGGCAAAAAGGAGAGGGACTTGGGGAGATACCGGGGTCCATGGTAAGAGGGCGAGGTGGGGAACGATCCCACCGGTCGGAATGCGAGGAGAGCGGCCAGAGACAGAGATCCGGCGAGGTCCTCCGACGCCGTTCTTGGGCAGGAGGGAGAGAGAGATGAAGTGGGGAAAAGAGATGAATGGGTATGGGGGAGTTGGAACTCCCCATGCCCACTACTAACCCCCACGCGCTTGCGACTACGCGGTAGTACCGCCCGGGCGGAAGTACCGCACACAGGGTGGTAGTACCGCTCTTCCAGCGGCAGTAAAAATTTACTGCCGCGATGGAAGTGGTAGTACCGTGCCTGGGATGCAACTATGCACGCACAGGACAACCCATCTCCTGCGGTAGTACCGTGGCTTGCCACGGTAGTACCGTAAACCCAAGAAAGTGCATGTTTCAACAAAAACAAAAAAACACGGCCTTTGCGATGCAACCTTCAAGCAACCAGACACGCAAGAGAGCACACACATGAGGCAACTCATAAAAACAACCGTGGCTCATGAGACGGCAAAATACAACAAAGATCAAACACAAAACAAAACCTCTCAAACGGAGAGGGCGGTGGCCGGAGCCACCTATGTTTGAGTCAATTGGTATGGCACCACGAAGAATTATCCTTGGGCCCATGACTAAAACTCGTCTTTGAAGCACAAGTACCATCAAAAATAGCGAATGTGAAAGAGTTGATCAATTTATGCATAATGGGGGAGGGAGAGTTCATCGAGAGAACAACACTCCCTCTATGTCCATGCCTACACCTAAACAAGACATCAAGATGAGTATGGTGGGGTGTGCAAGGGTTCAAGCCACATTGCTCGAATCAATGATATTTAGCTCATGCCTTAACTCATGAAATCTTGCTTCATCCAAGGGCTTTGTGAAGATATCTGCAAGGTTATCATGAGTGTTGATATAGTTGAACTCGATCTCCCCTCGCCTAATGTGATCCCGAATGAAGTGATACCGAATCTCAATATGCTTCGTCTTGAAGTGTTGCACCGGGTTGAGAGAGATCTTGATGGCACTTTCATTGTCACACCAAAGAGGCACTTTGTC
Source organism: Triticum urartu (assembly GCF_056163025.1). Taxonomy (NCBI): domain Eukaryota; kingdom Viridiplantae; phylum Streptophyta; class Magnoliopsida; order Poales; family Poaceae; genus Triticum; species Triticum urartu. The sequence goes on along the minus strand of NC_141879.1, from coordinate 266,984,911 downwards.
ACAAATGACACAGTAATCCTTTAAAGTTTTCCTCATGCAAAGAAGTTGTGCACAAAAACTACTGGCAGCCACATACCCCGCTTCGGTGGATGAGAGAGATACACAACTTTGCTTCTTAGAAGACCAACTCACCAAGGAGAAACCAAGAAATTGGCACCCTCCGGAAGTTGACTTCATCTCCACTTTGTATCCCACCCAATCCAAGTCCGAAAAGCCCACAAGGTTGAAGTTAGCTCCTCTTGGGTACCAAGAGCCAAAGTTTGGGGTATGAGCCAAATATCGAAAGGTTCGCTTGACCGCCACATAGTGGCTTTCCTTAGGTGTGGCTTGAAACAATGCACAAATTCCCACACTCAACATGATATTCGGTCTAGATGCACAAAGGTAAAGCAAGGAGCCAATCATGGAGCGATATACCTTTTGATCCACCACTTTACCATTGGGATCTATGTCAAGTTGGCATTTGACGGGCATTGGAGTGCAAGCCAGCTTGACATCACTTAGCTTGAATCTCTTGAGCATGTCTTGAGTGTATTTGGCTTGGTTGATGAAGGTTCCTTCTCTTCTTTGCTTTATTTCGAACCCAAGAAAGAACTTCGACTCTCCCGTCATGGATATCTTGAACTTCAAGGTCATGAGAGCGGCAAACTCCTCATTGAAAGCTTTGTTAGGGGAACCAAAGATAATATTATCAACATATAGTTGCCATACAAACAACTACCTTTGACCTTCTTAGTAAAAATAGTGGGGTCAATTTTCCCAATTTCAAACCCATGATCTTGCAACAACTCGGTAAGGTGCTCATACCACGCACGTGGGGCTTGTTTAAGGCCATAGAGTGCCTTATCGAGTTGGTACACGTGATTGGGGAACTCGGGATTCTCAAACCCCGGGGGTTGTTTGACATACACCAACTCATTAATAGGACCATTAAGAAAAACACTCTTCACATCCATTTGTTGCAACTTGAAGTTATGATGAGAAGCATAAGCAATCAACAAACGAATAGACTCAAGGCGAGCAACGAGAGCGAAGGTTTCACCGTAGTCGATACCCTCGACTTGGGAGTAGACTTGTGCCACCAAACGAGCCTTGTTTCGAATGATAATCCCATGAGCATCTTGCTTTTTCTTGAATATCCACTTGGTTCCAATGACATTATGGTTCCCTGTTGGCCTTGGCATCAATCTCCAGACCTTGTTGTGCTCGAAGTATTTGATTTCTTCATACATGGCATTAAGCCAACCCGGATCCTCAAGCACCTCATGGACCTTTTGGGGATCAACAAAAGAAACAAACGCGTGACTTTCACAATAGTTTGCTAATTGTCTACGAGTACTTACCCCCTTTCTTAATCTTCCAAGCACATTCGTCATGAGATGATCTTTGGTAGTGAGCTTGGATGCAATCTTGGCGACACGATGCTCCAATTCCTCCTCAGGAGAGAGTTGAGGAGAGGTAACTTGATCATCTTGAGCATCGTCATGAGCTTGTTCTTGATCTTGAGCTTGCTCTTCATCTTGAACTTGCTCGGTGGTGAGAACTTGACCTTGGGCATCACTTGGTGGTTCACCACCATCTTGAGGTTGATCTTGCCCTTGATCTTGTTCATTTGGCTGAGGGCCTTCACTTTGTTCTTCGGAAGCGTGTGAGTCTTGGGTTAGTGATGGTTCTGTTGGCATTCTGGGAACGGGGGTCCCCAGACTTGCCTGCTTGCGGCCTGCGGCGTGGCTCAAAGGGGGGCCCAGCACGGCCCATCTTCATCAACACAGACCCAAGACCCTCGCGAGGGGCCAAGCCTCGCGGGGCGGACGACACGGAGCTTCCTCAGGCACGGCCTCACCAGGCTGGCTCGTGAGGAGGCGGAGAGATCAAGGCGGGGTACCTCACGAGGTGCCCGTGACGCAAGCCATGACGACCAAAGGCGCCAGGCGGGTGCCAGCCCGCGCAGTGTCCTCCTTTCCTCTTTGGTGCAAAGGGGGCAAGCACAGCCGCGGAGTACCGAGGCATCAGGAAAAGGTTGCCATTTCGGTGCAACAAGACCAAGACCAGGATGACTGCAAGACGGAGGTCATTGTGGAGCCCAAGACGGCGTCACCACCAGAGCTTTGTGCAGGCGAAGACTACTTTTGTCAGGATAGCTAGTACTAGCTGTCCCCCTTCAAATTAGCCCGCCATTGTTGGCTCCCTTCTCGCTCGATATTTGGGAAGAGGACCAGGGCCTCTATAAATAGGACTAGCCACCCCGAGAGGAGGGGGAGATGAAGAATTAGGGCATCAACAATCGGAGAGAGAGAGAGAAGGGTGACTGAACTCCTCCCAGCAGTTCATCGCCCCAGCCAAGAGTAGACCCTCGCGAGGCTGTTCTTCCTTGTATTGTTCATCATCATCAGCCCAAGAGGCAATCCACCACGCCACACACTGGAGTACGGTATTACACCACAACGGTGGCCCGAACCAGTATAAACCCTGTGTCTCTCGTGTTGTTCTTTCCATAGCTTAGATCTTAGCGAGGCGGAGCGGTGCAAGTAGGTAGGAGGCGAAATATCCGTGCGCACCCCAGTGTTCGAACCTCAAGGGTCTGCCGGAACCCGAAATCCGACATTTGGCGCGCCAGGTAGGGGTGCGCTGGAATTCATCTTCCACTACCCCGTTCTCCTCCGACCATCGCGCCCATGTCTGACGCTCGTCGGGCCCGCGCCGAGCGCCTGGCCGCTCTCGCTTCCCGCGTCGCCCAGACGGCCCCTGTCGGCGGGCGTACTCGCCGTTCCCCGTCACCTGCCGTCAACGCCGCCACCGGCCCGGCGGGGGACGAGCAGCAAGCATCGTCTCATCATCCGTCCGTGCGGCAAGATGGCCGCACCGCAACTCCCTCGCTCACCCCAGCTGGTTCTTCGTCCCGCGCGCTCCACGCACCCATGGAGGCTCGAGCTGCGCTCATCACGGCAAACGAGCTCCTGCGCTACCGTCCCGTCGACGACGTCTATGAAGAATGGCTCGACCGCGTCGCCGAGCTCGTCCGCGCCGCAGGGGGCTCTCCTGCGCCGTCCGTTCCGCTGCACCGCACCCCGCCCCGCACGGGCGACGAAGCTCCGGCGGCGCCCCGGCCGCCTCCTCCTCAAGAAGGCGCCATGGCTCCAAGGCGTGTGGCCCTTGGGCAGAACCCGCTCCGTCAGGTGCCAGCGCAGCAAGAGCAGAGCTGCCAGGAAATCCCTCGCCCGCAAGAAGCTGCCCGGGCACTCTCTGCTCCAGCACGTCGCGACCATGCTCCTGCTCCCGCACGTCAAGACCCAGCTGCAGCGCGTGGGGACATGCAAGACCAAGCTCTCCATCACCCAAGGTCTCCCGTGGCCACAGCAGGCTGCCGTGCCTTCACCACCGATCTGCTCTACATCGCGTGGCCCGGCAAGTTCAAGCCAGACCTGCCTCCTCGTTACGACGGCATGGCTGACCCCGTGGAGTTCCTCCAGCTCTACGAGCTGGGCATCGAAGCTGCCAACAGAGACGAGAACATCATGGCGAACTGGTTTCACATGGCACTCAAGGACGGGGCCCGCACCTGGCTCCTGAACCTGGCTCCAGGCACGATCTCCTCCTGGGACGAGATGCGCACCCGCTTCATCGCCAACTTCCAAGGTACTCGCGACCGGCCACCCGCCGTGAGCGACATGCGCCGCATCAAGCAACAACCCGGGGAGACCCTGCAAAAGTACATCCAGCGCTTCAACAACGCACGCCTCAAGATTCCCAAGGTGACTGAGGAGGCCATCATCTCAGCCTTCTCCGACGGCGTGCGCGATGTCAAGATGAAGGAGGAGCTGGCGATGCATGAAGACCTGTGCACTTCCTTGGAGCTGTTCAACTTGGCAACCAAGTGCGCCAGGGATGAGGAAGGGCGTCTCTCCCTCCTCGAGCTGCCTGCCGCAGACCCAGAAGAGAAGAAGCCCAAGGCCAAGGATGTGAAGCGCAAGGGGGCTGCCGTGCTCGCGGCAGAACCAGACACCAAGCGGGGCAGAGATCAGCCCGAACCTTCCAGGGGCAGCCGGTATTGTCTGTACCACGACCTCCACACCCACAACACCAACGAATGCCAAGAGCTCCGAGCCGTGCGGGAAGGAAGGATCGGCCGTCGCCCCGACCGCGGTGACCGGGCCTACAGTCGAGGAGGAGGAAGGAACGCAGGACGCTGGGAAGACCGTGGCCCGCGCCAAGGGTGGCGCGATCAACCTGGCGAGGATCGCTGGCAAGACCCGCCTCGCAAGGGAGACTGGAGGGATCAGCCTCACGAGGATCGCCCGCAAGGCAACGCAGGCCTCCCTCCCCTGCCGCCGCAGCCAAGGAGAAACGAGGACCGCCACCAAGACGAGGGAGCTGGGGGCTTCCAGGAGCCGCGCGCGATCGCCTACATCCTGGGCGGGGCTCAGGCCCCTGCCTCTCAACGCATCTTCAAGCAGTTCGCCCGCGAAGTGAATACAGTCCTCCCCAGGCTTGAAGCCACGCGCCCTCTCAGGTGGTCGGCGTGCGCCATCACGTTCGACTCAGCAGATCAGCTCAAGTGTGCGGCTACAGCCGGATTCCTCGCAATGCTTTGTTCCCCAATCATCAGCAACGTGGTGGTCACCAGGACCCTCATCGATGGCGGGGCAGGGCTCAACGTCCTATCCGTGGAAACATTCAACAATCTCCAAGTGCCCTACAGCCAGCTTCAGCCAACCAAGCCTTTCTCCGGAATCACCGACGGCTCCACGGTCCCAATTGGGCAGGTCCGCCTCCCTGTCACCTTCGGGGCACGCGACAACTACCGCACCGAGCTCATCGACTTCGACGTCGCTCACATTCGCCTGCCGTACAATGCCATCCTTGGGTACCCAGCGCTGCCAAGTTCATGGCCATAACTCACCACGGCTACAATGTCCTCAAGATGCCAGGAAGTGGCGGAGTCATCACGGTGCCCTGTGAAGATAAGGACACGGTGTGTTCCCTGGAACGAGCCTTTCAGGCCGCGTCACTGGAAGACCCGGATCGCGGAAGCAGGAGCCTTCCCGAGACCGCCCCCAAGAAGAAGAAGACATTATCCGGCCCGGCCCCTCAGGAGGCAGGCCCCTCTGGGCCCGTGCCTGCCCAGGGGGAACCTCCTTCCATCGCATAGGAAAGCACGCCCGACGCCCTCCTCAGGCAGGGCTCGGGGGCTCTCCCCTGGAGGGCCACCGACCTGGCTAGGGTCACGAGGGTGGCGCTTGGGCACCACATGGAGGCGTGTTTCGAAGCACATTTCCCTCAAGGAGTAAGGAAAGGAGAGCCAGACCCTCAGGAGTTCGTCAGCAAGGCCATTCAGGAGCTACAGGAGTCAAGGGTCATGAAAGGCGGCCGCCGTCTACCAGCAGTGGCTCCCCATCCAGGCGAGGATGGTGGGCTGCGCGTCTGCATCGATATACCAGGGCTCAACCGAGTCGCCTCTCTGGAGCGCCTCTGGCCCTCACGAGTGGGGCGCTGCGGAGGTCCACCCCATAGCTACGTTCGCATGCCTTACGGCTTGCCGAGCGCGGCTGCCACGTACTAGCGCCTCATGAGGGGCATCATGGAGGCACAAGAGGCCAGGCGTTCCGCAGCCCTGGCAGAGATGGAGATGGTCCGCGGGGAGCCGCCAGCACCTCCGGAGCCTCCCGAGGCCCCCGGGCCTGGGGGCTCGTGAGGATCGGCTTCCGCAGCCCACCGAGTCTGCCATACCAACACCCCTTCGTCCTCAATGTCATCAGGTGACATCTTTCAAGTTTCACTTCTAGCTGGGAGCGCCCCCCAGGGATGTATTATTCCCAGGCCGCGTGGGTCCGTCCCTGCGGCATGTATCCCTTTTATTTCATGTTGTTAGCTTACCTTGTTGGGGGCGCCCCTCGGGCTGCATCATCCCCAAGTCACTCGGGCCAGACCCAGCGGCATGTATCTCATTTGCATTTATTTCCAGTTATGTGTTATACCCACCATGCTTGATTATTTGATGCCGGTCCACGGCACCTCTTCTTCTCCATGCCGACCACTTGCATGTTAAAGGGGGGGGGGGGGTACCTGAGCATCGCAACTCAGGGCTCTTACTGGCTCTCCAGCCCTCACCCTCTGGCCTTGTCCACGGCATCGTGACCTGGCATACCAGCGACGGCTGAGACCAGCTCGAGGGCCGGGACCCGAGGACGTAGAGTGCCGGCATCTAACCAAATTTGCAGGGACACATCACAAGATAAGGCCCAGTGCCAGGCGCAACCCGCCTAGAGGTAGGGCCCCATGAGTCCCGCGCTGGCCCACGGGTGCCTAGATACACCTCGCTAGGCCCTACCGTGCCAGCCACGTGTCAGGGCGGGGCTGTACACGCCCCGGGGGCTCCTCCCGGAGGGGGGCCCCCTCCCACGTACCAGTGGAAGCACCATGCTCCGCGCTGGCTGACGACACTACCGAGGAGCGGCTATGCCCGTACACATACAAAAGCGCTATGCTCCGCGCTGGTGATAAACAATTGAGGGTGGCCCCCGGGCCGCATCAACCTTAGGGAGCCCAGAGCTCGGTGTCTAGCCTCATCGTAACGCCTCCCCTCGGGAGTGCCGCGCGAGGGGACTGGGCACGGGGGCTGCGCCTGGGTCACGCCCAGACGCACGCCGCCCAGCCAGCCACCCCCCGGGCCTGGTTCGTCGCGCGTCTCTCCCCGAGCGGAGCCAAGGTACGAAGGCTGTTTGAGCGTCAAGGGGGACTCCTGAGCATCGCGACTCAGGAGCCTAACTGGTCGCGTAGCCCCTCACTCCTTGGCCCCGTCCTGGTTTCCAGTCGGGACTAATGCTGGGTGAGGTATGCGCGGGGCCGGGCTCTGCTGACGTAGAACGGTAGATCCACCCACATCACACCTCCCTACTTGCTGTTCGTGCGCCAAGGGGGACTCCTGAGCATCGCGACTCAGGAGCCTAACTTGTCACGTAGCCCCTCACTTCTTGGCCCCGTCCTGGTTTCCGTTCGGGACTAACGCTGGGTGAGGTATGCACGGGGCCGGGCTCTGCTGGCGTAGAACATAAGCAAGTAGGAAGGAAAAGTGCAAATTTCAAGGAATTCAAAAGCAAATATCACAGTCCACACTGTTGTCTCAATGCCAAACGCAAGTTTAAACGCCTCCCTGAGGCATGATACATGTGCAGGAATTAAAGGCAGGACAGGAGCCACAACGGAGTCACTTGTCGGCGGTGGAGCAGCGCGGAGTGGGTTCGCCTCATGGAGCAGTGGGGTCGGCAGCGCCTTGCTTCGGCTTGGTGCTGAAGGCCAGGAACTTCCCCAGCAGAGCCTCCGCGCGATCCTTCACGGCCTCGGCAGCGGCAGCGGCATGCTCGCCGCTTACTGGCTCCAGCAGGACGTCAAGGTCGACGTCGGGATCGCGAAGGTAGATGTGGGTGAGGACCCGCGTCAGCGCTGCAGAAGACAGGACACGCGCCTCGGCCTCGGCCGTGGGGCCAAGGCCAAGGGCGACATCTTCAAGAGCGCGAACCAGGAAGGGAAGCAGCTTGGCGGGGCCGTCCTCGGCGCCGGCCAGCGGGCTCTCCAGGCCGCTGTCGTAAAGCGTCCTCAGTGAGGAGCGAGCCTTCGCCTCCATCTCCGTGAAGGCCACGCGTTCCTCAGCAAGAACCAGGGCCTTGTCGTCCAGCTCGGCCATCCTCGTCCCCAACTCCTGCTCCAGCGCGCCTAGGCGGTCGCGGCGCTTCTTGAGCTTGACCTCCCTCTCCTTGACGGCCGTCTCGCGAGCCTTCACGCCCTCTTCCTGCTCTTGGCAAAGGCGGGCCTCTTTCGCGAGCTGGTCCCGCAGGCCTTGCAACTCATCCTCTAGCGCCTTGCAGCGACCACGGACGTCGACCACCTCCCCCAGGGCTGCGTCACGAGCATCCTTTGCCTCAAGGACGGCCTGCTTCTCCTCATCGCAAGCCGTCGAGGCCTGGACTAGCGCCGCCTGAATCGAAGCGTCAGAGCGAACCCATCCTGAAGCCAGCTCCAAGCGCCCGGCCACCAAGCGAGGGCCTGTGCCAAGAAGATCCTGCCGCAGTCGGTCCAGCTCAGCAACAACACGATCCAGAATGGCAGAAGGAGTCGGAGAGACAGCAGCCGGTGGAGTGGAGGAGAAGGCGGCTGCGCGGCCACAACATCCTGAGGCGGAGTCTGCTGCGCCCCAACGGCTGTAGTGGCGGCGGCAGGCAAGGACACCTCAGGAATCACTTGGGCCATGGGGGCCGAGCTCGCCCCAGCCGGCTCAGCCAGGCCTCGCAAGGACGACCGGGCAGGAGGAGCCCGTGCGTCGCGATCACCCTCCTTCGCGGGCAGAGGTGCTACCACGGATGGAACCTCACGAGCTCCCTTCGGCTTCTTTGCTGCGGGCGCCAGCCTATCCAAAAGATGCGAACGTCAAGCCCCAGAAGCAGAACAAGAAATAAAGACAAGAATCAAACGCTTACGGGTCGTCGCCAGTGAGCTCGAGCGGCCTCCGGCCAAATTTGAAGCCTGAAAGCCGGCTGGAAGGGTCAACCTCGGGAAACTTGGAGGCGGAAGGTGCGTCTGCGGTCCGCCTCGGGGCCGGGGCAGACCCGCGGGAGATTAGCCCGGTCCTGTCCTTCTTCGGGATCGGGGGCAAGCTCCCGCCGTCCTGCTCGTCGTCATCCTCGTCGTCATCACTCGGAGAGAGGCGGAGAACGCGGGACCTGCGACGGGGGAGGGGAGCCCTCGACTCTCCGTCAGTCGCTTCGGAGTCACGCCCTTTTTCCCGCTCCCCTCCTTCCTCCTCTTCGCTGGAGTCGTCGGAGGGCACGTCCACCAGTTCCTCGGGAGTTTCCATGGGCACGGGCCCATCCCCGTTGAAGACGGGCATGGACTCCACTACCTGCTCCCAGTCATCGCGGAGGAACAAGGGAGTAGGAGCGCCCTCCAACCTCGCCCCATCGCCCCCGACCAGAGATTGGAGGACCGCAGCCATATCTCCGTCGGCCAAGGCCGCGGGGTTTGGATGGGGCCTCCACATCGGAAGTGAGTACTGCCGAAGCGGAGCCAGCTGGTGCTCCAGGAATTCCCTCAGCAGCGATGCGCCGGTCAGCATCGTCGCCACCATGTTGGCCGGCCTCAGATCCGCGTCCATCTTCTCCAACACCAGCTTCGCACGGGGGTCCGCGAGCTTCGCTTGACCCCAATCGCTGGAGCTCGTGGGCTGCTCCATGGGCAAGATCAGCCGAGGGTGGATGCGCCCAGCATCCGCCAAGACCCACTTGCTCCTGAAGCCCTCAATCCTTTTCCCGGGGTTTGAAATGGCAATGGCGCCACCGTACGCGATGAAGCTCGCGCACGCGGAAGCTGGACCGCGAGAGGTCCGGAGGTAGAAGTAGTGGCGCAGCAAGGCCACTGAGGGCTGCACCCCTACATGAGCCTCGCAGTAATAGGCAAAGATTGCCAGGAGAAGGACGGAGTTGGGGTGGAGATGCAGAGCCTGTAGCCTGTAATGGCGGAGGACAGAGAAGAAGAACTCGGAGAAGGGAGGCACCAGGCCAGCAGCAATGGCGCTTACGAAGAACGGATAGAAGGTGCTCCCTTGACCCTCAGGGGTGGCGGAGCCGGCGTTGAAGACCTTCGCCCCGTCGATGCCCCGCGCCGCCGCCATCCGGCGCAACCGGGCGAGGCTCGCCTTCGACACGTTTGGCGAGTCCAGGGCAGACGAGTACCAAGCTACGGCTGGGGGCTGACGAGGCGCCATGGCTTCCTAGGTCTCACGGTTAGAGTAGATCTGGAAATTTTGGAGGAATGAAGGAGAGGCGCAAGAATGGGGATCTGAGCAGCAACCAGAGAAAGCGAAAAGCAAATCCTAGGCAGATGCCGCTCCTTTATCAACTCGCGCGGTTGCTAAGGCGCCCACGTCCAATCAACCGCCACGCGGCGCCCAAGGCCGCAGGCTGTTAGGGCCTGCGGCGCTTCGCTCTTGCCCTTCCGCCTCCCTGCACGGCCAAGTCCGGGCGCGCCTCGGGCCCGGGGGCTACTGTCGGCGTTCTGGGAACGGGGGTCCCCAGACTTGCCTGCCTGCGGCCTGCGGCGTGGCTCAAAGGGGGGCCCAGCACGGCCCATCTTCATCAACACAGACCCAAGACCCTCGCGAGGGGCCAAGCCTCACGGGGAGGACGACACGGAGCTTCCTCAGGCACGGCCTCACCAGGCTGGCTCACGAGGAGGCGGAGAGATCAAGGCGGGGTACCTCACGAGGTGTCCGTGACGCAAGCCATGACGACCAAAGGCGCCAGGCGGGTGCCAGCCCGCGCAGTGTCCTCCTTTCCTCTTTGGTGCAAAGGGGGCAAGCACAGCCGCGGAGTACCGAGGCATCAGGCAAAGGTTGCCATTTCGGTGCAACAAGACCAAGACCAGGATGACTGCAAGACGGAGGTCATTGTGGAGCCCAAGACGGCGTCACCACCAGAGCTTTGTGCAGGCGAAGACTACTTTTGTCAGGATAGCTAGTACTAGCTGTCCCCCTTCAAATTAGCCCTCCATTGTTGGCTCCCTTCCCGCTTGATATTTGGGAAGTGGACCAGGGCCTCTATAAATAGGACTAGCCACCCCTAGAGGAGGGGGAGATGAAGAACTAGGGCATCAACAATCGGATAGAGAGAGAGAAGGGTGACTGAACTCCTCGCAGCAGTTCATCGCCCCAGCCAAGAGCAGACCCTCGCGAGGCTGTTCTTCTTTGTATTGTTCATCATCATCAGCCCAAGAGGCAATCCACCATGCCACACACTGGAGTAGGGTATTACACCACAACGGTGGCCCGAACCAGTATAAACCCTGTGTCTCTCGTGTTGTTCTTTCCATAACTTAGATCTTAGTGAGGCGGAGGGGTGCAGGTAGGTAGGAGGCGAAATCTCCGCGCGCACCCCAGTGTTCGAACCTCAAGGGTCTGCCTGAACCCGAAATCCGACAGGTTCCACTTGAGTGGAACATTGTCCTTCTCCTTCGGCCACAAGGGATTCCTCAATGGGTAGGATATGACCAACACCCATTCTTCTTATGGCTTGGGGAGGAATTTCATCACCTACATCACAAGTACCACTTTGCTCCACTTGGGATCCATTATTCTCATCAAACTCCACGTTACACGTCTCCTCAATGAGTCTGGTGGACTTGTTGAGGACACGGTAAGCATGAGATTTGTAGCATAACCAACAAATATGCCCTCATGAGCTCTAGCCTCAAATTTAGAGAAACGAACACCTTTCTTGAGAATGAAACACTTACACTCGAATACCCAAAAGTACTTGAGGTTGGGCTTGTTGCTGCTGAGTATGTCATATGGAGTCTTGTTCAAGCCTTTCAGGAGATAGAGCAGATTGGATGCATGACAAGCGGTGGTGATGGCTTGGGCCCAAAAGTTGTATGGAGACTTGAACTCCGCCATCATGGTCCTTGCCACATCCATCAATGTCCGGTTCCTCCTCTCCACTACACCATTTTGTTGACGAGTTTAAGGTGCGGAATATTGATACTTGATCCCCTCATCACTAAGAAACTCATCCAAGGTGTAGTTCTTGAACTCGGTGCCATTGTCACTTCTTATCATAAAGATCTTTGCATTGTGTTGACGTTGAGCTTCATTTGAAAAGTCGATGACGGTTTGTTGGGTCTCACTCTTCCTCTTGAATAAATATACTCAAGTGTATCTTGAATAATCATCAACAGTCACCAAGCAATACTTTCTACCCCCAAGACTATCAAAGGATGTAGGTCCAAAGAGATCCAAGTGAAGGAGCTCCAAGGGCCTCTTCGAGTAGATGATAGTCGTGGGAGGGTGAGCCTTCTCATGTAGCTTTCCTTCGATACAAGCACTGCAAGCACGATCTTTGGCAAAACTAACATTTGTTAGTCCACAGACATGGTCCCCCTTGAGAAGACTTTGCAAAGATCTCATATTGACATTGGCTAAACGGTGATGCCAAAGCCATCCCACGTCAACTTTAGCCATTAGGCATGCCGCGGTCTGCTACCTCTTAAGCATGCGTTGGTTTTCCCTTGAAGAGGAAAGGGTGATGCAGCAAAGTAGCGTACGTATTTCCCTTAGTTTTTGAGAACCAAGGTATCAATCCAGTAGGAGGTAACACACAAGTCCCTAGTACCAGCACAAACAAACAAGAACCTCGCAACCAACGCGATAAAGTGGTTGTCAATCCCTTCGCGGTCACTTACGAAAGTGAGATCTGATAGAGATAATAAGATAAATATTTTTGGTATTTTTATTGTATAGATTGGAAAATAAAGACTGCAAAATAAACAATCGTAGAAATAGCAAGTAGACAGGAAAATAATATGATGGAAAATAGACCTGGGGCCATAGGTTTCACTAGTTGCTTCTCTCAAGATAGCAAATTCTATGGTGGGTGAACAAATTACTGTCGAGCAATTGATAGAAAAGCGCATAGTTATGAGAATATCTAGGCATGATCATGTATATAGGCATCACGTCTACGACAAGTAGGCCGAAACGATTCTGCATCTACTACTATTACTCCACTCATTGACCGCTATCCAACATGCATCTAGAGTATTAAGTTCATAAGAACAGAGTAACACATTAGGCAACATGACATGATGTAGAGGGATTGTCGGAGTAAATAGCCATGGGTAGCCTAGCCGGCTTCCCCTGGCCCTTCTCAAAAAATTACGAGCCCGCCCGGCTCTCAAGAATCCAAGACATGGGGCCGCCTTCCCCTTGCTGACTGTCACCCAGGCCGGCTTTCGGAAGGCGGTCCGACTTTAGCCCTCATGAGAAGGCCGACTCCAAGAAGCCGGCCATGAGAAGGCCGACTCCAAGAAGCCGGCCATGAGAAGGCCGACTCCAAGAAGCCGGCTCCCATAAAGCGGTCGAGACCGTACCCTCAAAGTTTGCGCCCACCTAATGGCGGTGTGATGGGGCGTGGCTACAGTGAAGCCTGCCACTCCCGAATCCCGGAGCACGCCTGGCACAGTGCGCCGTACGGAGTAGGCATGACCCGTCCGGCGCAGCACTGTTGCCATGTTGACTTTGGTGTCACCCACGACGGGCCGCCGGCGTGGCCCACAGATGGTGGGCCCCTTTGAGCAGAGAGATGCCCGAAGGCGGCCACGCCTCCAACCGGTCGGCCCAAGACAGAGCCGGCTCCCCGCAGCCGGCTTGCCACCTCCCTCGAAGAAGACGCCCCATTAAGGAGACAAGACGCGGTGAGGCTACAGCGATCGCCTGACAGGCAGCGGTACTGTAGCCGCGTTTACCACGACGAAGCCCACGTCAACAAGATGGAGCCACAGTAACCAGCCGCCGACCAGGCCCTGGACAGTGGGGCCTGCCTATCGACCAAGGGGCCGGCAGCCAGCGGGACCCACCAGTCTGCGGCCCCCAGCAGCCGGCGCAGAAGCCGGCGAGCGCAGTCACAGACGGCCGGGCCCCACGCCCAGTCGGATTACCATTGTACCCCCGGGGGGTAGGCCTATATAACCCCCCCGGGGCACCCATGCAAAGGGTTGGACCCCCTGCTAGTTCTAGACACCACACAAGGAGAAGACGCAGGCTAGCTGTGCCCTTCTTCCTCCTCCCACCAAACAGCTCAAGGAGCGTTGTGTAGCTACTTGATTCATCTAGTGAACATGCGGAGACCCCGCAGAGCAGTAGTAGGGGTGTTATCTCCACGGAGAGCCCCGAAGCTGGGTAAGATCCGCCGGCGTGCATGTCTTCGCCTTATCCCGTTTCCAGGCACCGGCGATGTCTTACTGGCTCCCACAATGATAAGCCACCAGTTGGCATATGTCGCACCTACCACCCGACATTTGGCGCCCACCGTGGGGTTTCCGGTGCACCATCGTCCGGAGACCTATTCTGGACGGGAACCCTATTCCTCCCCCGCGAGCGTAGCCAGCCCGGCACGCCCGATGGCGCTTCCCACGACGCGCTGCAAGGCGTCGCCAGCATCTGCGCGGCGAGCAGCCTCGCCGACCTCCTCGATGAAACCCTCATCTCCGACGAGCTCGCCTCCGATGCGGGCACCGACCACCTCGCCAACCTTCTCGGTCAGCTCCATGTCTCCAGCGAGCCCGCTGCGGACCTGGAGTCGGTTAGCTCCACCGATCCGATGCCTGTCGACTCCGACACGGCCTCGTTCGACACCTTCCCCACCAACGTCACGATCTACAACGAACCGCTTCCTCGAGCCGACGGCTGCGACGCTGCCACCACTGAAGTGATGGTTGTCGGCCACGGCGGCCCGGCCGACGAGAGCGCCCACGACGCCCCGCACGCGGCGGCCCACGACTTGTTCACCCCCCTCCCGGCTAATGCCGACGACGAAGCGCGGGAGGCACGCCGCCTCGCCCTCCTCGCAGAGGGCCGGAGGATGGCTTCCGTAAGACGCCTCACTGAGGCCTATCAGCGCGAAGCTGACCGCGCCGCCTTCGGCACGCCGGCCCCGTGCCGGCCAAGGCGGGCCGGCCTTGTCAAGCAACGCGGCGCTGTCATCGCCGACACGCTGGGAGTCGACCGCCCGGTCTATGCCACTCCGCTCGAGAACTTGTGTGCCGCCCAGGCGGCCGTAGACGAGTTGGACGGCTTGGAGGCCGAAGACCTCCCCCACATGACCCGGCGCATCCAGCAACTGATTGACGCAGCCGCACAGCGACATGAAGCAGATGCCCACGCGGGAAGCCCTCCCCCGCGCCGAGATCACGGTGCGACGTCCCAGACGCCGGCTACGAGCGACACCCGCGCGCGGCGCGAGAAAGAGCCGGCTGCCAGCCGTAGCCGGACCCGAATCTCCATCGAGCGAGACGCGGACGGCCATCCCCGAGCCATGGAATGGCGGGGCAACCCGCCTCTGCCTCGACCCCGTGGAGAGAGATATCCCACCCCGCCGCCAGTGGCGCACCCGACTCTCGGCAGCCGACTGGGTCACCGCAAAGGAGTTGGCGAGAACGACGCCCGCCATCGGATCGACCGCCTGGCGCGATCCCTGGCGTTGGAAGAAGAAGACGATGTCGGCCTGCCTTGTTTCGGCCCCCGCATCCGCGACGAGCCCTTCCCCAAAGGGTTCTCGCTCCCAAGAGACACGCCCAAGTACAACGGCTCCGTAAAGCCGGAAGATTGGCTGATCGACTACTCCACGGCGGTCAGCATAGCCAACGGCAACCGGCGTATTGCCGTGAAGTACGTGCCCCTCATGCTGCAAGGCACGACGGGAACCTGGCTCAACAGCCTCAAGCCTCTCAGCATCAACAGCTGGCTAGATTTCAGCGAAGCTTTCATCCGCAACTTCACCAGCACCTACAAGCGGGCTCCCAAGCCCAAACAGCTCTCCTTGTGCGTACAAGGCCCCGCCGAGTCCACTCGTGATTACCTCACGCGTTGGGCCGAGCTCCGCAATTCTTGCGAGGGGGTGCACGAGGTGCAAGCCATCGAGTACTTCACAGCCGGATGCCGAGAAGGCACCCTCCTGAAGCACAAGCTCCTCTGCGACGAGCCGGCTACCCTCGACGAGCTTCTGGACATAGCAGACAAGTACGCCACCGCCGACTCCTCGATGAAGACCGAGCTTCGGGTAGACGCGTCCGGAAAGGTACTCAACCCGGCGCCCAAGACGCCGGCTGGGGATTCCGGCCGATACCCCCACTCGAACGACCACAAGCGCAAGGGCCCCGCGCCGCCTCCCGCCAGTCGGCAGGTGGCCACAGTCAAAGACGCGCCGCCTGAAGAGCGTCCGGCGCCCAAGAAACCCAAGGGCGGCAGGCCGGCTTGGCAGCCGGCTTTCTCCTACGAGCAAACTCTCGACGCCCCGTGGAAATTCCACAGCGGCGCGAAGCCGTCCAACCACACAACCCGGAAGTGCCATTGGCTCACCCGAATCTCTAAGGGCGAGGGGCTCGTGCCGCCTCCGCCTGCCGGCCTGCCGCCTCCGGCCCCGCCGCCTCCGGCCGCTCGGCCCGCAGTCGGAGCCGTGCACGACGAGTTCCCCGACGAGCAAGCAACCTACATCGTCTTCACCAGCCAGCCCGAAGACCGGTGCAGTAGGCGCCGAGAGCACCAGGAAGTCAGCGTGGTCGCTGCCAACCCTGCCGGACACATGCATTGGTCAGAAAAGCCCATCAGCTGGAGCTGGGCCGACCATCCAGAGGTGATGTCGTCTCCCGGCTCTTACGCTTTGGTCCTGGAAGCTACCCTTGCAACGGACAGACGCGCCGCCCGTTTCTCCCGTGTGTTGATAGACGGCGGGAGCAGCATCAACATCCTGTACCGTGACGCCCTGGAGAAGCTAAACGTCAAGACGAAGCAGCTCACGCCTACTCGGACAGTGTTTCATGGCATCGTACCCGGCTTATCCTGCGCCCCCATTGGCAAGATCAAGATCGATGTACTTTTTGGGGACAAGGAGCATTTCCGCCGGGAAGCGATCTGGTTTGAAGTGGTGGACCTGGAGAGCCCTTACCATGCATTGCTTGGCCGACCTGCCTTGGACAAATTCATGGCAGTTCCCCACTATGCATACCTCAAGATGAAGATACCAAGCACCAAAGGCGTCATCACCATAGCCGGTGATTACAAGAAGTCCTCTGAGTGCGCAGCAGCCAGCAGCCGGCTAGCCGAGTCCCTTGTGATTGCCGAAGAGAAGAAGATGCTGGACCGAGTCGTGGCCATAGCCGGCAAGCAGGCGGCCGTGTCCCCCGACCCCAAGGAGCATGATGGCAGCCGGCTTCATTATGGAAGTTTTCTTTCCAGAGTGGCTCGCCAACCCGGTCCTCGTGCTGAAGAAGAACAACAAGTGGCGCATGTGCATAGACTACACAAGTCTCAACAAGGCCTGCCCCAAAGATCCCTTTGCCCTGCCAAGGATTGACCAAGTGATAGACTCCACAGCCGGATGCGAGCTGTTGAGTTTCTTGGATGCTTACTCCGGATATCACCAGATAAAGCTGGATCCGGATGACCGTCTGAAGACCGACTTCATCACGCCATTTGGAGCCTTCTGCTACCTGACTATGACATTTGGCTTGAGAAATGTCGGTGCCACTTTTCAGCGTTGCATGTAGAAGTGCCTCCTCAAGCAACTCGGCAGAAACGCTCACGTTTATGTGGACGACATCGTGGTGAAGACGGAGAAGCGCGGCACCTTGTTGGGAGACCTCAAGGAAACGTTTGAGAACTTACGCCGGTTCCAAATCAAGCTCAACCCCGAGAAATGCGTGTTCGGAGTGCCAGCCGGCCAGCTCCTAGGCTTCCTGGTCTCCAAACGCGCCATCGAATGCAACCCGGTGAAGATCAAGGCCATCGAGAGAATGGCGATCCCCACCAAGCTTCGAGACATTCAGAAGTTCACCGGGTGCTTGGCCTCCTTGAACCACTTCATCAGCCGGCTCGGAGAGAAAGCTCTCCCCCTCTACCGCCTCATGAAGAAGAGCACTCACTTCGAGTGGAACGATCAGGCCGACCAAGCTTTTCACGAGCTGAAGAAGATGCTGGCCACGCCGCCGTTCTGGCGGCGCCGACTGAGAAAGAGCCCATGCTTCTCTACATCGCCGCAACCAGCCGGGTGGTTAGCACCGTCATCGTAGTCCAACGCCCAGAAGAAGGCCGAGCCCAGCCGGTCCAGAGGCCGGTGTATTATCTGAGCGAGGTGCTGTCCGCCTCAAAGCAGAACTACCCGCACTACCACATGACGTGTTACGGTGTGTACTTCACCGCCAAGAAGCTGAAGCCCTACTTTCAAGAGCACCCCGTCACGGTCGTATGCACCGCCCCGCTGGCCGAGATCATAGGCAGCCGGGACGCATCCGGCCGGGTGGCGAAATGGGCCATCGAGCTGGCCCCTTACACGATCTTCTACCAGCCCCGCACCGCCATCAAGTCCCAAGCACTGGCCGACTTCCTCGTCGACTGGGCCGAGACCCAGTACCTGCCGCCGGCTCCCGACTCCACCCATTGGCGCATGCACTTCGACGGGTCCAAGATGTGCACCGGCTTGGGAGCCGGCGTCGTCCTTACCTCTCCCAAAGGCGACAAGCTCAGATACACGCTACAGATCCACTTTGCCACCTCCAACAACGTGGCCGAGTACGAGGCGCTCATACATGGGCTCCGGCTTGCCAAAGAACTTGGCATTCGCCGGATCCTATGTTATGGCGACTCGGACCTGGTGGTCCAGCAATCATCCGGCGACTGGGACACCAAGGACGCAAATATGGCGAGCTACCGCTTCTTGGTCCAACAACTCAGCAGATACTTTGAAGGATGCGAGTTCCTCCACGTACCGCGAGCCGACAACGAGCCAGCCGATGCCCTGGCTCGAATAGGCTCTACTCGGCAAGCAATTCCAACCGGCGTCGCTCTACAACGCCTCCTCAAGCCATCTATCAAGCCGTCTCCAGAGTCCGACTCCATCTTCGTGCCGCCTGACCCCGATGCGGCCGGGTCCGGCTCGAAGAACCAAGCAGCCGAGACTCCCACAGCCGGCTTGGGGACTTCGGCAACCGGCTCGGGGACTGCCACACCCGGCTCGGGGACTTCGGCAACCGGCTCGGGGACTGCCACACCCGGCTCGGGGACTTCGGCAACCGGCTCGGTGACTGCCACGACCGGCTCGGGGTCTGCAGTAGCCGGCCCGGGGACTGCACCAGCACAACAGCCGGCGGCCGACTCCAGCATCTCACCACCCAGCCCGCCCAACCTGGTGGCAGTAGCCACATTGGCAGTAGAAGAAGTCGCGGCTCCATCATGGGCTCAGTCCATCCTCAACTTCCTAATAAACCAAGACCTGCCGGCTCACGAAACAGAAGCAAGACAAGTCCAACGTCGAGCCGGAGCATACACAATCGTCAACAGAGAGCTCGTCAAGCGCAGTGTTACTGGAGTCCTCCAATGGTGCGTCGAGCAAGAGAAGGGCATTGCAATCCTCAGAGACATTCACCAAGGAGAATGCGGCCACCATGCGGCCTCAAGATCACTTGTCGCCAAAGCCTTCCGCCATGGTTTCTTCTGGCCGACTGCTTTGGATAACGCCAAAGAATTAGTCAAGCATTGCAAGGGATGCCAACTCTTCAGTTCCAAGCAACACATGCCGGCTTTGGCACTCAAAACCATTCCCCTCACTTGGCCCTTCACCGTTTGGGGAATGGACATGGTGGGCCCATTCAAGACGGCGCACGGTGGCATGACGCATTTTCTCGTCGCCGTGGACAAATTCACCAAGTGGATTGAGGCAAAGCCGGTCAAGAAGCTGAATGGGCCGACTGCCGTGACGTTCATCGCAGACATAACAACTCGGTACGGCGTGCCGCACAGCATCATCACCGACAATGGCACGAATTTTGCCAAAGGAGCCTTGGCATGTTTCTGCGCAGCCCAAGGTATCCGGCTGGACTTAGCATCCGTTGCCCACCCGCAGTCAAACGGCCAGGTCGAGCGAGCCAACGGCCTCATCCTCTCTAGTATCAAGCCTCGACTGGTCGTACCTCTGGAGCGCTCAGCCGGCTATTGGCTCGATGAGCTGCCGGCTGTCCTCTGGAGTCTGCGCACTACACCAAACAAGTCAACCGGCTTCACCCCTTTCTTCCTTGTATATGGTGCCGAGGCGGTCATCCCAACTGACATCGAGTTCGACTCGCCTCGAGTAACCATGTACACGGAAGCGGAGGCCAAGGAAGCACGAGAAGACGGCGTCGACCTGCTGGAAGAAAGCCGGCTGTTAGCCCTCAGCCGGTCTGCCATCTACCAGCAGGGTTTGCGCCGCTACCACAGCCGGAAGGTCAGGCCAAGATCTTTCCAAGAGGGCGATCTTGTGCTCCGGCTGATCCAGCGAACAGCCGGCCAGCACAAGCTCTCAACCCCTTGGGAAGGCTCCTTCGTCATTAGCCGAGCTCTAGGCAACGACTCCTACTACCTGATTGATGCACAGAAGCCGAAGGCACGCAAGAGAGACGACTCCGGCAAGGAGTCGGAACGACCATGGAACGCCAACCTCCTTCGAAGATTTTACAGTTGATGAAATGCAGTATGTATCACGCTAACTTTTGTATTAAGTACGAGACAATAGGCCCCCCGAGGAGGGCTCGGGGACTGCCATCTCTTATTTATGAATGAAAAATATCATGCTTATGACCTTGTCATGTCATTTACTTATTCCGGCCAGCACCGAGTTCGACTAGTCGGCTCGGGGACTGGCCGACTGGAGTTATGTTAGAAGTCCTACCCGCAGTCAGACAAGTAGTGTGCCGGCTCCCAAGCCTTCTCTTGCCAAAAGTGGCAGTTCGAAGAACCAGCTGTCCGGCTGGCAAGAGTTAAAGGCAGGAACGGGCGCCCACACGAAAAACGGCTAGGGACTAATGGATTAATATAACAAAAGCCGGTTTTTCTCCCACCGCCGAATGGCTACCAGAGTAGCCGGCCGGCCAGTTTCCATTCACTTCACTTTAATCCAAGAAAGCTCGAGTACTTGCCTCCCCAAAGAGGGAAGGCGGCAAAGGAAAAAGCCTAAGGATAAAAAGCATATGCGAATGGAAACCAAACATGCACATAATAATATTTACATAAAAAGACCTCCGAGAGGCCAGCATTCAACATAGTTTGGATACACCCCTAGTGGGTGGAACTGCGAAAACTTAACAAAGATTGTTCAAAAGACAACAAGCAGGAAAGATACAGACGGCAGGTTAAGCTGGCGGAGCGGCTGACGAGCCAGACTGGTTGGCGGAGACGGTCGTGCCGGTTGAAGGAGCGGCCGGCTGGCGAACTTCGTCTTGGTCGCCGCCTCCCGCAGAGGGCGCGCTTCCACGCGCCTCGTTGCTGGAGGCACTGTCGGCCTGAGGTTGGCCGGTTGTTCCACCAGCCGGCTCGACGTCTTCGCCGTCCTCCTCTTCGTCATCCTCGCCTTCGTTGCTGGAGGCAATCTCCTCCGCCGAGTCCTCATCCACCGCCGGGTTCAGCCCGAACCACTCCTCCCGCTGAGCAACACCGTCATCATCGATTTCGGGTGCGAAAACGCTGATGTCGGTGCACTCGGCGATCGTCGAAGCTCGCTGGGCGATAGCCGGCCTCACCTCCTCCAGCTCCGCGTCGGCCTCCATCCGCCAAGTGCGCAGCTGGTCCAGGCTCAGCCCTGGGTACCAAGCCCGAATGAACTCCAACGCCCGCCCGGCTCCAAGGCGGGCCGCCGACGCCTTCCAAGCCTCAAAGCGACCAACTGCGACCTCCAGCCAGTCCGCAGATCGGCTTGGGGTGCGGGGGATCGTCTCGCCGGGCCAGAGGGCGGCCAACACTTGCGCCCCGGCACGTTGGAGCTGGCGAAGCATCCGATGAGTCGGCTGCAACCGCGCCTGGACAGCCAGGAGCTGCTCCTCAAGTGTTCGGTTCGCATCTGGCGCGATGTTGGCCCCCGCCTGATGACGAGCCTCGCGATGGGCCTCAATGCTTTGGGCGGTGAAGGCGGAGTAGCCGGGGAAGTAGTCTGCAGCAAAAAACAAGTAGCAGCTCAAGATAAGCCAAAAAACCAGGCGGCAAGGGGCAGGAGAGGGCCGAGGAAGGCGGCATACCATCGATCAAATCCTCGATCCGGCCGAAGCCTTCATCAAGGGCTCGCCGGGTCTCAGACCAGCTCGCCGCCTCGGTCTCATACTCCGCCTTCAAGGCGGTTTCGCTATCCTGCGCCGCCTGCAGGGCCGCCTTGTGGCTCTCCTCTTGGTCGGCCAGATTCTTGGCTAGGCGATCCCGTTCCTGGACCAAGGCGGCGTACTCGGCCTCCTTGGTATGAAGGGCGGCCTTCGCTTCGCCGAGCTCCTTCCTCAAGTCGGCGTTGGCCCCTGAAGACAAAGAAAAAGAAAAACCAATAAGGAAAGAGTCGTCAAGAAAGATCCGACCCGACTGCGTAGCAGTCGGCCCGAATCTCGGGGACTACACCCAGTGGGTGCGCTGACGCACCCCCACAGGAGACAGACAAGATCGAGTACTTACTTCGGCTGTCAGCCAGGTCGTCGGTCCTCCGGCTCAACTCCCGAGCCTGGGAGTTGAAGGCGGCAGCACGAAGGTTGTGATATTCCTGAAAGTTCAGAAAAAAGCAAAGTAAGGTAGCCGTCGAGAAAGATCCGACCCGACTGCGCAGCAGTCGGCCCGAATCTTGGGGACTACACCCAGTGGGTGCGCTGACGCGCCCCCAAGGAAGAAATTAAGAAAGCAAAGCAGCCAAGAACGAAGGACTCACCCGGATGGTGGCTCGCGTCGACAAGAACTCCTGGGTGAACTGTTGCAGCAGGGCGGCCTGAGCTTGCAGCCGACTCCAGACCCCTTGGGCCGCCACATTCAGCTCGCCAGTCCCCCCGCTGGGAGTCCACTCGGACGTGGCAGTGCTGGCCGCCTCCAGATCTTCCGCCGACTGGCCTGCGCCCGCGACTCGGTGCAACTCCGGCGGAGCGGCGCCTCCCCTGCGCGCCGTCTCGTCGCCGGCTGCACCTCGAGGCCGGCTCTGTTCTCCGGCTCACCTCCGGTCGGCCCCTCTGGCGCCGCTGACGATTGGCCGCCTTGGCCCGCTCCGGTTGGCGCTGCTGGCGGCGCCCTCCTCGCGAAGGCCACGGGGTCCTCCCCCCTATCCATCAGCGGCGGGTCTTGGACGATCTCCTCCGCCAAGGGCAATGGGGTGTTGGGGGCTATGGCTCGGAGAGGAATGGCGAGCAGCGGAGGCTGGTTGCGCGAGCTTTCCGCCTCCGTCTCCGTGGTAGCCGCCTCCGTCTGGGCCTTGGCTGCCGCGTCGGCCTGCTCCCTCGCCGCCTGGGCGGCCGCCTTCTCCGCCGCCTCGCGCTCCTCCCGCGCTTCGCGGGCGTTCCACTCTGTGGCCTCCCTGAGATCGGCGCGGGGGTCCACGCGGTGGGAGCTCGAAGACCCTCCAGCCGGCCCCACGATGGAGCCGCCCGGACCCCGCTCAAGGGAAAGCGGCGCCCTGCCCAGCAAGCGAGAAAAAGTTAAGAAGAATATTCGAAGAGAAAGAGAATGGTGAAGGTCATGCGACCAGGCAATCGGCGACTTACGCTGAAACCGCCTGAGGCTGCTTCACCGCCTTGCGGAAGCGGGCCGCCTTCGTGGCCACCTCTTCTCGTTTTGTCGCCGCGGTGGAGGGCTTGGACTTCTTCGGCCGACTGCCGAAGAGGCCTGAAGCGGCCCGGCGCTTCTGCGCACCGCCGGCGGCCGATGCGATGGACGAGCCCGCGCCCTGATAGTCGGCCGCCGGCTGGCGACGCAGGGCGACTTCGGCTTCAGCATCGTCCGGCCAGTCCTCGAAGCTCGCGTTGAACCTTGAGCCTTCGGGCTCGGTGTTGTCCCCCACGACGGCGTCTTCCATGGCGGCCGCCCCCAAGTCCGGGTCGTCAACGTCGTCCACCGTGCGGTCGGGGGCATACTGGCGTTCAATCCCTACCGCCCCGGCCGGCGGCGGAAGAAGAGGGTTCTGCTCAAAAGAACCGACTGGTCAGAAGCCGGCCGTCACGAAGCCGGCTGACGACAAAAAGAAGATAGAGAGAGAAGCTTACCACGGACGGAGGATTGGCGCGAGAATATGGCGCCTTGCCGTATTGCCAGTCCCCGGCGAGCTTGCAGTTGGCGATGTAATTAACCATGAGTGCCACCTCCACGTGGGGCATTTCCCATGTGCTCAGCCGGCTTGGGTCGAAGCGGCCGCTCATCTGACACATCATATGGGGCCGGCTTTGGAGAGGAAGAATCCGGCGCTCCACGAAGGCGGCCACCAAGTCGGCCCCGCGCAGGCCTTCCGACTGGATCATCACCCGAAGCCGGGAGATGGCGGCGTTCCCGGCCGGAGACAGTGACCGGGACCGTAAACCCCACGAGGGCTGCCTCCCAGCCGGCGGGCCGGTTACGTAAGCCGGCAGGTTGATGTAGTCTCCTTGCTCGGCGACGTTCCTCACGTAGAAGTACGATTTTTGACAGACCTTCACCGACTAGATTAGGGGGATGGACGGGAATGGATTGTTCTCGCTCGCCCTCCTCATGGCGATGAAGGCCCCGCAGGGTGCGGGCACGCCGGCGACGACGGTGCCGAGTTTGCTCTGGAAGAACTCTCCCCAGAGCTCCAGCGTGGGGAGCAGCCCCAAGAAGCCTTCGCAGAGGGACACGAAGGCCGACAGCAGCATTACCGCATTGGGCGTGAGGTGATGCGGCTGGAGGTTGTAGAACTCGAGCAAGGAGCGCAGAAATCCGCTCGCCGGAAGGCCGAAGCCGCGCAGGCAGTGCGAGCGGAAGACGACCCGCTCGCCCTCCTCCGGCGCCGGCGAGATCTCCGTCTCCGGCGCCAGGCGGACCTGCACGAGGTTGGTGCCGGGCAGGTGCCGAGTCTGGCGGAGGAACTCCACATGGTCTTCATGGACGTTGGAGCCGTCCCACGAGCTTGACAACGCCATGGGAGCGAGGCGATGTAGAGACGCGGCGGCGCTGAGACGGGAGGCTGCGGCGGCAACAAGAGGAAGAAACGAGGATTAGGAGGGGCGGAGCGAGAGAGAGCGTGTGAACCTCTGTCGCTCTCCCTCCTCCCCCTACTTATAGGCTCGCGTGGCGGAGCCGAGGAGGCGCGGCGTGGGGAAGCGTGGGGATCGATCGTGCCCACTCCCCACGTCCCGCGATTATTGAGCCTTAACGGCGAAACAAAACTGCCTCGGGAAGGCGAGCAGCCCCTGTGGGCCACGGAAGATCCGCGCCCGGAACAAGGCTCGCGAGTGGCGGGCCCGGGCCTGCGGCGGCGTCCCGTCGCGCGTGTGCGCTCACAGGATCTCGCTGCCACATGGCCGCGGGAGAGCCCGTGGTCAGCACGCAGGTCCCCCCCTCCTCCCGCCTACAAGACGCGGGGCTCTCTGAAGTCGGCATACGCCCGCAAAGCCGGCTCTTCAGGATGGGAAGCAGACCAAGCTTCTCGTCCCCCTGCTCGCCTCGGAGCTCGATCAGCTTCGGGGACTACTGTCGGAGTAAATAGCCATGGGTAGCCTAGCCGGCTTCCCCTGGCCCTTCTGAAAAAATTACGAGCCCGCCGGCTCTCAAGAATCCAAGACATGGGGCCGCCTTCCCCTTGCTGACTGCCACCCAGGCCGGCTTTCGGAAGGCGGTCCGACTTTAGCCCTCATGAGAAGGCCGACTCCAAGAAGCCAGCCATGAGAAGGCCGACTCCAAGAAGCCGACCATGAGAAGGCCGACTCCACGAAGCCGGCTCCCATAAAGCGGTCGAGACCGTACCCTCAAAGTTTGCGCCCACCTAACGGCGGTGCGATGGGGCGTGGCTATAGTGAAGCCTACCACCCCCGAATCCCGGAGCACGCCTGGCACAGTGCGCCGTACGGAGTAGGCATGACCCGTCCGACGCAGCACTGTTGCCATGTTGACTTTGGTGTCACCCACGACGGGCCGCCAGCGTGGCCCACAGATGGTGGGCCCCTTTGAGCAGAGAGATGCCCGAAGGCGGCCACGCCTCCAACCAGTCGGCCCAAGACAGAGCCGGCTCCCCGCAGCCGGCTTGCCGCCTCCCTCGAAGAAGACGCCCCATTAAGGAGACAAGACGCGGTGAGGCTACAGCGATCGCCTGACAGGCGGCGGTACTGTAGCCACGCTTACCACGACGAAGCCCACGTCAACAAGATGGAGCCACAGTAACCAGCCGCCGACCAGGCCCTGGACAGTGGGGCCTGCCTGTCGACCAAGGGGCCGGCAGCCGGCGGGACCCACTAGTCGGCGGGCCCCAGCAGCCGGCGCAGAAGCCGGCGAGCGCAGTCACAGACGGCCGGGCCCCGCCCCCAGTCGGATTACCATTGTACCCCCGGGGGGTAGGCCTATATAAACCCCGCGGGGCACCCATGCAAAGGGTTGGACCCCCTGCTAGTTCTAGACACCACACAAGGAGAAGACGCAGGCTAGCCGTGCCCTTCTTCCTCCTCCCACCAAACGTCTCAAGGAGCGTTGTGTAGCTACTTGATTCATCTAGTGAACATGCGGAGACCCCGCAGAGCAGCAGTAGGGGTGTTATCTCCACGGAGAGCCCCGAAGCTGGGTAAGATCCGCCGGCATGCATGTCTTCGCCTTATCCCGTTTCCAGGCACCGGCGATGTCTTACTGGCTCCCACAATGATAAGCCACCTGTTGGCATATGTCGCACCTACCACCCGACAGGGACAAACTCAAGCAATATGATATAAACCCCATCTTTTTATCCTCGACGGCAACAATACAATACATGCCTTGCTGCCCCTGCTGTCACTGGGAAAGGACACCGCAAGATTGAACCCAAAGCTAAGCACTTCTCCCATTGCAAGAAAGATCAATATAGTAGGCCAAACCAAACTGATAATTCAAAGAGACTTGTAAAGATATTAAATCATACATAAAAGAATTCAGAGAAGAATCAAATATTGTTCATTGATAATCTTGATCATAAACCCACAATTCATCGGATCTCGACAAACACACCGCAAAAAGAATTACATCGAATAGATCTCCAAGAGAATCAAGGAGAACTTTGTATTGAGATCCAAAGAGAGAGAAGAAGCCATCTAGCTAATAACTATGGACCCAAAGGTTTGTTGTAAACTACTCACACATCATCGGAGAGGCTATGGTGTTGATGTAGAAGCCCTCCGTGGTTGATTCCCCCTCTGGCGGAACACCGGAAATGGCCCCAAGATGGGATCTCATGGGTACGGAAGGTTGCGGCGGTGGAAATAGGGTTTCGTGGTGCTCCTGGATGTTTCCAGGGTATATGGGTATATATATATAGGAGGAAGAAGTAGGTCGGTGGAGCTACGAGGGGCCCACGAGGGTCGAGGCACACCCACCCCCCTAGGGCGCACCCTCCTACCTCGTGGCCTCCTCGCTTCTTTCTTGACGTCCACTCCAAGTCTCCTGGATCACATTTGTTCCAAAAATAACTCTCCCAAAGGTTTCATTCCGTTTGGATTCCGTTTGATAATCCTTTTCTGCGAAACAGTGAAATAGGCAAAAAACAACAATTTGCGCTGGGACTTTGGTTAGTAGGTTAGTCCCAAAAATAATATAAAAAGGTATATTAAAGCCCATTAAACATACAAAACAGATAATATAATAGCATGGGACAATCAAAAATTATAGATACGTTGGAGACATATCAAGCATCCCCAAGCTTAATTCCTGCTCGTCCTCGAGTAGGTAAATGATAAAAACAGAATTTTTGATGTGGAATGCTACCTAGCATAATTCTCAATGTAATTTTCTTTATTGTGGCATGAATGTTCAGATCCGAAATATTCAAAATGAAAGTTTAATATTGACATAAAAATAATAATACTTCAAGCATACTAACAAAGCAATCATGTCTTCTCAAAATAACATGGACAAAGAAAGTTATCCCTACAAAATCATATAGTCTGGCTATGCTCTATCTTCATCACACAAAGTATTTAATCATGCACAACCCCGATGACAAGCCAAACAATTGTTTCACACTTTTGATGTTCTCAAACTTTTTCAATCTTCACGCAATACATGAGCGTGAGCCATGGATATAACACTATATGTGGAATAGAATGGTGGTTGTGGAGAAGACAAAAAAAGGAGAAGATAGTCTCACATCAACTAGGCGTATTAACGGGCTATGGAGATGGCCATCAATAGATATCAATGTGAGTGAGTAGGGATTGCCATTTAACGGATGCACTAGAGCTATAAGTGTATGAAAGCTCAACAAAAGAAACTAAGTGGGTGTGCATCCAACTCGCTTGCTCACGAAGACCTAGGGCATTTTGAGGAAGCCCATCATTGGAATATACAATCCAAGTTCTATAATGTAAAATTCCCACTAGTATATGAAAGTGACAACATAGGAGACTCTCTATCATGAAGATCATGGTGCTACTTTGAAGAACAGGTGTGGTAAAAGGATAGTAACATTGTCCCTTCTCTCTTTTTCTCTCATTTTTTTATTTTTTTTATTTGGGCATTTTCCTCTCTTTTTTATGGCCTCTTTTTTTCTTTTCATCTAGAGTCTCATCCCAACTTATGGGGGAATCATTGTCTCCATCATCCTTTCCTCACTTGGGACAATGCTCTAATAATGATGATCATCACACTTTTATTTACTTACAACTCAAAAATTACAACTCGATACTAGAACAAAATATGATTCTATGTGAATGCCTCCGGCGGTGTACCGGGATATGCAATGAATCAAGAGTGACATGTATGAAAGAATTATAAAGGTGGCTTTGCCACAAATACGATGTTAACTACATGATCATGCAAAGCAATATGACAATGATGTAACGTGTCATAACAAATGGAACGGTGGAAAGTTGCATGGCAATATATCTCGAGATGGCTATGGAAATGCCATAATAGGTAGGTATGTGGGCTATTTTGAGGAAGGTATATGGTGGGTGTATGGTACCAGCGAAAGTTGCGCGGTACTAGAGAGGCTAGCAATGGTGGAAGGGTGAGAGTGTGTATAATCCATGGACTCAACATTAGTAATAAAGAACTCACATACTTATTGCAAAAATCTATTAGTTATTGAAACAAAGTACTACGAGCATGCTCCTAGGAGGATCGATTGGTAGGAAAAGACCATCGCTCATCCCCGAATGCCACTCATAAGGAAGACAATCAATAAATAAATCATGCTCCGACTTCATCACATAACGGTTCACCATACGTGCATGCTACGGGAATCACAAACTTTAGAACAAGTATTTCTCAAATTCACAACTACTCAAATAGAATGACTCTAATATCACCATCTTCATATCTCAAAACAATCATCAAGATTAAAATTCTCATAGTATTCAATGCACTTTTTATGAAAGTTTTTATTATACCCATCTTGGATGTCTATCATATTAGGACTAATTTATAGCCAAAGCAAATTACCATGTTGTTCTATAAGACTCTCAAAATAATATAAGTGAAGCATGAGAGATCAATAATTTCTATAAAATAAAACCACCACCATGCTCTTAAAGATATAAGTGAAGCACTAGAGCAAAATTAACTAGCTCAAAAGATATAAGTGAAGCACTAGAGCAAAATTATCTAGCTCAAAAGATATAAGTGAAGCACATAGAGTATTCTAATAAATTCTGATTTATGTGTGTCTCTCCAAAAGGTGTGTACAGAAAGGATGATTGTGGTAAACTAAAAATCAAAGACCCAAATCATACAAGATGCTCCAAGCAAAGCACATATCATGTGGTGAATAAAAATATAGACTCAAGTAAAGTTACCGATGGATGAAGACGAAAGAGGGGATGCCTTCCGGGGCACCCCCAAGATGAGGCTTTTGGTTGTCCTTGAATTTTACCTTGGTGTGCCTTGGGAATCCCAAAGCTTAGGCTCTTTCCACTCCTTATTCCAAAATCTATCAAATCTTTACCCAAAACATGAAAACTTCACAACACAAAACTCAACAGAAAATCTCATAAGCTCCGTTAGTATAAGAAAACAAACCACCACTTCAAGGTACTGTAATGAACTCATTATTTATTTATGTTGGTGTTAAACCTACTGTATTCCAACTTCTCTATGGCTCATACCCCCCGATACTAGCCATAGATTCATCAAAATAAGCAAACAACACACGAAAAACAGAATCTGTCAAAAACAGAACAGTCTGTAGTAATCTGTAGGTTTTGAATACTTCTGTAACCCAAACAATTCTGAAATAACATTGTGAACGTGAGGAATTTTTCTATTAATCATCTGCAAAAATAATCAACCTAATCGCACTCTTCAGTAAAAAAAAATGGCAGCAAATATCGTGAGCGTTAAAGTTTCTGTTTTTTACAGCAAGATCGCAAAGACTTCCCCCAAGTCTTCCCAAAGGTTCTACTTGGCACAAACACTAATTAAAAACATAAAACCACATCTAAACATAATATAGATGAATTATTTATTACTAAACAGGAACAAAAAACAAGAAACAAAAATAAAACTGGGTTGCCTCCCAACAAGCGCTATCATTTAACGCCCCTAGCTAGGCATTGATAATTTCAATGATGCTCAAGTGAAAGACAAGAATTGAAGCACAAAGAGAGCATCATGAAACACGTGAAAAATACATTTAAGTATAACATACTTCCTATGCATAGGCATCTTATAGGCAAACAAATTATCATAGCAAGCAAAAACTAGCATATGCAAGGAAGCGGAAAGAAACAATAGCAATCTCAACATAACAAGAGGTAATTTAGTAACATGAAAATTTATACAATCATATTTTCCTCTCTCATAATAATTACATGTGGGATCATAAGAAAATTCAACAAAATAGCTATCACATAAAATATTTTCGACACGATCCACATGCATGCAAAGTTGACACTCTTCCAAAATAGTGGGATTAACATCAACTGAAGTCATGACCTCTCCAAACCCACTTTTATCAAAAATTGCATAAGATTGAACATTCTCAAAATACGTGGGATATAAAGTTGACACTCTTCCAAACCCACTTTCAATATTGCAAACATTATTATCACTCTTATATTCATCATGGGGCTTAAATAAATTTTCAAGATCATATGAAGAATCACCCCAATCATGATCATTGCAACAAATAGTAGTCATAGCAAAATTAGCATCCCCAAGCTTGAGGTTTTGCATATTATTAGCACAATTGACATCAATAGAATTTATAGTAAAATCATTGCAATCATGCCTTTGATTCAAGGAACTATCAAGTATGGGTGCAATAGCAATAATCTCGTGTTTAACATAAGGAACTATAGCAAATTCATCTCCATAAATATTGGCATCATGGCTATAAGAATAGCAAGCATCATTTTCATCAAAGGATATTTCAATCAAATCATCGGAATCATAATTATCTATAGATTCGTGCATATCATTATTTTCTTCCAAAGCAACGGTCGTTCTCTCAATAAATTCCTTAACATAGGCATTGTGAGCATAGTTTTCATAGCAATATTTTAGTATGTCGGAATTTTCAGATTTGTAGAGAGTAATATCACACTTTTCAATCAAAGAATCAACTTCATGAGCACCCTTAAAAACGACAAATTCTTCAATTTGTTCGATATCATAATAACTATAAACACCCTTTCCATAAGAAGATAAGATTTCATTATCATTAAACTCACATAGGTATGGAAGGTGTTTTTTAGGGTTCTTAGAACAACAAGTGAAGTCATAAATTTCACAAAGATTCCAAGCATAGAATAGCAAACTATTTATTTGATACCATAAGAGCTTCCCGTTTTCAAACAAACGATGAAACACA
The DNA here is from genome assembly GCF_056163025.1 of Triticum urartu. NCBI lineage: Eukaryota > Viridiplantae > Streptophyta > Magnoliopsida > Poales > Poaceae > Triticum > Triticum urartu. The sequence goes on along the minus strand of NC_141879.1, from coordinate 266,953,616 downwards.
AAATGCGCATGCTCATCTAAAGATTTCCCATCAACTAGGCTAGTTGGGGTTTCAGCACGAGCGCATAAGGATCGAAGATGATCCAAGTAGAACACTTTAAGTGGATCCATATCAATAGATTTTTAGCAAGCAAAGATGCAAGCAAATAGAAGGCACATGGAAACACAAATGAAAAGACATACAGTAAGAAGGCGAAGAAAAGGCAAAGGTTTCTGAAAATCGTTTTAGAAGTGGGGGAGAGGAAAACGAGAGGCAAATGGCAAATAATGTAATGCGAGGGATAAGAGTTTGTGATGGGTACTTGGTATGTCTTGACTTGTGCGTAGATCTCCCCGGCAACGGTGCCAGAAATGGCTTGTTGACGGGAGATCAAATCTTAACTTGACTAGGTGCAACCTCCCCGGCAACGACACCAGAAATGGCTTGTTGATGGGAGATCAAATCTCGACTTGACTTGGTGCAACCTCCCCGGCAACGGCGCCAGAAATCCTTCTTGCTACCTCTTGAGCATGCGTTTGTTTTCCCTTGAAGAGGAAAGGGTGATGCAGCAAAGTAGCGTAAGTATTTCTCTCAGTTTTTGAGAACCAAGGTATCAATCCAGTAGGAGGTAACACGCAAGTCCCTAGTACCTGCACAAAAAAACAAGAACCTCGCAACCAACGCGATAAAGGGGTTGTCAATCCCTTCACGGCCACTTGCAAAAGTGAGATCTGATAAAGATAATAAGATAAATATTTTTGGTCTTTTTGTTGTATAGATTGGAAAATAAAGATTACAAAATAAAAGGCGGCAGAAATAACAAGTAGATAGGAAAATAATATGATGGAAGATAGACCCGAGGGTCATAGGTTTCACTAGTGGCTTCTCTCAAGATAGCAAATTCTACGGTGGGTGAACGAATTACTGTCGAGCAATTGATAGAAAAGCGCATAGTTATGAGAATTTCTAGGCATGATCATGTATATAGGCATCACGTCCGCGACAAGTAGACCAAAACGATTCTGCATCTACTACTATTACTCCACACATCGACCGCTATCCAGCATGCATCTTGAGTATTAAGTTCATAAGAATAGAGTAACGCATTAGGCAAGATGACATGATGTAGAGGGATAAACTCAAGCAATATGATATAAACCCCATCTTTTTATCCTCGATGGCAACAATACAATACATGCCTTGTTGCCCCTGCTGTCACTGGGAAAGGACACCACAAGATTGAACCCAAAGCTAAGCACTTCACCCATTGCAAGAAAGATCAATCTAGTAGGCCAAACCAAACTTATAATTCAAAGAGACTTGCAAAGATATTAAATCATGCATAAAAGAATTCAGAGAAGAGTCAAATATTGTTCATAGATAATCTTGATCATAAACCCACAATTCATCGGATCTCGACAAACACACCGCAACACTACAAGAAATATGTCAACTTGTGACCTTCTCTCAGTGACTGCTACCTCTTGAGCACTGCATTGGTTTTCCCTTGAAGAGGAAAGGATGATGCAGTAAAGCATCGTAAGTATTTCCCTTAGTTTTTGAGAACCAAGGTATCAATACAGTAGGAGACCACGCGCGAGTCACCTCATACCTACACAAACAAATAAGAACCTCGCAACCAATGTGATAAAGGGGTTGTCAATCCCTTCACGGCCACTTGCAAGAGTGAGATCTGATAGAGATGATAATAATAATATAAATATTTTTGGTATTTTTGTGATATAGATTGAAAGTAAAGATTGCAAAATAAAATAGATTGGAAACTTGTATGATGGAAAATAGACCCGGGGGCCATAGGTTTCACTAGTGGCTTCTCTCAAGATAGCATAAGTATTACGGTGGGTGAACAGATTACTATCGAGCAATTGATAGAAAAGCGAATAATTATGAGAATATCTAGGTATGATCATTTATATAGGCATCATGTCCGTGACAAGTGGACCGACTCGTGCCTGCATCTACTACTATTACTCCACACATCGACCGCTATCCATCATGCATCTATAGTATTAAGTTCATAAGAACAGAGTAACGCCTTAGTTAAGATGACATGATGTAGAGGGATAAACTCATGCAATATGATGTAAACCCCATATTTTTATCCTCGATGGCAACAATACAATACGTGTTGTTTCCCTTTCTGTCACTGGGGTCGAGCACTTCTCCCATTGCAAGAAAGATCAATCTTGTAGGCCAAACCAAACTGATAATTCCAAGAGACTTGCAAAGATAAACCAATCATACATAAAATAATTCAGAGGAGATTCAAATATTGTTCATAGATAAACTTGATCATAAACCCAGAATTCATTGGATTTCGACAAACACACCGCAAAAGAAGATTACATCGAATAGATCTCCAAGAGAATCGAGGAGAACTTTGTATTGAGATCCAAAGAGAGAGAAGAAGCCATCTAGCTACTAGCTATGGACCCGAAGGTCTGAGGTAAACTACTCAAACATCATCGGAGGGGCCATGGAGTTGATGTAGAGGCCCTCCGTGATCAATGCCCCCTCCGACGGAGCTCCGGAAAAGGCCCCTAGATGGGATCTCTTGGGTACAGAAGGTTGCGGCGGTGGAAATAGGGTTCCGTGGTGCTCTCGGATGTTTTCAGGGTATGTGAACATATATAGGAGGAAGAAGTAGGAAGGTTGAGCCATGAGGGGCCCACGAGGGGGGAGGGCGCGCCCAGGGGGTAGGCGCGCTCCCTGCCTTGTGGCCGCCTCGTTCGTTTCTTGATGTCCACTCCAAGTCCTCTGGATCACGTTTGTTCCAAAAATCACGTCCCGAAGGTTTCATTCCGTTTGGACTCCATTTGATATCCTTTTCTGCGAAACACAGAAATAGGCAAAAAAACAACAATTTGGGCTGGGCCTCCGGTTAATAGGTTAGTCCCAAAAATAATATAAAAGTGTAAATAAAGCCCATTAACATCTAAAATAGATAATATAATAGCATGGAGCAATAAAAAATTATAGATACGTTGGAGACGTATCAAGGATCCCCAAGCTTAATTCCTACTCGTCCTCGAGTAGGTAAATGATAAAAATGGAATTTTTGATGTGGAATGCTTTCTAGAATATTCTTCAATGTATGTTTCTCTATTGTGGCATGAATGTTCAGATCCGAAAGATTCAAGATAAAAGTTTATTGTTGACATAAAAATTGTAATACCCCAAATATGTTAACCAACCAATTATGTCTTATCAAAATACCATAGCCAAAGAAAACTTATCCCTACAAAGTCATATAGTTTGGCCATGCTTCATTTTTGTCACACAAAATGCTCTCATCATGCACAACCCCAATGACGAGCCAAGCAATTGTTTCATACTTAGCCTTTTCAAACTCTTTCAACTTTCACGCAATATATGAGCGCGAGCCATGCACTATGGGTGGAATAGAATATGATGATTCAGGTTGTGTGAGAAGACAAAAAAGGGAGAAACTCTCACATTGATGAGGCTAATCAATGGGCTATGGAGATGCCCACCGATTGATGTTAATTCAAGGAGTAGGGATTGCCATGCAACGGATGCACTAGAGCTATAAATATGTGAAAGCTCATCAAAGAAACTAAGTGGGTGTGCATCCAACTCGCTTGCTCACGAAGACCTAGGGCATTTGAGGAAGCCCATCATTGGAATATACAAGCCAAGTTCTATAATGAAAAATTCCCACTAGTATATGAAAGTGACAACATAGGAGACTCTCTATCATGAAGATCATGGTGCTACTTTGAAGTACAAGTGTGGAAAAAGGATAGTAACATTGTCCCTTCCCTCTTTTTCTCTCATTTTTTTATTTGGGCCGTCTTTTTTTCTTTTGGCCTCTTTCTCTTTTTTCTTTTATTTTTCGTCCGGAGTCTCATCCCGACTTGTGGGGGACTCGTAGTCTCCATCATCCTTTCCTCACATGGGACAATGCTCTAATGATGATCATCACACTTTTATTTTCTTACAACTCAAGAATTAAAACTCGATACTTAGAACAAAATATGACTCTATGTGAATGCCTCCGGCGGTGTACCGGGATTGCGATGAATCAAGAGTGACATGTATGAAAAAGTTATGAACGGTGGCTTTGCCACAAATACGATGTCAACTACATGATCATGCAAAGCAATATGACAATGATGATGTGTGTTATAATAAATGGAACGGTGGAAAGTTGCATGGAAATATATCTCGGAATGGCTATGGAAATGCCATAATAGGTAGGTATGGTGGCTGTTTTGAGGAAGATATAAGGAGGCTTATGTGTGATAGAGCGTATCATATCATGGGGTTTGGATGCACAGGAAAAGTTTGCACCAACTCTCAAGGTGAGAAAGGGCAATGCACGGTACCGAAGAGGCTAGCAATGATAGAAGGATGAGAGTGCGTATAATCTATGGACTCAACATTAGTCATAAAGAACTCACATACTTATAGCAAAAATCTACAAGTCATCAAAACCAAGCACTACGCGCATGCTCCTAGGGGGATAGATTGGTAGGAAAAGACCATCGCTCGTGCCCGACCGCCACTCATAAGGAAAGAAATCAAAGAACACCCCATGCTTCAAATTTGTCACATAACGTTCACCATATGTGCATGCTATGGTACTTGCCAACTTCAACACAAGTATTCATCTATTTCACAATTACTCAACTAGCACACTTCTAATATTACCACCTTTATATCTCAAAACCATCTATCAAGCATCCAACTTCTCTTACCATGCTGTTCTAAAGGACTCTCAAAATGATATAAGTGAAGCATGAGAGATCAATTATTTCTATAAAATAGAACCACCGCGTGCTCTAAAAGATATAAGTGAAGCACTAGAGCAAAAACTATCCAACTCAAAAGATATAAGTGAAGCACATAGAGTATTCTAATAAGTTCCAATCCATGCGTGTCTCTCCCAAAAGGTGTGTACAGCAAGGATGATTGTGGTAAACTTAAAATCAAGTACTCAAAGCATACAAGACGCTCCAAGCAAAACAAATATCATGTGGCGAATAAAAATATAGCTCCAAGTAAAGTTACCGATGGACGAAGACGAAAGAGGGGATGCCTTCCGGGGCATCCCCAAGCTTAGGCTTTTGGATGTCCTTGGGTTTTACCTTGGGGTGCCTTTGTCATCCCCAAGCTTAGGCTCTTGCCACTCCTTGTTCCATAATCCATCAAATCCTTACCCAAAACTTGAAAACTTCACAACACAAAACTTAAAAGAAAATCTTCGTGAGCTCTGTTAGTAAAGGAAAAACAAACCAACACTTCAAGGTACTGTAATGAACTCATTCTTGATTTATATTGGTGTTAAACCTACTGTATTCCAAATTTTCTATGGTTCATAAACTCTATTACTAGCCATAGATTCATCAAAATAAGCAAACAACACACGAAAAACAGAATCTGTCAAAAACAGAACAGTCTGTAGTAATCTGTAGGTTTCGAATACTTCTGGAACCCCAAAAATTCTAAAATAAATTTCTGCACGTGAGGAATTTATCTATTAACCATCTTCAAAAACAATTAACTAAATAGCACTCCCCAATAAAAAATGACAGCAATTCTCGTGAGCACTAAAGTTTCTGTTTTTTACAGAAAGATCAAAAAGACTTTCCCCAAGTCTTCCCAACGGTTCTACTTGGCACAAACACTAATTAAACACAAAAAACACAACCAAAGTAGAGGTTAGATAAATTATTTATTACTAATCTGGATCAAAAATCAAGGAATAAAAATAAAATTGGGTTGCCTCCCAACAAGCGCTATCGTTTAACGCCCCTAGGTAGGCATAAAAGCGAAGATAGATCTAGGTATTGCCATTTTTGGTAGGCAATCCATAAGTGGCTATCATAATAGATTAATATGGTAATTTAATTTTATTTGTAGGTAAGTGTTCCATGCCTTTCCTTAACGTAAATTGGAATCTAATATTCCCTTCCTTCATATCAATAATTGCACCAAACATTCTAAGGAAAGGTCTACCAAGAACAATAGGACATGAAGGATTGCAATCTATATCCAGAACAATGAAATCTACAGGCACATAATCCCTATTTGCAACAATAAGAATATCATTAATTTTTCCCAGAGGTTTCTTAATTGTGGAATCCGCAAGGTGCAAGTTTAAAGAACAATCATCAAATTCACGGAAACCTAGCAAATCACACAAAGTTTATGGGATCATGGAAACACTAGCACCCAAATCACACAAAGCATAGCATTCTTGATCTTTAATTTTTATTTTAATAGTAGGTTCCCACTCATCATAAAGTTTTCTAGGGATAGAAACTTCCAACTCAAGTTTTTCTTCATAAGATTGCATCAAAGCATCAACGATATGTTTAGTAAAAGCTTTATTTTGACTATAAGCATGAGGAGAATTTAGCACGGATTGCAATAAGGAAATACAATCTACCAAAGAGAAATTATAATAATTAAATTCCTTGAAATCCAAGATAGTGGGTTTGTTGCTATCTAAAGTTTTAACCTCTTCAATCCCACTTTTATCAATTTTTGCATCAAGATCTAAAAACTTCGAATCATTGGGACGCCTTCTAACTAAAATTGACTCATCTCCGGTCCCATAATTATCAAGATTTTTATTGCAAAAAAAGGATTTAATAGGGGACACATCAATTACTTTTAGATCTTCATCTTTATTATCATGGAAACTAGAAGAACACGCTTTCACAAAGAAATCTTTTTTAGCATGCACCCTAGCGGTTCTTTCTTTCCACTCATCAATGGAAATTCTCATAGCTTTGAGAGACTCATTGATATCATGCTTAGGTGGAATAGATCTAAGTTTCAAAGAATCAACATCAAGAGAAATTCTATCCACGTTCCTAGCCAATTCATCAATCTTAAGCAATTTTTCTTCAATCAAAGCATTGAAACTCTTTTGCGAACTAATAAATTATTTAATACTAGATTCAAAATCAGAGGGCATCTTATTATAATTTCCATAAGAATTGTTGTAGGAATTACCATAATTATTAGAGGAATTACTAGGAAACGGCCTACAATTAAAAGTACCTCTATACGCGTTGTTACCAAAATTGTTCCAACCAACAAAATTCACATCCATAGATTCATTATTACTCTCAACCAAAGTAGACAACGGCATATCATTAGGATCAGTAGGAGCACTCTTATTAGCAAACAATTTCATAAGTTCATCCATCTTTCCACTCAAAACATTAATCTCTTCAATTGAATGGACTTTTTTACTAGTGGATCTTTCGGTGTGCCATTGAGAATAATTAACCATAATATTATCTAGGAGTTTGATAGATTCTCGAAAAGTGATTTCCGTAAAAGTGCCTCCCGCAGCCGAATCTAAAAGATTTCTAGAAGCAAAATTCAATCCGGCATAAATTTTTTGTATAATCATCCATAAATTCAAACCATGTGTAGGGCAATTACGTATCATTAATTTCATCCTCACCCAAGATTGTGCAACATGCTCATGATCAAGTTGCTTAAAATTCATAATATCGTTTCTAAGAGACATGATCTTAGCGGAAGGAAAATACTTAGAGATAAAAGCATCTTTGCACTTATTCCATGAATCAATACTATTTTTAGGCAAAGACGAAAACCAAGCTTTAGCACGATCTCTAAGAGAAAACGGAAATAGCTTAAGCTTAACAATATCATTATCCACATCTTTCTTCTTTTGCATATCACACAAATCAACAATGTTGTTTAGATGGGTAGCGGCATCTTCACTAGAAAGGCCAGAAAACGGATCTTTCATGACAAGATTCAGCAAAGCAGTATTAATTTCACATGATTCAACATCGGTAAGAGGAGCAATCGGAGTGCTAATAGAATCATTATTGTTGGTATTGGCAAATTCACACAATTTAGTATTACCTTGAGCCATCGTGACAAGCAAGTAATCCAACACACAAGCAAACATGCGAAGAAAAAGCGAACGGAAAGAGAGGGCGAAAGGAAAAGTGGGCGAATAAAATGGCAAGGGTGAAGTGGGGGAGAGGAAAACGAGAGGCAAATGGCAAATAATGTAATGCGAAGGATAATAGTTGTGATGGGTACTTGGTATGTCTTGACTTGGCGTAGATCTCCCTGGCAACGGCGCCAGAAATCCTTCTTGCTACCTCTTGAGCACTGCGTTGGTTTTCCCTTGAAGAGGAATGTTTGATGCAGTAAAGCAGCATAAGTATTTCCCTCAGTTTTTGAGAACCAACATATCAATCCAGTAGGAGACCATGCGCGAATCACCTCGTACCTACACAAACAAATAGGAACCTCACAACCAACGCGATAAAGGGGTTGTCAATCCCTTCACGGCCACTTGTAAGAGTGAGATCTGATAGAGATGATAATAATAAGATAAATATTTTTGGCATTTTTGTGATATAGATTGAAAATAAAGATTGCAAAATAAAATAGATTGGAAACTTGTATGATGGCAAATAGACCCAGCGGCCATAGGTTTCACTAGTGGCTTCTCTCAAGATAGCATAAGTATTACGGTGGGTGAACAAATTACTGTCGAGCAATTGATAGAAAAGCGAATAATTATGAGAATATCTAGGTATGATCATGTATATAGGCATCACGCCCGTGACAAGTAGACCGACTCCTGCCTGCATCTACTACAATTACTCCACACATCGACCGCTATCCAGCATGCATCTAGAGTATTAAGTTCATAAGAACAGAGTAACGCCTTAGGTAAGATGACATGATGTAGAGGGATAAACTCATGCAATATGATGTAAACCCGATCTTTTTATCCTCGATGGCAACAATACAATACGTGTCGTTTCCCTTTCTGTCACTAGGATCGAGAACCACAAGATTGAACCCAAAGCTAAGCACTTCTCCCATTGCAAGACAGATCAATCTAGTAGGCCAATCCTAACTGATAATTCAAAGAGGCATGCAAAGATAAACCAATCATACATAAAAGAATTCAGAGGAGATTCAAATATTGTTCATAGATAAACTTGATCATAAACCCACAATTCCTCGGATCTCGACAAACGCACCGCAAAAGAAGATTACATCGAATAGATCTCCAAGAGAATCGAGGAGAACTTTGTATTGAGATCCAAAGAGAGAGAAGAAGCCATCTAGCTACTAGCTATGGACCCGAAGGTCTGAGGTAAAATACTCACACATCATCGGAGGGGCCATGGAGTTGATGTAGAGGCCTTCCGTGATCAATGCCCCCTCCGGCGGAGCTCCGGAAAAGGCCCCAAGATGGGATCTCTTGGGTACAGAAGGTTCCGGCGGTGGAAATAGGGTTTCGTGGTGCTCTCGGATGTTTTTGGGGTATGTTAACATATATAGGAGGAATAAGTAGGTCGGTTGAGCCACGAGGGGCACACGAGGGGGGGAGGGCGCGCCCAGGGGGTAGGCGCGCCCCCCTGCCTCGTGGTCGCCTCGTTCGTTTCTTGACGTCCACTCCAAGTCCTCTAGACCACGTTTGTTCCAAAAATCACGTTCCCGAAGGTTTCATTCCTTTTGGACTCCGTTTGATATTCCTTTTCTACGAAACACTGAAATAGGCAAAAAACAACAATTTGGGCTGGGCCTCCGGTTAATAGGTCAGTCCCAAAAATAATATAAAAGTGTAAAATAAAGTCCATTAACATCAAAAACAGATAATATAATAGCATGGAACAATGAAAAATTATAGATATGTTGGAGACGTATCAGTGACCCCGGCTGAATTGGTCGTGAATCCATTCACTTGGAAGGGCTCAAACCCTGAAATTGTCTTACACCAAATGGTCATAAAGTGTAACGCCCCGAGACTGATGTGCCAGGTGTCGTCCAGTGATTCACTGTTGTTGTGTTGTCATTGCTTGCGTGTCATGCATTGCATATCATGTCATCATGTGCATTTTTTTGCGTACGTGTTCGTCTCATGCATCCGAGCATTTTCCCCATTGTCCGTTTTGCATTCCGGCGCTTCGTTCTCCTCCGGTGGTCATTTCTACCTTTCTTTCATGTGTGGGGATTAAACATTTCCAGTTTGGACCGAGATTTGTCAAGCGGCCTTGGTTTACTACCGGTAGACCGCCTGTCATGTTTCGTACCATTTGGACTTCATTTGATACTCCAACGGTTAACCGAGGGACCGAAAAGGCCTCGTGTGTGTTGCAGCCCAACACCCCTCCAATTTGGCCCAAAACCCACCAAAACCTCCTCCATCATCTCGGTCGTTCGATCACGATCGCGTGGCCGAAAACTGCACCTCATTTGGACTCTCCTAGCTCCCTCTACCTATAAATATGTGCACCCCGTTCATTTTCGCGGACGAAACCCTAATCTCCCTCCTCATCGCGCCACCGGACATGTCCGCGCCGCACCGGACATGTCCACCGCCGCACTGCCACGTCGCTCGACCAATAGGAGTGCGCCACGTCATCACCGCCGCCTCCCTCCTCCACTCGCGCGCCGCCATGTGGCGCTGCCTCCGTCGTCCACCGCGCGGCCCGGGGAAGCCCATCGCGGGCCCGCCCGGGCCCGGATTCCGCCGCCGCCCCGCGTCCGTTCTCTGCCGCGCGTCCGAGGTGCCCCGCCGCCGCCGCCAGGTGTTCCGCCACGCCGCCCTCGCCGGCGTGGCCCGCCGCCACTGCACCCCGCCGGCCCTGCCCCGACGGATCCGCGCCGCCGCTTCGGTTCGTCACCGGCGCCGCCATACTCGTCGCCGGGCCGGTCACCTTCCGCCGCCGCCTCGCACGCCGCGCTCCTGTCGCCGCTCCACCCCGCCGCTCGCCACCTTCGTCGCGCCTCCTGGCCACCTCTCCTCGCCGCTGTGTGCTCCGGCAGCTCGCCGGTCTTCCTCGCCGGAGCCCGTCCCGGCCGGATCTACTCCAATGGATGAGATCCACCGGGAGTTGGACCAAACGCCGCGCGCCCGCGTCCCGGATCTCGTCGTCCCGGATCTCCTCGTCCGCCCGTTGACTTTTCACAGAGAGGTCCAAATTCCACCAAGTCCCCGAAATTCCCAGATCCATATGCTCATGTTCATCGCATCATAACTTTGCATCCGTAGCTCCGATTCATGCATATAGCATATCAAATTGTTCGTCTCAGAGAGTACATCATTTCATCTCATTGCATCATTTTCATTTGAGGTCATCTTGATGCCCGAAATGCTGTTAGAATTGTGCTACTTGAGTTAATTGTCAGATCTGCTACTCCATTTAGATATTTGTCATTTTTGCCATGATTATTGTGTGCATGATATGCCCTAGAGCTCTACATATGTTTTGTTAAGGGTTTTGCCATCTATCCAGAGGTGCAACCCATGTATTTTTGTCATGTGTGTGGTGACTAGCACAAGTTTGCAAAGTGAGGCACTTGGTAATGCTGATTTCAGGGACTTAGCATTTCCACTAAGTCCTTGATCTGTTTATCTCATTATGCCATATGTTCATGTTGTTTCCTAGTGATCCATGCCTCTTTTGAGGATGATCATAAGGATGTTTTGTTAATATTGTAGTGCTCTATCCATCCATGTCTTTGTTTGCATTTATGGAGCACCCTAGCTTGAGTCAATCGAGCTCTACTTTTGCTATTTCGTGAATCTGGGCAGATTGTCTACTTGTTAGCGATTTTGCCGAGGATGTTGTAGTTGATCCGTGCATGCCATGTTATTGTTCTTGCCATGTCTATCTTGCATTTTGTGTATTCTTGATGTGTATGATTAGCTTGTCATGACTTGCTCTGTAGTGAGTGCATGGAGCTCGTAAACATGCCTACTTGATATCTGTTTTCAGCATGCTCCAGTTTTCTCTAAGTCTGTGATCTGATTATGTCTTTGCCATGTTCACATGCTTGCAATTGTATTTTCTGATCCCTTTTGGTTCAAGGTCACTACGGGAATTTTGTTAAGCTCTTTGAGTAGCTCCATGCCATGCTTTACTTTGCCATGTTCAGGTCCTGTAGCTTGTAGTTTTGTTGCTCCGAAGAGTACTATCTGATCTGAAATTCCAGACAAGTGTTAATTTCACTAAGTCTGAGACCTGTTTACCATATGTATTTTTGCCATGCTTGTTTGAACCTGTTAATGGATGAATTGGCCATAGCTCAGTGCTAGACTTTTGTTAAGCATCTTGAATGGATCCCTGCCATCTATTTGGTTGCCATGTTTGAGTGCTGTAGCATGTTCATCTCTTTGCATTTAGATGGCTACTTGCTGTAAATCGCAGACCTGTGCCATATTTGAATTGCTTGCCATTTCCGAACTGTAACTCCGATTCCGGCGTTCTTTATATCATTTTGAAGCGATTTCATCTCACCTTTCCAGTGGCACACTTGGATTTCCAGGTTGAGGCCAGGTTCATTCATTCCTTTGCAAATCGTGCATATGCATCGCATACCGCATCCCGCATATCATACCATGTTCATCTGTTGGTTGTTTACTATGTTGTGTGCTTATTTTCCGGTGTTTGATTCTTCGGGTTGGTTCCGGTAACGTCACGTTTGTGAGGACCCGTTCGTCTACATTCGTTTGTCTTCTTCATGGACTCGTTCTTCTTCCTTGCGGGATTTCAGGCAAGATGACCATACCCTCAAAATCACTTCTATCTTTGCTTGCTTAGTTGCTCGCTCTTTTACTATGCTTATGATGCGATACCTACCACTTGCTTATCATGCCTCCCATATTGTTGAACCAAGCCTCTAACCCACCTTGTCCTAGCAAACCATTGATTGGCTATGTTACCGCTTTGCTCAACCCCTCTTATAGCGTTGTTAGTTGCAGGTGAAGATTGAAGTTCGTTCCTTGTTGGAACACGGAGATGTTGTTCCTTGTTGGAACATGTTTACTTGTTGGGATATCACATTATATCTTATTTAATTAATGCATCTATATACTTGGTAAAGGGTGGAAGGCTCGGCCTTATGCCTGGTGTTTTGTTCCACTCTTGCCGCCCTAGTTTCCGTCATATCGGTGTTATGTTCCCGGATTTTGCGTTCCTTACGTGGTTGGGTTATAATTGGAACCCCTTGACAGTTGGCTTTGAATAAAACTCCTCCAGCAAGGCCCAACATTGGTTTTACCATTTGCCACCTAGCCTTTTTCCCTTGGGAGTCGCGCATCCCGAGGGTCATCTTTATTTTAAACCCCCGGGCCAGTGCTTGTCTAAGTGTTGGTCCAACCCAGAGCACCGTGCAGGGCCATCCCTTGGCAACTTGGGTTACGTCGGCTTCTTTACGCTTAGCTTATCCGGTGTGCCCTGAGAACGAGATATGTGCAGCTCCTATCGGGATGTCGGCGCATCGGGTGGTCTTGCTAGACTTGTTTTACCATTATCGAGGATGTCTTGAAGAACCGGGATACCGAGTCTGATCGGAATGTCTCGGGAGGAGGTCTATTCCTTCGTTGACCGTGAGAGCTTGTCATGGGCTAAGTTGGGACCCCCCTGCAGGGATTTGAACTTTCGAAAGCCGTGCCCACGGTTATGGGCAGATGGGAATTTGTTAATGTCTGGTTATAGAAAACCTGAACTTGAACCTTAACTTAATTAAAATGAGTCAACTGCGTGTGTAACCGTGATGGTCTCTTTCCGGCGGAGTCCGGGAAGCGAACACGGTGTTGGAGTTATGTTTGACTTAGGTTGTTTAGGATCACTTCTTGATCATACTTTTATCGACCGTGCTTTGCCTTCTCTTCTCGCTCTCTTTTGCGTATGTTAGCCACCATATATGCTAGTCGCTTGCTGCAGCTCCACCTCATACCTTTACCTTACCCATAAGCTTAAATAGTCTTGATCACGAGGGTGCGAGATTGCTGAGTCCCTGTGGCTCACAGATACTTCCAAAACCAGCTTGCAGGTGTCGATGAGATTGTGCAGATGACGCAACCAAGCTCAGGAGGAGCTCGATGAAGATCTTGTCCTTTGTGTTGTTCCGTTCTAGTTGATCAGTAGTGGAGCCCAGTTGGGGTCGATCGGGGACCTTATCGCATTTGGGGTTCTTCTTTTATTTTGGTTCCGTAGTCGGACCCTGATTGTATTTGGATGATGTAATGCTTTATTCATGTATTTGTGTGAAGTGGCAATTGTAAGCCAACTATGTATCTCTTTCCCTTATGTATTACATGGGTTGTGTGAAGATTACCTCACTTGCGACATTGCTTTCAATGCGGTTATGCCTCTAAGTCATGCTTCGGCACGTGGGAGATATAGCCGCATCGAGGGCGTTACATAAAGCATGCAAGAGTGGTCAGCGACCTTCTTTCTACCTGATTACGACCAATATAAATGGTCATGAGGTTGTGAACGTGGAAGCATTGGTACTTAAGGTGTCGCTCAAGGTGGAATTGGGCCTCGGTGGAACGAGGCCACCTCCTTTTTAAAAAAAAATTGTGTGCCATGTAGGCCTCGGCCCATCCAGAAAGAAATGTGGGATGCCCTCATATTACCCCCAAAAAAATATATTCGGCCCAACGAAAATGGGAAAATAACAAGTTTTTCATTGGAATAGGAAATAATGAACTTCTTCGTGAATCTTGCTATATGGTTTAGCAATTAGAAAACTGAACGCGTAATTCAAAAAAATGTTAATGTTAATACGTATTTCAAAAAATGTAATCATGTGTTTAAAAAACTAAATGTGTGTATTTGAAAAGTTTCATGCATATAAAAAATGATAATCATAAATAATATTAGATATGTATTAAAAAAATTCATGTGTATGCCAAAATAATCATCAGTACATATATATGAAAATTTTACAATATATATATATATGGAAAAGTAGATAACAAAACAAGATTTTCAAAAAATGTCAATCATATATTTAAAATTTTCTAACCAATATCAACAATGTTTTATATATATACAAAAATGTACAATGTGTAAAAAAATATACATCAAAAGGTATGTATGAAAAGATGTTTTTTTGTTAGAAATATATGAAAATATGTTAATCATATATTTGAAAAAAGTTAAACATATATAAACCATATGTACAATGTGTATCAAAAAATGTAGACATGTGTTCAAAATATTAGACATCAAAACATTTATTAAAAATGTTAATGATGTAACTAAAAACCGTTTAATATCTATAAAAATGTTCCTAGTGTACACAAATTTGTTCATAAAATGTGGTCTAATATTCTTGAAAAATGGAGAAGTTTTTTGAAAACAAATATTTGTAGGTTCTTCACAAAAAAAACATTTTGGGAACTTGAAAAATGGAAAATGAATATGCGGAAATTTGTCTTTTTCACGAGAGGTGGATCAAAAACTTTTTACACGCAACCATTTGGTCAATTGTGAATTAAATATGACCATGTGTTTCAAAATTTTGATTTGGTCCAGTTTTGCAACAATTATTTGGTACGTTCTTAAAAAAACTAATTTTGGGCGCTCGAAAAATGGAAAATTATTTTTTCGTCCAAAGAAAATCAAAATTTCCTTATGCAACATTGTTTGTCATTCCAATATGCACCCTTGTGCACAATATGAGATTATTTGAACAAACTATAATGTGTCCATAAGTTTGATCATTTGCCTTGAATGCCATTGATCTCCATACATGATAGCTCGTTTCTGAGAACACATTTTAAATAATTGCCGTATTACAAGTTTATTATCTTTCCTTGTAATTTGGCCACATATAATGACACAATGCGAAGGTTTTCCAATTTTTTGAATTTTTATGCCCGTTTCAAAATGCAGTCAAAACGGCGAGTTTGACCGTTCCTAGCTAATGGTTGAATCTTGGAAAACTTTTGGTGTTTTTATGATTAAATAGATACTTATGTACCTAGAAATTATTTTTTGAAAAAATAAAGGGCAAACTATGAGGCAGCTGTCGTTCAAACTTGACCCGCTTCCTACTGAATCGGCAGAAATTTGTCTTTTTCACGAGAGGTGGATCAAAACTTTTGACACTCAACCATTTGGTCAATTGTGCATTAAATATGGCCTAGTATTTTATAAAAATAATTTGGTACAAGTTTACAACAAATATATGGTAGGTCCTTCAAAAAAACTCATTTCGGGCGCTCGAAAAAATGGAAAATGAATTTTTCCAAAGAAAATGAAAATTTCCTTGGGCAACATTGTTTGCCATTCCATGATGCATCCTTTTGCACAATATTAGATCATTGCAACAAACTATTCCATTAATGTGGCCATAAGATTGATCATTCGCCTTGAAAGCCATGAATCTTCACACATGATAGCTCATTTATGAGAACACTTTTTGAAATAATTGCTGTATTATAAGTTTATTATTTTTCTTGGTAACTTGGTCACATATAATGACATAATACGAAGTTTTTACAATTTTTTTGATTTTTTTAAGTTTTATGCCCGTTTCAAAATGCAGTCAAAACGGCGGGAAATGACCGTTCCTAGCCCGTGGTTGAATGTTGGAAAACTTTTGGCATTTCTCTGATTAAATAGATATTTATGTACCTAGAAATTATTTTTTGAAAAAATAAAGAGCAAACTACGAGGCAGCTGTAATTCAAACTTGACCCACTTCCGGCTGAATCAGCAGAAATTTGTCTTTTTCACAAGAGGTGGATCAAAACTTTTGACACTCAACCATTTGGTCAATTGTGCATTTGCCCAATGAACCGTCAAATCACAAAACCCCCTCCTTTCCAGCAGTAAGTTGGACGGACGAAGCAACCATCATTTCACTCTTCTCTCTCAGCTTCCTCTCTTGAAGCAAACCCCCACTCTCTTCTCCCTCATCTTGTTCCTCATTTCTTCAAGAAAACCCCGACCTGCTTCTGCCATTGTTCTTCTCTCCCAAAGAAGGAAAGGTGAGCGCATCAATGGTGTTGATTCTCGCCAAGGCCCGGTATTGCAACCCCAAGACTGATCTTATAACACCCTCTCTATTCTTCTTTTGGGTTTGTGATTATGGTTTATTTTCTTTTATTTCTATTTGACAGTTTCTTGATGGAGGCTGGAGCACCAGCCAAAGTGATGTCCATGGCTCTAACCAAAACCGTCGAGGCTCCTGGTATGAAGAGGCGCAAGCTCCCCGCCGAGACTACCGCACACAAGCTCAAAGCCATGGCCCTGTCCAAGCCCCCCTCTCCAGGATCCCCCATTAACAAAGTCCAGGTAATATCTCTTCTTGACGATCTTTTTCTCAATATTGATCGGGTTTTTTCATCTAACATGCAGTATGATATGTCTCCAACGTATCTATAATTTTTGATTGTTCCATGCTATTATATTATCATCCTTGGATGTTTTATATGCATTTATATGCTATTTTATATGATTTTTGGGACTAACCTATTAACCTAGAGCCCAGTGCCAGTTTCTGTTTTTTTCCTTGTTTTTGAGTATCACAGAAAAGGAATACCAAACGGAGTCCAATTGACTTGCCAATTTTTGATGATCTTTTATGGACCAAAAGAAGCCCCCGGAGTAAAAAAGTTGGGCCAGAAGAGTCCCGGGCTGTCCACAAGGGTGGGGGCGCGCCCTACCCCCCTAGGCATGGGCCCCTATCTCGTGGACGATCTGGAGACCCCCCTGACATGAGACCTACGCTAAAAATTCCTATAAATACAGAAACCCCCAGAAATAAACCTAGACAAAAGATCCAAGTCCACCTCCTTTAAACCGGCGGACAAAATAGTCAAATTCAGGTCCATCCAATGGACCCCAATAAAACAGCTTCCATCGGGGCACATTTAGACCCTGATGTAGACGCCGCACTGCGAGAGTTCCTACGAGAGAACTGGGACATTTTCGCCTGGCACCCTTCAGACATGCCAGGAATCCCACGCAGGCTGGCCAAGCACAACTTAAATATCCTAAAAGGATTCAAGGCTGTCAAACAAGCTCTTTGGCGTTTTTCCAAACCTAAGAGACAGGCCATGGGAGAAGAGCTAGCAAAGCTATTGGAGGCCGGATTCATGAGAGATATAAAACATCCAGACTGGCTAGCAAACCTGGTGATGGTACCAAAGAAGGACAAATCCTGGCGCCTGTGCGTTGATTTTAAGGACCTTAACAAGGCTTGCCCAAAGGATCCCTTCCCCCTCCCCCGCATCGATCAAATTATCGACGCTACCGCAGGACACAATTTTTTGTGTTTCCTCGACACATATTCCGGCTACCATCAAATCAAGATGGCAGAACTAGACCAAGCCGCAACGACATTCATCACACCATACAGCCCATTCTGCTTCAACACAATGCCCTTCGGGCTCAAAAACGCCGGCGCAACATATCAGCGCTTGATTCAGACAGGTCTGGCAAACCAGATCGGCAAAACAGTGGAGGCATATGTAGATGATGTGGTCGTCAAAACAAGACCTGTCGAATCTCTAGTAGACGACTTGAGGCTCACATTCGATAACCTCCGAACATACGACATCAAGCTCAACCCGGAAAAATGCGTTTTCGGAGTTCCAGCCGGAAAGCTCTTGGGCTTCATTGTATCCGGTAGAGGAATTGAAGCAAATCCAGCCAAGATCCGAGCTCTATCGCAACTGGATATCCCAAAGGACCTCAAACAAATACAAAAGTTAACCGGATGCGTGGCGGCTCTAAGACGCTTTATCTCCCGCTTGGGAGAAAAGGCCCTACCCCTTTACCGCCTCCTTCGACGCACCGAACACTTCGAATGGACGGATGCAGCCACGGCCGGACTCGACGAAATAAAAGCCATATTGGCAACAAACCCAGTCCTGGCCGCGCCAAACATTGGCGAACCAATGCTATTGTACATTGTAGCAACACATCAGGTTGTAAGCGCAGTACTCGTCGTCGAACGAGAAACAGACGGACACAAATTCCCCCTTCAAAAGCCGGTCTATTATGTGCCCACTATCCTCACTCCCTGCAAATCACGGTACCCGCATTATCAAAAGATTGCGTACGCGGTATTCATGGCATCCCGGAAGCTACGACACTACTTCCAAGAGTGTTCAGTAACAGTAGCCTCGGAAGTACCACTTAACGATATTATAAACAACTGTGACACAACTGGCCGGATTGCAAAATGGGTCATTGAGCTCCTCCTGTTCGACATAACTTATAAGCCACGGCGAGCCATCAAGTCGCAAGTCTTGGCCGACTTCGTCGCAGAATGGACGGAGGCTGAACTACCTAAAGAGTACGGCACATATTCAAATTGGATCATGCATTTCGACGGCTCCAAGATGTTGGCCGGACTGGGGGCTGGCGTCGTTTTGACGTCCCCCACAGGAGACACGGTTCAATACATACTCCAGATTATGTAAACGGACTCCAACAATGCAGCCGAATATGAGGCCCTTTTACATGGTCTCCGGATGGCAGTATCCATGAGCATTCAACGCCTAGAGGTGCGCGGGGACTCGAACCTCGCAATATCCCAAACAAATGGAGATTTCGACGCCAAGGATCCAAAAATGGCAGCTTACCGCAACGCCGTCCTAAAAATGTCAGCTTGGTTCGAAGGGCTTGAATTCCACCATGTAGCCCGGGAAAATAATCAGGCGGCAGATGTCCTGGCACGCATCGGCGCAAAACGCGATGTAGTCCCCCCCAACATCTTCTTGGAAAGGCTGTTCAAGCCATCCGTAGTATGGGAAGGGGAGCCGAACAATAACAGCCCGGACCCAACCGCAATGCCCGACACCGAACATTCCGACACAATCGGAGGCTTTGCCAATGAAATAACACCTTCAGCCCACGTAATAATGGCCGTTATCGCCCCGTGGATGGAATCATTCCTCGCCTACCTTACTAGGTAGGAACTCCCCGAGGACCAAAATGAGGCACGCTGCATAGTGCGGCGATCCAAAGCCTACAAAGTCCACGAGGGAGAGCTTTATAAGAAAAGCACTACCGGAGTCCTTCAAAGGTGCATCTCCGAAGAGGAAGGGCGGAACCTCCTGGCTGAAATTCATGCCGGACTCGGCGGTCATCACGCGGCAGCTCGGTCCCTTGTAAGCAAGGCCTTCCGTACAGGCTTTTATTGGCCGACGGCCCGGGCAGACGCCCAGGACTTAGTCCAACGATGCACCGGTTGCCAGCTCTTTGCAAACCAAAGCCATATGCCACCCACCGCCCTCCAAACTATCCCCATCACTTGGCCCTTCGCGGTCTGGGGGCTTGACATGGTTGGACCCCTTAAAGGCGGAACCCACAAGCAAAAATACTTACTGGTCATGGTGGATAAGTTCACCAAATGGATAGAAGCCAAGCCTGTTAAGAAGGCCGAATCCGGACCGGTGATAGACTTTATATCTGGGGTTGTACACCGTTACGGTGTCCCCCACAACATCATCACGGATAATGGCACGAACTTTACGGCCGACGAGGTAAAACTCTGGTGCAAAAACATGGGCATCAAGCTCGATTATGCTTCCGTCTATCACCCACAAACTAACGGCCAGGTCGAACGTGCAAATGGTCTTATCATGAGCGGCATCAAACTGAGATTAGTGCGGTCCCTCAAGGAATCTAACACGCACTGGGTAGAGGAGCTCGACTCTGTACTCTGGGGGCTGCGGACCACGCCGAATCACACCATCGGATACAAACCATTCTTTATGGTGTACGGCGCAGAGGCAGTTTTGCCTTGCGACATAATTCATGAATCACCTCGAGTGCGCATGTACGAAGAAAGAGAAGCCGAGCTCGATTGGCAGGATAGCTTGGACGCATTGGAGGAGGAGCATGACGTGGCAAAAGCCCATTCCGCATTCTATCAATAGCAGGCTCGAAGATACCAAAGCAGAGAAGTACGGGCCAAAAATTACAACATTGGCGAATTAGTTCTACGACTACCGGACAAGAAAAAGGACAAACTCAAGCCCAAGTGGGAAGGTCCCTTCATAATTGACCAAGTCCTAACTGGTGGAGCGTACCGCCTGCGAGATGCATCGGATAACCGACTCGAGCCGAACCCATGGAACGCAGCCCGTCTCCGAAGATTCTATGCCTAGCGCCGGACTCTGTGTTCGTCTCCTTCCTCTGTCCATTTTTTATATACTTTCTGTCTTACGTTCCTCTTCTTCTTCTCTCTCTCTCTCTCTCTCTTATAGCCTTTAAAGGCCCATAAAGTGACGCGCTATCCGCGCTCATTAAACCTGGAGGCTTCTATAAACAGAAGCTTATTTATACGGGCTTCATGCCCAACACATGTGTCACACTTCCGCATGTACCTTTTATTCACCATTATATGCATCGATATGACTTAAGTTTTGGCCAAGCTGGGTTGCCTGGCTCCTGTGCTTACCCCTACGTTCCCGATTATTCGGCTAGGTGGTAAAGGGAGCACCTCTGCGATTGTTACTGCCGGGTCAGCCGGACGTGTACCTCCGACTGGGTAAAGCCGAAAGCTAGCATTCTTAAGGGAATATTCGGTCGGTGAACTAAAGATGATCTTTTTTATTTTATTTATCTATACGCCCCCAGATGTTTTTCCTGCATTTCTTTTCGCAGCATGGACATGCACTTCAGGGCATGCCTCCTAGGGAAAGGAACCCCTAACGGAACTATTCTCCCTGGAAGATGTTTCTTACTAACCATGTAATATAACATAACTAGTCGGGCACTTGTCTGTTCACGCACTAATGACCCCTACGCCTGGTCTCCATGCATTCCCCGGTTCCTATATAACCGCACGGGAATTCGGACACACTCCGGACCGTCAGGTCCCGAGGCTGAAGCGAAAAGGTCGGCCATGACAAATGATCTACAATCCGGCTAGAAGGCATTATAAATGTCAATTAAATTACATAGTCATTTTGACTAATTTTATTCCTCTTCAATACCATCTAACAGGCTGTCTAATTTACAGTCCTGCTGGGAATACTTTGCGGCCAACTCTACTTGGCCGTATACTAAGCTTACAGGGATCTCCTTCCCATCGGGCCCTACAGGACCGACCTCGGCCATGTGGTTGGGGTCAGCTTTTGTGTACCGCGTCTTCACCATGGCCCAGGCCTCCCTAGCGCCTTGACGGTAGGCCGATATCTTCCACAATCGGAAGCGTCGCCGTGCTCCCTTTAGCTTCTCCGCAAGATCTCCAAGACTATCGGGCATGGAGATGGATGGCCACAGGGCCTGGGCGACGCCTTGCATCGCCTGCCGAACTCGATCGAGCAGTTGCGAGAGCTCGGGAAGAAGGTCACCCGTAGAACCGAGCATCTCCTCTGCAGGACGACCTGTTAGCACACCTACAGACATTGCTCGGTTAGTCGACTTCCCCGCCGAACTTTCTTTCAAAGGTTCGTTCAAGCACTTACTAAATATGCCGCGCTGAAGCCGCTGATTCTCTTTAACGGAGTCTGACAGCTGGGCACGAACATCTTTCAGCTCGACGCCCAGCTTGGTGTTGGCATCTTGGAGATCGTTCTTCTCCCGCCTCACCTTTGTCAGCACCTTCTCACCAGCCTTTAGCTGGCGTAGGAGGTGTTGACTTTCCGGATTCAATCTGGCGCCATCTGCAATTTCATTTGTCAGATTCGCACACATGCCATGCTTCACAAAATACTTATCTTTCGAAGTGTATATTACTAGAGGGGGTCTCCTTGGGCTCCCCTGCTGCGGCTAGTGCGGCCTCAAGTTGGGCTTTGCACTCTTCCAGCTCCTTGGACAGTAGGGAATTCTTTTCTATCAAAACCTGCATAACAAATGATCCTTAAATCAGTTATTCTAACTGTTTCAAGTCTCGGGGGCTACTGGTATATATATATAATTACCAAAATTTTCTTACCCGTATGTCTTTTACATATTGCTCTGTGGCTCTGGCTAGACCATTTTGAGCGGCACGGAGGTATGCATCTCCCGAATTAAAGGCATCTAATGCCTCTTGGGAGAAACAAGCGTCGCGAAGAATTGTCCGGCGACGCCTGTGGTTCATGGCACTCTCCACCTCAGAGTTGGTGGCAGACAACCTGTCCACATCCTCCATCAGAGGAACGTCCGGTGTGCGCCTTGTGTTCGCCTCCGCCTCCAGACCAGGCTTCGGAGCCTGGCTAGTGGAGGCGCAGTTGGCAGCCTCTTCGGGTATAGTCCGGCGAGGTCTCTTTGTCTTGAAGAAAGCACAAGTGTTAATATGCCTCGCAGGTGTAACACCTGGGATAAGGGGGCGCGCCATACCTTTGCGCTGACGCCTCGGTCTGGACTGCACCTCTTTTCTGCCCACGGGCCCCTGCGGCCCCTCGTTGGCTTGCTGCCGCAGGTTCGGCCTCCCGTCTCAAAAACCTCCACTGCAAAGCTTGGTTGTAATCAGGAAATTGAAAAGACGAGAGGGCAGACACCTATTCGTGGTACTGGGACTTCGATCTCAGTTACCTGGGAGGCTGGGATTAGCCCTGGGTAATCGGCCGTAATGGCCACCAAGACGTTGTCCTTGCTCAATTGATGGAACACTCCATCAATCAGCTCCACAGATATGTCCGGATCCTCTTGAGAGGCCGGGTCGAGGGACCGTCCTGGGTCCTCGGGTTGTGGAGGAAGGTTGTTTATTTCCTTAACAGCCGGCGCGGTTCCTGCGTTGAAGTCGTTATACTGAATATTTAACAATGGGAATACAAAACGGATGGGCAACTAAATGTGACCGCTTACCTAGCTTGGGGGATTGTGCATAGAGAATCCACCCTGTGGGTTGACGCGGAGAAATTCCTCCTCTTTTCCCTTATACAAAGTGGACAAGATCTTTAGTAGAGCGGCAGCTGAATCCGGCCCCTTACAGCCATAGCGGGTGGCATCATCCTCCCCGTTGAAGTCCCACATGGGGTGGCTTCTATACTGAAGCGGCTGCACCCCCCGCATGATGCATTCGGCCATAACCCCGATCATGGTCAGTCCGGAATGGGCTAACAATCTTATTCGGCCCATCAGGTAGATGATGTCCCTGTCACTTTCCCTCTGAGGGCTCTGTGGACGCCAGCTTAGGCGCTTCTTTAAGGGAGCACTGTCGAACTCAGGGAGGCCAATCCGAACAGGATCCGGCAGCGGGACATCCTCTATATAAAACCATTCTGAAGGCCAGTCTTTGGACGCCTTCTTTGGGGTTTCGGATAGATATCCGGTCCCGGCGATGCGCCACACTTCGGCTCCGCCCACTTAATACATTGACCCCTCCTTAGAGCGGGGCACAAGGCGGAATAACCTTTTCCATAGCCCGAAATGAGCCTCGATACCCAAAAACAGCTCGCAGAGGGCTACGAAGCCCGCGATATGTAGTACGGAGGCAGGCGTGAGATTGTGTAGCTGGAGGCCGTAGAACTCCACCAGCCCCCGGAGAAATGGATGGATTGGAAACCCGAGCCCCCTTATTAAATAAGGGACGAGGCATACCCGCTCTCCTTTGGAGGGATTAGGGGCACTCTCCGCTTGCTTTCCACCGTTATAGATGGCAAGGCCGGCTCGAACCGGGATCATATAGGCCGGGGGGAGAAATCCCTTGGTCTGGAGCGTCACTAGCTCGCTATGTGGGACGGAGAATCTCTCCCAATATCCAAGCTGAGGGCTAGAAGGGCGAAAGCAGGAGTTGCGACGGCTGGCCATGGTGGAATGGACCTTTGTCGGATGCGCTCTGATGAACACTCGCGAAGGGGAGAAGGTGTGGTTTGGATCTAAAATCCTCGTCCCTTAAATGGGCGGCTCATTTACGCGGCTAGGGGTGTGAATGTAAAAACACTCAGACTTTTCATATTCGTTTGACACGTGGGAGACGGCCATTATTGGGCGTAGAAGCCGAGGAGCGCAACATTTACAAGAAGCCGGACTTTATTCAACAGGTACACGGAATTTGGAGGAGAACCCGCCTTGCAATGCCGAAGACAATCTGCGCGCCGGACTCATCATCATTGAAGCCTGGTTTGGGGGCTACTGAGGGAGTCCTGGATTAGGGGGTGTCCGGTTGGCCAGACTATACCTTCAGCCGGACTCCTGGACTATGAAGATACAAGATTGAAGACTTCGTCCCGTATCCGGAAGGGACTTTCCTTGGTGTGGAAGGCAAGCTTGGCGATGCGGATATGTAGATCTCCTACCATTGTAACCGACTTTGTGTAACCCTAACCCTCTCCAGTGTCTATATAAACTGGAGGGTTTTAGTCCATAGGACCACATACACAACAACAATCATACCATAGGCTAGCTTCTAGGGTTTAGCCTCTCCGATCTCGTGGTAGATCTACTCTTGTACTACCCATATCATCAATATTAATCAAGCAGGACGTAGGGTTTTACCTCCATTGAGAGGGCCCGAACCTGGGTAAAACTTCGTGTCCCTTGCCTCCTGTTACCATCCGTCCTAGATGCACAGTTCAGGACCCCCTATCCGAGATCCGCCGGTTTTGACACCGACAGTTCCAATTGATTATGAGAAAAAAGTTGCTATCTATGATGATTATTGTGATGACTTGTATGCTATGAAGAATAATGATAACCATGAAACTTGTCATCGTGATTTTAGTTTTCAATTGGATTATGCCTCACATGGTAATTATTTTGTTGAGTTTGCTCCCACTATTATTCATGAGAAGAAATTCGCTTATGTCGAGAGGAATAAAATTTATATGCTTGGTGATCATGAAAAGAATGCTTTATGTGATGGTTATATTGTTGAATTCATTAATGATGAAACTGAAATTAATTATGAGGGAGGAATATATGCTTGTAGGAATTGCAATAATATCAAGTTTCCTCTCTATGTGCTTAAAGTTTTAAAGTGATGCTTGTTTTGCCTTCCTATGCTAGTTGATTATTGTTCCCATAAGTTGTTTGCCCACAAAATCCCTATGCATAGGAAGTGGGTTAGACTTAAATGTGCTAGTCATACTCTTCATGATGCTCTCTTTATGTTTCAATTCTTATCTTTTATGTGAGCATCATTGAAATCATCATGCCTAGATAGGGGCGTTAAACGATAGCGCTTGTTGGGAGGCAACCCAATTTTATTTTTGTTTCTTTTCTTTTTGCTCCTTTTTAGTAATAACTAATTCATCTAGCCTCTGTTTAGACGTGGTTTTATGTTTTAATTAGTGTTTGTGCCAACTAGAACCTTTGGGAAGACTTGGCTGAAGTCTTTGCGATCTTGCTGTAAAAAACAGAAACTTTTGCGCTCACGAGATTAGCTGCCATTTTTTAGTGGAGAGTGTGTTTTGGTTGATTCTTTTCGTAGATGATTAATAGAAAAATTCCTCAGGTCCACCAATTTAGTTAAGAATTTTTGCATTGATAGAAGTATTCGAATGATACAGATTACTACAGACTGTTCTGTTTTTGACAGATTCTGTTTTCATTGTGTTGTTTGCTTATTTTGATGAATCTATGAGTAGTATCGGAGGGTATGAACCATATAGAAGTTGGAATACAGTAGATATTACACCAATATGAACTTAGAATGAGTCCACAACAGTACCTAAGTGGTGATTTATTTTCTTATACTAACAAAGCCTACGACTTTTCTGTTAAGTTTTGTGTTGTGAAGTTTTCAAGTTTTGGGTAAAGATTCAATGGACTATGGAATAAGGAGTGGCAAGAGCCTAAGCTTGGGGATGCCCAAGGCACCCCAAGGTAATATGCAAGGACAACCAACAGCCTAAGCTTGGGGATGCCCCGGATGGCATCCCCTCTTTCGTCTTCGTTCATCGGTAACTTTACTTGGAGCTATATTTTTATTCACCACATGATATGTGTTTTGCTTGGAGTTTCATTTTATTTATTTTGTTTTGCTTGTTGTTTGAATAAAATACCAAGATATGAAATTATTAAATGTTAGAGAGTCTTCACATAGTTTCATAATTATTCAACTACTCATTGACCTTCACTTATATCTTTCGGAGTAGTTTGTCGTTTGCTCTAGTGCTTCACTTATATCTTTTTAGAGCACGGTGGTGGTTTTATTTTATAGAAATTATTGATCTCTCATGCTTCACTTATATTATTTTGAGAGTCTTTTAGAACAGCATGGTAATTTTCTTTGGTTATGAAATTAATCCTAATATGATAGGCATCCATGATGGGTATAATAAAAACTTTCATATAAAGTGCATTGAATACTATTAGAAGTTTGATACTTGATGATTGTTTTGAGATATGAAGATGGTGATATTAGAGTCATGCTAGTTTAGTAGTTGTGAATTTGAGAGATACGTGTGTTAGAGTTTGTGATTCCTATAGCATACACGTATGGTGAACCGTTATGTGATGAAGTCAGAGCATGATTTATTTATTGATTGTCTTCCTTATGAGTGGCGGTCGGGGACAAGTGATGGTCTTTTCATACCAATCTATCCCCCTAGGAGCATGCGTGTAGTACTTCGTTTCGATAACTAATAGATTTTTGCAATAATTATGTGAGTTCTTTATGACTAATGTTGAGTCCATGGATTATACGCACTCTCACCCTTCCACCATTGCTAGCCCCTCTAGTACCGCGCAACTTTCACTGGTACCATAAACCCACCATTTACCTTCCTCAGAACAGCCACCATACCTACCTATTATGGCATTTCCATAGCCATTCCGAGATATATTGCCATGCAACTTTCCACCATTACGTTTATTATGACACACTCCATCATTGTCATATTGCTTTGCATGATCATGTAGTTGACATCGTATTTGTGGCAAAGCCACCGTTCATAATTCTTTAATACATGTCACTCATGATTCATTGCACATCCCGGTACACCGCCGGAGGCGTTCACATAGAGTCATATTTTGTTCTAAGTATCGAGTTGAAATTCTTGAGTTGTAAGTAAATAAAAGTGTGATGGTCATCATTATTAGAGAATTATCCCATGTGAGGAAAGGATGATGGAGACTATGATTCCCCCACAAGTCGGGATGAGACTCCGGACGAAAAATAAAAAATAGAAAAAACAGGCCATAAAAAAGAGAAAAAAAACAAAAAATGAGAGAAAAAGAGAGAATGGGCAATGCTACTATCCTTTTACCACACTTGTGCTTCAAAGTAGCACCATGATCTTCATGATAGAGAGCCTCCTCTGTTGTCACTTTCATATACTAGTGGGAATCTTTCATTATAGAACTTGGCTTGTATATTCCAATGATGGGCTTCCTCAAAATGCCCTAGGTCTTCATGAGCAAGCGAGTTGGATGCACACCCACTTAGTTTCTTTTTGAGCTTTCATACACTTATAGCTCTAGTGCATCCATTGCATGGCAATCCCTACTCACTCACATTGATATGTATTGATGGGCATCTCCATAGCCCGTTGATACGCGTAGTTGATGTGAGACTATCTTCTCCTTTTTGTCTTCTCCGCAACCACCATTCTATTCCACCTATAGTGCTATGTCCATGGCTCACGGTAATGTATTGCGTGAAGTTTGAAAAAGTTTGAGAACATCAAAAGTATGAAACAATTCCTTGGCTTGTCATCAGGGTTGTGCATGATTTAAATTTTTTATGTGATGAAGATAGAGCATAGCCAGACTATATGATTTTGTAGGGATAGCTTTCTTTGGCCATGTTATTTTGAGAAGACATGATTACTTTGTTAGTATGCTTGAAGTATTATTATTTTTATGTCAATATTAAACTTTTGTCTTGAATCTTTCGGATCTGAATATTCTTGCCACAATAAAGAGAATTATATGGATAAATATGTTAGGTAGCATTCCACATCAAAAATTATGTTTTTTATCACTTACCTACTCGAGGACGAGCAGGAATTAAGCTTGGGGATGCTTGATACGTCTCCAACATATCTATAATTTTCGATTGTTCCATGCTATTATATTATCAACTTGGATGTTTTATATGCATTTATATGCTATTTTATATGATTTTTGGGACTAGCCTATTAACCTAGAGCCCAGTGCCAGTTTCTGCTTTTTCCTTGTTTTTGAGTATCGCAGAAAAGGAATACCAAACGGAGTCCAATTGACGTGCCAATTTTTGATGATTTTTATGGACCAAAAGAAGCCCCCGAAATAAAAGAGTTGGGCTAGAAGAGTCCCAGGCTGTCCACGAAGGTGGGGGGCGCGCCCTACCCCCTGGTCGTGGGCCCCTATCTCGTGGACGATCCGGAGACCCCCCTGACGTGAGACCTACGCCAAAAATTCCTATAAATACATAAACCCCCAGAAATAACCTAGATCGGGAGTTCCGCCGCCGCGAGCCTCTGTAGCCACCAAAAATCAATCTAAACTCGTTCCGGCACCCTGCCGGAGGGGGGAATCCCTCTCTGGTGGCCATCTTCATCATCCCGGCGCTCTTCATGACGAGGAGGGAGTAGTTCACCCTCGGGGCTGAGGGTATGTACCAGTAGCTATGTGTTTCATCTCTCTCTCTCTCTCTCGTGTTCTTGATTTGGCACGATCTTGATGTGTCACGAGCTTTTCTATTATAGTTGGATCTTATGATGTTTCTCCCCCTCTACTCTCTTGTAATTTATTGAGTTTTCCCTTTGAAATTATCTTACTGGATTGAGTCTTTAAGGATTTGAGAACACTTGATGTATGTCTTGCATGTGCTTATCTGTGGTGACAATGGGATATTCACGTGATCCACTTGATGTATATTTTGGTGATTAACTTGCGAGTTCTGTGACCTTGTGAACTTATGCATAGGAGTTGGCACATGTTTTCGTCTTGACTCTCCGGTAGAAACTTTAGGGCACTCCTTGAAGTTCTTTGTGTTGGTTGAATAGATGAATCTGAGATTGTGTGATGCATATCATATAATCATACCCACGGATACTTGAGGTGACATTGGAGTATCTCGGTGACATTAGGGTTTTGGTTGATTTTTGTCTTAAGGTGTTATTCTAGTAAGAACTCTAGGATATATTGAACGGGAAGAATAGCTTCATGTTATTTTACTACAGACTCTTGAATAGATCGATCAGAAAGGATAACTTTGAGGTGGTTTCGTACCCTACAATAATCTCTTCGTTTGTTCTCCACTATTAGTGACTTTGGAGTGACTCTTTGTTGCATGTTGAGGGATAGTTATATGATCCAATTATGTCATTATTGTTGAGAGAACTTGAACTAGTGAAAGTATGAAACCTAGGCCTTGTTTCTTAGCATTGCAATACCGTTTACGCTCACTTTGACCACTTGCTACCTTGCTGTTTTATATTTTCAGATTACAAAAACCTTTATCTACCATCCATATTGCACTTGTATCACCATCTCTTCGCTGAACTAGTGCACCTATACAATTTACCATTGTATTGGGTGTGTTGGGGACACAAGAGACTCTTTGTTATTTGGTTGCAGGGTTGTTTGAGAGAGACCGTCTTCATCCTACGCCTCCCACGGATTGATAAACCTTAGGTCATCCACTTGAGGGAAATTTGCTATTGTCCTACAAACCTCTGCACTTGGAGGCCCAACAACGTCTACAAGAAGAAGGTTGTGTAGTAGACATCACAGTACTAGTACTAGTAGTACAACTTTTGGGTGATATTGCATGTGATTTTTGTGTGCCAAATGACGGTTCTAAATTCCTCTTTTGACCAAAACATGCGAGAGGTTGACACTAATTTCTTATAGATTACTTTCAACTACTTTATGAACATCAATGCTACCTTTGAAGAGGGTATATTTGCCTCAATAACTTATGTTATGGATATTGCAAGTAATCTGTCTACTCTCATGCCTTTGAAGACATGTTCTAGTGTCTTTGTTCACTCATTTTCTGTGTGTATATGTAGTCATATATGGAGTAAAATATCGAAAATCATCTTATATTTCTGAATGGAGGTAGTAATAAAATATTTGGTTTCTGTTTGAATTAGAACCAGCTCCGCGGTGGAGATGAAGTTCTCAAAGTCATGTCGTGTGAACTGGAAGACTTGAGGGTGAGTTCTACTTCTAAACTATCCAGCTATTGTGTCCTTGTCGCCATGTGTCCTGAACTTGTGTTTTCCTGTAGCATTATTGTCAGGAGTGTTCTCGAGGCTGTACTTGACCACAACAATTTCCTGGTTGTGCCTTTAATTAAGAAGGGTGTGGTTCTTGTAAAGCTTCCCGACAAATCTGATGTGGCTTGTCTTCATCGTCATGTTTATGAGTGAAAGACCACTCTGTTAGGTTCTCCAAGGTTGATGAGGTTGTGATGGTGCAGGTAGACATCTCTCATGAAGTCCATGGCCTAGTCAGTTATGCGGGGTTCATCCCATAGGTCATGGCAAGAAATAGTCTGCAGAGTTTAATTAGTGCAACTTTGCTTGTCTGTAGTAAGTACTATTATTCAGTACTTGATTTGTGTTTGTGAACCCTGTATTGTTTAGTACTGCCGCTATTGGTGTGTGGTGAGTCCTGAAAACAATCTATGTTAATGTCTGTCCACTCAATTTAGTATGTATACTTTGAAGTATCCAGATCATCTTTTTTGTGAGGACGGTTTATCCATTATTGTTACACTCCAATATACGTATGCACTGCAGGGTTTATCGCACCACCAGGATTTCCAGTCCCATGGATGTTCGGTCCATACGATTTGTCACGACCTTTGGACTGTCCTGCTTGTGGGAGTAGGCGGGGGCCCTGCATGCCACTTGTAGTTGGACGATCAATCTTCTATTTAGTACGTCAACATAGTGATTTCCTAGTAAGGATTCACTCATGTCACATCAAGTAAACCTTATTAATTTACTATCTAAATCTTATTGATTTAATGTCATGTTCTCTTTCTTTTGCTGCAATTTTACGATGCAGGTTTTTCCATGTGACATTCATCACAGAATAAACCGTTTGGTTTGCTCTACGATGGTTATTTTTGCAGGTTTCACTTCTTATGTCGTGTCAGTAACTAAGGCACTGTCCATCACTTATATTACTGGAAACAATTGGATCAGTCGGTTGTCTGAGTACAAGCTGAATCCCTATGATGAACTGCAGTTTGGTTTAACAAACACACCACAATTAGTCCTTCTCGCATTTAAAAGAAATGAAGAAAAAGACTGGATCATGGTCATGTAGCCTACTCAAGTTAGAAAGCTGATCATAGCAGACCAGACACGATCACTGCTGTCTCGCACATCGATACCACCTTCAGCAACGGATCGAGCACAGGCACCTTCTTCGATGGCACTTGCTCTAGCACTGATAGCAGCAGCAACTTAGTCTGATCCAGCTGAGGATTGGGCACCGACCACGTCAGTGGATCAGACACCGGCACCTGCTCCGACATCGGCACCAGCTCTACAAGGAGCGCCATCTCCGGCAGCAGCAGCAACACTACCAGTCACACCAGCACAGGCACTAGGAATGCCTTCGGCACCAGCACCAACACTTGCACTTGCATCTGCTCCGGCCCGTGCAACGGCAACGAAACCAACAGTTGCACCGGCAACAGACTGGGCTGTAGTTCGCACTTCATATACCAAAGTCCTTAAAAAAATCGACATGTCCACCTTCTTGGTAA
Source organism: Triticum urartu (assembly GCF_056163025.1). Lineage (NCBI taxonomy): Eukaryota > Viridiplantae > Streptophyta > Magnoliopsida > Poales > Poaceae > Triticum > Triticum urartu. The sequence goes on along the minus strand of NC_141879.1, from coordinate 266,921,282 downwards.
GCATTGGCCGCTCAAGTGCTTCGTTCTTTTTTCTTTCCATGTTGTTTCACATGATTCACTATGTTGATCTAACTGTTTGTGTATATCTTCTTGTTTGCAAAGAGAGAATTCCTAGAGCAACGAGGGAGTCGTTTAACAATCCGGGCGACTGTGGCCAAGTTTCTCTTACCATGCGCAGCCTTGGTATGAATGAACCTGCTCAATATACCGTAAGTACAAAGGATGGTCACATGATGATTGATGCTAAAGGATGGCCAAGGTTAAAATCTAAATCATATCTTGCGTTAGGGGATGATGTCAAAATCAAACTTTCTCGGCAAGGAGAGCTGGTCCAAATCAACTTTGAAATTCTTTAGTAGCAGCACACAACTGCCGAACTGATCTATCCTCCAAGAGATTTTGATGTAATAATCTGGCATGGTGAAACAAGTGTCCTGTGTGTATAAGTAGTACGACAGTATTATTTATCACATCGTATATCATTGATAGAATTGCAACTCTAATTGTTGGTTAGGAATTGTCCCTCGATTTCATTCTAACAGCTGCCATGCCTCATTCAATTTTGTGTATTTGCCTTGCGACAGCATCTAAAACCAGCGCCGTACCAATCGCTTGCAATATGAAAAGCGATGCAGTACAACACATGGGCCCCCAAACATGCAGGCCCACCGGCCTGTGGCCCAAAGTCCAGAACCATGATCCTGTCTGAGTATTATATTCTTACCTGAACCCCCATAATGCCTATGCGTTGCACGTAACATAAAGATGAATTTGTATTAGTATTTTATCTTGTGAGAGAAAAGGATGAACGAGGGAAGGCCTTATTTGCAAATGTGAAGAGGTGTGTGGGTACCTTTTTGCAAAATTGCCATAGTTTCCTTCCTATCTGTCAGATATAAATCGGACGGCCTATATTGTAGGATGGAAAGCACACCATCATCACCAACTCATCTATACTATGTTAAAAAAACTCTATTTTTTATAATTATATATGTTATATATATTCCCCTTGATTTTTCTAATGTATAAAGTTATGATATAAAAGATGTTTATATTTATTTACAGAGGGAATATCTCTTTGTCAAAATATATTTATGTGTAACTAGTTACTCCTGTCTTTCTACTTCCTTTCGCTGATATGTGGGTGATACGTCTCCGTCGTATCTACTTTTCCAAACACTTTTGCCCTTGTTTTGGACTCTAACTTGCATGATTTGAATGGAACTAACCAGGACTGACGCTGTTTTTAGCAGAATTGCCATGGTGGTATTTTTGTGCAGAAATAAAAGTTCTCAGAATGACCTGAGAATCAACGGAGAATTATTTTGGAATATATAAAAAATACTGGAAGGAAGATCCACGTCAGGGGGGCCTCCACCTATCCACAAGGGTAGGTGCGCGCCCCCTACCTCGTGGGCCCCCTGACGCTCCATCGACCTCAACCATGACTCCATATATTCACTTTCGGGGAGAAAAAAATCAGAGAGAAGTATTCATTTCGTTTTACGATACGGAGCCGCCGCCAAGCCCTAAACTCTCTCGGGAGGGCAGATCTGGAGTCTGATCGGGGCTCCGGAGAGGGGAATCCGTCGCCATCGTCATCATCAACCTTCCTCCATCACCAATTTCATGATGCTCACCACCGTGTGTGAGTAATTCCATCATAGGCTTGTTGGACGGTGATGGGTTGGATGAGATTTATCATGTAATCGAGTTAGTTTTATTAGGGTTTGATCCCTAGTATCCACTATGTTCTGAGATTGATGTTGCTATGACTTTGCTATGCTTAATGCTTGTCACTAGGGCCCGAGTGCCATGATTTCAGATCTGAACCTATTATGTTTTCATCAATAGTCACCTACTATGTGTTATGATCTGGCAACTCCAAAGTGACAATAATCGGGACCACTCCCGGTGATGACCGTAGTTTGAGGAGTTCATGTATTCACTATGTGTTAATGCTTTGGTCCGGTACTCTATTAAAAGGAGGCCTTAATATCCCTTAGTTTCCAATAGGACCCCGCTGCCACGGGAGGGTAGGACAAAAGATGTCATGCAAGTTCTTTTCCATAAGCACGTATGACTATATTCGGAATACATGCCTACATTACATTGATGAATTGGAGCTAGTTCTGTGTCACCCTATGTTATGACTGTTACATGATGAACCGCATCCGGCATAGTTCTCTATCACCAATCCAATGCCTACGAGCTTTGCATATATTGTTCTTCGCTTATTTACTTTTCCGTTGCTATTGTTATCATCAGTATAAAACACCAAAAATACTACTTTTGCTACCGTTACTTTTGCTATTGTTACCACTACTATCATATTACTTTGCTGCTAAATACTCTGCTGCAGATATTAAGTTATCCAGGTGTGGTTGAGTTGACAACTCAGCTGCTAATACTTGAGAATATTCTTTGGCTCCCCTTGTGTTGAATCAATAAATTTGGGTTGAATACTCTACCCTCGAAAACTATTGCGATCCCCTATACTTGTGGGTTATCAAGACTATTTTCTGGCACCATTGCCGGGGAGCATATCTCTATTCTTTGAGTCACTTGGGATTTATATCTGCTTATCATTATGAAGAACTTGAAAGATCCAAGAACCATGATTTATCCCTCAACTACGAGGGGAGGTAAGGAACTTCCATCTAGCTCTGCACCTCATTCACCTTCTGTTTTGAGTAAGCTTGCGACACCTAAACCTGCTTCTGCTATTAATTCTGATATGTCGCATGTTATTGATGATGCCACTTCTGCTATGCATGATACTTATGATGAAACTACTTCTATGCTTGATACTATTGTGCCACTTGGTGAATTTCTTGATGAACAAATTGCTAGGGCTATAGAGAATGAAATTATTGAAACTGGTAATATTGAAGTGATGATGAAGATTCTCCCCCTAGATATGAATTGCCTATTGTTCCTGAGGGTTATGTTATGGATGAAGAAACTGCCAGAGACTATCTTTCTTGCAATGATAGAAGTGATCTTAAGAAATTATTAGCTAAGGTGAAACAAAAAACTCTGAATGCTAGAATGAAATATGATCTTGCTTATGCTACTTCACCTATCTTTGTTACTGATAAGGATTATGAATTCTCTGTCGACCCTGATATAATTACTGTGGTTGAATGTGATCCTTTCTATGGCTATGAATATGAAATTGTTGTGGCACACCTTACTAAATTAAATGATATAGCCACCCTGTTCACTAATGATGAGAAAACTCTCTACTATTATATCCTTAAGATATTTCCGTTCTCATTAAAGGGTGATGCTAAGATATGGTTTAATTCTCTTAATCCTGGTTGTGTGCGTAGTCCCCAGGATATGATTTATTACTTCTCTGCTAAATATTTCTCTGCTCATAAGAAACAAGTTGCTTTAAGGGAAATATATAATTTTGTGCAAATTGAAGAAGAGAGTCTCCCACAAGCTTGGGGAGGATTCTCCAATTACTTAATGCTTTGCCTAATCATCCTCTTAAGAAAAATGAAATACTTGATATCTTTTATAATGGACTAACCGATGCTTCCAGAGACCACCTGGATAGTTGTGCTGGTTGTGTTTTCAGGGAAAGAACACCAGATGAAGCTGAAATTTTATTCAAGAATATGTTGACCAACGAAAATAATTGGACACTTCCTGACCCAACCCCTAAGCCAACTCCGAATAAAAGGGGTGTTCTATTTCTCAGTCCTGAAGATATGCAAGAGGCAAAGAAATCTATGAAGGAAAAAGGTATAAAAGCTGAAGATGTTAAGAATTTACCTCATGTTGAAGAAATACATGGTCTTAATTTACCGCCTGTTGAAGAAATACATGGTTTTAATCCATCACATATTGAAGAAACACATGGTCTTGATAACCCGACACAGGTAGGAAAGGTAAATTCTCTCTATAGATATGATAAAGCTGAAATGCCTCCTACTAAGTTTGCTAGCCAATGTTTGGATGAGTTTGATAAATTCATGGATAAGCAAGAAGACTTCAATGCTTATTTTGGCAGAGAATTAAAACACAATGCTTATATGATTGAACACTTGAGTGATTATATGGCTAATGTTAAAGGTGAACTAAAACTTATTAGTAAACATGCTTCTATGGTTACCACTCAAGTAGAACAAGTACTTAAAGCTCAGAATGATTTGCTCAATGAATTGAATAGTAAGAATAATGATTTTGCTGTTAGAGTGGCTACTAAAACTGTTAAAATGACTCGGGAACCTTTGTATCCTGAAGGCCACCCTAAGAGAATTGAGCAAGATTCTCAAAGAAATAATGTAGATGCACCTAGTCCTTCTAAGAAGAAGAAAAAGAAAAATGATAGGACTTTCCATGCTTCTAGGGAACCTGTTGTAGACACACCTGAGAATCCCAATGATATTTATATTTTTGATGCTGAAACCCAATCTTGTAATGAACATGAACCTAGTAATAATGTTAATGATGATGTTCAGGTTGATGCTCAACCTAGCAATGATAATGGGGTAGAAACTGAACCTGCTATTGATCTTGATAACCCACAATCGAAGAATCAACGTTATGATAAGAGAGACTTTGTTGCTCGGAAACACGGTAAGGAAAGAGAACCATGGGTTCAGAAACCCATGCCTTTTCCTCCCAAACCATCCAAGAGAAAGGATGATGAGGATTTTGAGCGCTTTGCTGAAATGATTAGACATATCTTTTTGCGTATGCGATTAACTGATATGCTCAAAATGAATCCTTATGCTAAGTACATGAAAGAAATTGTGACAAATAAAAGAAAGATACCGGAAGCTGAAATTTCCAGAGTACTAGGAGATTCCAGAGTACCAACTATACCATGCTCCATTAAAATAAACTGCTTTATGTGATCTTGGAGCCAGTGTTAGTGTTATGCCTCTCTCTTTATATCGTAGGCTTGATTTGAATAAGTTGACACCCACCGAAATATCTTTGCAAATGGCTGATAAATCAACTGTTATACATGTCGGTATTTGTGAGGATGTGCCTGTTGTGGTTGCAAACGTTACTATTTTAACGGACTTTGTTATTCTTGATATTCCCAAGGACGATAGTATGTCTATTATTCTTGGAAGACCCTTTTTGAATACTGCAGGGGCTGTTATTGATTGCACCAAAGGCAATGTCACTTTTCATGTTAATGGTAATGAGCATACGGTACTTTCCGAGGAAACAACCTCAAGTCCACAGTATCAATTATATTGGAAAATTTTCAACAATTACTATTGGAGGTTTTGAATTTCCTCTCCCTACTGTCAAGAAGAAATATGATATTCTTATTGTTGGGGACATGCATATCCCCGTTGAGGTAACCTAGTGTTATTCAAAAATTCTCCGGTTCCATGTTATTCTGAATGAGTTTGTTAACAAGACCTGATCAACCTTGTTAGTAGTTTCCTTTTGATGAGCATGAGATGGATGAATTTAGAAAACACAACCCTCTGCACCCTCTTTTTAGTTTCTGTTATTTATATTAAATAAAGCAAAAATAGTAATTTCTGTCTGTTTTCTGAATTATCCATGTAATAAAAAATACTCCGAAAATAAAAGTTCTCCAAATGCCCTGAAATTTAAATATGATTTTTTTCTGGAATATTTGAGAATATCTGGCATTGAAAATATAGTAGGGGGAGCAAGCACCTGGCCACGAGGGTGGAGGGCGCCCCCTGTCTCGTGGGCCCACGGTAGCTCCTCTCCACTTATTCCAGCTACCACACACTCCTTCTTCTTCCCAAAAACATCACTAGCCAGCTCAAACCTGAGTCCAAGCTCATCTTGCTGCCATTTTCGATCTCCTTGCTCAAAGCACCTCTCACAAAACTGCTTTGTGGGATTGTTCCTTGGTATGTGACTCCTTCAATGGTCCAATTAGTTTTTGTTCTAGTGCTTTATTCATTGCATATTTTTGCTGCTTAGGTGACCATGTTCTTGAGCTTCCATGTGAAATTTATATGGTCAAAAATAGTTTTAATGCATGATATAGTCTCTAGGCACTTGTGGGAGTAGTTTCTATCAATTTTGTTGAGTTTGGTTCACTTTTATTTTGAAATTACTAATATTTCAGAAATTTTTCAGAGGAAGAAATATGTTTAGGAAAATGTACCAAGGTGGTCCTTCAAGGAAGCAAGGACCCCGGCTCGCAATACGCGATGCCGATGATGAACCACCGAGGGAAGCTCAGGTGCGGGCTTGTGAATGGCTGTCAGAGGACTTTATGGATCGAGCAGGAATCAAGGAAGAATTTAACGCGTATGTGCGTAATGCCGATCTTGAGAGCTTCGAGGCAGATAAGTGCCACCAATACCACTATCTCACTGATTCCTTTGTGAGAAGGTTTGAATTTTCATCATCACGTAATTATCAAACTGTCCTATTTGATCTTTATGAAAATTCTTATACTATGGACTTAGAGGATTTTAATACTTCTTGCAAACTTCCACAATGGGGCAGCACTAGTGAGCCTCGCAAATCTGAGTTTAGAGATTTTCTTGCTAGTATAACTGTGGGGGAATCTAGAGATATAACACAAGCTACCATAGGGAGCATTCATTTTCCTGCTATACATTATTTTGCTCTCTTCATAGGTAGGTGCACAAATGGTAAGGATGAAGCATGTCACATGTGTGTCCCTGACCTCAGTGTTCTCAGAAGTGTTGTATTAGGAGATAAACATTATAATTTGGGAGCCATTGTTGCACGTAGGTTGCATAATAATAGATTTAATGGAGATTTTTTTGGTGGAATTTATGCAACCCGTCTAGCTAATTTTCTTGATATACCCATTACGTGGGTATGATATTGAGTTTCCTTCTTCTTATCTAGATTATGATGCTATGGTTTGTCATCAGTTTGTTGAGAGGAACGATCAGTTCCTCTAGTACCGACTAATCTTTGACAGACGACGCACCTATCACATCGCTCTCCCTGCTCCTACTTTATTTGACTTTCAGGCAAAGGGGATATATGTTATAACCAGGGAGGAGGCGGCCGAGTACGAGAGGAGGGCGGAGACAGCTCGCCTCCAAGCTGTAGCTCATCAGGCAATTGTCGCTGCATCTCAGTACGACCCCAACTACAACTTTGGATATCCGCTAGGCCAGCTGTGGCCATAGACCAACTTAAGGAAAAAGCCTACACTTGGGGGAGTATGTATTTCTCACTGACATTACATTTATGTTCACACACCCATGCTAGTTGTCGGTGCTCATACTTTTTCACTGTATCATCCATGCTAGTTTATTTCCTTTTTATGCTTTCTTCTTGTGTGTTTGATAAACCTTAAGAAAAACAAAAAGAATAGTTATAGCTTTTAGCTAGTTTACTTTTCATGCTATAGTAGTAGTAATTAAAAAGAAAACCCAAAAAGATTTCTCATTCTTCTTTTGCTTGTTGGGAGCTTTCCCGTGTAAATAGTGTTTTTTTCTTTTCATTGGGGTTGAGAGGAGAAGACCATAATTAAAATGTTAAAGTGGCTCTTATATGCATTATTGTTGATCTGACAAAGAGCCCATATTACCTTGTCTTCTCTCTTGAATTGAATGCTTGCAGATTCTAGCTTAGTCCAATGCACGTGCACTATTATTATTATTACATCATTCGGTCGTGCAAGTGAAAGGCAATAATGATGATTATATGATGAACTTATTGAGATGAGAAAAGTTGGTATGAACTCGACCTCTCTTGTTTTTGTAAATATGATTAGTTCATCGTTCCTGATTCAGCCTATTATGAATAAACATGTTTGCAATGACAATTAGAGATTATAGTTGCTTATGTCATGCTTAATTAGCTAGGAGCTTATAATGGTTTACCTTGCGTGCCAACATGCTATTAAAATGGTTGTGATGTGGTATGATAGGGTGGTATCCCCTTTTGAACGATTCGAGTGGCTTGACTTGGCACATGTTCATGCATGTAGTTGAAACAAAATCAACATAGCCTCTACGATATTTATGTTCATGGTGCATTATATCCTACTCATGCTTGCATTTGGTGTTGATTAATTTTAATGCATGTTCATGACTGTTGTCGCTCTCTAGCTGGTCACTTCCCAGTCTTTTGCTAGCCTTCACTTGTACTAAGTGGGAATACTACTTGTGCATCCAATTCCATAAACCCCAAAGTTATTCCATATGAGTCCACCATACCTACTTATATACGGTATCTACCTGCCGTTCCAAGTAAATTTGTATGTGCCAAACTCTAAACCTTCAAATAAACATTCTGTTTTGTATGCTCAAATAGCTCATGTATCAACTAGGGTTGTCTGTATCTTCCATGCTAGGCGGGTTATTCTCAAGAGGAGTGGACTCCGCTCCTCACTCACAAGAACATGGCTGGTCACCCAGATGCCCAGTCCCATGCTCTATGCAAATCAAATCAAAATAATTGCAAACAAAACTCCCCCGCGACTGTTGTTAGTTGGAGGCACTCGTTGTTTCGAGCAAGCCATGGATTGATGCTTGTTGGTGGAGGGGGAGTATAAAATTTACCATTCTGTTTGGGAACCGCCTATAATGTGTGTAGCATGGAAGATATCGCCATCTCTCGGTTGTTATGTTGACAATTAAAGTATACCGCTCAAAATATTATTCATATCTATTTCAAAATCGAGCTCTGGCACCTCTACAAATCCCTGCTTCCCTCTACGAAGGGCCTATCTATTTACATTTATGTTGAGTCATCCTCCTCTTATTAAAAAGCACCAGTTCGAGAGCACCACTGTCATTTGCATCCATTATTGTTAGTTTACATTGAGTATGACTTGATTGGATCTCTTTTACCATGAATTACAATGTCTAGTCAGTCCTTGATCTTTAAAGGTGCTCTCCATTTATGTTTTGCAGTCTCGGAAAGGGCTAGCGAGATACCATCTTGTTATAGCATATCATGATTGTTTTGAGAAAGTGTTGTCATCCGAGATTTATTATTATTGCTCGCTAGTTGATTATGCCATTGATATGAGTAAAAATGAGACCAAAATGTTATTGTGAATATGGTTAGTTCATAATCTTTGCTGAAAACTTGAATGCTGGCTCTACATATTTACAACAATAAGAGCAAACAGAGTTTGTAAAAGTTTTTCTTTATCACTTTCAGTTTATCAACTGAATTGCTTGAAGACAAGCAAACGTTTAAGCTTGGGGGAGTTGATTCGTCTCCGTCGTATCTACTTTTCCAAACACTTTGGCCCTTGTTTTGGACTCTAACTTGCATGATTTGAATGGAACTAACCCGGACTGACAATGTTTTCAGCAGAATTGCCATGGTGTTATTTTTGTGCAGAAATAAAAGTTCTCGGAATGACCTGAAAATCAACGGAGAATTATTTTGGAATACATAAAAATACTGGAAGAAAGATCCACGTCAGGGGGGCCTCCACCTGTCCACGAGGGTGGGGGCGCGCCCTACCCCCCAGGGCGCGCCCCCCTGCCTCATGGGCCCCCTGACGCTCCACCGACCTCAACCTTGACTCCATATATTCACTTCCGGGGAGAGAAAAAACCAGAGAGAAGGATTCATCGTGTTTTACGATACAGAGCCACCGCCAAGCCCTAAACTCTCTCGAGAGGGCTGATCTAGAGTCCGTTCGGGGCTCCGAAGAGGGGAATTCATCGTCATCGTAATCATCAACCATCCTCCATCACCAATGTCATGATGCTCACCGCCGTGCGTGAGTAATTCCATCGTAGGCTTGCTAGACGGTGATGGGTTGGATGAGATTTATCATGTAATCGAGTTAGTTTTGTTAGGGTTTGATCCCTAGTATCCACTATGTTCTGAGATTGATGTTGCTATGACTTTGCTATGCTTAATAATTGTCGCTAGGGCTCGAGTGCCATGATTTCATATCTGAACCTATTATGTTTTCATCAATATATGAGAGTTCTTGATCTTATCTTGCAAGTCTATAGTCACCTACTATGTGTTATGATGCGGCAACCCCGAAGTGACAATAGTCAGGACCACTCCCGGTGATGACCGTAGTTTGACGAGTTCATATATTCACTATGTGTTAATGCTTTGGTCCGGTACTCTATTAAAAGGAGGCCTTAATATCCCTTAGTTTCCAATAGGACCCCGCTGCCACGGGAGGGTAGGAAAAAAGATGTCATGCAAGTTCTTTTCCATAAGCACGTATGACTATATTCGGAATACATGCCTACATTACATTGATGAATTGGAGCTAGTTCTGTGTCACCCTATGTTATGAAGGTTACATGATGAACCACATCCGGCATAATTCTCCATCACCGATCCAATGCCTATGAGCTTTCCATATATTGTTCTTCGCTTATTTACTTTTCCGTTGCTATTGTTATCATCAGTATAAAACACCAAAAATATTACTTTTGCTACCGTTATCTTTTACCACCGTTACCACTACTATCATATTACTTTACTACTAAATACCTTGCTGCAGATATTAAGTTTCTAGGTGTGGTTGAATTGACAACTCAGCTGCTAATACTTGAGAATATTCTTTGGCTCCCCTGTGTCGAATCAATAAATTTGGGTTGAATACTCTACCCTCGAAAACTGTTGCGATCCCCTATACTTGTGGGTTATCAGTGGGGCATCCGGCAACGGGGTCCATGTGCCATATGCACCAAATTAGAGTGCACAACTGCACGGTAGACACACCCCGGTCGTAGTGCCGTAGTAATGCCCAGTGAGCCGTCAAATCACAAAAAACCCACCTTTCCAGCTTTAGCAGTAAGCTGGACGAACGAAGCAGCAATATTTCACTGGGCCTGAATCCCCTTCTCGCTCGTCTGCTTGTTCAGAGAAAACCCCCTCTCTTTGATTGCATAGGGTTTTCTCATGGAGAACCAGGTACGAATTCTTCATCCATCCCCGATAAATCCAAGTCCCTTGGTCGTGGGTAATCCTAGGATGGCAGCCACTGCAGTTGATGCATTTTTCTTCCTGTTGAATCTAGTGTGTTTCATTTGCAGTGCCCGAAGTGCGAGGACCCTACAGGTTTCTGCGCCCTCGGCGAGACGCCACACTTGTCCCTTCTCATTGTAACATGGGATTTTAAAATGCACACAGTATGTTCCTAGAATCCTCTTTTCTATCTGGGAGGGTAGGTTTTTTTGAACATGCTGTCGACTAATTTGGAAATTTGGATTGCTATATTTGGATAATATGTACTAGTACCATGGTCAACACTGACATGAAGGAGGAAATTATTTCTAGATTTGGATAGGGAATACATTGTGTTCTCATATTATTTTTCCTGCAGTGCATTCCTTGCTCTGCCAAAACACATGGACTCAAGATGCTCGGCCTTGCCATAACTGAATACACTAGTTTAATGGTCACAGTGAAGAAAAGCCATGGATATAAGTTCCAAGTTGGGCTCATGAACCAAGAAGATCGCTTCTTTTTATGGCCGAACTTGGATAAACTTTCTCAAGTGTTACGGACTGAAAGTTGGCGCATGAATGTTGATGGAAATAGTAGAACCTGGTCTCATCTTCACTGCGATCTTCCACCCCGACATCGTTCCAATTGTTCATCCATGTTAGTTTTGTATCTGGTTCTTGCTTGTTGCCTCGATTACTTCTTAATCCACCTATTCTGTCTAACTAAACACAATTTAACTTTAGAAGTAGCAACAAATCTCTCACAAAGATGCTACTTCTAACTAATATTTTCTTATAATTGGTGGCACGTGTAGGTTTTTTTAGAGTTAAGCAGGCTACTCGTTTGTTATTATATAAGAACTCGGCTGTTACTGATGGCACTGAAGTTGACTGGGATGACATCCACAAGTTCCTACACTTTATTGATCGTCTTGAGGTCCTCGTGGGGCGTTTCAATGGTGGAAGGCCACGTGGGATATGTGTGCCATTGTTGTACTCGTTGAACAGGTCCAACTGTGTCGAGAAACTTATGGTACGAGCTATTTTCTGTTATATATGTTGTTCATAAACTCTTGCTTATACACAGTTTTATAGTTGTGATCTTCTTGAAACAGAAACTGCCCAGTTCTATTGTTCCTATACAGATGCCTGACCATGGTTGGGTCAGACTTGCGCTTGGTCACAACATGATGTTTATGTCGACCTAGTACATTCCCCTTGGAGGTGAAAAGATACTTATTCATGGATGGTCTCAAATAATGAAGGCCCGTCCATCTTGGAGAATAGGACAGAAGATTATGTTCCTGCTTTTCCATGGCTCTAAAGTGAATATCATGTTTATTGACCACATTGCTAGATGAAGCCGCTTTCAGAAGGTTGTGGATGCGCGGGGTGGCGCCTGGGCCTTGTCCTGGGACTTGGTGGCCTCACCCTTGGTTAACTGTAGGCAAAGTAGCACTGTTCGAGGCGTGCTTTGTACGGTTGAACCTGTATAAGTACTCGTACTGCTTTCAGCTATGGTTGTTAAGTCCCCCTGCTGGTTTTAGTTAAGGTTGTTAAGTACTCCTGCTGCTTTTACAGTCTGTCGTGTTTCTTCAGTCATGTCTTCCTCTAGCCGCCAAAACCAAACCAGCGCCGGCGGAGCCTCCTGTTTCCGCCTCCCATGCCTTGCTGCGCCTCAGCGCACGCATCACCACCCCACCGTCTCCTAAATCGTTAACGCTGACGTCCGAGGCCTCGTCGTCGTCCTCCACGCGCTTTGGTGCGCTCGCTGCAACGCCGCCCTCTCGCATTGTCAACATGGTCAACAAACAAGAGGAATCGGCATAGGACTGTACGGGAGAGGATGACAGTAGGGGCCCACCATGTCCATGGCCGGACGCAAGGAAGTTCCTCATTTTTTGTTACTAGTATGCATGCACGCGCAATGCGCGTATTTGCATTGTAGAGTGATTGTGGCGAAAATAAGTCATGAAAATGACGGAGAAATGAAACAAATGTCTATTGTGCATGTACTCGGAATTAGCATCAGAAAGCTTCTCGTGTTCTTACGCGATCCTTATCACATGAATATGTAATTTGCACAAAAGTTGGTGTACCTATTGCAGAAAATACATAGAGTCATCTCTTAAAACACATTCTCTAAATGAGAAAAATCTGAAAAAAGTACATATGAGCTCACTTCTGAAAACACATTCTAAAAATAATACATATGATCCCACTTTGATAAACAAAATTCTGAATGACAAAATTTTCTACAAAAAAGTTGCACGCATACATCTCCTGTTCTATGTGCAAATAGAAAGTTTCGCGGAAGAATTAAACAACTTTATTTGCATGTGCAAAAATGCAAAAACGATGTGCTGTAAAACGCTATTTAGAAGCACTAAAATTTACGTATATTTTATATGGAGGCAAAATAAAAAGGCAATTATTCATAAAATTTTGTTTCCTGCGCATATTTTGTGAAGATATATGCGTGAAATTTTGTTTTATACTTTTTGATGTTGTCAAAATGCATTAAAAATGGGTTCATATATACCTAGGTTTAGGTAGTGTCTGCCCTGCCTATTGCTATGTTTCACTGTAGCGTTTACTACAGCTTTCCACCCAGAATGCGGGAGTGAGGCCATGTATCGTACGCTAAAATAGAAGTACGTATGTGGGCGCTGAACCTTGTCTGGTTACTTTGTATTTTATCTTTTATCCTTCTACTTTTCACCTGCTGTTCGATAGGTTTCTCTGACCACACAGGCCATGTAGCTCTGCAGGTGTCAGCATAGGTAAAACTATAAAACAATTTGTTGGCGGTGCGAATAGGGCATGGTGATTGTTTGATCCAACGAACTGACTTGTAGTGGGTCCCTTACTCCGCGCCAACCCATCGAGGTTTCTGGAACGACCCACATAACACGGAATGACACTGTAGCAGTGAAACCCTGCGCTATAAGCCATTGGATGGAGCCCAATGAATGGCCAGAAATGTATTTCAATGCGTGAATTCAAACATTCAAAACTCCTACACTATATAGTAGTATAGATATATACTCCATTGTCAGTGTATGGAAAAAGAAAATGCTTCCTCCTAGTGGTTTCCTGACATCTGGGACCCACGACATTGTCAGCATATATAGTCAATAGACAAGAGAACAACACAAGATCGGCTGACACCTGGGACGTATCTGCTCGAGTATTTTTTTGTTATTGTTGAGATGGAGCAACGTTTCAACTAGGCTATGGCCCGTCTAGCCCAGGCTTTTATTTTATGTTCACCACATGACCAGCCCAGCTATTTTTTTTCTTTGGGAAAATGAGCCCAGCTTATTTTTTCTGAAGAATACCCAATCCACGCCTACTTATTTTTCTACACCCTAATGGGCTGCAACTCTTTGTAGACGCCTGCAAATCTTGAAAGTAATATGAAATGGGTTGTAAATATAAAAACACATAACAAATTGTCAATTACTTTATAATTTCTGAATTTTTTTTCACATTTTCACATTCCAACTTCACTGGGCTTTAACCTAATTTAAATATATCTTCAAAGTACTTTAAATCCGGCTCGACATTTCGGTATTAAAAATAGTTTGGAACCCATAGAAATATGCGAAATTTCTTTTAAATTTTTAACCCTGGCCCTGGCCAACAAAAAACGGACTGCAATAAATTGCATAAGAAGTTGCAATGAGCTATATATAAATTATTAAAAAAAATAGGGAATGCTCTGACTTGTGGGCCTATTAAGTTGACGCGTATGCAAGATTTTTTTTACTTATTATATACGTCAACAAACGATTCTAGCAGACGTAACCGTTGGATGTCCATCCAACAGCCGTCGTGTTTCTTCAATCTCTGATCTTCTTGCTCCAGTCGCCAAATCCAGCACCGGCAGGACCGCCTTCTCCTACCTCCCGTGGTCGGCTGTGCTGCCGCGCAGGCCTCACCACCTCCTACTACTCCCACCGTTGGCCAGGCCATCCCTCTACTCACCCACATGCCTCCACTGTTGTGGCTTCGCCACCTCCGGGTCATTCCCTTCCCGGGTCTCGCCGTCATCCATCGCGCTAGTGTTCTCGGCACGGCATGGTCAACGTTGTTAACAAACGACAACATCGGAAGAGGGATGTACATGGAGAGGCTGACAGTTGGGACCCACATGGTCCATGGCTGCACGCAAGCAAGTACCTCCTTATCACGCCAAAAAGAATGAATACTCTCGTTGATAGCTTGGACCCACCATCTATATCTTCGCACGCAAGGAAGTGCCTCCTTATTACGCATAAAAAATGAATACTCCCCCTGTTAGCTGGGACCCACCATAGTGGGAGGCTGACTTGTGGGCCTACTAAGTTGACGCGGATGGAGGGCTTTGTCAACTTAGTCAACAAACGATTCTATCACCAGTGACCGTTGGATTGTTAACATCCAACGGTCATCCTGCTTCTTCAACCTCAGATTTTTCTTGCTCCAGTTGTCCAAACCACTGCGTGCTACTGCCTCTCGTGGACGGCTGTGCTGCCGTGGAGGCCTCAGCACCCCTACTACTCACACTGCTAGCCGGGCCCTGCGGCGACGGCAGCTTCACACTGCAGCCGAAGCAGTGAACCCTCGTACTCCTCTCCGCGTGGGCATCCACTGCCGCGTCTTCCTCGAGTAGCTAGATGAAGGTGTATGCGATATACGGCATGCGGTTCACTTAGATGAACTGTTTGCGTCTAGACAAGAGAACAAAATGGTTCAATATAAAAAGATGTGTGTGATACGCGGCAAACAGGTCTGTAATAAAAAATGTGTGTGAATACCGATAATAACAGAAATGGTTCCCTAGTGTGGTCCGTGTTCATCTAATCATCATCTCCCTAAGTTTCCATTAATTGATGGCGTTATGAACACGCCACCGTTTCTTGCCATTTCCTCACCGGTTTCCCGCCACCTAGCGATATTGCGCATAGACGGTGCGCGACGCACGGAGGCGACAAGCGCAGCCTATAGCACATCCCCCTTTTCCAAGCATGCCAACCCACCAAAGAGCCGCCTCTGCCATCAACCTCGTCGATGTGGAAAATGAGCAGGCGCCATGGCCCGTCGAGGCCGAGGAGCTCCCCTGCAACGCGATGGACGACACCGTGATGCGCGTCATGGCCAGGGTTGAGCAGACCTTTGGCGGATGGCGCTTTAGCGCCGCGGATCAAGATAGGCATGTCAGCGCCGACAGGCTGTAGCTCGCCACACAACATGATCGATGGCATGCCGTAGAGCAAGCTAGGCGCGTCCACGCTGATAGGCTGCGGCTCGCAGCACGGCGAGACCATTGGAGCGCCGCAGAGCGAGAGGCGCGACGCACCGCACAGCAAGAGCGGATCCATGGGCGCTTGCCGGCTGTCGACATGGCGTCACAGCTAGGGACACATCTGGTCAGTACCCCCATTCCTTGCCAGGAGTGGACAGAGGCCCTCAGTGTCGTACTTGCACTAGAGGCCGGCCGCGCCATACTTGCACCGGACGCCCGCCGTGCCATTCGCATGGGTGCCGCCGTTCACCTTTTCCGTGGCCTGCTAGATGCCAACGCGCTGGTCCGTAGGCTCGACCGCCTCCTTGGCTCAGGTGTCCACCCGGGCGTAGTAGAGGAACATGGCCGTCACATCCTCGAGCTGGTGATCTCCGATGAAATAGCCAACTTGGAGCTCAAGATCGCGCTCCAGATGTACCGTGAGCGTGTCGGCCGCTTGGGCGAACGCCTGCACAAGTTCAAGCAGAGCCAAGAGCTACCATAGGCAAGGGTTGCTGGTCATGGTCTCATGGATGCGTTTTATTCTGAAAAGTCATTTCAATGTGGAGAGCTATGTATTCACAGCAATCATAGTATTGCTCTATTTATTGCTCTGTTTCAATGTGTGTACTCTGTTTTCCATTCTTATATGTTCTGTTTCAATGTGTGTATATACGCTTTCCATTCTGCATATGTGGATGATAATAGCTAGATTCAAATTAGTATACAAAAACTAATAGAAAATGGAATTCATACTATATATATATTAATTGTTCATTAATTCATCATAGTATATATATATATATATAATATCATCACATATACGTGATGATACTTAACTACTAGGTACAATGCATAAAATTGAAAATGAACAATACTAAAACTAATAATCCCTCTGTTGGGGAACGTTGCAAAAAACAAAAATTTTCCTACTCGTTTCACCAAGATCCATCTAGGAGTTCATCTAGCAACGAGTAATTAGATGCATCTACATACCTTTGTAGATCGCGAGCGGAAGCGTTCGAAGAACGGGGTTGATGTAGTCGAACACGACGTGATTCAAATCACCGGAGATCCTAGCACCGAACGGACGGTACCTCCGCGTTCAACACACGTATGGAGCGGATGACGTCTCCTCCTTTCTTGATCCAGCAAGGGGGGAGGAGAGGTTGATGAAGATCCAGCAGCACGACGGCGTGGTGGTGGATGCAGGGCGTCACAGTAGCAGGGCTTCGCCGTGTACTACGAGGGAGAGATGTAACAGGGGAGAGGGAAGCACCAAAGGCTGAGGTATGAAGTCCTCCCTCTCCTCAACTATATATAGGAGGGCCAAGGGGGGGGTGCGCCAGCCTAGGAGATCCAATCTCCTAGGGCCGGCGGCCAAGGGGAGGTTTCCCTCCCCCCCAAGGCACCTAGAGGTGCCTTCCACCATTGGGACTCTTCCCTTAAGTGGAACCCTAGGCGCATGGGCTTTTGGGGCTGATGCCCTTGGCCCATCTAGGCCAAGGCGCACCCCCTACAGCCCATGTGGCCCCCCGGGACAGGTGGCCCCACCCGGTGGGCCTCCGGGACCCCTCCGGTGGTCCCGGTACAATACCGATAACCCCGAAACTTGTCCCGATGGCCGAAACAGCACTTCCTATATATAATTCTTTACCTCCGGACCATTCCGGAACTCCTCGTGACGTCCGGGATCTCATCCAGGACTCCGAACAACATTCGGGTTACTGCATATACTTATCTTCACAACCCTAGCATCACCGAACCTTAAGTGTGTAGACCCTATGGGTTCGGGAGACATGCAGACATGACCGGGACGACTCTCCGGTCAATAACCAACAGCGGGATCTGGATACCCATGTTGGCTCCCACATGCTCCACGATGATCTCATCGGATGAACCACGATGTCGAGGATTAAACAACCCCGTATACAATTCCCTTTGTCAATCGGTATGTTACTTGCCCGAGACTCGATCGTCGGTATCCCAATACCTTGTTCAGTCTCGTTACCGGCAAGTCACTTTACTCATACCGTAATGCATGATCCCGTGACCAGACACTTGGTCACTTTGAGCTCATTATGATGATGCATTACCGAGTGGGCCCAGTGATACCTCTCCGTTATATGGAGTGACAAATCCCAGTCTCGATCCGTGTCAACCCAACAGACACTTTCGGAAATACCTGTAGTGCACCTTTATAGTCACCCAGTAACGTTGTGACGTTTGATACACCCAAATCACTCTTATGGTATCCGGGGGTTACACGATCTCATGGTCAAAGGAAAAGATACTTGACATTGGAAAAGCTCTAGCAAACGAACTACACGATCTTGTGCTATGCTTAGGATTAGGTCTTGTCCATCACATCATTCTCCTAATGATGTGATCCCGTTATCAATGACATCCAATGTCCATAGCCAGGAAACCATGACTATCTGTTGATCAACGAGCTAGTCAACTAGAGGCTTACTAGGGACATATTATGGTCTATGTATTCACACGTGTATTACGATTTCCGGATAATACAGTTATAGCATGAATAAAGACAATTATCATGAACAAAGAAATATAATAATAATACTTTTATTATTGCCTCTAGGGCATATTTCCAACAGTCTCCCACTTGCACTAGAGTCAATATTCTAGTTACATTCTGATGAATCGAACACCCATGGAATTCTGGTGTTGATCATGTTTTTCCCTAGGGAGAGGTTTAGTCAACGGATCTGCTACATTCAGGTCCGTATGTACTTTACAAATCTCTATGTCTCCATCTTGAACATTTTCACGAATGGAGTTGAAGCGATGCTTGATGTGCCTTGTCTTCTTGTGAAACCTGGGCTCCTTGGCAAGTGCAATAGCCCCAGTGTTGTCACAAAAGAGTTTGATTGGCCCCGACGCATTGGGTATGACTCCTAGGTCGGTGATGAACTCCTTCACCCATATTGCTTCATGTGCTGCCTCCGAGGCTGCCATGTACTCTGCTTCACATGTAGATCCCGCCACGACGCTCTGCTTGCAGCTGCACCAGCTCACTGCTCCACCATTCAATATATACACGTATCCGGTTTGTGACTTAGAGTCATCCAGATCTGTGTCGAAGCTAGCGTCGACGTAACCCTTTACGACGAGCTCTTCGTCACCTCCATAAACGAGAAAAATTTCCTTAGTCCTTTTCAGGTACTTCAGGATATTCTTGACCGATGTCCAGTGTTCCTTGCCGAGATTACTTTGGTACCTTCCTACCAAACTTACGGCAAGGTTTACATCAGGTCTGGTACACAGCATGGCATACATAATAGAACCTATGGCTGAGGCATAGGGGATGACACTCATCTCTTCTATATCTTCTGGTGTGGTCGGGCATTGAGCCGAGCTCAATCTCACACCTTGCAAAACAGGCAAGAACCCTTTCTTGGACTGATCCATTTTGAACTTCTTCAAAATCTTATCAAGGTATGTGCTTTGTGAAAGACCTATGAGGCGTCTTGATCTATCTCTATAGATCTTGATGCCTAATATATAAGCAGCTTCTCCAAGGTCCTTCATTGAAAAACTCTTATTCAAGTAGGCCTTGATGCTGTCCAAGAGTTCTATATCATTTCTCATCAAAAGTATGTCATCTACATATAATATGAGAAATGCTACAGAGCTCCCACTCACTTTCTTGTAAACGCAGGCTTCTCCATAAGTCTGCGTAAACCCAAACGCTTTGATCATTTCATCAAAGCGAATGTTCCAACTCCGAGATGGTTGCACCAGCCCATAAATCGAGCGTTGGAGCTTGCACACCTTGTTAGCATTCTTAGGATCGACAAAACCTTCCGGCTGCATCATATACAATTCTTCCTTAAGGAAACCATTAAGGAATGCCGTTTTGACGTCCATTTGCCATATCTCATAATCGTAGAATGCGGCAATTGCTAACATGATTCGGACGGACTTTAGCTTTGCTACCGGTGAGAAAGTCTCATCGTAGTCAACCCCTTGAACTTGTCGATAACCCTTAGCGACAAGCCTAGCTTTATAGATGGTCACATTACCATCCGTGTCTGTCTTCTTCTTAAAGATCCATTTATTTTCTATGGCTTGCCATTCAACGGGCAAGTCAGTCAAAGTCCATACTTCGTTTTCATACATGGATCCTATCTCGGATTTCATGGCTTCTAGCCATTTGTCGGAATCCGGTCCCGCCATCGCTTCTTCATAGTTCGAAGGTTCACCGTTGTCTAACAACATGATTTCCAAGACTGGGTTGCCGTACCACTCTGGTGCGGAACGTGTTCTTGTGGACCTTCGAATTTCAGTAGGAGCTTGATCAGAAGTATCTTGATCATCATGAACAACTTCCTCTCTAGTCGGTGCAGGCACCTCAGGAACATTTTCTTGAGTTGCGCCATTTACCGGTTCAAGAGGCAATACTTCATCAAGTTCTACTTTCCTCCCACTTACTTCTTTCGAGAGAAACTCTTTCTCTAGAAAGGATCCATTCCTGGCAATAAAGATCTTGCCTTAGGATCTGAGGTAGAAGGTATACCCAGCAGTTTCTTTAGGGTATCCTATGAAGACGCATTTTTCCGACTTGGGTTCGAGCTTTTCAGGTTGAAGTTTCTTGACATAAGCATCGCATCCCCAAACTTTTAGAAATGACAGCTTAGGTTTCTTCCCAAACCATAATTCATACGGTGTCGTCTCAACGGATTTCGACGGAGCCCTATTTAAAGTGAATGCGGCAGTCTCTAAAGCATAGCCCCAAAAAGATAGCGGTAAATCGGTAAGAGACATCATAGATCGCACCATATCTAATAGAGTGCGATTACGACGTTCGGACACACCATTACGCTGAGGTGT
Source organism: Triticum urartu (assembly GCF_056163025.1). NCBI lineage: Eukaryota > Viridiplantae > Streptophyta > Magnoliopsida > Poales > Poaceae > Triticum > Triticum urartu. The sequence continues at coordinate 266,900,264 of NC_141879.1, read as the reverse complement.
TCCAGGCGGCGTGAGTTGTGAAACTATTCCACATTTTCTTAAGTGTGTGCCAAATTCGTGACTCAAGTATTCTCCTCCACGATCTGATCGTAGAAACTTGATTTTCCTGTCACGTTGATTCTCAACCTCACTCTGAAATTCCTTGAACTTTTCAAAGGTTTCAGACTTGTGTTTCATTAAGTAGACATACCCATATCTACTCAAGTCATCAGTGAGGGTGAGAACATAACGATAGCCACCGCGAGCCTCAACACTCATTGGACCGCACACATCAGTATGTATGATTTCCAATAAGTTGGTTGCTCGCTCCATTGTTCCTGAGAACGGAGTCTTGGTCATTTTACCCATGAGGCATGGTTCGCACGTGTCAAATGATTCATAATCAAGAGACTCTAAAAGTCCATCTGCATGGAGCTTTTTCATGCGTTTGACACCTATGTGACCAAGGTGGCAGTGCCACAAGTATGTGGGACTATCATTATCAACCTTACATCTTTTGGTACTCACACTATGAATATGTTTAGCAATACGCTCGAGATTCATTAAGAATAAACCATTGACTATCGGAGCATGACCATAAAACATATCTCTCATATGAATAGAACAACCATTATTCTCGGATTTAAATGAGTAGCCATCTCGTATTAAACGAGATCCTGATACAATGTTCATGCTCAAACATGGCACTAAATAACAATTATTGAGGTTTATAACTAATCCCGTAGGTAAATGTAGAGGTAGCGTGCCGACGGCCATCACATCGACCTTGGAACCATTCCCGACGCGCATCGTCACCTCGTCCTTCGCCAGTTTCCGTTTATTCTGCAGCTCCTGCTGTGAGTTACAAATATGAGCAACGGCACCGGTATCAAATACCCAGGAGTTACTACGAGTACTGGTAAGGTACACATCAATTACATGTATATCAAATATACCTTTGGTGTTGCCGGCCTTCTTGTCCGCTAAGTATTTGGGGCAGTTCTGCTTCCAGTGACCCTTCCCTTTGCAATAAAAGCACTCTGTCTCAGGCTTGGGTCCATTCTTTGACTTCTTCCCGACAGCTTGCTTGCCGGGCGCAGCAACTTCCTTGCCGTCCTTCTTGAAGTTCTTTTTACCCTTGCCCTTCTTGAACTTAGTGGTTTTATTCATCATCAACACTTGATGTTCCTTCTTGACTTCTACCTCTGCTGATTTCAGCATAGCAAATACTTCAGGAATGGTCTTTACCATCCCCTGCATATTGAAGTTCATCACAAAGCTCTTGTAGCTTGGTGGGAGCGACTGGAGGATTCTGTCAATGACCGCGTCATCCGGGAGATTAACTCCCAGCTGAGTCAAGCGGTTATGTAACCCAGACATAGTGAGTATGTGCTCACTGACAGAACTATTTTCCTCCATCTTCCAGCTGAAGAACTTATCGGAGATTTCATATCTCTCGATCCGGGCATGAGCTTGAAAAACCATTTTTAGCTCTTCGAACATCTCATATGCTCCATGTCTCTCAAAACGCTTTTGGAGCCCCGGCTCTAAGCTGTAAAGCATGCCGCACTGAACAAGGGAGTAGTCATCAGTACGTGTCTGCCAAGCGTTCATAGCGTCTTGGTTCTGTGGGACGGGTGGATCACCTAGCGGTGCTTGTAGGACATAATCTTTCTTGGCAGCTATGAGGATGATCCTCAGGTTCCGGACCCAGTCCGTATAGTTGCTGCCATCGTCTTTCAGCTTGGTTTTCTCTAGGAACGCGTTGAAATTGAATACAACGTTGGCCATTTGATCTACAAGACATATTGTAAAGATTTTAGACTAAGTTCATGATAATTAAGTTCATCTAATCAAATTATTAATGAACTCCCACTCAGATTAGACATCCCTCTAGTCATCTAAGTGTTACACGATCCGAGTCGACTAAGCCGTGTCCGATTAACACGTGAGACGGAGTAGTCATCGCCGGTGAACATCTTCATGTTGATCGTATCTTCCATACGACTCGTGTTCGACCTTTCGGTCTCTGTGTTCCGAGGCCATGTCTGTGCATGCTAGGCTCGTCAAGTTAACCCTAAGTGTTTTTGCATGTGTGAAACTTTCTTACACCCGTTGTATGTGAACGTAAGGATCTATCACACCCGATTAACACGTGGTGCTTCGAAACGACGAACGGTAGCAACGGTGCATAGTTAGGGGAGAACACTTCTTGAAATTGTTGTAAGGGATCATCTTATTCACTACCGTCGTTCTAAGTAAACAAGATGCAAAACATGATAAACATCACATGCAATCAAATAATAATAGTGACATGATATGGCCAATATCACATAGCTCCTTTGATCTCCATCTTGGGGCTCCATGATCATCCTGTCACCGTGATACTCATCGACATGTAAGTTGTGATTCCTTGTACAATAGCATGAACATCTCATACATCACATATAGATCATTCATCATTCATCACAACTTTGGCCATATCATATCACAAAGCACTTGCTGCAAAAACAAGTTAGACGTCCTCTAATTGTTGTTGCAGGTTTTACGTGGCTGAAGTAGGGTTCTAACAAGAACGTTTTCTTACCTACGTGAAAGCCACAACGTGATTTGTCAACTTCTATTTACCCTTCATAAGGACCCTGTTCATCGAATCTGCTCCAACTAAAGTAGGAGAGACAGACACCCGCCAGCCACCTTATGCAACTTGTGCATGTTAGTCGGTGGAACCGTCTCACATAAGCATACGTGTAAGGTTGGTCCGGGCCGCTTCATCCCACAATACCGTTGAAGCAAGATAAGACTAGTAGCGGCAAGTAAGTTGACAACATCTACGCCCACAACAAATTGTGTTCTACTCGCGCAAGAAGAACTACGCATAGACCTAGCTCATGATGCCACTGTTGGGGAACGTTGCAGAAAACAAAAATTTTCCTACTCGTTTCACCAAGATCCATCTAGGAGTTCATCTAGCAACGAGTGATTAGATGCATCTACATACCTTTGTAGATCGCGAGCGGAAGCGTTCGAAGAACGGGGTTGATGTAGTCAAACACGACGTGATTCAAATCACCGGAGATCCTAGCACCGAACGGACGGTACCTCCGCGTTCAACACACGTACGGAGCGGATGACGTCTCCTCCTTTCTTGATCCAGCAAGGGGGGAGGAGAGGTTGATGAAGATCCAGCAGCACGACGGCGTGGTGGTGGATGCAGGGCGTCATAGTAGCAGGGCTTCGCCGTGTACTACGAGGGAGAGATGTAACAGGGGAGAGGGAAGCACCAAAGGCTGAGGTATGAAGTCCTCCCTCTCCTCAACTATATATAGGAGGGACAAGGGGGGGGGTGCGCCAGCCTAGGAGATCCAATCTCCTAGGGCCGGCGGCCAAGGGGAGGTTTCCCTCCCCCCCAAGGCACCTAGAGGTGCCTTCCACCATTGGGACTCTTCCCTTAAGTGGAACCCTAGGCGCATGGGCTTTTGGGGCTGATGCCCTTGGCCCATCTAGGCCAAGGCGCACCCCCTACAGCCCATGTGGCCCCCCGGGACAGGTGGCCCCACCCGGTGGGCCTCCGGGACCCCTCCGGTGGTCCCGGTACAATACCGATAACCCCGAAACTTGTCCCGATGGCCGAAACAGCACTTCCTATATATAATTCTTTACCTCCGGACCATTCCGGAACTCCTCGTGACGTCCGGGATCTCATCCAGGACTCCGAACAACATTCGGGTTACTGCATATACTTATCTTCACAACCCTAGCATCACCGAACCTTAAGTGTGTAGACCCTATGGGTTCGGGAGACATGCAGACATGACCGGGACGACTCTCCGGTCAATAACCAACAGCGGGATCTGGATACCCATGTTGGCTCCCACATGCTCCACGATGATCTCATCGGATGAACCACGATGTCGAGGATTAAACAACCCCGTATACAATTCCCTTTGTCAATCGGTATGTTACTTGCCCGAGACTTGATCGTCGGTATCCCAATACCTTGTTCAGTCTCGTTACCGGCAAGTCACTTTACTCGTACCGTAATGCATGATCCCGTGACCAGACACTTGTCACTTTGAGCTCATTATGATGATGCATTACCGAGTGGGCCCAGTGATACCTCTCCGTTATATGGAGTGACAAATCCCAGTCTCGATCCGTGTCAACCCAACAGACACTTTCGGAAATACCTGTAGTACACCTTTATAGTCACCCAGTAACGTTGTGACGTTTGATACACCCAAATCACTCTTACGGTATCCGGGGGTTACACGATCTCATGGTCAAAGGAAAAGATACTTGACATTGGAAAAGCTCTAGCAAACGAACTACACGATCTTGTGCTATGCTTAGGATTAGGTCTTGTCCATCACATCATTCTCCTAATGATGTGATCCCGTTATCAATGACATCCAATGTCCATAGCCAGGAAACCATGACTATCTGTTGATCAACGAGCTAGTCAACTAGAGGCTTACTAGGGACATATTATGGTCTATGTATTCACACGTGTATTACGATTTCCGGATAATACAGTTATAGCATGAATAAAGACAATTATCATGAACAAAGAAATATAATAATAATACTTTTATTATTGCCTCTAGGGCATATTTCCAACAGTCTCCCACTTGCACTAGAGTCAATATTCTAGTTACATTCTGATGAATCGAACACCCATGGAATTCTGGTGTTGATCATGTTTTTCCCTAGGGAGAGGTTTAGTCAACGGATCTGCTACATTCAGGTCCATATGTACTTTACAAATCTCTATGTCTCCATCTTGAACATTTTCACGAATGGATTTGAAGCGATGCTTGATGTGCCTTGTCTTCTTGTGAAACCTGGGCTCCTTGGCAAGTGCAATAGCCCCAGTGTTGTCACAAAAGAGTTTGATTGGCCCCGACGCATTGGGTATGACTCCTAGGTCGGTGATGAACTCCTTCACCCATATTGCTTCATGTGCTGCCTCCGAGGCTGCCATGTACTCTGCTTCACATGTAGATCCCGCCACGACGCTCTGCTTGCAGCTGCACCAGCTCACTGCTCCACCATTCAATATATACACGTATCCGGTTTGTGACTTAGAGTCATCCAGATCTGTGTCGAAGCTAGCGTCGACGTAACCCTTTACGACGAGCTCTTCGTCACCTCCATAAACGAGAAAAATTTCCTTAGTCCTTTTCAGGTACTTCAGGATATTCTTGACCGATGTCCAGTGTTCCTTGCCGAGATTACTTTGGTACCTTCCTACCAAACTTACGGCAAGGTTTACATCAGGTCTGGTACACAGCATGGCATACATAATAGAACCTATGGCTGAGGCATAGGGGATGACACTCATCTCTTCTATATCTTCTGGTGTGGTCGGGCATTGAGCCGAGCTCAATCTCACACCTTGCAAAACAGGCAAGAACCCTTTCTTGGACTGATCCATTTTGAACTTCTTCAAAATCTTATCAAGGTATGTGCTTTGTGAAAGACCTATGAGGCGTCTTGATCTATCTCTATAGATCTTGATGCCTAATATATAAGCAGCTTCTCCAAGGTCCTTCATTGAAAAACTCTTATTCAAGTAGGCCTTGATGCTGTCCAAGAGTTCTATATCATTTCTCATCAAAAGTATGTCATCTACATATAATATGAGAAATGCTACAGAGCTCCCACTCACTTTCTTGTCAACGCAGGCTTCTCCATAAGTCTGCGTAAACCCAAACGCTTTGATCATTTCATGAAAGCGAATGTTCCAACTCCGAGATGCTTGCACCAGCCCATAAATCGAGCGTTGGAGCTTGCACACCTTGTTAGCATTCTTAGGATCGACAAAACCTTCTGGCTGCATCATATACAATTCTTCCTTAAGGAAACCATTAAGGAATGCCGTTTTGACGTCCATTTGCCATATCTCATAATCGTAGAATGCGGCAATTGCTAACATGATTCGGACGGACTTTAGCTTTGCTACCGGTGAGAAAGTCTCATCGTAGTCAACCCCTTGAACTTGTCGATAACCCTTAGCGACAAGCATAGCTTTATAGATGGTCACATTACCATCCGCGTCTGTCTTCTTCTTAAAGATCCATTTATTTTCTATGGCTTGCCGTTCAACGGGCAAGTCAGTCAAAGTCCATACTTCGTTTTCATACATGGATCCTATCTCGGATTTCATGGCTTCTAGCCATTTGTCGGAATCCGGTCCCTCCATCGCTTCTTCATAGTTCGAAGGTTCACCGTTGTCTAACAACATGATTTCCAAGACTGGGTTGCCGTACCACTCTGGTGCGGAACGTGTTCTTGTGGACCTTCGAATTTCAGTAGGAGCTTGATCAGAAGTATCTTGATCATCATGAACAACTTTGAATTACACACGCCCGTCGCTAGAATTTACATGTACTGTTGTTTGAATTACACACGATTCCCGTAGCAAAATCCATGTGTGACATAATAGCCAAAATCCATGTGTGAACATAATAGCTGACGATTTCCAATGCATAACCGTGTGTGATTAATGATCCCCGCCACTCACCTACCAAAGCTCGAGCCGCGAGATAGAGTGCCAATCATGTGGGGGCCTGTTGTCTTGCCAGATCTTTACATTTTCTTTTTTGAACACCAGATATTTACATCGTCGCATGATTTTTTTAGCTCACACACAAGTACAAAAAAATATGAATTTTCCAACCGTTATGGTTAGGCGTTGCATGTAGATGTAGTTCAAATTTGAATTACGGTCATCAAATGACCCCTGAAATTTTCCAAATTTTCACATCACAATTGTATTAGTGCACGTTAAATGTAGAAAAAAATTGAAGGCCGTAAGACGAAGCTATCTCCCATTCGTCATCAAACATGCATTGTTCCCTCTCGTAACCACGAGCCTTCTAGTGTGTTGCTCCGGTTTGTGAGGGGTGTGTGTCCAAACTTTCGTCCAACATGCCAATTTCTTTACCACATCATCTTGGTGGCATGACATTACATCAACCAAGGTTTCATGTTTTTCTGATCATTTTTTATTTTTTGGAATTAAAATGCCATGTCACTCCATGCATACGTATGCATGTGTCCATGTCGTGAGACCAATATGTTTGAAAATTCCTTCTAATTTATTGCACATGGAATTAACTCACACACAAGTACATAGATATGATTTCCCAAACCGTTTTGGTTAGGCATTGCATGTAGATGTAGTTCAAATTTGAATTACGGTCATTAAATGGCTAGAAATTCACTTAAATGTCTTTAGAAGGTCAAATGACCCCTAGAATTTTCAAAAATTTCACATTACAATTGTAGTAGTGCACGTTAGACGTAGAAAACGATTTGAAGGCCGTAAGAGGAAGCTATCTCCCGTTCGTCATCAAACATGCAGTGTTCCCTCTCGGAATCACGAGCCTTCTAGTATGTTGCTCCAGTTTGTGAGGGGTGTGTGTCCAAACTTTCGTCAAACATGCCTCTTTCTTTACCACATCATCTTGGTGGCATGACATTACATCAACCAAGGTTTCATGTTTTTCTGATCAATTTTTTATTTTTTGGAATTAAAATGCCATGTCACTCCATGCATACGTATGCATGTGTCCGTATCGTGAGACCAATATGTTTGAAAATTCCTTCTAATTTACAGCACATGGAATTAACTCGCACAAAGTACATAGATATGATTTTTCAAACCGTTTTGGTTAGGCATTGCATGTAGATGTAGTTCAAATTTGAATTATGGTCATTAAATGACTAGAAATTCACATAAATGTCTTTGAAAGGTCAAATGACCCCTAGAATTTTCAAAAAATTCACATTAAAGTTGTAGTAGTGCACGTTAGACGTAGAAAAAAATTGAAGTACACAAGAGGAAGCTATCTCCCGTTCGTCATCAAACATGCATCGTTCCCTCTCAGAACCACGAGCCTTCTAGTATGTTGCTCCGGTTGTGAGGGGTGTGTATCCAAACTTTCGTCAAACATGCCAATTTCTTTACCACATCATCTTGGTGGCATGACATTACATCAACCAAGGTTTCATGTTTTTCTGATCATTTTTTTATTTTTTGGAATTAAAATGCCACGTCACTCCATGCATACGAATGCATGTGTCCTTGTCGTGAGACCGATATGTTTGGAAATTCCTTCTCATTTACTGCACATGGAATTAACTCGCACACAAGTACATAGATATAACTTTTCAAACCATTTTGGTTAGGCGTTGCATGTAGATGTAGTTCAAATTTGAATTACCGTCACTAAATGGCTAGAAAATCACTTAAATGTCTTTAAAAGGTCAAACGAACCCTAGAATTTTCAAAAAAAATCACATTACAGTTGTAGTAGTGCACGTTAGACGTAGAAAAAAATTCAAGACCGTAAGAGGAAGCTATCTCCCGATCATCATCAAACATGCATTGTTCCCTCTCGGAACCACGAGCCTTCTAGTGTGTTGCTCCAGTTTGTGAGGGTGTGTGTCCAAACTTTTATCAAACATGCCAATTTCTTTACCACATCATCTTTGTGGCATGACATTACATCAACCAAGGTGTCATGTTTTTCTGATCATTTTTTATTTTTTGGAATTAAAATGCCATGTCAGTCCATGCATATGTATGCATGTGTCCATGTCGTGAGACCAATTTGTTTGAAAAATCCTTCTAATTTACTGCACGTGGAATTAAATCACACACAAGTCATAGATATGATTTTTCAAACCGTTTTGGTTAGGCGTTGCATGTAGATGTAGTTCAAATTTGAATTACCGTCATTAAATTGCTAGAAAATCACTTAAATGTCTTTAAAAGGTCAAACGAACCCTAGAATTTTCAAAAAATTCACATTACAGTTGTAGTAGTGCACGTTAGACGTAGAAAAAAATTGAAGGCCGTAAGAGGAAGCTATCTCTCGTTCGTCATCAAACATGCATTGTTCCCTCTTGGAACCACGAGCATTCTAGTGTGTTGCTCCGGTTTATGAGGGGTGTGTGTCCAAACTTTCGTCAAACATGCCTATTTCTTTACCACATCATCTTGGTGGCATGACATTACATCAACCAAGGTGTCATGTTTTTCTGATCATTTTTTATTTTTTGGAATTAAAATTCCATGTCACTCCATCCATACGTATGCATGTGTCCATGTCATGAGACCAATTTGTTTGAAAAATCCTTCTAATTTACTGCACCTGGAATTAAATCACACACAAATGCATAGGTATGATTTTTCAAACCGTTTTGGTTAGGCGTTGCATGTAGATGTAGTTCCGATTTGAATTATGGTCATTAAATGGCTAGAAATTCACTTAAGTGTCTTTAAAAGGTCAAATGACCCCTAGAATTTTCAAAAAAAATTCACATTACAGTTGTAGTAGTGCACGTTAGACGTAGAAAAAAATTGAAGGCCGTAAGAGGAAGCTATCTCTCGTTCGTCATCAAACATGCATTGTTCCCTCTTGGAACCACGAGCATTCTAGTGTGTTGCTCCGGTTTATGAGGGGTGTGTGTCCAAACTTTCGTCAAACATGCCTATTTCTTTACCACATCATTTTGGTGGCATGACATTACATCAACCAAGGTTTCATGTTTTTTTGATCATTTTTTTATTTATTTGAATTAAAATTTCATGTCACTCCATCGATATGTATGCATGTGTCCATGTCGTGAGACCAATTTGTTTGAAAATTCCTTCTAATTTATTGCACATGGAATTAACTCACACACAAGTACATAGATATGATTTCCCACACCGTTTTGGTTAGGCATTGCATGTAGATGTAGTTCAAATTTGAATTACGGTCATTAAATGGCTAGAAATTCACTTAAATGTCTTTAGAAGGTCAAATGACTCCTAGAATTTTCAAAAATTTCTCATTACAATTGTAGTAGTGCACGTTAGACGTAGAAAACGATTTGAAGGCCGTAAGAGGAAGCTATCTCCCGTTCGTCATCAAACATGCATTGTTCCCTCTCGGAATCACGAGCCTTCTAGTATGTTGCTCCAGTTTGTGAGGGGTGTGTGTCCAAACTTTCGTCAAACATGCCTCTTTCTTTACCACATCATCTTGGTGGCATGACATTACATCAACCAAGGTTTCATGTTTTTCTGATCATTTTTTTATTTTTTGGAATTAAAATGCCATGTCACTCCATGCATACGTATGCATGTGTCCGTATCGTGAGACCAATATGTTTGAAAATTCCTTCTAGTTTACAGCACATGGAATTAACTCGCACAAAGTACATAGATATGATTTTTCAAACCGTTTTGGTTAGGCATTGCATGTAGATGTAGTTCAAATTTGAATTATGGTCATTAAATGACTAGAAATTCACATAAATGTCTTTGAAAGGTCAAATGACCCCTAGAATTTTCAAAAAATTCACATTACAGTTGTAGTAGTGCACGTTAGACGTAGAAAAAATTTGAAGTACACAAGAGGAAGCTATCTCCCGTTCGTCATCAAACATGCATCGTTCCCTCTCAGAACCACGAGCCTTCTAGTGTGTTGCTCCGGTTGTGAGGGGTGTGTATCCAAACTTTCGTCAAACATGCCAATTTCTTTACCACATCATCTTGGTGGCATGACATTACATCAACCAAGGTTTCATGTTTTTCTGATCATTTTTTTATTTTTTGGAATTAAAATGCCATGTCACTCCATGCATATGAATGCATGTGTCCTTGTCATGAGACCGATATGTTTGAAAATTCCTTCTCATTTACTGCACATGGAATTAACTCGCACACAAGTACATAGATATAAATTTTCAAACCATTTTGGTTAGGCGTTGCATGTAGATGTAGTTCAAATTTGAATTACCGTCACTAAATGGCTAGAAAATCACTTAAATGTCTTTAAAAGGTCAAACGAACCCTAGAATTTTCAAAAAATTCACATTATAGTTGTAGTAGTGCACGTTAGACGTAGAAAAAAATTGAAGACCGTAAGAGGAAGCTATCTCCCGTTCATCATCAAACATGCATTGTTCCCTCTCGGAACCACGAGCCTTCTAGTGTGTTGCTCCAGTTTGTGAGGGTGTGTGTCCAAACTTTTATCAAACATGCCAATTTCTTTACCACACCATCTTGGTGGCATGACATTACATCAACCAAGGTGTCATGTTTTTCTGATCATTTTTTATTTTTTGGAATTAAAAGGCCATGTCAGTCCATGCATACGTATGCGTGTGTCCATGTCGTGAGACCAATTTGTTTGAAAAATCCTTCTAATTTACTGCACGTGGAATTAAATCACACACAAGTCATAGATATGATTTTTCAAACCATTTTGGTTAGGCGTTGCATGTAGATGTAGTTCAAATTTGAATTACCGTCATTAAATGGCTAGAAAATAACTTAAATGTCTTTAAAAGGTCAAATGACCCCTAGAATTTTCAAAAAAATTCACATTACAGTTGTAGTAGTGCACGTTAGACGTAGAAAAAAATTGAAGGCCGTAAGAGGAAGCTATCTCTCGTTCGTCATCAAACATGCATTGTTCCCACCTAGAACCACGAGCATTCTAGTGTGTTGCTCCGGTTTATGAGGGGTGTGTGTCCAAACTTTCGTCAAACATGCCTATTTCTTTACCACATCATCTTGGTGGCATGACATTACATCAACCAAGGTTTCATGTTTTTTTGATCATTTTTTTATTTATTTGAATTAAAATTCCATGTCACTCCATCCATATGTATGCATGTGTCCATGTCGTGAGACCGATATGTTTGAAAATTCCTTCTCATTTACTGCACATGGAATTAACTCGCACACAAGTACATAGATATAACTTTTCAAACCATTTTGGTTAGGCGTTGCATGTAGATGTAGTTCAAATTTGAATTACCGTCACTAAATGGCTAGAAAATCATTTAAATGTCTTTAAAAGGTCAAACGAACCCTAGAATTTTCAAAAAATTCACATTACTGTTGTAGTAGTGCACGTTAGACGTAGAAAAAAATTGAAGACCGTAAGAGGAAGCTATCTCCCGATCATCATCAAACAGGCATTGTTCCCTCTCGGAACCACGAGCCTTCTAGTGTGTTGCTCCAGTTTGTGAGGGTGTGTGTCCAAACTTTTATCAAACATGCCAATTTCTTTACCACATCATCTTGGTGGCATGACATTACATCAACCAAGGTGTCATGTTTTTCTGATCATTTTTTATTTTTTGGAATTAAAATGCCATGTCAGTCCATGCATACGTATGCATGTGTCCATGTCGTGAGACCAATTTGTTTGAAAAATCCTTCTAATTTACTGCACGTGGAATTAAATCACACACAAGTCATAGATATGATTTTTCAAACTGTTTTGGTTAGGCGTTGCATGTAGATGTAGTTCAAATTTGAATTACCGTCATTAAATGGCTAGAAAATCACTTAAATGTCTTTAAAAGGTCAAATGACCCCTAGAATTTTCAAAAAAATTCACATTACAGTTGTAGTAGTGCACGTTAGATGTAGAAAAAAATTGAAGGCCGTAAGAGGAAGCTATCTCTCGTTCATCATCAAACATGCATTGTTCCCTCTTGGAACCACGAGCATTCTAGTGTGTTGCTCCGGTTTATGAGGGGTGTGTGTCCAAACTTTCGTCAAACATGCCTATTTCTTTACCACATCATCTTGGTGGCATGACATTACATCAACCAAGGTTTCATGTTTTTTTGATCATTTTTTTATTTATTTGAATTAAAATTCCATGTCACTCCATCCATATGTATGCATGTGTCCATGTCGTGAGACCAACTTGTTTGAAAATTCCTTCTAATTTATTGCACATGGAATTAACTCACACACAAGTACATACATATGATTTCCCAAACCGTTTTGGTTAGGCATTGCATGTAGATGTAGTTCAAATTTGAATTACGGTCATTAAATGGCTAGAAATTCACTTAAATGTCTTTAGAAGGTCAAATGACTCCTAGAATTTTCAAAAATTTCTCATTACAATTGTAGTAGTGCACGTTAGACGTAGAAAACAATTTGAAGGCCGTAAGAGGAAGCTATCTCCCGTTCGTCATCAAGCATGCATTGTTCCCTCTCGGAATCACGAGCCTTCTAGTATGTTGCTCCAGTTTGTGAGGGGTGTGTGTCCAAACTTTCGTCAAACATGCCTCTTTCTTTACCACATCATCTTGGCGGCATGACATTACATCAACCAAGGTTTCATGTTTTTCTGATCATTTTTTTATTTTTTGGAATTAAAATGCCATGTCACTCCATGCATACGTATGCATGTGTCCATATCGTGAGACCAATATGTTTGAAAATTCCTTCTAATTTACAGCACATGGAATTAACTCGCACAAAGTACATAGATATGATTTTTCAAACCGTTTTGGTTAGGCATTGCATGTAGATGTAGTTCAAATTTGAATTATGGTCATTAAATGACTAGAAATTCACATAAATGTCTTTGAAAGGTCAAATGACCCCTAGAATTTTCAAAAAAATCACATTACAGTTGTAGTAGTGCACGTTAGACGTAGAAAAAAATTGAAGTACACAAGAGGAAGTTATCTCCCGTTCGTCATCAAACATGCATCGTTCCCTCTCGGAACCACAAGCCTTCTAGTGTGTTGCTCCGGTTGTGAGGGGTGTATCCAAACTTTCGTTAAACATGCCAATTTCTTACCACATCATCTTGGTGGCATGACATTACATCAACCAAGGTTTCATGTTTTTCTGATCATTTTTTTATTTTTTGGAATTAAAATGCCATGTCACTGCATGCATACGAATGCATGTGTCCTTGTCGTGAGACCGATATGTTTGAAAATTCCTTCTCATTTACTGCACATGGAATTAACTCGCACACAAGTACATAGATATAACTTTTCAAACCATTTTGGTTAGGCGTTGCATGTAGATGTAGTTCAAATTTGAATTACCGTCACTAAATGGCTAGAAAATCACTTAAATGTCTTTAAAAGGTCAAACGAACCCTAGAATTTTCAAAAAAATCACATTACAGTTGTAGTAGTGCACGTTAGACGTAGAAAGAAATTCAAGACCGTAAGAGGAAGATATCTCCCGATCACCATCAAACATGCATTGTTCCCTCTCGGAACCACGAGCCTTCTAGTGTGTTGCTCCAGTTTGTGAGGGTGTGTGTCCAAACTTTTATCAAACATGCCAATTTCTCTCCCACATCATCTTTGTGGCATGACATTACATCAACCAAGGTGTCATGTTTTTCTGATCATTTTTTATTTTTTGGAATTAAAATGCCATGTCAGTCCATGCATACGTATGCATGTGTCCATGTCATGAGACCAATTTGTTTGAAAAATCCTTCTAATTTACTGCACGTGGAATTAAATCACACACAAGTCATAGATATGATTTTTCAAACCGTTTTGGTTAGGCGTTGCATGTAGATGTAGTTCAAATTTGAATTACCGTCATTAAATGGCTAGAAAATCACTTAAATATCTTTAAAATGTCAAATGACCCCTAGAATTTTCAAAAAATTCACATTAGAGTTGTAGTAGTGCACGTTAGACGTAGAAAAAAATTGAAGGCCGTAAGAGGAAGCTATCTCTCGTTCGTCATCAAACATGCATTGTTCCCTCTTGGAACCACGAGCATTCTAGTGTGTTGCTCCGGTTTATGAGGGGTGTGTGTCCAAACTTTCGTCAAACATGCCTATTTCTTTACCACATCATCTTGGTGGCATGACATTACATCAACCAAGGTTTCATGTTTTTTTGATCATTTTTTTATTTATTTGAATTAAAATTCCATGTCACTCCATCCATATGTATGCATGTGTCCATGTCGTGAGACCAATTTTTTTGAAAAATCCTTCTAATTTATTGCACATGTAATTAACTCGCACACAAATGCATAGGTATGATTTTTCAAACCGTTTTGGTTAGGCGTTGCATGTAGATGTAGTTCCGATTTGAATTACGGTCATTAAATGGCTAGAAATTCAATTAAGTGTCTTTAAAAGGTCAAATGACCCCTAGAATTTTCAAAAAAAAACACATTAAGTTGTAGTATTGCACGTTAGACGTAGAAAAAAATTGAAGGCCGTAAGAGGAAGCTATCTCCCGTTCATCATCAAACATGCATTATTCCCTCTTTGAACAACGAGCCTTCTAGTGTGTTGCTCCAGTTTGTGAGGGGTGTGTGTCCATGTTTTCGTGAAACATGCCAATTTCTTTACCACATCATCTTGGTGGCATGACATTACATCAACCAAGGTTTCATGTTTTTCTGATCATTTTTTATTTTTTGGAATTAAAATGCCATGTCACTCCATGCATACGTATGCACGTGTCCATGTCGTGAGACCAATATGTTTGAAAATTCCTTCTAATTTACTGCACATGGAATTAACTCACACACAAGTACATAGATATGATTTCCCAAACCGTTTTGGTTAGGCATTACATGTAGATGTAGTTCAAATTTGAATTACGGTCATTAAATGGCTAGAAATTCACTTAAATGTCTTTAGAAGGTCAAATGACCCCTAGAATTTTCAAAAAAAATCACATTAAGTTGTAGTAGTGCACGTTAGACGTAGAAAAAAATTGAAGGCCATAAGAGGAATCTATATCCCTTTCATCATCAAACATGCATTATTCCCTCTTTGAACAACGAGCCTTCTAGTGTGTTGCTCCGGTTTGTGAGGGGTGTGTCCAAGCTTTCGTCAAACATGCCAATTTCTTTACCACATCATCTTGGTGGCATGACATTACATCAACCAAGGTTTCATGTTTTTCTGATCATTTTTTTATTTTTTGGAATTAAAATACCATGTTACTCCATGCATACGTATGCATGTGTCCATGTCGTGAGACCAATATGTTTGAAAATTCTTTCTAATTTACTGCACATGGAATTAACTCGCACACAAGTACATAGATATGAATTTTCAAACCATTTTGGTTAGTCGTTGCATGTAGATGTAGTTTAAATTTGAATTACGGTCATTAAATGGTTAGAAAATCACTTAAATGCCTTTAAAAGGTCAAATGACCCCTAGATTTTTTTAAAATTTCACATTACAGTTGTACTAGTGCACGTTAGACGTAGAAAAACTTGAAGGCCGTAAGAGGAAGCTATCTCCCGTTCGTCATCAAACATGCATTGTTCCCTCTCGGAACAACAAGCCTTCTAGTGTGTTGCCCCGGTTTGTGAGGGGTGTGTGTCCAAACTTTCGTCAAACATGCCAATCTCTTTACCACACATCTTGATGGCATGGCATTATATCAACCAAGGTTTCATGTTTTTCTGATCATTTTTTTATTTTTTGGAATTAAAATGCCATGTCACTCCATGCATACGAATGCATGTGTCCTTGTCGTGAGACCAATATGTTTGAAAATTCTTTCTCATTTACTGCACATGGAATTAACTCGCACACAAGTACGTAAATATGATTTTTCAAACCGTTTTGGTTAGGCGTTGCATGTAGATGTAGTTCAAATTTGAATTACGGTCATTAAATGGCTTGAAAATCACTTAAATGTCTTTTAATGGTCAAATGATGCAGTTCAAATTTGAATTACGGTCATTAAGTGGCTAGAAAATCGCTTAAATGTCTTTAAAAGGTCGAATGACCCCTAGAATTTTCAAAAAATTCACATTATAGTTGTAGTAGTGCACGTTAGACTTATTAAAAAATTGAAGGCCATAAGAGGAAGCTATCTCCCGTTCGTCATCAAACATGCATTGTTCCCTCTCGGATCCACGAACCTTCTACTGTGTTGCTCCGGTTTTGGGAGGGGTGTGTGTCCAAACTTTCATCAAACATGCCAATTTCTTTACCACATCCTCTTGGTGGCATGACATTACTTCAACCAAGGTTTCATGTTTTTCTGATCATTTTTTTTATTTTTTGGAATTGAAATGCCATGTCACTCCATGCATACATATGCATGTGTCCATGTCGTGAGACCAATATGTTCGAAAATTCCTTCTAATTTACTTCACATGGAATTAACTCGCACACAAGTACATATATATGATTTTTCAAACCGTTTTGGTTAGGCGTTGCATGTAGATGTAGTTCAAATTTGAATTATGGTCATTAAATGGCTAGAAATTCACTTAAATGTCTTTAAAAGGTCAAATGACCCCTATAATTTTCAAAAATTTCACATTACAGTTGTAGTAGTGCACGTTAGATGTAGAAAAAAATTGAAGGCCGTAAGAGGAAGCTATCTCTCGTTCATCATCAAACATGCATTGTTCCCTCTTGGAACCACGAGCATTCTAGTGTGTTGCTCCGGTTTATGAGGGGTGTGTGTCCAAACTTTCGTCAAACATGCCTATTTCTTTACCACATCATCTTGGTGGCATGACATTACATCAACCAAGGTTTCATGTTTTTTTGATCATTTTTTTATTTATTTGAATTAAAATTCCATGTCACTCCATCCATATGTATGCATGTGTCCATGTCGTGAGACCAACTTGTTTGAAAATTCCTTCTAATTTATTGCACATGGAATTAACTCACACACAAGTACATACATATGATTTCCCAAACCGTTTTGGTTAGGCATTGCATGTAGATGTAGTTCAAATTTGAATTACGGTCATTAAATGGCTAGAAATTCACTTAAATGTCTTTAGAAGGTCAAATGACTCCTAGAATTTTCAAAAATTTCTCATTACAATTGTAGTAGTGCACGTTAGACGTAGAAAACAATTTGAAGGCCGTAAGAGGAAGCTATCTCCCGTTCGTCATCAAGCATGCATTGTTCCCTCTCGGAATCACGAGCCTTCTAGTATGTTGCTCCAGTTTGTGAGGGGTGTGTGTCCAAACTTTCGTCAAACATGCCTCTTTCTTTACCACATCATCTTGGCGGCATGACATTACATCAACCAAGGTTTCATGTTTTTCTGATCATTTTTTTATTTTTTGGAATTAAAATGCCATGTCACTCCATGCATACGTATGCATGTGTCCATATCGTGAGACCAATATGTTTGAAAATTCCTTCTAATTTACAGCACATGGAATTAACTCGCACAAAGTACATAGATATGATTTTTCAAACCGTTTTGGTTAGGCATTGCATGTAGATGTAGTTCAAATTTGAATTATGGTCATTAAATGACTAGAAATTCACATAAATGTCTTTGAAAGGTCAAATGACCCCTAGAATTTTCAAAAAAATCACATTACAGTTGTAGTAGTGCACGTTAGACGTAGAAAAAAATTGAAGTACACAAGAGGAAGTTATCTCCCGTTCGTCATCAAACATGCATCGTTCCCTCTCGGAACCACAAGCCTTCTAGTGTGTTGCTCCGGTTGTGAGGGGTGTATCCAAACTTTCGTTAAACATGCCAATTTCTTACCACATCATCTTGGTGGCATGACATTACATCAACCAAGGTTTCATGTTTTTCTGATCATTTTTTTATTTTTTGGAATTAAAATGCCATGTCACTGCATGCATACGAATGCATGTGTCCTTGTCGTGAGACCGATATGTTTGAAAATTCCTTCTCATTTACTGCACATGGAATTAACTCGCACACAAGTACATAGATATAACTTTTCAAACCATTTTGGTTAGGCGTTGCATGTAGATGTAGTTCAAATTTGAATTACCGTCACTAAATGGCTAGAAAATCACTTAAATGTCTTTAAAAGGTCAAACGAACCCTAGAATTTTCAAAAAAATCACATTACAGTTGTAGTAGTGCACGTTAGACGTAGAAAGAAATTCAAGACCGTAAGAGGAAGATATCTCCCGATCACCATCAAACATGCATTGTTCCCTCTCGGAACCACGAGCCTTCTAGTGTGTTGCTCCAGTTTGTGAGGGTGTGTGTCCAAACTTTTATCAAACATGCCAATTTCTCTCCCACATCATCTTTGTGGCATGACATTACATCAACCAAGGTGTCATGTTTTTCTGATCATTTTTTATTTTTTGGAATTAAAATGCCATGTCAGTCCATGCATACGTATGCATGTGTCCATGTCATGAGACCAATTTGTTTGAAAAATCCTTCTAATTTACTGCACGTGGAATTAAATCACACACAAGTCATAGATATGATTTTTCAAACCGTTTTGGTTAGGCGTTGCATGTAGATGTAGTTCAAATTTGAATTACCGTCATTAAATGGCTAGAAAATCACTTAAATATCTTTAAAATGTCAAATGACCCCTAGAATTTTCAAAAAATTCACATTAGAGTTGTAGTAGTGCACGTTAGACGTAGAAAAAAATTGAAGGCCGTAAGAGGAAGCTATCTCTCGTTCGTCATCAAACATGCATTGTTCCCTCTTGGAACCACGAGCATTCTAGTGTGTTGCTCCGGTTTATGAGGGGTGTGTGTCCAAACTTTCGTCAAACATGCCTATTTCTTTACCACATCATCTTGGTGGCATGACATTACATCAACCAAGGTTTCATGTTTTTTTGATCATTTTTTTATTTATTTGAATTAAAATTCCATGTCACTCCATCCATATGTATGCATGTGTCCATGTCGTGAGACCAATTTTTTTGAAAAATCCTTCTAATTTATTGCACATGTAATTAACTCGCACACAAATGCATAGGTATGATTTTTCAAACCGTTTTGGTTAGGCGTTGCATGTAGATGTAGTTCCGATTTGAATTACGGTCATTAAATGGCTAGAAATTCAATTAAGTGTCTTTAAAAGGTCAAATGACCCCTAGAATTTTCAAAAAAAAACACATTAAGTTGTAGTATTGCACGTTAGACGTAGAAAAAAATTGAAGGCCGTAAGAGGAAGCTATCTCCCGTTCATCATCAAACATGCATTATTCCCTCTTTGAACAACGAGCCTTCTAGTGTGTTGCTCCAGTTTGTGAGGGGTGTGTGTCCATGTTTTCGTGAAACATGCCAATTTCTTTACCACATCATCTTGGTGGCATGACATTACATCAACCAAGGTTTCATGTTTTTCTGATCATTTTTTATTTTTTGGAATTAAAATGCCATGTCACTCCATGCATACGTATGCACGTGTCCATGTCGTGAGACCAATATGTTTGAAAATTCCTTCTAATTTACTGCACATGGAATTAACTCACACACAAGTACATAGATATGATTTCCCAAACCGTTTTGGTTAGGCATTACATGTAGATGTAGTTCAAATTTGAATTACGGTCATTAAATGGCTAGAAATTCACTTAAATGTCTTTAGAAGGTCAAATGACCCCTAGAATTTTCAAAAAAAATCACATTAAGTTGTAGTAGTGCACGTTAGACGTAGAAAAAAATTGAAGGCCATAAGAGGAATCTATATCCCTTTCATCATCAAACATGCATTATTCCCTCTTTGAACAACGAGCCTTCTAGTGTGTTGCTCCGGTTTGTGAGGGGTGTGTCCAAGCTTTCGTCAAACATGCCAATTTCTTTACCACATCATCTTGGTGGCATGACATTACATCAACCAAGGTTTCATGTTTTTCTGATCATTTTTTTATTTTTTGGAATTAAAATACCATGTTACTCCATGCATACGTATGCATGTGTCCATGTCGTGAGACCAATATGTTTGAAAATTCTTTCTAATTTACTGCACATGGAATTAACTCGCACACAAGTACATAGATATGAATTTTCAAACCATTTTGGTTAGTCGTTGCATGTAGATGTAGTTTAAATTTGAATTACGGTCATTAAATGGTTAGAAAATCACTTAAATGCCTTTAAAAGGTCAAATGACCCCTAGATTTTTTTAAAATTTCACATTACAGTTGTACTAGTGCACGTTAGACGTAGAAAAACTTGAAGGCCGTAAGAGGAAGCTATCTCCCGTTCGTCATCAAACATGCATTGTTCCCTCTCGGAACAACAAGCCTTCTAGTGTGTTGCCCCGGTTTGTGAGGGGTGTGTGTCCAAACTTTCGTCAAACATGCCAATCTCTTTACCACACATCTTGATGGCATGGCATTATATCAACCAAGGTTTCATGTTTTTCTGATCATTTTTTTATTTTTTGGAATTAAAATGCCATGTCACTCCATGCATACGAATGCATGTGTCCTTGTCGTGAGACCAATATGTTTGAAAATTCTTTCTCATTTACTGCACATGGAATTAACTCGCACACAAGTACGTAAATATGATTTTTCAAACCGTTTTGGTTAGGCGTTGCATGTAGATGTAGTTCAAATTTGAATTACGGTCATTAAATGGCTTGAAAATCACTTAAATGTCTTTTAATGGTCAAATGATGCAGTTCAAATTTGAATTACGGTCATTAAGTGGCTAGAAAATCGCTTAAATGTCTTTAAAAGGTCGAATGACCCCTAGAATTTTCAAAAAATTCACATTATAGTTGTAGTAGTGCACGTTAGACTTATTAAAAAATTGAAGGCCATAAGAGGAAGCTATCTCCCGTTCGTCATCAAACATGCATTGTTCCCTCTCGGATCCACGAACCTTCTACTGTGTTGCTCCGGTTTTGGGAGGGGTGTGTGTCCAAACTTTCATCAAACATGCCAATTTCTTTACCACATCCTCTTGGTGGCATGACATTACTTCAACCAAGGTTTCATGTTTTTCTGATCATTTTTTTTATTTTTTGGAATTGAAATGCCATGTCACTCCATGCATACATATGCATGTGTCCATGTCGTGAGACCAATATGTTCGAAAATTCCTTCTAATTTACTTCACATGGAATTAACTCGCACACAAGTACATATATATGATTTTTCAAACCGTTTTGGTTAGGCGTTGCATGTAGATGTAGTTCAAATTTGAATTATGGTCATTAAATGGCTAGAAATTCACTTAAATGTCTTTAAAAGGTCAAATGACCCCTATAATTTTCAAAAATTTCACATTACAGTTGTAGTAGTGCACGTTAGACGTAGAAAGAAATGGAAGGCCATAGGAGGAAGCTATCTCCTGTTCGTCATCAAACATGCATTGTTCCCTCTCGGAACCACGAGCCTTCTAGTGAGTTGCTACGGTTTGTGAGGGGTGTGTGTCCAAACTTTCGTCAAACATGTCAATTTCTTTACCACATCATCTTGGCGGCATGACATTACATCAACCAAGGTTTCATGTTTTTCTGATCATTTTTTATTTTTTGGAATTAAAATGCCATGTCACTCCATGCTTAATTGTGTCATAGCCATTAGACCAATATGTTTGGAAATTCATTCCAATTTACTGCACATGGAATTAAATCGCACACAGGTACACAAAATATGAGTTTTCAAACTGTTACGGTTAGCTGTTGCATGTACATGTAGTTCAAATTTCAATTACGGTCATTAAATGGCTAGAAAATCACTTAAATGTTTTAAAAGGTCAAATGACCCCTGTAATTTTCCAAATTTTGACATGACAGTTGTACTAGTGCTACAAAATTTCTCGTACATTTAAAACACCATCCGTTTCCACTGTACTACAAATTCGTCTTTCACAGCTAATAAAAAATATCTACAACATCACACACAGTTGTTTTCTAGGAACCGTTTGCGATGAAAATATCTGGGGTCTATTTAAGTTTCCCTCCTTAAGCTTCGCCGACTCGTCTGCTCCAGTGCCGGCAACCCCCCGAATCCACGAATCCCGACCCCCATTCCCGCACCCCCTTCTTGCAAAAATGACGTCGTGGAAACGCTTCATGAAGGCCCGTACGATGGCCGTGTCCCCCCGAGCGCCGCCACCTGCGCCGAGAGCGCGGCCACCTACGCCGAGAGTGCTGTCGCATACGCATTGAGCGCGACCACTTCCATCGAGAGGGCGTCTACGGCAGCCTATAGGGAAGCTGCAGCAGCCGAGACGGCTGCAGCTGCTGCTGCGACGGCGGCTGCAAACGCCGAGAGCGCTTGAGCTACCGTCCGTGCCGCCGATGTCGCCCTGGCCTGGGTCGAGGCCATCCCCGCCAAGATATTCTAGGCCACCTCGGACTCTAGCATGCAACCCATGTCTGAAAAGGCGGCGGTGGTCATGGAGCACCTGCTTCCTCATGAGGTCGCCGAGCGGGAGCTGGAGATGCAGGAGGCGGCGGAGATCGAGGAGCACCAGGAGGAGGAGTTGCGCGTGGCCGAGGTCGAGGTAGAGAAGAGTCTGTCCGTCGAGGAATCGGCGGTGGAGTACCAATGTGATGTGGACCATCCCAAGGTCATCCCCATGGACCTACCATCGTCTCACCAAGTGACTAGCGGACCAATGACATGAGCACGTGCAAGAGCTCTCGAAACTAAGGTGAACTCACTCCTCTCCGAACTACCACTTACCATGCATGAGAATTGGCTACTACCTCAAGCGGAAACCCTATGTGTGATCAGGTGCTTGGAGGAAGTCCACGGACCAACTACATTCAACGGACAAGACGGTGAGGACACCAAGTCCACGTGACAAGAAGAAGAGCTGCTCGAAGTCCCCGGGCTTCCGGCGACTGAAGAACCCCGGACGTCCGACGACCTCCAGGCTCCGAACGTCCGATCGAAGTCCACCCGAGCCGAATCTACGGACGTCCGATAGGCACCGGACGTCCAGACCCTCGCGAGCCTCCGGACGACTGGTGACTTCCGGACGTCCGGCGCCTGTGCACTTCCATGTGTTGGGCCACGGCCCATGTACCCCCTTTTCGTCCCCTTTTACACTAAGACTATATGTAGACCTCTCCCTCCTCCTTTTTAGGGTTAGCATTGGTTTAGCTCATTTGAGAGATAGAGCATTGCTCATCCACATCGGATCTACTCCTCGAGAGAGACCGCGGCCTCTTCGGAGAAGATCCCTTTGGATTCAAGACCTCCTCGCGGAGAAGAACATCAAGACCTCCTCACAGAGAAGACCGGCTACCCTTGTATCGTCCCTAGTTGATCGTGTACCGTGTGAACTCTTATGTATCCGAGGATCTAGCACATGTGTGACTATCTTGTGTTGGTTTAGTGATTCTCCCGTGTTTTTCCTTGTGTTTCCCCTTGTTTTCCCATTGTGTTCTTCGTGTTCATCACGGGATCCGCTCCTTTCATGAAAGATTGGGCGATCAAGGTTCTACCCTACATCATCTTGGTATCAAGAGCCAGGTTGATTATGATTTCGGAGCCTCCACGTTGTGTTGCTAGCCTAGTTTTGTTGTTTTTGTCCCAAATTCGAAAATTCCCCACAAAAATAGCCCCCAAATTTTTTTTTGTGATTTTTTGGTGTGTTGAAATTTTGTTGGTTTGGATTTGAGGATTTGCTTTGTTTTGAGTGGATCTAGCTTTTCCCCCTTGTCTCCACCCTTTCCATCCACAACATCCTCCGGATTCGACGATTCCCCACATCTCCATCACGAACTCTAACAATTATTCCCGTGACCGAGTTGTGCCCAGGCACCGGACGTCCGGCACTTACCGGACATCCGACGACCGGACGACCGGCCCAGCCCGGACGTCCGACGAACCCTGACGAAACTGAATTTTCTTTCAGTTTTGCACCACCACCACCCCACTTTTCCGCATACACACTCCTACCACCTATACACCATCACCACTTCCTCATACCACCACCATTGCTTACCCGTTTCGCACTACGACACGTGTTGCCACTTCGAGCTTTGAGAATTTGAGTTGCGGATCCGTATACTTTTGTGTTTCGGTTATCTAGGTACGGTTCGATATCAACATCACCGCCGCTCATCTTTGCCACGGACGCGTCATCAACAACGACCACCTCGACTATATCTTGTATCTGTGCCACCATTTTGACACCATACCGTCCGCAAGAAACGGTAACCTCGTCTTGGTATCGTGATACATCATTCTTGCCTTTTCATTGATAGCCATCATAGCCTTACTCCTTTGCATTTCTTACCCATCGAGACTAGCCATTGAGTATTGTCGGCAACGAGACTTGTGCACATTAGTGATCATACTTCCCATAGCATACATACATCATTTTTGCATATATTGGTATCATCTCTTGTGTCACAAAGTTGTCATCGCATACACAATTGCTATCTTGGTTCGTCAAGCATTGCATGAGAAAAGAGCTCAAACATCAAAGAGCCAAACAAGCATTTAAGCAAAGAGGAAAGATAAGCAAAGAGCTCTTAAGCACGAACCATAGCATCATACAACATTAAGATTGTCATACTCTTTCATCTTGGATCATCGCATAGAAACACCTTGCATAGAGCATACTTGGGATAGTAGTCGTTGCATTATTGCTAAGTAGGTTGTGCACAAGTTCTTTGTATCCGCCTATTGTGCAATCATGCTAGCGTCTCTCTAGTGTTGTGCAACAAGAGCATTTTTGTGGATTCCACATTTTGGATCACCCTTGGTTGCACGACCCCACTTATCTTTTTGCGTGTGTGTTTCCATGTACCTTATATGCTTGGTCTACTTGTTACATTGCATCTTGCGAATCTTTTTCAACATTATTTAAGCTCACTTACAATTGCATCAAATTTTGTGCCACAATCCTAACCAAGCTCCACCATAAGCTTTTACTTGTGTAGGTGTGAGAAACTAACAAGAGCTAGTACCGATTGTGCTATTTCCTTGTCCTACATTGGAGTGATCATCGATCCACTTTCAACTTCGGTCAAGGTACATTTGGTATTCGTTCTTCTCTTTCTACCACTCACATTTCTCTTGAAATGATGGATAGGCCAAGTACTTCTACAAACCCACTCTTCATTGAGCACGATGACGACATGAACTCCTACGTCACCAAGAGCCACCTCTTTGGTGCACAGCGTGCTTTGCATCAAGAGCAACAAGCAATGAGTCAACGCATCGACAACCTCGCCGCCGACTTGCGACTCTCCGATCAACGTACAAGGGACTACTTCGACCACAAGCTCGACGATCACAAGCAAGAGAATGACGCATGGATGGACGAGATTCGCGCTTTGTTGCTCAACCGCTCTTCTTCCACTTCGTCTTCATCAAGAAGGACCCTCTCAAGTCGACACTCCTACTTCACCCTCTCCGGCTCAAGTGCACCAACATCGAACACTCTACGCCGTGCCGCGTGCAACGATCGTCAAGCAAGCCTCAATCCTCTACGCGACACCGACTCTCAAGAGCATCGATGACGTCAAACCCAAGAGGCTTTTGCGCTAGCATGAGAACGGCAACGACAACGCCAACATGAAGAGGAAGAGTGAGCATGTCTACACCAAGTTGCACAAGATGCCGAGGCACAACGCCAAGAACAACAACTCCGTGAAGCTCAAGCACTTGAGGTGCAACAAGCCCTCCAAGATTCAAGTCGAGCCGTAGCCAACCGAGGCCGACAAGCTCGTGAACAACAGGAAGCACTTCGTGACGAAATTCATGAACGACGAAATCAAGCTCGACAAGTTCCTCCACAAGCTCGCCAAGAACATCAAGTTCATCAAGAGCATGAAGACAATGGAAATCCTCCATGAAAAGTCCAACATGAGGTCAACAACCCTCCACGCCAAGTGCACCACGAGTTGGACAATCATCAACCACATGGACGTGATCATCCTTGACCCCAACACAATGAAGAGAAATGCTACGGAAAGCTCAAGTTCACCATGCCCAAGTTCAACGGAAGCAACGATCCCGAAGAGTACCTATCATGGGCATTGATGGTCGACAAAATCTTTCGTTTGCACAACTATGAAGAAGAGAAGAAGATCGCGATGGCATCCCTTGAGTTCCAAGACTATGTCCTCATTTGGTGGGAACAAGTTATCGAGCACCGAGAGGCAAGAGGTGAACCACCCATCACTACTTGGGCGCAAATGAAGGATGTCATGAGATAACGCTTTGTGCCTACCTACTACAACCACGACCTCTTCAAGAAACTCCAGCTACTCAAGCAAGGAACCAAGAGCATTGAAGAGTACTACAAGGAGGTGGAGATTGCCATGATACGAGCCAATGTCACGGAAGACGATGAGCAAACTATGGCATGTTTCTTGAATGGACCCACCATCCTATCAAGAAGATCGCCGACTTACAACCATACTCGAACCTCATCGAGCGAGTGCATCAAGCTACCAAAGCAGAGCGCCAAGTGCAAGATGATTTCAAGTATGCCAAGTTCTCATCCAAGTCCTACGGCTTCTCCAACAACCAAGCTTCAATGACTCCAACACCGTCTATCAAGCCTTCTACAAGCATCGTCGACAAGTCGAGTTCCAAGAAAGCTTCATCAACCCCAAGTCATCCTCCTACTACGAGCAACTTCAAGCCGAGAGCTTCATCATCCTCAATCCCCACCGATGAGACCATCAAGACGAGTTCCTTCAAATGCTTCACATGTGGAGGCCGAGGCCACAAGTCCTATGAGTGCACCAACAAGCGGACCATGATCCTCAATGATGACGGCACCTAAGACTCGATGAGTGAAGGAGAAATGGACGCTCTTGAGCAAGTCGCCATGCACCGGCATGTGAACGATGAAGAGGAACAAGTCTTTTGCGATGAAGATTCAAGTCCCGCTCTTATTGTCTCCAAGGTCTTGACTCTCCAACATCACCAAGAAGAAGACCAAAGATGCCACATATTCTACACCAAGGCCGGCATCAATGGATGATCCGTCAAGGTCATCATCGATGGAGGGAGCTATCATAACCTCGCAAGTGAAGAACTTTGCTCCAAGCTCCAATTTCCCAAGACGAAGCACCCACATCCATACAAAGTGCAATGGATTAGCGACTCCGGCACTATCCAAGTCGAGCATCGAGTACAAGTCTCCTTCAAAATTGGCGCCTACAAAGACACCTTGGAGTGTGACATCGTTCCAATGACCGTTTGCCACCTTCTGCTTGGACGCCCATGGAAATTTGATAGAGAAGTCATCCACAATGGCCGAACGAACCACTACATCTTCAAGATGAAGGGCGAGGAGTACGTCCTTCGTCCCATGTCTCCAAGCCAAGTGATCACCGACAAGCAAGCCACCCATCATGGAGACCATACTGAGAGAGCGAGACACCAAAAAGAGAGTTAGCGCCACAAGCCCAAATTGAACAACTCCATGATGAGAGAAAAGAAGAACTTAGTCCTATTTGCCACCAAAAGTGAGATAAGAGGAGTGTGTGAGAACCCATCTAGTGTCCTACACTACGTCCTTGTGTGCAAGGACAACGCACCACAAACTAACACTTCTCACACTCTTCCTCTAGTGGTGTCTTCTCTTTTGCAGGAATGTCACGATGTTTTCCCCGTCGAGCTACCTCCGGGACTACCTCCACTATGAGGCATTGAGCACCGCATTGACCTCATCCCCGGAGCACCGCTTCCAAACAAAGCTTCGTACCACGTCAACCCCGAAGAAACCAAAGAAATACAAAGGCAAGTAAAGCATCTCATAGACCATGGACATGTGTGTGAAAGTTTGAGCCCTTGTGCCGTCCCGGTCATTCTTATGCCAAAATGAGATGGTAGCTTTCGCATGTGCTCCGATTGTAGACCTATCAATGCTATCACCGTTCATTATAGGTATCCCATTCCACGCCTTGACGATATGCTTGATGAACTTAGTGGTGCCACTATATTTTCCAAAATTGATCTTAAGAGTGGTTACTATCAAATCCGCATACAAGAGGGTGATGAATGGAAAACCGCTTCCAAAACCAAGTTTGGCTTGTATGAGTGGTTAGTCATGCCTATGGGTCTATCGGAAGCACCGGGTACTTTTATGCGTCTTATGAATCATGTCTTTCGCCCTTACATTGGTGTATTTGTTGTGGTCTACTTCGATGATATCCTTGTTTTTAGCAAGTCTCTCAAAGAGCATGTCACCCATGTCCGAACCGTTTTGCAAACTGTTCGAAAAGAGCATCTCTATGCTAATATGGAGAAATGCCTTTTTGGCGTTGACAAGCTTGTTTTCTTGGGTTTTGTTGTTTCTTCTAAGGGTGTTCATGTTGATGAGTCCAATATCAATGTTATTAAGACTTGGCCACAACCAACCAATTTGCAACAAGTGCGTAGATTTCTTGGCCTTGCGGGTTTCTATCATTGCTTTATGAAAGATTTTAGCCCCATTACTTCGCCTTTGCATGCTTTGGGCAAGAAGAATGCGCCTTTTGTTTGGGGACCATCCCAAGATACCGCTTTCAATGAGCTTAAGAATTTTCTTACTCATGCTCCCGTGCTTGCTTTACCCAACTTTGACAAACCCTTTGAGATTCATTGCGATGCTAGTGGTAATGGCATAGGAGGTGTGTGATACGTCTCCAACGTATCTATAATTTTTGATTGCTCCATGGTATATTATCTACTATTTTTGGCAATATTGGGCTTTATTATCCACTTTTATATTATTTTTTGGACTAACCTATTAACCGGAGGCCCAGCCCACATTTGCTGTTTTATGCCTATTTCAGTGTTTTGAAGAAAAGGAATATTAGATGGAGTTGAAACGGAACGAAATCAACTGGAGAAGTTATTTTTGGAAGGAAACACACCTGATGGACTTGGACCCCACATCAAGGAAGGAACGAGGTGCTCAGGAGGGTGGGGGCGCCCCCCCCCTAGGGCGCGCCCCCCTGTCTCGTGGGACCCCTGTGGCTCCCCTGACGTACCTCCTGCACCCATATATACCTACGTGACCTAAAACTACCAGAACGCAACATAGATCGGGAGTTCCGCCGCCAGAATTCTCCATAGCCACCAAAAGTCAATCGAGACCCTGTTCCGGCACCCTGCCGGAGGGGGGAACCCTCACCGGCAGCCATCTTCATCATCCCGGTGCTCTCCATGACGAGGAGGGAGTAGTTCTCCCTCGGGGCTGAGGGTATGTACCAGTAGCTATGTGTTTGATCTCTCTCTCTCTCTCTCTCTCGTGTTCTTGAGATGATACGATCTTGATGTATCGCGAGCTTTGCTATTATATTTGGATCCTATGATGTTTCTTCCCCCTCTTCTCTCTTGTAATGAATCGAGTTTCCCCTTTGAAGTAATCTTATCGGATTGAGTCTTTAAAGACTTGAGAACACTTGATGTATGTCTTGTCGTGGATATCTGTGCTGACAATGGGATACCACGTGCCACTTGATGTATGTTAAGGTGACCAACTTGCGGGTTTCGTGACATTGGGAACCTATGCATAGGGGTTGGCACACGTTTTCGTCGTGATTCTCCGGTAGAAACTTTGGGGCACTCTTTGAGGTCCTTTGTGTTGGTTGAATAGATGAATCTGAGATTGTGTGATGCATATCGTATAATCATGCCCACGGATACTTGAGGTGACATTGGATTATCTAGGTGACATTAGGGTTTTGGTTGATTTATATCTTAAGGTGTTATTCTAGTATGAACTCTAGGGCTGTTTGTGACAATTATAGGAATAGCCCAATGGATTGATTGGAAATAATAACTTGGAGGTGGTTTCGTACCCTACCATATTCTCTTCGTTCGTTCTCCGCTATTAGTGACTTTGGAGTGACTCTTTGTTGCATGTTGAGGGATAGTTTTATGATCCAATTATGTTAGTATTGTTGAGAGGACTTACACTAGTGAAAGTATGAACCCTAGGCCTTGTTTCCACACATTGCAATGCCGTTTACGCTCACTTTTATCACTTGCTACCTTGCTGTTTTTATTATTTCAGATTACAAAAACTATTATCTACCATCCATATACCACTTGTTTCACCATCTCTTTGCCGGACTAGTGCACCTATACAATTTACCATTGTATTGGGTGTGTTGGGGACACAAGAGACTCTTTGTTATTTGGTTGCAGGGTTGCTTGAGAGAGACCATCTTCATCCTACGCCTCCTACGGATTGATAAACCTTAGGTCATCCACTTGAGGGAAATTTGCTACTGTCCTACAAACCTCTACACTTGGAGGCCCAACAACGTCTACAAGAAGAAGGTTGTGTAGTAGACATCAAGCTCTTTTCTAGCGTCGTTTCCGGGGAAGTAAGCGCTTGAAGGTATATCTTTAGATCTTGCAATCGAGTCTTTTAGTTTCTTGTTTTATCACTAGTTTAGTTTATAAAAGAAAACTACCAAAAAATGGAATTGAGTTTGTCTCATATGCTTCACCTTTTTAATATTTTTCATTAGTATGATGGAAAGGAAAATTGTGCTCAAGTGCTAGAAGAAGAAATCTATAAAATGTTTGGCACTAAATATTTGAATGATGAGCATGATTGTAGTGTTGTTAGTATGAATTCCTTGAATATCCATGATGCTAATGATATGCAAAGCCACAAGCTTGGGGAAGCTATGTTTGATGAAGATGATATTTTTTGTCCCCCAAGTTTTGATGAGCAAATTTATTATGATAAAAGCATGCCTCCTATCTATGATGATTATTGTGATGACACATATCCTTTAAAGAATAATAATAACAATGAAACTTGTCATCTTGATCTTAATTTTCAATCACATGATAGTTATTTTGTTGAGTTAGCTCCCACCATTATTCATGAGAAGACTTTTGCTTATGTGGACAGTACTAAATTTTCTATGCTTGTAGATCATGAAAATAATGCTTTAGGTGCTGGTTATATTTTTGAATTCATTCATTATGCTACTGAAAATTATTATGAGGGAGGAATATATGCTTGTAGGAATTGCAATAATATCAAGTTTCCTCTCTATGTGCTTAAAATTTTGAAGTTATGCTTGTTTTACCTTCCTATGCAAGTTGATTATTGTTCCCACAAGTTGTTTGCTCACAAAATACCTATGTATAGGAAGCATGTTAGACTTAAAAGTGCTAGTCATATTCTTTATTATGCTCTCTTTATGTTTCAATTCTTATCTTTTATGTGAGCATCATTGAAATCATCATGCCTAGCTAGGGGCGTTAAACGATAGCGCTTGTTGGGAGGCAACCCAATTTTATTTTAGTTCCTTGCTTTTAGTTCCTGTTTAGTAATAAATAATTCATCTAGAATATGTTTAGATGTGGTTTTATGTGTTTAATTAGTGTTTGCGCCATGTAGAACCTTTGGGAAGACTTTGGGAAAGTCTTGTTGATCATGCTGTCAAAAACAGAAACTTTAGCGCTCACGAGAATTGCTACCATTTTTATTTGGAGAGTGCTATTTAGTTAATTCTTTTTGAATATGATTAATAGATAAATTCCTCATGTCCATAAATTTATTTGAGAATTTTATGAGTTCCAGAAGTATACGTTTGATCCATATTACTACAGACTGTTCTGTTTTTGACAGATTCTGTTTTTCATGTGTTGTTTACTTATTTTGATGAATCTATGGCTAGTAAAATAGTTTATAAACCATAGAGAAGTTGTAATACAGTAGGTTTAACACCAATATAAATAAATAATGAGTTCATTACAGTACCTTGAAGTGGTGATTTATTTTCTTATACTAACGGAGCTTACGAGTTTTCTGTTAAGTTTTGTGCTGTGAAGTTTTCAAGTTTTGGGTAAGGATTCGATGGACTATGGAATAAGGAGTGGAAAGAGCCTAATATTGGGGATGCCCAAGGTACCCCAAGGTAATATACAAGGACAACCAAGAGCCTAAGCTTGGGGATGCCCTGGAAGGCATCCGCTCTTTCGTCTTCGTTCATCGGTAACTTTACTTCGAGCTATATTTTTATTCACCACATGATATGTGTTTTGCTTGGAGCATCAATTTATTTTTTTAGGATTTGCTTTATGTTATCTAGAACAACGTTTTGCATCTTTTATTTCAATAAAAGTGGCATTGATAGCCTTTACTATGCCTATTTTAGAAGTCCACATGTTGCTGTTTGAAAACAGAAAGTTTACCGCTGTTGCAATAATTCCCTAGAAAAGTCAGAATGTGATAAAATGTTGAAACCTTTTGCATATTAAGCTCTGATAAATTTACTACAGTGGGAATTTTCTTTCATAATTTTTGGAGCTAGGGAAGTATGGATGTTGCAGCAGTCTTTACAGACTGTCCTGTTTAGGCAGATTGCTGTTATGTGTGCATTGTTTGCATTTGTTTGCTTCTTTAATGATTCTATTTGAGGATAGGACTATTAAATATGCAGAGGAATTTAGTATGGAATGTTGAATAATAATTTTAGTGATTTTCTAGAGTAGAGTATGTTAAGGTTTTGGCAATGGTTTATACTAACTTATCTCACGAGTCTTTGTTGAGTTTTGTGTGGATGAAGCTTTTGAGATTTAGGGAGACCTTGATATGAGAGGAATTAAGGAGACACAAAAGCTCAAGCTTGGGGATGACGAAGGCACCCCAAGATAATAGTTCAAGAAGTATCAAGCATCTAAGCTTGGGGATGCCCCGGTAGGCATCCCACCTTTCTTCTTCAACAATTATCGGTTAGTATCGGTTGATCCTAAGTTTTTGCTTCTTCACATGATGTTTGCCGTTCTTATATGTCATTTTATTTTGCTTTGCTTGCTGTTTGAATAGAGTACCAAGATCTGAAATTATTAAATGTTAGAGAGTCTTCACATAGTTGCATAATTATTCAACTACTCATTGATCTTCACTTATATCTTTCGGAGTAGTTTGTCATTTGCTCTAGTGCTTCACTTATATCTTTTAGAGCATGGTCGTAGTTTTATTTTGTTGAAATAGATGAACTCTCATGCTTCACTTAGATTATTTTGAGAGTCTTAAATAGCATGGTAATGTTCTTAAAAATCCTAATATGCTAGGTATTCAAGAATAATAAAATTCTCTTATGAGTGTGTTGAATACTATGAGAAGTTTGATACTTGATAATTGTTTTGAGATATGGAGATGGTGATATTAGAGTCATTCTAGTTGAGTGGTTATGAATTTGAGAAATACTTGTGTTGAAGCTTGTGATTCCCGTGGCATGCACGTATGGTGAACCGTTATGTGGTGAAGTCGGAGCATGATTTATTTTTTGATTGCCTTCCTTATGAGTGGCGGTTGGGGACGAGCGATGATCTTTTCCTACCAATCTATCCCCCTAGGAGCATGCGCGTAGTACTTTGTTTCGATAACTAATAGATTTTTGCAATAAGTATGTGAGTTCTTTATGACTAATGTTGAGTCCATGGATTATACGCACTCTCACCCTTCCACCTTTGCTAGCCTCTCTAGTACCGCTCACCTTTCGCCGGTATCATACACCAACCATATCCTTCCTCAAAACAGCCACCATACCTACCTATTATGGCATTTCCATAGCCATTCCGAGATATATTGCCATGCAACTTTCCACCATTCCATTATTATGACACGCTTCATCATTGTCATATTGCTTTGCATGATCATGTAGTTGACATCGTGTTTGTGGCAAAGCCACCTTTCATAATTTGTCATACATGTCACTCTTGACTCATTGCACATCCCGGTACACCACCGGAGGCATTCATATAGAGTCATATCTTGTTCTAAGTGTCGAGTTGTAATTCTTGAGTTGTAAGAAAAATAAAAGTGTCATGATCATCATTATTAGAGCATTGTCCTAGTGAGGAAAGGATGATGGAGACTATGATTCCCCCACAAGTCGGGATGAGACTCCGGACAAAAAATAAAAAAAAGAGGCCAAAGAAGCCCAAATAAAAAAAGAGAAAGGAGGCCATAAAAAAGGAGACAGAAGGCCCAAATAAAAAAATGAGAGAAAATGAGAGAAGGGGCAATGCTACTATGCTTTTACCACACTTGTGCTTCAAAGTAGCACCATGATCTTCATGATAGAGAGTCTCCTATGTTGTCACTTTCATATACTAGTGGGAATCTTTCATTATAGAACTTGGCTTGTATATTCCGATGATGGGCTTCCTCAAAATGCCCTAGGTCTTCGTGAGCAAGCAAGTTGGATGCACACCCGCTAGTTTCTTTTGTTGAGCTTTCATATACTTATAGCTCTAGTGCATCCGTTGCATGGCAATCCCTACTCACTCACATTGATATCTATTAAGGGGCATCTCCATAGCCCGTTGATACGCCTAGTTGATGTGAGACTATTTTCTCCCTTTTTGTCTTCTCCACAACCACCATTCTATTCCACCTATAGTGCTATGTCCATGGCTCACGCTCATGTATTGAGTGAAGATTGAAAAAGTTTGAGAACATCAAAAGTATGCAACAATTGCTTGGCTTGTCATTGGGGTTGTGCATGATTTAAATATGTTGTGTGGTGAAGATGGAGCATGGCCAGACTATATGATTTTGTAGGGATAACTTTCTTTGGCCATGTTATTTTGAAGAAACATAATTGCTTAGTTAGTATGCTTGAATTATTATTATTTCTATGTTAAAATGAACTTTTGTCTTGAATCTTATGGATCTGAATATTCATATCACAAGTAATAAGAATTACATTGAAATTATGCCAAATAGCATTCCACATCAAAAATTATCCTTTTATCATTTACCTACTCGAGGACGAGCAGGAATTAAGCTTGGGGATGCTTGATACGTCTCCAACGTATCTATAATTTTTGATTGCTCCATGCTATATTATCTACTGTTTTGAGCAATATTGGGCTTTATTATCCACTTTTATATTATTTTTGGGACTAACCTATTAACCAGAGGCCTAGCCCAGATTTGCTGTTTTATGCCTATTTCAGTGTTTCGAAGAAAAGGAATATCAGACGGAGTAGAAACGGAACGAAATCAACTACAGAAGTTATTTTTGGAAGGAAACACACCTGATGGACTTGGACCCCACGTCAAGGAAGGAACGAGGTGCTCAGGAGGGTGGGGGCGCCCCCCCTAGGGCGCGCCCCCTGTCTCGTGGGACCCCCGTGGCTCCCCTGACGTACCTCCTGCACCCATATATACCTATGTGACCTAAAACTGCCAGAACGCGACATAGATCGGGAGTTCCGCCGTCAGAAGCCTCCGTAGCAAGCAAAAGTCAATCAGGACCCTGTTCCGGCACCCTGCCGGAGGGGGGAACCCTTACCGGCGGCCATCTTCATCATCCCGGTGCTCTCCGTGACGAGGAGGGAGTAGTTCTCCCTCGGGGCTGAGGGTATGTACCAGTAGCTATGTGTTTGATCTCTCTCTCTCTCTCGTGTTCTTGAGATGATACGATCTTGATGTATCATGAGCTTTGCTATTATATTTGGATCCTATGATGTTTCTTCCCCCCTCTTCTCTCTTGTAATGAATTGAGTTTCCCCTTTGAAGTAATCTTATCGGATTGAGTCTTTAAAGACTTGAGAACACTTGATGTATGTCTTGCCGTGGATATCTGTGGTGACAATGGGATACCACGTGCCACTTGATGTATGTTAACGTGACCAACTTGCGGGTTTCGTGACATTGGGAACCTATGCATAGGGGTTGTCACACGTTTTCGTCATGATTCTCCGGTAGAAACTTTGGGGCACTCTTTGAGGTCCTTTGTGTTGGTTGAATAGATGAATCTGAGATTGTGTGATGCATATCATATAATCATGCCCACGGATACTTGAGGTGACATTGGAGTATCTAGGTGACATTAGGGTTTTGGTTGATTTGTATCTTAAGGTGTTATTCTAGTACGAACTCTAGGGCTGTTTGTGACAATTATAGGAATAGCCCAATGGATTGATTGGAAAGAATAACTTTGAGGTGGTTTCGTACCCTACCATAATCTCTTCGTTCGTACTCCGCTATTAGTGACTTTGGAGTGACTCTTTTTTGCATGTTGAGGGATAGTTTTATGATCCAATTATGTTAGTATTGTTGAGAGGACTTGCACTAGTGAAAGTATGAACCCTAGGCCTTATTTCCACGCATTGCAATACCATTTACGCTCACTTTTATCACTTGCTACCTTGCTGTTTTTAATAATTCCAGATTACAAAAACTATTATCTACTATCCATATACCACTTGTATCACCATCTCTTTGCCGAACTAGTGCACCTATACAATTTACCATTGTATTCGGTGTGTTGGGGACACAAGAGACTCTTTGTTATTTGGTTGCAGGGTTGCTTGAGAGAGACCATATTCATCCTACGCATCCTACGGATTGATAAACCTTAGGTCATCCACTTGAGGGAAATTTGCTACTGTCCTACAAACCTCTGCACTTGGAGGCCCAACAACGTCTACAAGAAGAAGGTTGTGTAGTAGACATCAGTGTGTTAACGCAAGAGAAGCGCCCCATAGCTTACTTTAGTGAGAAACTCTCCGGCGCGCAACTCAATTATCCCATCTATGACAAAGAGCTATATGCTTTAGTCTGTGTTTTGCATGAATGGGAACACTATCTTCGCCCTCATGAGTTTATCATTCATACCGATCATGAAACGCTCAAGTATCTTAAGGGCCAAACCAAGTTGAACAAGCGTCATGCTAAATGGAGTGAATTTATTGAATCTTTTCCTTATGTCATCAAGTACATCAAAGGTAAAGAAAACATTGTGGCGGATGCCCTCTCCCACATATGCATGCTTGTTACTCAACTTGAGTTAGATGTCATTGGCTTTGAGCATATAAAAGACTTGTATAAGCACGATCCTACCTTTGCTACTCCTTATGCCAAGTGTTTGACGCACACCTCTTGGGAACGCTATTACATCAAAGATGGATATCTTATGAGAGCTAACAAGCTTTGCATCCCCGAGTCTTCTCTTCATTTGTTTCTTTTGCAGGAATCTCATGGAGGAGGCTTAATGGGACATTTTGGACTAGACAAGACGTTCGCCACACTCTCGAAGAACTACTTTTGGCCCAAGATGTTTCGCGATGTCAAACGCTTCACCAACCGATGCTCTACATGTCGCAAAGCTAAGTCCAAAGCTCAATCCCATGGCCTTTATATGCCTCTACCAATTCCATATTAACCATGGGAAGACATTAGCATGGACTTTGTACTTGGTTTGCCTAGGACTAGAAATGGGAAGGATTCGGTATTTGTCGTTGTGGACCGTTTCTCAAAAATGGCACATTTCATTCCTTGCAACAAGATAGACGATGCTTCACATGTTGCTAATCTCTTTTGTAGGGAAATATTGCGTCTACATGGAGTGCCAAAGACTATCATCTCGGACCGCGACGTTAAGTTCCTTATCTACTTTTGGAAGACCCTATGCTCCAAGCTCAGAATCAAGCTACTCTTCTCCATGGCGTATCATCCACAAACCGACGGCCAAACGGAAGTTACCAATCGCACACTCTCCGCTCTACTTCGAGTACTCATCAAGAAGAACATCAAGGGGTGGGAGGAGTGCCTACCTATCGCTGAGTTTGCCTACAACCAAGCAAGACACTCAACAACCGGCAAGTCCCCCTTCGAGGTCGTCTACGGATTCAACCCTTTGTCACCATTGGACATTCTCCCTCTACCACTCCAAGAGCACATCAATTTGGACGCAAGTGCACATGTGACTCATCTCAAGAAGGTGCATGAAGATACAAGAAACACCATTGAGCGCCAAGTTCAACGCCTTGCGACCAAGATCAATTCCAACAAGCAACCGATGGTATTCAACACCGAAGATCTCGTGTGGCTACACCTTCGCAAGGACCACTTTCCACAAGAATGCAAGTCCAAGCTTCGACCACGAGCGGATGGACCCTTCAAGGTGCTTGCATGCTACAACAACAACGCTTACAAGATCGACCTCCCGCGCGACAAGTACAACGTGAGCGACATCTTCAACGTCAAAGATCTCTCTCCCTTCCATGGTGATGAAGAATTTGATCCGAGGACGGATCTTCCCCAAGGGAGGGGAGATGATGCGGAGCATCCCAAGGTCATCCCCATGGACCTACCATCGTCTCACCAAGTGACTAGCGGACCAATGACACGAGCACATGCAAGAGCTCTCGAAACTAAGGTGAACTCACTCCTCTCCGAACTACCACTTACCATGCATGAGAATTGGCTACTACCTCAAGCGGAAACCCTATGTGTGATCAAGTGCTTGGAGGAAGGCCATGGACCAACTACATTCAACGGACAAGACGGTGAGGACGCCAAGTTCACGGGACAAGAAGAAGAACTACTCGAAGTCCCCAAGCTCCGGACGACCGACGAACCCCGGACGTCCGACGACTTCCAGGCTCCGGACGTCCGGCCCTCTCCAGATGACCGACACTTCCATACCCGAGCCAAAACTACGGATTTCCGAAGCACTACGGACGACCGACGACCTCCAGGCTCCGGATGTCCGACCCAAACCGTATGTCCGACCGAAGTCCACCCGAGCCGAATCTACAGATGTCCGACAGGCACCGGACGGCCGGACCCTCGCGAGCCTCCGAACGACCGGTGACTCCTGGACGTCCGGCGCCTGTGCACTACCATGTGTTGGGCCGTGGCCCATGTACCCCCTTTTCGTCCTCTTTTACACTAAGACTATATATAGACCTCTCCCTCCTCCTTTTTAGGGTTAGCATTGGCTTAGCTCATTTGAGAGATAGAGCATTGCTCATCCACATCGGATCTACTCCTCGAGAGAGACCGCGGCCTCTTCGGAGAAGATCCCTTTGGATTCAAGACCTCCTCGCGGAGAAGAACATCAAGACCTCCTCACGGAGAAGACCATCTACCCTTGTATCGTCCCTAGTTGATCGTGTACCATGTGAACTCTTATGTATCCGAGGATCTAGCACATGTGTGACTATCTTGTGTTGGTTTAGTGATTCTCCCGTGTTTTTCCTTGTGTTTCCCCTTGTTTTCCCCTTGTGTTCTTCGTGTTTATCGCGGGATCCGCTCCTTTCGTGAAAGATCGGGCAATTACGGTTCTACCCTACATCACAACGCGAGCTCTAGTGCAGCCACTACTACGAGTACTACAACCTTGATGGTGGTTCCGAGGACGAGGATGCGGTCGACTTCGGCAGGGGGGACGCGGAGTCCACCAATGGCGGCATGTCGCCAGGACAATTCATCGACGTCTCATCTCACACCGGCGATGCATAGGCCAGCGCATCGGCCGATTTGTTAAAATTATGCATACTTAGGCTTTGTTTTTAATGTTGGTCTATTGTTAGAGCAATGTTTAGGTCAATTGGCTCTGTTTAATTACTAAAATTGCTCGATTCAGTAAGTGTGGTTTGTCTGCTGTACGCTCTTTTGTGTGCCCAAATTAGCAAGCGATGTTAAATTATGCAATGACATACCCGGGGAAATTTCCACCAAAATTTGAATTATCAAACTCATCTCATGCGCGTAAAGCAGAAGAATCGTTTGCGAAGCACACAATCATTTAAAGTGAAAGGTCCGGCGGCACTGCGCGCAAAGTTTCCCTCCACATTTCCAAAATTTTGGCCTACCGCCAAAATATCTATCCCCGCCCCCTTCCCCCTTCCCCACCCCCTTTCTCCCCGACCACATGTCACATTTCCCCTGTTTCCTCCTTCCTTCCTTCCTTCCTTGCTAATCTATAGCCGCTTCCTCGCTCTCGCCGTCTCGCATCCTACTGCCGGGGTCGCCATGGTCTTCTTCAAAGACCTCTCCAGCGGTTCCTCCTCCGGCGATGAATCCTTCACCACCTGGGTATGCCTCTCTTCTCTCTCTCGGTCTATGACTTGGAATGAATGATTTTTACCTGACGATCGATTTGAGTCATTTCTTCCTCTTGTAGATCCCTAGGACCATCAGTGGCAACGAATGGAGCGGGGTGGCTGAAGATCTATCTGCTCGTTGTCACTATAAATCTCCATGTGTGAATCTAGTTGCGTTTGATTCTATGGACAGTGGGAGGAAGTTTCTGGCATGTGCAGAGAAGGTTAGACCCTCTTTTGTTGTTACAAATCATTTGTTAGATGTGATTCAAACACTATCACGGTCCCAACACATTCATACCACACCTTCAACCAAACGCATTCTAAGACAGTGTCACGGTTTGTACCTAGTATCTTAAATTGTTGCCATCTCATCAGCTGTGCCATTAGAAAATTATTTGGCACCGCTTTAGTAGTTTGTGCAGCCAACTTTGGTCCACACATCTGAGCATCCAAGTAGTAAAATACTAAATCTTTATGGCACGAAGGAACTGGGCATCGGAGCAACTTTGTGCTCCGGAGTCCGGGTCCCAGTTTTTTTTCGCTGCATCGGCTCGCTAGTGCAAGGCACCGGTGCGAGATGTAGCAACAGTTATCTTCACACCAGTTTTGGCATACATAGTGGACACCCTTAGTGCTATTAGTTCTATGTTACTAAAATTGTGCATGTACACACCTGTTAGTATCAATTTGTTGTCATCCAAACACTGTCGCTATGTTGTTGCAGTTATATTTACCTTCCTCATAAAATGCTCAATTTGTTATTTATTGTACATGAGTAAGAACTTGTAGCGTCGTTGTAGTTAATTATAGCTTCTGATGTTCTAGAATTTGGTTATTGTCTGAATACCAATTATTTCATTTGCACATTGATCTTTTTAAGAAGATATGTCATAATTAACATGTTTCTTCAGTTTTTCAAAATAAGCATTGGTGATTTTCTATGTTGCTATAAACCCATTTCCCCTACAATTGTTACTGATCTAGTTTTAAATATTATAGGATGAACGGAAGTGTTCTTACTTGGAGTGGGTTGATCAAGAGTGGCCACAGTCTTTGAAGATGTGCCTAGCGAAGCCCTGGAACATGTATGAGGAAGAGAACAGACGTAGGCTTAGAGAAAATGTTGTCAACATTGAAGAATATTTGAAGATGCAGGATAAAAAGTTTAAGGTGGAGAATGAGCTCAGATTTTTTAATCAGACTTTGCTAAGATGGTGTTGGCGAAGGAGGAGGCACTTTCCCAGTTGGCCCGTGCAAAACAGGTTCTTACTGAACTGAAAGCAGAGGTGGATAAGATGATCCTAGATGATCTCGATTAGGGAAATGAATATATTGTTCTTATGAAGTTGAACTAGCTATATGTTGTACCGTGATGTTTTCATGTAGCTACCGTACTGTGATGTTATAATATATTTATGTGCCTGATATGAAATTGGCAAACAGCTGTTCGATATGAAATGTGAATTTACGTAATACTGGAATTATTAATTGTAAACTAATAAACCTGCTAAATGTGTCATGGACCTTTGCAAACAGTTCTAGCAGTAAAAGCGCTTGCGATGGATAGCCCAATTCCACACAGTTTTCTTCATCAAATCATGTGTGATATAGTTGATAAAAGCAAACAGTTAACCAAGGCAGACCGTGTGTGATAGTTACACCTTTCACACATGAGCCTACAAATATAACTGTGTGGGATGTGCGTACGAATGGAAACATTTTCCCTAGATTGATAGTGTGGGATGTACGTACGAACGGAAACGTTTTCCCTGGATTGACTATGTGGGATGTACATAATAACTAAAACATATTCCTTGGATTGACTATGTGTGATATACATACGAACGGAAATGTTTTTCTAGGATTCACCGTGTGGGATGTACATACCTACGGAAATGATTTTCTCGGATTACCGTGTGGGATGTACATACCTACGGAAATGATTGGGTTTCGATGCCTTGCCCGATCGCACACGGCCCCAGCCTGGGTCCCAGGAGGGCCTATCCCCGATGATTTCTGGGTCGTGTGGGAAGGACACCCTATCGCACACACTCACTTGGTGACGGTTCCAAATGCCGTCGCGGA
The DNA here is from genome assembly GCF_056163025.1 of Triticum urartu. Taxonomy (NCBI): domain Eukaryota; kingdom Viridiplantae; phylum Streptophyta; class Magnoliopsida; order Poales; family Poaceae; genus Triticum; species Triticum urartu. Next base: position 266,857,902 of record NC_141879.1, on the reverse strand, counting down.
AGGGGTTAAAAATTGTTTGTTTAGGATCGACGCGTACCAGTCTTGAAATTGTTTCTTCGGAAAGTGCATTGTATGCTCATTACCATTGATATGAAAAGTGACCTTGCTTTTATTGCAATCAATAACAGCCCCTACAGTATTCAAGAAGGGTCTACCAAGGATAATCAACATGTTGTCGTCCTTGGGCATCTCAAGTATAACAAAGTCAGTCAAAATAGTAACATTAGCAACAACAACGAGCATATCCTCACAAATACCAATAGGTATGGCAGTTGATTTGTCAGCCATTTGCAAAGATATTTCAGTAGGTGTGAGTTTATTCAAATCAAGTCTTTTATATAAAGAGAAAGGCATAACACTAACACCAGCTCCTAAATCACATAAAGCAATTTTCACATGATTCTTTTTGATAGAGCAAGGTATAGTGGGTATTTCCGGATCTCCAAGTTTTTAGGTACTCCATCCTTAAAAGTATAATTAGCAAGCATGGTGGAGATTTCAGCTTCTGGTATTTTTTTTCTTATTGGTGATGATGCCTTTCATATACTTTGCATAAGGAGGCATTTTAAGGACATCAGTCAAGCGAGTACGCAAAAAGACTGGCCTCGGCATTTTAGCAAAGCATTCAAATTCTTCATCATCTTTCTTTTTAGTTGACTTAGGTGGAAAGGGCACAGGTTTTTGAACCCACGGTTCTCTCCTTACGTGTTTGCTAGCAACAAAGTCTCTTTTATCGTACCTTTTATTCTTAGGTTGTGGGTTATCAAGATCAACTGGTGGTTCTATCTCAAAATCATTATCTGGTTCTTTATTATTTGGTTGATTATCTTCGTGAACCTCATCATTAAATTTTGGGAGATTTACAATTTTCCCCCTAACTTTGTCCCGACCTCATCTTTACCCCTAAATAAAAACAGTGCTCAACTTTACCCCTCTTCCATTAAGTGCGCTTATAGAAATACCCTTCCGTACATTTTCCGTCCAGTCAAAGGCCTTTGACCGTTAAGTGCGCGTGTAGAAAAATCTAACGGTCAAAGGCCTTTGACTGGAAGGAAAATGTACGGAAGGGCATTTCTATAAGCGCACCTAACGGAAGAGGGGCAAAGTTGAGCACTGTTTTTATTTAGGGGTAAAGATGAGGTCGGGACAAAGTTAGGAGGGAAAATGGAATTGGCCCTTAAATTTTTCATTAGCAGAAGGTAAGTGTTCACTACCAGGTTGAGTTTCAGCATCAGAGATAGAGACTTCATTATCAGGAGGTTTTTCTACTTCAGGTTCACTAGAGGCATGCAAAGTCCTATCATTTTTTCTTCTTCTTCTTTTTAGTAGGACTAGGTGCATTAGTGTTTGCTCTTTGAGAGTCTTGTTCAATTCTTTTTGGGTGTCCCTCAGGATAAAGTGGTTCCTGAGTCATTTTACCTCCTCTAGTTGCTACTCTAACAGCAAAGTCATGTATATTATTATTCATTTCATCTAGCAACTCTCTTTGAGATTTAGCAACTTGTTCTAACTGTGTTTGAACCATACAAGCATGTTTTCCAACACCTCTAACATCATTTGAGATTCTAAATAACAAGTCACTCAAGCGAGCAATCATATCAGAGTTGTATTTCAATTGTTTCATAACATTTGCATTGAAGTGATCTTGTTTTCCAATATAGTTTTCAAACTCATAAAGGCATTGGCTAGGGTGCATATTGTGAGGATTGTCATTATCATTAAACTTCATTAGAGCATTACCTCTGCCACCTTAGGCAGTGGTGGTGTATTAAGCCCATGTATTTCTTCAATAGGAGGTAAATTTTTAACATCCTCAACTTTAATACCTTTTTCCTTCATAGATTTCTTTGCCTCTTGCATATCTTTAGGACTGAGATATAATATACCCCTCTTCTTCGGAGTGGGTTTAGCCGATGGTTCAGGAAGAGTCCCATCATCATAATTTTTCAATATGTTATTCAATAATTCTTCAGCTTGCCCAATAGTTCCTTCCCTGAAAACACAACCAGCACAACTATCTAGGAAATCCCTAGAAGCATCGGTTAGTCCATTATAGAAGATATCAAGTATTTCATTTTTCATAAGAGGATGATCAGGCAAAGCATTAAGTAACTGGCAGAGCCTCCCCCAAGCTTGTGGGAGACTCTCTTCTTTAATTTGCACAAAGTTAAATATCTCCTGCAAGGCAGATTGTTTCTTATGAGCGGGGAAATATTTTTTAGAGAAGTAATAAATCATATCTTGTGGACTACGCACACAACCAGGAACAAGAGTATTGTACCAAGCTTTAGCATCACCCTTTAACGAGAACGGAAATGATTTGAGAACAAAGTAATAGTGAGTCTTCTCATCATGAGTAAAAAGGGTGGCTATGTCATTCAACTTAGTAAGATGTGCCACAACAGTTTCAGTTTCATAACCATGGAAAGGATCAGATTCAACCAAAGTAATCAACTCTGGGTCGACAGATAATTCATAATCCTTATCATCAATAAAGATAGGTGAAGTAGCAAACTTATGATCATATTGCATTCTAGCATTCAAAGATTTTTCTTTATACTTGCATAATAATTTCTCTAGATCATCTCTATCCTTACAAGCAAGAATGTATCTAGTTGTCTCTCCATTCATAACATAGCCTTCTGGTACCTTAGGCAATTCATATCTAGGAGGGCTAGTTCTAGCAGGTGTCTCAAGATTTTCAGTTTCAAGCTCATTGTCAGATTCAACAACATCATGTTGAATTACTCTAGCAATTTGTTCATCAAGAAAATCACCAAGTGGCACATCATTATCATCAAGCAAGGTACTAGCATCATCATAAGTATCATTCATAGCAGAAGTAGCATCATCAATAACTTGCGACATATCAGGATTAATAGCATGTGGTGGTGTTGCAAGTTTACTTATAACAGAAGGTGAATATAAGATAAATTCGTAGGCATTGGATCGGTGACTTGTTGGATGATATTCATGAAGGAAATATGCCCTAGAGGCAATAATAAAGTTGTTATTTATATTTCCTTATATCATGATAAATGTTTATTATTCATGCTAGAATTGTATTAACTGGAAACTTAGTACATGTGTGAATACATAGACAAAATGAGTGTCACTAGTATGCCTCTACTTGACTAGCTCATTAATCAAAGATGGTTAAGTTTCCTAGCCATACACTACACCACAACACTGCATCCCCAACAACCAGGTTGGTGGGGAATACAACTTCTTCTAACAGACAGTCGGTCAGGAAAAACTATTGCCGACCAACCTTGTCTGTTGGGGAATGTCCAGATGGGAAAACCCTTTCCCGACCAACATAGCTTTCCCGACCAACTTCCTGATGGCTATGGTATATCTTTCCCGACCGACAGCCTGTTGGGCCTACCATGGGCCTTTCCCGACCAACGGTCTGTTAGGGCGGCAACGGTCCTTTCCCGACCGACTATTGGCAGGGTATTCTTTCCCAACCAACATTCTGTTGGGCCTAGCATTAGGCTTTCCCAACCAACAATCAGACGGCATTTGTTTTGCTGACCAACAATCAGATGCGGTTTTCTTTTGCAGAACAACAATTCATCTACATTTTGTTTAGCCAACCACAACTTTAATTAGCATATGGTACTGATTGTCACCTACATATATTTCATGTGTTCTAAGCATAATCTCCCAAACACCATACGTCAAGCTCAAACCGGGAGCACCAAACATTTTTTATTCCATTAACTAATTGGCACATACATACACTTCAATCTGTTCTAAACAGAACCACCAAGAAACCATACATCAGGTTTACAGAAGGACAGCTAAAAGATGCAGGTATGAGACATTAGTTGTACAAAATGAAAGCTAAAACATCTAGTTGACGTGGTTCGTTGGCTTCATGGTTCCTTGTGAGTGTAGTCCTTTTTGCTTCCTAAAAAGTTAATCAATTCTCAATTATAATACACTATTAGAAACTATACAACAGTGCCAAAATGCCAACATACAGGATTATCGCATTCTCAAAAATATAAATAGTAATAAATATAGAGAATTCAATAATCATGTGTTAACACTATCCTCGGTTGAGATTGTTCACACTAATCTTTATATTTTGTATCTGCATACTTAGTTTGTTAGGCATGTAACATAGATGGTCTAGGAGTATCTAGTCGTCGAAGCTTAAATCGAGTGCACGGAGGACGCGAAATACTGGGCTGCCGTGCGATGCGGTGAACATGGTGAGATGCCGATGGCGGCGTGAAGCCGCGTTGCTGTGTGATGCAGCACGCCGTGTGAAGCGGCAAGGCGCTTGACGACTGGAATAGCTAGAGGAGAATAGGCAAGTTAGTTTGTTTGTTATCTACATGGCCGCTGACCAGGTGTGTGGCCATTGAGTGGAGCTGCGCAAGTGGACATGCATGCATGTAGGGATTACTAAGTGCATGGAGTTAGTTGTGTGAGTGGGAGTGAGTTAGTGCCTAGACGTGTTGTTAGTGGCCAGATGTGGCGCCTGAGTGGTGCATGAAGGTCAGCTCCCTATGTATATATAAGTTACAATGAAGAACGAGAAAACAGGCTGAGAGAGCTTGGGTTGAAGAAATAATTTTACATCAACTTAATTCAAAAGGATCAATCTAATATAGTACGCATATTAAGAAGCTACATCGGTTTGCGATGAACATCATTCCTATCCGCAGCAAGAGTTTTCAATGTGCACAGACCTTGACAAATGATGTCCGATCATCGGCTCGCCAAACCAGGATGTGTGCCACTCAAAATTCCTAAACAATACTGGTTGCTAATCAACTAAAATAGGAGAAAAGAGGATTTAGGCTAACCAGCTGAAGCAGGATAAAAGATGCACCAAAACAACCTAGAAACGATGTGCACACATCAGCATGCATCCCTAAAAAAGGGCCACGTAGGAAGATCTCTTTATAATATGTTATGCATGTAGGGATAGTAATCATTCGAGTAGAGTCGGCATTACACTTATGCAACTTCTACAGCAATAATGACATTATATATTACATAACCTCTATGAAATTTACTGTCGTTGAGCAGAAAAGGATTACATAATACATTTGATAGTGAGAGATTTCTTTTTACCAAAAAGAATAAGAGAAAATAATGGCACTAAACTAAACAAAGGGAAGTGACCATAAGTTGAGTAATATTGTTAAAAATGACAATCAACAATACTCATTGGAGTAAGATTCAAATTACATGGTCGAATAAGATCACCTTATCTCGATGAATCTCAAACTGGGATTTCGATATCTCAATAAATCTGAGATTCAAAGTTTCTAAAAGCTGCAATAATGCTTTACAAATTAGAGCTTACCTAAAATTAAACAATATCTTGCCCAGAAGCCGAGGTAGACCCTAAAAACTGCAAACTGTATGCTAGCTCTAATCATGGTTGAAAGTTTTGAGAGCCAATTCTGAAGGCATCAGACTGTTAGCACCTGCAACATCTCATGTAATATGAATACAAGTTTTGTGTAAATCATGTAAACATTAAACATCAATGTTGAATTTACACAACCATACTGTTAGCAACAAAGCCATGAATGAAACAAAAAGAATGTGGCCTATCTAATAATAGTAGGAAGATAAACATAAATCCATATTCTCTTTGCAATGTGGCTTATCTAATAAAAGTACGAAGAGCAAAATAAATCTATGTTCTCCCAGCATTCTATGGTGCATGTTTTGCCCTGTTTGTGAGTAGAAGAATATGCAGGCTATGGTGGAAGTTAAGTTGTGCCTAAAAATTAACATTCCAAGTTTCATATAGGATATGAACCAAGAAAATACTGATTTTCTATACAAACATCACAGTTGTGGTGATTTCCGCGAATAGGTGCAACCTGTTGGCGGCGTCGGATGGCTTCGGCTCCGAGTCCAGCAACGCTGCGGCAGCCTCCCACTCCGTCTAAGTGTATGGGATGCAAAGAAGAATCCTGGGAAAATATGGGATACATGAACTATTTTGGAAGTTATAGAACTACTAAAGCAAATTTAAAGAGAAAATAAAACTGTAAAATCTATAGAAGCATGACTGTATAAATACAAACTGTTAGATATGTACTTTATCTCCATTCCAGAAAAACTGAACTAAGTTTAATATAGTCCTATGTTTTCCAGAATTCTACAATGCTTAAGTAAAAGTCTGAAAAATTAGTATGATTATTTGGACTTTTTGTGGAACCTCAAGCTAGTTCTCAGGGTTGTCCCTCGTCTCAAAGCATAGATATGTGGATACGTTTTTCTATATATATAAAGTAATGAATTTTCATATGATGAATACCCTTGTATTGACCTTCAGGCACACATAGCATAATTTGATAGTCTGTCAAGGGTTCAAACATCACAAATTACAGCTCAAAAGCTCTAAAGTTCACAAATAAATCACATCCATTTCATAAAAAACAGTAGCTAATTAAGGTTTCTGGCAACAGTACTTAAAGGAATACATGTAGCATAGATTTTTTTTCAATAATAGCATCAAGCTTGTTCTTCTTCAAGTTCTCATATCTAGAAATCACACGAGATGTAGCTCTTAGACTGCATTGCCGGCTACCCCATTAGCAGATAGAGCCCCTATTTTTGATGCTCTGCTTGAGCTGGAGGTCACATCCAAAATGCTGCTTGCTGGATAGAAGTACTATCCCAAGTCATGGCTGATCTGAACGGAAAAGGGAAAAGCAAATAAGTCAACTAACGGCAACACCGATTGGGGATGGGTGGAGAGGGAGAGGAGACTGAAAAGAGCACTCACCGCCCGGGGAGGGGAAGCACCAGCAGTCAACGGCCAGATCCTTCTTCAAACGAATCGGCGAGCGCAGATCGGACAAAGCCCATGGCATGGCGGCGGTGGCGGCGGCCCCTGGGTGATGACTGACGAGTGAGGGCGTGAGTGCTCTCTCTCGTAGGTGACCCACCTCCCTCCCTCCCTCTCTCAGCCCCGGATCTGAGAGGGATGGCGGTGTCCACCACCGCGCCTTGGCCTCTCCCCGAACTCCAGCAGAGTGTTAGTAGTGTTCGGGGCCTAAGCAGTGGGGGTGTGATATGTCTCCAACGTATCTTTAATTTATGAAGTATTCATGCCATGTTTACAATAGTTTTATATGATTTTGGTATGATTTGATTAGAACTAACCTAGACTGACGCTATTTTCAGCAAAACTACCGTGGTGTTATTTTTGTGCAGAAATAAAAGTTCTCAGAATGCGATGAAAATCAACGGAGATTTTTTTGGAAAATATAAAAAATACTTGAACAAAAATCTACCGGAGGGGAGTCCCGTGGGCCCCACGAGGGTGGGGGCGTGCCCATGTGCCTCATGGACTACCCATGGAGCCCCCTGACTTGTTCTCGACACCAACCTCTCCTATAAATACTCAAACCTTCAGAAATTAACCTAGATCGGAAGTTCCGCCGCCGTAAGCCTTTGTAGCCACGAGAAATCAATCTAGGCCCTCTCAAGCACCCTGCCGGAGAGGGTCATCATCACCGAAGGCTATGGAGGAGGATCCCAGAGGGACCATCGTCGCCATGAAGGCCAAGGACTAGAGGGAGAACCTCTCCCCATCCAGGGGGAGGCCATGGAGGAAGAAGCACAAGGGGGAGAACCTCTCCTCCTCTCTCTCGGTGGCACCAGAGTGCCATCGGGAGGGGAATCATCGCCACGGTGATCGTCCTCATCAACATCACCATCATCATCACCATCATCATCTCTTTTACGCGGTCCACCCTCCCTCACCCCGCTGTAATCCCTACTTGAACATGGTGCTTTATGCCACATATTATGATCCAATGATGTGTTGCCATCCTATGATTTTTTGAGTAGATATCCTTTGTCTTTGGGTTGATTGATGATCTCGATTGGTATGAGTTGTATGTTTTATTTTGGTGTTGTCCTATTGTGCCCTCCATGTCGCGCAAGCGTGAGGGATTCCCGCTGTAGGGTGTTGCAATACGTTCATGATTCGCTTATAGTGGGTTGCTTGAGTGACAGAAGCATAAACCTGAGTAAGGGGGTTGTTGCGTATGGGATAAAGGGGACTTGATGCTTTAATGCTATGATTGGGTTTTACCCTAATGATATTTAGTAGTTGAGGATGCTTGCTATAGTTCCAATCATAAGTGCATGTGATCCAAGAAGAAAAAGTATGTTAGCTTATGCCTCTCCCTCATATGAAATTGCAATGACGACCACCGGTCTTGTTAAAAATTGCCTAAGACAATTCCGCACATCGATCCATCATTATTCCACACTCGCTATTTATAATATTTAGTAATATATTCTAACTTTATGATAATAGCACCTACTTTTATGTTTTATCTCTCCGATACCATGCAAAGTTATCCTCTTCATACCCACAACGTAGTTTTATTTCTTGTTTCTAGTTAGAAGCAAACGTTCGGTGTACGTAGAGTCGTATCAGTGGCAGATAGGACTTGAGAGAATATTGATCTTACCTTTAGCTCCTTGTGGGTTTGACACTCCGTACTTATCACTTCCACCATTGAGAATTTCTACGATGATTCCCTTCACTTGGGGATTATCACGGTGCAGGAGGATGAGGGAGATAGGTGACGGCATGGTGGAGACGGCGGGCGGTCGGCGGCGTGCGGGCTGCTAGCGAGCGGGCGGCGGCGGAGGGAGTGCGTGAGAGGATTTAGGTTTGGGGGATTTGGATTTGGTCGTGGCACCTGTTGAAGGCCGAATGAAAAAATTAGGAAGGAGGCTTGGCGCTAAGTTTTTGTCCCGCGCTCGCAAAGACGGGCCGGCCCAAATGGGCAACGAACAGTCGGTCGGAAATAATCCCCGATCAATAGTCTGATTGAGATATAAGCTTTCCCGATCGATAGTCCAACGTGAAATATCCGAGTATTGCCAACCGAAATTTGGACACAATACATCAATATTACCGACCAACAGTTAGATAGAAGTTTTCCCGACCAATAGTCTATTGGCAAAATTGACTTTTCCCAACACACATCGGTAGGAAAATCTAGTGTGTGGTGTATAGACAAGAGTTGTCATTTGATGAACGGGATCACATCATTAGAGAATGATGTGATTGACTTGACCCATCCGTTAGCTTAGCATATGATCGTTTAGTTTATTGTTATTGCTTTCTCCATAACTTATACATGTTCCTATGACTATGAGATTATGCAAGTCCCGAACACCAGAGGAACACTTAGTATGCTATCAAACATCACAACGTAACTGGGTGACTATAAAGATGCAATACAGTTGTCACCGATGGTGTTTATTGAGTTGGCATAGATCAAGATTAGGATTTGTTACTCCGTGTATCACAGAGGTATCTCTGGGCCCTCTCGGTAATGCACATCACAATAAGACTTGCAAGCAATGTGACTAATGATTTAGCTGCAGGATGATGCATTACGGAACTAGTAAAGATACTTGCCAGTAACGAGATTGAACTAGGTAACATGATACTGACGATCGAATCTCGGGCAAGTAACATACCGATGACAAAGGGAACAACGTATGTTGTTATGTGGTTTGACCGATAAAGATCTTCGTAGAATATGTAGGAACCAATATGAGCATCTAGGTTCCTCTATTGGTTATTGACCGAAAGTGAGTCTCGATCATGTCTACATAGTTCTCGAACCCGTAGGGTCCGCACGCTTAACGTTCGATGACGATCGGTATTATGAGTTTATGTGTTTTGATGTACTGAAGGTAGTTCGGAGTCCCGGATGTGATCATGGACATGATGAGGAGTCTCGAAATGGTCGAGAAATAAAGATTGATATATTGGAAGGCTATGTTTGGACACCGAAATGGTTCCGGATGAGTTCGGGCATTTTCCGGAGTACCGGGAGGTTACCGGAATCCCTCGGGGAGTCAGTGGGCCTTATTGGGCATTAGTGGGAGAGAGGAGGAGGCCGCCAAGGTGGGGGCGCCCCCCCCCCAAGCCCAATCCGAATTGGGAAGGGGGGCGGCCCCCCTTTCCTTCTCTCCTTCTCCCTCTTCCTTCTTCTCCTACTCCAACTAGGGAAAGGAGGAAACCTACTCCAACTAGGAGTAGGAATCCCCCTTGGGGCGCGCCATACAGAGGGCCGTCCCTCCCCTCCTCCACTCATTTATATACGAGGGAGGGGGCACCCCATAGACACACAAGTTGATTGTTTAGCCGTGTGCGGTGCCCCCTCCACAGAATTCCACCTCGGTCATATCATTGTAGTGCTTAGGCGAAGCCCTGCATCGGTAAATTCATCATCACCGTCATCACGCCGTCGTGCTAATGAAACTCTCCCTCGGCCTCAACTGGATCAAGAGTACGAGGGACGTCATCGAGCTGAACGTGTGCAGATCGTGGAGGTGCCGTGCGTTCGGTACTTGATCGGTTGGATCGCGGAGACGTTCGACTACATCAACCGCGTTTCATAATGCTTCCGCTTTCGGTCTACAAGGGTACGTAGACATACTCTCCCCTCTCGTTGCTATGCATATCCTAGATAGATCTTGCGTGATCGTAGGATTTTTTTGAAATACTGCGTTCCCCAACAGTGGCATCCGAGCCAGGTCTATGCGTAGATGTTATATGCACGAGTAGAACACAAAGGAGTTGTGGGCGTGGGTATATATATATTGCTTGCCGTCACTAGTTGATTCTTGATTCATCGGTATTGTTGGATGAAGCGGCTTAGACCGACATTACGTGTACGCTTATGCGAGACTGGTTCTACCGACGTGCTTTGCACACAGGTGGCTAGTGGGTGTAAGTTTCTCCAACTTTAGTTGAATCGGATTTAATGAATAGGGTTCTTTCTGAAGATCAAAAAGCAATCACTATACCGCGTTGTGGTTTTTGATGCGTAGGTAAGAACAGTTCTTGCTAAGCCCGTAGAAGCCACGTAAAACTTGCAACAACAAAGTAGAGGACGTCTAACTTGTTTTTGCAGGGCATGTTGTGATGTGATATTGTCAAGATGTGATTATATAAATTGTTGTATGATATGATCATGTTTTGTAACACAGTTATCGGCAACTGGCAGGAGCCATATGGTTGTCGCTTTATTGTATGAAATGCAACCGCCATGTAATTGCTTTACTTTATCACTAAGCGGTAGCGATAGTCGTAGAAGCAATAGTTGGCGAGACGACAATGATGCTTTTATGGAGATCAAGGTGTCAAGCTGGTGACCATGGTGATCATGACGGTGCTTTGGAGATGGAGATCAAAGGCACAAGATGATGATGATGGCCATATCATATCACTTATATTGATTGCATGTGATGTTTATCCTTTATGCATCTTATTCTACTTAGTACGCGGTAGCATTATAAGATGATCTCTCACTAAATTTCAAGGTATAAGTGTTCTCCCTGAGTATGCACCATTGATACAGTTCATCGTGCCAAGACACCACGTGATGATAGGGTGTGATAAGCTCAACGTTCACATACAACGGGTGCAAGCCAGTTTTGCACATGCAGAATATTTAGGTTAAACTTGACGAGCCTAGCATATGCAGATATGGCCTCCGAACACTGAGACCGAAAGGTCGAGCGTGAATCATATAGTAGATATGATCAACATAGTGATGTTCACCATTGAAAACTACTCCATCTCACATGATGATCGGACATGGTTTAGTTGATATGGATCACGTGATCACTTAGATGATTAGAGGGATGTCTATCTAAGTGGGAGTTCTTAAGTAATATGATTAATTGAACTTTAATTTATCATGAACTTAGCACCTGATAGTATTTTGCATGTCTATGTTGTTGTAGATAAATGGCCCGTGCTGTTGTTCCGTCGAATTTTAATGTGTTCCTAGAGAAAGCTAAGTTGAAAGATGATGGTAGCAATTACACGGACTGGGTCCATAACTTGAGGATTATCCTCATTGCTACATAGAAGAATTACATCGTGGAAGCACCGCTGGGTGACAAGCCCACTGCAGATGCTGCTGACAATGTTAAGAACGTCTAGCAGAGCAAAGCTGATGACTACTCAATAGTTCAGTGTGCCATGCTTTACGGCTTAGAACCGGGACTTCAACGATGTTTTGAACGTCATGGAGCATATGAGATGTTCCAGGAGTTGAAGTTGATATTTCAAGCAAATGCCCGGATTGGGAGATATGAAGTCTCCAATAAGTTCTATAGCTGCAAAATGGAGGAGAATAGTTCTGTCAGTGAACATATACTCAGAATGTCTGGGTACCACAACCAGTTGACTCAGTTGGGAGTTAATCTTCCTGATGATAGTGTCATTGACAGAGTTCTTCAATCACTGCCACCAAGCTACAAGAGCTTCGTGATGAACTATAATATGCAAGGATGGATAAGACAATTCTCTAGCTCTTCGCAATGCTAAAGGCTGCGGAGGTAGAAATCAAGAAGGAGCATCAAGTGTTGATGGTCAACAAGACCACCAGTTTCAAGAAGAAGGGCAAAGGGAAGAAGGGGAACTTCAAGAAGAATAGCAAGGAAGTTGCTGCTCAAGTGAAGAAGCCCAAGTCTGGACCTAAGCCTGAGACTGAGTGCTTCTACTGCAAAGGGACTGGTCACTGGAAGCGGAACTGCCCCAAGTATTTGGCGGATAAGAAGGATGGCAAAGTGAAAGGTATATTTGATATACATGTTATTGATGTGTACCTTACTAATGCTCGCAGTAGCGCCTGGGTATTTGATACTGGTTCTGTTGCTAATATTTGCAACTCAAAACAGGGGCTACAGATTAAGTGAAGATTGGCTAAGGATGAGGTGACGATGCGCGTGGGAAATGGTTCCAAAGTCGATGTGATCCCTGTCGTCACACTACCTCTACATCTACCTTCGGGATTAGTTTTAGACCTGAATAATTATTATTTGGTGTCAGTGTTAAGCATGAACATTATATCTGGATCTTGTTTGATGCGAGACGGTTATTCATTTAAATCAGAGAATAATGGTTGTTCTATTTATATGAGTAATATATTTTATGGTCATGCACCCTTGATGAGTGTTCTATTTTTACTAAATCTTGATAGTACTGATACACATATTCATAGTATTGAAACCAGAAGATATAAGTTTAATAATGATAATGTGACTTATTTGTGGCACTGCCGTTTACGTCATATTGGTATAAAGCGCATGAAGAAATTCCATGCAGATGGGCTTTTGGAACCACTTGATTATGAATCACTTCATGCTTGCGAACCATGCCTCATGGGCAAGATGACTAAGACTCCGTTCTCCGGAACAATGGAGCGAGCAACAAACTTGTTGGAAATAATACATAATGATGTATGCGGTTCGATGAGTGTTGATGCTCGCGGCGGGTATCGTTATTTTCTTACCTTCAGATGATTTAAGCAGATATGGGTATATCTACTTGATGAAACATAAGTCTGAAACATTTGAAAAGTTCAAAGAATTTCAGAGTGAAGTGGAAAATCATCGTAACAAGAAAATTAAGTTTCTACGATCTAATCGTGGAGGTGAATATTTGAGTTATGAGTTTGGTATTCATTTGAAACAATGAGGAATAGTTTCGCAACTCACGCCACCTGGAACACCACAGCGTAATGGTGTGTCCGAACGTCGTAACCGCACTTTATTAGATATGGTGCGATCTATGATGTCTCTTACTGATTTACAGCTATCGTTTTGGGGTTATGCTTTAGAGACGACTGCATTCACGTTAAATAGGGCACCATCAAAATCCGTTGAGACGACACCTTATGAACTGTGGTTTGGCAAGAAACCCAAGTTGTCGTTTCTTAAAGTTTGGGGCTGCGATGCTTATGTGAAAAATCTTCAACCTGATAAGCTCAAACCCAAATCGGAGAAATGTGTCTTCATAGGATACCCAAAGGAGACTATTGGGTACACCTTCTATCACAGATCCGAAGGCAAGACATTCGTTGCTAAGAATGGATCCTTTCTAGAGAAGGAGTTTCTCTCGAAAGAAGTGAGTGGGAGGAAAGTAGAACTTGATGAGGTAATTGTACCTGCTCCCTTATTGGAAAGTAGTTCATCACAGAAAACAGTTCCAGTGATTCCTACACCAATTAGTGAGGAAGCTAATGATGATGATCATGAAACTTCTGATCAAGTTACTACCGAACATCGTAGGTCAACCAGAGTAAGATCCGCACCAGAGTGGTATGGTAATACTGTTCTGGAGGTCATGTTACTTGACCATGACGAACCTACGAACTATGAGGAAGCGATGATGAGCCCAGATTCCGCAAAATGGCTTGAGGCCATGAAATCTGAGATGGGATCTGTCGGTGTCGAAACTGGCGGATCTCGGGTAGTGGGTCCCGAACTGTGCGTATAGGCCGGATGGTAACAGGAGGCAGGGAACACGATGTTTACCCAAGTTCGGGCCCTCTTGATGGAGGTAAAACCCTACGTCCTGCTTGATTAATATTGATGATATGGGTAGTACAAGAGTAGATCTACCACGAGATCAAGGAGGCTAAACCCTAGAAGCTAGCCTATGGTATGATTGTTGTATATGGAGTTGATTGCCTATGGACTACAACCCTCCGGTTTATATAGACACCGGATAGGGTTAGGGTTACATAGAGTCGGTTACAATGGTAGGAGATCTTGAATATCCGCATCGCCAAGCTTGCCTTCCACGCCAAGGAAAGTCCCATCCGGACACGGGACAAAGTCTTCAATCTTGTATCTTCATAGTCCAGGAGTCCGGCTGAAGGTATAGTCTGGCTACCCGAACAACCCCTAATCCAGGACTCCCTCAGTAGCCCCTGAACCAGGCTTCAATGACGACGAGTCCGGCGCGCAAATTGTCTTCGGCATTGCAAGGCGGGTTCCTCCCCCAAGTCCTTCATAGAAGATTGTAAACACCAAGAGTAGTGTCCGGCTCTGCAAAAATAAGCTTCCATGTATTGCCATAGAGAGAATAATATTAACACAAATCAAATCTGCTGACATATTCCGCAGTGCGTCATCACACCTCAGCCAAGTCCTTTACTTGAATCGATTTCACTTTTCCACCTCAGCGTGTTTTGCGAGGCAGTTTCCTTGGCACGTCTTGTCAAAGCAGAGATCGTGTGCCCCCCTTTCACGGGATTCTCATCAATACGGACCTGGGTAACCCAATCGTGCCCGTTAGCATGTTTTCTCGATTAAAGGCGAGACCCAAACGGTTACGGGGAGGGCTCCTGGTATTCAACCTCTTATAAAGAGACCAGGGCCTTACTCCTTTTCTCCAATCCCAAAACGAGTTCGCCCGTCGCCTCGAGTTCCAACACCCTAGGCTCCAGATTCCAGGCGCCTCAGACCTTCGACAATGTCCGGTTCCGACCTTCAAGGCCGATGGATGCCCTCCTCCGTCACGGAGGAGGACGTGCTAAAGTTGAGAGAGGCTAAGTTCTTGACCGCCGAAATTTCGCACAGGTTGCCTGTTCAAAGGCAGGCTATCCCCAGTCCCTAGCCAGGTGAGAGCGTAGTGTTCATGTCTCACTTCCTTCGGGGGTTAGGCTTCCCGATGGATCCCTTTGTGAGGGGACTGCTGTTTTATTACGGGCTGGAATTTCACGACTTAGCTCCGGAGTCCATCCTCCATATCTCCTCGTTTATCGTTGTATGCGAAGCGTTCCTCCGTGTTACCCCTCACTTCGGATTATGGCTCAAGACCTTCAAAGTGGAGCCGAAGATGATCAAGGGACGGCATGCAGAGTGCGGAGGCGCTGTTATAAGCAAAAATGCTGATGCTGTTGGGGAACGTAGCAGAAATTCAAAATTTTCCTACGTGTCACCAAGATCTATCTATGGAGAGACTAGCAACGAGGGGAAGGAGAGTGCATCTACATACCCTTGTAGATCGCTAAGCGGAAGCGTTCAAGTGAACGGGGTTGATGGAGTCGTACTCGTCGTGATTCAAATCACCGATGACCAAGTGCCGAACGCACGGCACCTCCGCGTTCAACACACGTACAGCCCGGTGACGTCTCCCACGCCTTGATCTAGCAAGGAGAGAGGGTTGAGGAAGACTCCATCCAGCAGCAGCACAATGGCATGGTGGTGATGGAGGAGCGTGGCAATCCTGCAGGGCTTCGCCAAGCACCACAGAAGAGGAGGGAGAGAGAGATGCAGGGCTGCACCAACGAGAGATCGAATTGCGTGTGTTCTGGGCAGCCCAATGCCTCAATATATATAGGGAAGGGGAGGGGCTGCGCCCCCTCTAGGGTTCCCACCCCTAGGGGGGGCGGCAGCCCTAGATGGGGAGCAAGGGGGGCGGCCAAGAGGGGATGGGAGAGGGAGGCCCACCAATATGGGCCCTAAGGCCCATATCCCATTAGGGTTTGCCCCCTCTCCATCTCTTAGGCGCATGGGCCTTAGTGGGGCTGGTGCCCTTGGCCCATGTAGGCCAAGGAACACTCCCTACAGCCCATGTGGCCCCCCGGGGCTGGTGGCCCCACTTGGTGGACCCCGGGACCCTCCCGGTGGTCCCGGTACGTTACCGATAAACCCCGAAACTCTTCCGGTGACCAAAATAGGACTTCCCATATATAAATCTTTACCTCCAGACCATTCCGGAACTCCTCGTGACGTCCGTGATCTCATCCGAGACTCCGAACAACATTCGGTAACCACATACAAACTTCCTTTACAACCCTAGCGTCATCGAACCTTAAGTGTGTAGACCCTACGAGTTCGGGAGACATGCAGACATGACCGAGACGTTCTCCGGTCAATAACCAACAGCGGGATCTGGATACCCATGTTGGCTCCCACATGTTCCATGATGATCTCATCGGATGAACCACGATGTCAAGGACTTAATCAATCCCGTATTCAATTCCCTTTGTCTATCGGTACGATACTTGCCCGAGATTCGTTCGTCGGTATCCCGATACCTTGTTCAATCTCGTTACCGGCAAGTCTCTTTTACTCGTTCCGTAACACATCATCCCGTGATCAACTCCTTGATCACATTGTGCACATTATGATGATGTCCTACCGAGTGGGCCCAGAGATACCTCTCCGCTTACACGGAGTGACAAATCCTAGTCTCGATTCGTGCCAACCCAACAGACACTTTCGGAGATACCTGTAATGTACCTTTATAGCCACCCAGTTATGTTGTGACGTTTGGCACACCCAAAGCACTCCTACGGTATCCGGGAGTTGCACAATCTCATGGTCTAAGGAAATGATACTTGACATTAGAAAAGCTTTAGCATACGAACTATACGATCTTTGTGCTAGGCTTAGGATTGGGTCTTGTCCATCACATCATTCTCCTAATGATGTGATCCCGTTATCAACGACATCCAATGTCCATGGTCAGGAAACCGTAACCATCTATTGATCAACGAGCTAGTCAACTAGAGGCTTACTAGGGACATGGTGTTGTCTATGTATCCACACATGTATCTGAGTTTCCTATCAATACAATTATAGCATGGATAATAAACGATTATCATGAACAAGGAAATATAATAATAATCAATTTATTATTGCCTCTAGGGCATATTTCCAACAGTCTCCCACTTGCACTAGAGTCAATAATCTAGTTCACATCGCCATGTGATTAACACTCACAGGTCACATCACCATGTGACTAACACCCAAAGAGTTCTGGGTTTGATCATGTTGCTTGTGAGAGAGGTTTTAGTCAACGGGTCTGAACCTTTCAGATCCGTGTGTGCTTCACAAATCCCTATGTCATCTCCTAGATGCAGCTACCACGTTCTATTTGGAGCTATTCCAAGTAACTGTTCTACTATACGAATCCAGTTTACTACTCAAAATAATCTGGATTAGTGTCAAAGTCTGCATCGGCGTAACCCTTTATGACGAACTCTTTTACCACCTCCATAATCGAGAAAATTCCTTAGTCCACTAGTTACTAAGGATAACTTTGACCACTGTCCTGTGATCCGTTCTTGGATCACTCTTGTACCCCTTGACTGACTCATGGCAAGGCACACTTCAGGTGTGGCACACAGCATAGCATACTGTAGAGCCTATGTCTTAAGCATAGGGGACGACCTTCGTCCTTTCTCTCTATTCTGCCGTGGTCGAGCTTTAAGTCTTAACTTCATACCTTACAACTCAGGCAAGAACTCCTTCTTTGACTAATCCATCTTGAACAACTTCAAGATCATGTCAAGGTATGTGCTCATTTGAAAGTACCATTAAGCGTTTTGATCTATCCTTATAGATCTTGATGCTCAATGCTCAAGTAGCTTAATCCAGGTTTTCCATTTGAAAAACACTTTCCAAATAACCCTATATGCTTTCCAGAAATTCTACATCATTTCTGATCCATAACATATACTCATCAGAAATTCTATAGTGCTCCCACTCACTTCTTTGGAAATACAAGTTTCTCACAAACTTTGTATACACCCAAAATCTTTGATCATCTCATCAAAGCATACATTCCAACTCCGAGATGCTTACTCCAGTCCCCAGAAGGATTGCTGGAGCTTTGCATACTTATTAGCATCTTTCAGGATTGACAAAACCTTCCGGTTGTATCACATACAACCTTTCCTCAAGAAAATCGTTGAGGAAACAATGTTTTGACATCCTATCTGCAAGATTTCATAAATAATGCAGTGACTGCTAATATAATTCCAACAGACTCTTAGCATCGCTACGAGTGAGAAAATCTCACCGTAGTCAACTCCTTGAACTTGTCAGAAAACATCTTAACGACAAGTCGAGCTTTCTTAATGGTGACATTTACCATCATTGTCCGTCTTCCTTTTAAAATCCATCTACACTCAATAGCCTTACGACCATCAAGTAGTTCTTCCAAAGTCTACACTTTGTTTTCATACATGGATCCTCTCTCGGATTATATGGCCTCAAGCCATTTATCGGAATCCAGGCCCACCATCGCTTCTCCATAGCTCGTAGGTTCATTGTTGTCTAGCAACATGACTTCCAAGACAGGATTACGTACCACTCTGAAGTAGTACGCATCCTTGTCATCCCACGAGGTTTGGGAGTGACTTGATCCGAAGTCTCATGATCAATATCATAAGCTTCCACTTCAATTGGTGTAGGTGCCACAGGAACAACTCTTTGTGCCCTGCTATACACTAGTTGAAGTAACGGTTTAATAACCTCATCAAGTCTCCACCATCCTCCCACTCAATTCTTTCGAGAGAAACTTTTCCTCGAGAAAGGACCCGATTCTAGAAACAATCCTTTATTGCTTTCGGATCTAAGACAGGAGGTATACCCAACTGTTTTTGGGTTGTCCTATGAAGATGCATTTATCCGCTTTGGGTTCGAGCTTATCAGCCTGAAACTTTTTCACATAAGCGTCGCAGCCCCAAACTTTTAAGAAATGACAGCTTAGGTTTCTCTAAACCATAGTTCATACGGTGTCATCTCATCGGAATTACGTGGTGCCCCTTTTAAAGTGAATGTGGTTGTCTCTAATGCTTAACCCATAAACTATTGTGGTAATTCGATAAGAGACATCATGGTATGCATCATATTCAATAGGGTGCAGTTATGATGTTCGGACACACCATCACACTATGGTGTTCCAGGCTGTATTAGTTGTGAAACGATTTCCACAATGTCTTAATTTTGTGCCAAACTTGTAATTCAGATATTCATCTCCATGATCATATCATAGATCTTTTATCCTCTTGTCACGACGATCTTTCAACTTCACACTGAAATTACTTGAACCTTTCAATAATTCAGACTCGTGATTCATCAAGTAAATGTACTCAACATCTACTCAAATCATCTGTGAAGTAAGAACATAACGATATCCACTACATGCCTCAGCACTCATTGGACTGCACACATCAAAATGTATTACTTCCAACAATTTGCTTTCTAGTTCCATTTTACTGAAACCGAGGCTTTCGGTCATCTTGCCCATGTGGTATGATTTGCATGCCTCAAGTGATTCAAAATCAAGTGAGTCCAAACGGTCCATTTGCATGGAGTTTCTTCATGCATACACACCAATAGACATGGTTCGCATGTCTCAAACTTTTCAAAAATGAGTGAGTCCAAAGATCCATCAACATGGAGCTTCTTCATGCGTTTTATACCGATATGACTTATGTGGCTGTGCCACAAGTAGGTGGTACTATCATTACTATCTTTTGGCATGAACATGTGTATCACTACCAT
This sequence comes from Triticum urartu, assembly GCF_056163025.1. Classification (NCBI taxonomy): domain Eukaryota; kingdom Viridiplantae; phylum Streptophyta; class Magnoliopsida; order Poales; family Poaceae; genus Triticum; species Triticum urartu. Next base: position 266,837,775 of record NC_141879.1, on the reverse strand, counting down.
CGAGATTCAATAAACCATTCATTTTAGGTGTAAGACCATTGAAGGTATTATTCAAATAAACAGAGTAACCATTATTCTCCTTAAATGAATAACCGTATTGCGATAGACATAATCCAATCATGTCTATGCTCAACACAAACACCAATCTCGATGGTAGAAGGAGCGTACGATATTTGATTATATCAACATTGGAAATACTTCCAACACATATCATCAGCTCACCTTTAGCTAGTCTCCGTTTATTCCGTAGTTTTTATTTCGAGTTACTAACACTTAGCAACCAAACCGGTATCTAATACCCTGGTGCTACTAGGAGTACTAGTAAAGTACACATCAACACAATGTATATCCAATATACTTCTATCGACCTTGCCAGCCTTCTAATCTACCAAGTATCTAGGGTAATTCTGCTCCAGTGGTTGTTCCCCTTATTACAGAAGCACTTAGTCTCGGGTTTGGGTTCAACCTTGGGTTTCTTCACTAGAGCAGCAGCTGAATTGCCGTTTCATGAAGTATCCCTTTGTTCCCTTGCCCTTCTTGAAACTAGTGGTTTCACCAACCATCAACAATTGATGCTCCTTCTTGATTTCTACATTCGCGGTGTCAAACATCGCGAATATCTCAAGGATCATCATATATGTCCCTGATATATCATAGTTCATCATGAAGCTCTAGCAGCTTGGTGGTAATGACTTCGGAGAAACATCACTATCTCATCTGGAAGATCAACTCCCACTTGATTCAAATGATTGTTGTACTCAGACAATCCGAGCACAAGCTCAACAATTGAGCTTTTCTCCTTAGTTTGCAGGTTAAGAAAATCGTCGGAGGTCTTATACCTCTTGACGTGGGCACGAGCCTGAAATCCCAATTTCAGCCCTCAAAACATCTCATATGTTTCGTGACGTTTCAAAAACGTCTTTGGTGCCTCAACTCTAAACCGTTTAACTGAACTATCACGTAGTTATCAAAACGTGTATGTCAGATGTTCGCAACATCCACAGACAATGTTCGAGGTTCAGCACACTGAGCGGTGCATTGAGGACATAAGCCTTCTAAGAAGCAATGAGGACAATCCTCAGTTTACGGACCTAGTCCGCATAATTGCTACTATCAACTTTCAACTAAATTTTCTCTAGGAACATATCTAAACAGTAGAACTGAAATGCGAGCTACGACATAATTTGCAAAAATCCTTTTGACTATGTTCAGGATAATTAAGTTCATCTTATGAACTCCCACTCAGATAGACATCCCTCTAGTCATCTAAGTGATTACATGATCCGAGTCAACTAGGCCGTGTACGATCATCACGTGAGACGGACTAGTCAACATCGGTGAACATCTTCATGTTGATCGTATCTTCTATACGACTCATGCTCGACCTTTCGGTCTTCTGTGTTCCGAGGCCATGTCTGTACATGCTAGGGTCGTCAAGTCAACCTAAGTGTTTTGCATGTGTTCCGAGGCCATGTCTGTACATGCTAGGCTCGTCAACACCCGTTGTATTTGAACGTAAGAATCTATACACCCGATCATCACGTGGTGCTTCGAAACTACGAACTGTCACAACGGTGCACAGTTAGGGGAGAACACTTCTTGAAATTTTTTGTAAGGGATCATCTTATTTACTACCGTCGTTCTAAGCAAATAAGATGTATAAACATGATAAACATCACATGCAATCAAATAATAGTGACATGATATGGCCAATATCATATAGCTCCTTTGATCTCCATCTTGGGGCTCCATGATCATTATCGTCACCGGCATGACACCATGATCTCCATCATCATGATCTCCATCATCGTGTCTCCATGAAGTTGTCACGTCATCTATTACTTCTACTACTACAGCTAACGGTTAGCAATAAAGTAAAGTAATTACATGACGTTTATGTTGACACGCAGGTCATAAATAAATTAAGACAACTCCTATGGCTCCTGCCGGTTGTCATACTCATCGACATGCAAGTCGTGATTCCTATTACAAGAACATGATCAATCTCATACATCACATATATCATTCATCACATCCTTTTGGCCATATCACATCACATAGCATACCCCTGCAAAAACAAGTTAGACGTCCTCTAATTGTTGTTTGCATGTTTTACGTGGCTGCTATGGGTTTCTAGCAAGAACGTTTCTTACCTACGCAAAACCACAACGTGATATGCCAATTGCTATTTACCCTTCATAAGGACCCTTTTCATCGAATCCGATCTGACTAAAGTAGGAGAGACAGACACCCGCTAGCCACCTTATGCAACTAGTGCATGTCAGTCGATGGAACCTGTCTCACGTAAGAGTACGTGTAAGGTCGGTCCGGGCCGCTTCATCCCACGATGCCGCCGAATCAAGATAAGACTAGTAACGGCAAGCATATTGAACAAAATCAACACCCACAACTACTTTGTGTTCTACTCGTGCATAGAAACTACGCATAGACCTAGCTCTGATACCACTGTTGGGGAACGTAGCAGAAATTCAAAATTTTCCTACGTGTCACCAAGATCTATCTATGGAGAGACTAGCAACGAGGGGAAGGAGAGTGCATCTACATACCCTTGTAGATCGCTAAGCGGAAGCGTTCAAGTGAATGGGGTTGATGGAGTCGTACTCGTCGTGATTCAAATCACCGATGACCAAGTGCCGAACGCACGGCACCTCCGCGTTCAACACACGTACAGCTCGGTGACGTCTCCCACGCCTTGATCCAGCAAGGAGAGAGGGAGAGGTTGAGGAAGACTCCATCCAGCAGCAGCACAATGGCGTGGTGGTGATGGAGGAGCGTGGCAATCCTGCAGGGCTTCGCCAAGCACGACAGAAGAGGAGGGAGAGAGAGATGCAGGGCTGCACCAACGAGAGATCGAATCGCGTGTGTTCTGGGCAGCCCAATGCCTCAATATATATAGGGAAGGGGAGGGGCTGCGCCCCCTCTAGGGTTCCCACCCCTAGGGGGGGCGGCAGCCCTAGATGGGGAGCAAGGGGGGCGCCCAAGAGGGGTTGGGAGAGGGAGGCGCACCAATATGGGCCCTAAGGCCCATATCCCATTAGGGTTTGCCCCCTCTCCATCTCTTAGGCGCATGGGCCTTAGTGGGGCTGGTGCCCTTGGCCCATGTAGGCCAAGGAACACTTCCTACAGCCCATGTGGCCCCCCGGGGCTGGTGGCCCCACTTGGTGGACCCCGGGACCCTCCCGGTGGTCCCGATACGTTACCGATAAACCCCGAAACTCTTCCGGTGACCAAAATAGGACTTCCCATATATAAATCTTTACCTCCGGACCATTCCGGAACTCCTCGTGACATCCGGGATCTCATGCGAGACTCCGAACAACATTCGGTAACCACATACAAACTTCCTTTACAACCCTAGCGTCATCGAACCTTAAGTGTGTAGACCCTACGGGTTCGGGAGACATGCAGACATGACCGAGACGTTCTCCGGTCAATAACGAACAGCAGGATCTGGATACCCATGTTGGCTCCCACATGTTCCATGATGATCTCATCGGATGAACCACGATGTCAAGGACTTAATCAATCCCGTATTCAATTCCCTTTGTCTATCGGTACGATACTTGCCCGAGATTCGTTCGTCGGTATCCCGATACCTTGTTCAATCTCGTTACCGGCAAGTCTCTTTTACTCGTTCCGTAACACATCATCCCGTGATCAACTCCTTGATCACATTGTGCACATTATGATGATGTCCTACCGAGTGGGCCCAGAGATACCTCTCCGCTTACACGGAGTGACAAATCCCAGTCTCGATTCGTGCCAACCCAACAGACACTTTCGGAGATACCTGTAATGTACCTTTATAGCCACCCAGTTACGTTGTGACGTTTGGCACACCCAAAGCACTCCTACGGTATCCGGGAGTTGCACAATCTCATGGTCTAAGGAAATGATACTTGACATTAGAAAAGCTTTAGCCTACGAACTATACGATCTTTGTGCTAGGCTTAGGATTGGGTCTTGTCCATCACATCATTCTCCTAATGATGTGATCCCGTTATCAACGACATCCAATGTCCATGGTCGGGAAACCGTAACCATCTATTGATCAACGAGCTAGTCAACTAGAGGCTTACTAGGGACATGGTGTTGTCTATGTATCCACACATGTATCTGAGTTTCCTATCAATACAATTATAGCATGGATAATAAACGATTATCATGAACAAGGAAATATAATAATAATCAATTTATTATTGCCTCTAGGGCATATTTCCAACAGATGCTCCATGGGCCGAGGGCTCTTTTCAAGAGGAGCTAGGCTTGTGGCAACGAGAGTGGTTTTATATGACCGCTCCCCGGAGCACCAAGTGGGTGGCGCCTCCTGCCTTTCGCTCGGGTCCCCCACCACGGCTAGCATCATGGGTCAACAGAGGGTTAGATTGGGGTTTGCCCAAAGACGTGCCCTTGTTACAGGGCCGCATTAAGGATCTCTTGGAAGGAGACCTCAGCCTGGTCAAGGTGACACAGGTCATGCTGATTCGCCGAATATTGCCCGGCAAACGTTGCTCCCTTCGCCTGTGGGAGTTTAATCCAGAGGGACCGCGAGCTCTCCAGAATTTCATGGGCGCAACGCCCATGGAGATGTATAAACTGTTCTTCGGATCACGAGAGATGTGTCCGGATTTAACCGAGGACGCAGGCCTAAGCTGCAATCGCCCGGATACTCAAGTAAGCAACCTTGTGCCCGGACCTTCTATCCGTATAATTGTCATAAACTTGCCCCTAAAAGAGCCGTCCTTTTAAACAGGAGTGGATAGCAAAGGCAAAGCTGATCAGGTGTCCGGCTCCCCTTCCCGAAACCAGGCCGGATCTCGTGCTGGTCAGGATGTTGGAGATAATGCCTTTGGAGGGAAGCAAGGGGGAGGAGAAGGAAACTATGGCCTCCTCGAAGGAGGCTGCTCCGAAGGGAGGAACCGACAATTCCTCTCCTAAGGGGAAGAAGAGAGCCGCCTCTGACGACCCGGAAACCATGGCCTCGAAGCGGGGGAAAAAATCCTCGTCAGAGGGTCCGACGCCGGGGAGTTCCTCGGCCGGACTACGCCCTCAAGGGGATCAGCCCTCCAGCGAGCCGTAAGTAGAGAAAGATTTTCCTTTTGAGGGATGAGGGAAATCCTTGATTTAGATCTGAGAAGATTAACCGAATTTTAACCTTGTAGCTCGGACCTCAGCCCTTCTCAGCAGAGCTCGTCTTTGGGGGATCTCCTTCCGGAGATGATGGAGAGCGGGACGCCTCCCCCTGCCGTGCCGCCTAGCGAGGCGGGCGACCCTGAGGTGTCGTCGCGGAGGGTTTCTTCGAATCCGGCAGGGGCGGAAGATAGCTATGTGGCCCCCCGAGGTTCTCCGCATACGGCCTTCGAAAGAGGTCATGGGACAAGTCCGGCACCGTATGGTGCTCGGTCGGAGGAGCTAAAGATTCTGCTGGGGCGAGCTTCTATCTCGGAGGAGCACCGTGCATTGATGGGCACGGTGATTGAAAGGATCTCATCCGCAGAGAGCGGATTGCATGAGGCCGTCAAAAGTTTACTGACGGGTTTTGAGGTACATTAGATAATGTACACTTTTGTCAGTTGCACATGAATAAGATGCGCCCTGTGTAGATAGTAGCCCCTGAGACTCTGCGCGTCGTCAAGAAATGACGGCACGCGGAGGATCATAATCCCAGGTCTAAGATGTCGCCTTTGAATGTAGGCGGCAGGGTGTCCGGAATCGAGCCGAACTGATGATTTTGCCGAACTAAAGCGGCAACTGGACGTGGCAGATGCCGACATCGCGCTTGTCAACAAGCGGCTTGATGAGGCTCAAGGTATGTAATTCCTCGGGCGGCATCAGGTAAGAAGAGTTTTATGCCAGTGTCTTACGATGTGTGTGCTTGACGCAGATGGTGCGGCCGCCGTGGAGAGTCTTAGGGCAGAAGTTGCCCGAGCTAAAGAACAAGCCAGAGAAATTGATGCGGCTGCCAAGAAAGCCCTTGAAGAGCTGAGAGCCGAACAGGCTACTCATTACCGAAGCAAGGAAGAGATGGCTGAGATGGCCGAAAAGTTAAAGAGTGCTGCAGACCGTTGCAGACTTCTTGAGAAAGAAGACCAAGAGAAACAGACGGACTTAGAGAAGGCCGTTGCCAATGCCAAGGATGCGCGCTCTGTGATGAGAGCTGCAAAGGAGGAGCTGCGTCAGGCCGAACAGATTGCGGCTGGAAAGCCCTTTATGCTGCGAAGGAAATTTTGCGATCCGAAGTTTGCTCCGTTGGACCGGATGTGGAGTGTGGAGGATACCTATCTGGATTTGGCAGCAAGTGCTGCTGATGCGACCGAACACTTTCGAGATCAGAAAGATCACGAAGTGGAAAAGCTTTTCTGGTCGCAGTTTCACAATCCAGAGCGTCCGCTGGCAGTGGACGATCATTTGGCTCAATGGGCCAAACTGAATAGGTTGTCCGGACTCGCCATGAAGTACGTCATGGGTCATCTGTGGCCGGGGTGATCGGAGCCAAAGAGTTATTTCAGCTTGGTGCAGCAATTCCTTGACGCGGTGCCGCGTATTAATGCAATGAAGAGGTCAGCATGCATAGAGGGCGCAAGGATGGCTCTTGCCCGTGTCAAGACATACTGGGCAGAGATGGAGACCACCCTTGTTGCATCCCGAGATTCAGACAAAAGCCGAGTACCCTCCGAGCACTATTTTCAGGAAGTCCTTGAAGGCGCTCGTGTAATAGAGACGCAGTGCTCGAAAGATGCTATGTTATGATAGCATATGTAATTAAGTAATATTTTGATAAACTGTAGTGGCCTTTTTATACTTGTGCCTTCAAGTATTGGGAACACCTCCTGTGCGGCCGTTTTAAGATATATATATATATATACAAAATCTGAAAGATGGCAGTCGTTGGCTTCAGCCCCCACGCACATAGTGCGGGGGTGCTCGCAGAAGACGCATTTTCACACTTAACCCAACGTCTTGGTCCTACAAAGGAGGTGATAGCGCAGCGGGCCAGGCAACCGGACTATAATGCTTTAACACTTTCACTTAGCCATAGGAGCTTGACAGTGAGACTATTTAGGTAGCCCCTTGGTGGCGACTGCGCTCGCCCGAGTTCGGGGCATGTATGTGCCTGACCGGGAAGCGGCCCTTCGTTAAAGCGGAGGAATCCGATAGATTCCGATAGGTCATCGAGTGGCTGACCAGTCTCACGCTATATCATGATAGTCAGTTTTCGGCTTTCTCTACTGAGGTGATCGCCCGGCCGAACCGGGGCACAATCGCAGTAGTTCTCCTGGTGCTACCTTAGCCGATAGAGCGGAACGTAAGGTAGCCGAATTCAGGAGCCAGGCAACCCAACATTTGACCAAAGACATGATTCAGAGCCGATGCATATAATGCCAAAACTCGCGACGCCGAACACTCCCTAAGGTGTTCGGTCTTTATGAGTGCGCGCGAAACAACACTCTTTATTAAAAAAGCCCCTAGTGTCCAGGTACGTGCAAAAATTCTGACGTGGCCACATGCCAAGATGCCAGCCTCCTCCTTGGTTATATCAGAAAAAACCAGGGGATGTATAGCAACAAGAGACAGTAAAAAAGGTTTACCCAGGGTCTTAATCTAAAAAGAATCCTTTAGGACGGGTCCCTACTGCACGTCTGCGCCTGTGTCTCCGTTGTGCCGTATCCTGGACGGGCGCCGCACGACGTTCATCTGTAAAAGAGAGGAACTGAGTTGAAAACGGGTCGTGCCGAAAAAGTTTAAAATAAACAAAGTATAAAGTAAAATATATAAGATTGAGCTTTATTGTATCTTATTGTATATGCGTGGAGCCCCTAGTGCGGGGGTATATGGCCACTAGGCCCGCATCAATGATGATTTTGCACCGAACTCGTCTATCCGCGTTCGTGGTCTTGAATGACCTATTTCGAAGTTTTCTGGCCGGTGAGGCCATTTTGCTGTGGGGCTGTCAAAGCGGCCGCACGGTCCTCCGCTTGGGGAGGCACACTTTAGTGCTTCCCCTTCAAAGAGATGATGCCTCATGGACCGGGCATCTTAAGCGTAAGAGATGCATAATGCGGTATTGCGTTAAAGCGAGCGAAAGCTTCGCGTCCCAGTAGTGCTTGATAGCGACTTGAGAACGGGACGATATGCAAGGTCAGCTTTTCGTGGCGGAAGTTACCGGCAGAGCCGAATATGACTTCGAGCCGGAGGAAACCCATACAATGGGTGTCCGGACCAGGTGTTACCCCTTGAAAGGAGGTTTTACTGCGCCGGATTCTTGCTGGGTTTATCCCCATGTGATGAATTGTATCCTGATATATCAGGTTTAGTCCACTGCCGCCGTCCATAAGGACATTTGAAAACTGGAGTCCGCCAATTATTGGATCGAGTATCAAGGCAGTCCAGCCTGCATTCTTGATATTTCTAGAATAATCTAGCTGATCGAAGATGATCAGTTTTGACAACCAGTGGCAGGACCCTTTGGGGATGGGCCGTGTGGTGCGTACCTTTACGGGCGCCGCACGTTTTGTTATGTGAAGTGAGTTCACTATTTTTACTTCTTGTGGGAAGTTCTTTTGTTTCCTGGTGCTCTGCTTTTGGGGTTCGTCCTCGTCTTCGCTTGGTGTGTCGAGCCCCTTGTGTTCGGCATTGAGTCCGCCGGATTGTTTGAAAACCCAACAATCTCTGTGGGTATGGTTAGCAGGCTTCCCGGGAGTACTGTGTATTTGACATATCCTGTCCAGGATTTTATTTAAGTTGGATGGATCGTCCCTGTTATCCTGGGGGCGATTTTTCCTGATTTTGTCGTGAGCCTTTGAATCCGGCATTGACTTCCGTGCTCTTCGGACTTTTGTCCTTAGTCCAGCGACGGTCCTTGTTGCGTCGCGGTTTTCCGTTTCCATCCCTAGTTTCGGATGTACTTGGGTCACTGGGGCTGCACCTTGCCAACCAGCTGTCCTCCCCTGCACAAAAGCGGGTCATGAGGCTTGTTAGTGCGGCCATTGTTCTTGGCTTTTCTTGGCCGAGGTGTCTAGCGAGCCATTCGTCTTGGACGTTATGCCTGAAAGCTGCTAAGGCTTCGGCGTCCGGACAGTCGACTATCTGATTCTTTTTAGTGAGGAATCTATTCTAGAACTGCCGAGCTGATTCTCCGGGTTGTTGAGTTATGTGACTAAGATCGTCTGCATCAGGAGGGCGGACATAGGTCCCTTGAAAGTTTGCTCGGAAAGCATCCTCGAGCTCTTCCCAGCTTCCAATTGTGTTTTCGGGAAGGCTTTTAAGCCAATGCCGGGCTGGCCCTTTAAGCTTAAGGGGTAAATATTTTATGGCATGGAGATCATCTCCTCTAGCCATGTGTATGTGGAGGATATAATCCTCGATCCAAACTCCAGGGTCTGTTGTTCCATCATATGCCTCTACGTTTACGGGTTTGAATCCCTCTGGGAATTCATAGTCCAGGACCTCATCGGTGAAACATAGGGGGTGTGCGGCACCCCTGTATTTGGGTGTGCCAGATTCTGATGATGGCTTCATAGCGTTGCTTACGAGAGCTTGCTTTCTTGGCCCATAAATGGACCTGACTGGGCCATGATGCGAATCCTTAAGTAGGTCGCATGCCAATTTAGGTGCGGCGCCGCTTGCCGCTTAATGGGGTCGTCTATCCGACCGTGTGGCTTTCTCATTTTTTGAATGCGAGGGCTCTAGGGCCTCTTCGTCGAATTCAGGCAGTAGCTTTCTTTTCGGATAGCTTTTAGTGCGGCGACTGTCGCCGTATTTATCTGCGGTATTGATTACTTTGCTCCATCTAATCCGGAGTGCATCTTCCGCTGTTTTTAGCTTCCGCTTCTGCTTTTTTAGGCTGCGTGCAGTTGCAATGAGCCTCTCGTGGAGATTCTTCTGCTCCTTAGGTTTATCCGGCGTGAGGTCGTCCGGAATGCCGTTTTCGCCGGAGGAGGGATGTTTGGTTTCTCTATCCGTGTTGCCCTGTTCGGCTCTAAGGCCTGCTCGTCGTCTACCGGCTCGTCCTGCTCTATGGCTGGGTTTTTGTCGAGGCGGGGCTTGGGTCAGCGTTTACGCCGACCCTTCGATTGCTTTTCGGGGAGTCGATCTCCCGTCCCATCCCCTTTTTCCTCGTTGTCGCTTCCTTTAGGGGTGTCCACCATGTACACATCGTGAGATGAGGTGGATGTCCAATGCCCTATGGGCGTTGGTTCATCGGTATCTCCTGCATCGTCATCCATGCTGTCGATGTCTCCGGAGTTGAAGTTGAGTACGTCGTTTAAATTGTCGATAGTGGCTACCAAGTGGGTGGTGGATGGGCTTTGAATTTCTTCATCGTCCGTATCCCATCCTCGCTGACCGTAGTTCGGCCAGGGCTCTCCTGACAAAGAGAGAGACTTGAGAGAGTTCAGGATATCGCCAAAAGGCGAGTGCTGAAAGATGTCTGCGGCGGTGAACTCCATTATCGGCGCCCAATCGGATTCGATCGACAGGGGCGCGGGGAGTTCGGAGTTCGGAAAGGAGTCCGGATCCTCGGAGTCACGGATCATGCAGAGTGCGGGGCTAGCGTTCGGCTCGATCGCCTTTGAGATCGAAGCCCCCGAGGTGATGTCCAACCGCTCATCCTCGATTGGCGCAATAGGCTCCGAGTTAGGGGTCGGAACCTATGCGTGTGCGGCCTCCAGGACACTATCTGGAGGCAGAGCTAGATCATGCCCCTCGAGATAGTGCGGCGCGCTTGGCCGTGGCTCGAACCCGTCGAAGATCAAGTCTCCGCGGATGTCGGCCATGTAGTTTAAGCTTCCAAACCTGACTTGATGGCCAGGGGCGTAGCTTTCGATCTGCTCCAGGTGGCCGAGCAAATTGGCCCGCAGAGCGAAGCCGCCGAAGACGAAGATCTGTCCGGGGAGAAAAGTCTCACCCTGGACCGTATCGTTGTTGATGATCAAAGGAGCCATCGGGCCTAAAGGCGACGACACAGAGGAACTCTCAATGAAAGCACCAATGTCGGTGTCAAAACCGGCGGATCTCGGGTAGTGGGTCCCGAACTGTGCGTCTAGGCCGGATGGTAACAGGAGGCAGGGAACATGATGTTTTACCCAGGTTCGGGCCCTCTTGATGGAGGTAAAACCCTACGTCCTGCTTGATTAATATTGATGATATGGGTAGTACAAGAGTAGATCTACCACGAGATCAAGGAGGCTAAACCCTAGAAGCTAGCCTATGGTATGATTGTTGTATATGGAGTTGATTGCCTACGGACTACAACCCTCCGGTTTATATAGACACCGGATAGGGTTAGGGTTACATAGAGTCGGTTACAATGGTAGGAGATCTTGAATATCCGCATCGCCAAGCTTGCCTTCCACGCCAAGGAAAGTCCCATCCGGACACGGGACGAAGTCTTCAATCTTGTATCTTCATAGTCCAGCAGTTCGGCTGAAGGTATAGTCCGGCTACCCAAACACCCCCTAATCCAGGACTCCCTCAGGATCCATGTATGTGAACAAAGTGTGGACTTTGGTTGAATTTCCCGATGATCGGCAAGCCATAGAGAATAAATGGATCTTCAAGAAGAAGACTGACGCTGACGCTGTCAGTAATGTTACTGTCTACAAAGCTTGACTTGTTGCGAAAGGTTTTCGACAAGTTCAAGGAGTTGACTACGATGAGACCTTCTCACCCGTAGCGATGGTTAAGTCCGTCTGAATCATGTTAGCAATTGACGCCTTTTATAATTATGAAATTTGGCAGTTGGATGTCAAAACTGCATTCCTTAATGGATATCTTAAAGAAGAGTTGTATATGATGCAACCAGAAGGTTTTGTCGATCCAAAAGGTACTAACAAAGTGTGTAAGCTCCAGCGATCCATTTATGGACTGGTGCAAGCATCTCGGAGTTGGAATATACGCTTTGATAGTGTGATCAAAGCATATGATTTTATACAGACTTTTGGAGAAGCCTGTATTTACAAGAAAGTGAGTGGGAGCTTTGTAGCATTTCTGATATTACATGTGGATGACATATTGTTGACCGTAAATGATACTGAATTTCTGAATAGCATAAAAGGATACTTGAATAAGAATTTCTCAATGAAAGACCTCGCTGAAGCTGCTTATATATTAGGCATCAAGATCTATAGAGATAGATCAAGACGCTTAATTGGACTTTCACAAAGCACATACCTTAATAAAGATTTGAAGAAGTTAAAATGGATCAAGCAAATAAAGGGTCCTTGCCTGTGTTACAAGGTGTGAAGTTGAGTCAGACTCAATGCCCGACCACTGCAGAAGATAGAGAGAAAATAAAGGCCATTTCCTATGCTTTAGCAATAGGTTCTATCATGTATGCAATGCTGTGTACCAGACCTGATGTGTTCCTTGCTATTAGTTTAGCAGGGAGGTACCAAAGTAATCCAGTAGTGGATCACTGGACAGCGGTCAAGAATATCCTGAAATACCTGAAAAGGACTAAGGATATGTTTCTCGTTTATGGAGGTGACAAAGAGCTCGTCGTAAATGGTTACGTAGATGCAAGCTTTGACACTGATCCAGATGACTCTAAGTCACAAACTAGATACGTATTTTTATTGAATGGTGGAGCTGTCAGTTGGTGCAGTTCTAAGCAAAGCGTCATGGCGGGATCTACGAGCAAAGCGGAGTACATAGCTGCTTCGGAAGCAGCAAATGAAGGAGTCTGGATGAAGGAGTTCATATCCGATCTAGGTGTCATACCTAGTGCATCGGGTCCAATGAAAATCTTTTGTGACAACACTGGTTCAATTGCCTTGGCAAAGGAATCTAGATTTCACAAGAGAACCAAGAACATCAAGAGGCGTTTCAATTCCATCCGTGATCAAGTCAAGGAGGGAGACATAGAGATTTGCAAGATACATACGGATCTGAGTGTTGCATACCCGTTGACTAAGCCTCTCTCACGAGCAAAACATGATCAGCACCAAGACTCACTGGGGCGTGTCGGTCCTAAACAAACGGTTTTTAACCCCTTTCCGCGATGGCATATGGAACCGTCTCCAAGTGAGTGTGGGCGATAGGGGGTCCTTCCCACACGACCCAGAAACCATCGGGGATAGGGAGCCTTGATGCATACAGTTGTCCCTGTATAACCGTTTCGATATCTCAAATATCCCAAACACTTCATCCTTGCCACTAGTTTGTGCTCGTATTGCCATCGCAGTCGGAGTTTTGTGGTTCTGCCTAAAACCAGGCAGATTCCAGGCACGACAGTTTTCTAGGCAGATTCTAGGCACGGGAGATTTACGATGACTGGCACATCACAAACAGTTCATGATTATAAACCGTGTATGATAGGTAGAAAATCACACACATTAGTTTTCCTGCACCGTATGTGATAGTGTCTGACATCACACATGCTTTGCAAATGGCAACTGTGTGCATGCTTGCACACGTTTCCTCTCTATGAACCATCTCAGATTATGGTGTATATCGCAAACGTTTGTGTTTTACCAACCGTGTGTGCCATAATGACCTGCACAACGTAATTTTTCCCTAATTTAATTGCTGCTATTTAAAATTGTACCTAATTTAAACTTGAAAGTAGGCTATAGCTTTATTCATATCCATTAGGTTCAAACAACCAATCCATTATTCAATTCATAGGTTCATATGTTTAAGAATTACAGAAACACCAAATAAAGAATGATTCATAGGTACATATGTTCTATACTTGTACTATTATAGATGGTAAAGAAAGAGGCGGCAGACATTCCAGTTGCTGAACAAGGCGAAGCGGAATGGCCCTATTGTGCTCTCCTGGATGCAGAAGGCATGCATGACTCTAGTCGAACCCCTTGTGATGGCCAGCCGCCAATCATGTAGTTTGAGAGGTAATCTTGAGTAAACTGCTTCATGATCCACTGCAAAAGAAAAAAGATTCAGATATTGTCATCTAACACAACTCATTACGGGCAGTAAAAAGAAGGCTACAGGGTTCTTACTGACCATCCTGCAGTTCACTGTTGTCTTGCATAAAGTGTAAACAAATAGTTCGATTGACATCTTTTGACCCATTTTAGTAACAATCTTTATCAGTTTCCTCACTTGATGCTGGTTCATGAATATCTCATTGCCCCATACGCGGAAAGGGTCAAAGTGTGGATCTTTCGCAATGATATATGTACCTAAAAGCACCAAGTTAATATTAGAAGCTAAACAACAATTGAAAAATGATGTAGTACAACACTCCATCCATCCCATTATATAAGATTTTATTACATGTATAACTAGACATCATCAGAACATTAAGGTAACACTCTTCCTTGTTGCTATGTAGCCTAGGATTGCATATTTAGTCATTCAGTGCAATGCATGTTGCTAAACAACAATTGAAAAACGAAAAGGCATGTTAACTACGATATCCTTAACAGCAACCAAATATCATAATTCATATTGGTATTGTTGAAACTGTTATTGATGAAATTGAACTGCACATCAAATAGTTGCACATATAGAGCATCACATTGTGAAGAACTGAAATAAACAAGTCATAAGGACATCTCTAGGTGATCCTTAAAAAGTTAAAGGACTAAAACCCTTAGTGGATAACTGGATATATATATATATATATATACTCCAGCAATTTTTGGCCTTTTCTAGTCGATCCCCTAAACTTAAGGTTGTAAACTTCAATTTGATCAAGTTCAAAGCAGGTTCAACCGGAGGTAGCATGCATTCAAACATAAACATAGATAGTTTTGCATAGCCGGACATAAAACATAAATTTAAACTAAGCTAAACTACTTTTGGTCGAACTAGAGGTCAAGCCAATCCTTCCTCGTCATGTACGGTGTGCCGCGAGCCGGGTCCGGGCCAGTACCGTCGTCAGGGTCGTTGGGAAAGGCACTCCTCCACTCATCGACGTCGATCTCCTCGTCCTCGGGGCCCACCTCGACACCCTCCGTCCCGCCATCGCCGCCACCTTCGACCTCGTCATCAGAGGAGAGCGTGATAACCTTGCCGCCATCCTCGCCGCCTTCGACCTCGTCATCAGAGGAGAGCGCGTAACCTCGCCACCCTCCGCACCGGGAAAGATCGCCCGCTCCGCCTCCACAAGCTCTGGGTGCTACCGATGGAGCTCTTGCATGTAGGCCTCGTCGGCGTCCTCGGCCTCAAGACGCTCCCACGCCTCGCGGTCCTCCCGCGCCATAACCGAGCTCACCACCCGTGGCTCCGACGGAACGAGGTGGACCGGATGTGTGCCGAAGGGGAAATTGAGCCTAGCTGCCGCGTCATGGTAGTGGACCTGCCAGCGGTCGTACTCCATGGCTGCGAGTTCGGCCGTGTGGAAGCTACCGAGCCACCGGCGGGTGCGGGTCTCTCGATCTGTAATCTCGGCGACCCATGTCCCCCACCGCCGCTGCCAGACCCCAAAGTAGGACTTCGTCGGCTGCCGGGTCTAGGGGAGGACGGGGAAGTCCTCGAACCGGTGTAGGGGAGCGGCGGCGGGCAGATCGGGGGACCGGCGACGGTAGATCGGGCCCGCGGAGGATGACGGGGACACCTCAGCGGCCACCTCACCGGCGTCAGGCGAAAAGGCCGTGATAAACCTCTTTTTGGCCATTGGCTACTCGAGCTCCCCGACACACAGGCATAGGTTGAGTATGGAGGCGCCGGTGATGGCGGCGACCTACCAATTGTTTCGAGGGTTATGTGTGTCTGTGTGAGCGGAGGTTGTGTTTGAGGAAATACTGCGGGAACTGATATTTTTACTAGGCGGGAGTAACAATGCGGGGCTATTGAAAATTTGGATCAAGGGCGAGTAGATATTTTTGAGATTGGGAGGGATGCAGAGGCAGGAGTAAAATGCAGGGGCTACTGAAAATTTGAATCAAGGGACTGAAGCAGAGCGGGAGTAATAGACATCGCACACGGTCCTCACATACTAATCGTGTGCTATCAAACATTAAAACCTTCCAGGCGGTAGATATTTTCGAGATTGCGAGGGATGCAGAGGCAGTTGTTTTGGGGGAGCGAGCTAGTGTGCTTGACACGCCGGCTGTGGACTGTAGCCGACGCACCTCTCGCGTAATCCATAGGCGTACTATACACCGACGATGCTCCACGATATTTTGTACTACATCTCACATGGTCGGTGAGAATAAACTGTGTGGGATCTACTTGATTTGAATTACAAAATGGGGTCACAGCGGCAATGGCGGTTTTTGAATTGCTAGACCTTTTATCTGCAGTGAACATGCAACTGTATGTATGTCGTAAAAGAATTGGAATTATTTAGGGTTCGTTTGGACATTTCATACATTAAACTGGTTTTCTAGCCATTTTCAGGTGTACAATTCAAAATTAAACTACATGCACATGCTCTGGTGCATACAAATTGGTTGAAAATCAAATCTGTGTCCTTCAGTGCATGCTTAGGTCCCATGGAAGAAATGGGAATGAATTTTTCGGGGTTCGTTTGGCCTTTTTCATACATTAATTGGGTTTTCTAGGAATTTTATGTGCATAATTCAAATTTGAACTACAAGCACATGCTCCAATGCACCAAAGTTGGCTGAAAAATCACATGTGTGTCCTTGGGTGAATTTCTAGGTCCCATGCAAGAGATGGGAATGAAATTCAAACACCATGGCACTGTTGATTGCCGGCAAAACGTTGATATGTCTAGTTTTTAAATTATAGTAAATCCAAAACTCGTCTGAAATTCATGAAACTTGGCATGCTATCATGGAGCGGCATCAACATGCCGTGGTGAAAATTTTGTCCCATTTGGGGCAGGTACGGGTATAAACTTCTCACAAACTAGAGCTTCTCACAACAAGCATGATGGTTTCAATAGGGAACGTACCACCTTTGGTGATGGGACGATATCTGTTGCATCTAATTTCTTTCAAAATTTTCTAGTGTCAACATAGAACAACAGGAGTGTTGTGTTCAATCTTGGAATTTTTCGGGGTTCGTTTGGCCTTTTTATACATTAACTGGGCATTTTATGTGCATAATTCAAATTTGAACTACAAGCACATGCTCCAATGCACCAAAGTTGGTTGAAAAATCACATGTGTGTCCTTGGGTGAATTTCTAGGTCCCATGCAAGAGATGGGAATGAAATTCAAACACGAGGGCACTATTGATTGTCGACAAAACATTTAGATGTCTGGTTTTTAAATTCTAGTAAATCCAAAACTCGTATGAAATTCATGAAACTTGGCATGCTATCATGGAGCGGCATCAACATGCTGTGTTAAAAACTTTGTTCCATTTGGGGCAGGTCCAGGTATATGCTTCTCACAAACCAGAGCTTCTCACAACAAGCATGATGGTTTTGGTAGGGAACGTCCCACCTTCGGGACGAAACAATATCCATTGCCTCTTATTGCTTTCAAAAAATTTCTCGTGTCAACATAGAACAACAGGAGTGTTGTGTCAATTTTTGGGATTTTTCGGGGTTCGTTTGGACATTTTTATGCATTAGTTTTCAATGCATTTATGTGCATGATTCAAATTTGAACTACATGCACATGCTCCAATGCACTAAGGTTGGTTGAAAAATCTAATTTGTGTCCTTGGGTGAATTTCTAGGTCCCATGCAAGAGATGGGTATGAAATTCAAACACCAGGGCGCTGTTGATTGCCGGCAAAATGTTGAGATGCCTGGTTTTTGAATTCTAGTAAATCCAAAACTCGTCCAAAATTCATGAAACTTGGCATGCTATCATGGAGTGGCATCAACATGCCATGTTAAAAAATTTGTCCCATTTGGGGCAGGTTCGGGTATATGCTTCTCACAAACCAGAGCTTCTCACAACAAGCATGATGGTTTCGGTAGGGAACGGCCCACCTTTGGGGACGAAACGATATCCATTGCCTCTTATTGCTTTCAAAAAATTTCTCATGTCAACATAGAACAACAGGAGTGTTGTGTCAATTTTTGGGATTTTTTGGGGTTCGTTTGGACATTTTTATGCATTAACTGAGTTTTCAATGCATTTATGTGCATAATTCAAATTTGAACTACATGCACATCCAATGCACTAAGGTTGGTTGAAAACTCAAATCTGTGTCCTTGGGTGCATGCTTAGGTCCCATGCAAGAAATGGGAATGAATTTCAAACACCAGGGCACCGTTGATTGCCGGCAAAACATTGAGATGCCTTGTTTTTAAATTCTAGTAAATCCAAAACTCGTCTGAAATTCAGGAAACTTGGCATGCTTTCATGGAGCGGCATCAACATGCCATGGTAAAAAATTTGTCCCGTTTGGGGCAGGTTTGGGTATATGCTTCTCACAAACCAGAGCTTCTCACAACAAGCATCATGGTTTCGGTAGGGAACGTCCCACCTTTGGGGACGAAACGATATCCACTGCCTCTTATTGCTTCCAATTTTGTTCTCATGTCAACATAGAACAATAGGAGTGTTGTGTCAATTTTTGTGATTTTTTGGGCTTCTTTTGGACATTTTTATGCATTAACTGAGTTTTCAATGCATTTATGTGCATAATTCAAATTTGAACTGCATGCACATGCTCCAGTGCATATAAATTGGTTGAAAAAACAAATCTGTGTCCTTGGGTACATGCTTAGGTCCCATGCAAGAAATGGGAATGAATTTCAAACACCAGGGCACCGTTGATTGCCGACAAAACATTGAGATGCCTGGTTTTTAAATTCTAGTAAATTCAAAAGTCGTCTGAAATTCATGAAACTTGGAATGCTATCATGGAATGGCACCTGACATGATGTGGTATTTTTCGTGTCCATTTTGAGAGAAGGCGCACTAGAATAATGACAGCCAACAAAGGCATTTTGAAAAAATAGCTGCCACTTTAATATCTCAAACATTTGTATAATTCAAACCGTGTGCGTTCTATTAACCATTCACGTGACACCACATGTCTTAGTTTTAATGGCTGTAGGAGGTGCCGTGTGGACAACTGCTTGACCTTGACTGAACAGGAGGCGTGCGAGCGCAGTTCGGTGCGCAAGCTGACCGAGAGGCATGCAAGATGTCCTCCAATGCGCAGGCTCACCGGGAAGCATGCGAGTTGTACGCTGCGCAGGCTCACTAGGAAGCGAGCCCTTTGATTTCCATGGCCGCCCGCCTTCCTCTCCATTACTGGCGCCCGAGCCGCTGTTTAATATGGGCGGCCTTACTATTCGCCTCCCATCCCCCCCCCCCAGACCTCCACCGCCACGGCGCAGAATGATCATCTGCCACTAGTCTTCAAGTTTGGTGAAGTCAACTCCGAGCCGGAGGACATAGAAAATAAGGAGGAATGGGGCCTCATGGACATGTCCCAGAACAAGCTGGCCGCGGCGGTTGCTGCCCCAGCTCCCATCCCCGTGCCCGCACCAGCGACCATCCCTGTAGCATTGATGGGCTGGTCGCCGAGCACTATCGCAGAGTTGGAAGCCACAGGCGTCTGCGAGGTCTCCGCGGACCCGCGCGAGCTCGTGTACATGCCAGCACCAGCGCCAGCGCCCGTGCCCGTGCGCGCCCCTCCACCCACCATGGTGCCGGCCCTCGTGTGTTTGGCTGCACCCGCCGCACCCGTGCACGCCCCTCCACCAACTGCGGTGCCGGTCCCCATGCGTTTGGCAGCACTCGCCGAGCCCGTGCCCGTGCCCCCCCTCAGCGGCATGGGACGCTGCCGTCGACCGCTACCTCTCAGCGGCGCCAGTTGTCGTCCTCCCGTGCCCCGCCAGTCGATCGCGCGACGACATGATGTTTGATTTACAAGTGTGAAGAACATTTTGTGCTGCCTTGAAGACTTCAACAACGGCGTCCCGGAGGATGACAACGACGGCGTGGCACGCCACCTCCGCCGCCGCCGGAAATAGTTTTTGGGGGTTTAATACTGTATCTCGAATTCTCGATCATATGAATATAAATTCGCAGTGTGACTGAATGAAAGATATGGTTTGAATGAACTTGCATTTTTCTCTCTTAATGTATAGACTTATCAAATGATTTTCTTTTTAAAAAAACATCAATGTTTTTTAAATATAAAACACTCATCGCAAACATTTTAGTTAGAACACCCGTATGCAAACTGGCAGCTTCCCCGGGAAGCCAAGGGAAACTGTGCCGAGCAGGATTTTTGCATCCCTTTCAACGCAAACAGTTGTTTTGCATGACCCGTGTGCAACCACGTACAAACAATGGGGTAAGATTTGCATATCTGTCATTTTGGGTATGTTGCCATTTCTCAAACTAGAAAGATTGACATTTGTTTATCTAGTAACATTGTCATTTGTCAACCTTGTAACACTGTGATTTGTCAAAATATGTTGCTACAAATCACTAGCACTATCTAATTTTTGCAACTAAAATCACTAGCACTGTTCATATGGACACCACTAGCAGGCGTGAGTTCATGGAAGCATATGCAAATGTACCATTGATTACATACAGCAAGTCATCAACCCACAACGACAACGAGGGTACACGTTGGATTATATATCATTTCCAACAAAACATTCTAGTAAAGTTTTTCTCACACAACAAATAACAAAGCGATGAAATGAACTTCAGCTCAACCACTCGTCGGTGTTGGAAACACTTGCTTTGAACCAGAAGTGATTCTCTCGGAAGGGCCAGCTACTGTCAATCTCGAGACCAACGCAGGACTGATCATCCAGGCTGAAGCGGCCTATTTCAATACCCATATTGGGACGGTAGGGAAGCATAGTAATGTCCAGGTATAGATACAGTTGCTTCTCATAAATGGTAGTAATATTGTGTCAACAGCAGCTGGATCGCCTTCCACCAACATTGGATAGTTTTGTCCAAGGAAGAGAGAGTTTCCTCCAAGACTTTCAATACTGAACCAGGGAGAAGGTGTTGGCGCTAGTACACTAGTATCCATCCCGAATACCCTGCAACGGATGTTGGAATAGAGTGTGGCCATACGAGACAACACCTGCTTCCTTAGTAACATCAGCAGTGCCCTGTATACAAACAAGAAGAGGCGATCCATCGGAATAAGTTGCCAGGCGCCACTGAGTATATGGGTCCTGCTCGTCCTCATGCTCGTGAATAAAATTTTCAAGTATAGGTGGTGGAATGTTCACAGGACCTTGGAAACACAAGAAGGTTAATTAATTAGTAAAGGGAAACTAGCTAACCCGCATGCATGTGGGTGAAACAATTATAATTACGGTGGAAGACAAACGTACCGAAAGCATGATGATTCCATGCAAAAAATAGTGCCACAAGTGGTGGCAGCAAACACAAGACCCTCGTATTGAATTGCATCACAGTACTCAGTACATAAATTGATTTTTGAGCAATATCCATTGAGGCGTGGAAGTAAGGAAGGCAACAAGCTTGTCGAAGATAGCAACAACTTCATAGTTCGTGTAATCCCAAGAGCGGTTGGGAACTCAACAAATTGCTATCTTTCGTAGACGATAGTTACCATGATCGTATTTGAACTCACGTAGACCATCTGTGTGCTCAACCTCTGGGCAGTCTAAGATTTTTCGAAGTGGAACCCGGTGACAAGTGTACACATTCACAAGTTCCCACTTGCAGTTGTACCCAATATAAACAACCCAATCTTCATTTGCGCCTGCCCAAGCCTTGCCCTCAAGCGATGGCATCTTAACATCACATGTATCATTATCAAGCAGCATCAACTTGCACAAGGCAAGGCTTTCGTCGTCCCTGTGCTAGTCAGCAGGGTCACGACAAACTAGATAGGGGAGATCAAACCGCTCCTGGACCCTTGGGTTGCTTGTAATGTTGTTATTAGTTGAGTCGAGAATGGTCTTGAACGAATCTGCCATGCTAGCCGAGGTGATGACGTTGCACCGATCAATGAGTTCCTCCACCGTGTCATTATTCAGATCGGGGCAAGAATAACGTGGTCGTTTCTGGCTTGTACCCTCCATGGAGAAGACAATCAAACAATGGCAGAAGGAAGGGTGAGGGAAAATGGAGGAGGGAGGAAGAGCTAGCATGCGACAGCAGTTCCAAATCGAGAGGGAAAGGCAAAGAGTCAGTGGACGGTTGCCACGGTACACGAAGATGTGCCTGGGGAGCGAACGGTTGCCACAGAGGTCACACACTGACAACAATGGCCGAGTGAACTGCATGCAATCCCATCGCACAACACACATGTCTTGTTAAGTTGAACAGTTTCTGTTTTCTTGTGTCAACGCAAACAGTTCATCCGAGTGAACCGCATGCCGTATAATGCACACACCTTGATCTGGCTGACCGTTTCTTTTGTGTTGCCTAATCACAAACAATTCATCTGAGTGAAGCGTATGCTGTATATCGCACACACCTTCATCTGGTTACCCATTTCTTTTGTGTTGCCTAATCACAAATAGTTCATTCGGGTGAACCGTATGCTATGTATCACACATGCCTTCATCTGGCTGCATGTTTCTTTTGTTCCTCCTCATCGCAAACATTTAATTGAACTGAACCATATGCCCTTCCTCGCACATGCAACTAAAATCTGAACCATGTTTGATGCATCCTCCATCACAAACGTTTTCACCTTTTTTGACGGTTTTCAAACACCACCATTTGCGATTGTTGCATCGCACACAGTTTCTCGAAGGGTCTCTGATCGAAGTGTCGCGTTAGCAGCATCCTGTAGTAGTGACTCCATGGGTGTTCGAATCATTACTATGTAATCTAGATTATTGACTCTAGTGCAAGTGGGAGACTGAAGGAAATATGCCCTAGAGGCAATAATAAAGTTGTTATTTATATTTCCTTATATCATGATAAATGTTTATTATTCATGCTAGAATTGTATTAACCGGAAACTTAGTACATGTGTGAATACATAGACAAAATGAGTGTCACTAGTATGCCTCTACTTGACTAGCTCGTTAATCAAAGATGGTTAAGTTTCCTAGCCATAGACAAGAGTGGTCATTTGATGAATGGGATCACATCATTAGAGAATGATGTGATTGACTTGACCCATCTGTTAGCTTAGCACTATGATCATTTAGTTTATTGCTATTGCTTTCTCCATAACTTATACATGTTCCTATGACTATGAGATTATGCAACTCTAGAATACCGGAGGAACACTTAGTGTGCTATCAAACGTCACAACGTAACTGGGTGACTATAAAGATCATCTACAGGTGTCTCTGATGGTGTTTGTTGAGTTGGCATAGATCAAGATTAGGATTTGTCACTCCGTGTATCGGAGAGGTATCTTTGGGCCCTCTCGATAATGCACATCACAATAAGCCTTGCAAGCAATGTGACTAATGAGTTAGTTGCGGGATGATGCATTACGGAACGAGTAAAGAGACTTGCCGGTAACGAGTGAACTAGGTATGATGTACTGACAATCGAATCTCGGGCAAGTAACATACCAATGACAAAGGGAACAACGATGTTGTTATGTGGTTTGATGCTACCTCTTTTAGCACTGCGTTGGTTTTCCCCGAAGAGGAAGGGATGATGCAGCAAAGTAGCATAAGTATTTCCCTTAGTTTTTTGAGAACCAAGGTATCAATCCAATAGGAGGCTACACGCGAGTCCCTCGTACCTGCACAAAACAAATAAATCCTCGCAACCAACGCAAATAGGGGTTGTCAATCCCTATAGGGCCACTTACGAGAGTGAGATCTGATAGATATGATAAGATAATATTTTTGGTATTTTTATGATAAAGATGCAAAGTAAAATAAAGGCAATGTAAATAGCAAAGTAAATAACTAAGTAGTAGGAGATTAATATGATAAAGATAGACCCGGGGGCCATAGGTTTCACTAGTGGCTTCTCTCGAGAGCATAAGTATTCTGCGGTGGGTGAACAAATTACTGTTGAGCAATTGACAGAATTGAGCATAGTTATGAGAATATCTATGTATGATCATGTATATAGGCATCACGTCCGAGACAAGTAGACCGACTCCTGCCTGCGTCTACTAGTATTACTCCACTCATCGACCGCTATCCAGCATGCATCTAGAGTATTAAGTTAAAAACAGAGTAACGCCTTAAGCAAGATGACATGATGTAGAGGGATAGACTCATGCAATATGAAGAAAACCCCATCTTGTTATCCTCGATGGCAACAATACAATACGTGCCTTGCTGCCCTTACTATCACCGGGAAAGGACACCGCAAGATTGAACCCAAAGCTAAGCACTTCTCCCATTGCAAGAAAGATCAATCTAGTAGGACAAACCAAACTGATAATTTGAAGAGACTTGCAAAGATAACCAATCATACATAAAAGAATTCAGAGAAGATTCAAATATTATTCATAGATAGACTTGATCATAAACCCACAATTCATCCGTCTCAACAAACACACCGCAAAAAGAAGATTACATCGAATAGATCTCCACAAGAGAGGGGGAGAACATTGTATTGAGATCCAAAAAGAGAGAAGAAGCCATCTAGCTACTAACTATGGAACCGTAGGTCTGAAGTAAACTACTCACACTTCATCAGAGAGGCTATGGTGTTGATGTAGAAGCCCTCCGTGATCGATGCCCCCTCTGGCGGAGCTCCGGAACAGGCCCCAAGATGGGATCTCGTGGATACAGAAAGTTACGGTGGTGGAATTAGGGTTTTGGCTCCTTTCCTGATCGTTTGGGGGTACGTGGATATATATAGGAGGAAGAAGTACGTCGGTGGAGCAACAGGGGGCCCATGAGGGTGGAGGGCGTGCCTGGGGGGGCAGGCGCGCCCCCTACCTCGTGGCCTCCTGTTAGTTGGCTTGACATAGGGTCCAAGTCTCCTGAGTTGTATTCGGTGAGAAAATCACATTCCCGAAGGTTTCATTCTGTTTGGACTCCGTTTGATATTCCTTTTCTTTGAATCCCTAAAACAGGCAAAAAATAGCAATTCTGGGCTGGGCCTCCAGTTAATAGGTTAGTCCCAAAAATAATATAGAAGTGGATAATAAAGCCCAATAATGTCCAAAATAGTAGATAATATAGCATGGAGCAATCAAAAATTATAGATACGTTGGAGACGTATCAAGCATCCCCAAGCTTAATTCCTGCTCGTCCTCGAGTAGGTAAATGACAAAAACATAATTTTTGATGCGAAGTGCTACTTGGCATAATTTTAATGTAATTCTTCTTAATTGTGGTATGAATATTCAGATCCGAAAGATTCAAGACAAAAATTCATATTGACATAAAAATGATAATACTTCAAGCATACTAACTAAGCAATTATGTCTTCTCAAAATAACATGGCCAAAGAAAGTTCATCCCTACAAAATCATATGGTTTAGTCATGTTTCATTTTCGTCACACAAGAATGCTATCATCATGCACAACCCCGATGACAAGCCAAGCAACTGTTTCATACTTTAGTAATCTCAAACCTATAAACTTTCATGCAATATATGAGTGCGAGCCATGGACATAGCACTATAGGTGGAATAGAATATAATGAGGGGGGTTATGTGGAGAAGACAAAAAAGGAGGAAGTCTCACATCAATGAGGCTAATCAATGGGCTATGGAGATGCCCACCGATTGATGTTAATGCAAGGAGTAGGGATTGCCATGCAACGGATGCACTAGAGCTATAAATGTATGAAAGCTCAACAAAAGAAACTAGTGGGTGTGCATCCAACTTGCTTGTTCATGAAGACCTAGGGCACTTGAGGAGGCCCATTGTTGGAATATACAAGCCAAGTTCTATAATGAAAAATTCCCACTAGTATATGAAAGTGATGACATGAGAGACTCTCTATTATGAAGATCATGGTGCTACTTTGAAGCACAAGTGTGGCAAAGGATAGTAACATTGCCCTTCTCTCTTTTTCTCTCATTTTTTTTCTTTTTTTTGTATTCCTCACTTGGGACAATGCTCTAGAAAATGATGATCATCACACTTCTATTTATTTACAACTCAATGATTACAACTCAATATTAGAACAAAGATGACTCTATATGAATGCCTCCGGCGGTGTACCGGGATATGCAATGAACCAAGAGTGACATGTATGAAAGAATTATGAACGGTGGCTTTGCCACAAATACTATGTCAATTACATAATCATGCTAAGCAATATGACAATGATGAATGTGTCATGATGAACGGAATGATGGAAAGTTGCTTGGCAATATATCTCGGAATGGCTATGGAAATGCCATAATAGGTAGGTATGGTGGCTGTTTTGAGGAAGATATAAGGAGGTTTATGTGTGAAAGAGTGTATCATATCATGGGGTTTGGATGCACCGGCGAAGTTTGCGCCAACTCTCAATGTGAGAAAGGGTAATGCACGGTACCGAAGAGGCTAGCAAGGACAGAAGGGTGAGAGTGCGTATAATCCATGGACTCAACATTAGTCATAAAGAACTCACATACTTATTGCAAAAATCTACAAGTCATCAAAAACCTCAGTACTACGCGCATGCTCCTAGGGGGGTAGATTGGAAGGAAAAGACCATCGCTCGTCCCTGACCGCCACTCATAAGGAAGACAATCAAATAACTCCTCATGTTTCAAATTTGTTGCATAATGTTTACCATACGTGCTTGCTAGGGGACTTGCAGACCTCAATACAAGTATTTCTCAATTTCACAACTACTCAACTAGCACGACTTTGATATTATTACCTCCATGTCTCAAAACAATCATCAAGCATCAAACTTCTCTTAGTATTCAACACACTCATAAGAAAGTTTTATTATTAATCTTGCATCCCAAGCATATTAGGATTTTAAGCAAATTACCATGCTATTAAGACTCTCAAAATAATATAAGTGAAGCATGAGAGATCAATAGTTTCTATAAAACAAATCCACCACCGTGCTCTAAAAGATATAAGTGAAGCACTAGAGCAAAATTATATAACTCAAACGATATAAGCGAAGCACATAGAGTATTCTAACAAATTCCAAATCATGTATGGCTCTCTCAAAAGATGCGTACAGCAAGGATGATTGTGGTAAACTGATAAGCAAAGACTCAAATCATACAAGACGCTCCAAGTAAAACACATCATGTGGTAAATAAAAATATAGCTCCAAGTAAAGTTACCGATAAAGGTAGACGAAAGAGGGGATGCCTTCCGGGGCATCCCCAAGCTTTGGCTTTTAGGTGTCTTTAGATTATCTTGGGGGTGCCATGGGCATCCCCTAGCTTAGGCTCTTGTCGCTCCTTGTTCCATAATCCATCAAATCTTTACCCAAAACTTGAAAACTTCACAACACAAAACTTAAAGTAGAAAATCTCGTGAGCTCCGTTAGCGAAAGAAAACAAAAGACCACTTCAAGGTACTATAATGAACTCATTCTTTATTTATATGGGTGTTATACCTACAGTATTCCAACTTCTCCATGGTTTATAAACTAATTTACTAGCCATAGATTCATCAAAATAAGCAAACAACACATGCAAAACAGAATCTGTCAAAAACAGAACAGTCTGTAGTAATCTGTATCTAGCGCAAGATCTGGAGCCCCAAAAATTCTAAAATAAATTTCTGGACGTGAGTAATTTATCTATTAATCATATTCAAAAAGAATTAACTAAATAGCACTTTCCAAATAAAAAATACATCAGTTCTCGTGAGCGCTAAAGTTTCTGTTTTTTACAGCAAGTTCAACAAGACTTTCCCCAAATCTTCCCAACGGTTCTACTTGGCACAAACACTAATTAAACACAAAAAACACAACCAAAACAGAGGCTAAATAATTTCTTTATTACTAAGCAGGAGCAAAAAGCAAGGAATAAAAATAAAATTGGGTTGCCTCCCAACAAGCGCTATCGTTTAACGCCCCTAGCTGGGCATAACAAGCAAGAATAGATCTAGGTATTGCCATCTTTGGTTTTCAAATTTTTAGCGGAATCAAGTTCGAAACCAGGAGGTTCTTTACATTTCCCTTCATATTCTGAAATTTTTAGATCTAACGAATCCAACCGCTTATTGCAAAGGGTAATCAACATATTCATGCGGTGAATATTTCCACTAATGTTCTTAAGAGGTTCAAGAGATTTCTTCAAGATTTTAGTAACTTCAAAAAAAAATTCAAAAACTTGTGTCTCTTCCTGGGTAGGATGAGGCCCATTTTGTTGAAGTAGTGTTCCCACTATACCTTCTATAATTTCAAGTGCAATATGGGGATAGATTTCAATAAAATTGCCTTTGGCAACGCAATCCTAGAGTTGTCTATGAGACATATTTAATCCAACATAAAAATTGCGAAGCAAAACTCTCAGATTTATTTCAGAGGTACAATTACGATGAGATTCCATTATTCTCAACCAGGCATCTTTTAAGTTTTCTCCTAACCTTTGGTTAAAGTGAAAGATTTCGAACTCAGGTGTCAACGAAGAAGATAAGGGACTAGCCATAACGACAAGCAAGCAAACTAACACACAAGCAAACAAAAAGCAAGCGGGCAAAAAGGGCAAATAGAGAAAGAGAGGGAGGATAGAGAGAGAGAGAGGGCGAATAAAACGACAAGGGTGAATTGGGGGAAGAGGAAAACGAGTGGCAAATGGCAAATAATGTAATGCGGGAGATAAGGGTATCTGATGGGTACTTGGTATGTTGACTTTTGCGTAGACCTCCTCGGCAACAGCGCCAGAAATCCTTCTTGCTACCTCTTTTAGCACTGCGTTGGTTTTCCCCGAAGAGGAAGGGATGATTCAGCAAAGTAGCGTAAGTATTTCCCTCAGTTTTTTGAGAACCAAGGTATCAATCCAGTAGGAGGCTATGCGCGAATCCCTCATACCTGCACAAAACAAATAAATCCTCGCAACCAACGCAAATAGGGGTTATCAATCCCTATAGGGCCACTTACGAGAGTGAGATCTGATAGATATGATAAGATAATATTTTTGGTATTTTTATGACAAAGATGCAAAGTAAAATAAAGGCAACATAAATAGCAAAGTAAATAACTAAGTAGTAGGAGATTAATATGATAAAGATAGACCCGGGGGCCATAGGTTTCACTAGTGTCTTCTCTCGAGAACATAACTATTCTACGGTGGGTGAACAAATTACTGTTGAGCAATTGACAGAATTGAGCATAGTTATGAGAATATCTAGGTATGATCATGTATATAGGCATCACGTCCGAGACAAGTAGACCGACTCCTGCCTGCATCTACTACTATTACTCCACTCATCGACCACTATCCAGCATGCATCTAGAGTATTAAGTTAAAAATAGAGTAACGCCTTAAGCAAGATGACATGATGTAGAGGGATAGACTCATGCAATATGAAGAAAACCCCATCTTGTTATCCTCGATGGCAACAATACAATACGTGCCTTACTGCCCTTACTGTCACCGGGAAAGGACACCGCAAGATTGAACCCAAAGCTAAGCACTTCTCCCATTGCAAGAAAGATCAATCTAGTAGGCCAAACCAAACTGATAATTCGAATAGACTTGCAAAGATAACCAATCATACATAAAATAATTCAGAGAAGATTCAAATATTATACATAGATAGACTTGATCATAAACCCACAATTCATCGGTATCAACAAACACACTGCAAAAAGAAGATTACATCGAATAGATCTCCACAAGAGAGGGGGAGAACATTGTATTGAGATCCAAAAAGAGAGAAGAAGCCATCTAGCTACTAACTATGGACCCGTAGGTCTGAAGTAAACTACTCACACTTCATCGGAGAGGCTATGGTGTTGATGTAGAAGCCCTCCGTGATCGATGCCCCCTCCAGCGGAGCTCCGGAACAGGCCCCAAGATGGGATCTCGTGGATATAGAAAGTTATGGCGGTGGAATTAGGGTTTTGGCTCCTTTTCTGATCGTTTGGGGGTACGTGGATATATATAGGAGGAAGAAGTACGTCGGTGGAGCAACAGGGGGCCCACGAGGGTGGAGGGCGCGCCTGGGGGAGGGGGGCAGGCGCGCCCCCCTACCTTGTGGCCTCCTATTAGTTGGCTTGACGTAGGGTCCAAGTCTCCTGAGTTGTATTCGGTGAGAAAATCACGTTCCCGAAGGTTTCATTTCGTTTGGACTCCGTTTGATATTCCTTTTCTTCGAAACCCTAAAACAGGCAAAAAAACAGCAATTCTGGGCTGGGCCTCCGGTTAATAAGCTAGTCCCAAAAATAATATAAAAGTGGATAATAAAGCGCAATAATGTCCAAAACAGTAGATAATATTGCATGGAGCAATCCAAAATTATAGATACGTTGGAGACGTATCATTTGACCGATAAAGATCTTCGTAGAATATGTAGGAACCAATATGAGCATCCAAGTTCTGCCATTGGTAATTGACCGGAAGTGAGTCTCGGTCATGTCTACATAGTTCTCGAACCCGTAGGGTCCGCACACTTAACGTTCGATGACGATCGGTATTATGAGTTCATGTGTTTTGATGTACCGAAGGTAGTTTGGAGTCCCGGATGTGATCACAGACATGACGAGGAGTCTCGAAATGGTCGAGACATAAAGATTGATATATTGGAAGGCTATGTTTGGACACAGGAATGGTTTCGGATGAGTTCGGGCATTTTCCGGAGTACCGAGAGGTTACCGGAACCCCCCGGGGAGTCAATGGGCCTTATTGGGCCTTAGTGGAGAGAGGAGGAGGCGGCCAAGGTGGGGCACCCCCTGTCGGTGTCAAAATCGGCGGATCTCGGGTAGGGGGTCCCGAACTATGCGTCTAAGGTCGATGGTAACAGGAGACAGGGGACATAATGTTTACCCAGGTTCGGGCCCTTTCTATGGAGGTAATACCCTACTTCCTGCTTGATTGATCTTGATGAATATGAGTATTACAAGATTTGATCTACCACGAGATCGTAATGGCTAAACCCTAAAAGTCTAGCCTGTCTGACTATGATTATGAGGATATATATCTACGGACCTAGCCCTCTGGTTTATATAGACACCGGAGGGATCTAGGGTTACATAAGGTCGGTTACAGAGAAAGGAATCTTCATATTTGGTCGCCAAGATTGCCTTCCACGGCAAGGAGAGTCCCATCCGGACACGGGTAGAGTCTTCGGTCTTTGTATCTTCACAGCCCATCAGTCTGGCCCATGTCTAATAGGTCGGACGCCCGAGGACCCCTTAGTCCAAGACTCCCTCAGTAGCCCCCGAACCAGACTTCAATGACGAGGTGTCCGGCATGCAGATAGTCTTCAGCATTGTAAGGCGGGTTCCTCCTCCGATGACTTCAAAGCGATGTATTCGGCTTTCCATTTAATGTTGTACCCCTCGGCTTCTGCGCCTTCCTGACGTCATCTTCCACTTGTCGAGTGAATACAAGAGGTCAGGGTATTTTTGCACATACCACTAAGGGGGTCCTAGATTAGGGGGTCTCCGGACAGCTGGACTATCTCCATTGGCCGGACTATTAGACTATGAAGATACAAGATTGAAGACTTCGTCTCATGTCCGGATGGGACTCTACTTGGCGTGGAAGGCAAGCTAGGCAATACGTATATGGATATCTCCTCCTTTGTAACCGACCTTGTGTAACCCTAACCCTCTCCAGTGTCTATATAAACTGAAGGGTTTTAGTCCGTAGGAAAACAATCACAACATACAATCATACCATAGGCTAGCTTCTAGGGTTTAGGCTCTCTGATCTCATGGTAGATCTACTCTTGTACTACCCATATCGTCAATATTAATCAAGCAGGACGTAGGGTTTTACCTCCATCAAGAGGGCCCGAACCTGGGTAAAACTTCGTGTCCCCTGCCTCCTGTTACCATCCGACCTAGACGCATAGTTCGGGACCCCCTACCCGAGATCCGCCGGTTTTGACACCGACATTGGTGCTTTCATTGAGAGTTCCTCTGTGTCATCACCGTTAGGCTTGATGGCTCCTACTATCATCGATAGCGATGCGGTCCAGGGTGAGACTTTTCTCCCCGGACAGATCTTCGTATTCGGCGGCTTTGCACTGCGGGCTAATTCACTTGGCCATCTGGAGCAGATTGAAAGCTACGCCCCTGGCCACCAGGTCAGATTTGGAAGTTTGAATTATACGGCCGACATCCGCGGAGACTTGATCTTCGACGAATTCGAGCCACAGCCGGGCGCGCCGCACTATCATGATGGGTATTACCTAGCTCTGCCACCGAACAGTACCCAGAGGCCGCGCCCGCATCAGCTCCGACCCTTAGCTCGGAGCCAACTGCGCCAGTCGAGGACGGGTGGTTAGACACCGCCTCAGTGGCTGCAATCTCAACGGCGATCGAGCCGAACACCAGCCTAACCCTCTGCGCAGCCCGTGACTCCAAGGTGCCGGACTCTTTTCCGGACTCCGAACCATCCGCGCCCCTGCCAATCGAATCCGATTGGGCGCCGATCATGGAATTCACCGCCGCGGATATCTTTCAGCACTCACCCTTCGGCGACATTCTGAATTCACTAAGGTCTCTCTCCTTGTCAGGAGAGTCCTGGCCGGATTATGGCCAACAGGATTGGGATGCGGACGATGAAGAAATTCGATGCCCACCCACCACCCACTTAATAGCCACTGTCAATGACTCAACCGACATGCTCGACTTCGACTCCGAACACATCGACGGCATGGACGACGATGAGGGAGGTGAAGAGGAACCACCGCCCATAGGGCGCTGGACGTCCACCTCATCATATGACGTATACATGGTGGACACACCAAAAGAAGACGACGACGAGGAACGAAAGGACATGTCGAAGGCTTGTTCCCTCGAGAAGTAGTCAAAGCAGCGGCGTAAGCACCGCCCCAAATCCCGCCTCGGCAGAAATAACGATCATACAGACCCAGCGTTGGAGCAGGGCGAACCACTGCCGGACTACGGCAATGCGGAGAATCAAACTGAACAAACTAATTCTGTCAAAGATAATAGTCCGGACGACATAACGCCGGACAGGCACCCGGAGCAGCAGAATGCCCATCAAAGGCTTGTTGCCACCGCGAGGAGTCTGAAAAAGCAGAAGCAAAAGCTCAAGGCTGCGCAGGACACACTCCAAATCAGATGGAGTAAAGTACTCAACACAGCAGCAAAGTACGGCGACAATCGCCCCACCAAGAGCTACCCAAAGCGGAAGTTGCTACCTGAATTCGATGAGGAGGCCTTAGACCCCCCACAACCAAAAATCAAAACAGCCACCTGGACGGATAGACGACCTCACGGCCAACATCGAGCGGCAAACAACGCCACTCACAAGCCAATATGCGATCCACACGAGGGCTCGCACCAAAAGGACGACGCAACCAGATCCATCTATGGACCACGCAAGCGCGCCCCAGCATATGATGTAACACAACAAACATCCGAAAAACACGGTACACCTAGATACAGGGGTGCCGCACACCCCCTATGTTTCACCGACGAGGTGCTGGACCATGATATTCCAGAGGGATTCAAACTCGTAAACATAGAGGCATACGACGGAACAACAGACCCTGGGGTCTGGATCGAGGACTATATCCTCCATATCCATATGGCTCGAGGAGATGATCTCCATGCCATCAAGTACTTACCCCTCAAGCTCAAAGGGCCGGCTCGTCACTAGCTCAAAAGCCTCCCCGAAAACTCCATTCGAAGCTGGGAAGAGCTCGAAGACGCTTTTCGGGCAAATTTTCAAGGGACTTATGTCCGACCTCCGGATGCGGACGATTTGAGTCATATAACTCAACAACCCGGAGAGTCGGCCCGAAAACTTTGGAACATGTTTCTTACTAAAAAGAACCAAATTGTCGAATTTTCGGACGCTGAAGCCTTGGCAGCTTTTAAGCATACTGTCCATGACGAATGGCTTGCCAGACACCTCGGCCAAGAAAAGCCGAGAACAGTGGCAGCATTAACAAGCCTCATGACCCGCTTTTGCACGGGTGAGGACAGCTGGCTAGCCAGATGCAGCACCAGCGACCCCAGTACATCTGAAGCTAGAGATGGAAATGGGAAATCACGGCGCAACAGCAATAACAAACGCCGGAATAAAGAAGACAGCACGAAGAGCACGACAGTAAACGCCGGATTCAAAAGCTCTCGGCCAGGTTAGCAAAAGCCGCCCTCTAAAGGCACCAAAGACGAACTGTCCAGCCTAAACAAAATTCTGGACCAAATATGTCAGATCCATAGCACCCCTGGTAAACCCGCTAATCATACCCACAGAGAATGTTTGGTCTTCAAGCAGTCCGACAAGCTCAACGCCGTACACAAGGGGGAGGATACACCAAGCAAAGACGAGGATGAGCCTCTCAAGCAAGACACTGGGGAACAAAAGAAATTTCCACCAGAAGTCAAAACAGTAAACGTGTTACACGTGATCAAGGGAAGAAACAAAACGGCACTCCCGGAAAAATATGCCCAAGGGCCTATCACCGCGGAGTCCTGCCACTGGTCGTCTCAACCGATCACTTTCGACCATCGTGATTACTCAGCAAGTATCCGGCGTGCAGGATGGGATGCCCTGGTATTAGACCCAATAATTGACGGATACCACTTCACACGAGTCCTGATGGACGGTGGTAGCAGTCTAAACCTGATATATCAGGATACAATCCGTGAAATGGGGATAGACCCAACAAAAATTTTCCATAGCAATACTACCTTTAAAGGAGTAACGCCAGGCCCAGGGGCTCATTGCACGGGCTCCCTGCTACTAAAAGTTATATTCGGCTTCCCCGATAACTTCCGTAGCGAACATTTAACCTTCCACATCACTTTGTTCCAAAGTGGCTACCAAGCACTACTCGGACATGAAGCTTTCGCTAGCTTTAATGCAATACCGCACTACGCTTCCCTCACACTCAAGATGCCCGGTCCATGTGGCATCATTACAGTAAACGGAAGTATTAAGCAATCTTTGCGCGCCGAAGAGAGTGCGACTGCCTTGGCAGCCGCACACTAAAAACGGCCTCACCAACTAAAGCATTTAACAGGTCGTCAAGACCTCGGACACGGTTAGTCGAGTCTGGCGTAGCTACATGTAATTCATACCGGATCAATGGTCACACCCCTATTACAAATACAAGGGCTCAACGCGCGCAGACAAGTGGCAATTTTTACTCATCTTGAATTATACATAGTTTCTTTAAAAACTATCTTCTTGCACGACAACTTTTTCACCTAAGTTCCTCTCTTTTACAAATGATCATTGTGCTACACCCGTCTAGGATACGGCAGAATGGAGACACAGGCGCAGACGTGCAGCAGGGACCCGCTCCAAGGATTCTTTTTAGATTAATACCCTGTGTAAATCTTTTTTACTGTCTCTTGTTGATACATATCCACCAAATTCTTAGCACAGTTGAGAAGGATGCTGACGTCTTGGCATGTGGCCACCTCAGAATAATGCACGTACCTGGACACAAGGGGCTTCTTACAAAGGGCACTCTTTAGGCCCGGTTTATACCATAAAGACCGAATACCTTAGGGAGTGTTCGGCGTCGTGAGTTTGGCCTTATATGCATCAGCTCCGAATCATTGTCTTTGGTCAAATGTTGGGTTTGCCCGGCTCCTGTGTTTTGGTGCCTTACGTTCCGCTTTATCGGCTAAGGTAGCACCAGGAGAACTACTGCGATTGTGCCCTGGTTCATCCGGACGAGCACCTCAGTAGAGAAAGCCGAAAACTGACTGTCATGATATAGCGTGAGACTGGTCAACCACTCCATGACCTATCGAAATGTTAGAATTCCTCCGCCTTAACGAAGGGCCGTTTTTCGGCCAGGCATGTACGCACCCCGCGATCGGGAGAGTGCGGAGCCACCAGGGGCTATCTAGTAGCCCCACTGTCAAACTCCTATGGCTAAGTGAAAGTGTTAAAGCATTATAGTCCGGTTGCCTTGCTCGCTACGCTATCACCTCCTTAATAGGACCAAGACGTTGGGTTAAGTGTGAACACGCATTTTTTGTGAGCACTTCCGCATTATATGCGTGGGGGTTGAAGCCGACGGCTGCAATCTTTCAGGTTATACACATGTATACATAAACGGCCGCATAGGAGGCATCATACTACTTTTAGGCAAAAGTATAAATATAGCCTTATAAAAACTTCATAAAAGCATTATGTTTACAATGAGAATACATATCACTCAAACATAATATTCTTCGAGCACTGGGCCTCTATCAAACGAGCACCCTCGAGAACCTCCTCGAAATAATGCTCGGCAGCCACTCGGCCTATGGCCGAACCCTGAGCCGCGACAGTGGTAGCGTCCATCTCCACCCAGTATGCTTTAACACGGGCAAGGGCTATCCACGAGCCTTCTATGCACGCCGACCTCTTCATCGCATTAATGCACGACACCGCACCAAGGAGCTGCTGCACTAAGCTGAAATAGCTGTTCGACTTTGGCTTTTCCGGCCATAGCTGATCCACAATACACCTCATGGCGAGTCCGGACAATCTATTCAATTCGGCCCATTCGGCTAGCTGGTCAGTCAATGAAAGCGGACACTCTGGAATGTGGAATTGCGACCAGAACAGCTTGTCCACTTCACGATCTGTCTGACCTTGAAAGTACTTGGCCGCATCGGCAGCGCTCGCCGCCAAATCCATATACGCATCTGCCGAACTCCACAGCCGATCCAGAGGGTCATACCGTGGATCTCCGAACTTCCGCCGTAACATGAAGGGTTTCCCAGCTGCACTATCCCCGGCTTCCCGCAGCTCCTCCTTCTTCGCTCTCATAGCAGAACGGGTGTCTTTGTCCGTCGTCGTGGCCTTCTCTAGGTCTGTTGCCTTCGCTCGGTTTTCTTTTTCAAGGACCCGGCAACGGTCGGTAGTGTCTTTTATTTCTACAGCCATATTGGCCATCTTCTCTTGGCTCTCGCAATGTGTGGCCTTCTCGGCTTTCAACTCTTTGGCCGCCTTCAAAGCAGCCGCATTACTAATCCTCGCTTGTTCCTTGGCTCGGGCAAGTTCTACCCGCAAGGTTTCCATAGTGGTAGCTCCATCTGCAGTCACAACATATTAAAGATACTGGCATCATGCTGCTCTTACTATGTGGTGTTCACCAGATAATAACACTTACCTTGTGCCTTGTCAAGCCACTTGTTAACAAGCTCGATGTCGGCGTCTGCCGCATCCAGTTGCCGTTTTAATTTGGCAAACTCACTAGTCCGGCTAGCCACCGGAGCTTCCACCACCTGCACATAGGGGCAGTCTGGTTATTGCCTGGGAATATGATCATCTGTTCGCCGCCGTTCTCGACGACAACCAGAGTCTCAGGGGCTACTATCTACACAGGGCACACCTAACATGTGCAGTACTATCACATATTATCTCACGTACCTCAAAGCCTGTCAGTAGACTCATAAAGGCTTCATGTAATCCGCTTTTGGCGGACGAGATTCTCTCTATCACCGTACCCATCAGCATACGGTGTTCTTCTGAAATGGCCGCTCGCCCCACCAACTCCCTCAAAACGTCCGGCCGCACACCAGACGGTGCCGGACTCTTTTGTCTGCTCTCTTCGGGAGTCGGACGCTGGGGACTTCGGGGGTCTATGGGATTATCTTCTGGCCTCACCGGATCCGGAGAGGCCCTCCGTGACGACACTTCGGGGTCGCCCACTTCTTGAGCGGAGGAGTCCGGGGGAGGCATTTCGCTCTCTGTCATCTCTGGAAGAAGATCCCCTGAAGACGAGCTCAACTGAGAGGGGCTAAGGCCCGAACTTCAAGATATATGCGGTGGTTATTTTCTCAGAAAGAAAGATAGCATACCTTTACTATTAAAGTATTTTGGATCACTTACGACTCGTTAGACGGCTGATCCCCCCGTGGACTTTGTGTGGCAAAAGCACCCCCTGAGGCAGGACCCTCTATGGGAGACCTCTTCTCCCGTTTGGAGGCTTCGGCTTCCGGATCCTTGGAAGCAGTCCTTTTCCTCCCCCGGTTGTCCTCCTTCGTGGAGACACTCATTCCCTCGGTTGGAACGGGCAGCGATGGGGGCCCGCGTCTGCCCGTATTATCCCCCCTTGTATCTTCCTTCGAGGGCTCCGGGCAAGGTGCGACCTCGAGCATTGTTTCCAATATCGGATTTTCCAAACCCTCAGGGAGGGGGGCCAAACACCGAATCATCTTCGCCTTTGTTAGCCAGTCCTGGTCAAAAAGCAAACTCTCAGAAATAACTTTGTGACAAATAAAAGACAGTGTGTTCGTCCAGAGGATTTCTTACTTGTTCGGCGACGCTGTTACTACTCAGGCCCACGTCCTCGGTAATATCCGGACACTCTACTTGAGGTCCGAAGAATGACTTGTACATCTCCTCGTGCGTCAGGCCGAGGAAACTTTGAATGGCACGCGGTCCCTCTGGGTTGAACTCCCACAAGCGAAGGGGTCGGCGTTTGCAAGGCTGGACTTGACGAACCAACATAACTTGTATTACCACAACCAAATTAAAATCTCCCTAGAAGAGATCTCGGATGCGGATTTGCAGTATAGGCACGTCCTTGGCTAGACCCCAGCTCAGACCTCTACTAATCCATGACATCAGTTGTGGTGGGGGGCCCGAGCGGAAAGCGGGGGCAGCCGCCCACTTGGCACTTCTGGGAGCCGTGACGTAAAACCACTCCCGTTGCCATAATTCGGACACTTCTGGAACGGAACCTTTCGGCGATGGAGCTCCTGCCATCTTGCCTATTGATGCACCTCCGCACGCTTCATGTTGCCCCTCGATCATCTTCGGCTTTACTTCAAAGGTCTTGAGCCACAGGCTGAAGTGAGGGGTAACGCGGAGGAAGGCCTCACACACGACAATAAATGTCTAGATGTGGAGAAAGGAGTCCGGAGCTAGATCGTGGAAATCTAGCCCGTAATAGAACATCAAACCCCTGACGAAGGGATCCAGAGTGAGGCCTAGACCTCGGAGGAAGTGGGAGATGAACACGACGTTCTCGTTGGGTTCGGGAGTAGGGATGATCTGCCCTCGAGCAGGCAGCCGATTCGAAACCTCGGCGGTCAGGTATCTGGCCTCCCTCAACTTCTTAATGTCCTCTTCCGTAACGGAGGAGGGCATCCATCGGCCTTGAAGGCTGGATCTGGACATGATTGAAGATCCGGAGCACCTAACCTGGGCTTTGGGTGTTAGAACTCGAGGCGGGGGAAGGGTTCGATTGAGCACGAGAAGGAAAAAGCGAAAACCTTGTCCCTTATAAAGAGGGTGAATATGAAGCGTCTTCTCCGTAGCCGTTTAGGACTTGCCTATAATCTAGGAGTCCTAGACACGGTTGGGTTACCCACGACCGCATTAATGAGAATCCCGTAATTGGGGGAACACGATCTCCGCTTTGATAAGACGTGTCAAGAAACCGCCTCGCGTTATGTGTGGAGCTGGTTAAAAGAAACGGTTCAAATAATCACCGGGCCATGACGTAACGTCATGCTGCCAAAACAAGCCAGCAAATTAGATCTGCGAAAATATTATTCTCTCTGCGGTGGAATGTGGAACTTATTTTGTAGGGTCGGATACTATCCTCGTATTCAAATTCTTCTGTAATGTATTCGGAGAAGGAACCCGCCTTGCAATACCGAAGACAATACTGCGCGCCGGACTCATCGTCATTGAAGCCTGGTTCAGGGGCTACTGAGGGAGTCCTGGATTAGGGGGTCTCCGAACAGCCGGACTATCTCCATTGGCCGGACTGTTAGACTATGAAGATACAAGATTGAAGACTTCATCTCGTGTCCGGATGGGACTCTACTTGGCGTGGGAGGCAAGCTAGGCAATATGTATATGGATATCTCCTCCTTTGTAACCGACCTTGTGTAAACCTAACCCTCTCCAGTGTCTATATAAACCGAAGGGTTTTAGTCCGTAGGACAACAATCACAACATACAATCATACCATAGGCTAGCTTCTAGGGTTTAGCCTCTCTGATCTCGTGGTAGATCTACTCTTGTACTACCCATATCATCAATATTAATCAAGCAGGACGTAGGGTTTTACCTCCATCAAGAGGGCCCGAACCTGGATAAAACTTCGTGTCCCCTGCCTCTTGTTACCATCCGACCTAGACGCATAGTTCGGGACCCCCTACCCAAGATCCGCCAGTTTTGACACCGACAACCACCCTGACCATACAAGAGAGGTGCCTATTTAAAAAGAATAGATCTCAGATCCATTCCACACCCCGCAGAAAAAATCCTCAGAGCTTGCTAAGAGGAACCACCCCAACATGGCTAATGCTCCCAGCTCTTCCTCTCGTCCCCACGGCTCTGAAAAGGGTGATTGGGAGAGATGCTCCATCTCACAGTCAGTTGCCGAAGCTGCAAAAACAGGGCTTTCTTCCTCCCGCGGATCTAGTCCCCGTACGAGCAGGGCTGGCATCCTTCAATGGCGGGGGTTCAAGTGGAGAGCTTCCCCAATCCGTCCAGGGGGAACGAGTATGCTTCATACCCTTCTTGCTAAGAGGCATCGAATTTCCAATCCATCCCTTCCTCTGAGGGCTTCTGGAGTATTATGGCCTCCAACTGCATAGTTTCACTCCTGCCTCCATCCTGCACATTGCGGGTTATGTTGCTCTATGCGAGCTATTCCTAGGCTGTGAGGCCCATTTTGATTTATAGAGAAGACTGTTCTACCTCGTCCCTTGTAATCAAGGGGGGTCAATATTAGAAGTGGGAGGAGCCGAAGTGTGACGCATCGCCGGGACCGGATACCTGTCCGGCATGCCGAAGAAGGCTTCTGAAGAGTGGCCTTCCGAATGGTTCTATATTGATGACATCGCTCTTCCTGACCCAGTCCGAATGGGCCTCCCCAAGTTTTCAAGCACTCTATTGAAGAAACTCCATAGCTCACGTCTTCGGAGCCTCGAGGAGGAGGATAGCACAAAAGTCAGTCAGTTGATGGGCAAGATTAAGATGCTCGCCCAGTTCGGATTGTGAATAGTCGAGGTAATGGCGATCTCCATAGTGCGGGGGGTCCAACCACTCCAATACAGAGGGCTTCCCATGTGGCACTATAATGGGGAAGATGACGCCTCACGCTACGGTTGGAAGGGTCTGAAAACCCCCGCCGCTTTGGTCAAAATGTTAGCCGAAGTGTACAAAGGGGAGAAGGAGGAGTTCACTCGTCTCCAATGTCGAGATGGATTTTCCATGTATAATCCTCCCAGCTGGGTAAGCTCCGATCCCACCATTTTACTCCTCTCCCTGAATTATTTTTGATGGAAAGTAACCTATCCACTCGCTACAGGAATGGCGGAAGGCTATCGAGGGGATCCATAGCCCCGCTCCCCAGCCAGAGGGTCACAACCGGGACCTTGACTCTGGATTCGAAGAAGATCCGGACATATTTGTGGATCTCAAGGATGGAGTATTCTATCAGACGAGTTACGATGGTATGGAAGTACCCATCATTGCCGATTACCCCGGTCTCCTCCCTGCTTCGCATGTGAGTAATTTAAAAGACACCTTCTTCGAAAGAGTTTCCTTAGTATGCCTCACCCACCACACTATTTTGTGTTCCAAAGGGGAGGCGCTCGATGCTACAACGTGCACTAGAAGCGTCTCCGAGGAGAACGGCGCCCGCACCGAGCATATCTTCGAAGAGGTAGGCAAATGATAACATGACAGAGCCCTCGTCAAAGAGGTAAGTATTTCTTTTCAAGAATACACCTTCTGATCGCCACATCAAATCCTGATGCCATTCGCCGCATTCTATCAGGAAAAGTATCCGATGGACTGTGTCCGATGATCCGGCCGGACGTGCCTCCACTAGTCAGGTTCGGGACCCTGCCCTAAGGACGGGGGCTGACATGGGAGTGGCACCAAACTGTCCTTCCATAGTGGATTCAGACAATATGTCCGTCATGAACTCTAAAGTGGAGAGCGCCATGAATCATCGTCGTCGGAGGGCCGCTCTTCGTGACCCCGGCTTTTCAAAGGAGGCATTTGATGCCTTCAGCTCGGCCAATGCGTACATCCGAGCTGCTCGGGATGGGCTTGCCAGAGCCACGGACCAGCATCTGAAAGATATGCAGGTAAGCGTAGATTTAATAATCATACACCAGTAGCCCCGAGACTTAAAGCAGTTGATACAACTGATTTAAGGATCATTGTATAACCAGGTGCTTACGGAGAAGAACAACCCGTTATCTCAGGAACTAGAAAAGTATCGGACCCAGCTAACTGCTGCCAATGCCGAACTGGAGAAATCCAAGAAGGCGTCTCTTGGTAATGTTCCCCTCCATCGAGAAAACATAATGGTATACCAATAATGCTAACACGGTTGCTCACCTCTTAATAGGATCATTAGATCAACTGCAAGAGCAACTGAAAGCCGCTCAAGGCGGAGAACGAGAAGCCAAAAAACTGCTAGCCATGGGCGAGCGTGTGCTAACAAAAGTCGTGATGGAGAAAAACAAGCTCCAGGATTTGAATACCGAACTGGGCGAGGAACTGAAAGATGTATGGGCCTAGCTGGCTGACTCCGTAAAGGAGAATAAAAGGCTGCAAGGCTGCATATGCAGTATGTAGTCGAACTTACCTTCAAATAATTGGAGATAGAGGGGACTAACAGAGTTATGTCTGCAGGTATGCTGACCGGTCGTCCCGAAGAGGAGATGTCCGGATTCTCGAGCGATCTGCTACAAGAGCTGCCGCAAGTGCACGAGCAGGCTCGGCAGGCGATGCGAAGTGTTGCCAAGGCGTGATGGCCATCTGCCTCCCCTCCGAGAAAGATGGAGGAGCTTATATAACTATTCAAGGGAGCGCGGCGGCACTTTTGACTGTGGAAGATATTGGCCTACCGGGAAGGTGCACGAGAAGCCTGGGCCATGGCTCGGGTCGGACCTCTAGGGTCAGATGGAAGTTCCCGTTGATTTCGTATATGACGAAGTAGAAGTAGCCGCCAAGTATTCCCAGTAGGATTGTAAGTTAGACAGCCTACTGGACGGTATAGAGGAGGAATTTTTTTAGTCCTAGTGACTATGTACTTTCCTTGACATATGTAACTGTAGCTGAATTGTAAAAACGATTGTCATGGCAAACCTTTTCGCTTCGACCTCTGGACCCGAAGGTGCGGAGTGTTTCCGAATACCTGAGTGGTAAAATAGACCGGGGTATGCATGGAAACCAGGTGTAGGGATCATAGTTGCTTGAACAGACAAGTTGTATCTGGCTAGTTATGTTATATTACATCATGATTGTAAGAAACATCTTCCAGAGAGAATAGTTCCGTTAAGGATTCCTTTCCCTGGGTGTGCATGCGTTAAAATGCATGTCCAAACTGTGATTGGTAACATCACAGTATAGGTAATCATCTGGGGGTTCATAGTGGAAGGAATATAAAACATCTTTAGTCCGCCGACCGAATATTCCCTTAAGAATGCTAGCTTTCGACTTCACCTAGTCCGAGGTACACATCCGGATGACCGAGCAGTAACAATCGCAGAGGTGCTCCCTTTATGCCCTAGCCAAACTAACGGGAACGTAGGGCATAAGCACAGGAGCTAGTCAACCCAGCTTGGCCAAAACTTAAGTCATATCGATGCATATAATGGCGAAGAAAAGGTACATATGGGAAAACCCATATGTGATGAGCTTGATGCTCGGAAAATAAGAATAAGCTTCTATCCAGGAAGCCCCCAGGTATAATAGACATACATGTTCGAGGATGTGTACATCATAGGTGCACGATTTAGCCGTGTGAAAGCTTTAAGGCTTAGAAAAAAACTAAGAATGAAAAGAGAGGAAAAAATAAAGGAAACAACAGGGAGAAGGAGACGAACAAATAGTTCGGCGCTAGGCATAGAATCTTCGGAGTTTGGCCGCGTTCCAGGGGATCGGCTCTAGGCGATTGTCTGATGCAACATGCAGGCGTTACGCTCCTCCAGTGAGAACTTCGTCAATGATGAAGGG
Source organism: Triticum urartu (assembly GCF_056163025.1). Taxonomy (NCBI): domain Eukaryota; kingdom Viridiplantae; phylum Streptophyta; class Magnoliopsida; order Poales; family Poaceae; genus Triticum; species Triticum urartu. The sequence goes on along the minus strand of NC_141879.1, from coordinate 266,794,008 downwards.
ACCTTCCCACTTGGGCTTGAGTTTGTCCTTTTTATTCTCCGGCAAGTGTAGAACGAGTTCGCCAACATTATAAGTCTTGGCCCGTACTTCTCTGCTTTGATATCTGCGGGCCTGTTGTTGATAAAATGCGGAACGGGCTTTTGTAACCTCGCGGTCTTCCTCCAGGGCATCTAGGTTGTCCTGCCGATCAAGCTCAGCCTCTCTCTCTCTTCGTACATGCGCACTCGAGGTGAGTCATGAATAATATCGCAGGGCAACACAGCCTCCGCGCCGTACACCATGAAGAAAGGTGTATATCTAGTAGTGCGGTTGGGCGTGGTCCGCAGCCCCCAGAGTACGGAGTCAAGATCCTCGCCCCAGTGCTTGTCTGATTCTCTCAAAGACTGCACTAGTCTGGGTTTGATGCCACTCATAATAAGACCATTGGCCCGTTCGACTTGACCTTTTATTTGTGGGTGATAGAAAGAGGCGTAATCGAGCTTAATGCCCAGATTAACACACCAAGTTTTCACCTCATCGGCTATGAAATTGGAGCCGTTTATCGGTGATGATGCTGTGTGGAACACCATAACGGTGCACCACGCCGGATATGAATTCTATCACTGGCCCCGCCTCGGCTGTTTTAACTGGTTTGGCCTCTATCCACTTAGTGAATTTATCCACCATGACCAGTAGATACTTTCTCTTATGGCTTCCTCCTTTAAGGGGTCCGACCATATCGAGCCCCCAGACCGCAAAAGGCCAAGTGATGGGGATTGTTTGTAGAGCAGTAAGGGGCATATGGCTTTGGTTGGCGAAGACCTGGCATCCGACGCAACGTTCGACAAGGTCCTGCGCATCTGCTCGGGCCGTCGGCCAGTAAAAACCTGTATCGAAGTCCTTGCTAACAAGGGCCCGAGCTGCGGCGTGGTGACCGCCGAGACCGGAATGAATTTTAGCCAAGAGTTGTCGCCCCTCGTCCTCGAAGATACATCTTTGAAGAACTCCGGTAGCGCTTTTCTTGTAGAGCACTCTGTCGTGAACCTTGGAGGCCTTCGAACGCTGGACAATGCGGCGAGCCTCATTCTGATCCTCCGGGAATTCTCTCCTATTAAGATAGGACAAGAAGGGTTCGGTCCATGGGGCAATGACTGCCATGATGAGATGGGTCGACGGTGTTATTTCGGTGGTTGAGCCCCCGATGATATCGTTGTGTTCAGAATCTGGGGTTGTGTTCGGATCCGGACTGGTGTTGCCACTCTCCCCTTGCCACACCACGGACGGCTTAAAAAGCCTTTCTAGAAAGATGTTAGGTGGGACGAGGTCGCGCTTAGCACCGATGCGAGCAAGGACGTCCGCTGCTTGATTACTTTTCTCGAGCCACGTGATGAAACTCGAGCCCCTCGAACCGAGCCGGCATTTTTAGGACGGCATTGCGATAAGCTGCCATCTTCGGATCTTTGTCATCAAAATCTCCATTTATTTGAGATATTGCGAGGTTTGAGTCCCCGCGCACTATCAGGCGTTGTATGCCCATGGAGACAGTCATCTGGAGACCATGCAATAAGGCCTCGTATTCGGCTGTGTTATTGGAGTCTGTGTATAATATTTGGAGCACGTACTGTACTACATCTCCAGTGGGGGACGTTAAAACGACGCCCACTCCTAATCCTGCCAGCATTTTGGAACCATCGAAGTACATAACCCAGTTGGAATATGTGCCGTACTCTTTAGGGAGTTTGGCCTTTGTCCATTCGGCGACGAAGTCCGCCAGTACTTGGGATTTGATGGCTCAACGCGGTTTGTATGTTATATCGAATGGAAGAAGCTCAATGGCCCATTTGGCTATTCGGCCCGTAGCATCACGGTTGTTTATTATGTCATTGAGTGGTACTTCGGAAGCCACCGTGATAGAACATTCTTGGAAGTAGTGTCGTAGCTTCCGGGATGCCATGAAGACCGCGTACGCTATCTTTTGATAATGAGGGTACCGGGATTTGCATGGTGTGAGGACAGTGGATACGTAATATACCGACTTCTGAAGCGGGAATTTGTGTCCATCCTGTTCTCGCTCAACAACGAGCACGGCACTCACCACCTGGTGTGTTGCCGATATGTATAATAACATGGGTTCGCCGACGTTCGGCGTGGCCAGGATTGGGTTGCTCGCAAGAAGGGTTTTTGTTTCTTCCAGTCCAGCTATTGCCGCATCCGTCCACTCGAAGTGATCGGTGCGCCGGAGGAGGCGATACAGTGGCAATGCCTTTTCTCCCAATCTGGAGATAAAGCGGCTTAGAGCTGCCACGCATCCTGTGAGTTTTTGGACCTGTTTAAGGTCCGTTGGCGTGGCCAGTAGTGACAAAGCTCGGATTTTGGCTGGATTTGCTTCAATTCCTCTATTGGAAACGATGAAGCCCAGTAGCTTTCCGGCAGGGACGCCAAAAACACACTTTTCCGAATTGAGCTTGATGTCATATGCATGGGGGTTGCTGAATGTGAGACGTAAATTGTCTATTAGTGAATCGACGTGCCTAGTTTTAATGACGATGCCCTCCACGTATGCTTCAACTGTCTTGCACATCTGTTTCTCCAGGCATGTTTGAATCATGCGTTGGTAGGTGGCCCTGGCGTTTTTGAGCCCGAAGGGCAGAATGGCCCATATGGGGTGATGAACGTCGTTGCGGCTTGGTCGGACTCCTTCATTTTGATTTGATGGTATCCGGAATATGCGTCGAGGAAGCACAGTGAGTCATGTCCTGCGGTGGCATCAATGATCTGGTCGATGCGGGGGAGTGGGAAGGGATCCTTAGGGCGGGCCTTATTGAGGTCTTTAAAATCGATGCACAGGCGCCAGGATTTATCCTTCTTTGGCACCATCACCAAGTTTGCTAGCAAGTCCGGGTGTTTTATTTCTCTAATGAATCTGGCCTCAATTAGCTTGGCTAGCTCCTTCCCCATAGCTTGACGTTTGGGTTCGGAAAAGTGTCACAATATTTGCTTGACCGGTTTATTTCCCTTCAATATATTGAGGCTATGTTCGGCCAATCTGCGTGGGATTCCTGGCATATCAGAAGGGTGCCAGGCGAATATATCCCCGTTTTCACGCAAAAATTCTCGTAGCGCGGTGTCGATCATTGGGTCTAGTTGTGCCCTGATAGATGATGTCTTCTTGGGGTTCGTTGGATGGACTTGGAATTTGACTATTTCTTCTGCTGGTTTGAAGGAGGTGGATTTGGGTCGTTTGTCCAGGATTACATCGTCCCTATCCACCGTGGAGCGTAATGCAGTTAATTCTTAGGTCGCTAGGCTTCAGATAATACCTCAAGGGCCAGGGATGCGGTTTTATTTTCTGTGTGGAGTGCTATGTCTGGATCACTGGCGAGAGTGATTATGCCATTGGGCCCGGGCATCTTGAGCTTCATATACCCATAGTGAGGTATAGCTTGGAAGCGTGTAAATGCATCTCGCCCCAATAGGGCGTGATATCCACTGTTGAAAGGGGCAACTTGGAAGGTTAATTCTTCAGTCCGGTAGTTCTCGGGTGTGCCAAATACCACATCGAGCGTGATTTTTCCCACGCATCACGCCTCCCGACTAGGAATAATTCCTCGAAAGGTCGTGCTAGTTTGCTTGATGCGGCTCCTGTCTATTTCCATTTTACTGAGTGTATCCTCATAAATGAGATTTAGTCTGCTGCCGCTGTCCATGAGAACCTTGGTGAGCCGGAAGCCGTCCATGATCGGACTGAGGGCCAAGGCGGCCGGGGCCCGAACTGTCCTGAATTTTGGTTCGTCATCGGCATTGAAAGTTATGGCCGTATCATTCCAAGGGTTTGTTGCTGTGATTTGGCAGACTTCAGCAAGGTCGCGGAGTGCCCTTTTGCGCTTACTGTTTGAAGTGAAATCCTCGAAGACCGTCAATACTCTGAGGCCGTCTTATTCTGGGGGATATTGCTCTGGGTTGTTTTTGGTGAGGATATCCTCGCCGCTCTTGGCCACCTGCCGGAGTATCCAACATGCTCTAAGGCTGTGGGTTGATATAGTATCCGGTGTTGCGTGTAACTTGCATGGTCCATCGAGCCATCCTTCCAGAATGGTTCCGTGTCCCGTAACGGGCTTATATTTGTTTACCATTGGGCCGGGCACACCATGAGGGTGCGTCCCTTCACCTGAACGAGGGGCTGGGTGGAAACCGGCGGTTCCCAGCGAGCTGCCTGAGTTTTCCAGGCGCTTTCCATTGCGCAGTACTTGTATACTATGGTTGCCAAGTCTACGAAGCGTGATATGCGACGACGGTTTATGGCGTTGAGGATTCCTTCATCTGTGCAATTGTTGTGGAACGCTGAAATCGCGTCTTCGTCACGGCAATCTTCAATCTTATCTTTGACAAGAAGGAATCTGGCCCAGAAGTGGTGGACCGTTTCCTGAGACTGCTGTTGTATGCCCATGAGAGCGCTTATATCTAGGTGGGTGGGTGGTTTGAAACCCGAACCCGGACCCAATTTAGGATCCGGAGTTTGAAGAACTTCCGAACTTAATACTTCGGGCTCCGGGATGTCAACTGATTTTTTGGGCTTGTCATCCGATTCTATGTTCAGAGGACAAGGCATGTCTTTCTGCAGGTAGGTGTCCGGCTCTTCATGCTCGGAGATCCGAATGTAGTCCGTCCTCAATATAGAGGAAGAGTTGTCGTTTTGCTCCTCTACTACTGCTATTTGATGGGTGATCAGCAGAGTTTTAATTTCTCTCTGGTCGGGTTTAAGCCCAATCCGATCATAGTCTGTGGCGACCCCTAGGGCGGCGATGTGATCTAGGAGCTCCTTTAAAGATGACAGCTTCGCCGGATCCATCTGCTTGGAGTATTTGGAGTCAACATGGAGGGGATTTTCGATGACCCGAGAAGTCATCGTCGGCTTAACGGCCGAACGGGCGGTCATGATGAAGCCGCCCAGCCGGAGGGTTTGGCCTGGGGCCAGTGCTCCTCCGGAGGTTACGTTGTCCTTGAGAGCAAGGCGAGCCATCGACTCTATCTTTCAACGTCATGGTGGAACCCTCAATGAAAGCACCAATGTCGGTGTCAAAACCGGCGGATCTCGGGTAGGGGGGCCCGAACTGTGCGTCTAAGGTTGATGGTAACAGGAGACAGGGGACACAATGTTTACCCAGGTCCGGGCCCTCTCTATGGAGGCAATAAACTACTTCCTGCTTGATTGATCTTGATGAACATGAGTATTACAAGAGTTGATCTACCACGAGATCGTAATGGCTAAACCCTAAAAGTCTAGCCTGTCTGACTATGATTATGAGGATATATATCTATGGACCTAGACCTCCGGTTTATATAGACACCGGAGGGATCTAGGGTTACATAAGGTCGGTTACAGATAAAGGAATCTTCATATTTGGTCGCCAAGCTTGCCTTCCACGCCAAGGAGAGTCCCATCCGGACACGGGTAGAGTCTTCAGTCTTTGTATCTTCACAGCCCATCAGTCCGGCCCATGTCTAATAGGCCGGACGCCCGAGGACCCCTTAGTCCAGGACTCCCTCACCCCAAGCCCAATCTGAATTGGGAAGGGGCGGCCCCCCTTTCCTTCTCTCCTTCTCCATCTTCCTTCTTCTCCTACTCCAACTAGGGAAAGGGGGGAAACCTACTCCAACTAGGAGTAGGAATCCCCCTTGGGGCGCGCCATAGAGAGGGCCGCCCTCCCCTCCTCCACTCCTTTATATACGGGGGAGGGGGCACCCCATAGACGCACAAGTTGATTGTTTAGCCGTGTGTGGTGCCCCTCCACAGAATTCCACCTCGGTCATATCATTGTAGTGCTTAGGCGAAGCCCTGCATCGGTAACTTCATCATCACCGTCATCACACCGTCGTGCTGACGAAACTCTCCCTCGGCCTCAATTGGATCAAGAGTACGAGGGGAGTCATTGAGCTGAACGTGTGCAGATCACAGAGGTGTCGTGCGTTCGGTACTTGATCGGTTGGATCGCGAAGACGTTCGACTACATCAACCGCGTTTCATAACGCTTCCGCTTTCGGTCTACGAGGGTACATAGGCATACTCTCCCCTCTCGTTGCTATGCATCTCCTAGATAGATCTTGCCTGATTGTAGGAAATTTTTTGAAATACTGCATTCCCCAACAATTCATCATGAGACAGTTATAACCTAGGGCGATGCGGCACTAGCTCCAGTTCATCAATATAATGTAGGCATGTATTCTGTAAATAGTCATACATGCTTATGGAAAGAACTTGCATGCCATCTTTTGTCCTACCCTCTCGTGGCAGCGGGGTCCAATTGGAAACTAAGGGATGTTAAGCCCCCCTTTTAATAGAGAACCGGAACAAAGCATTAACACACAGTGAATACATGAACTCCTCAAACTACGGTCATCACCAGGAGTGGTCCCGACTATTGTCACTCTGGGGTTGCTGGATCATAACACGTAGTAGGTGACTATAACTTGCAAGATCGGCTCTAGAACATAGATATAATGGTGATAACATAAACGGTTGAGATCTGAAATCATGGCACCCAGGCTCAAAGTGACAAGCATTAAGCATGGCAATGTCATAGCAACATCAATCTTAGAACATAGTGGATACTAGGGATCAGGCCCTAACAAAACTAACTCGATTACATGATGAATCTCATCCAACTCCTCACCGACCAATGAGCCTACGGAGGAATTACTTACTCCGGGTGGGGAGCATCATGGAATTGGCGATGGAGAAGGGTTGGTGATGATGAAGAAAGAAGACCCCCCCCCCTCTCCGGAGCCCCAAACGGACTCCATATCTGGCCTCCCGATGAAGAACAGGAGGTGACGGCGGCTTCGGCTTGTGGATCGTGATAGTTCTTTCTCCCTGATTTTTATGGAAAATAGGATTTTATAGCGTCGGTTTAAGGGTCTACGGGGCCACCAGGTGGGGACAACCCACCTGGGTGCGCCAGGAGGGGGGCGCCCTGGTGGGTTGTGCCCACCTAGGTGCCCCCCCTTCGGTGGATCTTGGCTCCAGAAATTCTCTCTATTTATATAAAAAATCCTTGCAAAGTTTCGTTCCATTCCGAGAACTTTTATTTCCGCACAAAAACAACACCATGGTAGTTCTACTGAAAACAACGCCAGTCCGGGGTTAGTTTCATTCAAATCATGCAAATTAGAGTCCAAAACAAGACGAAAAGTGTTAGGAAAAGTAGATACGTTGGAGATGTATCACTCCTGCTTCACCAGGGCGCGCCGACGAGGTGGCTCGTCGCCCTCCCCGGTTTGAGCCCGGCGGTGTGGCGGTTCGTCGTAGTTGTCGTCGCTCGTGCCCTCCCCAGAAGAGGAGCCGCCGCCGCTGGAGATGGCGCGACCGTCGCCGAGGACAAGCTCACCACCAGCGATGACGCCGCCTCTCTGGCCATTGTCATCGTCCTTGTCGTCGTTGTTGCTCTTCGGGCACCACCACCAGCGCCGGTCGTCTTCCTCGAAGACCCTGACGTAGAGGGTCGAGACGCTGTCATACCTAAAGTGGAGGGTGCACCTCCCATGCAGGGCGCACGCGGGTGAACGGCTGCCACCCGCAGTTCAGGAACACATTGCCGGTGGCGGTGACCACGACCTCCACCCATGAGGCCTCGCCACAGCACCCGTCGGCCTGCAGGCAGAGGCCGCCGGGTCCCCCGGCTGGCAGCGTGCCTGCAAAGAAGCGCGGAAGCTGAAACCAGATGCCTGCGGGCCTCTTCGACCACACCACGAACTCTAGGAACGCGGCGGCCGAGTGGGAGCACAGATGCGGCGGCCGAACGGCTGCCACATGCCTTCCCCCGTCGCCGGGGCCGCCCCGCCCGCGGCAACTTTCGCCGCGGGAAGAAGTACCTCCGCAGTTTCTGGAGGCAGCATCAGCCTTCGAAGGGGTGCGTTCGCGCCCTCGAGGAGCCACCACTGGCGTCGCGGCCTGCTTGCGGGGGCATCCACAACCTCTCTTGGGCGGCGGCGAGCCTGGCCCTTCCTTGGGGGCCTTTCCTTTCTCCGTGGCGGAAAACCTCCTCGCTAGCGCCATGAACACTCTGGCAAGATGGCAGAACGAAGAGGAATAAGGAGGAGCAAGCGGCGAGAAGATGAAGATGAGAAGGGGGCTCCGCCCCCTCTCGCATTTATAGCCAAGGGAGGCCAGTCACCGGCCTCCCGAGATTCCAAGCAATGATGGTTTTCTCTGCATGCATCATGTAGTTGTCAAGTCGGGCGGTTGCCGAGACGGCAAGGGGAAGTGGAGACGCCCACGTCCTATCAAGCGCCACACGTCGACTTGGTAAGCAGGTGATTGGGACCCGCGACGCTTCGCCCTTGCCCTTTGGCTTTGCCTCGAAGCCAAATCTGAGCGCGCCTTGGGCCCGGGGGCTACTATCAGCGTTCTGGGAACTAGGGTACCTAGACATGCATGCATGTGGCCCATGGCGTGGCTCCATTGATGGCCTGGTACGACCCATCTTCAGCGCCTTCAAGACAAGACCCTCGCGAGGGGCCAAGCCTCGCGAGGCGGACGACACCAAGGCCTCCGAAGGGAGTGACTCCCTGATACGTCTCCAACGTATCTATAATTTTTTATTGCTCCATGCTATATTATCTACTGTTTTGGACATTATTGGGCTTTATTATCCACTTTTATATTATTTTTGGGACTAACCTATTAACCGGAGGCCCAGCCCAGAATTGTTGTTTTTTTGCCTGTTTTAGGGTTTCGAAGAAAAGGAATATCAAACGGAGTCCAAACGGAATGAAACCTTCGGGAACGTGATTTTCTCATCGAATACAACTCAGGAGACTTGGACCCTACGTCAAGACACGTAACAGGAGGCCACGAGGTAGGGGGCGTGCCTACCCCCCAGGCGCGCCCTCCACCCTCGTGGGCCCCCTGTTGCTCCACCGACGTACTTCTTCCTCCTATATATACCCACGTACCCCCAAATGATCAGATACAGAGCCAAAACCCTAATTCCACCGCCATAACTTTCTGTATCCACGAGATCCCACCTTGGGGCCTGTTCCGGAGCTCCGCTGGAGGGGGCATCGATCACGGAGGGCTTCTACATAAACACCATAGCCTCTCTGATGAAGTGTGAGTAGTTTACCTTAGACCTACGGGTCCATAGTTAGTAGCTAGATGGCTTCTTCTCTCTTTTTGGATCTCAATACAATGTTCTCCCCCTCTCTTGTGGAGATCTATTCGATGTAATCTTCTTTTTGCAGTGTGTGTGTTGAGATCGATAAATTGTGGGTTTATGATCAAGTATATCTATGAATAATATTTGAATCTTCTCTGAATTCTTTTATGTATGATTGGTTATCTTTGCTAGTCTCTTTGAATTATCGGTTTGGTTTGGCCTACTAGATTGATCTTTCTTGCAATGGGAGAAGTGCTTAGCTTTGGGTTCAATCTTGCGGTGTCCTTTCCCGGTGATAGTAAGGGCAGCAAGGCACGTATTGTATTGTTGCCATCGAGGATAACAAGATGGGGTTTTCTTCATATTGCATGAGTCTATCCCTCTACATCATGTCATCTTGCTTAAGGCGTTACTCTGTTTTTAACTTAATACTCTAGATGCATGCTGGATAGCGGTCGATGAGTGGAGTAATAGTAGTAGATGCAGGCAGGAGTCGGTCTACTTGTCTCGGACGTGATGCCTACATACATGATCATACCTAGATATTCTCATAACTATGCTCAATTCTCTCAATTGCTCAATAGTAATTTGTTCACCCACTGTAGAATACTTATGCTCTCGAGAGAAGCCACTAGTGAAACCTATGGCCCCCGAGTCTATCTTTATCATATCAATCTCCTACTACTTAGTTATTTACTTTTCTATTTACTTTGCCTTTATTTTACTTTGCATCTTTATCATAAAAATACCAAAAAATATTATCTTATCATATCTATCAGATCTCACTCTCGTAAGTGGCCCTATAGGGATTGACAACCCCTATTTGCGTTGGTTGCGAGGATTTATTTGTTTTGTGCAGGTGCGAGGGACTCGCACGTAGCCTCCTACTGGATTGATACCTTGGTTCTCATAAACTGAGGGAAATACTTACACTACTTTGCTGCATCATCCCTTCCTCTTCGGGGAAAACCAACGCAGTGCTAAAAGAGGTAGGAAGAAGGATTTCTGGCGCCGTTGCCGGGGAGGTCTATGCAAAAGTCAACATACCAAGTACCCATCACATACCCTTATCTCCCGCATTACATTATTTGCCATTTGCCTCTCATTTTCCTCTCCCCCCACTTCACCCTTGCCGTTTTATTTGCCTTCTCTCTCTCTACCTCCCTCTATTTGCCTCTTTTTGTTCGCTTGCTTTTTGTTTGCTTGTGTGTTAGTTTGCTTGCTTGTCACGATGGCTCAAGATAATACTAAATTGTGTGACTTCACCAATAACAACAACAATGATTTTATTAGCACTCCGATTGCTCCTCTTACCGATGCCGAATCTTGTGAAATTAATGCTACTTTGCTGAATCTTGTTATGAAAGATCCGTTCTCCAACCTTCCTAGTGCAGATGCCGCTACCCATCTAAATAGCTTCGTTGATTTGTGTGACATGCAAAAGAAGAAAGATGTGGATAATGATATTGTTAAATTGAAGCTATTTACTTTTTCGCTTAGAGATCGTGCTAAAGCTTGGTTTTCGTCTTTGCCTAAAAATAGTATTGATTCATGGAACAAGTGCAAAGATGCTTTTATCTCTAAGTATTTTCCTCCTGCTAAGATCATCTCTCTCAGAAACGATATTATTAACTTCAAGTAACTTGATCATGAACATGTTGCACAAGCTTGGGAGAGAATGAAATTAATGATACATAATTGCCCTACTCATGGTTTAAATTTATGGATGATTATACAAAAAATTTATGCCGGATTGAATTTTGCTTCTAGAAATCTTTTAGATTCGGCCACGGGAGGCACTTTTAAGGAAATCACTTTAGGAGAAGCTACTAAACTCCTAGATAATATTATGGTTAATTATTCTCAATGGCATACTGAAAGATCTACTAATAAAAAGGTGCATGCGATAGAAGAAATTAATGTTTTGAGTGGAAAGAAGGATGAACTTATGAAATTATTTGCTAATAAGAGTGTTTATTCTGATCCTAATGATATGCCCTTGTCTACTTTGATTGAGAATAATAATGAATCTGTGGATGTGAATTTTGTTGGTAGGAACAATTTTGGTAACAACGCGTATAGAGGAAATTTCAATCCTAGGCCTTATCCTAGTAATCCCTCTAATAATTATGGTAATTCCTACAACAATTCTTATGAAAATTATAATAAGATGCCCTCTGTTTTTATTCTAATATTAAAGAATTTATTACTTCGCAAAAGAATTTTAATGCTATGATTGAAGAAAAATTGCTTAAGATTGATGATTTGGCTAGGAACATTGATAGAATTTCTCTTGATGTTGATTCTTTGAAACTTAGATCTATTCCACCTAAGCATGATATCAATGAGTCTCTCAAAGCCAAGAGAATTTCCATTGATGAGTGCAAAGAAAGAACCGCTAGGATGCGTGCTAAGAAAGATGCCTTTATAAAAGCGTGTTCTTCTAGTTCCTATGAAAATAATGATGAAGATCTAAAAGTTATTGATGTGTCCCCTATTAAATCTTTGTTTTGCAATATGAATCTTGATAATGATGGGACTGAATATGATCCACCTTTACCTAGAAGGCGTTCCAAGAATTCTGAATCTTTTGATCTTGATGCTAAATTTGATAAAAGTGGGATTGAAGAAATTAAAACCCTAGATGTTGCTAAACCCACTATTATGGATTTCAAGGAATTTAACTACGAAAATTGCTCTTTGATTGATTGTATTTCCTTGTTGCAATCCGTGCTAAATTCTCCTCACGCTTATAGTCAAAATAAAGCGTTTAGTAAACATATCGTTGATGCCTTGATGCAATCTTATCAAGAAAAACTTGAATTGGAAGTTTCTATCCCTAGAAAACTTTATGATGAGTGGGAACCAACTATTAAAATTAAAATTAAAGATCATGAATGCTATGCTTTATGTGATTTGGGTGCTAGTGTTTCCACGATTCCAAAGACTTTGTGTGATTTGTTAGGTTTCCGTGATTTTGATGATTGCTCTCTAAACTTGCACCTTGCGGATTCCACTATTAAGAAACCTATGGGAAGAATTAATGATGTTCTTATTGTTGCAAATAGGAATTATGTGCCCGTAGATTTTATTGTTCTTGACATAGATTGCAATCCTTCATGTCCTATTATTCTTGGTAGACCTTTCCTTAGAACGATTGGTGCAATTATTGATATGAAGGAAGGAAATATTAGGTTCCAATTTACATTAAGGAAAGGCATGGAACACTTTCCTAGAAATAAAATTAAATTACCTTATGAATCTATTGTGAGAGCCACTTATGGATTGCCTACCAAAGATGGCAATACCTAGATCTATTCTTGTTTGTTATGCCTAGCTAGGGGCGTTAAACGATAGCGCTTGTTGGGAGGCAACCCAATTTTATTTTTATTCCTTACTTTTTGCTCCTGTTTAGTAATAAATAAATTATATAGCCTCTGTTTTGGTTGTGGCTTTTGTGTTTAATTAGTGTTTGTTCCAAGTAGAACCGTTGGGAAGACTTGGGGAAAGTCTTGTTGAACTTGCTGTAAAAAATGGAAACTTTAGCGCTCACGAGAACTGCTGTCATTTTTATTTGGAAAGTGCTATTTAGTTAATTATTTTTGCAGATGATTAATAGATAAATTACTCACGTCCAGCAATTTATTTTAGAATTTTTGGGGTTCCAGATCTTGCGCTAGATACAGATTACTACAGACTGTTATGTTTTTGACAGATTCTGTTTTTCGTGTGTTGTTTGCTTATTTTGATGAATCTATGGCTAGTAAAATAGTTTATAAACCATAGAGAAGTTGGAATACAGTAGTTATAACACCCATATAAATAAAGAATGAGTTCATTATAGTACATTGAAGTGATCTTTTATTCTCTTTCGCTAACGGAGCTCACGAGATTTTCTACTTTAAGTTTTGTGTTGTGAAGTTTTCAAGTTTTGGGTAAAGATTTGATGGATTATAGAACAAGGAGTGGCAAGAGCCTAAGCTTGGGGATGCAAATGGCATCCCCAAGATAATCTAAGGACACCTAAAAGCCAAAGCTTGTGGATGCCCCGGAAGGCATCCCCTCTTTCGTCTACTTCTATCGGTAACTTTACTTGGAGCTATATTTTTATTTACCACATGACATGTGTTTTGCTTGGAGCGTCTTGTATGATCTGAGTCTTTGCTTTTTAGCTTACCATAATCATCCTTGCTGTACATACCTTTTGAGAGAGCCATATATGATTTGGAATTTTTTAGAATACTCTATGTGCTTCGCTTATATCTTTTGAGTTATATAATTTTGCTCTAGTGCTTCACTTATATCTTTTAGAGCACGGTGGGGGATTTGTTTTATAGAAACTATTGATCTCTCATGCTTCACTTAGATTATTTTGAGAGTATTAAATAGCATGCTAATTTGCTTAAAATCCTAATATGGTTGGTATGCAAGATTAATAATAAAACTCTCTTATGAGTGTGTTGAATACTATGATAAGTTTGATACTTGATAATTGTTTTGAGATATGGAGATGATGATATTAAAGTCATGCTAGTTGAGTAGTTGTGAATTTGAGAAATACTTGTGTCGAAGCTTGTGATTCCCGTAGCATGCACGTATGGTGAACCATTATGTGATGAAGTCGGAGCATGATTTATTTATTGATTGCCTTCCTTATGAGTGGAGGTCGGGGACGAGCGATGGTCTTTTCCTACCAATCTATCCCCCTAGGAGCATGCGCGTAATACTTTGCTTTGATAACTTGTAGATTTTTGCAATAAGTATATGAGTTCTTTATGACTAATGTTGAGTCCATGGATTATACGCACTCTCACCCTTCCACCTTTGCTAGCCTCTCTAATACCGCGCACCTTTTCGTCGGTATAATACACCCACCATATACCTTCCTCAAAACAGCCACCATACCTACCTATTATGGCATTTCCATAGCCATTCCGAGATATATTGCCATGCATATTTCCACCATTCCGTTTATTATGACACACTCCATCATTGTCATATTGCTTAGCATAATCATGTAGTTGACATCGTATTTGTGGCAAAGCCACCATTCATAATTATTTAATACATGTCACTCATGCATCATTGCATATCCCGGTACACCGCTGGAGGCATTCATATAGAGTCATATTTTGTTCTAAGTATCGAGTTGTAATTGTTGAGTTGTAAGAAAAATAAAAGTGTGTTGATCATTATTATTAGAGCATTGTCCCAGTGAGGAAAGGATGATGGAGACTATGATTCCCCCACAAGTAGGGATGAGACTCCAGACGAAAAATAAATAAAAGAGGCTAAAGAAGCCCAAATAAAAAAAAGAGAAAGAAAAGAGGCCATAAAAAAGAGAAAAGGCCCAAATAAAAAAATAAAAAAATAAAAAAATGAGAGAAAAAGAGAGAAGGTACAATGTTACTATCCTTTTACCACACTTGTGCTTCAAAGTAGCACCATGATCTTCATAGTAGAGAGTCTCTCATGTTATCACTTTCATATACTAGTGGGAATTTTTCATTATAGAACTTGCCTTGTATATTCCAATGATGGGCTTCCTCAAATTGCCCTAAGTCTTCATGAGCAAGCAAGTTGGATGCACACCCACTTAGTTTCTTTTTGAGCTTTTATATACTTATATCTCTAGTGCATCCGTTGCATGGCAATCCCTACTCACTCACATTGATATCTATTGATGGGCATCTCCATAGTCCGTTGATACGCCTAGTTGATGTGAGACTATCTTCTCCCTTTTTGTCTTCTCCACAACCACCACTCTATTCCACCTATAGTGCTATATCCATGGCTCACGCTCATGTATTGCGTGAAGATTGAAAAAGTTTTGAGAATGTCAAAAGTATGAAACAATTGCTTGGATTGTCATCGGGGTTGTGCATGATTTAAATATTTTGTGTGGTGAAGATAGAGCATAGCCAGACTATATGATTTTGTAGGGATAACTTTCTTTAACCATGTTATTTTGAGAAGACATAATTGCTTTGTTAGTATGCTTGAAGTATTATTATTTTCTATGTCAATATGAACTTTTGTCTTGAATCTTTCAGATCTGAATATTCATACCACAATTAAGAAGAATTACATTAAAATTATGCCAAGTAGCACTCCGCATCAAAAATCCTGTTTTTATCATTTACCTACTCGAGGACGAGTAGGAATTAAGCTTGGGGATGCTTGATACGTCTCCAACGTATCTATAATTTTTTATTGCTCCATGCTATATTATCTACTGTTTTGGATATTATTGGGCTTTATTATCCACTTTTATATTATTTTCGAGACTAACCTATTAACCGGAGGCCCAGCCCAGAATTGTTGTTTTTTGCCTGTTTTAGGGTTTCGAAGAAAAGGAATATCAAACGGAGTCCAAACAGAATGTAACCTTCGGGAACGTGATTTTCTCATCGAATACAACTCAGGAGACTTGGACCCTACGTTAAGACACGTAACAGGAGGCCACGAGGTAGGGGGCGCGCCTACCCCCAGGCACGTCCTCCACCCTCATGGGCCCCCTGTTGCTCCATCGACGTACTTCTTCCTCCTATATATACCCACGTACCCCCAAACGATCAAATACGGAGCCAAAATCCTAATTCCACCGCAGTAACTTTCTGTATCCACGAGATACCATCTTGGGGCCTGTTCCGGAGCTCCACCGGAGGGGGCATCGATCACGGAGGGCTTCTACATCAACACCATAGCCTCTCCGATGAAGTGTGAGTAGTTTACCTCAGACCTACGGGTCCATAGTTAGTAGCTAGATGGCTTCTTCTCTCTTTTTGGATCTCAATACAATGTTCTTCCCCTCTCTTGTGGAGATCTATTCTGTGTAATCTTCTTTTTGCGGTGTGTTTGTTGAGATCGATGAATTGTGGGTTTATGATCAAGTCTATCTATGAATAATATTTGAATCTTCTCTGAATTCTTTTATGTATGATTGGTTATCTTGACAAGTCTCTTCGAATTATCAGTTAGGTTTGGCCTACTAGATTGATCTTTCTTGCAATGGGAGAAGTGCTTAGCTCTGGGTTCAATCTTGCGGTGTCCTTTCCCGGTGACAGTAAGGGCAGCAAGGCACGTATTGTGTTGTTTCCATCGAGGATAACAAGATGGGGTTTTCTTCATATTGCATGAGTCTATCCCTCTACATCATGTCATCTTGCTTAAGGCGTTACTCTGTTTTTAACTTAATACTCTAGATGCATGCTGGATAGCGGTCGATGAGTGGAGTAATAGTAGTAGATGCAGGCAGGAGTCGGTCTACTTGTCTCGGACGTGATGCCTATATACATGATCATACCTAGATATTCTCGTAACTATGCTCAGTTCTGTTAATTGCTCAACAGTAATTTGTTCACCCACCGTAGAATACTTATGCTCTCGAGAGAAGCCACTAGTGAAACCTATGGCCCCCGGGTCTATCTTTATCATATCAATCTCCTACTACTTAGTTATTTACTTTGCTATTTACTTTGCCTTTATTTTACTTTGCATCTTTATCATAAAAGTACCAAAAATATTATCTTATCATATCTATCAGATCTCAATCTCGTAAGTTGCCCTATAGGGATTGACAACCCCTATTTGCGTTGGTTGCGAGGATTTATTTGTTTTGTGCAGGTGCGAGGGACTCGCGTGTAGCCTCCTACTGGATTGATACCTTGGTTCTCAAAAACTAAGATAAATACTTACGCTACTTTGCTGCATCATCCCTTCCTCTTTGGGGAAAACCAACGCAGTGCTACTCCCCAGGCTGGCTCCGAAGGAGCGGAGATTTTTATGCAGGCGCCCACCTCGTGAGGTTGAGGTGACGCCAGCCATGACGACCGAGGCCAGGCTGGCACCAGCGGGCACAGAGCAGCAGGTTTCCTGTTTGGTCCTAAGGAGACAAGCGCAGGCGCGGGGTCCCGAGGAATCAGCCAAAGGTTCCCATTCCCGTGCAACAAGACCAAGACCACCAGGACGAATGTCATCACCGAGCCCACCGCAGTGTCACGACCAGAAGCTTTGCAGGTGAAGACCACCTTTCGTCGGGATAGGATGTGCTTCTTGTCCCCCTTCAAAATTGGCCACTATGGGATCCCTTCCCGCCTTCGTTTGGAGGAAGAGGACCAAGGGCACTATAAATATAACTTAGCCACCACCTAGAAAGGGCGATCCGAGAGAGACCTCACTAGCTCAGACCCACACTAAAGCGGACCTCGTGAGATTGTTCTTCCCTTGTACTAGTTCATCCTCAGTCCCTCGCGAGGCTAATCCACCACAAAGCAGGAGTAGGGGCTTACACTGCAATGTGGCCCGAACCTGGGTAAACTACCGTGTCCCTTTCCTTTCTTGTTCATCGAGCTAGGCTATGGGGGTGACGAACTGGTTGGCTAGAGAGGTTGAGTTCTTCGCACATGCCCTAGAGTTCAAACCTTTCTTGGGTCTGCGGAGCCCTGAATCCGGCAATTAGGTCTCAAACACCAGGACCGAGCGACCCAACGTAAAAAAGAAACCGGCCTACCTTAAACCGACCTCAAACGCCGGGGTCGACCGGCATTCCTCATATTCAGCTCAAATCTGGGATGAATATGGGGTGGCCTGGCGCGTCCACCACGTTGAATTGACGACCGGGTTCCACACGGAAACACCCGGAAACCCAACGGTTCGAGGGGTATCTTCTCTAGTGAGGGTGTGAACACCGTGTGGCGCCGCTCCGACTCACCGCCCGAGGGCCAAATTCCGGCTATTTAAGCCGGACGACGACTCCCAACCCTAGCCACATCCGTTTCCTCCCTCTCCGCATAGCCAGCCCAAGCCCCTCCACTTCTCTCCCTCTCCGCCTTCCTCTTCCCTCGCCGTCCGCCTCCACCATGGCCCGACAAAGGAAGACCACGTATTTGGGTCTCCCACTCTCCATCACTTTCAATTCTTGGTGGACAAGGTGGCCAAGAAGCTTGTCCTGTGGGAGGGACAAAATATCACCACCATCGGAAGCACCAACCTCGTCAAGTCGGTGTTAACCTCTCAGGTGGTGTTCTTCATTACAGCGCTAATTGTCCCTCAAGCACGATCCATAATGTTCACAAGCTCGAAAGGGCCTTTCTATGATCGAAGATGGACAAGACTACCGAAGCTAAACGCAAGGTCAATTGGGACAACGTGTGCAAGCCATTGGCCTATGGAGGACTACGGGTCCTCAACACCAATGAATTCATGCGGGCACTTAGGTTGAGATGGCCTTGGTATGAATGGAAAGAGTCTTCCAAGCGTTGGGTGGGCATGGGCAACCCTTGTGATGAAGTGGATCTCGATTTCTTCTACTCCTCCACCTCCACCATAGTTGGGAATGGCGTGAGGACTCCCTTTTGGGACTCCCCTTGGGTTCTTGGGAGGAAGTCGAAAGATATTGCCCCCTTAATTTTGAAGCATCTTCGAGGAAGAAGGGGAAGGTGCGCGAGTCACTTATGGAGAACGCTTGGATTGCCAAAATCAAACTCACTCCTGAATTCTCTTGGGATCAAATCCATGAGTTTGTGGTCCTTTTGTCCCTCATCTACGACTTCCAATTGGACAGTCTCGTGGAGGATGACATTCTTTGGAAGCACATTGTTAGTGGCCACTACTGTGCGACATCCACTTAAAGGCACAAAAGTTTAGGGAACACTCTCTCCCCTATGGACCAAGCGGTGTGGAAGGTTTGCCCCCAGGCCAAATTCTTCGTATGGCTAGTAATACAAGATATGATTTGGACGGCCGACCGGTTGGCAAAGAGAGGGTGGCCAAATTGTGGCCTATGCCCACTTTGCATGAGAGAACAAGAATCTGGACCACATATTTTCTACAAGTGTCGCTTCACGCTTCAACTTTGGAGCCTCGTCAATGATTGGATTCATATTGGGAATATTGATACCTCTCCATGGCACTTGAAAAACTCCATGAAAGATTGGTGGATCAACTCTTCGGGTGCCAACATTCCTCATCAAAAGGCAATGGCTTCTCTCACTATGCTTGTGAGTTGGAAAATTTAGAATGAGAGAAATACACGTGTCTTCCGTTAGAAGAGCGTCCACCTCCCATTCTTTTAAATTTGATTTAAAAAGAGGCATTACCTCGGGTCAAAGTGGGAGCTAAGAAGTTAGGGAACATAATTTTGGGGGAGTAATGCTTTTGGTTGTAAAGGTGTGTTGTAACAAAAATCTTTCCCCTCCTTAACTAGTATATGAGACAAAACTTTTGCCTCCACTTAAAAGAAACACCACAAAATCTATTGCTGCTAGTTTGCCACACAAACTGGGTAGACAGTTGGAATCTCAACACTGGGTCAATCAACAACGGGAACTTGTATCTATTTTTTTTCTATCGTTCTTCCTAAGATAGTAGCTAAAAAATCTAGAAAACATTGTTTCCTGCTCCCTCTTATCCAAAATAAGTGTCGTGGTTTTAGTTCAAAGTATCTTTATTCTCAAGATTACATATTCTAAGAAAAAGTTCCCAAAATCAATACATTATCATGACGAAATAAGGCGATGGATTAGGCACAACTAATTCAAGCATGAATTATGCGAGAATGATCAGTAAAGTAAAACTTAAATGTTGGTCACTCTGATGAGTTGAGCCCTTTTGAAAACAAGTTTTAGAAAGGCTGAGAAAAAAAATAAGCAGGGGTGCGCATGCAATTAAAAGAACACAGATGCAAATTTTTTGAACTAGAAAAGAAAATTAGACTGATATATGAACATCTGTTGGTATATTTTGATATTATTAAATATATCATTGTAGAGATCTCTAGAAGTGTTGTCTAACTAATATTACTATCAAAGTAGTGGTTTCAAGTATATTGTATTAGATAAACATATTTATAGGCCCTTCAAGAGTATAAATTGAACACTTTCAAAATCAGGCAAGTTAGATTCAGTAATAAGTTGGCAAATGGTGACTAGTAGGCTAACTATTCTGAGTGTTGACTTCTACTAGATTCCATGTCAGCTATTAGAATGGTTTGGCTCATTAAGAAAAGTTGAGATCAAGTTAGACATGCATGGGTCTCCGGGACTAGGCCCAGCGGGCCTGACCCGCTGCCACTTGCATTCACGGACTCGTGGTCTTCCTTTTTTTTGAAATCTACCACGTCTCTATTTATTCATAGAAGGCATGAAATTTTGCCGAGATAATGTGCAAAATACAATATGGGGGTTCATTGACCCAAACTTTGCAAAGGTTATTAGCTACTCCCTCCTTAGCTAGCCCATGCGCTGCGCCGTTCGCCGTCCTCCTGACCCAGGGCACCTTCCATTCCCTTGTCGCCAGCATGGGTTTCACCTCCTTGATCAAAGGTCCCAACGCTGATAAATCATTCTCCTCCCTCTGTAGTTTGCGTACCACCTCTTGGCAGTCCATCTCAATGTGCAGTTTCGCAAAGTTTAGCTCCCCCGCTAGCTGGACTGCCCTCTTGCAAGCCTGGAGCTCCAACATCGCTGGGTCTCCACCCATAGGATAGTACTGGCATGCTGCACCGACGAAAGCCCCTTCCTCGTTCCTGAATACCACACCACCGGCCCCCTTCTCCCTTCCCTTAGTAGTTGCACCATCAACATTCGCCTTTATCCACCCTTCCTCTGGGACGCTCTGTTGGGTTTCGTAGTAATTTCAAAAAAATTCCTACGCACACGCAAGATCATGGTGATGCATAGCAACGAGAGGGGGAGTATGATCTACATACCTAGTAGATCGACAACAGAAGCGTTTGGTTGATGTAGTCGTACGTCTTCATGATCCGACCGATCAAGCACCGAAACTACGGCACCTTCGAGTTCTAGCACACGTTCAGCTTGATGACGATCCCCGGACTCCGATCCAGCAAAGTGTCGGGGAAGAGTTCCGTCAGCACGATGGCGTGGTGACGATCTTGACGTGCTACTGCTGCAGGGCTTCGCCTAAGCACCGCTACAATATAATAGAGGGCTATGGTGGCTGGGGCGCCGCACACGGCTAAGGAATAGATCACGTGGATCAACTTGTGTGTTCTAGGGTGCATCTGCCTCAGTATATAAAGGACCAAAGGGGGGAGGCTGGCCGGCCACATAGGGCGCGCCAGGAGAGTCCTACTCCCTCTGGGAGTAGGATTCCACCCCCCCAATCCTAGTTGGAATAGGACTTGTGGAGGGGGGAAAAGAGAGAGAGGGGCCGGCCCCCTCTCCTTGTCCAATTCGGACCAAGGGAGGGGAGGGGCGTGCAGCCCATGTAGGGCTGCCTCTTCTCTTTTCCACTAAGGCCCATCATGGCCCATTTAGCTCACGGGGGGTTCCGGTAACCTCCCGGTACTCCGGTAAAATCCCGATTTCACCCGGAACACTTCCGATATCCAAACATAGGCTTCCAATATATCAATCTTTATGTCTCGACCATTTCGAGACTCCTTGTCATGTCCGTGATCACATCCGGGACCCCGAACAACCTTCGGTACATCAAAATGCACAAACTCATAATATAACTGTCATCGTAACCTTAAGCGTGCGGACCCTACGGGTTCGAGAACAATGTAGACATGACCGAGACACGTCTCCGGTCAATAACCAATAGCGGGACCTGGATGCCCATATTGGCTCCTACATATTCTACGAAGATCTTTATCGATCAGACCGCATAACAACATACGTCGTTCCCTTTGTCATTGGTATGTTACTTGCCCGAGATTCGATCGTCGGTATTCCAATACCTAGTTCAATCTCGTTGCCGGCAAGTCTCTTTACTCGTTCTGTAATACATCATCCCGCAACTAACTCATTAGTTGCAATGCTTGCAAGGCTTTAAGTGATGTGCATTACCGAGAGGGCCCAGAGATACCTCTCCGACAATCGGAGTGACAAAACCTAATCTCGAAATACGCCAACCCAACATGTACCTTTGGAGACACCTGTAGTACTCCTTTATAATCACCCAGTTACGTTGTGACGTTTGGTAGTACCCAAAGTGTTCCTCCGGTAAACGGGAGTTGCATAATCTCATAGTTATAGGAACATGTATAAGTCATGAAGAAAGCAATAGCAACATACTAAACAATCGGGTGCTAAGCTAATGGAATGGGTCATGTCAATCAGATCATTCTCTTAATGATGTGATCCCGTTAATCAAATAACAACTCATTGTTCATGGTCAGGAAACATAACCATCTTTGATTAACGAGCTAGTCAAGTAGAGGCATACTAGTGACACTTTGTTTGTCTATGTATTCACACATGTATTATGTTTCCGGTTAATACAATTGTAGCATGAATAATAAACATTTATCATGATTATAAGGAAATAAATAATAACTTTATTATTGCCTCTAGGGCTTATTTCCTTCAGTCTCCCATTTGCACTAGAGTCAATAATCTAGATTACACAGTAATGATTCTAACACCCATGGAGCCTTGGTGCTGATCATGTTTTGCTCGTGGAAGAGGCTTAGTCAACGGGTCTGCAATATTCAGATCCGTATGTATCTTGCAAATCTCTATGTCTCCCACCTGGACTAGATCCCTGATGGAATTGAAGCGTCTCTTGATGTGCTTGGTTCTCTTGTGAAATCTGGATTCCTTTGCCAAGGCAATTGCACCAGTATTGTCACAAAAGATTTTCATTGGACCCGATGCACTAGGTATGACACCCAGATCAGATATGAACTCCTTCATCCAGACTCCTTCATTTGCTGCTTCCGAAGCAGCCATGTACTCCGCTTCACATGTAGATCCCGCTACAATGCTTTGTTTAGAACTGCACCAACTGACAGCTCCACCGTTTAATGTAAACACGTATCCGGTTTGCGATTTAGAATCGTCCGGATCAGTGTCAAAGCTTGCATCAACGTATCCTTTTACGATGAGCTCTTTGTCACCTCCATATATGAGAAACATATCCTTAGTCCTTTTCAGGTATTTCAGGATGTTCTTGACCGCTGTCCAGTGATCCACTCCTGGATTACTTTGGTACCTCCCTGCTAGACTTATAGCAAGGCACACATCAGGTCTGGTACACAACATTGCATACATGATAGATCCTATGGCTGATGCATATGGAACATCTTTCATATTCTCTCTATCTTCTGCAGTGGTCGGGCATTGAGTCTTACTCAACTTCACACCTTGTAACACAGGCAAGAACCCTTTCTTTGCTTGATCCATTTTGAACTTCTTCAAAATTTTGTCAAGGTATGTGGTTTGTGAAAGTCCAATTAAGCGTTTTGATCTATCTCTATAGATCTTAATGCCTAATATGTAAGCAGCTTCACCGAGGTCTTTCATTGAAAAACTCTTATTCAAGTATCCCTTTATGCTATCCAGAAATTCTATATCATTTCCAATTAGTAATATGTCATCTACATATAATATCAGAAATGCTACAGAGCTCCCACTCACTTTCTTGTAAATACAGGCTTCTCCAAAAGTCTGTATAAAACCAAATGCTTTGATCACACTATCAAAGCGTTTGTTCCAACTCCGAGAGGCTTGCACCAGTCCATAAATGGATCGCTGGAGCTTGCACACTTTGTTAGCTCCCTTTGGATCGACAAAACCTTCTGGTTGCATCATATACAACTCTTCTTCCAGAAATCCATTCAGGAATGCAGTTTTGACATCCATCTGCCAAATTTCATAATCATAAAATGCGGCAATTGCTAACATGATTCGGACAGACTTAAGCATCGCTACGGGTGAGAAGGTCTCATCGTAGTCAATCCCTTGAACTTGCCGAAAACCTTTTGCGACAAGTCGAGCTTTGTAGACAGTAATATTACCATCAGCGTCAGTCTTCTTCTTGAAGATCCATTTATTCTCAATTGCTTGCCGATCATCGGGCAAGTCAACCAAAGTCCATACTTTGTTCTCATACATGGATCCCATCTCAGATTTCATGGCTTCAAGCCACTTTGCGGAATCTGGGCTCACCATTGCTTCTTCATAGTTCGTAGGTTCATCATGATCTAGTAGCATGACTTCCAGAACGGGATTACCGTACCACTCTGGTGCGGATCTTACTCTGGTTGATCTACGAGGTTCAGTAGTATCTTGTTCTGAAGTTTCATGATCATCATCATTAGCTTCCTCACTAACTGGTGTAGGTGTCACAGAAACAGTTTTCTATGATGTACTACTTTCCAATAAGGGAGCAGGTACAGTTACCTCGTCAAGTTCTACTTTCCTCCCACTCACTTCTTTCGAGAGAAACTCCTTCTCCAGAAAGTTTCCGAATTTAGCAACAAAAGTCTTGCCTTCGGATATGTGATAGAAGGTGTATCCAATAGTTTCCTTTGGATATCCTATGAAGACACATTTCTCCGATTTGGGTTCAAGCTTATCAGGTTGAAACTTTTTCACATAAGCATCGCAGCCCCAAACTTTCAGAAACGACAACTTTGGTTTCTTGCCAAACCACAGTTCATAAGGCGTCATCTCAACGGATTTTGATGGTGCCCTATTTAACGTGAATGCGGCCGTCTCTAGAGCGTATCCCCAAAACGATAGCGGTAAATCAGTAAGAGACATCATAGATCGCACCATATCCAGTAAAGTACGATTACGACGTTCGGACACACCATTACGTTGAGGTGTTCTGGGTGGCGTGAGTTGTGAAACTATTCCACAATTTTTCAAATGTACACCAAACTTGTAACTCAAATATTCTCCTCCACGATCAGATCGTAGAAACTTTATTTTCTTGTTACGATGATTTTCAACTTCACTCTGAAATTCCTTGAACTTTTCAAATGTTTCAGACTTATGTTTCATTAAGTAGATATACCCATATCTGCTTAAATCATCTGTGAAGGTGAGAAAATAATGATATCCGCCACGAGCCTCAATATTCATCGGACCACATACATCTGTATGTATGATTTCCAACAAATCTGTTGCTCTCTCCATAGTACCGGAGAACGGCGTTTTAGTCATCTTGCCCATGAGGCACGGTTCGCAAGTACCAAGTGATTCATAATCAAGTGGTTCCAAAAGTCCATCAGTATGGAGTTTCTTCATGCGCTTTACACCGATATGACCTAAACGGCAGTGCCACAAATAAGTTGCACTCTCATTATCAACTCTGCATCTTTTGGCTTCAACATTATGAATATGTGTGTTACTACTATCGAGATTCAACAAGAATAGACCACTCTTCAAGGGTGCATGACCATAAAAGATATTACTCATATAAATAGAACAACCATTAGTCTCTGATTTAAATGAATAACCGTCTCGCATCAAACAAGATCCAGATATAATGTTCATGCTTAACGCTGGCACCAAATAAAAATTATTTAGGTCTAATACTAATCCCGAAGGTAGATGTAGAGGTAGCGTGCCGACCGCGATCACATCGACTTTGGAACCGTTTCCCACGCGCATCGTCACCTCGTCCTTAACCAATCTTCGCTTGATCCGTAGTCCCTGTTTCGAGTTGCAAATATTAGCAACAGAACCAGTATCAAATACCCAGGTGCTACTGCGAGCATTAGTAAGGTACACATCAATAACATGTATATCACATATACCTTTGTTCACCTTGCCATCCTTCTTATCCGCCAAATACTTGGGGCAGTTCCGCTTCCAGTGACCAGTCTGCTTGCAATAGAAGCACTCAGTTTCAGGCTTAGGTCCAGGTTTGGGTTTCTTCTCTTGAGTAGCAACTTGCTTGACATTCTTTTTGAAGTTCCCCTTCTTCTTTCCTTTGCCCTTTTTCTTGAAACTAGTGGTCTTGTTGACCATCAACACTTGATGCTCCTTCTTGATTTCTACCTCCGCAGCTTTCAGCATCGCGAAGAGCTCGGGAATAGTCTTATTCATCCCTTGCATATTATAGTTCATCACGAAGCTCTTGTAGCTTGGTGGCGGTGATTGGAGAATTCTGTCAATGACGCAATCATCTGGAATATTAACTCCCAATTGAATCAAGTGATTATTATACCCAGACATTTTGAGTATATGCTCACTAACAGAACTGTTCTCTTCCATCTTGCAGTTATAGAACTTATTGGAGACTTCATATCTCTCAATCCGGGCATTTTCTTGAAATATTAACTTCAACTCCTGGAACATCTCATATGCTCCATGACGTTCAAAACGTCGTTGAAGTCCCGATTCTAAGCCGTAAAGCATGGCACACTGAACTATCGAGTAGTCATCAGCTTTGCTCTACCAAACGTTCATAACATCCGGCGTTGCTCCTGCAGTAGGCCTGGCACCCAGCGGTGCTTCCAGGACGTAATTCTTCTGTGCAACAATGAGGATAATCCTCAAGTTACGGACCCAGTCCGTGTAATTGCTACCATCATTTTTCAACTTTGCTTTCTCAAGGAACGCATTAAAATTCAACGGAACAACAGCACGAGCCATCTATCTATAAATAAGTATAAACGAGCAAGATACTAATCAGGTACTAAGTTTCATGATAAATTTAAGTTCAGTTAATTTACTCAAAGAACTCCCACTTAGATAGACATCCCTCTAATCCTCTAAGTGATTACGTGATCCAAATCAACTAAACCATGTCCGATCATCACGTGAGATGGAGTAGTTTCATTGGTGAATATCATTATGTTGATCATATCTACTATATGATTCATGCTCGACCTTTCGGTCTCCGTGTTCCGAGGCCATATCTGTATATACTTGGCTCGTCAAGTATAACCTGAGTATTCCGCGTGTGCAACTGTTTTGCACCCGTTGTATTTGAACGTAGAACCTATCACACCCGATCATCACGTGGTGTCTCAGCACGAAGAACTTTCGCAATGGTGCATACTCAGGGAGAACACTTCTTGATAATTAGTGAGAGATCATCTTATAATGCTACCGTCAATCAAAGCAAGATAAGATGCATAAAAGATAAACATCACATGCAATCAATATAAGTGATATGATATGGCCATCATCATCTTGTGCTTGTGATCTCCATCTCCGAAGCACCGTCGTGATCACCATCGTCATCGGCGTGACACCTTGATCTCCATCGTAGCATCGTTGTCGTCTCGCCAAGCTTGTGCTTCCACGACTATCGCTACCGTTTAGTGATAAAGTAAAGCATTACATCGCGATTGCATTGCATACAATAAAGCGACAACCATATGGCTCCTGCCGGTTGCCGATAACTCGGTTACAAAACATGATCATCTCATACAATAAAATTCAGCATCATGTCTTGACCATATCACATCACAACATGCCCTGCAAAAACAAGTTAGACGTCCTCTACTTTGTTGTTGCAAGTTTTACGTGGCTGCTACGGGCTTAAGTAAGAACCAATCTCACCTACGCATCAAAACCACAACGATAGTTTGTCAATTTGACTCCGTTTTAACCTTCGCAAGGACCGGGCGTAGCCATACTTGGTTCCACTAAAGTTGGAGAAACTGTCACCCACAAGCCACCTCTGTGCAAAGCACGTCGGGAGAACCGGTCTCGCGTAAGCGTACGCGTAATGTCGGTCTGGGCCGCTTCATCCAACAATACCGCCGAACCAAAGTATGACATGCTGGTAGGCAGTATGACTTATATCGCCCACAACTCACTTGTGTTCTACTCGTGCATATAACATCAACATATAAAACCTAGGCTCGGATGCCACTGTTGGGTTTCGTAGTAATTTCAAAAAAATTCCTACGCACACGCAAGATCATGGTGATGCATAGCAACGAGAGGGGGAGTATGATCTACATACCTAGTAGATCGACAACGGAAGCGTTTGGTTGATGTACTCGTACGTCTTCACGATCCGACCGATCAAGCACCGAAACTACGGCACCTCCGAGTTCTAGCACACGTTCAGCTCGATGACGATCCCCGGACTCCGATCCAGCAAAGTGTCGGGGAAGAGTTCCGTCAGCACGACGGCGTGGTGACGATCTTGACGTGCTACTGCTGCAGGGCTTCGCCTAAGCACCGCTACAATATAACCGAGGACTATGGTGGCTGGGGCGCCGCACACGGCTAAGGAATAGATCATGTGGATCAACTTGTGTGTTCTAGGGTGCATCTGCCTCATTATATAAAGGACCAAAGGGGGGAGGCTGGCCGGCCACATAGGGCGCGCCAGGAGAGTCCTACTCCCTCTGGGAGTAGGATTCCCCCCCCCCCCCAATCCTAGGTTGAATAGGAGTTGTGGAGGGGGGGAAAAGAGAGAGAGGGGCCGGCCCCCTCTCCTTGTCCAATTCGGACCAAGGGAGGGGAGGGGCGCGTGGCCCATGTAGGGCTGCCTCTTCTCTTTTCCACTAAGGCCCATCATGGCCCATTTAGCTCCCGGGGGGTTCCGGTAACCTCCCGGTACTCCGGTAAAATCCCGATTTCACCCGGAACACTTCCGATATCCAAACATAGGCTTCCAATATATCAATCTTTATGTCTCGACCATTTCGAGACTCCTCGTCATGTCCGTGATCACATCCCGGACTCCGAACAACCTTCGGTACATCAAAATGCATAAACTCATAATATAACTGTCATCGTAACCTTAAGCGTGCGGACCCTACGGGTTCGAGAACAATGTAGACATGACCGAGACACGTCTCCGGTCAATAACCAATAGCGGGACCTGGATGCCCATATTGGCTCCTACATATTCTACGAAGATCTTTATCGGTCAGACCGCATAACAACATACGTCGTTCCCTTTGTCATTGGTATGTTACTTGCCCGAGATTCGATCGTCGGTATTCCAATACCTAGTTCAATCGGGTGCTAAGCTAATGGAATGGGTCATGTCAATCAGATCATTCTCTTAATGATGTGATCCCGTTAATCAAATAACAACTCATTGTTCATGGTCAGGAAACATAACCATCTTTGATTAACGAGCTAGTCAAGTAGAGGCATACTAGTGACACTTTGTTTGTCTATGTATTCACACATGTATTATGTTTCCGGTTAATACAATTCTAGCATGAATAATAAACATTTATCATGATTATAAGAAAATAAATAATAACTTTATTATTGCCTCTAGGGCATATTTCCTTCACGCTCCACTTCTGGACTGGGGTTGCTTGCGGAATTTTGCTTGCTCTGCCATTAAGGCCTCCTTTGGTTTGTTGGAATTTCATATGATTTTTATAGGATAGGATTTGCAAAGAAAAATTTCCTTTAAAGCTCTTTGATTTGTAGGAATGGATTCCTATTCCTATATAGGATAGTAATCGATCCTTTACATTTTAAAGGAAAAGAAACATTAGATAAGACTCAATAAAAAAAATCCTATCCTATACATCAAATAATATTTCTTTCTTTATATAAATTGAGATGCATGGCATCTCACTTTCTATGATTTTTTCTATTCCTATAACATTTCTATCTTGGATGAATCAAAGGAGGCCTAACGTTCTGCCACTCCTCCATGAGTCTCCTTACCATGCCAGCCGTGTCCGCGGCTTCCTCAATCCTCTTCCCGTCTCGCGCGTTATTCCGTGCCATCCACAAAGTATATAAACTCTGCACCGTTATAGCAGGACTCGTGGTCTTCCTAAAAGGAGGGTTAGCGCCGTCAAGGGGTCCAAACCCCAAGCACGGCCGCAACAGTTCCTCAGCCAGCCCCGGCGCCACCGTCCCTCCCCGACCAGCGAAACCGCCTCCCGCTCCTCCCCACCTCCCTCCACCTCCACCCTCTCTCGGCCTCGTCGCGGTCGCGGACGCCTCCTCCGGCTGCTCGGGTTCTACCTCCGAGGCCCTCTCCCTCGCCGTCTCCTGGTAAGCCTCGCCTCCCCCCGAATCCCGCTCCGCCGCGTCGCTGGGTGCGTGGACTGGTGGGTTTGTCTCTCGGTCCCCGAATCGGATCCGCGGCGCCGCTCTTGTGTGTTTCTCCGCGGCAATGCTGGGATTCTTCGTGTGTTGACGGCGGAGGTTTTCCTTGTCCTCCGCCTCGTTGGCGTTCTCGGTTGCTTTTCGGCCGTAATTAAGTTGCGAAGCTCTTGATGGTTGATGCTCGCTAACGGAGTGTTAGATTTCTTCTCGACTTGTTGGTGAAGTTTTTTCTCGTTTTCCGATTCTTCGGGATTTTTGCTTCAGGAAAGTTCATGGCGCTGCTAACTCTTGATGCTCGCTAGCGGAATGTTCGATTTCTTCTCGACTTGTTGGTGGAGTTTTTTCTCGTTCTCCGATTTTTCAGAGTTTTTGCTTTAGCAAATTTCATGGCCCTGCTAACTCTTGATGCTAGCTGCGATTCTTCAGGGTTTTGGCTTCAGCAAATTTCGTCTGTTTGTTTCTCGTCCTTGGTTCAATCTCTAGTCCGTACGGTTCTGGTTTGGGGGTTCAGAATTCACTTGACTCATTCTTGTTGTTTCTTACTCAGTTTCCAGGCGACAGGCGTGATGGTAGAGGGGAGAAGAGGGAGAGGGCGGAGGGGGCGTCCGACAGCCCGCAGAAATCCCCGCGCCTGGATCCGCTGGCTGGTCCAGGATGCAGCGACGCGCCTGCGTCTCCGACGGAGTCGAGCGACGAGTGGCCATCGTCCGGGGAAGCGGAGGCGGGGACCAGCAGCGACAGTACCGGCGACGCCGGGCGGTGCGAGCACATACGCTCTGACCGCGAACTCCTGGATATGCACGTGTATTATCTGACGGAGCAGCTGGGGGTGCGCCGGCGCCGGAGGTGCCATCTTAGTAAGTGCAAGACGACCTGCAAGGGCAACGAAGGGATGATGAAGTGCATAGACTGCTCCAGATTCTTCTGCTCTGGGTGGACGGTGAACAGGGAAAGTCCGCAGGAACATGCCCTCTGGCACGCCGGCGAGAACACGCATTGGGTTGCTCAGTGGTGCGATGAACCTAATTTGGGATACTGCTTCTTGTGTGCGCGCGGTATGAGGCTCAGTGACCGGAGCGAAGATGACTATGCAGTGGCGGTCAGAAATGAAAAAAAAAATCAGCAGATGCCGGGGGATAGCGTTGCAAAGGATGGCTGGGGATCGGTGTCCGGCATTGCAAAGGATGGGTGCAAGACGGGGGGCAAGAATCCGCAGAACCCTGAGAACACGCAGAAATACCCGCACCTGGACCTGCGGCTTGGGCACTCGCCTGCGTCCGAGGCGCCGCTGGAGGAGACCAGCGACTGCACGTACCGACATACGACATCGGGTCGTGCAAGCACTTGTTCAAGGACAGAGAGGAGCTGGATGATATGGTGCGTGATATCAAGACCGCCGAGAAGCCCCCAGAGTGCGAGAATTTCCCGTGCACGACCACCTGCACCTGGAGGGGAGCTGCTGCTGGGTTGATGGTGTGCACGGAGTGCACCTCTACTTTCTGCACCGTGGAGAAGGGGGATATGGAAAATCCGCAGGGACACGCTCGCCGGCACGCCACCAGGGACTACCATTGGGTTGCTCTGTGGTACTGCTTCGAGTGTGGGCACGTTCTGAAGCTCGGTCAGGACAAGCTGAGCGATGATGAGTGGGCAGCTCTGGCCAGAAATAAAAGGGTTGAGCGGGCAATGTGGGCCAGCAATGGATGGGATGAGTGGGGAACGGTGGCCGAGAGTTATGCAAAGGATTTGTGGGAAATAGTGACCGGCAATGATGCGTCTGGGTATGCTAATGGGAATGGCTGTGTTATCAGAGGGTTGCCGAATCTTGGAAACACATGCTACATGAATGCACTGCTGCAGTGCCTCCTTGCGCCCGGTGAGCTGAGGACAACGATTTTAGGACCGGGTGCTTGGCTGGGGAGCATTGGTCTGCAACTGAAGCAATTGTTTGTGGAGACAAGCAGCACAAATGTTGCCAGGCGCGCGCTGGATCCTCAGATGCTATTGGAAGGTACGCGGTTGTTTAATCCACAGTTCAAGGGCTCTTATATGCAGGACAGCCAAGAGTTTCTTACATCTTTGCGCACTGCTTTGGAGGAGGAGACGAAGGACCTAAACAAATTTCATTGGGGTGCAGAGTTTAGTCCAATTGGCAATTCCATTTTCGGGGGCTGGCTGCGTCAGACCTTATGCTGCATAAGTTGCTCAACTAAATCAGTTTTGGATCTGCAATTTGATGAGCTCCAACTGGCACCGCCATCAAAGGATTGCCCAGCCAGAAGTGTTACGTTACCACCAATGACCAGAAACGGTGGATCTCCGACAAAGACTCGTAAGGAACTATTCCAACAAGCCGACAAGACTGATGGAGAAAAGATTCAAACAATTGCTGAAGGCTGTGATTCTCAG
Organism: Triticum urartu; assembly: GCF_056163025.1. Taxonomy (NCBI): domain Eukaryota; kingdom Viridiplantae; phylum Streptophyta; class Magnoliopsida; order Poales; family Poaceae; genus Triticum; species Triticum urartu. The sequence goes on along the minus strand of NC_141879.1, from coordinate 266,761,712 downwards.
TTTCCTGGTTCAGAATTTGGAGATGAGGCCATGGAGAAAATACCCAATCCTTTTTCAAGTTGGTAAGCCTATGTGCTCCTCTAGCTAACTTAAAACATAGAATGTGGAACAGGCCCGCAGGTGTGGAATAGTGAGATCTAATACAAGCTAGCTATTTTTCTGAACACGGGAACAGATGACACTTTTGGGAATGGAGCTCTGGTGATAGCTAAGCAGAGAAAATTGTTAAGGCCATTTTACATATGGATTAAAGAATTAGCAGAAAAGCCTTCGGGGTGGCTACGAAAAATTGAGCTGGATGTTTCAACAGTCTTAGCATGGCAAGTGTTTGTTATAGTGTAGTACTGTAGTTCGAATTGACATTTGAAGATAGCTCAGGGTCTTGAGTCCTTACCTTCATAAAATAAGTGTTGCTCAAAATGGTTGGTTAACTTAAGCGTGTATGGTTATTGTCGAGAAAAGAGATCTTAGAATGTGGTGGTTAAAATATGCAAAGGATGAGGGTTTCTGGTTGCATGATCTTGCTAATGCAGATAAAGCTAAATCTCTCTATGCTTGAATCTGCAGATTCTACTGAAGTGGAGGATGTTGCACACAGTCATTCGCAGACTCAGAAGAAAGATGTCCCACGAGAGATCGTTGAAGTGCCAATAAAAGTTCTTGATTTCATTCCTAACTTGTTTGATGACACTGAAGGAATGGATGAATCAATAGTAGATCATCACAGTCCAGAAGATACTGGTCCACCTCCACTTGTTGATATAGAAGCCAAGGAGAACACTTACTCAGTAGAACCTACTCCCTCCGTCCAAAAATACTTGTCATCAAAATGGATAAAAAAAAGATGTATCTAGAACTAAAATACATCTAGATACATCCCCTTTTATCCATTTGGAGTACTACAGAAGACAAGGGGATAGCTCAGAGCAGTGATATTACTGATGATGAGGCAGTACATACGAACTCTGTTGCATCGCTCGAGGACTGCTTGACACTTCTTTGCTATTGTCCAATGGGATGGAAATATGATAACTGTTCCAAGGTTGTTGAGCTGCCGAGAAAAAATGGAAGTGAAAATGATGAACCGATGAAAGCAAGTACCAATGTAAATCCGACAATTGAAGGAGACCAGACTGAACTATCAGACAGGAAAACATGCCCAAGTGAGCGATCTAATGATTTGAATAGCTTGTCGGTAGAATGTACTTCTCCAAGTAGACAACCACATGGTTCAGATGCACATCATCAAGTTATTCTTTCTGAAAACAGAATTAGTGAAGAAATCAGTTCAGGGATGAGCTATGATGAAAGGAACTCAGCCTCTTGCAGCACTACCAATAAAAAACCTGAAAGTCAGGAAGGTGTTCAGGAAGCTGCACCTAGTTCCTTTCCAACTGATAAACAGACTGACCTGTTAAGTACCCATGATAGTCAGGATACCAGCGACCAAAATCAAGGCAGTGGGAAGCAGGTAAATCTGGATGATCATAGCGCACAACAAGCAGAAGTAAACCAAATTGAGCAGAAACATGGGACTGGTGGTTTTCAAATACAATTGGTTACTACGCTGCCACCTGTACTAACCATTCAACTGAAGAGATTCACCAATGCTCTTTCTAAAACGAGAGGACATGTGAGCTTTAAGGCGATTCTTCATGTAGAACCGTTCATGAATCCCAGGTACTGAGTTCTGATAGTTCTACACAGCAATTTCTAAGGCTGTTCTTTTATGCCTGTTCCATTAAGTTCTTACCTTTAGAAATCCAGTAAGTATTTTGTTTCATAGTTTGCTTCTACAAAGCTTTAGGAGTATTCCTAATCTGCAAAAATCGGCATTGCAGGTTACAAAAATGAAGGTTTTAAACACAAAAAATATGTCAGACTTCAGGAATTTATATTTAATCCTGTAAACTACTTTATAGGTTCAGGTTCAGACTACAATTTTTTTCTGGGTTCAGACTAGCATTTCGTACTTGTCAGGGCATGATAATTGCAAGCTTAATTTAATCGTCTGAAGGTATCAGCTTAATTGGAGTGTGTACTGATAGCCTGATATGGACCAGAACCCTGTGCCATTGATTGAAACTGTTAGTTTTTCTTTTTTGGTAAGGATACCATATTGGAATATGTATCTGATGTCGAGGCCGTCGAGCACAAACTCTGTTCACCTTGGCAGTGTATCAGTATCACTGACCAAGTTATGATGATATTATCATCTCATACTATGCTAGTGTATAGATTTTTTGGTCTGTAGGTGGTTAGGTGCCTTGAAACGCCTAACCAGGCAAAATATGTTTGAAGTTTGGATTGTTAAGTATAATTCTGGATTGTTAAGTACAAATCTAACATCTTTCCATGGATTGTGTTTAATTCAAAGAGTTTCTATAGTACATAATCAGTCACTTCAGATGCTATTGTTTTGTTTATCTGATGGAACTTTCTTGTTAACACTGTTCAGTTGTTGTTCCAAGAAAGATTAACAATCTGATATAGCTTTCTTGTTAACCTGGCAAAAAATGTTTAAAGTTTGGATTGATATAAGTGTAATTCTGGTTTAAGAATTTCAATGTTGGATGGATATTTATACAAGCCTAACATCTTTCAGAGGCCTGGTTAAAATTACTATGAGCCTTCATTTGTTAGAGTTTCGGTTAGTACATATTCTGTCACATAGAGATATACCGTGTAGTTTTTCTTAACCTGATAGAGCTTTACTGTTTAAAATGTTCAGTCTGTTTGAAGAAATACATATGATTGTTGGTACTCCTGCTAATGTTCAGTTTCTTGTTAATTGCTTCTTGTTTGACTGTTTATGTTTTCTCTAACCTCCAGTTCTGAGGATGAGCGCGGAATGTTGTGCGGCAATGATGCAGTTGGCCATGCATCTGGGTATGCTGATCGGGGTAGCCATGTTACCACTGGTATGCAGAATCTGGGAAAGACATGCTTAATGAATGCAAAATATTCTGCTACAATTTTCTGAGGCCACTGGGCTGAAAATCAATTTCCATAAAAGCACCTTTGCCCCGATCCACGTCGACCCAAATCTCTCGACTAGCCTTGCCACAATCCTGGGCTGCCCAGTTGCCACCTTCCCGCAATCGTACTTGGGCTTGCCTCTATCCACTCACAAGCTAAACCTGGCTGACTTCTTCTTCATCATTGACAAGGTCGATCATCGTCTTGCTGGGTGGAGGGGCCTTTTGCTCTCCTTGGCCGGGAGGGCCATCCTGGTCCGCTCCGTTCTACGCGCCCTGCCAATCTATGTCATGAGTGTCCTTCTTCTACCTGCTGGAACCATCCAGGAAATCGAGAAACGCTGCAGGGCCTTCTTTTGGTCTGGTCAGGAATCTACCTCGGGCGGCAACTGCAAGGTCGCTTGGGACCTCGTTTGTGCCCCCTTCGCCAATGGGGGCCTTGGTTTCCTCTCTCTACCCCACATGAACATGTGTCTTCTTCTCAAACATATTTCCAAGTTACACGACGAGCAAACCTCGGGAGAGACTAGGTACTTGATCACCAAATACGGATGGTCGACCGCTAACGATGTAGGCATGTTGGACAACCAGCATACCCCGATTTGGAAAGACATAATGAAAGGCCTCGCCCTCTTCCGGGACACCACCCGGGTCAGCGTCGGTAATGGATCCACTACCTCCTTTTGGCTTGACCTTTGGCTCCCTGGCTCAGCTCAAACCCTAGCCCTTCAATTTCCGGCTCTGTTTTCACACTCCAATCGAGTCCACACATCAGTGGCACGCGCTTTGACCTCGAACGACCTCACCTTGGATCTAACACCTAGGCTGTCTCACGCAGCCGAATGCGAACTGCTTGAACTACGCACTATATTGGCCACGGTGAACTTAAATATGCAGGTGGCTGACATGAGAACTACAAGGGGCGCTGAGAAACCTTTCACCGCTAAGCTTGCTTACCATGCGGTTTGGAGGACAAAGCCCACGGACACGCTAGCCCCGGCCATCTGACGAAACTACGCCCCAAATAAATGCCGACTCTACCTCTGGCTTGCCCGCAAGGACTGCCTCTTCACGAATGAACGTCGGGTCAGACGGGGCATTGCTACTTCAGCCGCATGCCCCTTCTGCGACCACTGTGAATCCATCAACCACCTCCTTTTCGAATGTCAGCACCTTGCTCCTCTTTGGGGGGAGCTAGACAGCCTCTGTCCAAGTGCGCCACAGGGGCTGCTCCAAGCTTGGGAAGGCGAATGGCACAAGAAAACTAGATCAACTGTTCTTCTGGCCGTTCTTTGGAATATCTGGAAGCGACGGAACGCCAAGGTCTTTCGGAACATACATCTTGGGCTTCATGATGTGGCAAGCTCCTCTGCGGAAGATCTTAAACTTTGGTCCCACCGCTGTAATAATATTCAAAAGCAAATTCAACTCAGGGACTGGGGCTCCATGTTGTTCCACCTTGCCGGGAGAATTTAGCCCCCCGCTACATGTAATTTTATTCCCTCCTTAACCCCCCTGTACTCTCTGTTCTCCCTGAGATCTGTAACACCCCGACGGTTGGCAATAAAAGTTCAGGCAGGCGTAAGCCCGCCGTTGACGCGTCAAAAAAAAAAATGAATGCATTTGTTAAGCTGAGGGCATTGATTATAAGACCGGATAAACAAGCAGAAAGGCATGAAGCTGCTGTAAATGCTAAGTACCTTCCAACCAGGAAACAAACTGATGTGCTGAATGTCCAGGGTAGTCAAGATACTACTAGCCCACTCAATCAGGGCAGCGTGAAGAAGCCAAAGCTGGTTACTCGTTCAAACATAAACAAAAGGCAGCCCGGTGCACGTCGCTCCCGGTTGCGCAGGGTCCGGGGAAGGGTCCAACCACATTTTTCAAACATTGATGTTCAGATTTTTGTGAAGAGCCTTGAGGGGAAAACAGTACCAGTACTGATCGATTTAAATAACCCTTCATGTCATCTGATGGATTTAATTGCAAAGAGGATGCTTTTTGATCCTGCAAAGCACTACATGGAGTACAGGGGCAGAATTATCAATCCTGAATCTGTATTGACCGATTATGGAATATGTAAGGATTCAACAGTCAACATCCGGGCCAGGATTCGGGGTGGTCAGATAATGCTTTCTGACTATATCCAAGATATTGAGCAAGCACTAATGCAAACTCAGCTACCTCACAACAATAGTTTAAGACCTGAGTTTACTGATGAAGGTTGCTCGATCCTTGAAACACTGACCAAGGAAGTGGTAGAGACCATAGCTAGGGGCTACTGTTGGGCAGGAGAGCTGACACTCGCTGACTTCTATGTGCACGAGGGCAAGGTTCATGCCTATGCCACAAATTTAGTGAGATCAAATCGAGGATTAATTAGAAGAAACTTAGCTGATCTAGCTGGTTTAATCAGAAACAATTTTGTCTTGGATGGTTACTTGCCAGCATATTTGGATCACCTTATATGGCTTCTTGAAAACCCTGGTTTCTTGAGTAGGAGAGTGCTGCGGAAGACATATAAGCTTCGTCTTCTGACGCATTGTTCATATGTCCCCTCTATGAACAGAATAAATATGGTTATTCAGCTGAAGATCTTTTATGATAAGTTGGACCAGGCAGAGAAGCTGCTTTTCATTGATGCATTGTTCCATTCCTGAATTGCGATGAATCCTCACTGGCACAACAATATAAAGTTCAACATTGTTCTTAAAAAAACTTCAAGAAGAAAAAGGGTGGATACAACAATACTTACTTTGATGCTTTTCTGTTCGTACGGAATTTTTTTGTCCACTCATTTGCGAATGGACGGGTAAGTTTTAATACTGTCTTTGCATTCCTTTTATGTGCTATGATAGTCCTGTACTTGCTTTAGTCATTTGATATTCTGATTGATTGTAAGATGTAACACACGGACAAATATGTGTATGCAGAGACCTATGTTTGTTTTAGACATCTATTATTTTAGCTATATCTTTGAACATATTTTCCGAAGTTCTGATAGCTTCTTGTTGGACATACAGAATGGACATATCCAGCTGTACAGGTGTAACTCTGGATTGGAGGTTTTGATAGCTATTTGCTTTGGAAACTTCTTGCCAGAGTTCATTGGAATGTTGATAGAGCTGAACTTTAATATTTCACATCTGTAAGGGTTCTGAACTAAAGGTTGTGTACACAGTTGTTTCAATTCAGTGAATAAAGTAATGTTTGTTTCCTGAACTCAGGGTTAGGTATTGCCTTCATCTTGATGTCAACTTCAATTGAAAAACTTCCGAAGCTTGCAGGTACCAACTTTTGATAGTTCTACATAGCAATATTTAAGACCCCTTTTTATGCCAGTTCTAATAAGCTCAAATCATTAGAAATCTAGTAACTATTTTGTTTCATAGTTTGCTTGTAATAGCTTTAAGAATATTCCTTCTCTTTGGCAAGAAAAATGCATTGCAGATCACAAAAAATAGGTCATGTTGATGGTTTTAAGCACAGAAAATATGCCAAACTATACAAAAAATATATACTTGTAAGTCTGTAAACTATTTTATAGGTTCAGACGACAATTTTTTCTATGTCCAGACTGCCATTTCGTACTTCTCAGGACACGATAATTGCAAATCTTAATTGAATCATCTGAAGGTATCATCCAGTTGTCGTGAATGTATATGAGGAAAAGGTTTATTTATCTGTTGGTGGTTACGCCTAACCCGGTGACCTTTTATTTTTTGTTGAAGTTCTATGGGTAATGATAATTCTGGATTAGTATTTTCACTTTTCAGTGTTATATGGTTTCAGTGTTAGATGGATATACATCTTGCAGCGTCCGGTTCACTATGGCCTTAATTTCTTGGTATTCTGATTAGTACATAATAATCAGTCACTTAAGTTGTACATCCTCTGTTCCTAAATGCAACACGTTTTTGCAGTTCAACGTCTTACATTTAGAAACAGAGTTAGTACCATGTTGTTTTTTATCTGATACAGTATGCATTTTGTTGTTTGAAGAAAGACATGGCATTGTTGGTACTCCAGCTAATCTTCAGTTTCTTGTTATCTGGTTTTATCCCAGTTCTGGTGAGCAGGTCGCAAGCAGAGAAGTTATTCTTCTTCATGAGTTTTGTGCAAGTGATCGCAACATCAAGGAAGTCCCTGTAGAAGTTCTCAGGTGCAAGGATGGATGACAGAGGCATGTCTGGGAGCCAGCCCACCTACTAACTAGATGGGGAACGAGTAGGGTGCTGAAGTTTGAGATGAGCAACTAACATAGAGTCATAGAGTAGTCATCACGTCCAATTTTGTTGCTTTGGCTGAGTCATTGCATTGCTTGCAGCATGTAGATTGCAGGGGTACTCAACTGGAGACAATCCGTCCAGTGTTATTTTTCCGTATCTTTTTCTGGGAACAATGTGTAGGACACTGGAAAAACATGAAACACTCTTCAGTTAAGATTCACCTTCAAATAACAGTTGCTGGATGTGCGTGGATTGTGGCTTAAAGCGATTTTCTGCTGGTTTTTTCTTTTGGTTAAGGTGCTCAACACCTGGTTTCTGCCGCTGCTTATGTGTTTACAAATGTGTTCAAGTAGCGAGCGTGTGTCCCGTGGGCTGCTTTGGTTGCTCTTGAGCCCCAGAGTTCCAATGGGCTGCTGGTTTCTGCTGCTCTTTATGTGTAGGACACTAGGACCTCTTTGATTCTGTCTGCTTTGCCACGTGCGTTGTTCGCTACGAAGCTTCCTTGCCGTAGTGCTAGGGTTCTGTTTCTCTCGGGGCGATCCGCCGCCGGTAAGTAGAGGTTATCTTCCCTGCCGCTGGTGACCCTCATCGGCCGAGTTGGGACTGACGACGGGGCGATCCAACTGCCCAGTCTTGGCTTGGCCCTCGAGGGGTTTTGGAGGGCTGGGGTTTCTCTCAAAGCCCGATCTGTCTCTCGGGTTAGGGAACGAAGATGTCAAAGCTTGAGAAGATGATTCTGGAGCTTGGCCTGTGCAAGGAGGATCTCGATGATGTTGTGTTTGATGAGAAGACGCGCCGCCAGCTGCAACAAGATGGATGGCCTTGGCCAAGCTGAATATGGATAAACCCTATAGCCAATTTTGTTTTTAAAAAAATATGAGAGCAGCGTGGGATCTCCCACAAGATGTTAAGATCAGGCATCTTTGGAGGATAATTTATATACCTTACAAGGGGCGTGGAATTTCTAAGATAACATGGTCATCCTAGCTTCAAAAATATGAGAGCAACGTGGGATGTCCCACAAGATGTTAAGATCAAGCATCTTTGGAGGATAATTTATGTACCTTGCAAGGGGTGTGGAATTTCTGAGGTACCATGGTCATCCTAGCACCATATGATGGAATATCAAAACCCTCGACGACCAAGCTGGGCACATTAGAAATTTGGATACATGTCCATGATGTTCCCAATGGATATGCACATCTGATTGAGCCATTAGCTACGAAAGTAGGTGAAGTCTTCGAGTATATCTGGACCATGCGTCTGCCACTCAAGATCAGAATTTTCATGTGGCAATGGATCCGTGGCCGTCTTCCCTCTGACGTGGAGGTGATTAAGCGCCATGGTCCGGGTGACGGTTTATGTCCCCTATGCGGGACGGAAGAAACTTCGAATCACATCTTCTTCTCGTGCGTGTCCGCCTAGTTCCTATGGGGTTGCCTCCGCGAGGTGATCGGTGGGGTTTGGTGCAACACCAACTTCCCTGACCTCCTTGCCGAGATCCAGGCCATCCCCATATCGGGCCGCCACATTAGGTGGCTGCTCATTGGGATCCTCGCCTGGACGATCTGGACTGTGCGTAATAAGCTTGTCATTCAGCGGGTTCCTCTCCGCCGCGCTACTGGTGTTGTGTTCAAATTGTGTGGTTTTTTGCAGCTCTGGCGGACCCTTAGCCGTCACCAGGACCGAGACGCCATCACCACCATCATCTCCGACCTTCGCGCGATGGCTCTCCGCTTGGCGCCACCGCTCCCTCCTCCACCGCCCGAGCCAGATTAGCTCCCCCTTGACAATGCAGTTGTCCCGCAGTCGCCTTTTTCTTTTTTTTTTTCTTTTGGGCTTGTTGAGTCGTGCCCTCAGCAGAACCTATTCGTACTCTGTGTTCGTGCGACTGTGTGTGTGGGTGGGTGGGTGAACTTATGTGCACCGTTTGGCTGTGGTGGTTTGCTTTATTTATAAAGCGGGGCGAAAGCCTTTTTCGGTAAAGTAGGTGAAGTTTTATATGCTGAATCTTAGTCTCATGATTTTACTGGGAATTTTTATCGCGTTTGGGTGAGAATTAGTGTGCTCAAACCCTTGAAGAATGATGTGTTAATGATTAGGGACAACACACTACTGCAGGATGCTGCTAACGCGACACTACAATCAGAGACCCTTCAACGAAACTGTGTGCGATGCATTAATCGCAAAAGGTGATGTAATAAAACCGTCAAAAAAGATACAAAACGTTTGTGATGGCGGAGACATCAAACACGAATCAGATTGTAGTTGTGTGTGCAATGGGTAGCATACAATTCAGTCGAATGAACTGTTTGCGATGAGCATAACAGCAGAAATGGTTCGACATAAGGTGTGTGCGATATACATTATACATTTCACTTGGATGAACTGTTTGTGATTAGGCAACACAACAGAAACAGTCAGCCAGATCAAGGTGTGCGTGATATACGGCATATAGTTTACTCGGATGAACTGTTTGCGATTATACAACACAATAAAAACGATTCATCTTAACAAGATGTGTGTGATACACGGTAAACAGGTCAGTTATCAGAAATGTGTGGGAAGACCGATAACAACACAAACAATTCCTGTTAACAAGCCGTGTGTGTTGTGAGCAAGCGATCGCTGCTATACAATTATGAGCGATTGATGAAATCATCACCGACGGGTTCCATTATTTAGTCCGTGTGCGATGTGATTTGCTCTGTCCGCACAACATCTATGCTCTGTCTACAGAACATCAACATATATACTTATAAGAACAACATTGCATAACCAAATTAAGCATACAATTACATAAGTGATTACACACATAACATTTTCACACACCAAAATAAGCAATTACATGCATACTAATCTAGGAGAAACGAGCATCTAACCATCTACTTCTTGTTGTGACGACGCTTGCCATTGCTCTGCTTCCGGATGGATCCCCGGCCATTTTGGGGAAGGAGGCACTTCCTCATGTCAACGATCCGCATGTACATCTCGTAGCTCGTGTATGCCTCCTTGGCCGCATACACGACGTGAGCTTTGTCGAGTTTCCCCATGCAGGCTGAGTGCTAGGCACGCTTGTCCTTGTTGCAGGAATCCTTCATGTCTCTGTAGTAGGGGTCGATGATGGCCTCGGCGAGGTGAACCAGTGAGTCCTTCTCATGCTTCTTGCTGCCCTAAATCTTGTATTGGCCCTGGATGTCGACAAGATTCTAGCAAGTGATGCCTGAATTCTTGAGCACCTTTATATCGTTGGTGATGTCCACCGTAGCGAACATGTAGTGGGGGCTGTCGACAAACCTGGCGAAACGCTCGCAAGGCCTTGTGGCCAGGCAGTAGTGGTAGACCAGGACATGATTGCGCACGCACATCTGGGCGACGACGACCTTGGGACGAGACCCGACACGAGCGCGCGTGTACTCGAGGTCGAACCCGACCACCTTGTACTTCTCCTTAGCAAGCAACAACTCCATGATGTGGATGGAGTGCTCCACCCAGATCGGTTGTTGGTGTACACCACCGAGAGCTCTATGAACCTTCTGTGGGTGTCCACCACGGCATGCATTGTGAACTGTTGCTCATCGTTGGCAGCCGCTCGGAGCGGCATTGGAGCCGCACAGGATACCATATAAGAATTCATCATCATGGGTGTGCTTCTTGCAATGCTGGGGCGTGATCGAAAGGTTGAAGAGACACAAGGGTAAAATGGCCGCTGTAATAAATGGGGGCCGGTCGGCCTGTAATCATCACGTCTTGTCACCGCGTTCATAGCGGAGGATTCCAGTGCACGCTTGAGCACCCCACACGCGTTTTGTTTGACCATGTGTAGGATCAAAGAGGCGCCAAATGTACCGTTGGTGAGCTTGTTCCTGCGCAACCGCGCAGTTTACCACGCACAACCGCGCAAGCTTCCCGCCCGCCTAGTTTGGCCACACGTCGGCTAGGAGAGGGGCAAATGTGGGTGTTTATTGGCAAAAAGCTTTGCAAAAAGAAGTGCGTGGAATGACTTCGATCATAAGTTTACCCATGGGTGATGAGGTCAAAGTTACACAGAAGGGTGATGATGGACACCCAAGTGTGATAATTAATTCTGCGCTCTACAGGGCATACGATTGAAGAAACCAACTGTGTGCAATAAATAATGTCGAAGATCGCAGTCGAGTTAGCTATACAGATCGTGTGCTATGAGATCGACAAGGGAAACACATTCGAGAATGGTTAATAAAATCTAAGTCCATTGCATATTAAGGTTAAAATAGTACTACCAATATAAGAGTCTCATACGATGCCATTTCAATGATTGTACCACAAAAGCCCGAAATATTACAAGGTTCAAATAGTTATATGGCTCAAATTCGAAGATTACAAGGGTCAAACTGATATTAGAAAGAAATTCAGCCCATTCAGCTACAAACGCCCGATCTGGTCAGCTAAACATGGATATAAGAGAGGTTCAAACTAATATTACCACTAGTAAGGCTGGTTTCAAAACCTCGTCATTTCTGCAAAGGGACCAACCACTGACAAGTCATGTATGGGGTTGACACGATGACTTTCGGTTACTCTGTCATCTGAAGTTCCAAAATGAAATTCAGCTTTTTTGGAGCCTTTTCCATTCCGCCGCAGCCGCCGACGCTGATCAACAAACCATTCTTTTTTGCGAAATAAATGTAGGGAAAACCTCATTACCTTCAGCACCCTTTCTATGACAACAAAGAACCTAATTAGTTTGTAGCATTTGTAAAATGCACTAACGTGCCATCTTCGATCTGACATGATTAACATGGGCATTTGATTACAATCTAGAAAAATGTAGCCTTCTTCACAAGAGGTTGGAGTGGGTGAAAAAATCCCTAAGAAAACTAGTACAGATGAATGCAAAGGAGAAATTCTTATGGATTGTAACCATATGAATCAAGCAACCAATATGGGGGGAAAACATGTATGCACTGAAATCCTCCAAAATTCATTCAGAAATCATAGTATATTGTCATTGTAAACATGGGAAAAGGTGCCAAAAATTGTACTCCCTTATGGTTAACATTTAACATGAAAGGAGCATCACCTTGATATGTAGCTTCTCCAGGCACGGAAAGCATCTCAGGAAACTGACAACTTGGTCCAGGTTGGGACTGATAGATTCTAGTGCCAATACCTTCACTGTGCGCAGATTCGGGGTCAAGCTTGTCGAAATCATTTTGTGGATGACAGACGAACATACATCTTCAAAATTAGAAATAATGTTGATATCAAGAAGGAGAGGTAGAAGGTGACTTCTGTACCTGAACGGGTGTGGATCCAATAACAAGTTCAGAGTATTTGACAGGCGAGTAGCCCATCACTGTCAATTTTGGCGCAGAAATGACATTGATTCTTGTTGGACCATGTTGATCAACTACAAGTAATCTCTCAAGTGAAGGTGTGTCCTCAATGACCATATTGGGGTACACCTTTTGTGATCTCTTGTTGCAGCACCAGCAACATACATAAATAGTCCGGAGAGTCATGGAGGTGATGTGGAAGCTACTCAACCCATTGTTCGACTGAAGATGAAGGTATTCGAGTGCAGTACAGCCGCAAAGCAGGCGCTCCATGTCATCCTTTGGGATGCAGACGGTGACGAGCTCGAGGTGCTTATGTCGTGGTAGAAAAAGAGCGGGCGCGTCATTAAGGGGGGATGGCAGTTTATGAACTTGGTGAGACGCAGCATGGGCGTGAAGCGGAGCGCGGACGTTGGCAGCAAGCGCATATGCCCATCATTAAAACTGAGATCCTCAAGCTGATCTAGGACGGGGGATCGGAACCACTCATCAAGCTTGGCTCGGTCCTTGCCGTTGGAACGGAACTTTTGCCCATGCTAAGGCCTCTGATTGGGCGATGGTGACTGCCGAGGATCCGAGAGAACACATCCAAGCTTTTGCGATAGCCATGGAAGAGCTCATGGGCGTCGATAAGGTCGAGATGGGTGGAGTGCCATAGGGGCGCCACCGCTAGGAAAGGACGGTTGTCCGCGCCCCATATTTGATTGGGAGGAGGGAGATGATGACTATCAACATATCATCGGGGAGGATGCTGATGAAGTATAGGCCTACTGGAGTCGCTTGCGGATCTGGCTCGACCCGCCTCCGCTTGTTGGCAGCCTCGTTCTCCACCTCCGGAGTCTCCTCGGCAATGGCGCTTTCTGATAGAAGTGGGGGTACAGGGAATATTTAGTTAAAACAGGGCAAAAGAAAAATGTATTGGTAACTAGAAGTTAGTAGGTAGGAATATAGTAAGAAAATGAAATAACAACTGGTTGCTTAAACACCACGCAATTCCTTTGATATTGTTGGGTAAGTTAACATGCAGATACTTGAAAAGAACACTTACTTCAAACAAAGTCTAGACGGATGATATCGTCGGGGAAGTTAGCATATATCTCATGACCAGGCTCTTTTATGTGCAGTGCAATTTTAGTGCGAGCTTTCAGTACATAAAACTTAGAAATTTCTGTCCAAAGGTCCGTGCCAAAATAGGAGTGACCACGTTCATCAAGTCTTACAGAAGCAAGGATTGTAAATCCATGGTTTGTGTTTAGTATGACATCCCTGCAGTCTTGAGTTATGTAAAGGGCAAGATTCTGTACTACAGATGTTGTTGCATAGCAAGGGATGTGCTGCAGAAAATGGTAGGATTGTTAAAGAATATGGTAACATGCAAATATGGGCGAAATTGAAAGAACAGTACAACAGTTGAAATCAAAGGACAAAAAACTATAATTAAACAGATAATGTAACCATGATGTCATGGAAATATGAGAGTAATCGAAAGAACAATACATCATTAATTTTCCTAATATAGAAAGAAGAGGGGGGAAATCCCCTTTGACGTATATGTTGCATGTGGCACCTTTTATCCAAATATAGCAATATACGCTACTGCTACGGCGCTACAACTAAATGGTAGCAGTAGTGTTGGTTTTCCTGCGCTACTGCTATACCTACTTAGCAGTAACGCTGTTTGAAGAACGTGCTACTAGTAGTTACTAGCAGCGCTGCTAAATCCGCGCTACTACTATTATTACGTATTCTACTTCTTTTTTATTTTATGTCATATTCATACACCATTATACAAGTTTTCATATAGTAGCAATTTAGAGATTGTTATTACATCATTTGGTGAAAGAACCGCAGATTAACTTTGGATCCATCCACTTGAAACTAATCCACGGTTCTTTCACCCAATGATATATTAACTCATCATTATCATTATCATCATCATCATCATCATAATAACATTAACAACTTATCATCATAATACATCATTGTCATATAACAACTCCTCCTCAACATCATTTTCGTCCATGAGACATCATATAACAACTTGGTCACTAGTCATAATAACAACTCATCATCATCATCATCATCATCATCGTAGTACTCATAATCACAACTCCTCCTCCTCCTCATCAACTCTAACACATTGTAGCACATAACAAAAACTTCTCATCATCATCATAGTCATAATCAACACTAACTAATTGTTCTTAATACCTAGGACCTACTCCTCTCTCCTAGGTAAAATACCATAAAACAGATAAACTAGTCCATCTCCATAATGGAGAATGGAGATACACCTATCTCCAACTTGTGGCTTGTGCACATTCATGTTGTCTCTAGTTAGTTGTGTGTGCGCATTCATCACTTTGCTCCATTCTTTGATATTGGGCCTTCCATCATTTGAAGAAATCAAGTACGCAGTGTGGTAAGCCTTCAAAGGAGTTGTTCATAAGCTAATCATATGCATATCACCTTTGGTAAACGGCATGTCAGGCACAACCTCCTTCAGGAGCCTCTGTTAAAAAACATAATAGTAACATATATAGTTAGCAATGCACTTTACTTAAGAAGAATGTATGCAATGAAGTTACCATCATTAACAAAATCTTACCAAGTTTTTGGCAATGAAGTTACCATCATGCAATTTATGGACTAGTGGCACGTATCCAGTAAAATTTGGGAGGATAGAGTGATTGGTTTTAAAGGCCTCAACATCATCTATGAATGAGACAAGATAACCTTTCTCCTCACAATTAAGCTCGGAATCATAGCTGTAGTATGTCCTGTCTACAGCCTTCCGAGTATTTTTTGAAGATAAGAAATAAGTTGACAATTATAAATAAATAAGTTTAGTACCGGTGAACACCAAATATTTTTAAATTAACAATATAAATTACTTAACTTAACAAATTAGTTTGACAAACTCACATTTAGGCAAAACTGAAGGCATATCCACATCCACCCAAATGTCGATATCATCATCATCATCATCATCATCATCATCTTTGGGACGAATATCAAATGTTATTTGCATACCCTCGTCAAATCCATATGCCTTGCAAAGAGCTTCCCAATTAGAGCAACCGAAATGGGAGTGATTGACCGCATTGTACATCTTAACCAGAAACGCATAACCATGTTTAGTTCTTAAGTGATCCCTCCTTGTCTCCATATTCTCAAAGTCTTTGAAACCGAGCTTCTCCAACACATATGGTCTTGCATGGCACGGGATGTACTAACTGAATTGAAAGAAATCAAGAAATTACAAATTGCACAAAAGAAGAACAACTGATGATATTAATTATGATGAAATGCTTGTTGTTGCATACCGTACAAACATCAAAGGTATCGTCCAGCTTCACGGTGAAAAATCTACCATTTTGTAGGTGAGGAAACCTGTCGCACAAACCCCGGTCATCGTAGGAGTAATCGCACTCCGGGATCCTATCATCATCAGACATCTCCCGTGTTCATAATTCGAAGATTAAACTTCTAAATTTCAATATATGTACTACAAAAACTAAATTCGATCATTAATATTCATCATGGGTTGACTTTTGATTTGTTGAGTCTTCCTTGAAAACTCTCAACTCACATGGTGTATATGGTGGCCACTCCCTCTGTTATATTCAACCGTCGGTGATGGTCGCTCCTCCCTTCGTCCCCGAGTGCATTACACCAAATTGTCTAGCACACAGGAACGAAGGAGAAGCGACCCCCACGACAACAGTCGGGATTCTTCATCTCTGACATTTGCGACTGTCGGTGATGCTCGTTCTTCTCTTCCTTCCCGTGCATTACCAAAAGGTCTATCACGAGAAAGAAGAGGAAGAATGACCCCAACGACAACAGTCGACATTCTTCTTCTATCATATATGGTAGACACTCCCTCACTGTTTTTTGATTGTCATGTATGGAGCCCCAACAGACTTAAAGTCAACCCAAAATTCTGTTTAATGCTCTTTCCGGCAAATCCAGGGCACTCAATATTTCCTACATTCTAGCACAATCCATACTAAAAATCACGGAAAAATCCAGCATGACCTTTGCTAAAAAGGACATATCGAGCACCTGAAATTTGCCAGAACGGAAATTAATTAACACTCCGGAAAAACATAGGCCACTTGGAGGTGTTCCCTGCAAACATAGGCCACTTGGGCAAGCACATATCCTATTTGGATACATCATCATCATCATCATCGACATCAGCGACATGGGGATTTGGCTGCTCTCACCTCAAGGTCGGTGGGGGTCGGTGATGGGGATGATGCAAGGGCTCCTTGATTTCTTCAAAAACAAAATATAAACAAAAACATTATTATCCTGATTTTAGGACTTAGTGAAACCCTATAAGCTATCAACTAAACATTCTTATGCTGATTCAAAAGACCTACATTTACTAAAACTAGTTTTTTTACTAAAAAATTGTATTACTAACCCTAAAAGCTATCCATTCATCCATCTATCTATCCAAAGCATTACTAGAAAAACCAAGTTTTATCCATCTGTCTATCCATCTACCTATCCAAGCATTACAAAAAAAACCTAATTTCATCCACTCATATATATATATATATATATATATATATGAACACCTAGGGTTACATATATCTACATTCTATTGTACTAAAAAAACCTATTTAGTGCTCTAATGATGAAATGGGCTCATATATATGAACACCTAGGGTTCACATATATGAACAAAATTAGTAAAAAATATGAACATATTGCATTTTCGAATTCATCCAACACATCCAGAGATACGTAGCTTTTGGGTGAATTGAGAGGAGGAGGAGGTATTCACAGTAGGCAGCCTGGGGCCGAGAAGGGGATGGAGATGGCAGGCAAGGGGGAGGGCGGTCGCGCATTGGGGAGGGCCAACGCCAGGGAGGGCGGCCACGGGGGAGGTGGCCGCACGTGGGGAGGGCGGCTGGAGCAGTGCGTGGCATGCCGATGAGGGTGGGAGAGAGAGTGAAGATGGAGAGTGAGGAGGGAGAGTGAGAGGTCAGGCAGGAGGAGGAGGAAGATAAGGTGGTCTTGGTAGTAGCGCGGGTAGCGGCCCAACGCTACTGCTAATGTTGTTAGCTGTAGCACCGGTCCAAGACCTACGCTACTGCTAAGTGGGGATGGTCAGATGGGACCGGGATGGCCATAACGGCAATGCGGTTCAGCAGAACACGCTACTGCTAAGCAATTACTTGTAGAACTTGTATCTAGAACGCGCTACTGCTAAGTATCAGTAGCGCCTCATTTCAACAAGTGCTACTGATAAGACTCTGTGTATAAGCTTTTCCCTAGTAGTGATATAGTATATGTTCAGGAAAGTAGTCCATCACTACTGCAGGATGCTGCTAACGCGACACTATGATCAGAGACCCTTCGATGAAACTGTGTGCGATGCAATAATCACAAAAGGCGGTGTAAAAAACCCATAAAAGGTGCAGAACGTTCACGATGGAGGATGCATCAAACACAGTTCAGATTTTAGTTGTGTGTGTGTGATGAAGGGCATACGATTCAGTTCAATTAACTGTTTGCGATGAGGAGGAACAAAAGAAACGGGCAGTCAGATGAAGGTGTGTGCGATATACAGCATACGGTTTACTCGGATGAACTGTTTGTGATTAGGTAACACAAAAGCAACGGCCGGCCAAATCAAGATGTGTGCGATATATGGCATGCGGTTCACTCGGATGAACTGTTTGCATTGAGACAAGAGAAGAGAAACGGTTCAGCTTAACAAGATGTGTGTGATACGCGGCAAACAGGTCTGTAATCGGAAATGTGTGCGGAGACCCATAACAACACAGACGATTACTGCTAACAAGCTGTGTGTGTTGTGAGCAAATGATTGCTGGTATACAATTTTAAGTGATTAAAACATCACCGACGGGTTCCATTGTTTAGTCCGTGTGCGATGTGATTTTCTTTGTCCGCACAACATCTACGCTCTGTCTACAGAGCATCAACATATATACTTAAAAAGAAAACATTGCATAACCAAATTAAACATACAATTACACAGGTGACTACACACATAACAATTCCACACACCAAAGTAAGAAATTACATGCATACTAAAGTAGGAGAAACGAGGATCTAATCATCTACTTATAGTTGCAACGTCGCCTGCCATTGCTCTGCTTCCGGCTGGATCCCTGGCCATTTTGGGGAAGGAGGCACTTCCTCATGTCAACGATCCGCCTGTACATGTCATAGCTTGTGTACGCCTCCTTGGCCGCGTACACGACGTGAGCTTTGTCGAGTTTCTCCAGGCACGCTTGTCCTTGTTGCAGGAATCCTTCATGTCTTTGTAGTAGGGGTCGATGATGGCCTTGATGAGGTGAACCATTGAGTCCTTCTCATGCTCCTTTCTGCCCCAGGTCTTTTATTGGCCCTGGATGTTGACAAGATTTTGGCAAGTGATGCCCGAATTCTCGAGTGCCTTTACATCGTTGGTGATGTCCACCATAGCAAACATGTAGTGGGGGTTGTTGACAAATGTAACGCCCTCGATGCGGCTATATCTCCTACATGTCGAAGCACGACTTAGAGGCATAATCGCATTGAAAGCAATGTCGCAAGTAAGGTAATCTTCACAACAACCCATGTAAATAGATAATAGGGGAAAAAGGTACATAGTTGGCTTACACTCGCCACGTCACACAAATACATGAATAACATTACAATCATCCAATACACTCATGGTCCGACTACGGCACCAAAATAAAAGAACAACCCAACTTGCGACACGGTCCCCGATCGCCCCAACTGGGCACCACTACTGATCATCTGGGAAAGACACATAGTAACGGCGAGAGGCTTCATCGAACTCCCACTTGAGCTCAAGCGCATCATCTGGAACGGTATCATCGGTCCCTGCATCTGGTTTGGAAGGAATCTGTGAGTCACAGGGACTCAGCAATCTCGCACCCTCGCGATCAAGACTATTTAAGCTTATAGGTAAGGCAAAGTAATGTATGGAGCTGCAGCAAGCGACTAGCATATATGGTGGCTAACCTGTTCGCAAAAGAGAACGAGAAGAGAAGGCAAAGCACGAACGAAGAACTATATAGCAACCTACGTCAAACATTACTCCAACACCGTGTTCACTTCCCGGACTCCGCCGAGAAGAGACCATCACGGTTACACACATAGTTGATGCATTTTAATTAAGTTAAGTTTCATGTTATCTACAACCGGACATTAACAAATTCCCATCTGCCCATAACCGCGGGCACGGCTTTCGAAAGTTCAAATCCCTACAGGGAGTCCCAACTTAGCCCATCACAAGCTCTCACGGTCAACGAAGGATATTCCTTCTCCCGAGACATTCCGATCAGGCTCGGTATCCCGGTTCTACAAGACAACCTCGACAACGGTAAAACAAGTCCAGCAACACCACCCGAATGTGCCGACAAATCCTGATAGGAGCTGCACATTTCTCGTTCTCAGGGCACACTCAGATGAGCCAGACGTCGGGTAGGCCAGCCTAGAGTTGCCCCTGGTAGCCCCGGACATCGCTCAGTTGGACCAACACTTAGAGAAGCACTGGCCCGGGGGGGGGGGGGGGGGGTTAAAATAAAGATGACCCTTGAGTCCGCGAAACCCAAGGGAAAAAGGTTAGGTGGCAAATGGTAAAACCAATGTTGGGCATTGCTGGAAGAGTTTTATTCAAGGCGAACTGTCAAGGGGTTCCCATTATAACCCAACCGCGTAAGAAACGCAAAATCCGGGAACATAACACCGATATGACGGAAACTAGGGCGGCAAGAGTGGAACAAAACACTAGGCAAAAGGCCGAGCCTTCCACCCTTTACCAAGTATATAGATGCATTAAGATAACAATATAATATAGTGATATCCCAACAATAAACAATGTACCAACAAGGAACGATCTCCAAATCTTCACCTGCAACTAGCAAGGCTATAAGAGGGGCTGAGCAAAGCGGTAACATAGCCAATCGACGGTTTGCTAGGACATGGTGGGTTAGAGGTTTGACATGGCAATTTGGGAGGCATGATAAGCAAGTGTTAGGCATCGTAGCATAGGCATAGCAAAAGAGCGAGCATCTAGCAAGCAAAGATAGAAGTGATTTCGAGGGTATGATCATCTTGCCTGCAAAGTTGTCAGAGTTGGCTTGATCCTCGTAAGCAAACTCAACGGGCTCCTCGTTAGCGAACTCGTCTCCCGGCTCTACCCAAACAATACAAACAAGCAAAAGGAACACAATCAACCACGTGCAATGCTCGAACAACATGATGCAAACATGGTATGCTATGCGGGATGCGATATGTGATGCATATGCAAGATTTGACAAGGAATGCTTGAACCTGGCCACAACTTGGAAATCCAAGAGTGCCACTGGAAAGGTGAGGTGATTTCGGTTGAAATCAATATAAAGATCACCGGAATCGGATGCTCGGTTTGGAAATGGCAAGCAAAACAAATAGGGCACCGGTCTGCGATAATCAGCAAGTAGCCATCTAAAAGCATCAAGATAAATATGCTACATCACTCAAACATGACAACAAAATACATGGCAGGGATCCACTCATGATGCTTGACAAAAGATGAACACTGAGCTACGGCTAATTCATCCATTAACAGGTTCAAACAAGCATGGCAAAAGTGCAAATGATAAACAAGTTTCGGACATAGTGAAATTAACACAAGCCTGGAATGTAACATCAGGTAGCACATTTCGGAGCATGAAAACTATATGCTACAGGAACTTAACATGGCAAGGCAAGGCATGGCATGAAGCTACTCAAACCACTTAACAAAAGTCCCTTAGTGACCTTGAGCCAAAAGGGATCAAAAAATACATTTGCAAGCATGTGAACATGGCAAAAACATAAACAAATTACAGACTTAGAGAAATTCCAGGACATGACAAAAACAGATTCAACATGGCATCTTTACAAGCTTGATTAACTCACTACAAGGCATGTCATGGCATGGAACAAGTTCTAGCATGAAGTATACATGAAAATGAAGCTAACCAGGTGCTTAACCACCTCATAGCAAGATTGCATGAATAAACACATAGAAGACAAAATAGCAACATGATGGAAAAAGACAGGTTCATGAACTTGCTCAAATGCAGAAACTAAGGCCACCACTGGATTCATTGGATTTTTCTACCCCCAAAACATATATAATATGTTGGGGTTGCTGTAGAAAAATCAACACAAATGCAATAAGTTGAATACTGCCTAAAAAGGAAATAGACAGAAAAGGAAAATGCCCAAAATGGAAACGTCCCGATCTGGACTTACCAGATAAGGAAAAGGCCCGAACTGGAAGGTCCCAAAATGGCAAGCTGCCCAAATGGGCGTAAAACAGTGGGTGTGTAGATGACAGGTGGGCCCGTGGGTCCCACTTGTCATGTGAGAGGAGGCTGTGCGAGTGTGCGGCTGGCCGGTGGGCCTGGCAAGAAGTGAGGCTGGCATGTGGGTCCGGCTTGAGGCCCACAAGGCGGTGACGCAAGTGAGCGGGAGCAGGGAAAAACAGAGGAGGGGGTCGGCGGCGACCGAGCATGGCGGGGACTCGCCGGAGTTGCTCCGGTGGCCCTATGGGTCGGCGGAAGGGCGCAACAGGATCGCGGAAGGATCCCGCGCCCGCGAGTACTGCTAGGCGCACCGAGCGATGACGGAGTCGACGCCAGCGATGAGCTACGACGGTGCGGATGCACGCGACCAAGCAGACAGCTACGCGAGCATCTAAGGGCATGGGACGAAGCTATAACGAGAGAAGAACACGGCTGACACACGCACACGGGCAACGGGGGACGGAGCACTCGCCGTAGACGAGGTCCGACGGTGGCGACTCGGGCGGACGGCGCGGGAGTAGCTACGGCAAGCAAAAGAGGGGGCGAAAGGCATGGGACTGCACAGGGTCTTACCACGAGCACTATCGTGTGCTCGGTTGGCCGGGAGAAGGGCGGAGACGAGCACGACGGCGACCGAACACCTACGGGTACCGCGGGGAAGAAGAGGAAGGAGACGGCTCCGTCTTGGTGTCCCAAGGGGAAGTAGTGGACGGCGTGGACGTAGTCGACGTCGGGGAGGAAGATGGACACGATCGCCGGGGTGGAGGTGGTCAAAGAACATGACTGCGATGAGCTCGCGCGCTCGGAAACGCTCGGGACGTGGATGGCGCGGCGAATCTGGGGGCTCCCTCACCTGGCGGCGGCTGCGAGAGGGAAGAGGGGAAACCCTAGAGGCGAGTGGACATGGAGAGGGGCTAAAAGGGGGGACGGATCGAGGGTTTGGAGCGGCGACGCTCTCGGCCGTGGCCATGTTCGCGCTCTCAAAGGGGGGGGACCGAGGAAGAAGAAAGGTGGGTGCGGTGGTAGCCCGAGACGCTGTCTCCTGGGGCCGGCTTTGCCACGTGGAGAGAGGCCAGCGGGGGTGCGGGCACGCGCAGGTGAGAAAAGGCAGAGAGAGGGGGGTCCGAGCGGGCTGGCTGGCGCGCTGGGCTCACTGGCGCGGGGCTAACTGGGCCTGACTAGGAGGCTAAGGCCCAGTTGGTGCTGCTGCTCTACTGCGCTTCTTCTTTTTTATTTCCTTCAGGCAGAAAAACAAAAGAAAAGCACAGGGGAAAAGGAGAGGAGTTTGAGTTAAATAAAAATATCCTCCTGATCCTGAATTTGTGAAGTATTTAATAAAATTGCTTTGGTAATTTTTAAAGGTAGAAAAATATTCCAAGTTTGAATTATAATTCAAACTTGAAGCATTTTTGAACCCAACCAAAACCATTCTAAAAGAGGTGAAACTTGGCAAGGGGGTTCAAGGCATGGAGCTAGATTTATAGGGAGAAGATGAACATTTATGGAGTAGGGTAAGATGACACTTGCAAGCCAAGAAAAGAAAGAGAAGGAGAGGAGGTGATGAGCGGGGAGAAGATGAAACTAGGATCCCAAAGAACATGCCTCAAATGCAAAAGCTCACAACATGAAGATGCACATGATGATGCCATGATGCAACAAGAGAACATGAAAAGAAAAGAAAAAAAATGCATGACAAGAAAAACAAAACAAAGACAAAACCCAACCATGAATCTCATAACTTAAGGCCGGGAAAAGGCAAGAGTTGGAATACAATTAAGTTATGTTACATCCGGGGTGTTACAACAAACCTCGTGAAACGCTCGCAAGGCCTTGTGGCCAGGAAGTAGTGGTAGACGAGGACATGGTGGCGCACGCACATCTGGGCGACGGTGACCTTGGGACGAGACCCGGCATGAGCGTGGGTCTACTCGAGGTCGAACCCGACCCTTGTACTTCTCCTCGGCAAGCAACAGCTCCATGAGGTGGATGGAGTGCTCCACCCAGACCGGGTCGTTGGTGTACACTGCCGAGAGGTCCATGAACCTTCTATGGGTGTCCACCACAGCACACATGGTGAATTGCTTCTCGTCGTCGGCAGTTGCTCGGAGCGCCATTGGAGCCGTGTAGGATACCCTCTAAGAATTTCTCGTGGTGGGCGTGCTTCTTGCAATGGTGGGGCGCGATCGAAAGGTTGAAGAGACACATGGGTTAAATGGCCGCTGTAATAAATGGGGACCGGCCGGCCTGTAATCGTCACGTGTTGTCACGATGTTCATAGCGAAGGATTCCACTGCACACTTGACAACACCGCACCGGACGTGTGGGTTCGGAGAAGCGCCAAATGTATCATTGGTGAGCCTATTCCCGCGCTACCGCGCAAGCTTCCCACCGGCTAGTTTGTCCACGTGTCGGCTAGAAGAGGGACAAATCGTGGGCGTTTATTGGCAGAAAGCTTTGTAAAAACGAAGTGTGTGGAATGACTTCAGTCATAAGTTTACCCGTGGGTGATGAGGTCAAAGTTACATAGAAGGGTGATGATGGACACTCGAGTGCGATAATTAATTCTGCGCTCTACAGGGCACATGTGGAAGAAACCAACTATGTGCGATAATGTCGAAGATCATAGTCGAGTTAGCTATACAGATCGTGTGCTGTGAGATCGACAAGGTAAACCGATTCGAGAATGGTTAATAAAATCTAAGACCATTGCATATTAAGGTCAAAATAGTGCTACCAATATACGAGTCTCATACGATGCCATTTCAACGATTGTACCACAAAAGCTCGAAATATTACAAGGTTCAAATTCCAAAGTTATATGGCTCAAATTCGAAGATTACAAGGTTCAAACTGATATTAGAAATGAAATTCAGCTCATCAGCTGCAAACGCTCGCGTTGATCTGTTGAACATGGATATCAGAGAGGTTCAAACTAATATTACCACTTCTAAGTTGTTGGGGAATGCGGTAATTTCAAAAAAATTCCTACACACAAGCAAGATCATGGTGATGCGGAAGAGTGTTGTCCACGTACCCTCTTAGACCGTAAGCGGAAGCGTTATGACAACGCGGTTGATGTAGTCGTACGTCTTCATGATTGACCGATCCTAGCACCGAAGGTACGACACCTCCACGATCTGCACACGTTCGGCTCGGTGACGTCCCACGAACTCACGATCCATTAGATTGTCGAGGGAGAGCTTCGTCAGCACGACGACGTGATGACGGTGATGATGATGCTACCGGAACAGGGCTTCGCCTAAGCACCGCTATGATATGACCGAGGTGGATTATGGTGGAGGGGGGCACCACACACGGCTGGAAACAATCAACTTGTGTGTTCTAGGGTGCCCCTTCCCCCGTATATAAAGGAGCAAGGGAGAGGCCGGCTGGCCTAGGGGCGCGCCAAGGAGAGGGGGAGTCCTCCTCCTAGTAGGAGTAGGACTCCCCTTTTCCTAGTCCAACTAGGAAGGGGGAAGGGGAAAGGAAGGAGAGGAGAGAGGAAGGAAAGAGGGGGCGCCTCCCCCCTCCTTGTCCAATTCAGACTCCCAAGGGGGGCAGCCCTAGGCCCTTTTATCTCTCTCTCACAAGGCCCATGTAGGCCAATTAGTTCCCCCGGGGGTTCTGATAACCCCCAGCACTCCGATAAATATCCGGTGACCCCCGGAACTCATCCGGTGTCCAAAGATAGTCGTCCAATATATAAATCTTTATGTATCGACCATTTAGAGACTCCTCGTCATGTCCGTGATCACATTCGGGACTCCGAACTATCTTCGGTACATCAAAACACATAAACTCATAATACCGAGTGTCACCGAACGTTAAGCGTGCGGACCCTACGGGTTCAAGAACTATGTAGACATGACCGAGACACGTCTCCGGTCAATAACCAATAGCGGAACCTGGATGCTCATATTGGTTCCTACATATTCTACGAAGATCTTTATCGGTCAAACCGCATAATGATATATGTTGTTCCCTTTGTCATCGGTATGTTACTTGCGCGAGATTAGATCGTCGGTATCTTAATATCTAGTTCAATCTCGTTACTGGCAAGTCTCTTTAATTGTTTCGTAATGCTTCATACTATAACTAACTCATTAGCTACATTGCTTGCAAGGCTTATACTGATGTACATTACCGAGAGGGCCCAGAGATACCTCTCCGACAATCAGAGTGACAAATCCTAATCTCGATCTATGTCAACTCAACAAACACCATTGGAGACACCTGTAGAGCACCTTTATAATCACCCAGTTACGTTGTGACGTTTGGTAGCACACAAAGTGTTCCTCCGGTATTCGGGAGTTGCATGATCTCATAGTCATAGGAACATGTATAAGTTATGGAGAAAGCAATAGCAACAAACTAAACGATCATCGTGCTAAGCTAACGGATGGGTCAAGTCAATCACATCATTCTCTAATGATGTGATCCCGTTAATCAAATGACAACTCAGGTCCATGGTTAGGAAACATAACCATCATTGGTTCAACGAGCTAGTCACGTAGAGGCAAACTAGTGACACTGTTTGTCTATGTATTCACACATGTACTATGTTTTCAGTTAATACAATTCTAGCATGGATAATAAACATTTATCATGATATAAGGAAATATAAATAACAACTTTATTATTGCCTCTAGGTCATATTTCCTCCAGTCTCCCACTTGCACTAGAGTCAATAATCTAGATTACATTGTAATGATTCTAACACCCATGGAGTCTTGGTGTTGATCATGTTTTGCTCATGAGAGAGGCTTAGTGAACAAGTCTGCAACATTCAGATCCGTATGTATCTTGCAAATCTCTATGCCTCCCTCGACTTGATCGCGGATGGAATTGAAGCGTCTCTTGATGTGCTTGGTTCTCTTGTGAAATCTGGATTCCTTTGCCAAGGCAATTGCACAAGTATTGTCACAAAAGATTTTCATTGGACCCAATGCGCTAGGTATGACACCAAGATCGGACATAAAATCCTTCATCCAGACTCCTTCATTTGCTGCTTCCGAAGCAGCTATGTATTCTGCTTCACACGTACATCCCGCCACGACGCTCTACTTGGAACTGCACCAACTGACAGCTCCACCATTTAATAAAAGCACGTATCCAGTTTGTGACTTAGAGTCATCCGGATCAGTGTCAAATCTTGCATCGACGTAACCGTTTATGATGAGCTCTTTGTCACCTCCATATATGAGAAATATATCCTTAGTCCTTTTCAGGTATTTCAGGATATTCTTGACCACTGTCCAGTGATCCACTCCTGGATTACTTTGGTACCTCCCTGCTAAACTGATAGCAAGGCACACATCAGGTCTGGTACACAGCATTGCATACATGATAGATCCTATGGCTGAAGCATAGGGAACACCTTTCATTTTCTCTCTATCTTCTGAAGTGGTCGGCCATTGAGTTTGACTCAACTTCACACCTTGTAATACAGGCAAGATCCCTTTCTTTGCCTGATCCACTTTGAACTTCTTCAAAACTTTATCAAGGTATGTGCTTTGTGAAAGTCCAATTAAGCGTCTTGATCTATCTCTATAGATCTTGATGCCCAATATATAAGCAACTTCACCGAGGTCTTTCATTGAAAAATTCTTATTCAAGTATCCTTTTATGCTATTCAGAAATTCAGTGTCATTTCCGATCAACAATATGTCATCTACATATAATATCAGAAATGCTACAGAGCTCCCTCTCACTTTCTTGTAAATACAGGCTTCTCCAAAAGTCTGTATAAAACCATAGGCTTTGATCACATTATCAAAGCGTATATTCCAACTCCGAGAGGCTTGTACCAGTCCACAAATGGATCACTGGAGCTTGCACACTTTGTTAGCACCTTTTGGATCGACAAAACCTTCTAGTTGCATCATATACAACTCTTCTTTAAGATATCCATTAAGGATTGCAGTTTTGACATCCATTTTCCAAATTTCATAATCATAAAATGCGGCAATTGCTAACATGATGCGGACGGACTTAAGCATCGCTATGGGTGAGAAGGTCTCATCATAGTCGAAAACCTTTCGCAACAAGTCGAGCTTTGTAGACAGTAATATTACCGTCAGTGCCAGTCTTCTTCTTGAAGATCCATTTATTCTCTATGGCCTGCCGATCATCGGGCAAGTCAACCAAAGTCCATACTTTGTTCTCATACATGGATCCCATCTCAGATTTCATGGCCTCAAGCCATTTTGCGGAATCTGGGCTCATCATCGCTTCCTCATAGTTCGTAGGTTTGTCATGGTCATGTAACATGACTTCCAGAACAGGATTACCGTACCACTCTGGCGTGGATCTTACTCTGGTTGACCTACGAGGTTCGGTAGTGACTTGATCAGAAGTTTCATGATCATTATCATTAGCTTCCTCACTTACTGGTGTAGGAATCACTGGAACTGATTTCAGTGGTGAACTACTTTCCAATAAGGGAGAAGTTACAATTACTTCGTCAAGTTCTACTTTCCTCCCACTCACTTCTTTCGAGACAAACTCCTTCTCGAGAAAGGATTCATTCTTAGCAACTAATATCTTTCCTTCGGATCTGTGATAGAAGGTGTACCCAACAGTCTCCTTTGGGTATTCTATGAATACACATTTCTTCGATTTGGGTTCGAGCTTATCAGGTTGAAGCTTTTTCACATAAGCATCGCAGCCCCAAACTTTAAGAAACGACAACTTGGGTTTCTTGCCAAACCACAGTTCATAAGGTGTTGTCTCGACGGATTTAGATGGTTCCCTATTTAACGTGAATGCAGCCGTCTCTAAAGCATAACCCCAAAACGATAGCGGTAAATCAGTGAGAGACATCATAGATCGCACCATATCTAATGAAGTGCGGTTACGACGTTCGGGTACACCATTACGTTGTGGTGTTCCACGTGGCGTGAGTTGCGAAACTTGCGCATTGTTTCAAATGAAGTCCAAACTCATAACTCAAATATTCACCTCCACAATTAGATCGTAGAAACTTGATTTTCTTGTTACGATGATTTTCCACTTCACTCTAAAATTCTTTGAACTTTTCAAATGTTTCAGACTTATGTTTCATGATAAATTTAATTTCAATTAATCAAATTACTTAAGAACTCCCACTTAGATAGACATCTCTCTAATCATCTAAGTGCTCACGTGATCCATATCAACTAAACCATGTCCGATTATCACGTGAGATGGAGTAGTTTTCAATGGTGAACATCACTATGTTGATCATATCTACTATATGATTCACGCTCGACCTTTCGGTCTCAGTGTTCCGAGGCCATATCTGCTAGGCTCGTCAAGTTTAACCCGAGTATTCTGCATGTGCAAAACTGGCTTGTACCCATTGTATGTGAACGTAGAGCTTATCACACCCGACCATCACGTGGTGTCTCGGCACGACGAACTGTAGCAACGGTGCATACTCAGGGAGAACACTTATACCTTGAAATTTAGTGAGAGATCATCTTATAATGCTACTGTCGAACTAAGAAAAATAAGATGCATAAAGGATAATCATCACATGCAATCAATATAAGTGATATGATATGGCCATCATCATCTTGTGCCTTTGATTTCCATCTCCAAGGCACCATCATGATCACCATCGTCACCGGCTTGACACCTTGATCTCCATCGAAGCATCATTGTCGTCTCGTCAACTATTGCTTCTACGACTATCACTACCGCTTAGTGATAAAGTAAAGCAATTACATGGTGGTTGCATTTCATACAATAAAGAGACAACCATATGGCTCCTGCCAGTTGCAGATAACTGTGTTACAAAACATGATCATCTCATACAATAAAATTTAGCATCATGTCTTGACCATATCACATCACAACATGCCCTGCAAAAACAAGTTAGACGTCCTCTACTTTGTTGTTGCAAGTTTTACGTGGCTACTACGGGCTGAGTAAGAACCGTTCTTACCTACGCATAAAGAACCACAACGCGGTATAGTGATTGATTTTTGATCTTCACAAAGAACCCTGTTCATTGAATATAATTCAACTAAAGTTGGAGAAACTGACACCCACCAGCCACCTGTGTGCGAAGCACGTCGGTAGAAGTACCAGTCTGGCGTAAGCGTACGCGTAATGTCGGTCTGTGCCGCTTCATCCAACAATACCGCCGAATCAAGAATCTACTAGTGACGGCAAGGAATATGTATGTAGACACGCCCACAACTCCTTTGTGTTCTACTCGTGCATATAACATCTATGCATAAACCTCTCTCGGATGCCACTATCGGGGAACACAGTAATTTCAAAAAAATTCCTACGCACATGCGAGATCATGGTGATGCATAACAACGAGAGGGAAGAATGTTTTCCATGTACCCTCGTAGACTGTAAGCGGAAGTGTTATGACAACGCGGTTGATGTAGTCATACATCTTCACGATTGACCGATCCTAGCACCGAAGGTACGACACCTCCGGGATCTCCACACGTTCGGCTCGGCGACGTCCCACGAACTCACAATCCAATAGAGTGTCGAGGGAGAGCTTTGTCCGCACGACGGCATGATGACGGTGATGATGATGCTACCGGAACAGGGCTTCTCCTAATCACCGCTATGATATGACCGAGGTGGATTATGGTGGAGGGGGCACCGCACACGGCTGGAAACAATCAACTTGTGTGTTCTAGGGTGCCCCCTGCCCCCGTATATGAAGGAGCAAGGGGGAGGCCGGCCGGCCTAGGGGTGCGCCAAGGAGAGGGGGAGTCCTCCTCCTAGTAGGAGTAGGACTCCCCTTTTCCTAGTCCAACTAGGAAGGAGGAAGGGGAAAGGAAGGAGAGGAAAGAGGGAGGAAAGAGGGGGTGCCACCCCCCTCCTTGTCCAATTCGGACTCCCAAGGGGGGGCAGCCCTAGGCCCCCTTCTCTCTCGCACAAGGCCCATGTAGGCCCATTAGTTCCCCCGGGGGTTCCAATAACCCCCCGGCACTCCAATAAATATCCAGTGACCCCCGGAACTCATTTGGTGTCCAAACATAGTTGTCCAATATATCAATCTTTATGTCTTGAACATTTCGAGACTCCTCGTCATGTCTGTGATCACATCCGGGACTCAGAACTATCTTCGGTACATCAAAACACATAAACTCATAATATCGATCGTCACCGAACGTTAAGCGTGCGGACCCTACGGGTTCGAGAACTATGTAGACATGACCAAGACATGTTTCCGATCAATAACCAATAGCGGAACCTGGATGCTCATATTAGTTCCTACATATTCTTTGAAGATCTTTATCGGTCAAACCGCATAACGATATATGTTGTTCCCTTTGTCATCGGTATGTTACTTGCCCGAGATTTGATCATCGGTATCTTAATACCTAGTTCAATCTCGTTACTGGAAAGTCTCTTTACTTGTTCCGTAATGCTACATCCCGTAACTAACTCATTAGCTACATTGCTTGCAAGGCTTATACTGATGTACATTACCGAGAGGGCCCAGAGATACCTCTCCGACAATCGGAGTGACAAATCCTAATCTCAATCTATGCCAACTCAACAAACACCATCAGAGACACATGTAGAGCACCTTTATAATCACCCAGTTATGTTATGAAGTTTGGTAGCACACAAAGTGTTCCTCCGGTATTCGGGAGTTGCATGATCTCATAGTCATAGGAACATGTATAAGTTATGGAGAAAGCAATAGCAACAAACTAAATGATCATCGTGCTAAGCTAACGGATGGGTCAAGTCAATCACATCATTCTCTAATGATATGATCCCATTAATCAAATGACAACTCATTTCTATTGTTAGGAAGCATAACCATCATTGGTTCAACGAGCTAGTCACTTAGAGGCAAACTAGTGACGCTCTGTTTGTCTATGTATTCACACATGTACTAAGCTTCCGGTTAATACAATTCTAGCATGAATAATAAACATTTATCATGATATAAGGAAATATAAATAACAACTTTATTATTGCCTCTAGGGCATATTTCCTTCATAAGTCTGGTTTTGAAACCTCACAATTTTTGCAAAGGGGTCAGCCAGTGAGAAGTCATGTATGGGGTTGACACGATTACTTCCGATTACTCTGTCATCTGAAGTTCCAAAATGAAATTCAAAATTTTTGGAGCCTATTCCATTCTGCCGCAGGCCCTGGCGCTGATCAACAAACCATTCATTTTTGCGAAATAAATGTAGGGCAAACCTCATTTCCTTCAGCACCCTTGCTCTAGGAACAAAGAACCTGGCGAATATAATCTCTGGTAAGGTTGATCGGTAGGAATCTAAAGTAATTTTTGAGAGATGCAGATCTAGGCATTCGACGTGATTGTTGTATTGTATCACATTATCCACCACTAGGCCTAATCTTATCTGCAAAATAAGAAAACGTGTTAGTGCCTACATGCAGTTTTGAACATTACTACATGCCTATTTGGCTTGCAGGTTTTGTAAAATGCACTAACATGCCATCTTCGATCTGACATGGTTAACATGGGCATTTGATTACATTCTAGAAAAATGTAGCCTTCTTCACAAGAGGTTGCAGTGGATGAAAAGTTCCCTAAGAAAACTAGTACATATGAATCCAAAGGAGAAATGCTTATTGATTGTAAGCATATGAATCAAGCAACCAATATGGGGGGGGCATGTATGTACAAAAATCCTCCAAAAGAATCCTTCAAAAATAGTAGTACATTGTCATTGTAAACTTGGAAAAAGGTGTCACAAATTGTACTCCCTTATGGTTAACATTTAATAGGAAAGGAACATCACCTTGGTATATAGCTTCTCCACGCACGGAAAGCATCTCAGGAAACTGACAACTTGCTCCAGGTTGGGGCTGATAGATTCTAGTGCCAAGACCTTCACTGTGCGCAATTTCGGGGTCAAGCTTGTCGGAATCATTTTCTGAATGACAGACGAACAAACGTCTTCAAAATTAGAAATAATGTTAATTTGTAGAAGGAGAGGTAGAAGGTGGCTGTTGTACCTGAACGGGTGTGGATCCAATAACAAGTTCGGAGTATTTGCCTGACGAGTAGCCCACCATTATCAATTTCAGCGCAGAAATGACATTGATTCTTGTTGGACCTACTTGATCAACTACAAGTAATCTCTCAAGTGCAGGTGTGTCCTCAATGACCATACCATGGTACACATCTTGTGATGTCTTCCTGCCGCACCAGCAACACACATAACTAGTCCGGAGAGTCATGGAGGTGATGTGGAAGGTACTCAACCCATTGATCGCCTGAAGACGAAGGTACTTGAGTGCAGTACAACCACTGAGCAAGCGCTCCATGTCACCGTTTGAGAGGCAGACACGATGAGCTTGAGGTGCTTCAGTCATGGTAGAATAAGAGCGGGCACATCATTAAGGGGGGGATGGCAGTTCCTGAACTTGGCGATGCGCAACATGGGTGCGGGGCAGAGTGCGGATGTTGGCAGCAACCGCATATGCCCATCATCAAAAGTGAGCTCCTCGAGCTGACCTAGGGCGGGGGATCGGAACCAGTCGTCAAGCTTGGCTCGGTCCTTGCCGTTGGAATAGAACTTGCCCATTCTAAGGCCTCTGGTTGGGCCAAGGTGACTGCGGAGGATCTTGGAGAATGCATCCAAGCTTTTTCAATAGCCATGGCAAAGCTCATGGGTGTCGATGAGGTCGAGAGGGCTGGAGTTCCATAGGGGCTACTGAGGGAGTCCCGGATTAAGGGGTCCTCGGGCGTCCGGGCTATGTGACATGGGCCGGACTAATGGGCCATGAAGATACAAGACAGAAGACTTCCTCCCGTGTCTGGATGGGACTCTTCTTGGCGTGGAAGGCAAGCTTAGCGTGCGGATGTGAATATTCCTTTCTCTGTAAAACGACTCTGCTTAATGAAACATAAGTCTGAAACATTTGAAAAGTTCAAAGAATTTCAGAGTGAAGTGGAAAATCATCGTAACAAGTAAATAAAGTTTCCGCGATCTGATCATGGAGGAGAATATTTGAGTTACGAGTTTGGCCTACATTTGAAACAATGCGGAATAGTTTCGCAACTCACGCCACCCGGAACAACACAATGTAATGGTGTGTCCGAACGTCGTAATCGTACTTTACTAGATATGGTGTGATCTATGATGTCTCTTACTGATTTACCGCTATCATTTTGGGGTTATGCTTTAGAGACGGTTGCATTCACGTTAAATAGGGCACCATCAAAATCCGTTGAGAGGACACCTTATGAACTATGGTTTGGCAAGAAACCGAAGTTGTCGTTTCCTAAAGTTTGGGGCTGCGATGCTTATGTGAAAAAGCTTGAACCTGATAAGCTTGAACCCAAATCGGAGAAATGTGTCTTCATAGGATACCCAAAGGAAACTATTGGGTACACCTTCTATCACAGATCCGAAGGCAAGATATTCGTTGCTAAGAATGGATCGTTTCTAGAGAAGGAGTTTCCCTCGAAACAAGTATGTGGGAGGAAAGTAGAACTTGATGAGGTAACTGTACCTGGTCCCTTATTGGAAAGTAGTTCATCACAGAAACCGGTCCCTGTGACATCTACACCAATTAGTGAGGAAGGTAATGATGATGATCATAAAACTTCAGATCAAGTTACTACCGAACCTCATAGGTCAACCAGAGCAAGATCCGCACCAGAGTGGTACGGTAATCCAATTCTGGAGGTCATGTTACTTGACCATGACGAACCTATGAACTATGAAGAAAAGATGATGAGCCCAGATTCCGCAAAATGGCTTGAGGCCATGAAGTCTGAGATGGGATCCATGTATGAGAACAAAGTGTGGACTTTGGTTGACTTACCCGATGATTGACAAGCCATCGAGAACAAATGGATCTTCAAGAAGAAGACAGACGTGACGGTAATGTTACTGCCTACAAAGCTCGACTTGTTGCAAAACGTTTTCGACAAGTTCAAGGAGTTGACTATGATGAGACCTTGTCACCCGTAGCGATGCTTAAGTCCGTCTGAATCATGTTAGCAATTGCTGCATTTTCTGATTATGAAATTTAGCAAATGGATGTAAATACTGCATTCCTGAATGGATTTCTGGAAGAAGAGTTGTATATGATGCAAACTGAAGGTTTTATCGATCCAAAGGGAGCTAACAAAGTGTGCAAGCTCCAGCGATCCATTTATGGACTGGTGCAAGCATCTCGGACTTGGAATAAACGTTTGATAGTGTGATCAAAGCATATGGTTTTATACAGACTTTTGGAGAAGCCTGTATTTACAAGAAGGTGAGTGGGAGCTCTGTAGCATTTCTAATATTATATGTGGATGACGTATTGTTGATTGGAAATGATATATAATTTATGGACAGCATAAAAGGATACTTGAATAGAAGTTTTTCAATGAAAGACCTCGGTGAAGCTGCTTATATATTGGGCATCAAGATCTATAGAGATAGATCAAGACGCTTAATTGGACTTTGACAAAGCACATACCTTGATAAAGTTTTGAAGAAGTTCAAAATGGATCAAGCTAAGAAAGGGTTCTTGCTTGTGTTACAAGGTGTGAAGTTGAGTAAGACTCAATGCCCGACCACTGCAGAAGATAGAGAGAAAATGAAAAGTGTTCCCTATGCTTCACCCATAGGCTCTATCATGTACGCAATGCTGTGTACCAGACCTGATGTGTGCCTTGCTATCAGTTTAGCAGGGAGGTACCAAAGTAATCCAGGAGTGGATCACTATACAGCGGTCAAGAACATCCTGAAGTACCTGAAAAGGACCAAGGATATGTTTCTCGTTTATGGAGGTGACAAAGAGCTCATAGTAATTGGCTACGTTGATGCAAGATTTGACACTAATCGGGACGATTCTAAATCGCAAACCGGATACGTGTTTATATTAAACGGTGGAGCTGTCAGTTGGAGCAGTTCTAAACAGAGCGTCGTGGCAGGATCTACATGTGAAGTGGAGTACATTCCTGCTTCGGGAGCAGCGAATGAAGGAGTCTAGATGAAGGAGTTCATATCCGATCTAGGTGTCATACCTAGTGCATCGGGTCCAATGAAAATCTTTTGTGACAATACTGGTGCAATTGCTTTGGCAAAGGAATCCAGATTTCACAAGAGAACCAAGCATATCAAGAGGCGCTTCAACTCCATTCAGGATCAAGTCCTGGTGGGAGACATAGAGATTTGCAAGATACATACGGATCTGAATGTTGCAGACCCGTTGACCAAGCCTCTTCCACGAGAAAAACATGATCAGCACCAAGGCTCCATGGGTGTTAAAATCATTACTGTGTAATCTACATTATTAACTCTAGTGCAAGTGGGAGACTGAAGGAAATATGCCCTAGAGGCAATAATAAAGTTATTATTTATTTCCTTATTTCATGATAAATGTTTATTATTCATGCTAGAATTTTATTAACCGGAAACATAATACATGTGTGAATACATAGACAAACATAGTGGTACTAGTATGCCTCTACTTGACTAGCTCATTGACCAAAGATGGTTAAGTTTCCTAACCATAGACATGAGTTGTTATTTGATCAATGGGATCACATCATTAGGAGAATGATGTGATTGACTTGACCCATTCCGTTAGCTTAGCACTTGATTGTTTGTTTACTGCTATTGCTTTCTTCATGACTTATACATGTTCTTATGACTATGGGATTATGCAACTCCCGAATACCGGAGGAACAATTTATGTGCTACCAAACGTCACAACGTAACTGGGTGATTATAAAGGTGCTCTACCAGTGTCTCCGATGGTACTTGTTGAGTTGGCATAGATCAAGATTAGGATTTGTCACTCCGATTGTTGGAGAGGTATCTCTGGGCCCTCTCGATAATACGCATCACTATAAGCCTTGCAAGCATGATAACTAATGAGTTAGTTACGGGGTGATGTATTATGGAACGAGTAAAGAGACTTGCCGGTAACGAGATTGAACTAGGTATTGGATACCGATGATCGAATCTCGGACAAGTAACATACCGATGACAAAGAGAACAACATATAGTGTTGTGCCGTTTGACCGATAAAGATCTTCGTAGAATATGTAGGAACCAATATGAGCATCCAGGTCCCGCTATTGTTTATTGACCGGAGACGTGTCTCGGTCATGTCTACATAGTTCTCGAACCCGTAGGGTCTGCATGCTTAAAGTTCTCTGACGATCGGTTTTATGAGTTTATATGTTTTGATGTACCAAAGGTAGTTCAGAGTCCCGGATGTGATCACGGACATGACGAGGAGTCTCGAAATGGTCGAGACATAAAGATTGATATATTGGAAGCCTACATTTGGACATCGGAATAGTTCCGGGTGAAATCGGGATTTTACCGGAGTACTGGAGGGGTTACCGGAACCCCCCGGGGACTAATGGGCCTTGTTGGGCCATAAGGGAAAGAGAGAGGGGCCGGCCTAGGGCAGGCAGCGCACCCCCTTCCCCCTGTCCAAATTGGACTAGGAGAAGGGGGGGACGTCCCCCTTTCCTTCTCTTTCTCTCCCTGCCTTTCCCGCTCCTAGTAGGAGTAGGAAAGGGAGGAATCCTACTCCTACTAGGAGAGGATTCCTCGTCCTAGGCGCGCCAACAAGGGCCGGCTGGCCTCCCCCTTGCTCCTTTATATACAGGGGCAGGGGGGCACCTCTAGACACTCAAGTTGATCACAAAGATCTCTCCCAACCGTGTGCGGTGCCCCCTCCACCATAATCCACCTCGGTCATACTGTAGCGGTGGTTAGGCGATGCCCTGTTGTGGTAGCTTCATCAACATCGTCACCATGCCGTCGTGCTGACGAAACTCTTCCCCGAGCTCTACTGGATCGTGAGTTCGCGGGACGTCACCGAGCTGAACGTGTGCTGAACGCGGAGGTGCCGTACATTCGGTACTGAGGATCGGTCGATCGTGAAGATGTACGACTACATCAACCGTGTTATCATAACGCTTCCGCTTAATGGTCTACGAGGGTACGTGGATGACACTCTCCCCTCTCGTTGCTATGCATCACCATGATCCTGCGTGTGCGTAGGAATTTTTTTTGAAATAACTACGTTCCCCAACAGTGGCACTAGAGCCTGGTTTTATGCGCCGATGTTATATGCATGAGTAGAACACAAGTGAGTTGTGGGCGATACAAGTCATACTGCTTACCTGCATGTCATACTTTGGTTCGGCGGTATTGTTGGATGAAGTGGCCCGGACCGACATTACGCGTACGCTTACGCGAGACTGGTTCTACCGACGTGCTTTGCACACAGGTGGCTGGCGGGTGTCGGTTTCTCCAACTTTAGTCGAACCGAGTGTGGCTATGCCCGGTCCTTGAGAAGGTTAAACAACACCAACTTGACGAACTATCGTTGTGGTTTTGATGCGTAGGTAAGAACGGTTCTTGCTCAGCCCGTAGCAGCCACGTAAAACTTGCAACAACAAAGTA
Organism: Triticum urartu; assembly: GCF_056163025.1. Classification (NCBI taxonomy): domain Eukaryota; kingdom Viridiplantae; phylum Streptophyta; class Magnoliopsida; order Poales; family Poaceae; genus Triticum; species Triticum urartu. The sequence continues at coordinate 266,723,476 of NC_141879.1, read as the reverse complement.
GAGGACGCATAACTTGTTTTTGCATGGCATGTTGTGATGTTATATGGTCAAGACATGATGCTATATTTATTGTATGAGATGATCATGTTTTGTAACAGAGTTATCGGCAACTGGCAGGAGGCATATGGTTATCGCTTTATTGTATGCAATGCAATCGCCCTGTAATTGCTTTACTTTATCACTAAGCGGTAGCGATAGTCATAGAAGCAATAGTTGGCGAGACGACAACGATGCTACGATGGAGATCAAGGTGTCACGCCGGTGACGATGGTGATCATGACGGTGCTTCAGAGATGGAGATCACAAGCACACGATGATGATGGCCATATCATATGACTTATATTGATTGCATGTGATGTTTATCCTTTATGCATCTTATTCTGCTTTGTTTGACGGTAGCATTATAAGATGATCTGTCACTAAATTTCAAGATAAAAGTGTTCTCCCTGAGTATGCACCGTTGCCAAAGTTCATCGTGCCGAGACACCACGTGATGATCGGGTGTGATAAGCTCTACGTCCATCTACAATGGGTGCAAGCCAGTTTTGCACTCGCAGAATACTCGGGTTAAACTTGACGAGCCTAGCATATGCAGATACGGCCTCGGAACACTGAGACCGAAAGGTCAAGCATGAATCATATAGTAGATATGATCAACATAGTGATGTTCACCACTGAAAAGTACTCCATTTCACGTGATGATCGGTTATGGTTTAGTTGATATGGATCACGTGATCACTTAGATGATTAGAGGGATGTCTATCTAAGTGGGAGTTCTTAAGTAATATGATTAATTGAACTTAAATTTATCATGAACTTAGTACCTGATAGTATTTTGCTTATCTATGTTGTTGTAGATAGATGGCCCGTGCTGTTGTTCCGTTGAATTTTAATGCGTTCCTTGAGAAAGCAAAGTTGAAAGATGATGGTAGCAATTACACGAACTGGGTCCGTAACTTGAGGATTATCCTCATTGCTGCACAGAAGAATTACGTCCTGGAAGCACCGCTAGGTGCCAGGCCTGCTGCAGATGCTGCTGACAACGTCAAGAAAGTTTGGCGGAGTAAAGCTGATGACTACTCGATAGTTCAGTGTGCCATGCTTTATAGCTTAGAACCGGGACTTCAACGACGTTTTGAACATCATGGAGCATATGAGATGTTCCAAGAGTTGAAGTTAATATTTCAAGCAAATGCCCGGATTGAGAGATATGAATTCTCCAATAAGTTCTATAGCTGCAAGATGGAGGAGAATAGTTCTATCAGTGAGCATATACTCAAAATGTCTGGGTATCATAATCACTTGACTCAACTGGGAGTTAATCTTCCTGTTGATAGTGTCATTGACAGAGTTCTTCAATCACTGCCACCAAGCTACAAAAGCTTCGTGATGAACTATAATATGCAAGGGATGAATAAGACTATTCCCGAGCTCCTCGCGATGCTAAAGGCTGCGGAGGTAGAAATCAAGAAGGAGCATCAAGTGTTGATGGTAAATAAGACCACCAATTTCAAGAAAAAGGGCAAAGGGAAGAAGAAGGGGAACTTCAAGAAGAACGGCAAACAAGTTGCTGCTCAGGAGAAGAAACCCAAGTCTGGACCTAAGCCTGAGACGGAGTGCTTCTACTACAAACAGACTGGTCACTGGAGGCGGAACTGCCCCAAGTATTTGGCGGATAAGAAGGATGGCAAAGTGAACAAAGGTATATGTGATATACATGTTATTGATGTGTACCTTACCAGAGCTCGCAGTAGCACCTAGGTATTTGATACTGGTTCTGTTGCTAATATTTGCAACTCGAAACAGGGACTACGGATTAAGCGAAGACTGGCTATGGACGAGGTGACGATGGGCGTGGGAAATGGTTCCAAAGTCGATGTGATCGCCGTCGGCACGCTACCTCTACATCTACCTTCGGGATTAGTTTTAGACCTAAATAATTGTTATTTGGTGCTAGCGTTAAGCATGAGCATTATTTCTGGATCTTGTTTGATGTGAGATGGTTATTCATTTAACTCTGAGAATAATGGTTGTTCTATTTATATGAGTAATATCTTTTATGGTCATGCACCCTTAAAGAGTGGTCTATTCTTATTGAATCTCGATAGTAGTGATACACATATTCATGATGTTGAAGCCAAAAGATGCAGAGTTGATAATGATAGTGCAACTTATTTGTGGCACTGCCGTTTGGGTCATATTGGTATAAAGCGCATGAAGAAACTCCATATTGATGGACTTTTGGAATCACTTGATTATGAATCACTTGGTACTTGTGAACCATGCCTTATGGGCAAGATGACTAAAACACCGTTCTTCGGGACTATGGAGCGAGCAATAGATTAGTTGGAAATCATACATACTGATGTATGTGGTCCGATGAATATTGAGGCTCGCGGTGGGTATCGTTATTTTCTCACCTTCAGAGATGATTTGAGCAGATATGTGTATATCTACTTAATGAAACATAAGTCTGAAACATTTGAAAAGTTCAAAGAATTTCAGAGTGAAGTGGAAAATCATCGTAACAAGAAAATAAAGTTTCTGCGATCTGATCGTGGAGGAGAATATTTGAGTTACGAGTTTGGCCTACATTTGAAACAATGCGGAATAGTTTCGCAACTCACTCCACCCGGAACACCACAACGTAATGGTGTATCCAAACGTCGTAATCGTACTTTACTAGATATGGTGCGATCTATGATGTCTCTTACTGATTTACTGCTATCGTTTTGGGGTTATGCTTTAGAGACGGCTGCATTCACGTTAAATAGGGCACCATCAAAATCCGTTGAGACGACACCTTATGAACTATGGTTTGGCAAGAAACCAAAGTTGTAGTTTCTTAAAGTTTGGGGCTGCGATGCTTATGTGAAAAAGCTTCAACCTGATAAGCTTGAACCCAAATCGGAGAAATGTGTCTTCATAGGATACCCAAAGGAAACTATTGGGTACACCTTCTATCACAGATCCGAAGGCAAGATATTCATTGCTAAGAATGGATCCTTTCTAGAGAAGTAGTTTCTCTCGAAAGAAGTGAGTGGGAGGAAAGTAGAACTTGATGAGGTAACTGTACCTGGTCCCTTATTGGAAAGTAGTTCATCACGGAAACCAGTTCCTGTGACATCTACACCAATTAGTGAGGAAGGTAATGATGATGATCATGAAACTTCAGATCAAGTTACTACCGAACCTCGTAGGTCAACCAGAGCAAGATCCGCACCAGAGTGGTACGGTAATTCAGTTCTGGAGGTCATGTTACTTGGCCATGATGAACCTACGAACTATGAAGAAGCGATGATGAGCCCAGATTCCGCAAAATGGCTTGAGGCCATGAAGTCTGAGATGGGATCCATGTATGAGAACAAAGTGTGGACTTTGGTTGACTTGCGCGATGATCGACAAGCCATCGAGAACAAATGGATCTTCAAGAAGAAGAGAGACGCTGACGGTAATGTTACTGTCTACAAAGTTCGACTTGTTGCAAAAGGTTTTCAACAAGTTCAAGGAGTTGACTACGATGAGACCTTGTCACCCGTAGCGATGGTTAAGTCCGTCCGAATCATGTTAGCAATTGCCGCATTTTATGATTATGAAATTTGGCAAATGGATGTAAAGACTTCATTCCTGAATGGATTTCTAGAAGAAGAGTTGTATATGATGCAACCTGGAGGTTTTATCGATACAAAGGGAGCTAACAAAGTGTGCAAGCTCCAGCGATCCATTTATGGACTGGTGCAAGCATCTCGGAGTTTGAATAAACGTTCTGATAGTGTGATCAAAGCATATGGTTTTAAAAAGACTTTTGGAGAAGCCTGTATTTACAAGAAAGTGAGTGGGAGCTCTGTAGCATTTCTAATATTATATGTGGATGGCATGTTGTTGATTGGAAATGATATAGAATTTATGGACAACATAAAAGGATACTTGAATAAAAGTTTTTCAATGAAAGACCTCGGTGAAGCTGCTTATATATTGGGAATCAATATCTATAGAGATAGATCAAGACGCTTACTTGGACTTTCACAAAGAATATACCTTGATAAAGTTTTGAAGAAGTTCAAAATGGATCAAGCTAAGAAAGGGTTCTTGTCTGTGTTACAAGGTGTGAAGTTGAGTAAGACTCAATGCCCGACCACTGCAGAAGATAGAGAGAAAATGAAAAGTGTTCCCTATGCTTCAGCCATAGGCTCTATCATGTATGCAATGCTGTGTACCAGACCTGGTGCTTGCCTTGCTATCAGTTTAGCAGGGAGGTACCAAAGTAATCCAGGATTGGATCACTGTACATCGGCCAAGAACATCCTGAAATACCTGAAAAGGACCAAGGATATGTTTCTCGTTTATGGAGGTGACAAAGAGCTCATCGTAAATGGTTACGTTGATGCAAATGGATGTAAATACTGCATTCCTGAATGGATTTCTGGAAGAAGAGTTGTATATGATGCAAACTAAAGGTTTTATCGATCCAAAGGGAGCTAACAAAGTGTGCAAGCTCCAGCGATCCATTTATGGACTGGTGCAAGCATCTCAGACTTGGAATAAACGTTTTGATAGTGTGATCAAGGCATATGGTTTTATACAGACTTTTGGAGAAGCCTGTATTTACAAGAAGGTGAGTGGGAGCTCTGTAGCATTTCTAATATTATATGTGGATGACGTATTGTTGATTGGAAATGATATAGAATTTATGGACAACATAAAAGGATACTTGAATAAAAGTTTTTCAATGAAAGACCTCGGTGAAGCTGCTTATATATTGGGCATCAAGATCTATAGAGATAGATCAAGACGCTTAATTGGACTTTGACAAAGCACATACCTTGATAAAGTTTTGAAGAAGTTCAAAATGGATCAAGCTAAGAAAGGGTTCTTGCTTGTGTTACAAGGTGTGAAGTTGAGTAAGACTCAATGCCCGACCACTGCAGAAGATAGAGAGAAAATGAAAAGTGTTCCCTATGCTTCACCCATAGGCTCTATCATGTACGCAATGCTGTGTACCAGACCTGATGTGTGCCTTGCTATCAGTTTAGCAGGGAGGTACCAAAGTAATCCAGGAGTGGATCACTATACAGCGGTCAAGAACATCCTGAAGTACCTGAAAAGGACCAAGGATATGTTTCTCGTTTATGGAGGTGACAAAGAGCTCATAGTAATTGGCTACGTTGATGCAAGATTTGACACTAATCGGGACGATTCTAAATCGCAAACCGGATACGTGTTTATATTAAACGGTGGAGCTGTCAGTTGGAGCAGTTCTAAACAGAGCGTCGTGGCAGGATCTACATGTGAAGTGGAGTACATTCCTTATTCGGGAGCAGCGAATGAAGGAGTCTGGATGAAGGAGTTCATATCCGATCTAGGTGTCATACCTAGTGCATCGGGTCCAATGAAAATCTTTTGTGACAATACTGGTGCAATTGCTTTGGCAAAGGAATCCAGATTTCACAAGAGAACCAAGCATATCAAGAGGCGCTTCAAATCCATTCGGGATCAAGTCCTGGTGGGAGACATAGAGATTTGCAAGATACATACGGATCTGAATGTTGCAGACCCGTTGACTAAGCCTCTTCCACGAGAAAAACATGATCAGCACCAAGGCTCCATGGGTATTAAAATCATTACTGTGTAATCTACATTATTAACTCTAGTGCAAGTGGGAGACTGAAGGAAATATGCCCTAGAGGCAATAATAAATTTATTATTTATTTCCTTATTTCATGATAAATGTTTATTATTCATGCTAGAATTTTATTAACCGGAAACATAATACATGTGTGAATACATAGACAAACATAGTGGTACTAGTATGCCTCTACTTGACTAGCTCATTGACCAAAGATGGTTAAGTTTCCTAACCATAGACATGAGTTGTTATTTGATCAATGGGATCACATCATTAGGAGAATGATGTGATTGACTTGACCCATTCTGTTAGCTTAGCACTTGATTGTTTGTTTACTACTATTGCTTTCTTCATGACTTATACATGTTCTTATGACTATGGGATTATGCAACTCCCGAATACCGGAGGAACAATTTGTGTGCTACCAAATGTCACAATGTAACTGGGTGATTATAAAGGTGCTCTACCAGTGTCTCCAATGGTACTTGTTGAGTTGGCATAGATCAAGATTAGGATTTGTCACTCCGATTGTCGGAGAGGTATCTCTGGGCCCTCTCGATAATACGCATCACTATAAGCCTTGCAAGCATGATAACTAATTAGTTAGTTACGGGGTGATGTATTATGGAACGAGTAAAGAGACTTGCCGGTAACGAGATTGAACTAGGTATTGGATACCGACGATCGAATCTCGGACAAGTAACATACCGATGACAAAGAGAACAACATATAGTGTTGTGCCGTTTGACCGATAAAGATCTTCGTAGAATATGTAGGAACGAATATGAGCATCCAGGTCCCGCTATTGTTTATTGACCGGAGACGTGTCTCGGTCATGTCTACATAGTTCTCGAACCCGTAGGGTCTGCATGCTTAAAGTTCTCTGACGATCGGTTTTATGAGTTTATATGTTTTGATGTACCAAAGGTAGTTCAGAGTCCCGGATGTGATCACGGACATGACGAGGAGTCTCGAAATGGTCGAGACATAAAGATTGATATATTGGAAGCCTACATTTGGACATCGGAATAGTTCCGGGTGAAATCGGGATTTTACCGGAGTACTGGAGGGGTTACCGGAACCCCCCGGGGACTAATGGGCCTTGTTGGGCCATAAGGGAAAGAGAGAGGGGCCGGCCTAGGGCAGGCAGCGCACCCCCTTCCCCCTGTCCAAATTGGACTAGGAGAAGGGGGGGACGTCCCCCTTTCCTTCTCTTTCTCTCCCTGCCTTTCCCGCTCCTAGTAGGAGTAGGAAAGGGAGGAATCCTACTCCTACTAGGAGAGGATTCCTCGTCCTAGGCGCGCCAACAAGGGCCGGCTGGCCTCCCCCTTGCTCCTTTATATACAGGGGCAGGGGGGCACCTCTAGACACTCAAGTTGATCACAAAGATCTCTCCCAACCGTGTGCGGTGCCCCCTCCACCATAATCCACCTCGGTCATACTGTAGCGGTGGTTAGGCGAAGCCCTGCTGTGGTAGATTCATCAACATCGTCACCACGCCGTCGTGCTGACGAAACTCTTCCCCGAGCTCTACTGGATCGTGAGTACGCGGGACGTCACTGAGCTGAACTCGGAGGTGTCGTACGTTCGGTACTGAGGATCGGTCGATCGTGAAGACGTACGACTACATCAACCGCGTTGTCATAATGCTTCCGCTTAACGGTCTACGAGGGTATGTGGAAGACACTCTCCCCTCTCGTTGCTATGCATCACCGTGATCCTACGTGTGCATAGGATTTTTTTTGAAATTACTACGTTCCCAACAGACTTGATCTTCGACATCGTCCCCTTCCGCAGTGGCTATCACGCACTGCTCGGACGAACCGCATTTGCTCGCTTCAATGCAGTGCCACACTATGCCTATCTCATACTTAAGATGCCCGGGCCACGCGGTGTCATAACAGTCAACGGAAACATGGAACGCTCTGTAACACCCATGATGCGCCTATATCTCCCACGTGTCGGAGCACAACTTGGAGGCATAACCGCATAGTAGGCATGTCGCAAGAGGGGTAATCTTTACACATCCCATGTACTGAATAAGAAAGGGATAAAGAGTTGGCTTACAATCGCCACTTCAAACAATACATAAATATATCATACATCATCCAGAATACAATAAAGGTCCGACTACGGAACCAAATAAAAGAAAGACAACCCCAAATGCTAGATCCCCGATCGCCCCAACTGGCCTCCTCTACTGATCATCCGGAAAAGACACATAGTAACGGCCCGAATCCTCGTCGAACTCCCACTTGAGTTCGGTAGCGTCCCCTACACTGGCATCATCGGCACCTGCATCTGTTTTGGAAGTATCTGTGAGTCACGGGGACTCAGCAATCTCACACCCTCGTGATCAAGACTATTTAAGCTTAAAGGTCGGAATGGGTCGTGAGGTGGAGCTGCAGCAAGCACTAGTATATATGGTGGCTAACTTACACAAATGAGAGCGACAAGAGAAGCAAAGCATGGTCAAGAAACTAATAGTGATCCTGAAGCTACTTACGTTCAAGCATAACACGAGGCCGTGTTCTCTTCCCGGACTCTGCCGAAAAGACCATCACGGCTACACACGCGGTTGATTCATTTTAATTAAGTTAAGTTTCAAGTTTTCTACAACCGGACATTAACAAATTCCCATCTGCCCATAACCGCGGGCACGGCTTTCGAAAGTTCAAAACCCTACAGGGGTGTCCCAACTTATCCCATCACAAGCTCTCACGGTCAATGAAGGATATTCCTTCTCCCGGGAAGAGCCGACCAGTCTCGGAATCCTGGTTACAAGACATTTCGACAATGGTAAAACAAGACCAGCAAAGCCGCCTGATGTGCCGACAAATCCCGATAGGAGTTGCACGTATCTCGTTCTCAGGGCACACCGGATGAGCGCTCTGTACAACTAAAACCAAACCTCATGTTTCCCCGAGGTGGCGCTGCAAAGGACTCTAGTTCGGACCAGCACTCAGAGGAGCACTTGCCCGAGGGGGGGCTTAAAATAAAGATGACCCTTGAGTGTGCAGAACCCAAGGGAAGGTATATGGTGGTAGGTAGGCAAATGGTAAAACCGAGGTTGGGCCTTGCTGGAGGAGTTTTATTCAAAGCGAACTGTCAAGGGGTTCCCATAACACCCAACCGCGCAAGGAACGCAAAATCAAGGAACATAACACCGGTATGACAGAAACTAGGGCGGCAAGAGTGGAAGAAAACACTAGGCATAAGGCCGAGCCTTCCACCCTTTACCAAGTATATAGGTGCATTAAAGTAAACAAGATATAATAATGATATCCCAACAATATCCATGTTCCAACATGGAACAAACTTCATCTCCACTTGCAACTAGCAACGCTATAAGAGGGGCTGAGCAAAGCGGTAACATAGCCAAACAACGGTTTGCTAGGAAAGGTGGGTTAGAGGCTTGACATGGCAATATGGGAGGCATGATATAGCAAGTGGTAGGTATCGGAGCATAGCAATAGAGCGAACAACTAGCAAGCAAAGATAGAAGTGATTTTGAGGGTATGGTCATCTTGCCTGCAAAGTTCTCCGAGTTGACGAAGCTTGATCCTCGTAAGTGTAATCAACGGGTTCCTCGATCACGTACTCGTCTCCCGGCTCTACGCAAGGCAAGAACACAAGCAAAGGAAACCACAATCAACCACGGTACAATGCGCAAGCAACATGATGCAAAACATGGCATGACATGCGGGATGTGATATGCAATGCATATGCGTGCTCCGGAAGGAAAATATTGATCAAGGCATTAACTTGGAAATCCAAGAGTGCCGCTGGAAAGATGAGATGATTTCGGTCGAAATCGATATAAAGATCACCGGAATCGGATGCATGGTTTGCAAATGGCGAGAAAACAAGAATGGCACAATTCTACGATTAACAGCACGATGCCATCTAGAATGCAACAAGAAACTAAGCTACTGCACTCCAACATAGCAACAAAGCACATGGAAGTGATCTACTCAAGATGCTTGACAAAAGATGAACACTGAGCTACGGCTAATTCACACAATAGCAGGTTCAAACAAGCATGGCAAAAGTGCAAAAGATATCAGCATCACAGACTTAGTGAAAATAACAACATGCCAGGAATTAACATCAGGAAGACATGTTTAGAGCATGATAACAACATGCTAAAGGAACATATAATAGCAAAACAAGGCATGTCATTAATCTAGTCAAAGCATAGAACAAAAGTCCCTTACTGACCATGAGTCAAAAAGGATCAGAAGATATGATGGCACCCATGTAAACATAGCAAATTTCGTTAATATATTCAAACTTAGCAGAAAACTGAGCATGGCAAAAACAGAGTTATCAAGGCATCTTTGCGAGCTCGATTCACTCACCACAAGGCAATGCATGACAAGATAAGCATACTACCAGAAAGAAGACATGATCTTAAGGCTAACCATGGCAAGAACAAGTTAATAACATGCATGGATCAACTACAACAACCATGGCAAAATTGATTAACATGTAAACAATCTGCCAGGAACATTTTATAGCAAAAGTATAGCAAGATTGAGACATGCTAGGGCACTCCGTAATTGCAAACAGGGGCATGGATAGATAGAGCATAACCATATGTCCAAATCATCCTTACTGAAGCAACTCAAATAAAGCATGCATCTCACTGTAGCAACATGGTTACATGACGTCAAAATAATAGCAGACAAAGACTTAGCCAAAACCCTGAGATCCTGAAATCAGCAATAACATGAAGGCTACTTTGCATGCTTGTGCTAGTCACCACAAAGATCACAAAAATACATGACATACACCCCTGTAAAGATGGCATGGCATACACCAAAATACATGTAGAGATCATGCCCATATGCAGCACACAATAATTGTAGCAAAAATGACAAATCCTCATACTCTGATAAGAATCAGCCCCTAACAATTTATAGCACTCTTGCATCAGTGATTTGGGCATCAATATGGACTCAAACAAGCATTCCACAATGGAACAAAATGAAGGGCACATCATGATGAACATTTTGATATATTGCATGCACGAAACAGAGCATCACACAAGAAGTTACAGCAGGTCAAAGTATGCACCAGGATGATAAAGTTTAGGGACTTGGAAGAAATTGGACCTCGCGGGAAAGTCAATGGATCTAGGGTTCGTGGAGGCAGAGCGGATCGGGCCGGGCGGTGGCGGCGTTGTCTCCGGCGGGGCGGCGCGGAGGAGGTCAGCGGAGGCAGATCCGGGGTCTCCTTCCCCGGATCTGGACGGGTGGCGGCCGGCGAGGACGCGGTCGGGCGGCGCGGCACGATGACGACCAGCAACGGCGAGGAGGAGCAGCGCCGGTGGGTGGTCGGCGGCGAAGAGGCGGACGACGGCCTCGGGCGCGGTGGCGGCGGAAGAGTGGGCCCGTGGGCGCCGGCTGCGGGCCTCGGCGGGCCGGTGCGGCAACGGGTGGCGGCGCAGACGCGTCCGACTCCTCCAGACGTGTCCGACGACAAAGGGGAGCGGTGGCTAGGGTTTCGACCCGGATTTTTGGACGCGGATGACATATTTATACGTAGAAGGAGGTGGGAGTGTCCAAATGAGGTGCGGTTTTCGACCACGCGATCGTGATCGAACGGCTGAGAGGATGGAGGGGGTTTGGATGGGTTATTGGGCCACTTTAGAGGGGTGTTGGGCTGCAACACATACGAGGCCTTTATGGTTCCCCGGTTAACCGTTGGAGTATCAAACGGACTCCAAATGGCACGAAACTTGACAGGCGGTCTACCGGTGGTGTACCAAGGCCTCTTGGCAAATCTCGGTCCATTCCGAGAACGTTTAACACCCGCACATGAAAAGAGATAAAAGGGGGCGCCAGAGGACATAGGAGTGTCGGATTGCAAAACGGACAACGGGGAAAATGCTCGGATGCATGAGACGAACACGTATGCAAATGCAATGCACATGATGACATGATATGAAATGCATGACATGGAAAAAATGCAAAACAAAGACAAACCCAACCATGAATGGAAACTCATAACTTAGAGCCGATAATGGCAAGATTTGGAGTACAAATATGACAGGTTACATCCGGGGCGTTACAACACTCCACCACTACGAAAAGATCTCGTCCCGAGATCTAGGACTGAAAGAACTTTGGATATTCAGAATGGAGGTGGGCCTCGCGTTCCCAGGTGGCTTCTCGGTCGGAATGGTGTGACCACTTCACTTCCAGGAATTTGATAGACTTGTTGCGAGTCTTGTGCTCAGTTTCTTCAAGAATAGCAACGGGATGCTCATGATAAGACAGGTCTTCTTGGAGATCAATCTCTTCGAAGTTAATGGTGTGGTCAGGAGTCTTGAAACACTTGCGAAGCTGTGACCTGTGAAACACATTGTGCACTTTTGCGAAGTTGGACGGGAGCTCAAGTTGATAGGCGAGATCGCCTCTTTTGCCAATGATCTTTAAAGGACCCACGTATCTAGGGGCAAGCTTCCCTTTGATACCGAAGCGACGAGTACCTTTCATTCGAGAGACGCGGAGGTAGACATGGTCTCCGATCTTGAAAGCCAAGTCACGATGCTTGCTATCATAGTAACTCTTCTGGCGCGATTGCGCGGCTTTGAGATTTTCACGGATGACTTTACACATTTCTTCAGCTTCCGTGATTAAGTCATTGCCAAGAAGTTGGAGTTCACCAGTCTCTGAGATGAGTACAACACTTTCTGCCATAGAGAATCTCGAATGGGGCCTTGCCCGAACTCGCTTGGAAGCTGTTGTTGTAGGAGAATTCAGCATATGGAAGACAATCTTCCCACTTCATACTGAAAGAAATGACACAAGACCTGAGCATATCTTCAAGAATTTGATTGACTCGCTCGACTCGGCCACTAGTTTGAGGATGGAAGGCTGTGCTGAAGCGAATGTTGGTGCCCATGGCCTTCTGAAAGGAGTCCCAGAACTTAGAAGTAAAGATGCTTCCACGATCTGAAGAAATCACCTGCGGAATGCCGTGCAAGGAGACAATCCTGGAGGTGTATAGCTCTGCCAACTGAGCTGCTGTGATAGATTCTTTGATAGGAAGGAAATGAGCCACTTTAGTAAGCTTGTCGATGACAACAAAGATAGCATCATTGCCATACTTGGACTTGGGAAATCCAGTCACGAATTCCATCTCAATATGGTCAAACTTCCATTCTAGAATGGCAAGAGGTTGGAGGAGACCAGCGGGCCGTTGGTGTTCTGCTTTCACCCTCCTGCAGACATCACATTCATTCACGAACTGAGCAATTTCTCGCTTCATTCGAGTCCACCAATACGACTGCTTGAGGTCATGGTACATCTTTGTACTTCTAGGATGAATGGATAGGAGGGAATTGTGAGCCTCGTTCATAATGAATTTACGTAGATCACCCTTAGGAACCACAATTCGATCCTCGAAGAATAGAGTATCTTTGTCATCAAGGCGACAACACTTGTACTTGGGTTGGCTCTTGGCAATCCCATTTTTCACCTACTTCACCATGGCATCAAGAAGTTGTGCCTCATGAATTTGATCTTCCAAAGTAGGAGAGACTTGGAGGTTGGCAAGAAATCCTTGCGAAACAACTTGGAGATTAAGTTTGCGGAAAGCTTCACAAAGATCCGATTGGAAGGGCTTGAGAATTAAGCTGTTACAGTAAGCCTTCCTGCTCGAAGCGTTTGCAATGACATTGGCCTTGCCTGGAGTATATTCAATACTCGGATTATACTCTTGAATCATTTCGACCCAACGAGTCTGCCTGAGGTTGAGGTTGGGCTGAGTGAAGATGTACTTGAGGCTCTTATGATCAGTGAAGATGTCCACTTTCCTTGCCAACAAGAGATGTCTCCATGTTAAAAGGGCATGGACAACTGCCTCCAGCTCGAGGTCATGAGTGGGGTAGTTCTTTTTGTTGGGCTTCAACTGGCGAGAGGTATAGGCCACAAATTTCTTCTCTTGCATTAAAATAGCACCGAGACCTTGCAGGGAGGCATCACATAAAACTTCGAATGGTTTGGATTCATTAGGAGGAGTCAAAATAGGAGATGTGATTAACTTCTCTTTGAGGGTGTTGAAAGCCACGTCACATTCAGGCGTCCAGACATACTTCACATGCTTCTGGAGGAGGTTGGGAAGAGGCTTTGCAATCTTAGAGAAACTCTCAACGAATCTTCGACAATAGCTTGCAAGCCCAAGGAAACTGCGGAGCTGCTTCACATTCTGAGGCGGTTCGCAATTCACAATTGCAGACACCTTCTCAGGATTAACAGCTATGCCCTTGGCGGGGATGATATGCCCAAGGTAGAGAAACTCATCGAGCCAAAACTCACACTTTGAAAACTTCGCATAGAATTGATGTTCTCTGAGTTTGTCGAGTACCAATCTCAAATGCTTGGCATGATCCTCCTTGTTCTTGGAAAAGACCAAAATATCATCGGGATACACCAAGACGAAATCATTTGTGTAAGGGTTGAAGATGAAGTTCATCATGCGAGAGAACGTTGGAGGAGCATTGACAAGGCCGAAAGACATGATAGTATATTCATAAGAACCATAGCTTGTTCTGAATGCTGTCTTGGGGATACCTTGTTCACGAATGCGAATCTGATGATAACCCATATGGAGGTCAAGCTTGGAGAATACTTGAGCACCTTTAAGTTGCTCGAATAGCTCATTGATGTTGGGAAGTGGGTACTTGTTCTTTATTGTCTTCTTGTTCAATGGGCGGTAGTCGACACAAAGTCGGTCCGTGCCATCCTTCTTCCGGACAAAAAGAACACCACAACCCCATGGAGATGAACTCGGTCTGATCAGACCCAGACGCTCTTGTTCATCAAGCTGTTTCTTCAACTCCTTCAATTCCTTTGGTCCAAGCTTGTAAGGACGTTTCCAAAAAGGTTCCGTGCCAGGCTCAAGATCGATGACGAATTCAACTGGCCGGTGAGGAGGCATTCCTGGAAGCTCTTCTGGAAAGACGTCTTGATATTCACAAACGGCCAGAATCTGAGAGATGGCATTCAACTCGCCCTTCTCATTGAGAGAAAAAAACCAAATGGTTTCGTCACGAGCGGCATAGATGATCACATCCTCAGACGAGCGTGTCAATTGAATCTGCCTGGCAGCACAATCAAGCTTAGCCTTGTGCTTAGAAAGCCAGTCCATCCCGAGAATTAGATCAATATCTGAGTCACCAAGAACAATTGGAGAAGCCAGAAATTTGTAGTCGCCCATCTCGATAGAAACATCCGGGAGGTAAATATTAGCTGACATTTGCTTGCCCGACACTCATACTTTGATGCAAAAGGTTTTGAAATGAAACAATGATATGCACCAGTATCAAATAAGACTTTAGCAGGAATGGAGTTAACTGGAAGGTTACCCATGATCACTTCTGAAGAATCCTCTGCCTGAGCTGCGTTCATCATGTTGACCTTAGCATGCTTGGGATTATGCTTGACCACTGCATTGCTGGCAGATCTCACAGGAGGAGGAGGCGGAAGGCGCCTTTGGTTGAAGCATTTGTTTGCATAGTGCCCTTTTTGCTGACACTTGTTGCAAGTAACCTCTGAGAGCGGACGGTGATAAGGAGCACTTGACCTTGGAGCATGACACGGAGCTTTGTTCTGATAGCCTGGGTTGGGTGGGTGGGAAGATCCATTGCCACCTTTACGCTTCTGCTGGTAAGGCTGATGGAACGGAGGAGGAGGAGGCAACCAGAACTTCTGCTGCTTAGCTGCCACTTGAGTTGAAGAAGAAGATGGAGTTGCATCCCTGACTCTCTTCTTAGAAGCATCGCACATGAGCTGAGCGGCCTCTTGCCTTAGTGCCATGTTGTAGAATTCATCATACTTGGTCGGCTCAAAAAGCACGAGAGCTAGTTGCAGATCTTCTCTGAGGCCACGTCTGAATTGATAAATCATGCTCTTCTCATCAGGGATGTCTTGTTTAGCGACGCAAGCGAGCCTCTGAAACAGGATGTTGTATTGGTAAACAGACATGCTGCCTTGCTTGAGATTGCGGAACTCCTCGCGCTTACTCTCAGCAACACTTTGAGGAATGTGGTGAGCTTTGAAGTCTCGGTGGAAATCATCCCAGGTAATCACACGACCTCCTCTGGAATCTCTGTATTGTTGATACCACTCAGCAGCTTGGTCTTTGAGTTGGAACGAAGCAAACTTGACAAAGTCCTCAGGCCTGACTTTTCTACACTCAAAATGTTTGCAGATATCCATGAGCCAGTCGTCGGCGTCTGTGGCCTCGACACAGTTACTGAAGGACTTCGGCTGATTTGCGAGGAACTGATTGAGGGTAGCAAACTGCGGCTGATTGTTGCCTTGGCCTTGATTTCCTTGGTTGCGCTCTTGCAAGAGCTGCAAAAGCATCTGAGTGTTGGTGTTGGTGGCGGCCATGACAGCTTGCCATGCCTCCGGAGGTGGAGGTGGTGGCAGAGGTTCCGGATTCTAATGCGTTGGAGGAGCCATCCTGAAGAGGTTGACATCCGTTAGCATCTTGAAAGACATATATTCAAGCTGAATCAATGGATTGAAATTGCAACATGTAGCCTTAACATTCGAACAAGAATGAACGAATGAATTCCAAAGTAAATCATCACACTTCCATTATGGTTGAGAAGCCACTTAGATAAAGGTAGATGAATAATGCAACAAGGTACGGATATGAACAAATAAGTGGTAAGGATTACCCAATCACAAACCAAATACCTGCGGGAAGAAATACTAGAGCTACTTGAATTCCCACCTATAAAACTCTCGAAACTTTCTGGTTATGCAATTAGGTGTTGGGGATACAGGGGAAGCATAATATCTCACCCAAAACTAGCAAATCCTACATCCAGCTGTATCCATCCTTCAACACATAACCAAGAAACCTTTGGAAATCATTTACCTCAACCTTTGAAAAGCATCCGTTATATGAGTTATGTCAATACTCCTGAACTCCCGCCCCAGTACTGGGTGGCGTCGAGGTTATCTCACCAACAACTACATAAAGGAGATTTTCGATGTCGGCGAACTCAGGTATTCCAGAACTGCAACGACAACACCTCGAAGCTCAACTCCCCGGGACACTGCCACAACCCCTAAATGTCAGGAGGCACCAAGAACAATGTTCTCGTCACAAAACCATCGGAACGATTCCAAGATACCCGCGTGATCCTAATTTTTTTAGTGAAATTTGAGGAGAGAAGGGTCAAAAGTCTACGTCAGGAGGCCTCACCAGAGCGACGAAGGGACTGAGGAGTAAAAAGAATCCTACTCTCCGATATATATTATCCTATAGGACTCAAAACATTTTTCTAGACTCAACAAAGTCAGTGATTCGATCAAGCAGGGGGCGCCTAAGTCGGGGAAGGCTCTGATTACCAACTTGTAACACCCACGATGCGACTATATCTCCCATGTGTCGGAGCACGACTTAGAGGCATAACCACATAGTAGGCATGTCGCAAGAGGGGTAATCTTTACACATCCCATGTACTGAATAAGAAAGGGATAAAGAGTTAGCTTACAATCGCCACTTCAAACAATACATAAATATATCATACATCATCCAGAATACAATCAAGGTCCGACTATGGAACCAAATAAAAGAAAGACAACCCCAAATGCTAGATCCCCGATCGCCCCAACCGGGCTCCTCTACTGATCATCCGGAAAAGACACATAGTAACGGCCCGAATCCTCGTTGAACTCCCACTTGAGTTCGGTAGCGTCCCCTGCACTGGCATCGTCGGCACCTGCATCTGTTTTGGAAGTATCTGTGAGTCACGAGGACTCAGCAATCTCACACCCTCGTGATCAAGACTATTTCGCCTTAAAGGTAGGAAAGGCTAGTGAGGTGGAGCTGCAGCAAGCACTAGCATATATGGTGGCTAACTTACACAAATGAGAGCGAGAAGAGAAGCAAATCACGATCGAGAAACTAATAGTTATCAAGAAGTGATCCTGAAGCTACTTACATTCAAGCATAACACGAGACCGTGTTCTCTTCCCGGACTCCGCCGAAAAGAGACCATCACGGCTACACACGCGGTTGATTCATTTTAATTAAGTTAAGTTTCAAGTTTTCTACAACCGGACATTAACAAATTCCCATCTGCCCATAACCGCAGGCACGGCTTTCGAAAGTTCAAAACCCTACAGGGGTGTCCCAACTTATCCCATCACAAGCTCTCACGGTCAACGAAGGATATTCCTTCTCCCGGGAAGACCCGATCAGTCTCGGAATCCCGGTTACAAGACATTTCGACAATGGTAAAACAAGAACAGCAAAGACGCCCGATGTGTCGAAAAATCCCGACAGGAGTCGCACGTATCTCGTTCTCAGGGCACACTGGATGAGCGCTCCGTACAACTAAAACCAAACCTCGAGTTTCCCCGAGGTGGCTCTGCAAAGGACTCTAGTTCGGACCAACACTCAGAGGAGCACTGGCCCGGGGGGGGGGGGGGCTTAAAATAAAGATGACCCTTGAGTCTGCAGAACCCAAGGGAAGGTATATGGTGGTAGGTAGGCAAATGGTAAAACCAAGGTTGGGCCTTGCTGGAGGAGTTTTATTCAGAGCAAACTGTCAAGGGGTTCCCATAACACCCAACCGCGTAAGGAACGCAAAATCAAGGAACATAACACCGGTATGATGGAAACTAGGGCGGCAAGAGTGGAACAAAACACTAGGCATAAGGCCGAGCCTTCCACCCTTTACCAAGTATATAGGTGCATTAAAGTAAACAAGATATAATAATGATATCCCAACAATATGCATGTTCCAACATGGAACAAACTTCATCTCCACCTACAACTAGCAACGCTATAAGAGGGGCTGAGCAAAGCGGTAACATAGCCAAACAACGGTTTGCTAGGAAAGGTGGGTTAGAGGCTTGACATGGCAATATGGGAGGCATGATATAGCAAGTGGTAGGTATCGCGGCATAGCAATAGAGCGAGCAACTATTGTTGGGGATATAGCTATCAGTTATGACCCGCCCAGGAGGGGTCGGGTTAGTCCCAATGACGGGTCACAAAGGAAGCCCAATAAACATTCAAGGTGATAGTTTATTAAGGCTTATAGAAGGCCTAAGCCCAGAGGGGGCTTAAGGCCCAATGTTATAAACCGCCGTATGTAAAGAAAGACTTGTAAGGAAAGGCATGTAAAAGAAGTCATCGAGCCGGACACGCTTTATGAGCCGGCCGGGACTCTGTAGGCCGCCAGGCGACAACCCGTGTATATAAGGGGACGACCCGGTGGCGGCTTAGGGCAAGAAACAAGAGATCGATAACCAAGCCGGCAGGTTAGCCTCTTGGTAATCGAAACCCCTGCAATTCCAACACAACTAGACGTAGGCTTTTACCTTCATCATAAGGGGACGAACTAGTATAAAACCTCTCGTGTCCTTTGTCCCGATTAACCCCTTTAAGCTTCCTAGTTGCGATGGCCCTACGACTAAGTCCTTTTGCTAGGACATCTGCCGTGACAATTCCACGACAGTTGGCGCCCACCGTGGGGCCAGCACACGATGGATTTGAGTTCTTGAAGGGCAGCTTCGAAGGGCTCAAGGGATACGTTGTGGGCCGGATGACCAAGAGTCGTCGTGGCAAGCTCTACACCGACGACGAAGGCTGGGGCCCCGAGGCCGGCTCAATTGAGTACGGGTACCGGGTCCCCTTCGGTGGGATTCATGTCTTCATCGACCGGATCAGCGAATCAGGCCCTGAGCCGGACATCTGCACCAACATCATCGAGACGGCTCAGCACGCGAGACCCGCCCAGGCTCGACCCGCCGTAAAATGTGCTTTGTGGGTTGCATCCATGGAGGTGAATACTCGGAAAGATCAGTGGATGGCGGTGAGACGGCCATCTGTTTGGACGCTACGTCATCAACAGGCGACACGGACTCGTTGTATCAGCCGCAGGATGGCATGCTTGGGGGCTGTTCCGATGGCAGCAATATTCCAGACCCCTTTGAGCCATCGAATCGAGCTAGAGTCTTCATGGCAGGCACCCAGCCCGGGCAGAACTCCACGACTGTGGCAGCGACGACCACCGGGTTAGTAGCGGCCGGGTCGGGAGACCCCGCGCGCTCCTCATCTCAGATACTAATGGACCTGACGGACAAGCTGACGGCCCTGTTGACTGTCGTGGTGGAACCGGCGGATAAAATTCAGCATGATGCGGAGGTGGCACGGGTGCGCGAAGAGATGGCACAGGCCAAGGAAAACTTAGCAGCTGAAGAGGTTAGGATGCCCGCGGAGCGGGCGGCTTTAAACGCTCGTGCTCAGCAACTTCAAGCAGAGACTTTTTGGCTCTCGGTGGATCTGAACGCGTCAAACGAGGTCATGAGGAGAAGGCATCAGAAAATTCAGTCACGTCTACCTCTGACGCTCGACCCTAGGAACCTTTTCCATACACCTGGGGCTGGTCCAAGTAACCCGCCGAAAGCAAATCGGATCACGACACCCGGAGCACCGGTTCAGCCGCGGGTCATGGAACCACCTCGCATGTATACCGCTCCACCTCATTATGCGACAATGCCACCGGGTCACATCTCCAATCCTTTGGAAAACCTCATCGCTTCGTCGTCTCATTTGGCGGCTCTCCCGATGGAAGGCGACTCTCCGACAGCGGTCAAAACATGAAGGGTGAGAGAGCTTCTTCAGACGGCTCTAGCACAGTAGGATGTGTACTCTTACAGCCGAGACAGAATCCATTCAACCCCTCGCCCGAGCCGGAGCCCGAGCTATAGCAGGCATATGGACTCAGCCGACATGAGCCGGTGCAGCCGAGAGCCCTTAACTTAGCGGATCAGGAGAGGATTTGGCAAGAGGCTGAGCAGGCGGTTCAAATGGCAGCAGAGCAGGCGGCTCATCAAACTTTTCCATCTTATCCAGCAACCTCTGTTGAGGCAGGAGTAACCACAAGGACCGGGGGCGTTCCTTGCTTGGTGCCGGCTATGCGTAATGAGTGCTTACCTAAAGACTTCAAGGGGCCTGGTAAAGTGCCTAACTACACAGCCGACTTGCAGCCTGGGGCATGGATTGAGAGTTACGAGATGGCAATGGAGCTATTAGAGGTCAGCGATGCAGCAATGGCTAAGTACTTCACCATGATGTTGGATGGAACGGCTCGCACTTGGTTGAAAGGGTTGCCGCCCAATTCCATCGGCTCATGGGCGGAGTTGAAGGCCCGGTTCATTCAGAACTTCAAAGACACATGTAAGCAACCTATGTCAATCATGGACCTGACTAATTGTAAGCAAGAGGAAGGGGGGTCCACAACCCATTGGGTGCACCAGGTCAAGGAGATAATACACTCATCTGATAAGATGGATGCTGGTTCGGCAGTCTTAATGTTGGAGAAAAATTGCCGTTTTGAACCTCTGAAACAGAAGCTGGGGCAGCTCAAGCGTGACTGCAATGACATGGGCCAGTTGATGGCGGCTCTGGTTAAGTATGCTGATTCTGATAATACCAAGGATCCCATGTCTGATGAGGAGAAAACAGGGAAGGGAAAGAAGAACGGCAACGATAAGGGACACCAGCATAACCCGGCAACTCAAGGAGGTAATAAACGTAAGGCTGACGAATTTGTGGCTAACACCAATGCCCAGGGCAACAATCAATGGCGCAAGGGTAGGCAACCCCCTCGGTCAGGCGGGTCAGGTCCCCCCCTCGAGCAACTATTGAATGAACCTTGCCCAAGACACGACACCCGGGAGAAGCCAGCAACCCATCTGTGGAAGGACTGTACGATCATGAAGGCATTTAAAAATTCAAACGCGTTTGATGGAGGTCACGGGCCTAGCGGCGGTTCAGGCGGAGGCGGCTTTCATGGCCTGGGCGCCGGTTCAGGTGGAGGCGGTTTTCACGGTCAAGGCCATACAGGTAACCAGGGAAGTTACAATCAACAACCCGGCCAAGGCAATCAGCAGCAACAGTCCGGATATCAGAGAAATTCAAAACAGTTGAATAGTGGGAAATACCATGTATTTACCACTAGTTTATGCAAGAGGGACCAGAAGCTTCATAAGAGGGCCGTCAATGCTGTTGAGCCGGCGGTACCACGTTATTTGAGGTGGTCTGAACAGCCTATTGTGTGGAGCAGAGAAGATCATCCTCCCCGGGTTGACAATCCGGGTCACTTAGCCTTGGTAGTAGCACCTCAGGTTGGTGGATATAAATTCAATAAAGTACTCATGGATGGAGGTAGTAGCATCAACATCCTCTACTATGAGACGTTCCGTCGGATGGGGTTGACTGATAAGAGTCTTAAGCAATCCAACACTGTTTTTCACGGTGTTGTACCTGGCAAATCGGCATACCCAGTTGGTAAAATTGAGCTGGAAGTAGCCTTTGGGGATGAATATGATTCCAGGGCGGAGAAGTTAACTTTTGAGGTGGTTAAGATCAAAAGCCCATATCATGCTCTGCTTGGACGGTCGGCTTACACCAAGTTCATGGCTCGGCCGTGTTATGTATATCTACAGCTCAAGATGCCGGGCTATAAGGGCACCATTACAGTGCATGAAAGCCGGAAAATAGCCCTGGAGTGTGAAGAAGGAGATGCTGCGTATGCTGTGTTTGTTTGTGCAACAGAGGAGGTAAACTTTTATAAAGATAATGTTGACCCGGCAGACATGACGTCGTTAAAGAAGCCAACAACGGAGCATGAGCCGGTGTTGAAATTCAAATCAGCTGATGACACCAAGACGATTGACTTTGTGCCCGGCGACTCATCCAAGCAGTTCATCATCAGTGCCAACTTGGATCCAAAATAGGAAAGCGCGCTCATCGATTTCACCCGTGAGAACCAGGACATCTTTGCACGGAAACCTTCTGATATGCCTGGTGTCCCGAGAGAACTCGCTGAGCACTCTCTCAATATTGATCCGAAGTTTAAACCGGCCAGACAGTTTCTCCGGCGGTTTAACGAGGAAAGGCGCAAGGCCATTGGAGAAGAGGTGGCCCGGCTCTTGGCAGCCGGGTTCATTGTGGAAGTTTTTCACCCAGAGTGGTTGGCCAACCCGGTGCTTGTACTCAAGAAGAACGGCACTTGGCGTATGTGTGTGGATTACACTGATTTAAACAAAGCTTGTCCAGCTGACCCTTTTGCTCTCCCTCGTATTGATCAGATCATTGATGCTACGGCGGGTTGCGCGCGTTTGAGTTTTCTGGATGCTTATTCAGGTTATCATCAAATCAAAATGGCAGTTAAGGACTAGGAGAAGACATCCTTCATCACTCCGTTTGGAGCCTTCTACTATGTGTCTATGCCTTTTGGGCTTAAGAGTGCCCAGGTGACTTATCAACGGTGTATGCAGAATTGCCTTCACAATCAGATTGGACGCAATGTTCATGCTTATGTGGATGATATCGTGGTGAAGTCCAGAAAAGAGGAAACCTTTGTAACCGATCCGAAGGAGACCTTTGATGACCTCCGGGTCTACAAGATGATGCTTAACCCAGCTAAGTGTGTTTTTGGAGTTCCCACTGGCAAACTCTTGGGTTTTTTTGGTATCTAACAGAGGTATTGAAGCTAAATCGGAGAAAATTAAGGCAATCACCTCCCTGGCCAAACCGGTGTGCATCAATGACGATCAACGGCTGGCGGGTCATGTTGCTGCTTTGAGCCGCTTCATAAGCCGGTTAGGGGAGAAGGCGATGCCTTTGTATCAGATGATGAAAAAGAATGATGATTTTGTTTGGTGCGATGCTGCAAACTCTGCTTTTGAGGATCTAAATAAACAACTTGCTGAGCCGCCGGTTCTTGCTGCTCCGGTTGAGAAAGAGCCGCTATTGTTATATGTAGCCGCTAACTCACGAGCTGTTAGTGTGGCGATTGTGGTGGAACGCAAGGAGGCTGGCAAGGAACATCCGGTCCAACGGTCGGTTTACTACATCAGTGAGGTGTTGATTGAGTCTAAACAAAGATATCCACATTGGCAGAAACTCGTATATGGGGTGTTCATGGCAAGCCAGAAGCTCAAACATTACTTTCAGGGTCACCCAATCACTGTGGTTAGCTCTGCTCCGTTGGGAGACATCATTCAAAATAGAGAAGCCACTGGATGAGTCGCCAAGTGGGCCATTGAACTTGGGTCTCATGGGTTGAAGTATGTACCACGTACTGCGATCAAATCTCAAGCGCTGGTTGACTTTATTAATGATTGGACAGAACTGCAGATGCCAGAAGAGAAACCAGACAACATGTATTGGACGATTCACTTTGATGGGTCCAGACAATTGGAAGGCTCAGGGGCTGGAGTTGTTTTAACTTCCCCTCGAGGTGACAAGTTTTGTTATGTGCTGCGACTGATGTTTCCTTGTACTAACAACGCAGCAGATTATGAAGCCTTGCTCCATGGTCTTCGAATGGCCAAAGAGATGAGCCTGAGCTGGGTCCGGTGTCTTGGCGATTCAGATCTGGTGGCTCAACACGTGTCAGGCAAGTGGGATTCAAAGGACCCTCTCATGGCGGCTTATCGCCATGAAGTCGATGCTATTGCAGGACATTTTAAAGGTTATCAGGTGGAACACATTGACCGTAGGAAGAATGAAGCGGCGGATGCTCTAAGCTGGTTGGGGTCTCAGCGTAAGCCGGTGCCACCTAACACCTTTTTGGATGTTTTGCATAACCCGTCTATTAAGTTACCTACAGAGGAAGATTTGGCTGTTCCTGACCCGGAGGCACAGTTGGTGGCGGATCTTCACGTCATCCCAGATTGGACAGTGATGACCCACAAGTATAGGGGATCTATCGTAGTCCTTTCGATAAGTAAGAGTGTCGAACCCAATGAGGAGCAGAAGGAAATGATAAGCAGTTTTCAGCAAGGTATTCTCTACAAGTACTGAAATAAGTGGTAACAGATAGTTTTGTGATAAGATAATTCGTAACGAGCAACAAGTAACAAAAGTAAATAAAGTACAGCAAGGTGGCCCAATCCTTTTTGTAGCAAAGGACAAGCCTGGACAAACTCATATATAAGGAAAAGCGCTCCCGAGGACACATGGGAATATCGTCAAGCTAGTTTTCATCACGTTCATATGATTCGCGTTCGATACTTTGATAATTTGATATGTGGGTGGACCGGTTCTTGGGTGCTGTTCTTACTTGAACAAGCATCCCACTTATGATTAACCTCTATTGCAAGCATCCGCAACTACAAAAAAAGTATTAAGGTAAACCTAACCATAGCATGAAACATATGGATCCAAATCAACCCCTTACGAAGCAACACATAAACTAGGATTTAAGCTTCTGTCACTCTAGCAACCCATCATCTACTTATTACTTCCCAATGCCTTCCTCTAGGCCCAAATAATGGTGAAGTGTTATGTAGTCGACGTTCACATAACACCACTAGAGGCTAGACAACATACATCTCATCAAAATATCGAACGAATACCAAATTCACATGACTACTAATAGCAAGACTTATCCCTTGTCCCCAGGAACAAACGTAACTACTCACAAAGCATAAACATGTTCATAATCAGAGGGGTATCGATATGCATATAGGATCTGAACATATGAGCTTCCACCAAATAAACCAACTAGCATCAACTACAAGGAGTAATCAACACTACTAGCAACCTACTAGCACCAATCCCGGACTTGGAGACAAGAATTGGATACAAGAGATGAACTAGGGTTTGGAGATGAGATGGTGTTGGTGAAGATGTTGATGGAGATTGCCCTCTCCCAATGACAGGAGCGTTGGTGATGACGATGGCGATGATTTCCCCCGCCGGGAGGGAAGTTTCCCCAGCAGAACAGCTCTGCCGGAGCTCTAGATTGGATGCGCCAAGGTTCCTCCTCGTGGCGGCGGTGTTTCGTCCTGAAAGGTTGCTTCTTATTTTTCTCTCGATGAAGGACTTCATATATCAGAAGATGGTCATCGGAGAGCCACCAGAGGGCCCACGAGGTAGGGGGCGCGCCCTGGGGGGGGGGGGGGGCGCCCCCACCCTCATGGACAGGGTGTGGGCCCCCTGGTCTTTATCTTTGGCAAGGATTTTTCATTATTTATTATAAGGTGTTCCGTGGAGTTTCAGGACTTTTGGAGTTGTGCAGAATAGGTCTCTAATATTTGCTCCTTTTCCAGCCCAGAATTCCAGTTGCCGGCATTCTCCCTCCTTATGTAAACCTTGTAAAATAAGAGAGAATAGCCATAAGTATTGTGACATAATGTGAAATAATAGCCCATAATGCAATAAATATCGATATAAAAGCATGATGCAAAATGGACGTATCAGACAGTACCATTCTTGGCTTACATGACCTAGGGCGAGTTGCCAGAGGATGAGACCCTGGCCCGGCAGATAACCCGGCGGTCCAAGTCAATGACGATTTCTGACGGAGAGTTATACCATCGCAGTGTCTCTGGAGCGTTTCAGTGGTGTGTTTCTCCTGAAGAAGGCCAAGAGATACTTCGTGAAATCCATGAAGGGGATTGTGGTCATCACACCGGGTCAAAGTCTCTTGTGGCCAAAGCTTTTCGTCATGGTTTTTATTGGTTGACGGCTCACGCTGATGCAGAGGATCTGGTCAGTAGGTGTGATGGATGTCAAAAATTTGCACTGCGAGCACATGTTCCGGCTTAGGAGTTGTGGATGATTCCAATCACTTGGATGTTTGCGGTCTGGGGGCTTGACATGGTTGGACCTTTCAAAAGGTCTAAGATAAAAAGACACATCTTTTAGTAGCTGTGGACAAATTGACAAAGTGGGTTGAGGCGGAGCCAGTGAGTAAGTGTGATGCAGCCACAACGGTCCAGTTCATGAAAAAGGTGATCTGTCGCTTTGGTTTTCCACACAGCATTATCACTGACAATGGCACTAATTTATCCCAAGGGGCTATGGAGGAGTTCTGTGAACGTGAGCATATCCAGCTTGATGTTTCTTCTGTAGCTCACCCTCAATCTAATGGGTAGGCTGAGAGAGCAAATCAGGAAATCTTAAAAGGTCTCAAACCCTGGCTCATAGTTCCCTTACAACGGACGCTGGGTTGCTGGGTAGAGGACTTACCCTCGGTATTGTGGAGTATTAACACCACCCCTAACAGATCTACGGGTTATACACCCTTCTTCATGGTTTATGGAGCGGAAGCAGTGCTACCTAGTGACATCCATCATGACTCGCCTCGTGTGGCGGCTTATGTTGAAGCTAATAACAAACAAGCCAGACAGGATGCGCTTGACTTATTATATGAGGAAGGAGACTTAGCAGTAGCTCGATCAACAATTTATCAACAGGACCTGCGTTGCTATCACAGCTGCCGGGTTAAGTCCAGGACTTTTCAAGGTGACCTGGTGCTCCGGCTCATCCAGGATCTGTCAGATGCACACAAGCTATCCCTGTCTTGGGAAGGACCCTTTGTGGTTAGCAAGAATTTAAACAACAGGTCATATTACCTCATTGACGCTCGAGAGCACAAAGACTCATGTAAGTCGGAGGAAGAGACCCGCTGGCCGTGGAACATTGCTCAACTTCGGCCATACTACACCTCAGCCATCGACTCTCATCATGTACATACTTTGACATTGTATATATCATGATAAGTAATAAAGCAGGACCTCTGCCCTTTTCCTTTTTAAAACATTATAAATCTTTACTCTTTTTCACTATTTAAAAATGACTATTAAGGAGCTGATCATATCTGAATCACGTCTAACATTTTTGGTCCGGCTTATGATCGTATTCGAATCTAGCTATAAACCTCATGATCACTTGGGGGCTTCCTATTCAAACATGGGTCGTATTCGAACCAAAGAGAACATAGCTGTCGTAACCCTCTTGATCGGCTCAAAGCCAAACTCACCAGGGGGATTCTTGATCGTATTTGAATCATAGATTAACCCCTTTTGGGTCCAACTTGGATCGTATTCAAATTAGGGTCGTTAAAAACCTCTCAAGATCATTTGGGGGTTTCCTGTTCAAATATAGGTTGTATTTGAACCAAAGAGAACATAACTACCGGTACCCTTTTATTCGGCGCAACGCCAAAGCCACTGGGGGCTATTTGATCGTATTTGAATCTTAGCTTAACCCCTTTGGTCCGGTTTACTGATCGTATTCGAATCAGAAACCCCCAACCTTTCGTTACAAGGTTATTTATATTGTTTGCCACCTGGTATTTGTCTTATTGGTCTTTTATTGTCTCAATTTTAAACAATCAGCATGGTCTTTTTGCCAGCTTGACTATTTGACAATAAGCCGTCAAGGCATAAGAATCATCAGGTATTCAGAAGCATTGACCTCTCAAAAAAGGACTGGATCGTCAGCCTCATCACCCGAGTCATATAAACCGGTGGTCCAGAGGTCGAAGATACATGTATGACTGTTGTTTATGAACAATTTCTTTATGTGTTACTCCAAGGTTATTTCAAACCTGTTTTATTTACGTTTAGTTCTGGTTATCTACTATGATAAAGCTTTCGGTCATGAACCGGGTCATCTGACCCGTTCGATGTTAAACCTCCAAGAAAGTATTTCCTTTTGTTACAAGAACAGAGCGGAAATATTACAAGTATAACCATGACTGTGATGCATATATTGAAATAAGGAAGCAAAGAGTCACACACGACGTTTTATGCACGATGGCATAGGCAAAATATGCAATGTTTCAAAGCTAATTCTATTACAAGGCTTCTTAAAGCCCACAAAGATGGTTCTCGCTCTTCCCTCGCTGGTTCACCTCCTTCTATCAATTTAAAGCTAGGATTGGACCAATCAAAGCCATTCACAGCAACGAACTCTGATTCATCGTCAATCAATCCAGCCGGATCAACCTCTGGAGCGAACGTGTGTTGATGAACTGGCGGGATAAGGTCTGTCACTTTGTAGGAAGGAGTCACCATCTTCTTATTTTCCAAATCAAAACCCGGCTGGTATTTTTCAATATTAGTTTCATCTCCAAGGATGGTAGCTTGAGGTCGAACTCCCCGTACGCAAGCCATGAAGTCATCTTGCTCAAAGAGAGACCTGTCTTCCTTTATAGTCGGGTACCCCCTAGCTACATCCACCGGGTCTAGGTCTAGCACCCAAGCCTTGGAACGGCTCAGAGCACTCAAAGCTCCGGCTCTGGCACATGATCGTTTGACCTCTTGGAACCTGGCGGGTAAGATTGACAGCTTCTTTAAGACGTCACTGAGCCGGTTGGGTCCTTGATTGGCGGGAGAGATAGCAGCGAGTGCTCGTTGAGTACCGGTGTATAACTGTTCCACTAAGGTATAGACCGCCTTCAGTTTCGTCACATTATCCTCGTTCAGGTTCTTGCTTCGCGGGCCTGCACATAATTTTTCAAACAAGGAGTCAGCAGGCGGGTTATATTCCGAGTCAAAAGAAGGTGAAACAGATCAGTACAGGGGGCTTACCAAAGATGGCGGAAACCATTTGAGACACCCGGCTCTTTAAGCCGGTCAGCTCCGTAGTAACCTCCTCAAGATCTGCTTCGGCTTTTTCGGCGCGTTGTGTCAGCAGCGTTTTCTCTTCAGCCCAGGTTTTCTTCTTTGCAGTCAAGCTATTTCTCAATTTTTCCGTCTCAGTAAGACTTAATTGAAGCTTAGCATCAGTAGCCTTGATTTCTGCCTCCTGATCTGCTAGC
Source organism: Triticum urartu (assembly GCF_056163025.1). Taxonomy (NCBI): domain Eukaryota; kingdom Viridiplantae; phylum Streptophyta; class Magnoliopsida; order Poales; family Poaceae; genus Triticum; species Triticum urartu. Next base: position 266,694,242 of record NC_141879.1, on the reverse strand, counting down.
CGGGTCTTGGCGTCAATTAATTGTGAAGCCAATTTAGATAGGGCGTTCTACAAAGCATGCACAAGTATGTCAAGGTTTAAATCAAAGTTCAAGAGTCAAGATTCAAGTCTCAAGTGCTTTATACTGCAAAACCACTTGACACTTGGGGGCTAATGTATGCCAAAACAATTTCTTATGACTCTAATACATTTCAAGTCCCAAGTACCTCACAAAGTAACAACACTTGGCACTTGGGGGCTAATGCATAATATTCAGAAAGTCTCTCAAGATTAAGCCAGATTGCAATGTTTGTTGAGTTCGGTACAAGAGAGTTATGAAATTAAAAGTACCGGTTCATTTATGATCAAGTGAACCGGCCCTTGGGGACTACAGGTGAAGTTTATTCTATTTTCTTGGACTTCAGAAAAATCTAAAGGTAAAGCTTTTAGCCTATATCATAAGTCTACAGATCATTCAAGTTTTATCATAATCTATAGACTTGGGGGCTGGCAGAATATAAGTAAGCCGGAAAAACATAACTCATACTTCAGCTGCAACTGCTTGACCATTTCAATTTTCGACTCACGGCTGGAGTGCACATGGCTGAGATAGCCGGACAATATGTCATTGGCGTTCAGATGGCTGTAATGAGAAATATCAAAATGCACTTTCTGTCTCTCCAGTGCCTCTTGTTTAGCAGTATGACGGGCCAATACGGTGGGATTCCCTGGCTCAACAAAGCAGCTCCCAGTGATCAGAATGTCCTGGACAGATGATGATGGCGGGTTGGCCAAGCTGGATGGTCCGGTAGCAGAAGGGTTAACGATGGTATCGTCAGCTGACGGCTCAGGAGGATCTGATTGAGTATTGGCCGGGTCTTCTGGTGCTTCAGTATGAGGGGGAGAAGGTGGCATGGTCGGTTCAGATGCAAGGACTAACAAATCTTCCACCAGCCTAGTCACCTTGGCCTTCTTGGACTTGGCTTGGCCACTAAGAAAGATGTTATGAAACAGTTAGTATAGAGAAGCAGTTTGAAAGACACGGAGGAAAGATGATTTCTTCCTTACCCAGGGGCAGTCTTAAAGGCCGGGAATTGAGTTTGAGACAAGTCGCTAGAAGAGCGAGACACCTCCTGCGAAGACAAAAATAAAGTTAGTAATGCAAGGGAGAAGATCCATTAAGGAAGAGTAAAAGATGAATAAATAAACCTCATTCGGGCGTTTCTAGGGAGTTTGTTGAAGAACAGGAAGCGGTTCATCCTCGTTCCGGGCCTGACGGCGGCTCTCATGCTGGTGCTTTTTCAAGATAAAATGAGGGTCGAGATAAGCCAAAGGGTGTGAAAACCTTACTTTCTAGGTTACGACTCAAAGTTTCTGTCTTGGCAAATGGGCTGAGTCGAAGGAAATAGTTACCTCTTCTTCCACGGCCCGACTGGCCCCCGTGTCATCATGGCAATGATCAGTGTTAATAAGATTGTTAAAAAGCTGGCCAAGGGAGTCAAGGGCTACCTCCGACTCAGAAGTATCATCATCAAGCTTCAACAGATCCTCAGCGGTGCTTTTCTTCTTCTTCTTAGATCTCCGGGTTGTCTTCTTGGCGGTTATGGCGGTAGCTCTAGCTTTCTTGGCGGCTTCGTGGTCGTACTTGGCTTTCCAGAAATTAGATTTAGCCTATAAAAAAATAAGCAAGATGAAAGGTCATGCAGGTATTTAAAACGGCTGAGAAAAATACAAAGAGGAAGAGATCAGAGTTTCTTTACCTCTAGCACCAGATTAAGCTTGCAGAAGGGGTTTAACTCGACTTTACTACAGTCTTCGTATTTGCCGTTCACCAGAAGAGTTGACATTGGAACAATATCTTCTTCAGTTAATTGAACGGAGCTGTGACGAAGAGAGTCATCTGGGCCTCCACCATATTCATACATCAATTTTGATCGGCGGCATCGAGGGATGACCCGCCACGCAACCCAGCAACGGGTCAATTCAACTCTGGTTAAGCCGTTCCCCGATAAAGCGTTAATCCTTTTAATGGATGGTATCAGCTTCTTGCGTTCGGTGGCAGTGAGTTTGTCAGGGAGTGCAAATTTGGAGTCAAGACGCTCTGTGCGATGACCCGGCAGTGGATGCTCATTTGCTGGTGAAGTGTCTTGACAATAGAACCAAGTCTAATTCCAGTCCTTGGGATGACTCGGCAAGACTATTAGGGGGAAGACGGCGCCTTGTCGACGCTGAATTGAGATACCTCCAAGTTCCAGGCTAGGGCCATTGGTGCACTCATTCTGGCGGTTCAGATAAAAATACTCTCTAAAGAGTTCCACAGTCGGTTCTTCTTGAAGGTACACCTTGAAGAGAACTTGGAAATTGCAGATATTGGATATGGAATTAGGCCCGATGTCTTGAGGGTGGAGTTTGAAAAAATGGAGGACATCTCTGAAGAACTTTGAGCCGGGTGGGGAAAAGCCACGGTTCATGTGATCAGAAAAGACGGTAACTTCACCATCTTTTGGATTGGGCCGTTCCTCCTCCGGGTCAGGCGTATGGTAGGACATAACATTCTTCCCTGGCAAAAAACCTATGGTAAAGAATTCCTTCAGAATGTCCTCAGTGAATGTTGAGGGAACCCAGTTGCAGACAGTCGGTGCTTTGGACGGCATGATGTTCAAAAGACGAAACTGAAAATAAAGCAACATACCGGCTTAATTCAATGAAAATGGTGAAATTAAAAATGATGGTACAAGGGAGTAATGGTGGCTTAATTAAGGGCTAATGTCATATAAGGAAAAGTAAGCCGGTGCAATAAGCCGCCATGACTACAGATATTTGAGAAAGCAGATTCGGCTAAGTGTTGAGGCAAACAAGTTTCCCAAATTGCTTGATATTATTCCAGATCAAATGGCTATTCAAAATGGAAAAATCCTAGACCTAAAAGTTTAGAGTAGATGAGTTTGAGAATTCTAATGAGGCCTTTATACTGGGAAAAGGGATCTACTAGTGTCAAGAGTTGGCACAAAACAACTACCACGCAAGCATATATCTCTTATGGGATCAAGAAGAGGCTGCAGAGGAAGAACTACGGAGCAAACTACGATGAACTATGAAGAACAGGCAGAAACCTAGAAAGCCCTAATGCAGATCTGAGGAGCAAGAAGAGAAACGCTTACAGCCACAGGTCTTCCGTGGAAGGTTGCCACCGTTTTTCTGGACTAATTCCGGTTGATGCAGCGGCCAAAGTCGACGGAGTTGAGGTGCTCTCTGGCAGTGGCGGAGCTCGAGCAGCAGCGAAGGTTGCGAGAGGAGGAAGACGAAGAATAGAGAAGAATGAGAAGACTGGGGATAAGCGAACAGGCGGGCACGAAAATCGAGGAGACACGAATAATGATTATCCAACTAAACGGACGCCTCGATTCTCGGAAGGCATTATGATAACCCACAAGTATAGGGGATCGCAACAGTTTTCGATAAGTCAGAGTGTCGAACCCAACGAGGAGCTAAAGGTAGAACAAATATTCCCTCAAGTTCTATCGACCACCGATACAACTCTACGCATGCTTGATGTTCGGTTTACCTAGAACAAGTATGAAACTAGAAGTACTTTGTAGGTGTTGTTGGATAGGTTTGCAAGATAATAAATAGTACGTAAATAAAAAGTAGGGTCTGTTTAGATTAAGAAACAATAAAGTAAATATAGGGAGTGTGGAAAAGTGGTGGTAGGAGTTGCGGAATTGCCCCTAAGCAATTGACTACTTTACTAGACCGATAGCAAGTATTATGTGGGAGACGCCACTGCTAGCATGTCATCCCTGACTTGGAATTCTATGCACTTATGATTGGAACTATTAGCAAGCATCCGCAACTACCTCGTGGGCCCCTCGAGCATCGTCTCGCATGGATTCTTCTTCCCAAAAATCATATATATTCCAAAAATATCACCGTCAGTCTTTATTCCGTTTGGACTCTGTTTGATATGGATATTCTGCGAAACAAAAAACATGCAACAAACAGGAACTGGCACTGGGCACTGGATCAATATGTTAGTCCCAAAAATAGCATAAAAAGTTGCCAAAAGTATATGAAAGTTGTAGAATATTGGCATGGAACAATAAAAAATTATAGATACGACGGAGACGTATCAGCATCCCCAAGCTTAATTCCTGCTCGTCCTCGAGTAGGTAAATGATAAAAAAGATAATTTTTGATGTGGAATGCTACCTAGCATAATCTTGATCATATGTCTAATCATGGCATGAATATTAAGACACGAGTGATTCAAAGCAATAGTCTATCATTTGACATAAAAACAATAATACTTCAAGCCTACTAATAAAGCAATCATGTCTTTTCAAAATAACACGGCCAAAGAAAGTTATCCCTACAAAATCATATAGTCTGGCTAGGCTCCATCTTCACCACACAAAATATTCACATCATGCACAACCCCAATGACAAGCCAAGCAATTGTTTCATACTTTTGATGTTCTCAAACCTTTTCAACTTTCACGCAATACATGAGCGTGAGCCATGGACATAGCACTATAGGTGGAATAGAATGGTGGTTGTGGAGAAGACAAAAAGGAGAAGATAGTCTCACATCAACTAGGCATATCAACGGGCTATGGAGATGCCCATCAATAGATATCAATGTGAGTGAGTAGGGATTGCCATGCAACGGATGCACTAGAGCTATAAGTGTATGAAAGCTCAAACTGAAACTAGGTGGGTGTGCATCCAACTTGCTTGCTCATGAAGACCTCAGGCATTTGAGGAAGCCCATCATCGGAATATACAAGCCAAGTTCTATAATGAAAATTCCCACTAGTATATGAAAGTGATAACTCAAGAGACTCTCTATATGAAGAACATGGTGCTACTTTGAAGCAAAAGTGTGGAAAAAGGATAGTAGCACTGCCCCTTCTCTCTTTTTCTCTCATTTTTTTTTCTCTTTTTTGGGCCTTCTCTTTTTTTGGCCTTTCTCTTTTTTCTTTTTTTTCGTCCGGAGTCTCATCCCGACTTGTGGGGGAATCATAGTCTCCATCATCCATTCCTCACTGGGGCAATGCTCTAATAATGATGATCATCACACTTCTATTTACTTACAACTCGATATTACAACTCGATATCTAGAACAAAGATATGACTCTATATGAATGCCTCCGGCGGTGTACCGGGATGTGCAATGATCTAGCGTAGCAAATGACATCAAAAAACGGACAAGCCATGAAAACATCATGCTAGCTATCTTACGATCATGCAAAGCAATATGACAATAAATGCTCAAGTCATGTATATGATGATGATGGAAGTTGTATGGCAATATATCTCGGAATGGCTATGGAAATGCCATGATAGGTAGGTATGGTGGCTGTTTTGAGGAAGATATAAGGAGGTTTATGTGTGATAGAGGGTATCGTATCACGGGGTTTGGATGCACCGGCGAAGTTTGAACCAACTCTCGAGGTGAGAAAGGGCAATGTATGGTACCGAAGAGGCTAGCAATGATGGAAGGGTGATAGTGCGTATAATCCATGGACTCAACATTAGTCATAAAGAACTCACATACTTATTGCAAAAATCTATTAGTCATTGAAACAAAGTACTACTGTAGGATCGAAAGTATGTCTAGAGGGGGGTGATTAGACTACTTGACCAAATAAAAACTTAACCTTTTCCCAATTTTAGTTCTTGGCAGATTTTAGCTAATTTAGGACAAGTCAAGCAATCATCACATAATTCAAGCAAGCATGCAAAGAGTATCGCAATTGGAGACACGGATGTTTTTCCCGTGGTTCGGATAGGTGGTGCTATCCTACATCCACGTTGATGGAGACTTCAACCCATGAAGGGTAACGGTTGCGCGAGTCCACACAGGGCTCCACCCAAGGGTAACGGTTGCGCGAGTCCACACAGGGCTCCACCCACGAAGGGTCCACGAAGAAGCAACCACCCACAAAGGGTCCACGAAGAAGCAACCTTGTCTATCCCACCATGGCCATCGCCCACACAGGACTTGCCTCACTAGCGGTAGATCTTCACGAAGTAGGCGATCTCCTTGCCCTTACAAACTCCTTGGTTCAACTCCACAATCTTGTCGGAGGCTCCCAAGTGACACCTAGCCAATCTAGGAGACACCACTCTCCAAGAAGTAACAAATGGTGTGTAGGTAATGAACTCCTTGCTCTTGTGCTTCAAATGATAGTCTCCCCAACACTCAACTCTCTCTCATAGGATTTGGATTTGGTGGAAAGAAGATTTGAGTGGAAAGCAACTTGGGAAGGCTAGAGATCAAGATTCATATGGTAGGAATGGAATATCTTGGTCTCAACACATGAGTAGGTGGTTCTCTCTCAGAACATATGAGTTGGAATGGTGTGTGTGTTCTGATGGCTCTCTCCACGAATGAAGAGGAGGTGGAGGGGTATATATAGCCTCCACACAAAATCCAACCGTTACACAGTTTTCCAATCTCGGTGGGACCGAATCAACAAACTCGGTCGGACCGAAAAGGTAAACCTAGTGACCGTTAGAGATTTTCGGTGGGACTGACATGCAACTCGGTAGGACCGATATGGTTAGGGTTTGGGCATAACATAATCTCGGTGAGACCGATTACACAAACTCGGTGAGACCGAATTTGGTAATTAGCTAACCAGAGAGTTGGTCAGGCAAACTCGGTGGGACCGATTTGCTCTTTCGGTGAGACCGAGTGGAACTCGGTGAGACCGAAAAGTTACAAAGGGGAAACACTGAGTTTACATTGCAATCTCGGTGGGACCGATTCGCTCTTTCGGTGAGACCGAAAAGTTACGAAAGGGAAACAGAGAGTTTGCAACCGCATCTCGGTGAGACCGAGATCCTTATCGGTAGAACCGAATTGCTAGGGTTTGGCAGTGGCTAATGACAAGTGAAACTCGGTGGCGCCGGATAGGAAGAATCGGTAGGACCGAGTTTGGCTTAGGGTTTTGGTCATATGTGGATATGGGAAAGTAGTTGAGGGTTTTGGAGCATAACACTAAGCACATGAAGCAAGAGGCTCATTAAGCAACACCTCATCCCTCCTTGATAGTATTGACTTTTCCTAAAGACTCAATGTGATCTTGGATCACTAAAATATAAAATGAAGAGTCTTGAGCTTTTGAGCTTGAGCCAATCCTTTGTCCTTAGCATTTTGAGGGTTCCACTTTCACATCCATGCCATGCCAATCATTGAGCTTTCCTGAAATAATCATCTTGGAATAGCATTAGCTCAATGAGCTATATGTTGTTATGAATTACCAAAACCACCTAGGGATAGTTGCACTTTCAATCTCCCCCTTTTTGGTAATTGATGACAACATATAGATCAAAGCTTCGACAAATGATAATAAGCATGAAATATATCGTCGCTTTGAGAAGTATGTGATAAGTAGGAGCTCCCCTAAATTTGTGCATATTTAAAATTTGCTTTGGACTACAAATGCACAAGGAGTTAGAGTCATGGGTTACTCTTCCATGTCACATCCATCTTGGTGGAGCGCTTAAAATGATAAGAATGAAATACATGCACTCATCACCAAGAAAAGTGAAAGATCACATAAGATAGATAAGGTAATAGCATTCATCAAGCATTAAGTGTAGCTTATGATCAAACACATGATCATCAATGTCTCACAAGCATAGTATCTCAAGCACTCAAAAGCAAACAAGTTTGAAAAACCACCAAATAAAGCAAGAGAGAAAAGCAACACTCTCTCTCTCGAAGCCTATGATCTATACATCTTCTCCCCCTTTGGCAACAAGTTACCAAAAAGTTCCTAGAAAATGCATAGCACTAGATCGACGCTCAGGCTTGATCTTCAGGTGGTGGTGGAGTCCGGATCACTCCAAGGACGAAGGCTTCGGTAGATGCTGAAGTAGACGCTGGAGTTGGAGCTGAAGTAGATGCTGGAGCTGGTGGAACTGAGGCTGTGGCTGGTGCTGAGGTGGTGGCTCTTGTGTCAGCAACTGGCACGGCAGACGACCTCGGACCTCTTGGCACTTTGGCAAAGGCATGAGTAGTAGTCCTGCCTCTCCTCTCCTGCATATCATCTTGGAGCTGCTCCACTGCAGTCTGAATCTCCCTTACTTTGACATCCAAGTCATAGAACTTCTGTTCCATGATTCTCTCTAGGCTCTGCTGATTTTGAGTGAGGGTGGCCAGACTTTGCTCAATCCTCAGCGTGGATGCAATCAAGTAACCAAGCTGCTCTTGTTTGGTCTTCAAGAAATATTCAGATGCCTCCTCTTGAGTAGGCATCTTGGCAGCTTTCTCCTTCCTCGCCTTCTCCTTCTTTGCGTAAGCTTGTGCAGACGATGGCTCGTTCTCAATCATGACAACTTGATTGTCCTCAAAATCTGGACGGATGGGCAAATGTTCCTTGTCCAATAAGTATATGCCTGTGCCCATCTTGGAGTTGATGAGCTCCTGAATTTGAGGGGCATATCCGCAGCTCCTCTTCTGGTCTGCTGCAGTCCTCTTGATTGTTTCCACTATGAGGCTCATCACTTTGAACTTCTGGGGCACATCAAACACATGTAGCAAGTTGATAGCATGGCCTCTCATCATCTTGTGATCTCTAGACTTAGGCAATAAGGTATGCCTTAGTATCCAATTGATCGTAGGCAGACCTGACAGAAGATAATGCACTGAGCCAAACTTGAAAGTATCAAGTGCTTCATTTGGGATCTCCTTGTACATATTGGACATTGAGTTGTGGTCCATCTTCTTCTTGGCATATATGTCCATGTCATCATCATGCTCCTCTGGGGCATTAATCAACTTTGCCCATTCCTCAACAGTGGATTGGTACCCCGTACCCTCAGACATCCATGTGATCCTCCCATCTGGATAAAAATGTGCCGTGGAGTAGAACTGCATTATAAGCTCCTCATTCCACTTTGTGAGCTTCTGCCCAACAAAGTCAGCTACTCCACAACCTATGAAGCTGTCTTGCACTCCAGGATAGTGCTCCTCATTGTCCTTGATGTATGTCCAATCAACCCATCGCATATCACAGACAATGGGCTTCTTATCTAGCAGCACTGTCTCATAAAAATCCTGCTGCTCCTTGGTGTGAAACCTGTAGTCAACTGCTGTCCTTCTCCTTGAAGCATACGGGTCTGCTTCTCTCCACTTCCTTAGCCCTGAATCTCTCCTGAGCTTCATGTCCTCAGCCACAGGATGAGCATCGTTGTGGTCTGGGATCTTGGGCTTGAGCTTTCTTAGGAAATTCTCTTCCTCTTCTTCTGCAGCTTCAGGCACTAGGGCCTTGTTCTTTTCAGCAGCTGGGATGCTTCTTGTGTTCCTCTTTGGCTTTGGCTTTGGAGCTGGCTTGGCCTTGGAAGCAGCTCCCCCTGATTTTATGGCATCTCCCATTAGCTTGGGTGCCTTGGGTGCTGGTGCAGCTACTTCTTCTTCTTCTTCTTCCTCTTCCATGATGGAAGCTTTGCCAAGCACTCTAGCCACAGTCTTCTTCACCCTTTCCTTTCTTTTCTTGCCCTCAGCTGCAACTGGCTCTATGGGCTTCTCAGTTGACATTCTGGCCTTTGACATTAGCTGCCTGCCTGCTAGCCTTTTGATTTTCAGGCCTGGCTTAGTGCCTTGAGCTGGCTCAACTCTCTTGGAAGTGGCCTCTTCCTCTGCCACATAGTCTTCATCTTCGGAATCTGAAGTCCTCTTCTTCCTCTGTCTCATGGCAGCCTTTGGCAAGTTGATAGGGGTGCTCCTGCTGCCCTCATCTGAAGAACTTGAGGGACTAGTGCCCTCACTCATCACCACTTGCTGTTCTGACAGATTCTGGCTATCACTTTGATCAGACATGCTGCAAACTCTGACTGCTGACCCTGTGAACAGATTATAGATGAGGTAGAAAGGATGAGCATCACAAAATGCAGAGATTTTTGCCAAAGAATGATCCAAAAACTTAGTTTTAGTTTCCCACTAAAATCATCTCGGATCTACCGATTTTCAAACTCGGTGATACCGAAGCAGTTTTGGAACCTAAACTAGTGAACTCGGTTGGACCGAGTCACAGTTCGGTGGCACCGAGACTGCTAGGGTTTCACAGAGTTCCAAAATCGGTCACACTGATAAGTAATTCTCGGTTAGACCGAGTCTCACTTGTGCAATGGCATAAGCCAAATCGGTGGGACCGAGTTTTTCAACTCGGTGGGTCCGAGATGGTTTCGGCGGAAACCTAAACCTAGAATTTTCGAATAAAGCTAATCTACGGGCGTATTGACTGGATAGGAGTGTTTCAATCATGGCAAGAATCATGAAGAACACAATGTGCTAGGAATCAGATTGGAGAATAGCACAAAGATCAAGTCCATACCCTAGTTCGGCGGGGACTTGCTACGGCGGCAACGGCGGGGCAGAATTCCCGTTGACGGCGACGGAGACCAGCTACTGGAGGCGGCTGGCGGCGATAAGACGATCCGGAGACCATGAGGGCAGAGCAGGCTATCGCGCGGGCGAAGGGGTTCGGAGAAATTTCCAAAATTTTGCCCGTGACTATATATAGCCCGACCCTGTCGGTGTGACCGAGTGGAACAACTCGGTGGCACCGAGATTCATAACTGCGTGCAGTTACTGAAACTCGGTGTGACCGAAATGTTCAAATCGGTTGCACCGAGATCGAAAACCTAGATCAACTTAATGATCTCGGTAGGACCGAAAGTGGGGTATCGGTCAGACCGAGAATCATAAAGAGGTTTTGGAAGTTTAAGTCTATGACGAATCGGGGACTCCAAGCGCTCCTCACACAGAGTGGTTCGAATCTGACTTGATCAAATTTTGTGATGCAGCATGAATAGAGTTTGAGACGAGAAAAGCATAGATAGCTAGAGGAGGTTCTTAGGCATTCTTGTCCATCCACTTGGCAGAAGAAGATAAAACCAAACAATCAAAACAACAAGTGGATGTCCTCGAATGAGTAAAATATGCAACCGGCATGCTCACACAATAAGATGGCAAATGAAATATGTGACAAGGCATGCACAACCAATTCGAGCATCTATCAAGCAATTTGCGATGACTAGGTCATCTATATATGAGTTTATTGACTTTAGGAGTCAAGTGAGAACACTTGATCATAGGTCATACTCATCGTTTAACCTCAAGTGGGGTTACCACTTTTACATAAAGCATTGTTTTGTTCACATCTTTAGAGTTTCTTTAGCTCAAGTCTTAGAGTAAAGCTCCCCCTAGATGTGATATCCCCCCTAAGAGGGATGAACTAACCTTGGGTTTTGTCGATGATGACTTCATGTAGATGTTGAAGATGTGGATGCTCAATGTTGATGTAGATCACTTGGAGCTATCCATTTGAGTGAATTGCACTTTCATATACCTACATGGGTTAGTCCCACAAGGAACAAACAGGGATATCCATAGACATAGAGTGATGCACACAAAAGATGATGTCCATGAAAACTTTTAGGTTACCTTGTCCCTTGTCTTACCAACAAGAGGGTTTGTGACTCCTTGAACTAGTGCACGATGTGGAAGTTGATTGCACTTGTTCTTGCCAAAATGATAAGAGTGAGGTATGTTGGCGGAGTCACCCTCAAGAACTCTCTAGTTCTTCTTCTTTTGGATCCACATCATCTTGATGGGAATCCTTGGAGTTGTAGTCGTACTTGATGAAGTGGAACTTGAAGTAGTCTTGGGAATCCACTTGACTAAGGTCTTAGGAGCTTCTTCAAATGCATCAATTTCCTCCTGAAGCTTGTCCTTGCCTTTTTGCTTGTAGTCTTGTGGTGGAAGATCATCTTGAGCTTGTGTCCTCTTGAAAGAATCATCATACTTCTCTTGTTGAGGGACAAACTTTGTCTTGGGGTATTGATCTTCTTCCCACTCAACTCCATTGGCATTGAACTTTCGTTCAAAACCAACACCTTGATTCTTCCGGTGCATTCCTTGCTTGCGCACAATTTCCTCGAATTGCTTACTCCCGGCAAGGCTTTTGTACACTCCTTTCTCTATAATTTCCTTCAATAAGCTATTTTCTTGCTCAAGTGTAACTTGGCTAAGAGAATCATTAGTGGAATCAAGAGAACTACTAGAAGCAACAATATTGGATTTAACATGATCATTGTTACTGCTAGAGGAAGAATCTATCTTGTTCTTGTTACTAGACTTGACTTGAGGCATGTAAGTGGATAAGAGTAAACGCTTGGCAATGTAAGAAGAACTTTTCTTGCGGAGATCATCATTGATTGCTTTTAAGAACTCATGCTCTTGCTCAAGATTGAGCTTTTCAAAGCGTAATTTCTCATGAGCTCTTAAAAGTTCTTGATAATCTTCGAAGATAGTTTCATGAGCTAACTTAAGAGTGTTTAGTTCTTTAGTTAGAGCCTTAATTTTCTCCTTATCATTGTCATTCATTTTATCTTGATTAGCATGATTAATTGACGTTTCATCGTAGTATTCATCACTAGAGTTGTCAACAAGCAAATCATCACCTAACAAGTCATCTTCATCACTATTGAAATCAACATACTTGGGGTGTGTTACCTTAGGACCTTTGGCCATGAAGCATCTTCCAATTCCTTCATTTGGTGAGTCAAATATGTCGTAGGAGTTGGTTGACACAAGTGCTAGACCGGCAACACCTTCATCTTGAGTATCTTCGGAGTCGGAGTGATAACTTCTCTCGGAGTGGCTATCGGAGTCAGAGCCGGATACCCATTCACCAACATGAGCTTGATGTCTTCGTCTTGTGTAGCTCCTTGCTGATTTTTCCTTCCTTTCCGAATCCTTGCTTCTCCGTGAGTATCTTCATTCATAACGATCATCTCTACTCCTTCTCTCTCTTGGTGGTGATTCTTTGCTTCTTCTTCTTGGAGAATCTTCTCTTCTCTTGTAGGGAGCCGTACACTCATTGGAATAGTGTCCGGGTCTTCCACAATTGTAACAGTTTCGCTCTCGACTAGAAGATCTTTTGTCATTGTAGGACCTTGACTTGAAGCTTCTATCTTTGCTTCTACTCTTGTAGAACTTGTTGAAGTTCTTCACCATTAAGCTCAATTCTTCATTGAAGTCTTGTTTCTCACTTGATGATGTAGGGGCTTCACATGAGGCTTTATAGGCACCACTTGATTTGTTGTGAAGTTCCTCTTTATCCTTAAGTGACATCTCATGAGCAACAATTCTTCCAATCACCTCTGTTGGCTTGAGATCTTTGTAATTGGGCATCATTTGGATCAATGTGCACACGGTATCATATTTTCCATCCAAGGCTCTTAGAATCTTCTTGATGATGAATCTATCGGTCATCTCTTCACTTCCTAAGCCGGCAATCTCATTTGTGATGAGAGCAAGCCTAGAGTACATTTCAGCGACACCTTCACCATCCTTCATCTTGAACTTGTCAAGTTGGCTTTGAAGCACATCCAACTTGGATTCCTTGACGGAGTCGGTACCTTCGTGCATATCAATCAAAGTGTCCCAAATTTCCTTTGCATTCTCAAGACGGCTGATTTTGTTGAATTCTTCGGGGCACAATCCGTTGAAGAGAATATCACAAGCTTGAGCATTGTATTGCAACATCTTCAACTCATCCGCGGTAGCTTCATGGTTTGGTTCTCTCCCATCAAAGAAGTCACCTTGCAAGCCAACACACACAATAGCCCAAACGGCGGGGTTATGTCCAAGAATATGCATTTTCATTTTATGCTTCCAACTAGCAAAATTAGTACCATCAAAGTAAGGACCTCTACGGTGATAATTTCCCTCGCTAGACGCCATACTCTCCTAGGTTGTGAAACCAAGGCTATGACCACCAAAGCTATGGAGATCAAAGCAAATGGAGACCAAAGCTCTGATACCACTTGTAGGATCGAAAGTATGTCTAGAGGGGGGTGATTAGACTACTTGACCAAATAAAAACTTAACCTTTTCCCAATTTTAGTTCTTGGCAGATTTTAGCTAATTTAGGACAAGTCAAGCAATCATCACATAATTCAAGCAAGCATGCAAAGAGTATATAGGCAGCGGAAAGTAAAGCATGCAACTTGCAAGAATGTAAAGGGAAGGGTTTGGAGAATTCAAACGCAATTGGAGACACGGATGTTTTTCCCGTGGTTCGGATAGGTGGTGCTATCCTACATCCATGTTGATGGAGACTTCAACCCACGAAGGATAACGGTTGCGCGAGCCCACACAGGGCTCCACCCACGAAGGGTCCACGAAGAAGCAACCACCCACAAAGGGTCCACGAAGAAGCAACCTTGTCTGTCCCACCATGGCCATCGCCCACACAGGACTTGCCTCACTAGCGGTAGATCTTCACGAAGTAGGCGATCTCCTTGCCCTTACAAACTCCTTGGTTCAACTCCACAATCTTGTCGGAGGCTCCCAAGTGACACCTAGCCAATCTAGGAGACACCACTCTCCAAGAAGTAACAAATGGTGTGTAGGTAATGAACTCCTTGCTCTTGTGCTTCAAATGATAGTCTCCCCAACACTCAACTCTCTCTCATAGGATTTGGATTTGGTGGAAAGAAGATTTGAGTGGAAAGCAACTTGGGAAGGCTAGAGATCAAGATTCATATGGTAGGAATGGAATATCTTGGTCTCAACACATGAGTAGGTGGTTCTCTCTCAGAACATATGAGTTGGAATGGTGTGTGTGTTCTGATGGCTCTCTCCACAAATGAAGAGGAGGTGGAGGGGTATATATAGCCTCCACACAAAATCCAACCGTTACACAGTTTTCCAATCTCGGTGGGACCGAATCAACAAACTCGGCCGGACCGAAAAGGTAAACCTAGTGACCATTAGAGATTTTCGGTGGGACTGACATGCAACTCGGTAGGACCGATATGGTTAGGGTTTGGGCATAACGTAATCTCGGTGAGACCGATTACACAAACTCGGTGAGACCGAATTTGGTAATTAGCTAACCAGAGAGTTGGTCAGGCAAACTCGGTGGGACCGATTTGCTCTTTCGGTGAGACCGAGTGGAACTCGGTGAGACCGAAAAGTTACAAAGGGGAAACACTGAGTTTACATTGCAATCTCGGTGGGACCGATTCGCTCTTTCGGTGAGACCGAAAAGTTACGAAAGGGAAACAGAGAGTTTGCAACCGCATCTCGGTGAGACCGAGATCCTTATCGGTAGAACCGAATTGCTAGGGTTTGGCAGTGGCTAATGACAAGTGAAACTCGGTGGCGCCGGATAGGAAGAATCGGTAGGACCGAGTTTGGCTTAGGGTTTTGGTCATATGTGGATATGGGAAAGTAGTTGAGGGTTTTGGAGCATAACACTAAGCACATGAAGCAAGAGGCTCATTAAGCAACACCTCATCCCTCCTTGATAGTATTGACTTTTCCTAAAGACTCAATGTGATCTTGGATCACTAAAATATAAAATGAAGAGTCTTGAGCTTTTGAGCTTGAGCCAATCCTTTGTCCTTAGCATTTTGAGGGTTCCACTTTCACATCCATGCCATGCCAATCATTGAGCTTTCCTGAAATAATCATCTTGGAATAGCATTAGCTCAATGAGCTATATGTTGTTATGAATTACCAAAACCACCTAGGGATAGTTGCACTTTCAACTACACGCATGCTCCTAGGGGGATAGATTGGTAGGAAAAGACCATCGCTCGTCCCCGACCACCACTCATAAGGAAGACAATTAATAAACACCTCATGCTCTGACTTCGTTACATAACGGTTCACCATACGTGCATGCTACGGGACTTGCAAACCTCAACACAAGTATTTCTCAATTTCACAATTACCCGACTAACATGACTCTAATATCACCATCCTTATATCGCAAAACTATTGCAAGCAATCAAACATATCATATTCAGCGATCTACAAGTTTATGTAGGATTTTATGACTAACCATGTGAATGACCAGTTCCTGTCATCTCTGTAAATAGATATAAGTGAAGAATGAGAGTTTAATTCTTTCTACAAAAGATATGCCCGTGCTCTAACAAATATAAGTGAAGCAAAAGATCATTCTACAAATGGCGGTTGTCTATGTAAAGAGAAACATGCAATCCAAACTTCAAATGATATAAGTGAAGCACATGAAGCATTCTATAAAGCCATACTCAAAAGATATAAGTGAAGTGCAAAGAGCATTCCATAAATCAACCAAGGACCATCTCATACCAGCATGGTGCATAAAAATAAAAAAATAAAAACCTAAATGCAAAAGATGCTCCAAGACTTGCACATATCGCATGAACGAAACGAATCCGAAAACATACTGATACTTGTTGAAGAAAGCGGGGATGCCTCCCCAGCATCCCCAAGCTTAGATGCTTGAGTCTCCTTGAATATTTATTTGGGGTGCCTCGGGCATCCCCAAGCTTGAGCTCTTGCCTCTCTTCCTTCTTCTCAGATCGAAACCTTCTCGATCATCGAACACTTCATCCACAAAAAACTTCAACAGAAAACTCGGTAAGATCCGTTAGTATAATAAAGCAAATCACTACTCTAAGTACTGTTGCAAACCAATTCATATTTTGTTTTTGCATTGTGTCTACTGTAATATAACTTTTTCATGGCTTAATCCACTGATATAAATTGATAGTTTCATCAAAACAAGCAAACTATGCATCAAAAACAGAATCTGTCTAAAACAGAACAGTCTGTAATAATCTGAACATTCACCATACTTATGATACTTGAAAAATTCTAAAAAAATTAAGAAAAATAAAAAATTTGTATAGGAAGACATTTCAAAAATAATCAGAACCGTTTGATGTTCCAGCTAAAAATGTAAAATCGCGCACTACAGCCAAAGTTTCTGTCCTGCACCATACAAACCATCAAGCAAATGTAAACATCCTAAAGGCAAACCTTGACATATTAATTTTATTTCTAAACTTTATAAAATCACACAACAGAAATAAATGACTCTCTAAAACTTCCGGGTTGTCTCCCTGGCAGCGCTTTATTTAAAGCCATTAAGCTAGGCATATAGTGCTCAAGTAATGAATCCACCCGGATCCCAAGGTATATCAAAGCCAATTTTAATTAGCAATGATTTGTAATTTAGTAGTGAGCACAAAGTAACATATATCATATAATGACAAAGTCTAACTCTCTTCCTATGCATCGGCGTGTCATAAAAGAAAAATTCATGCACACAAAGTAAAGGCCAATGCATAGTATAAACAGTTTCTTGCAATTTTATCACATTGGAAACATAGACAGGTGGAGATATAGTTCCTCTCTCATAATAATTGCAAGTAGGAGCAGCAAGCACATGCATATTATATTCATCAAAATCATCATGTGCAACGGTAAAAGGCAACCCATCAATATAATCCTTAATAAGTGCAAACTTCTCCGATATAGTGTAGTCGGGAGAATTCAAAAAGATAATAGGACTATCATGCGTGGGTGCAATAGCAACAATTTCATGTTTAACATAAGGAACTATACCAAGTTCATATCCATAATCATAATTCATATTGGCATCTTGGCCACAAGCATACCAAGCATCATCAAAAAGGGATATTTCAAAAGAATTTGTAACATCCCAAATTTTCAATTTGGAATGTTATACATTAGATCATAAATGCATATCATATTTTATTTTGCATTTTGGTTGATCCTAGAAATTCTACGCAACTCAATGACCCACGGAGAGAGTTGGGGATTTCGTTATTTTCATATTTGAGTTTTCTCAAATTTTGAGAATAGGATCATTTGATTTTATTTATTTTATCATCAATTATTTCTATTACAAAAATATGAGAAGGAATAAAATGACTTTCCCAAAATAAAGAAATATTGAGGATTTAATAATAAAATCAAATAAGATTTTATTTCGGAGTTTTTCGGTGTTTTATTTGAATTTAGGAAAAATGTGCGTTTTTCAAAATTGCATTTAGGTCCCAAATAAATGTTCACCTTGTGCGGCTTGATTTTAGAAGCCCGTGAAAATTTATTTCGGAATTTTTTTAGTCCGTTTAGTATTTATTTTTATTTTTCTTCTGCGTGTAATTATTTAAAAAAACGAACCGACCTACGGGTCATGTCCTATCCAGACCCCGGCCCGACTCGCCCTTTATAAGCCGGCCCACCCCAGGCCGAACCCTAGCCCCAGCCGCCCGACCCGCCCCAGCCGCCCGACCCGCCGCCGCCTGCGCCGCCGCCACCGTGTCGCGCCGCCGTCGCCCGCCACCGCGCCGCCACCCGCCGCCCCGCCGGACGCCGCCGCCGTCGATCCCGCCGCCCGAGGTTCGCCGCGCCTCAAAATCCGTGCCGTCGGTTTTTTTAAAACCGATTGGTTTTGGTCGGTTTTCGTCGATTTTTTTAGATTCGTTTTTTTTAAAATAGATCGATTTTTCCGGTTTATTTAAGTAGCGAGCGTTCGTCTGTTCGTTCATTCCGACGAACGTTCGTCATTTTTCTTTTTCTCGGATTAAATCCGCGATTTTTCTGATCGCGATTCCTGATCCGATTTTTGTTTTGGTATAACTTTTCGCTCGTTTATCGGAATTAGGCGATTCAAGCGCCTAGAGTTTCGTCTCGAAACCCTCTATGCGTTTAACCAACTTAAACAAGATTTTGGTACTGTAAAATTTGCCCTAGATCCAGATTAGTAGAACGAAGTTGTTTTCTTTCGCTGTTTGACTTTCGTTGCTTCGTTCGATTTGATTCTTTTTGCCAACCAGAGTTCTTAAGTTGAACCTTCTGGTTAGATCTCTTATTTGAGTTTTACCCGTGCATTAGATGAGTACTTATTGTATGCTTGTTTGTTTGCGATAGAGTACCCGGAGTGCGGCGCTTGTTACTTCGAATCTCTAGGTTTCCCGGATCATCAGCAAGGCAAGTAACAGTTTGATCATACCTTTTCTACTACCCAGTTTTATTGCATTAGATCAATCCTCACACATTGCATGGTTAGGATCTAACTAAATTGTGGGATGGGAAGTAGATGAGGTAGTACCTATTACGTGTTTATTATCAAACCTTTGGGAGTTACTTCTACGTTTGCTTATTATGCCATGCTATGCTAGTAGACGTGGATTGGGTGAGTGATATCCATGCCATATGTGAGTTTGGTTAATTAATGGTTTATCTAAGGTGGCAACTTAAACACACATCTGGGTGGATTGAGGCACCTGGGTATTCCAGGACTTGCCTGTTTTCTTTTGGACCGCCACCCAGGCTCAAAGGGATCATGAGACTATTCATACTAGAAACTTCCGTGTGCAGCCACAAGCTATTATGGGCTCTAGCATAGTTGACTAAGTCGTGCGAACTCTTACAGTGGTAGAATACCAGATGTAGGGGATGTAGGTGGTACGGTCTACCCGATCGTAAGGTGCTAGCGCTTCTGAAAGACTATGTCTCGGTCATCCGTCTTCTCAAACACCATGTAGTGCGAGAAACCAAACGGAGGCGATCGAGTCTTGTGGGGAAAAGTGCGCAAACCTCTGCAGAGTGTAATAAACTAATCATGGTTAGTCGTGTCCCCGGTTATGGACATCTTGAGTATCTAGTACCTAGATTATCATGTGAATCTCAACATGTTACTCTAAATTAATTTTTATTGGGTTATGTTTAATGATGATGCTTAATTGGGATTGAGAATGCTGTCAACCATTCTCAATGTTTAACAACTACCATGATAGTTAAATAAATTTTATTCCTTTGTAGTAGGGAAAAATTGGCTTTACGCAAAACTGTAACCATAGAGCTTTCCACCAGCCAAATATGCATATAGTATAGCTGTTTCATTCCATTACTCTCTATGTGTTACATTGCCAGCATATTCCATGTGCTGACCCGTTTCGGGCTGCAACGTTAATGTTGCAGACTTTTCAGACGATGATTAAGGAGTTTTTAGGGTCGTGGTTCTATACTCAGTGATGCCGTTGGAGTTGATGGACTCACTTATCTTCCAAGCCCTCCGCTGTTATCGTTATTAGATGGCCTTAAGCCATATTTATTGTAATACGTTCTCTTTTGAGACACTCGATGTAATAAGTGTGTGATTGCTACTCTGCTATAAATCCTCCGAGTACTGTGTGGTGTCAGCATTACTGATCCAGGGATGACACCGGAGCACAGAGATCAGACTATTTGAGGTCTGGTCGCTACAGAGATGGTATCAGAGCACACGCTGACTGTAGGACACGACCACTAAGCTAAAAGACCTAGATCACTATCCATTCTCTTCTCTTCTGACTTCTCATCTTTTCTACTCTTTAGGATGGCGGATGCAAGGAACAAGTTCACGCAACCGTATGAAGATACACCCTTTGGACGTCACTTGAAGGAAGTCACTAGATACCTAAACATAGGAGTACCAAGCTTCACCGGAACCTACAACACCACTTTACCTGAAGAAGAGCGCTGGATGATTCAAGTTCAAGTTCCAGGAAGGACGTTCATGCCAGTCACTGAGCCCATAGAGTTTTCTTTTGATGCACCAACTTGGAGTCTAGGAAAGAGCATGGTAGCTCACATCGCCATGGGACGCATTGGAGAAGTCTACCGCAATGATCTCAAGGATACTATCTACCAGATTTGTGGGCGCCGAGATGAACACTGGGAGATGATCAGCACCAGGAAGGATAGATCAATCGCAGCTTTTATCCAGGAGCTAAACCAGCACATTCGACGACAGGAGAATCAGATGTGCGCCGACATGATAGATCTGAAGAAGGCTAAGACTAGAATCAAGGAACTAGAGGAAGAACTCAAGGCTACACGTGAAGATTATGAAGAGGAAATTGAAGTATTGGTGGAGAAGAATGACGACCTGATCAAGAAGATTGGAATATTTATGGGAGGCCCTACACCAGTAGATGAAGACGAAGAACCCAAGGAGATTAGCCTGGAAGACTACATCATCATCGACGGCACCGACTCGGATCCAGATAGTAGCGATGATGACTATGTTGATGAAGCTGGAGCAGATATCATGGAGTCTGCAACCGAAGAATATTTCTAGTAGACCACCTCAACAGTAGTAGTAGTCCACCATGTAAATATAGTAGTACGAGAACTTTTGCGATAGATAGATCGATTGTATGCCCTTGTTTGATTGAATGAAGTGAATTGTTTGCTTTTGCCTCATGTGCATATGGGTAGTGTTTTCTCTTTAGACCCCCTCTATTCTTACATCTCATCTTTTCTAAACCCCTCAGATGCCTCCGAGACGTGACCCCGGATTTGCCTTTCCACCGGAGCTCACCCAGTTGATCCAGCAGCAGAACACATTGATGCAGTTGCTAGTCCAAAATCAGAATCAGGGGAACAACAACAACAACCCACCACCACCACCACCTATTGACCACTTAGCCCGTTTTCTTAGGCTGAATCCGCCGGTGTTTTCCAGTAGCACCGAGCCGATAGTAGCAGATGACTGGCTCCGCAAGACAGCTAGGGAATTGACCACAGCAGGATGCACAGATGCGGAGAAGGTGAAGTTTGCCACACATCAGCTAGAAGGACCCGCAGCATCATGGTGGGAGAATTTCACCGCCACTTTCCCAGTCGACACTGTCACATGGGACCAGTTTCAGCAGGCTTTTCGTACTGCCCATGTTTCAGCAAGAGCTATGGCCATGAAGAAGCGTGAGTTTCGCAACTTGCGCCAAGGAGGACGGACAGTTGGCCAGTATGTGGAGGATATTAGTAAGTTAGCACGTTATGCACCAGATGACGTCGCTACGGATGCAGCTAAGCAGGAGAAGTTTCTGGAAGGACTGATGAGTTGAGCATGCAGTTGATGGCAGCAACCTTCAACAACTACCAGGAGTTGGTAGATCGTGCTTTTATGATTGAAGGGAAGCAACAGCAAATTGAGAATCGCAAGAGGAAGTATGGACAAGGAAAGTACAATTTAGGAGCTCAGAAGAAGCCACGTTTTACCCCTAGACCGGGAGGACATTTTCAACATACCCATGGAGGAGGTAGCTCGCACAATCACAATGGCACCAAGAATGGAAATGGCAATGGAGGAAGTAACGGCCAGAATCGCACCAACCCATCAACCCCATCCAAGAAGGACCTAAGCCAAGTCACTTGCTTTAAGTGTCAGAAGACCGGACATTATGCCAATGAATGTCCTGAAGGCCAAAATGGCAATGGAAGTTCTGGAAAGAAGCCAAACCCTTTCAACGGGGGATAGGTGAACCACGTTAGCGTGGAGGAGTTTGAAGCTCAGCCCGATGCAGTAA
Source organism: Triticum urartu (assembly GCF_056163025.1). Taxonomy (NCBI): domain Eukaryota; kingdom Viridiplantae; phylum Streptophyta; class Magnoliopsida; order Poales; family Poaceae; genus Triticum; species Triticum urartu. The sequence continues at coordinate 266,672,079 of NC_141879.1, read as the reverse complement.
TAGGTAAGTTTTTGGTTAAGTCATTTACTGCACTCGTTCTTTTTGATACTGATGCATCACATTCATACATCTCAAGGGGATTTGTGGATAAGTATAACCTATCAACCCAAGCCCTTAGGTCACCCATGTTAGTAACCTCGCCTGGAGCAGAGTATGTGGCTAGTCTATGGTGCGATCGGTTACCATTAAGGATTGGTAACTATGTTTTTCCCTCAGACCTAATAGTATTGGAATCCCAAGGACTGGATGTGATATTAGGCATGGATTGGTTATCAAAGTATGAAGGGAATATTGAATGTGCTAGTAATTCAATTTTGCTTACCACCCCAGAAGGGAGAAGGATCAAGTATGTATCCCGGCATGTGCCAAAGAGGACTCAAGTGAATTGCCTAACAGGAGTTGTGCAGGAGGAAGTACCAGTGGTAAGGGATTTCCCTGAAGTATTTCTAGAGGAGTTGCCAGGCATGCCACCGGATAGAGATATTGAGTTTTTGATTGAGCTATTGCCAGGCACAGGGCCAATATCAAAGAGACCATATAGGATGCCAGCAAAGGATTTGGTGGAAATTAAGAAGCAGATTAAGGAGTTACTAGATAAGGGATATATTCGCCCAAGTTCTTCGCCTTGGGGATCGCCAGTACAACTAGTGGAGAAGAAAGATGGATCGTTAAGGATGGTTGTTGATTATCGAGGATTGAATGAAGTAATGATCAAAAACAAGTACCCACTACCAATGATCAACTATCTGTTTGATCGATTGCAAGGAGCTAAGGTATTTTCCAAGATCGATCTGTGATCAGGATACCACCAATTGAAGATTCGAGAACATGATATTCCGAAGACAGCTTTTACCACCAGGTATGGGCTGTATGAGTATACCGTTATGTCATTCGGTCTGACTAACGCACCTGCCTATTTTATGAACATGATGAACAAAGTGTTTATGGAGTTCTTGGATAAGTTCGTCGTAGTGTTCATTGATGATATCCTGGTTTATTCGAAGAATGAAGAGGAGCATAAGGAACATTTGCGACTAGTACTTGAGAAGCTCAGAGAACATCAATTATATGCCAAGTTCAACAAATGTGAGTTTTGGTTGAAGGAAGTAGGATTCCTCGGACACGTTATATCCGGAGAAGGAATAGCAGTAGATCCCGCTAAAGTTGATACCGTGACCAAATGGGAAGCACCGACCACGGTTGGAGAGATCCGGAGTTTTCTTGGACTCGCAGGATACTACCGGAGATTTATTGAGAATTTCTCAAAGATTGCGAAGCCTATGATTGAGTTGTTGAAAAAAGATACCAAGTTCATATGGACGGAGGAATGTGAGGCTAGTTTCCAGGAGTTGAAGAAACGCTTGGTTACCTCACCAGTGTTGATTTTGCCAGACCAGACCAAAGATTATGAGGTGTATTGCGACGCTTCACGTCGAGGACTTGGAGCAGTGCTTATGCATGAAGGGAGAGTTGTTTCATATGCCTCAAGACAACTGAAGCCTCATGAGTTGAATTATGCCACGCATGATTTGGAGTTAGCAGCCGTAGTGCATGCTTTGAAAACATGGAGACATTTTCTGATTGGAAATCATTGTGAGGTGTACAAGGATCATAAGAGTTTGAAGTACATTTTCACACAAAAGGAGTTTAATCTCAGACAAAGGAGATGGTTGGAGCTCATCAAGGATTATGATATGAGATTGCATTATCACCCCGGAAAGGCTAATGTAGTAGCTGATGCATTAAGCCGTAAGAGCCATGTCAATACATTAATGACGGGAGAAATACCCAAGGAGTTAGCAGAAAATCTTCGTGAACTATGTGTGGAAATAGTTCCGAGAGGCTATGTAGCAGCATTGGAGATTCAGTCAACTTTGATGGATAGAATCAGGGAAGCTCAGAAAACTAACAAAGAGATTGTCGCTATAAAGGAGAAACTGAGCAAAGGAAAAGCTAAAGGATTTCATGAGGATGAGCACGATACCCTATGGTTTGAAGACCGCGTTTACGTGCCCAATGACCCGGAGATCAGGAAGTTGATACTGCAAGAGGCACACGACCCACCGTATTCAATTCACCCAGGAAATACCAAGATGTACTTGGATCTGAAGGATATTTTCTGGTGGACCGGAATGAAGAAGGATATTGCGGAGTATGTAGGAGTTTGTGATGTATGTCAGAGAGTAAAGGCAGAGCATCAGAAGCCAGCAGGATTGTTACAACCATTGCCGATACCCGAATGGAAGTGGGATAAGCTAGGCATGGATTTTATCACGGGATTACCCAGTACTCGTTCAGGCTATGACTCGATTTGGGTTGTAGTCGATCGATTGACGAAAGTAGCTCATTTCATCCCAGTAAAGACCACTTACACCAGTGCTAAGTTGGCAAAGATATACATGACCAGGATCATATGTTTGCATGGAGTTCCAAGGAGTATCGTATCAGATAGAGGAACCCAGTTTACCTCAAAGTTCTGGAAGCAGTTGCACGAAACTTTGGGTACCAGGCTAGAGTTCAGCACAGCTTTTCATCCACAGACAGATGGACAGACCGAGAGAGTAAATCAGATTTTGGAGGATATGCTGAGAGCTTGTGCGCTAGATTATGGATCTAGTTGGGACGACAATTTGCCATATGCAGAGTTCTCTTAAAACAACAGTTACCAAACCATTTTAAAGATGGCCCCTTTTGAAGCCTTGTACGGAAGGAGGTGCAGGACACTATTATCATGGGATGAAGTTGGAGACCGCCAGTTGTTTGGACCTGACCTGATTAAAGAGTCTGAACAGAAGGTGAAGTTGATTCGCGATAGGCTCAAGGTAGCCCAGTCCAGACAGAAAAATTATGTAGATTCTAAACGCAAGGAGACAGTTTACGAAGTCGGAGATAGAGCTTATCTTCGAGTATCTCCACTTCGGGGAACAAAGCGTTTTGGAGTTAAAGGGAAGTTAGCACCACGATTTGTAGGACCATATCGAGTTTTGGAGCGTATGGGAGAAGTGGCCTACAAGTTGGAATTGCCCGAAGGATTGTCAGGAGTTCATGATGTCTTCCACGTTTCTCAGTTAAAGAAATCTCACGCGGAGCTGGCTGACATACCGTTGAGAGACACAGTGCCTTTGGAAACTATTCAGTTGGATAACGATTTGACGTACGAGGAGAAACCAATTAAGATTCTCGAGTTTGCCAGTCGAGTCACTCGCAGCAAGGTTATCAAGTTTTGCAAAGTTCAGTGGAGCCACCACACAGAGGATGAAGCCACCTGGGAACGAGACGAAGATTTGCTCAAGGACCACCCTCACCTATTTTCTAGCCAACCCGAATCTCGAGGGCGAGATTCATCTTAAGGGGGGTAGGTTTGTAACATCCCAAATTTTCAATTTGGAATGTTATACATTAGATCATAAATGCATATCATATTTTATTTTGCATTTTGGTTGATCCTAGAAATTCTACGCAACTCAATGACCCATGGAGAGAGTTGGAGATTTCGTTATTTTCATATTTGAGTTTTCTCAAATTTTGAGAATAGGATCATTTAATTTATTTATTTTATCATCAATTATTTCTATTACAAAAATATGAGAGAGGGAATAAAATGACTTTCCCAAAATAAAGAAATATTGAGGATTTAATAATAAAATCAAATAAGATTTTATTTCGGAGTTTTTCGGTGTTTTATTTGAATTTAGGAAAAATGTGCATTTTTCAAAATTGCATTTAGGTCCCAAATAAATGTTCACCTTGTGCGGCTTGATTTTAGAAGCCCGTGAAAATTTATTTCGGAATTTTTGGAGTCCGTTTAGTATTTCTTTTTATTTTTCTTATGCGCATAATTATTTTAAAAAAACGAACGAACCTACAGGCCGTGTCCTATCCGGACTCCGGCCCGACTCGCCCTTTATAAGACGGCCCACCCCAGGCCGAACCCTAGCCCCAGCCGCCCGACCCCGCCCCAGCCGCCCGACCCCGCCGCCAGCCGCCGCCGCCGCCTCGCCGCCCGCGCCGCCGCCGCCGTCGCCCGCCACCGCGCCGCCGCCCGCCGCCCTGCCGGACGCCGCCGCCGTCGATCCCGCCGCCCGAGGTTCGCCGCGCCCCGAAATCCGTGTCGTCGGTTTTTTTTAAACCGATCGGTTTTCGTCGGTTTTTGTCAGTTTTTTTAGATTCGGTTTTTAAATAGATCGGTTTTTCCAGTTTATTTAAATAGCGAGTGTTCATCCGTTCATTCGTTCTAACGAACGTTCGTCGTTTTTTGTTTTTCTCGGATTAAATCCGCGATTTTTCTGATTGCGATTCCTGATCCGATTTCATTTTAGTATAACTTTTCGCTCGTTTATCGGAATCAGGCGATTCAAGCGCCTAGAGTTTCGTCTCGAAATCCTCTATCCGTTTAACCAACTTAAACAAGATTTTGCTACTGTAAAATTTGCCCTAGATCCAGATTAGTAGAACGAAGTTGTTTTCTTTTGTCGTTTGACTTTCGTTGCTTCGTTCGATTTGATTCTTTTTGCCAACTGGAGTTCTTAAGTTGAACCTTCTGGTTAGATCTCTTATTTGAGTTTTACCCGTGCATTAGATGAGTACTTATTGTATGCTTGTTTGTTTGCGGTAGAGTACCCGGAGTGCGGCGCTTGTTACTTCGAATCTCTAGGTTTCCCGGATCATCAGCAAGGCAAGTAACACTTTGATCATACCTTTTCTACTACCCAGTTTTATTGCATTAGATCAATCCTCACACATTGCATGGTTAGGATCTAACTAAATTGTGGGATGGGAAGTAGATGAGGTAGTACCTATTACGTGTTTATTATCAAACCTTTGGGAGTTACTTCTACGTTTGCTTATTATGCCATGCTATGCTAGTAGACGTGGATTGGGTGAGTGATATCCATGACAGATGTGAGTTTGGTTAATTAATGGTTTATCTAAGGTGGCAACTTAAACACACATCTGGGTGGATTGAGGCACCTGGGTATTCCAGGACTTGCCTGTTTTCTTTTGGACCGCCACCCAGGCTCAAAGGGATCATGAGACTATTCATACTAGAAACTTCCGTGTGCAGCCACAAGCTATTATGGGCTCTAGCATAGTTGACTAATTCATGCGAACTCTTACAGTGGTAGAATACCAGATGTAGGGGATGTAGGTGGTACGGTCTACCCGATCGTAAGGTGCTAGCGCTTCTGAAAGACTATGCCTCGGTCATCCGTCTTCTCAAACACCATCTAGTGCGAGAAACCAAACGGAGGCGATCGAGTCTTTTGGGGAAAAGTGCGCAAACCTCTGCAGAGTGTAATAAACTAATCATGGTTAGCCGTGTCCCCGGTTATGGACATCTTGAGTATCTAGTACCTGGATTATCATGTGAATCTCAACATGTTACTCTAAATTAATTTTGTTGGGTTATGTTTAATGATGATGCTTAATTGGGATTGAGAATGTTGTCAACCATTCTCAATGTTTAACAACTACCATGATAGTTAAATAAATTTTATTCCTTTGTAGTAGGGAAAAATTGGCTTTATGCAAAACTGTAACCATAGAGCTTTCCACCAGCCAAATATGCATATAGTATAGCTGTTTCATTCCATTACTCTCTATGTGTTACATTGCCAGCATATTCCATGTGCTGACCCGTTTCGGGCTGCAACGTTAATGTTGCAGACTTTTCAGACGACGATTAAGGAATTTTTAGGGTCGTGGTTCTATACTCAGTGATGCCGTTGGACTTGATGGACTCACTTATCTTCCAAGCCTTCCGCTGTTATCGTTATTAGATGGCCTTAAGCCATATTTATTGTAATAAGTTCTCTTTTGAGACACTCGATGTAATAAGTGTGTGATTGCTACTCTGCTATAAATCCTCCGAGTACTGTGTGGTGTCAGCATTACTGATCCAGGGATGACACCGGAGCACAGAGATCAGACTGTTTGAGGTCTGGTCGCTACAGAATCAATGGGATCATAATAGTCATCATAGCAATCATCCTTCGGTAAGTACGAAGGGGAATTAAACAATGTATGAGTTGAAGAGTTACTCTCATTAGAAGGTGGGCACGGGTAGCTAATCCGCTCTTCCTCCTTTTGTTCTTCGCTCTCCTCATCATCTTTTTCATCCAATGAGCTCACAGTTTCATCAATTTCTTCTTCCATAGACTCCTGCAAAATATTAGTCTCTTCTTGGACGGCGGAGTAGTTCTCAATATATGGTTTAACATAAGCATTAGAAGCATAATTATCATAGCAATATTTAAAAATATGGCAAAATTTTGAGATTTGTGAAGAGTAGCATCATACTTTTCAATCAAAGAAGCAATTTCAAAAGCACCCTTAAAAGCAACAAATTCTTCAATTTGTTGAACATCATAGTAATTATAAACACCCTTAACATACGAAGATACGATTCCATTATCACTAAACTCACATTGATAGGGAAGGTGTTTCTTAGGGTTTTCAGAACAACAAGTAAAATCATATATTTCACACAAATTCCAAGCATAGCATTGCAAACGTTGAATTTAACCCCATAATAGTTTCCCTTTTTCAGATATACGGTGTCGCGCATAACAAGCATGCTCATCTAAAGATTTGCCCTCAACTAAGCTAGTTGGGGTTTCGGCACGAGCACAAAGGGATCGAAGATGATCCAAGTAATAAGCTTCAGCTGTGTGATAGATTTTGAGTGGTTCTTCAACCATTGGTTCAGTAGGTACAACTAATTTTTTTTGGTATTTTGCTTTTCCTACCCATAACTAAAGATAGAAAACAACTAAGAACAGCAAATAAAAATTACTTAGTGATAAAGCAAACAAGCACACACGAGAATATTCACCCCACGCTATTGCTCCCCGGCAACGGCGCTAGAAAAAGGTCTTGATAACCCACAAGTATAGGGGATCGCAATAGTTTTCGATAAGTAAGAGTGTCGAACCCAACGATGAGCTAAAGGTAGAACAAATATTCCCTCAAGTTCTATCGACCACCGATACAACTCTACGCACGCTTGACGTTCGCTTTACCTAGAACAAGTATGAAACTAGAAGTACTTTGTAGGTGTTGTTGAATAGGTTTGCAAGATAATAAAGAGTACGTAAATAAAAATTAGGGGCTGTTTAGATTAAGAAACAATAAAGTAAATATAGCGAGTGTGGAAAAGTGGTGGTAGGAGTTGCGGAATTGCCCCTAAGCAATTGACTACTTTACTAGATCGATAGCAAGTATTATGTGGGAGAGGCCACTGCTAGCATGTCATCCCTGACTTGGAATTCTATGCACTTATGATTGGAACTATTAGCAAGCATCCGCAACTACTAATGTTCATTAAGGTAAAACCCAACCATAGCATTAAGATATATTGGTCCCCCTTCAACCCCGTATGCATCAATTTCTATGCTAGGTTGAAGCTTCTGTCACTCTTTCCCTCCAATACATAGTCCTATCAACATACAACTAACCCTATGGTGTGAACCACGCGCGCGCTCATATCACTACACCACAACACCAAAGCAATGGCATGTAATCTGCCGGGAGAAACCCCTTAAGAGGGTAGATAAACTGCCGGGAGAGCAATTCTCCCGGCAGATAGAACTGCCACGAGAACGGCTGCCGGGAATTACTTCTCCCGGCAGATAAACTTCTCCCGGTAGTTATACTGCCCCCACACATTTATTTGCCAGCAGTTTATTTTCTCCCGGCAGATTTGCCGTGGCGTATAAACTACATTTAGTGGCAATGTAACAGCCGGCGCAAGCTTGTTTAACCGGCAATTCATATGCCATCACATTGATTTCACTAGCAAAAGCAAATTGATCTGGGCAACAAATCGCTAATTTAATATGCATTCATTTTTCCAGGTCATCAAGACAAATGACACTATTTCATAATTCACATATGGACCTCATCGTAAAACTTAACTTCATTCAATGAAATTAACGACCAAATACATATGTTCCTAGAAACGCCCATATATAAGGGTGTTGTGCAACAAAAGGAAAATTACATATGTTTTTGGATGCGACACGACCAAAATGAGCATATAGTGTTCTATGCTAAACTAGCAACCAAAATTAGCTTTCCCCATGGTTGTAATGTTCCCAACAACACGAGGCCATAATCATTCAAAATTCTTATAGTTTATTGCTTTAACTTCCGCTAGCCTCTCACTCTTGTGCTTCAGCATTGTCTTCTCTTCCTTTTTCCATTCTATTTCCTGAAAAGAGAAATTTTTGGCACATTAGAATTTACACATCAGATGTAAGTAGATTGCCGTTTGTTTTCCTTCTCATCGTTGCCTTTTGTTTTCATTCTGACACATCATCTAAATGTTCCAAATAAAATATGGCCAGGTTCATAGTTTTATATGTTGAAGGGGGCAAACTAATACGAAGTCATGACAGCATGGCAAAACTTGGAACCCAAATTTGGCCATATTCATTTTATTTTTAAAAGTGCTTCACAAGCATGAATGGTAGATGTGCACATGTGTATAGAATGTCACCCCCATTTGTCAAGCCATATTTTTGGACTCAGACTAGAACAAAAATAAAAAATGAGTAAACAAGTTCAGGTTGGATATATGACTTACCTAGTGTACTCTCTGCCTCCATTCAAACTTCTCCTCCTAGCATCTTGTAGCCTTTGCTCAGCTGATAATTACTTGCCCTGACATAATACATGGAACATATAAGAATCCATGCTTCATGTTATTCTTAAGAAACAGTAACTTATTGAGTAAAAACTAGATTGAAGACCCCAACCTTATAAAATCAGCATGTACTAACAATTAAACTCTAGAAGAGTACTCCACTTTCAGTCTGTCTTAGTAGCAAAATGAAAGGAGACATAAATAAGTTCTCTAGCTAGTTATTTTTCTTCCATGTAACAGTATATGTGCATGATGACAGTTGAACTAGATGATCTCACATCGATCGACTAATGGGAATAAACAGCACAATACAAAAATCTTTTTACCCAAAGCTTGCTTGTAAAACTCCTACAACGTTTTAATGATTTAGTATTCAGTTGTAGCATCCGCTTGTTTAGCACCAAAAGATTATTGAACTCCCTATACTGATAAGACTTAATAAAAACATGTGCGCAGTCATTTAGAAGTATCCACTGCGGCACTGCCATAGTGCATAGATCATCTAGAAGTTTTCACTGGCAGAGAGCATATCTACAGTCCTTTACGTACAATATAAATCAAAACTGCAAACATTCCCTGGTGCTTCCTAGCAAGATGTCTAAAGATGAAAATGATAAAATGTTCTGAAGAACTGTTCTTACTCGATTAAATGGAGAAATATTTAAGGAGTGATTACCCTGAGTTCAAGCATTACAAAATACTAGATGTTTCCTTTCACACAAACAACACATGTCCAAGCATAATGTGTATATAAGTATGAAAGATAGATCATAGTAGCTGATAGCACAGGCAAGCGACATAGATAACCATTGTTTCATATGCACGCTCAAAAGAATCAAGTAAGCAAAAGTAGTTTTATTTTCACATCTCAAGTTTTGATGTGATAACTCAAGAACATTTAGTCCTGAGCCATGACACTAAGGCGTTGAACTTCACAAATTTGTGCAAAATACTACAATGTTGAGATCCTGGAATGATTAATTTCCCCATGACCACAAAAAGCAGTAACTCATAACCAAATCTATATCTAACACAACACACATATATTAGTCACGTTTGTCTATAGAAGATTTTTTTCCAGGAGATACTCCTAATAGTGCAAATAGCAATTACAACGCTAAATCGACAAATTTACTATAATAACTGATAAGGATGATCCTTGAAGGATGTAAGTGTGACCACCAGAAGAACATCAAATCACGTACAAGTTTTCGGACTTGTGCAATTTAGGGAAGCACCTTCTCAAGCACAGGATCAAGGGATAGAACAAAAATGATATCAAGATCTTGTAGAAGCTTCTCAAAATATCTAATTTCCTGTGACAATGTAGTTACTGCAATGCTTGTGAAGTTGAAAAGTATACACAAACTACTATCTATTAGATGGCATGAAAGTTTAAGCATAATTTTTGGTACCGATGTGAACTTGTTGTTTATATAATATATGGGTATATCACATTCAGACAACAACTTTCACAGTACATAAATAATAAACTTAATATCAGAGAACTAACACTTTTGCAAGTTCAAATCTTTAAACTCTAGAAGCAGTACTCCACTTTTAGTATATATTTGTAGCAAACACAGAAGAGACAGAAAGAGATTCTCTATCTGATTGCTTTTCTTACATGTACAAGTATATGTGCATGATAACGAGTGAACTAAATGATCTGACATCAATCGATCAATGGAGATAAACAAGGGTACTTGTTCATTCCAACTACATGTTCATTAGTCAAAGTTCATTTTCTTTTAACATCCAGAATTAGGACAAAGAGCACTTAATCATAGTAAATGGAAGAATACCCATTGGCACCAAGAATTAGAGTTGTGAAGAGCATTTTCATTGGTACATTCAAGCACAAGTTTGAGAGAAAAAAAATGTTACCTCAGTATTGAACTCCTATGAAACAATTAGCTAGATGGTAAATCAGGGCAGGAAAAGTAGCTACTTTTGTAGAGAAATTTTTAATATCAAATCCACACTCATGTCTATAAATTTAGCTCTTTCAGATGTGGCACCAAAAACTTTATAGAGCACTACATTCCCCTACTACTATAGTACATAATTTTTTGAATTTGGATTAGCAGTCCGCCCAGACTCCAGAGCAAATACAAGTCATTGATTTGTTCCATAAAATGAATATCCACCGTTCATCAGTACCTTGCCCAAGAGATCTAATGGTTGACATTTCTTAGATTTGCTATGTATGGGCAAGCGCCAAAACGACTCCAGGACCTTTCTGGAATCCTGACGGTTCCAAATGGGCCCACTGGTGAAACTTTGCTATTCAAGATCTTTTGTGGCTATGATTGGGAAACAACGATGACTAGAGTAACCTTCCTTCTATAAACAACTAGCTTGTACAGAGCACTAATCGTTTGTATCTACCAATTTTTGAAGCAGCAACTTGCCAATCCTTTGGACGGGATTTAACACTCAACAGCATACATACTACTCCCGTCTGAAAATAAATGTTGCTCAAATAAACAGATGAGTGAGTGAAGAACACGTGCATAGCTCGTGCCTTTGACTAGTATACACAGTCTTCAGTTGCGCAATGTCTGAACCTGAATAAATAAAGACCGATGCATGTACTAAGAAGGATGGATACAAGCAAATGAAGTAGGCACATATACTTGCATATTAAGATAACAAAATGAAATATACACTAACCTGGGCTGAAACCCTTTACTAATCACGAGCACCAGGAATTCCTCGAACAAACCAACCACTGCTAGAACTAGTCTCCAATCCTTTCACTAATAGCACCTGCATCAATTTGGTAGGAAAAGGAAAAAAACAATAAGGAACACGCTCAGTAGTAACTCGCTGGAAGGGAAAAATCTGCCTTCGTACGGAGAACTGGACAACGAGTACCATGAGTTCTCATCGAGCAGAGAAGAAAAGATTAACATCCTTGGTAAGGAAGATCTCACCTGCATCGGGTTTCCACCAAGACGGATCTGAGGAAAGTATTGTACCAGCATAGTAGAGATGGGACACCACGCTTTCCGTTGGCGGGGAGGAAGCCGTGGTGGGGGCCTATGCTCGTCGGCGTGATGGACTGTAAAGAAGAGATGGAGGCGACCGGCATCGTCGACCAGATCTGGTGGTGGTGTCAAAGGGAGGGAGGCAACGATGACCTCGCACACCATAGGCGTATCGAGGGAGGCGACGCCGAGATCCAAGCACCGCCGCCATAGATCCCGATGGGGTCGTACAGGTCAACCAAAGGGGGGGGAGGCGGAGGGCGTGGTCAACGGCAGAGGGGGCGGCGGCGGCGGTCGAGGAGGAGGTCTAGGGAGGGGCCGATTTGGGGGAGAACAGGTCGTGTGGTGGCTCTAATTCTTCTCTTTTTTGAGCGGTGGCTGTAATTCTTTTGAGTGGAAATGTCACGCGCTCTCCCGCGCCAGCGCGCGTTTGGGCCAAATATTATTTTGGGCTCGCGCCACAGGCAGGCCCGACAGATAGTGGGTCATAGTTCAGTTCTCTCGGCAGTTTTCATGACCTAAGATGTGGACATTATTATTGGCAGTGTGCATGCCCTTGCTGATTAACTTCTACCGGCAGTTTCTCCGCCGTTATGTACTTCTACCGGCAGTAACAAGATCCCTGGCAGATGGTTTGCCCTCATTCTTGTATTTCTCCCGGCAGTTAATTGCCCCCAATTCGGTGTTGTGGTATAGTGATGATGGGAACCAAAGGATAGAAACATAACCACAAGAAAATTAAATAAATCATAGCAATTCATTAACCACCAATAGGACAACGAAAATCTACTCAGACATCATAGGATGGCAACACATCATTGGATAATAATATGAAGCATAAAGCACCATGTTCAAGTAGAGGGTACAGCGGGTTGCGGGAGAGTGGACCGGTGTAGATAGAGGGGGGGAGGTGATGGAGATGTTGGTGAAGATGGCGGAGGTGTTGGTGTAGATCGCGGTGATGATGATGGCCCTCGGTGGCACTCCGGTGCCACCGGAAGCGAGGGGGAGAGAGCCCCCCTCCTTCTTATTCTTCCTTGACCTCCTCCCTATGGGAGAAGGGTTTCCCCTCTGGTCCATGGCCTCCATGGCGTGGGAGGGGCGAGAGCCCCTCCGAGATTGGATCTGTCTCTCTGTCTCTCTCTGTTTCTGCGTTCTTAGATTCTTCCCTTTCGCTGTTTCTTATATTCCCGGAGATCCGTAACTCCGATTGGGCTGAAATTTTAACGCAATATCTATCTGGATATTAGCTTTCTTGCGGCGAAAGAAGGGCACCAACCGCCTTACAGGGTGGCCACGAGGGTGAGGGGCGCGCCTGACACCCTGGGGCGTGCCCCCTACCTCGTGGGCCCCTCGAGCATCATCTCGCGTGGATTCTTCTTCACAAAATTATATATATTCCAAAAAAAATCTCCGTCGGTTTTTATTTCGTTTGGACTCCGTTTGATATGGATATTCTGCGAAACAAAAAACATGCAACAAACAGGAACTGGCACTGGGCACTGGATCAATATGTTAGTCCCAAAAATAGTATAAAAAGTTGCCAAAAGTATATGAAAGTTGTAGAATATTGGCATGGGACAATCAAAAATTATAGATACGACGGAGACGTATCACATTACAGAATAAAGATCCGTTGAGAGATGATGTCATCATGGTTTTTTGTGTTTTCAAGAAATGACGTCATGGCGGGTTATAAAAATTTCTGCGAAGAAAGGAAGATGGATTTTTTCTAAGTATTGAAGATTGACAAAGAACAAAGTTCAAAGTCAACCTGGGGCCTAATGTTGGGGATAGAGCTATCAGTTATGACCCGCCTAGGAGGGGCCGTGTCAGTCCCAATGACGGGTCACAAAGGAAGCCCAATGAACATTCAAGGTGATAGTTTATTAAGGCTTATAGAAGGCCTAAGCCCAGAGGCGGCTTAAGTCCCAATGTTGTAAATCGCCATATGTAAAGAAAGACTTGTGAGGAAAGGCGTGTAAAAGAAGTCACCGAGCCGGACACGCTTTATGAGCCGACCAGGACTCTGTAGGCCGCCAGGCATCAACCCGTGTATATAAGGGGACCACCCGGTGGTGGCTTAGGGCAAGAAACAAGAGATCGATAACCAAGCCTGTGGATTAGCCTCTTGGTGATCGAAACCCCAGCAATTCCAACACAACTAGACGTAGGCTTTTACCTTCGTCGTAAGGGGCCGAACTAGTATAAAACCTCTCGTGTCCTTTGTCCTGATTAACCCCTTTAAGATTCCTAGTTGCGATGGCCCTACGACTAAGTCCTTTTGCTAGGACATCTGCCATGACAATTCCACGACAACTAGTAAGCAAAGATAGAAGTGATTTCGAGGGTATGGTCATCTTGCCTGCAAAGTTCTCTGAGTTGATGAAAGCTTGATCCTTGTAAGTGTACTCAACGGGTTCCTCGATCACGTACTCGTATCCAGGCTCTACCCAAGGCAAGAACACAAGCAAAGGAAACCACAATCAACCACGGTGCAATGCGCAAGCAACATGATGCAAAACATGGCATGACATGCGGGATGTGATATGCAATGCATATGTGTGCTCCGAAAGGAAAAGATTGATCAAGGCATCAACTTGGCAATCCAAGAGTGACGCTGGAAAGATGAGATGATTTCGGTCGAAATCGATATAAAGATCACCGGAATCGGATGCACGGTTTGCAAATGGCGAGCAAAACAAGAATGGCACAATTCTGCGATTAACAGCACAATGACATCTAGAATGCAACAAGAAACTAAGCTACTGCACTCCAACATAGCAACAAAGCACATGGAAGTGATCTACTCAAGATGCTTGACAAAAGATGAAAACTGAGCTACGGCTAATTCACACAATAGCAGGTTAAAACAAGCATGGCAAAAGTGCAAAAGATATCAGCATCACAGACTTAGTGAAAATAACAACATGCCAGGAATTAACATTAGGAAGACATGTTTAGAGCACGCTAACAACATGCTACAGGAACATATCATAGCAAAACAAGGCATGCCATTAATCTACTCAAAGCATAGAACAAACGTCCCTTACTAACCATGAGTCAAAAAGGATCAGAAGATATGATGGCGCCCATGTAAACATAGCAAGTTTCGTTAACAGATTCAGACTTAGCAGAAAACTGAGCATGGCAAAAACAGAGTTATGAAGGCATCTTTACGAGCTCGATTCACTCACCATATGGCATTGCTTGACAAGATAATCATACTACCAGCAAGAAGACATGATCTTAAGGCTAACCATGGCAATAACAAGTTTATATCATACATGGATCAACTACAATAACCATGGAAAAATTGATTAACATGTAAACAATCCGCCAGGAACATTTTATAGCAAAAGTATAGCAAGATTGAGACATGCTAGGGCACTCAATAATTGCAGACAGGGGCATGGATGGATAGAGCATAACCATATGTCCAAATCATCCTTACTGAAGCAACTCAAATAAAGCACGCATCTCACTGTAGCAACATGGTTACATGGCATCAAAATAACAGCAGACAAAGACTTAGCCAAAACCCTGAGATCCTGAAATCAGTAATAACACGAAGGCTACTTTGCATGCTTGTTCTAGTCACCACAAAGATCACAAAAATACATGGCATACACCCCTGTAAATATGGCATGTCATAGACCAAAATACATGTAGAGCTCATGCCCATGTGCAGCACACAATAATTGTATCAAAAATGACAAATCCTCATACTCTGATAAGAATCAGCCCCTAACAATTTATAGCACTCTTGCATCAGTGATTTGGGCATCAATATGGACTCAAACAAGCATGCCACAATGGAACAAAATGAAGAGCACATCATGATGAACATTTTGATATATTGCACGCACGAAACAGAGCATCACACAAGAAGTTACAGCAGGTCAAAGTATGCACCAGGATTTTAAAGTTTAGGGACTTAGAAGAAATTGGACCTCGCGGGAAAGTCAATGGATATAGGGTTCGTGGAGCCAGAGCGGATCGGGCTGGGCGGCGGTGGCGTCGTCTCCCGCGAGGTCGTCGCCGGCGGGGCGGCGCGAAGGAGGTCGGCGGAGGCGGATCCGGGGTCTCCTTCTCCACATCTGGACGGGCGGCAGCCGGCGAGGACGCGGTCGGGCGGCGCGGCACGACGACGACCGGCAATGGCGAGGCGGAGCGGCGCCGGCGGGTGGTCGGCGGCAGGTGGTGAAGAGGCAGACGGCGGCCTCGGGCGTGGGCCAGGAGGCACGCTGGCGGCGGAGGAGCGGGCCCGCGGGGGCCGGCTGCGGGCCTCGGCGGGCCGGTGCGGCGGCGGGTGGCGGCGCGCCACGTGGCGCTTGCCGGTTGGTTGCCGGCGGCGGCGCGGACGCGTCCGACTCCTCCGGACGTGTCCGACGGCGAAGGGGAGCGGTGGCTAGGGTTTCGACCCGGATTTTTGGACGGGGAGGACATATTTATACCTAGAAGGAGGTGGGAGTGTCCAAATGAGGTGCGGTTTTCAACCACGCTATCGTGATCGAACGACCGAGAGGATGGATGGGGTTTGGATGGGTTATTGGGCCACTTTAGAGGGGTGCTGGGCTGCAACACACACGAGGCCTTTACGGTTCCCCAGTTAACCGTTGGAGTATCAAACGTACTCCAAATGGCACGAAACTTGACAGGCGGTCTACCGGTGGTGTACCAAGGCCGCTTGGAAAATCTCGGTCCATTCCGAGAATGTTTAACACCCGCACACGAAAAGAGACAAAAGGGGGCGCCGGAGGACGTAGGAGTGTCGGATTGCAAAACGGACAACGGGGAAAATGCTCGGATGCATGAGACGAACACGTATGCAAATGCGATGCACATGATGAGATGATATGAAATGCATGACATGGACAAAATGCAAAACGAAGACAAACTCAACCACGAAGGGAAACTCATAACTTAGAGCCGATAATGGAAAGAGTTGGAGTACAAATATGGCAGGTTACATCCGGGGCGTTACACGCTCCCTCCGTACTGAGGAGCACACCGTGGCCCTGGCAGCGGAAGTACAGGGCGGCCTAATCAAGCAGAACATCAATTCAGCGGCCAAGCCCCAAGACACTATTAAACGAGTCCGGATTACTCCGCGGCATGACAACCCGGCTCGTCAGGAGTTGGACTAGCAATTCAGCCTCCGTCTCAGTCCCGACCGAACTACGCGTACATAACTACGCACAAAAAATACCATTGGCAAAGACGGAGGCATAACTCGATCATGGTCCATAATACGGCTCGACCTTATCTGGGTACTCATACTTTCCCTTTTTTCTTCTATCCTTTTTTAGGTTTCTTTTCCACAAGCCCCTCACGATGGCCTCATCATCGACCCCTTCGAAGGATAAACACACCAAGGAGGCAAGCAGCATAGACGCATGGCAGAAACATCTAGATGATCTTTTTGACGATCACTTTGCCTGTTTAAAGGACCCGCACGCAGCTTACCCTGGTTCTCGGCATGTTAAATAGCCCTGTTGCTTATCGCATTATTTGTACAAATACGCCTTGACATATCAATCAGATTATAATGGAAATAGTTTGCAGCCCAACATATGTGGCATTGGCTTTCTTCTTCATTATATTTAAACTTTTTTTAATTGCACCTGTACACTTTGGTACGACTTAACCCACCAGGGGCTCCTTTGCGCTCCATATGTTGGCAACAAGTCCGAACACTTTTTACAATACAATTCGGCGCCCCGAATATTGTATTATATTCATCGGCTCCAAATCATGTCTTTGGTCAATAGTTGGGTTGCCCAGCTCCTGTGCTTGCTATCTTACGTTTCGTTTTATCGGCTAGGGTAGTAAAGGGAGAACTACTACGATTGTGTTTCTGGTTCATCCGGATAAACACCTCAGTAGAGAAAGCCAAAAACTTACTGTCATGATGCGGCGAGAGCTGGTCAGCTATTCGGTGGCTAAAATCTCTTGCGATTTTTTCCACACTACGTGACGGATCGGCTTCCAGCTGATCAGGTGTTCACAGCCCCTAGTCCGGATAAACAAACTAGGGGCTGCGCCTATACTCCTATTTGTCAAACTCCTATGGCTAAGTGAGGGTGATAAAGCCACATAGTCCGATTGCCTGGTTCGATGCACTAAACACCTCCTTCAAGGACCAAACTCTTGGGTCAAGTGTGTTTAGGTTGCAATCCAAACACCCCCGTACTATCTACGTGGGGGCTGAAGCCGACGACTGGCCAACTCTCAGATTTAAATAAATGGCCACACAGGAGGAAATATTTTCGAAAAACAATAAGCAATATATTGCATATAGGCTTTGTTCCATAATACAGGATTGGATAAACACAAATAGATTCATTCAAAGATAATGTCCTTCGCGCACTGGCCTGCTACAATGCGGGATCATTCCAGGACGTCATCAAAATAGCGCTCGGGCGTGCGGTGCTCTTTGCCCTCAGGCGGCCACTCGGTCGCAAGCTTGACGACGTTCATCTTCGCCCACTCCCCCTTGACGCGGGAGAAGGCCATCCACGCACCTTCGATGTAGACCGATCACTTTATGGCATCAAGCCGAGGGCAGGCATCGACCAGCCGCTTCACGAGCCCGAAGTGGCTGCTAGGTACGGCTTCGGCAGGCCATAGAAAGATTATTAAATCCTTCATGGCCAATCCGTCCACCCTATGCAGTTCGGACAGCTATTTCAGCTGATCGCTGAGGGCCACCGGATGCTCTCGCGTAAGGTATTGCGACCAGAACAACTTCTCCGATGAGCTCCCCTCCTTGGCTCAGAAGAACTCCGCAGCATCAGCCGCACTGCGAGGCAGATCCGCAAACGCTCCTGGAGAACTCCAAATCCGGATCAGTAAGAGATACCTCTTCTTCACAAATTTTCTCTGCATAATAAAGGTCTTACCCGCTGCAATTTGCTTTGCCTCCTGGACTTCCCGAAAGGCGCCCTGGGCTTCAACTCAGGCCTCTTGTGCGCTTTGGTGGGCCTTAGCAAGTTCAGACTCTTGGTCCGCAATCTTGCACTCCAAGGACTCACACTTCTTTATGGCGTCCTCGAGCTCCCGTTGAACCTCCCCGACCCTTGACTCGTGTTTCTTGTGGGCGGCTTCTTCCTGCTCCTCCCTCTTCTGGGCCTCGCTCAGAGCTTTCTAGAGGGACTCCACGTCAGCCGTAGCTCCTATGAAGCATCATATTAACATGATCAACACAAACAATTCTTATCATTTTTAAGATCTGAATAGGCCATTGCGTACCTTGCTTGTCCTCAAGCTGTTTTTTGACATGGCCGAGCTCTTCATCGACCTGCTCTAGCCTCTGCTTCAGTTTGGCTACTTCAGTAGCATGGGAGGTCGCAGCCAGCATCGACGCCTGCTTATTCACATAGACATATATGATGATTCTCCTGCGAAAATTATTCGATCCTCTGTCCGGCCTTTATTTTCGAACACCGGACAGAGTCTCAGGGGCTACTGTCTGTACTATGGTGTTCTTTTTGCATAATTGCGTCACATACCTCAAAGCCTGTTAGAAGGCTGGCTCAGGCTTCGGCCAGTCCACTCTTAGTGGACTGAACCCTCTCAACCACTGTACCCGTAAGGATACGGTGTTCTTCTGCGATGGAAGCGCCTTGGAGCGCTTCCAGTAGAGAGTCCGGTGCCTCCGGATGGACAGAGGTCACCGGCGGAATAGGTGCACCTCCTTCTTTCAAAGGAGACTTCTTACCTGATTCTGGAGCCATACGGGCCTTCGAAATAGTATTCGGATGGGGGCCGAATTGGCTATGGCCCCGTCGCTAGTCTCCAGGGGGCCTGCTCCCCCATGTGTCCGGCAGCCGAGGTATCACCCTCTGGCACCACCTCGGCAGCCTCCTGTACCTCTCCCTAGCCTGGTAGGTTCCCTCGGGACAACACTTCGGCGTTGTCCGTAGTCTTGGGGGAGGAGGCCGGTGGAAGCGACCGTCTGTCCATCACATTTGGATCCAGCGAATTCCCTGAAGATGAGGATCGCTGGAGATGGGTGAGAGCCAGACTACAGCGCATGATTCAACATATTAAAACCATGAAGTAAAGGAGCTGGATATATATGTGTGTAAGTTCCTTTAAGTACTTACGATCCGGACAGGGGCTTCTTCCTGGGACGCCATTCAGGGCTGCTATCGTTGTCCGATTCGGAATCGTCCGCAAGGGAGACTCTCCCTTTCTTGGACGCCCCCGCCTCTGATGACCCACAAGTATAGGGGATCTATCGTAGTACTTTCGATAAGTAAGAGTGTCGAACCCAATGAGGAGCAGAAGGAAATGATAAGCGGTTTTCAGCAAGGTATTCTCTGCAAGCACTGAAATTATAGGTAATAGATAGTTTTGTGATAAGATAATTTGTAACGAGCAACAAGTAACAAAAGTAAATAAAGTGCAGCAAGGTGGCCCAATCCTTTTTGTAGCAAAGGACAAGCATGGACAAACTCTTATATGAAGGAAAGCGCTCCCAGGGACACATGGGAATATCGTCAAGCTAGTTTTCATCACGTTCATATGATTCGTGTTCGGTACTTTGATAATCTGATATGTGGGTGGACCGGTGCTTGGGTGCTGTCCTTACTTGGACAAACATCCCACTTATGATTAACCCACATTGCAAGCATCCGCAACTACAACAAAAGTATTAAGGTAAACCTAACCATAGCATGAAACATATGGATCCAAATCAGCCCCTTACGAAGCAACACATAAACTAGGGTTTAAGCTTCTGTCACTCTGGCAACCCATCATCTACTTATTACTTACCAATGCCTTTCTCTTGGCCCAAATAATGGTGAAGTGTCATGTAGTCATGTAGGATCGAAAGTATGTCTAGAGGGGGGGTGATTAGACTACTTGACCAATTAAAAATCTATCCTTTTCCCAATTTTAGTCTTTGGAAGATTTTAGCAATCTTAGCACAAGTCAAGCAATCTTAACACAATCCAAGCAAGCATGCAAAGAGTCTATGAGCAGCGGAAAGTAAAGCATGCAACTTGCAATAATGTAAATGGAAGGGTTTGGAGAATTCAAACGCAATTGGAGACATAGATGTTTTTGTCGTGGTTCCGATAGGTGGTGATATCGTACATCCACGTTGATGGAGACTTCAACCTACGAAGGGTAACGGTTGCGCGAGTCCACGGAGGGCTCCACCCACGAAGGGTCCACGAAGAAGCAACCTTGTCTATCCCATCATGGCCATTGCCCACGAAGGACTTGCCTCACTAGCGGTAGATCTTCACGAAGTAGGCGATCTCCTTGCCCTTACAAACTCCTTGGTTCAACTCCACAATCTTTTCGGAGGCTCCCAAGTGACACCTAGCCAATCTAGGAGACACCACTCTCCAAGAAGTAACAAATGGTGTGTTGATGATGAACTCCTTGCTCTTGTGCTTCAAATGATAGTCTCCCCAACACTCAACTCTCTCTCACAGGAAATGGATTTGGTGGAAAGAAGATTTGAGTGGAAAGCAACTTGGGGAAGGCTAGAGATCAAGATTCATATGGTGGGAATGGAATGTCTTGGCCTCAACACATGAGTAGGTGGTTCTCTCTCAGAAAATGTGTATTGGAAGTGTAGGTATGTTCTGATGGCTCTCCCCACAAATGAAGAGTGGGTGGAGGGGTATATATAGCCTCCACACAAAAACTAACCGTTACACACAATTTACCAATCTCGGTGAGACCGAATTCAGAAACTCGGTCAGACCGATTTAGCAAACCTAGTGACCATTAGGATTTTCGATGGGACTAAGATGCAACTCGGTAGGACCGATATGGTTAGGGTTAGGGCATAACGTAATCTCGGTGTGACCGATTACACAAACTCAGTGGGACCAATTTTGGTAATAAGCTAACCAGAGAGTTGGTCAGGTAAACTCGGTGGGACCGATTTGCTCATTTTGGTGGGACCGAAATGTTACAAAAAGGAAACAGAGAGTTTACATTGCAATCTCGGTGGGACCGATCGCTCATCTCGGTAGGACCGAAATGTTACGAAGGGAAACAGAGAGATTACAACCCCATCTCGGTGTGACCGAAATCCCTATCGGTGAGACCGATTTGCCCAGGGTTTGTGGCAGTCGCTATGACATCTGAACTCGGTGGCGCCGGATAGAAAGAATCGGTGGGGCCGAGTTTGACTTTTGGTTTAGGTCATATGTGGATGTGGGAAGGTAGTTGAGGGTTTTTGGAGCATACCACTAAGCACTATGAAGCAAGAACCTCATCAAGCAACACCTCAGCCCTCCTTGATAGTATTGCCTTTTCCTATAGACTCAATGTGATCTTGGATCACTAAAATATAAAATGTAGAGTCTTGATCTTGAAGCTTGAGCCAATCTTTTTGTCCTCGGTATTTTGAGGGGTCCACTTTCCTCATCCATGCCATGCCATTCATTGAGCTTTTCCTGAAATATTAATCTTGGAATAATGTTAGCTCAATGAGCTATATGTTGTTAGGAATTACCAAAACCACCTAGGGATAGTTGTACTTTCAGTCTCCCCCTTTTTGGTAATTGATGACAACATATAGATCAAAGCTTCGACGAATGATAATAAGAGTGAAAAACATTGCGCTTTGAGAAGTATGTGAAAAGCAAGAGCTCCCCCTAAATTTGTGCATAGTTTATGATTTGCTTTGGACTGCAAATGCACAGAGAGTTAGGCTCATGGGTTACTCTTCCATGTCACATACATCTTGGTGGAGCGCTCAAAATGATAATAATTAAATACATGCACTCATCGCCAAGCAAAGTGAATGATCATATAGGGATAAAATGATAATGTCATCCAACAAGCATTAATGTAGCATATGATCAAACACACATGATCATCCAAGTATCACGCAGACAAAAAGTATCTCAAACAAGCAAATAAAGTTCAACCACCAAAGCAAGAGATAATAGAAAGGCAATGCTCTCTCTCGAAGCCTATGATCTATACATTTTTCTTCCCCTTTGGCAACAAGTTACCAAAAAGTTCATAGAAAATGCATAGCACTAAATCGTCTCTCAGGCTTGGTCTTTAGGTGGTGGTGTCCAGAGAACTCCAAGAACGAAGGCTTCAGTCGATGTAGATGGAGCTGATGGAGAAGGTGCTGGAGCTGGTGGCACTGAAGCTGTAGCTGGTGCAGATGAAGTGGCTCTGGTGTCTGTTACTGGCACTGTAGTTGACCTCTGAGCTCTAGGCACTCTGGCAAATGCATCAGTGGTTGTCTTGCCCTTCCTCTCCTACATATCATCCTGAAGTTGCTCCACAACACACTGGATCTCAGTTACCTTCACATCCATGTCATAGAACTTCTGCTCCACAATCTTTTCTAAGCTCTCCTAGTTTTGAGTCAGGGTGGCCAGCCCTTTCTCAATCCTTAGAGTGGATGCAATTAAGTAGCCAAGCTGATCTTGCTTGCTCTTCAGAAGATACTGAGATGCCTCTTCCATGGTTGGCATCTTTGCAACTTTCTCAGCCTTTGCCTTCTCCCTCTTTGCTTGAACATGCACAGAAGATGGTTCATCCTCATTCATAACCACTTGGTTGTCCTCAAATTCTGGATAGATAGGCATGTGCTCCTTGTCCAACAAGTATGTGCCAGTGCCCATCTTGGAGTTAATCAACTCCTAGATCTGTGGTGCATACCCACAACTTCTCTTTTGGTCAGCAGCTGTCCTCTTGATAGTTTCAACTATAAGACTCATGACCTTGAACGTTTGTGGCACATCAAATATATGTAGCAGATTGATGGAGTGGCCTCTGATCATTCTGTGATCACCAGACTTGGGCAGAAGAGTGTGCCTGAGGATCCAATTGATAGTAGGTAGTCCTGGCAGCAGGTGTTTCACTGATCCAAAATTGGTGAGTCTCAAGATCTGCATCAGGAATCTCCTTGTACATGCCAGCCATGGAGTTGTGATCCTTCTTCTTCTTGGCATAGACATACAAGTCATCTTCATTCTCCTCAGGAGCATTGATCAATTGAGCCCATTCTGCTACTGTTGACTGGTATCTAGTGCCTTCAGACATCCAGACTATCTTGCCATCTGGGTAGAAGTGAGCTGTGGAGTAGAACTGCATGATAAGCTCATCATTCCACTTTGTGAGCTTCTGATCCACAAACTCATCAACTCCACAAGCCTTGAAAGTGTCATATACTCCTGGATAGTGTTCTTCATTCTCCTTGATGTACTCCCAGCTGACCCATCTCATGTCACATACTATTGGTTTCTTGTCAAGTAACACTGTCTCATAAAAATCCTGCTGTTCTTTGGTATGGAACCTGTAGTCCACAGCAGTTCTCCTTCTGGTGGCATATGGATCTGACTCTCTCCATAGCCTCAATCCCGAGTCCTTCCTAATCTTCATGTTTTCTGCTACGGGATGAGCATCATTATGATCTGGAATTTTTGGTTTTAACTTCCTCAAAACATGTGTCTCATCATCTTCTTCTTCAGCAACAGTTTCAGGCACTGGGGCCTTGTTTTTCTCAGCAGCTGGAATGTTCCTGGTACTCCTCTTTGGTGCAGTTTTGGGTTTTGGAGCAGCTGGCTTTGGAGCTTCTTTGGGCTTAGATGAAGCCGCCCCTAATCTAATGGCATCTCCCATAAGTTTATGTGCCTTAGGTGCTGGTGCAGCATCCTCTTCCTCTTCCTCTTCTTCAGAGTCTTTCATGATTGAAGATCTCCCAAGCACTCTGGCAGTGGTCTTCTTGACCCTCTCTTTCCTTTTCTTTTCTGCCACAACCTGCTCTTTGGGTGCAGAACCCAAAGTCTCTTGAGTAGATGCTCTGGCTTTAGACATTGGAGCTCTCTTGGCAGGAACCTTTTGCTTCATCCCTGGCTTGGTGGCAGCAGTAGTGCTATATTCCTTTTTAACCACTTTCTTCTTGGAAGTGGCCTCATCCTCAACTGCCACATAGTCTTCATCCTCAGATTCAGAAGTTTTCTTCTTTATGGCCCTGGTGGCAGCTTTTGGCAAGTTGCTGGGTGTGCTCCTGCTTCCATCATCTGAGCTGCTAGAGGGACTAGTGCCCTCACTCGATCATGTGAACCTGCTCCTCTGACTTGTTCTGACTGTCACTTTGATCAGACATAATGCAATCTCTGATAGCTGACCCTGTGAATAGATTATAGATGAGGTAGAGTGGATGAGCATCACAAAGTATAGAGGTTTTTGCAAAAGAATGAATCAAAAACTTAGTTTTAGTTTTCCTCAGAAAGCATTTTGGATCTACCGATTTGCAAACTCGGTGATACCGAAGCAGCTTTTGGAACCTAAACTAGTGAACTCGGTCAGACCGAGTCACAATTCGGTGGCACCGAGACTGCTAGGGTTTCACAAAGTGCTAAATTCGGTCACACCGATTTGCAATTCTCGGTCAGACCGAGAATTACATGTGCAATGGCCTGAGCCAAATCGGTGGAACCAATTTCATCAACTCGGTCGGTCCGAGATGGTTTCGGTGGAAACCTAACCCTAAATTTTCCATTCACGACTAAGCTACGGAGTGTTTTCGATGGATAGAATGATCTCAATCGTGGCAAGATACATGGCAAAGCAATGTGCTGGGGAATCGGAGTTAGAACAGCACAAAGTTCAAGTCCATACCCTAGTTCGGCGATGAACTTGCTACGGCGGCAATGATGGAGATGATCCCGTTGACGGCGGCAGAGACCAGTGACAGGAGGCGGCTGGCGACGAGGAGGACGATCCAGAGAGCTAGGGAGGCAGAGCAGGCTAAGCGCGGGCGACGAGGTTCGGAAAGTTTTCCAAAATTTGACCCGTGTATATATATAGCCTGACCCTGTCGGTGTGACCGAGTGGAACAACTCGGTGGCACCGAGATTCATAACTGCAAGCAGTTACTGAAACTCGGTGTGACCGAAAAGTTTGAATCGGTTGCACCGAGATTGAAAACCTAGATTGACTTAGTGATCTTGGTATGACCGAAATGGATGAATCGGTCAGACCGAAACACACAAAGAAGTTTTGGAAGTTTAAGTCTATGACGAATCGGGGACTCCGAGTGCTCCTCACACAGAGTGGTTCGAATCTGACTTGATCAAACTTTGTGATGCAGCATGAATAGAGTTTGAGACGAGAAAAGCATAAATAGCTACAGAAGGTTGTTAGGCATTCTTGTCCATCCACTTGGCCAAAAGAAAAGGAAACCAATCAATCAAAACAACAAGTGGATGTCCTTGAATGAGTAAATTATGCAACCAACATGCTCACACAATAAAATGACAAATGAAATATGTGGCAAAGCATGCACAACCAATTCTAGCATCTATCAAGCAATTGGCGATGACTGGGTCATCTATATATGAGTATATTGACTTAGGAGTCAAATAAGAACATTTGATCATAGGTCATACTCATCGTTTAAGCACAAGTGGGGTTACCACTTTTACATAAAGCGTTGTTGTGTTCACACCATTAGAGTTGCTTTAGCTCAATTCTTAGAGTAAAGCTCCCCCTAGATGTGAGATCGCCCCTAAGAGGGATGAACTAACCTTGGGTTTTGTCGATGATATCTTCATGTAGGTGTTGAAGATGTGGATGCTCTAAGTTGATGTAGATCATTCGGGGCTATCCTTTGGAGTGAGTTGCACTTTCAATACCTACACGGGTTAGTCCCACAAGGAACAAACAAGGATATCCATAGACATAGAGTGATGCACACACAAGATGATGTCTATGAAAGCTTTAGGTTACCTTGTCCCTTGTCTTACCAACAAGAGGGTTTGTGACTCCTTGAACTAGTGCAAGATGTGGAAGTTGATTGCACTCGTTCTTGCCAAAATGATAAGAGTGAAATATGTTGGCGGAGTCACCCTCAAGAACTCTCTTGTTCTTCTTCTTCGGGATCCACACCATCTTGATGGGAATCCTCAGAGTTGTAGCTGTACCTGGTGAAGTGCAACTTGATGTAGTCTTGGGAACCCACTTGACCAAGGCCTTAAGAGTTTCTTCAAATGCATCAATTTCCTCTTGAAGCTTGTCCTTGCCTTTTTGCTTGTGGTCTTGTGGTGCAAGATCATCTTGAGCTTGTGTCCCTTTGAAAGAAGTAGGATCATACTTCTCTTGTTGAGGAACAAACTTCGTCTTGGGGTATTGATCTTCTTCCCACTCAACTCCATTGGCATTGAACTTTCATTCAAAACCAATACCTTGATTCTTCCGGTGCCTTCCTTGCTTGCATACAATTTCCTCGAATTGCTTACTCCCGGCAAGGCTCTTGTAAACGCCTTTCTCTATAATTCCCTTCAATAAGCTATTTTCTTGCTCAAGTGTAACTTGGCTAAGAGAATCATTAGTGGAATCAAGAGAACTACTAGAAGCAACAACATTGGATTTAGCATGATTATTGTTACTACTAGAAGAAGAATCTTTCTTGTTCTTGTTACTAGACTTGACTTGAGGCATGTAAGTGGATAAGAGTAAACGCTTGGCAATGTAAGAAGAACTTTTCTTGCGAAGATCATCATTGATTGCCTTTAAGAACTCATGCTCTTGCTCAAGATTGAGCTTCTCAAAACGTAATTTCTCATGAGTCCTTAAAAGTTCTCGATGATCTCCTAAGATAGTTTCATGAGCTAACTTAAGAGTGTTCAGTTCTTTAGTTAGAGACTCAATCTTCTCCTTATCATTATCATTCATTTCATCTTGATTAGCATGATTAATTGACGTTTCATCATAGTATTCATCACTATAGTTGTCAACAAGTAAATCATCATCACCTAACAAGTCATCTTCATCACTATTGAAATCAACATACTCGGGGTGTGATACCTTTGGACCTTTGGCCATGAAGCATCTTCCAATTCCTTCATTTGGTGAATCAAATATGTCGTAGGAGTTGGTTGACACAAGTGCTAGACCGGCAACACCTTCATCTTGAGTATATTCGGAGTCAGAGTGATAGCTTCTCTCGGAGTGATTGTCGGAGTCGGAGCCGGATACCCATTCACCAACATGAGCTTGATGTCTTCATTTTGTGTAGCTCCTTGATGACTTCTCCTTCCTTTTTGAATCCTTGCTTCTCCGAGAGGGTCTTCGTTCATATCGATCATCCCTACTCCTTCTCTCCCTTGATGGTGATTCTTCTCTTCTACTTCTTCTTTTGGGAGAATCTTTTCTTCTCTTGTGGGGAGCCGTACACTCATTGGAGTAGTGTCCGGGTCTTCCACAATTGTAGCAGTTTCACTCTCGACTAGAAGATCTTTTGGCATTGTAGGACCTTGACTTGGAACTTCTCTCTTTGCTTCTATTCTTGTAGAACTATTTGAAGTTCTTCACCATTAGGCTCAATTCTTCATTGAAGGTTTGTTTCTCACTTGATGATGTGGGAGCATCACATGAGGCTTTGTATGCACCACTTGACTTGTTATGGAGCTCCTCCTTATCCTTGAGTGACATCTCATGAGCAACAACTCTTCCAATGACTTCCGTTGGCTTGAGATCTTTGTAATTTGGCATCATTTGGATCAGTGTGCATACAGTATAGTATTTTCCATCCAAGGCTCTTAGGATCTTCTTGAGGATGAATTTGTCGGTCATCTCTTCACTTCCTAAGCCGGCAATCTCATTTGTGATAACAGCAAGCCTAGAGTACATTTGAGCGACACCTTCACCATCCTTCATTTTGAACTTGTCAAGTTGACTTTGAAGCACATCCAACTTGGATTCCTTGACGGAGTCGGTACCTTCGTGCATATCAATCAAAGTATTCCAAATTTCCTTTGCATTCTCAAGACGGCTGATTTTGTTGAATTCTTCAGGGCACAATCTGTTGAAGAGGATATCACAAGCTTGAGCATTGTATTGTAGCATCTTCAACTCTTCCGCGGTAGCTTCATGATTCGGTTCTCTCCCATCAAAGAATTCACCTTCCAAGCCAACACACACAATAGCCCAAACGGCGGGGTTATGTCCAAGAATATGCATTTTCATCTTATGCTTCCAACTAGCAAAATTAGTACCATCAATGTAAGGACCTCTACGGTGATAATTTCCCTCGCTAGACGCCATACTCTCCTAGGTTGTGAAACCAAGGCTATGACTACCAAAAGCTATGGAAATCAAAGCAAATGGAGACCAAAGCTCTGATACCACTTGTAGGATCGAAAGTATGTCTAGACGGGGGGTGATTAGACTACTTGACCAATTAAAAATCTATCCTTTTCCCAATTTTAGTCTTTGGAAGATTTTAGCAATCTTAGCACAAGTCAAGCAATCTTAACACAATTCAAGCAAGCATGCAAAGAGTCTATGAGCAGAGGAAAGTAAAGCATGCAACTTGCAAGAATGTAAAGGGAAGGGTTTGGAGAATTCAAACGCAATTGGAGACACGGATGTTTTTGTCGTGGTTCCGATAGGTGGTGCTATCGTACATCCACGTTGATGGAGACTTCAACCCACGAAGGGTAACGGTTGCGCGAGTCCACGGAGGGCTCCACCCACGAAGGGTCCACGAAGAAGCAACCTTTTCTATCCCATCATGGCCATCGCCCACGAAGGACTTGCCTCACTAGCGGTAGATCTTCATGAAGTAGGTGATCTCCTTGCCCTTACAAACTCCTTGGTTCAACTCCACAATCTTGTCGGAGGCTCCCAAGTGACACCTAGCCAATCTAGGAGACACCACTCTCCAAGAAGTAACAAATGGTGTGTTGATGATGAACTCCTTGCTCTTGTGCTTCAAATGATAGTCTCCCCAACACTCAACTCTCTCTCACAGGATATGGATTTGGTGGAAAGAATATTTGAGTGGAAAGAAACTTGGGGAAGGCTAGAGATCAAGATTCATATGGTGGGAATGGAATATCTTGGCCTCAACACATGAATAGGTGGTTCTCTCTCAGAAAATGTGTATTGGAAGTGTAGGTATGTTCTGATGGCTCTCTCCACGAATGAAGAGTGGGTGGAGGAGTATATATAGCCTCCACACAAAAACTAACCGTTACACACAATTTACCAATCTCGGTGGGACCGAATTGAGAAACTCGGTCAGACCGATTCAGCAAACCTAGTGACCGTTAGGATTTTCGGTGGGACTAAGATGCAACTCGGTAGGACCGATATGGTTAGGGTTAGGGAATAACGTAATCTCAGTGTGACCGATTACACAAACTCGGTTGGACCGATTTTGGTAATAAGCTAACTAGAGAGTTGGTCAGGTAAACTCGGTGGGACCGATTTGCTCATTTCGGTGGGACCGAAATGTTACAAAAAGGAAACAGAAAGTTTACATTGCAATCTCGGTGGGACCGATCGCTCATCTCGGTAGGACCGAAATGTTACGAAGAGAATCAGAGAGATTACAACCCCATCTCGGTGTGAACGAAATCCCTATCAGTGAGACCGATTTGCCTTGGGTTTGTGGCAGTGGCTATGACATCTGAACTCGGTGGCACCGGATCGAAAGAATCGGTGGTGCCGAGTTTGACTTTTCATTTAGGTCATATGTGGATGTGGGAAGGTAGTTGAGGGTTTTTGGAGCATATCACTAAGCACTATGAAGCAAGAACCTCATCAAGCAACACCTCATCCCTCCTTGATAGTATTGGCTTTTCCTATAGACTCAATGTGATCTTGGATCACTAAAATATATAATGTAGAGTCTTGATCTTGAAGCTTGAGGCAATATTTTTGTCCTTAGTATTTTGAGGGGTCCACTTTCCTCATCCATGCCATGCCATTCATTGAGCTTTTCCTGAAATATTAATCTTGGAATAATGTTAGCTCAATGAGATATATGTTGTTAGGAATTACCAAAACCACCTAGGGATAGTTGCACTTTCAAGTCGACGTTCACATAACACCACTAGAGGAGAGACAACATACATCTCATCAAAATATCGAACGAATACCAAATCACATGACTACTAATAGCAAGACTTCTCCCATGTCCTCAGGAACAAACGTAACTACTCACAAAGCATATTCATGTTCATAATCAGAGGGGTATTAATATGCATATAGGATCTGAACATATGATATTCCACCAAATAAACCGGCTAACATCAACTACAAGGAGTAATCAACACTACTAGCAACCTACAGGTACCAATCCCAGACTTAGAGATAAGAATTGGATACAAGAGATGAACTATGGTTTGAGAGGAGATGGTGCTGGTGAATATGTTGATGGAGATTGGGCCCCTCCCGATGAGAGGAGCATAGGTGATGATGATGGTGATGATTTCCCCCTCCCGGAGGGAAGTTTCCCAGGCAGAACAGCTCCGCCAGAGCCCTACATTGGTTCCGCCTCGTGGCGGCGGAGTCTCGTCCCGAAAGCTTGCTTATGATTTTTTTTCCTCAACAAAAGATTCCATATAGCAGAAGATGGGCATCGGAGGGCCACCAGGGGGCCCACGAGGTAGGGGGCGCGCCCCCACCCTCGTGGCCACGGTGTGGGCCCCCTCTGGAACTTCTTGCGCTTACTATGTTTTATATATTCTGAAAATAGCTTCCATGAAGTTTCAGGACTTTTGGAGCTATGCAGAATAGGTCTCTAATATTTTCTCCTTTTCCAGCCCAGAATCCCAGCTGCCGGCATTCTCGCTCTTTATGTAAACCTTGTAAAATAAGAGAGAATAGGCATAAGTATTGTGACATAATGTGTAATAACAGCCCATAATGCAATAAATATCAATATAAAAGCATGATGCAAAATGGACATATCAACTCCCCCAAGCTTAGACCTCGCTTGTCCTCTAGCAAAAGGCGAAATCGAAAAATATGTCCACATGTTTAGAGATAGATGTGTCGATAAAAAATAAAATACGGACATGAGGGCATCATGATCATTCTTAGAACAGTAGCTTATATAGTTATTGTCATATGATCTCTTATGCTAAAGTAACAATTCAATCACAATTTGAAGTCTGAATTATAAACTTCATTGAAAACTAACAAACTATAATCTCAGTCATTGAAGCAATCGCAATATGTCATAACATAGTAAAGAATTAATATCAGAGCTTTTCAGCAAGTCCACATACTCAACTATCTTATAGTCTTTCACAATTGCTAACACTCACGCAATATTTATGGGTATGGAGTTTTAATCAGACACAGAGAAAGATAGGGGCTTATAGTTTTGCCTCCCAATGGTTTACCTCAAGGGTAATGTCAACAATAATAGTTCATGAAAACTCACATCCAATTAGCCATATATACCAGGATCTTTCCAACATATTGTGTTTGCCAAAAGATAAAATGTAAAAAGGAAAGGTGAAGATCACCATGACTCTTATGTAAGGTGGGAGATAAAAGTAAAAGATAGGCCCTTCGCAGAGGGAAGCAGAGGTTGTCATGCGCTTTTATGGTTGGATTCACAAAATCTTAATGCGAAAGAATAGTACTTTATATTGCCACTTGTGATGTGGACCTTTATTATGCAGTTCGTCGCTTTTATTTCTTCCACATCACAAGATCGTATAAATCTTATTTTCTCCCACACTAATAAGTCATACATATTTACAGAGCATTTTTTATTGCTTGCACTGATGACAACTTACTTGAAGGATCTTACTCAATCCATAGGTAGATATGGTGGACTCTCATGGCAAAACTGGGTTTAAGGGTATTTGGAAGCACAAGTAGTATCTCTACTTGGTGCAAAGAATTTGGCTAGCATGAGGCAAGCTCAATCATGTTGGATGATCCATGACAATATAATTTATCTCAGATGTAAGAAAACATAACCCATTGCATTATCTTCCTTGTCCAATGTCAACTCTTTAGCATGTCATATTTTAATGAGTGCTCACAATTATAAAAGATTTCCAAGATAGCGTATTTATATGTGAAGACCTCTCTTTCTTTATTACTTCCTATTAATTGGAACGATGACCAAAACTATGTTTGTCAACTCTCAACAACTTTTAATCATCATACTCTTTATATGTGAGCTCATTACTCCCCATAAGATCCATATGATCTCTTTTATTTCTTTTATTCTTTCTCTTTTCTTTTGTTCACTCAAGATCATGGCAAAATAATCTAACCCTTGACTCAACACTAATCTTTATTATATAGCTCACGGACTCGATTACATAGAGGGATCATAAAGCAAAACATAAAACTTGATCATCCCAAAACTTTATTCTACTAGATAAAGATATTACTAAAAGGATCGAGCTAAGAAAAACGGTAAAGATAAAAGTGATGGTGATACAATACCAGGGCACTCCCCCAAGCTTGGCAGTTTCCAAGGGGAGTGCCCATACCCATGTGATTATATCTCTTTTGCCAGTGAAGGAGTTGGATTTGTTGATGATGTAGGCTTGTCATCCCTCTTCCAAGGCATAGGCTCACCATCATAGAAGGATGATCGAGTCTCCTGAGTCCTCAAATCTGCAGCCAAACTCATCCTTTTGAATCTATATTTATACTCACAGTTTTGATTTTACAGGTCATAGATCTGGGCTTGGAGGTGCTCGATTTTCTCATGAAGCTTGAAGATGGCCTCCCCAATGTCCTTGACATCCAGCTTGTGGTTGTTGGTGAACTCCGTGATCATAATGTGATTGGAGTCGAGTCCACGCTCCACCATATCCTGGCATTTGAAAACTTGTTGCTCCAATGCCTCGAGCCTTGCCTCCGTGCTTCCGGTCATCCTTGGTCCCTCAACATTGCGGATGTGCAACAACCCCTCACACATCTCAATGGTTTGAGGTTGTTGCAGCACCTCCGCGAGGTAGGGGTTGATGACCATCTCGAAGAACTTGTCCTTGGGGGCACTTGAAGACGACATGAAGACCTAGATCTGTCAGAAAAATAGCTTGAAACAAAGACAAGAGATATTTGCATGATACAGGAGTCAAAAATCTCCGGGAGATTATATAATGAATTTTACTGACCAAAATACGTAACGTGCAAGAAAACGGAATCCGGAGAGCGCACGAGGTGCCCGCGAGACATGGGGGCACGCCCAGGGGGGTAGGGCGCGCCCTCCACCCTCGTGGAGCCCTCCTGCCTTCCCGGACTGCTTCTTATTTTTCTATTTTTCTAAATATTCCCAAACAGAGAAAAATTGCCATTAGAACTGTTTTGGAGTCGGTTTACTTATCGTACCACATACCTATTCCTTTTCGGAGTCTGAAACATTCCGGAAAGTGTCCCTTATGTATTCCTCCGGGGTTACGGTTTCAATAACATTGGTTTCAACATTTATAGGATTACCTGAGATAAAATGTTTGATTCTTTGACCGTTCACCACCTTCGGATTTGTGCCCTCGAAGTTGTTGATTTTTATGGCACCGGAACGATAGACCTCCTCGATAACGTGAGGACCTTCCCATTTAGAGAGAAGTTTTCCTGCAAAAAAATCTTAAACGAGAGTTGTATAGCAATACATAATCACCTACATTGAACTCACGCATTTTTATCCTTTTGTCATGCCATCTTTTAACCTTTTCTTTAAACAATTTGGCATTCTCATAGGCTTGGGTTCTCCATTCATCAAGTGAGCTAATGTCAAATAACCTTTTCTCACCGGCAAGTCTGAAATCATAATTGAGCTCTTTAGTATCCCAATAAGCCTTATGTTCTAGTCCGAGAGGTAAGTGACATGCTTTTCCATAAACCATTTTATACGGAGACATACCCATAGGATTTTTATCTGCAGTTCTATAGGCCCATAATGCATCATCAAGTTTCTTGAACAAATTCTTTCTAGATCTATTAACAGTCTTTTGCAAAATTAATTTGAGTTCTCTATTACTCAATTCTACTTGACCACTAGACTGTGGGTGATAAGGAGATGCAATTCTATGATTAACATCATACTTAGCAAGCATTTTACGGAAGGCACCATGAATAAAATGTGAACCACCTTCAGTCATTAAATACCTAGGGACCCCAAACCTCGGGAAAATAACTTCTTTAAGCATCTTAATAGAGGTGTTATGATCAACACTACTAGTTGGAATATCTTCTACCCACTTAGTAATGTAATCAGCAACAACTAAAATATGTGTATATCCATTAGAGGTAGGAAAAGGTCCCATATAATCAAAGCCCCAAACATCAAACAGTTCAATAACAAGTGAATAATTCATAGGCATTTCTTGACGTCTACTAATATTACCAATTCTTTGCCATTCATCACAAGATAAGACAAACTTACAGGCATCCTTGAAGAGGGTAGGCCAATGAAAACCAGATTGCAATACCTTATGTGTAGTTCTATCTCCAGCGTGGTGTCCTCCGTAAGCTTTGGAGTGACACTTGCGTAGGATCTGTTCCTGTTCATGCTCAGGTACACAACGTCTAATAACACCATCTACTCCTTCTTTATAGAGATGTGGGTCATCCCAAAGGTAATGTCTTAAATCATAGAAAACTTTTTTCTTTTGCTGGTATGAGAAACTAGGTGGTATAAATTTAGCAACAATGTAATTAGCATAATCAGCATACCATAGAGCAGTATGAGAAGCGTTTATGACATTTAATTGTTCATCAGGAAAGCTATCGTCAATAGGTAGTGGGTCATCAAGAACATTTTCTAACCTAGACAAGTTATCTGCAACGGGGTTCTCAGCTCCCTTTCTATCAATAATATGCAAATCAAATTCTTGTAGCAAGAGAACCCATCTAATAAGTCTAGGTTTAGCATCTTTATTTTCCATAAGATATTTAATAGCAGCATGATCAGTGTGAATAGTTACTTTATAATCAACAATATAAGGTCTGAACTTATCACAAGCAAATACAACTGCTAAGAATTCTTTTTCAGTAGTAGCATAATTTCTCTAGGCATTGTCTAGAGTTTTACTAGCATATTGAATAACATTTACTTTCTTAACAACTCTTTGCCCTAGAACAACACCTACAGCATAATCACTAGCATCACACATAATTTCAAAAGGTAAATTCCAATCAGGTGGCTGAACGATAGATGCAAAGATTAATGCTTTCTTAAGTATTTCAAATGCTTCGACACAATCATCATCAAAGATGAACTGTATATATTTTTGTAATAAATTAGTCAGAGGCCGAGAAATTTTTGAGAAGTCCTTAATGAACCTCCTATAAAAGCCAGCATGACCAAGGAAACTTCTTATACCTTTGATGTCCTTGGGACACTGCATCTTTTCAATAGCATCAACTTTAGCTTTATCAACTTCAATGCCCCTTTCATAAATTTTATGCCCCAAGACAATACCTTCATTAACCATAAAGTAGCACTTCTCCCAATTCAAGTTAAGGTTACTTTCTTCACATCTCTGCAAAACTCGATCAAGGTTGCTTAAGCAATCATCAAAAGAGGATCCATAAACGGAGAAATGATCCATGAAAACCTCACAAATATTTTCACAAAAGCCATCATGCATCTTTGAAAGGTAGCAGGTGCATTACATAAACCAAAAGGCATACGTCTATAAGTAAAAGTACAAAAAGGGCAATTAAAAGTGGTCTCTGATTGATCATCAGCTGACACAGGTATTTGAGAGAAACCAGAATAACCATCTAGAAAGCAAAAATGTGTATGTTTGGTTAATCTTTCTAGAATTTGATCAATGAAAGGTAAGGGGTAATGATCTTTTTTAGTAGCCTTATTTAATTTGCGGAAATCAATTACCATCCTATAACCTGTAATAATTCTTTGCGGAATCAATTCATCTTTATCATTAGGAACGACAGTAATACCTCCCTTCTTAGGAACACAATGGACAGGACTTATCCACTGAATATCATCAACGGGATGAATTATATCTGCCTCAAGGAGCTTTAGTATTTCTTTTCTTACCACATGTTTCATCTTAGGATTCAGCCGTCATTGGTGATCAATAACCGGTTTGGCATCTTTCTCCAAATTTATTTTATGTTGACATAGAGTGGGACTAATGCCCTTAAGATCATCAAGAGTATATCCAATAGCAGCACGATGCTTCTTCAGAGTTTTCAATAATTTTTCTTCCTCCTTCTCTGAAAGGTTAGCACTAATAATAACAGGACATATCTTCTTTTCATCAAGATAAGCATATTTAAGAGTATCAGGCAATGGTTTAAGCTCAAACACGGGATCACCCTTGGGTGGAGGAGGATTCCCTAAGATTTCAACAGGTAAGTTGTGTTTCAGAATAGGTCCTTGTTTAAATAACACCTCATCTATTTCCCTTCTTTCATTCATAAACATATCATTTTCATGGTCTAGCAAATATTGTTCTAAAGGATCACTAGGAGGTACGGCAATAGAAGCAAGACCAATAATTTCATCTTCACTAGGCAATTCCTCTTCACGGTGTTGTCTATGAAATTTAGAAAAGTTGAACTCATGAGACATATCACCTAAACTAATAGTAACAACATCCCTTTCACAGTCTATCCTAGCATTAATAGTGTTTAAGAAGGGTCTACCAAATATAATGGGACAAAAGCTATCTTGTGGGGAACCAAGAACAAGAAAATCAGCAGGATATTTAGTTTTCCCACACAAGACTTCAACATCTCTAACAATCCCAATTGGTGAAATAGTATCTCTATTGGCAAGTTTAATTGTGACATCAATATCTTCTAACTCAGCAAGTGCAATATCATGCATAATTTCTTTGTATAAGTCAATAGGTATTGCACTAGCACTAGCACCCATATCACACAAGCCATGATAACAATGATCTCCTATTTTAATAGAAATAACAGGCATGCCTACCACAGGTCTATGTTTATCTTTAGCACAAGGTTTAGCAATTCTAGCAGTTTCATCACAGAAATAAATAACATGCCCATCAATATTATCAGCCAAGAGAACCTTAATAATAGCAATATTAGGTTCAACTTTAACTTGCTCAGGAGGTTCATAGGTTCTAATATTGCTTTTACGAACCACAGTTGAAGCTTTAGCATGATCTTTTATCCTAATAGGAAAAGGTGGTTTCTCAACACAAGCAGTAGGAACAATAGGATCATTATAAGTGATAGTCTTTTCTTCAACTTTAATAGGTGCAGATACTTTTAGTTCTATGGGAGGATAATATTTAAACCACTTCTCCTTAGGGAGATCAACATGAGTAGCAAAAGATTCACAGAAAGAAGCTACTATCTCAGAGTCAAGTCCATATTTAGTGCTAAATTTACGGAAAACATCGGTACCATAAAAGATTTAACACAATCAAACTTAGGTGTCATACCTGACTCCTTACCTTCATCAAGATCCCAATCTTCAGAGTTGCGTTTAATTCTTTCCAATAAATCCCATTTGAATTCAATAGTCTACATCATAAAAGAGCCAGCACAAGAAGTATCGAGCATGGTGCGATTGTTATCAGAAAGCCGAGCATAATTTTTTTGGATAATCATTTCTCTTGAGAGCTCATGATTGGGGCATGAATATAGCATTGATTTAAGCCTCCCCCAAGCTTGAGCGATGCTTTCTCCTTCGCGAGGCCAACAATTATATATATAATTGCGATCACGATGAACAAGATGCATAGGATAAAACTTCTGATGAAATTCCAATTTCAATCGTTTGTAGTTCCATGATCCCATATCATCACATAGCCTATACCATGTCAATGCATCTCCCTTCAAAGATAAATGGAAGACCTTCTTCTTGATAACATCATTGGGCATACCTGCAAGCTTAAATAATCCAAAAACTTCATCAACATATATTAGGTGCTCATCAGGATGTAATGTTCCATCTCCTGCAAAAGGATTAGCTAGCAGTTTTTCTATCATACCCAAAGGAATTTCAAAGTAGAAATTTTCATTTTCAGTAGGTTCATTAGGTTGAGTAGGTTTAGGAGCAACTCTTTGCTATACTGGTCAAGGTGAAGATACCCCGAACAAGCCCCTCAGAGGATTACTTTCCATAGTAACAAGTGACAGTAAATTTCAGCACACTATATAAATTTTTCCTTACCAAATTCCACCTACCAAAGGCGCTTCACTCCCCAGCAACGACACCAGAAAAGAGTCTCGATGACCCACAAGTATAGGGGATCTATCATAGTCCTTTCGATAAGTAAGAGTGTCGAACCCAACGAGGAGCAGAAGGAAATGATAAGCGGTTTTCAGTAAGGTATTCTCTGCAAGCACTGAAATTATAGGTAATAGATAGTTTTGTGATAAGATAATTTGTAACGAGCAACAAGTAACAAAAGTAAATAAAGTGCAGCAAGGTGATCCAATCCTTTTTGTAGCAAAGGACAAGCCTGGACAAACTCTTATATGAAGGAAAGCGCTCCCGAGGACACATGGGAATATCGTCAAGCTAGTTTTCATCACGTTCATATGATTCGTGTTCGGTACTTTGATAATCTGATATGTGGGTGGACCAGTGCTTGGGTGCTGTCCTTACTTGGACAAACATCCCACTTATGATTAACCCACATTGCAAGAATCCACAACTACAACAAAAGTATTAAGGTAAACCTAACCATAGCATGAAACATATGGATCCAAATCAGCCCCTTACGAAGCAACGCATAAACTAGGGTTTAAGCTTCTGTCACTCTAGCAACCCATCATCTACTTATTACTTCCCAATGCCTTCCTCTAGGCCTAAATAATGAAGTGTCATGTAGTCGACGTTCACATAACACCACTAGAGGAGAGACAACATACATCTTATCAAAATATCGAACGAATACCAAATTCACATGACTACTAATAGCAAGACTTCCCCCATGTCCTCAGGAACAAACGTAACTACTCACAAAGCATATTCATGTTCATAATCAGAGGGGTATTAATATGCATATAGGATCTGAACATATGATCTTCCACCAAATAAACCGGCTAGCATCAACTACAAGGAGTAATCAACACTACTAGCAACCTACAGGTACCAATCCCGGACTTAGAGACAAGAATTGGATACAAGAGATGAACTAGGGTTTGAGAGGAGATTGTGCTGGTGAAGATGTTGATGGAGATTGGCCCCCTCCCGATGAGAGGAGCGTTGGTGATGACGATGGTGATGATTTCCCCCTCCCGAAGGGAAGTTTCCCCGGCAGAACAGCTCCGCTAGAGCCCTAGATTGGTTCCGCCAAGGTTCCGCCTCGTGGCGGCGGAGTCTCGTCCCGAAAGCTTGCTTATGTTTTTTTCCTCAACGAAAGACTCCATATAGCAGAAGATGGGCATCGGAGGGCCACCAGGGGGCCCATGAGGCAGGGGGCGCGCCCAGGGTGGTAGGGCGTGCCTCCCACCCTCGTGGCCAGGGTGTGGGCCCCCTCTGGAACTTCTTGCGCTCAGTATTTTTTATATATTCTGAAAATAGCTTCCGTGAAGTTTCAGGACTTTTGGAGCTGTGTAGAATAGGTCTCTAATATTTTCTCCTTTTCCATCCCAGAATCCCAGCTGCCGGCATTCTCCCTCTTTATGTCAACCTTGTAAAATAAGAGAGAATAGGCATAAGTATTGTGACATAATGTGTAATAACAGACCATAATGCAATAAATATCGATATAAAAGCATGATGCAAAATGGACGTATCAACCTCTGCCTCCAGATCCGTGGAGGCCACCCTTTTCTTCATTCCCCCTCAGGGGGAGAATTTCTTTCCTCCTCCTCCTCCTCGTCGTTCTCGGCGGGGGAGGAGTGGGTTTCGGCGTCTTTGGATGTTGCGTCCGAAGTGCCTTTACAGTGGAGGTCACTTCTTGTCTCCTGGCCCTTCTTCTTGGCCTTCTTATCCGGCACCTGGTAGGGCGCCAGAACCAGCATCTTCGTCAAGAGCGGGATAACTGGGTTTTCGGGCAACGGAGCCGGACACTGGATCCACTCCGCCTTCTTTATCCAACTCTGAAAAGACAAATGGAGAAACTTAGACATCTTACTTGAATGCACAAGAAGAGATACAACTTGAAGTATGAATAACTTACCGGACTGGCTAGATGGGTTAGGTCATATCCGCGGTCCTCGGACGTCTGCGGCCACGTCTGGTTGGCCTTGAAAAGCACCTTCTAGATATCTTCGTGCGTGGAGCCGATGAACTGTCGCAAGGTCTGGTGCTTGGCCAGATCGAACTCCCATAAATGGCAAGTCCGGCTTTGGCAGGGAAGGATCTGGCGAAAAAGCATCACCTGGATCACATTGACGAGCTTGATGTTCTTGTCCACCATGCTCTTGACGCGCGCCTGCAACGCCGATATCTCTTCTAACGATGATCAGTCCAGGCCCTTTTTTAGCCAGGAGGTAAGCCGCATTGGGGGCCCGGACTTGAATTTGGGAGCCGTGGCCCAGGTGGTGTCGCGTGGCTTAGTGACATAGAACCACTGCTTCTGCCACTCCTTGACGGTTTCCACAAAGGTGCCGGTGGGCCATGTGACATTGGATAGTTTGCTCACCATGGCACCTCCGCACTCTGCATATTGACCATCCACCACTTTCGGCTTCACATTGAAGATCTTCAGCCATAATCCATAGTGGGGTGGGATGGGGAGGAAGGCCTCACACATGACAATGAATGCCGAGATGTTGAGGAAAGAATTTGAGGCTAAATCGTGGAAATCGAGCCCGTAGTAGAACATGAGTCCACGGACGAAGGGGTGGAGGGGAAATCCTAACCCGCAGATGAAGTGGGGGATGAATACCACCCTCTTGTTGGGCTCCAGAGTGGGGACGATCTGCCCCTTGGTCGGAAGCTGGTGGGCGATTCCTTGGGCCAAGTACCCTGCTTCCCGGAGCTCCGTGATGTTCCCCTCGGTGACGGAGGAGGCCATCCACTTGCCCTGCGTTCCAGATTCAGACATGGTTGAAGTGATTTTTGGAGGCGGAAAGGATGGAAGCTTGGGTGCTGGAGCTCGAGAACGGATGGGCAAAGATGAAGAAGGCGTGGGTGAAAGAATAGATCTTTATCCTCTTATAAAGGCAGCGAATATCAAGCGCCTCCCCACTCGCCTCAAAACTCGCCTATTCCCCAAGGGTCGTGCAGACGGTGCGGTTGGATTACCCATGCCCGTATTGATGAGAATCCCACGATAAGGGGACACGGTCTCTGCTTTGATAAGACGTGCCAATGAAAACCGCACCTCGAAATATGGAGCGGGAAGCCAAAAATGGTTCGAAATAATGACCGGGCAGGGACGTAACATCTCGCTACAAAAAGTTGTCAGTAGATGGGACTTGTGAAATATTATACTCTTTGCGGCTATGTGTGGTGCCTGTCTTGCAGAGCTGGACACGTTTTCTGTGTTCGAGGACTACTTTGAAGTATTCGGAGGAGGAACCCGCCTTGCAATGCCGAAGACAATCTGCACAACAGACAAATCGTCATTGAAGCCTGGTTCAGGGGCAACTGAGAGAGTCCTGGATTAAGGGGTCCTCGGGTGTCCGGGCTATGTGTGGGCCATGAAGATACAAGACAGAAGACTTCCTGCCGTGTCCGAATGTGACTCTTCTTGGTGTGGAAGGCAAGCTAGGTGTGCGGATATGAATATTCCTTTCTCTGTAAACCGACTCTGTACAACCCTAGTTCCCTCCGGTATCTATATAAACCGAAGGGTTCAGTCTATAGAGGCAATCATAATCATACATGCTAGACAATTAGGGTTTAGCCATTACGATCTCGTGGTAGATCAACTCTTGTAACCCCTATACTCATCAAAGTCAATCAAGCAGGACGTAGGGTATTACCTCCATCAAGAGGGCCCGAACCTGGGTAAAACATCATGTCCCTTGTCTCCTGTTACCATCGATCCTTAGACGCACAGTTCGGGACCCCCACCCAAGATCTGCCGGTTTTCACACCGACAGGCGCCACTGCCAGGAAATGACGGTTGTCTGCGCCCCATATTTGATTGGGAGGAGGG
This sequence comes from Triticum urartu, assembly GCF_056163025.1. Classification (NCBI taxonomy): domain Eukaryota; kingdom Viridiplantae; phylum Streptophyta; class Magnoliopsida; order Poales; family Poaceae; genus Triticum; species Triticum urartu. The sequence continues at coordinate 266,629,657 of NC_141879.1, read as the reverse complement.
AGATGATGACTGTCAACATATCATCGGGGAGGCCGCTGATGAAGTCTAGGCCTGTTGGAGTCGATTGCGGTTCTAGGTCACCCCGCCTCCACTTGTTGGCAGCCCCATTCTCCACCTTCAGAGTCTCCTTGTCAGCGGCGCTTTCTGATAGAAATGGGAGTACAGGGAGTATTTAGTTAAAACAGGGCAATAGAAAAGTGTATTGGTAACTAGAAGTTATTAGGTAGGAATATAGTAAGAAAAGGGAATAGCAGTTGGTTGCTTAAACACTACATAATTCATTTTATATTGCTGGGTAAGTCAACATGCAGATAGTTGAAAAGAAAACTTACTTCGAACAAAGTCCAGACGGATGATATCATCGGGGAAGTTACCATATTTCTCATGATCAGGCCCTTTTATGTTCAGTGCAATTCCAGTGCCAGCCTTCAGTTCATAAAAATTAGCAATTCTTTCCAAAAGCCAGTGCCAAAATTGGAGTCACCATGTTCATCAAGTCTTACAATAGCAATGATTGTAAATCCATGGTTTGTGTGCACTATGACATCCCTGCATTCTTGATTTATGTAAAGGGAAAGATTGTGCACTATAGATTCTGTTGCATAGCAAGGGACACGCTGTAGAAAATGGTAGGATTGTTAAAGAAAGTATGGTAACATGCAAATATGGGCCCAAATTGAAAGAACTATACAACAGTCGAAATCGAAGGACAAAAATTTATAATTAAATAGATAGGGTAAACATGATGTCATGGAAATATAAGAGTAATCGAAAGCACAATACATCATTAATTTGCCTAATATAGAAAGAAGAGGGGGGAAAATCCCCTTTGATGTATATGGTGCATGTGGCACCTTTTATCCAAATGTAGTAATATTTAGAATATGTTCAGGAAAGTAGGCCATGCCAGCCGATTTAGGGTGAGATTGAACATACCGTGCACATCCTCAAGTCATCTGTACGGTGAGATGGAATGTCTGGCGGAGGCCGCAAGGTCTTGATGTGTTCGCGCACTTTACACTCTATGAACGGAAGAAAACCCTCAAATTAGCTCGAATAAAAATGAATTCATGACGATTTCGGCCGGGTGATTAAAGGAGGCAGATGAACTGGGATAAGAGATGAGATAATATCTTATTAAATTAGGTACCTTGTTGTCCATGAGAAAGAACCCTCAGTACGGCAGATTCCCCAACCGAGCGGAGCTGGGTCGACCACGAGCAGAGTCGAGAAAGTCGATGGCGATAGGCGGTGGCAAGCGGAAGTGGTGAAATGCGGTGGCCTTTGCCGGCAGCCTGGTGGTGGCGGCCGGCGTCGAGCTAAGTGTTTACCGCCGCGATAGGCGGTGCCATGCATAGACGCGGAGGAGCTTGTGCAGGTGTGAATGGGGACCGGAGGGAGTGGCAGGTGGGGTGAAGGTTTTTGTGACATGGGGATGGTGAGGGTTTTTTTTTTGTTTTTTTGAATTGGGTGGTGAGGGTTTTCTGTCCCACAAAGAATTTTGGAGGCGGCGGTTTGCTAGAGCCAAAACCATGTGTGATAGACGCAACATGCAAAATGAAAGTCATTGCACACGGTTCCAGTTTTGGGAGCAGTGTGTGATTGGCGTAGTACCTTCATCCTGGTTTATTGGTCCCCTTTGTATTTTTTACCAAATTTTGACCAAATATTTAACTAAGAAATGTTTATGCATGTCACCAAAAATTATATCATTGAACACTATGCTCAAATACCCATCCAATGATATAATTTTTGCTGACCTGCACTAACATTTTGTCAGCTAACCTTTGGTTGTAATTTAACACATATTACAAAGGGGACCAATAAACCAAGACAGAGGTAGATTGCATCAACCGAACTGATTGCATCCATGTCCCACAGTTAGACATAAGTAAACATAGATTAAACATACTCAGACATAGATAATAAGTGTATACGTACACAAGCATAGTTCAACCATAAGTACATAGTTCAACCTTCATTAAGCATACTCAAGCGTACATAGTTCGATCCTACATCTCATCTCACATGCCGGCACGATCCTGACGCTTCTCCAGGTACTCGGTGTACGCGCCGTGTGCCATCCTGCGAGAATACTTCTACTTGAAGGAGCCAACGGCCCGTCCTCTTGCATGCGCCAGAACACTCAGATAGGTGTCATGATGCTTGTGATTGCAAAATGGGCATCAATAGCCGCCGTTCCAGGTCCTACTACGCTTGTTATGCATTCCCGCATAAAGCTCCCTCGGGATTTGCCTCTTGTACCTCATCTGGCCATCTTCTTCCTCGTTGTCCACATCGTCTGACAACACCTATACAAATTGTAAAAAAAAATTGGCATCAAATCAATGATTACATGCCGTGAAGTGGGATCAGGAATTTATGGCTATTTATTTATACATATCCAGATTATGGTTCGATTTTTAAGCACAGCCGTCTATGTACAGACCAATCTTGAAGAAAATAATGGCACAAACATATGTAGATCATTCAAAATCAATTGTCAAGTCCTGGCTAGGAATTATTAGCACGAACACTAACCCTAGTCGGATTACTAGCAGAAATCATTTGCACAGATGAAACAACTAATCACTTGTCACTTGTACCATTCAAACAATCAATACACTACACGGATCTAACGAAACTTACTTAGATTTCATGGATTGGGAGAACATAACCATAGGATTTCTATTCCAAAAAGGGGGAGGCAGGAGTAACCAAAGAAACCCTATGATCTATTTGACACATAAATGGGTATAGATGACTAAACAGTTGTCCGTCGTCGTCGGAGTCGTCGCCGGAGAGGTCATCGGAGTTGTCACCGGGGTCGTCACCAGAGTCGGTGTGGAACTCTGCCTCCGGCTGTGGGACCTCGTCGCCGTCAACGACATCAGGGTGTAGCAATAACTCCCCGGCGGTGATGGCAACCTCTGTCTCCACCTCCACGCCGTGCTCCGATGCTTTAGCAGCCCCGGCGTCGCCACCCCCTCCGATGGGGTGCTTCGACAGCATCCTCATACACTGACGGCTTTAAGGACTGAGAGCGGCGTCGAGGATGCAAGCGAAGAGAGAGGATTGTGTGTGTCGCAAGGATGGGGGGTGCGGCCGCTCGGGCGCACCATTAATATAGAGTAGTGGGAGTTGTGGGAGAGAGGCGGGCGGCAGTCAAACCGATGGCTTGCCTCCCGGTGAGACTGCGCACCGGACTGCTAGCATGCCTACCAAAGTTTCACACAGCTACTCGCACGCCTCCTGATGACACTATGCAGCGAGCACGCCTATGTCAATTCACACACCTGTACGCACACCTCCCGGTCTGCCTGCGCGGCGGACTGCTCGCCCGTCAACTCACGCCTGCTCGCACGGCACACGGGTCGCCCGGTGGCACGTATATTGTTTGTCTATTTGGATGATTAATGCTACCACTTTATTGCTTAACTGAAGCATGGCACGTATCCATTGTTGGTATAACGCTCACGGTTTGAATAAATAATCCATTTGGGATATTGGTTCCCAATTATTAATTGTCGGTGTACAAAAAGAGGGGGTACACTTTTTGTACCCCTATAACTGTGCACGGGTAGTCTGAGCCGCGGATACCACCACACCAAGCAAGGCAAGGGAGGTGAGCCACGGTAAGACCGAAGCTCAAGAGAACTAGAACGACGCCAAGGCCAAGACCACGAAGAGCAAAGGGGACGAAGCGGACTCCCCCGGCAAGATCCTTGCCGGGAGACAGTTCTAGCAGCCCTGGCAAGACCCTTGCCACGGCGACTCATCCCGCGCCTACGGAGCAAATCACCCTTGAGTCCACTACCCCCAAAGGGCAAGGATTCGGGAGACATCCCCGCGGCGGCATGCAGATCTTTGTGAAGACATTCAAGATCAGATACGCACTAAGGAGATGACAACCCTCGGCGGGATCCCAGCCGAGGAAGACCACAAGGCCCCCGGCAAGCGCCTTGCCGGGGATGACAGCAGGCGCCTCGGCAAGACCCTTGCCGGGGCCCCAGCAAGGCCCTTACCGAGGACAACCGCAGGGCCACCATCAGGCCCACGCCGACTAAACCTCCACCACCGCATGCATGCAGCTGCTGACCCAACCAGCTGGGCAGGCACCTGCATGGCGGCATGCAGATCTTCGTGAAGACCCACCACTGCGCCACCTCAGCTGCCTGCCTACCTACATGGCATTGCAGGCGTCGCTGGCCAGGGCGCGTGTCGACACAAGAAGGAGCGATGATGGACGAGACAGGTTTCTCCCCCGTCCCCGATAAAGCAAGGACACCTAAGCAAGACGCATTAAATGCGTCTTGTCATGTGATGCGAGGGATAACCACGCAGCACTGTGCCCTTTCCACCTCCTGTGTGCCACCGTGGCAACCCCTTTTCTATAAAAGGAGGCCCGAGGTGACCAGAGGAAGGATTCGGCTTTTTGGAGCTCCTCACTCCCCATATCTAGCTCAAGAACACAGATATACAATTCACCAAAGTAGGAGTAGGGTTTTACGCATCCTCGCTGCCCGAACCTGGATAAACGAACCGTGTGCTATCTGTTTGATCCGCTCTTCTCACGACCCCGCGCCCCGCTAACCACAGTAGGGATTCTTGTGATCCCATAGGTGTCGTTCCCACCGACATCTTTGGCGCGCCAGGTAGGGGGCGCAGTTGCGAGAATCAGCTTTAGCAGTTAGTTCGGCGCTTCTTCATCATCATGGCGCCCAAGAAGAAGACGACGATGGCGGTTGGCCAGTCGAAAGCCGGACGGCCCGTCCCGACGCGGGCGAGCAGCGGACTGGTCGCAGAGAGGACTCGGGGTGCTGCTCGCGAACACCAACACCATCCCAGCAACCGGAGTTTGGGAGGCGGCGATGTTTGTGCGCCTGGTAACGGGCCACACGTAGCCAAATCCAAAGGCGGAGCCAAGCCCTTCGTGGGTGGAGTGGGGCCTTCCAAGTTCATCGCCGCCCCGCCCGAAGGCGACGCAAGGGCCTCCAAGACTCCCACGCCGGCGCCAACAGCGCGCTCCTCCCAGGCAGCGCGCGACAAACGGCGTAATCACGCCGAAGATCCCGGGCGTCGCCGTGGGAAGAGCCCCGAGCGCCACTCCCGGGACGTAGAAGACATGCCCGCTCGCCGAGGCGCTGGTGAAAACGGCATGCGACCGCGGGGTCGTGATAGAGCTCCTTTTGACATGGTCAGAAGTCGAAGCGCGTCGCGATCCGTGCAGGTTTCGCCGCCACCGACGCCAGCAGAGGCCCTGGCGCGCGCAGTTGCTCCACGACTTTCCTCCCACTACGGGGAAACTCGACGAATGGAGAGCCACTATCCGAAGCCTTGTTGCGGTGGCCAACAAAGACAAACCAAGTCCAGTGGGGCCCCCGGGTCGACGCTCCGATGGAGTCCCGCGGACCAATGGCGGAAAAGCCGGCGGCGCCGCGACCATAGTGCATTCACCTCTTCCCCATCCGGTACCGCGGACGCCAGCTCATCGCGACATCGTGGGTGACGACATCTCCATAGCATCGTCTGACCCGCGGACCCATTGTGACCAACGCCAAGTTCATCGGGAATGAGCCCATGAAGACGCTCGAACCACTATCGAGCGCCGGCGCGGAGCGCGCCACCAGTCAGACAGGCGAGTAGGGCCTGCTGTGAACCACCCAGCCCCGGAGAGCCCTAGAGTCCTACCTTACAAGGTAGGCTGTCCGGCTTTTACCCGTGAGCTGCGACAGTTCCAGTGGCCCACTCACCGCACCTTCAAACCTGACGTTGGCGAAAAGTACAACGGCAAGACTCACCCATCTGAGTTCCTCAGCATCTACACCATCGCGATGCAAGCCGCCGGAGCCCGCGACGATAAGGTGCTTGCGAATTACTTTCCATTGGCTCTTAAACCCAATGCCATGTCGTGGTTGATGCACTTGCCGGTAGACTCTATTTCCTCCTGGTCGGATTTTTGCCATGAGTTTGTAGGCGCCTTTACTGGAGGTCACCAAGCCCATGGCCAAGCAAGCGACCTGCATGTCATTCCCCAGATGGGAGGCGAGAGTCGGCGCAAGTATATACAGAGGTTCAGCCGGGTACAGTACAATATCCCTGATGTTCACCCTGCCGCCATCATCAGCGCGTTCCATCAGAACATGCGTAACCGCAAAATGCACGAAGAACTGGCAATGAACAAGGTGAAAGATGTGGCAGAACTCTATGTTCTTGCTGACAGATGTGCCCGAGCTGAAGAGGGAAGGAAGTACCCCGGCGAAGATGCCGGCATGGAAACCGACTCCTCAGATGAGGATACTGCCGCCCCGACGAAGAAAGGTCAGCGCCGCAACAGGAAGCGCAAAGGTAAAGCTGTGCTTGCCGTCGAGGGATCTGACGATGCCAGCTCCGCCAAGAAAACCAAGGCATATGACCCCGGCAAGGAAATTGCCGGATGTGTCGCCTGCCGGGCCTTGGCGGCTACCGAGAAGCCAAGAAACTCCGACAAGCAATACTGCAAGATCCATCGCACCAAAGGCCATGATCTCCAGAACTGCCGACAGGTTGAGCTCCTTGCTGAGAAGCAGAGGGCTGAATATGAGAGGCGGGACAAGGAGAAAGGCCAGGACGGTGCTGAGGGGTCCGGTAAGAAGCATGACGGCCAGGCTGGCCGTCGCGGCAAAGATAAACAGCAGGAGAGGCCCGCCCGGGGCCGTGACAAAAACCCAGAAGACGATGATCACGAAGAGGACGATGAGTCTGGTGACCAAGAATTTCAGAAAGCTACAGAGGCCATGTGCGTCGATGGCGGCGCCTTGCTGCATACCTCTCACCGCCAGCTTAAACAGTGGGCACGTGAGATTACAGCGGCTGCACCGTCCTTTGATGCCCAAAGGCCGCTGAAGTGGTCCAGCACACCTATCATTTTTGACACTGAGGATCACCCTGATCGCACTACTGCAGTCGGGTGCTTGCCATTGTTGGTTTCACCAACAATACGCAACCTCAAGGTGACAAAGATGCTAGTCGATGGCGGGGCTGGTCTGAACTTAATCTCGCCTGCCGTGATCGAGAAATTGCAGATTCCTGATGAAGACCTCGAAGAGACGGGCACGTTTCAGGGGGTCAACCCAGGAAGAAGTCAACCAAAGGGAAAGGTCACGTTGCCCATGACTTTTGGGAGTGATCTGAATTAGAGGACAGAAAGGATTGTGTTCGACGTTGCGAAGATCCCCTTGCCTTACAACGGGATCCTTGGCCGCCCAGCGCTGGCCAAGTTCATGGCGGCGTCACATTACGCCTACAACACCCTGAAGATGCCGGGGCCTGTGACGATCATCACCGTCCCATCAGACAAGAAGGATGCGCTAATTTGCACTAACCAACTCTACCAACAAGTAGTTGCAGCAGCCGCCACTGCTAAGGCGCTTGCTCCTGCCGCTGGAGCCCCGGGAAGGCAAAAGAAGAAGACCGGTGAGACCTCAGGCACCCACTCCGGCAAGCGCACCTCTTCGGAGTGTAGTGCTCCCGTCGAGGACGTGCTAGAGAGCTCCGCCGACAGAAACAAGAAGTCCAGAGCCACACCGCCGGGAACCAAGAAGGTTTCTGTCAAGGAGGACGGCACGGGAGGAGCTTTTACCATAAGCTCCACCCTTGACGACAAATAGGAAGACGCGCTCGTCACCTTCCTGTGGGCGAATGTCGATGTGTTTGCATGGCAAGCATCCGACATCCCCGGCGTTCCCAGGGAGGTGATTGAGCACCACCTTGATGTCTGTCCTCATGCGTGGCCCGTCAAGCAGAAGGTCAGAAAGCAAGCTTTGGAACGACATGAGTTCATCACAGAGGAGATCCGGAAACTGGAAGCATCGGGTTTGGTAAGAGGAGTGCTCCATCCAACATGGTTGCCCAATCCGGTGGTAGTGCGCAAGGCAAATGGGAAGTGGAGGTTGTGTATTGATTACACAGATATTAACAAGGCTTGTCCCAAAGACCCCTTCCCGTTGCCGCGCATCGACCAGATTGTTGACTCCACAGCTGGGTGTGATCTATTGTCATTCCTCGATGCCTACTCCAGCTACCACCAGATCTTCATGACAAGGGAAGATGAAGAGAAAACGGCACTCATCACCCCATGTGGTACGTATTGCTTTATACGGATGCCTTTCGGGTTGAAGAGTGCTGGTTCAACGTTTGCAAGGGCGGTCCAGATTGGTTTTGAACCCCAGTTCCATAGAAATATGGAAGCTTATATGGATGATATAGTGGTCAAAACCAAGAACAGGGCAACCTTCATATCAGATTTACAAGAAACATTTGCAAACCTACGCAAGATCAATCTCAAGCTGAACCCTGAGAAGTGCGTCTTCGGCGTCCCGTCTGGCAAGCTTCTCGGGTTCTTTGTGTCACAGCGTGGGATAGAGGCCAATCTGGACAAGATCAAAGCTATAGAACAGATTGAAGCGCCCATGCGAGTCAAGGATGTGCGTCGGCTTGCTGGTTGCGTTGCCGCCATGAGCAGGTTCATTTCCAAGTCCGCCGAGCGCGCCCTTCCCTTTTTCAAGATTTTGAAAAGGCGGGCCCGATGGAGTGGACGCCAGAAGCCGAAGCAGCATTGCAAGATTTGAAGAGGTACCTCTCCTCCGCGCCAATACTAGTTGCGCCTAGGCCACAGGAACCGTTGCTGCTGTACCTGGCGACAACGAACCAGGTGGTCAGCGCCGCACTAGTGGCGCAGAGAGAAATTGATGATGAGGTAATAGCAGCGACGGAGCCCGATGCCACCGATGCCGAGACGACGCAGCCAATTGAAGTGCCACCGAAGAAGAAAATGATGCAGCACCCAGTCTACTTTGTTAGTTCCCTCCTGCAGGGGGCAAGATCGAGGTACTCCGGTGTGCAGAAACTGCTCTTCGGCCTTCTTATGGCCTCGAGGAAGCTGCGTCACTACTTCCAGGCGCACGAAATCACTATCGTCACTCGTCTCCCTCTGCAACGGATATTGCACAATCCAGACGCAACGGGAAGGGTCGTAGAGTGGGCACTGGAACTGTCCAGCTTTGGCCTCAAGTTTGAGAGTACCTCAATGATTCAAAGCCGAGTCCTGGCGGAGTTCGTTGCAGAATGGACCGCGACGCCTGACGAAGAAACCCAAGAGACTGCTCTCCCCGGCAAGGAGGCAAGTTGCGACTGGATCATGTACTTTATGGAGCTTTCTCCTTACAGGGCGCCGGGGCTGGCGTACTGCTTGTCGCGCCCACCGGAGAGCACCTCAAGTACGTGATCCAGATGCACTTCCCCGGGGAGGTGTCAACAAACAATACGGCTGAGTATGAAGGGCTGCTTGCTGGTCTTAGGATCGCGGCGGACCTCGGAATCAAGAAACTCGTCGTCAGAGGCGACTCGCAACTTGTCGTCAAGCAAGTCAACAAGGATTACCAGAGCCCGTTGATGAAGGCCTACGTCGATGAAGTGAGAAAGCTGGAAGAGCGTTTTGACGGTATACAGGAGGAATACGTTCCCCGAGCAAAGAATGATATCGCCGATTACCTGTCAAAACGCGCTGCCCTCAAGCTACCTGTGGAACCAGGTACCTTCGTGCTTCGGCTAACTCAGCCATCCGTTGATCCATCAACAGAGAAGAACAAGAGGAGAAAATCAGGGCCCGCAAGTACTTTCCCGCCGAGCTCCCCGAAGCCGCCGGCAAGGATGTTGCCGGAGACACTGAGCCCGCCATGGGACGGCTAGCTCCGACAGAGCATCAAGCTCTTGCCATGGAGACAGCCGCTCCGATAGCGGAGGAAATGCCTTTAGTCCTCACCGTCGAGCCCCAGGCTCCAGCGTGGGCACATCATACCGTCCGATTCCTCCAAACAGGGGAACTTCCTGAGGAGCAGGAAGAAGCGGAAAAAGTAGCCCGTCGCTCTACTATGTACCAGTTCGTCGATGACGTCCTGTACAGAAAGAGGCCGAACGGTGTGAAATTGAAGTGTATCCCTCGAGAGGAAGGACTGGGGCTGTTGGCGGAGATACATGGAGGCGTATGTGGATCCCACATCGGGTCAACGGCCCTTGCCGGCAAAGCGTTTCGGCAAGGCTTCTTCTGGCTCACCGCCCTCCAGGATGCGACGACACTAGTCCCTAGGTGTGAAGCGTGTCAGTTCCATTCAAAGAAGCTTCATCAGCCAGCTCAAGCCCTTCAAACCATTCCTCTCTCCTGGCCTTCCTCGGTCTGGGGGCTCGATATACTGGACCCTTTCCCCCTCGCTGTCGGGGGCTTTGAGTACTTGTACGTTGCAATCGACAAGTTCACAAAGTGGCCAGAAGTGGAAGCAGTGAGGAAGGTCACAGCACAGTCAGCCGTCAAGTTCTTCAAATGACTGGTGTGCCGTTTTGGTGTACCCAATAGGGTTATCACCGACAACGGCATGCAGTTCACAAGCCACACCTTCATGCAATATATTCAAGACCTCGGCAGCAAGGTCTGTTTCGCTTCTGTTGCTCACCCACGAAGCAATGGTCAAGCTGAGAGGGCAAATGCTGAAGTACTGCAAGGCCTGAGGACAAAGACCTTTGACAGACTGCACAAGAGTGGAAGGCGTTGTATTGATGAATTGCCGGCGGTTCTTTGGTCAATCAGAACGACACCAAATCGAGCCACTGGCCAGACACCCTTTGCCCTGGTATACGGGGCAGAAGAAGTTCTCCCCACGGAACTCATGTACGGGTCACCTCGAGTACTCGCTTATGACAAGCTTGAGCAAGAGCAATTGCGGCAAGATGACGCAACTCTCCTTGAGGAAGATTGTCTTCGGGCGGCTGTGAGAGCAGCACGCTACCAGCAAGCCTTGCGCCGCTACCATAGCCGCAATGTTCATGCCCGAAGCTTTGAGGAAGGCGACCTTATTCTTCGGCGTGTTCAATCGGCCAAGAATTCCAACAAGTTGACGCCAAAGTGGGAAGGCCCTTATCGGGTAATACGAGTCACCAGGCCCGGCGCAGTCCGTCTGGAGACCGAAGATGCCGTTCCAGTGAGTAACTCGTGGAACATTGAGCATCTTCGCAAGTTTTACCCGTGAGGCGCGGCTTGCCGGGCCCCCCACCAAGCCACCTTTTGTACAAAGCCTTGCCGATGACGCATGTAACCCTTTGTACAAAGCCAGGCGCAGACCCTCAGCATAAATAAATGAAGCGTTGGCGCCCTAAGTTATAGCATGCATGCTAGGTCGAGTCTCGTCCTTGGTTAGGGTTGATAGTGCTTAGCGGCGACTAACCCCTAGCTTAGAGGTCGAGTGTGCGTCTCTTTGTCTTTCTTTTGTCTTCTTTGGTTCACAGGACACACAGATATCCGTGCCGAACTACTTGGGGAGAAAAAAAGAGGAAGCGACCAGCATCTAGCCCCCGGCAAGCCAGTATTGCCGTGGGCTGCAAGAGCAAAGATTCACCCACGGCGAACCAGGGTTGCCGGGGACTGCAGCTTCAGATAAGTTCTTCATCCTTATCATGCATTCCATTAAGGACTGAGGTATGTGAAACCTCGTTTTCCCCTAAGCTACCATGCTCCCCTAACTCTAGGCCCTAGGGCTCGTTCCTGGGGCCAAGTTTGGTCGTAGTCGCGGCAGCGAAAGGATGAAACAAGGAGCCTGAACCCGCCTCATCCCTGCCTCCGCCAAAGGCGTGAGGAAGGTCGAGCGAAGTGGGGAGACGGCAAGGCCTGTTGCCAGGCAAGGAAATGTTTATCTTGAAGATATCAAGGATTTACTCCTTGTCGTGGGTTCCACCCACAAACAAATGACCCGGCAAGCATCCATTTTTCATTAAAAAAATATTCCACTCAGGTACAGTCCATAGGGAATGAAAAACATGAATGATGGGATTACAAGTTTTAAATTCAACAAAGGCCCGAAGGCTTACAAACTGAAAAGAGATAAGGTGCCCGTAATCCCTTTCTTGTCCCTCTCCTCAGGAGGCAGGTCAAGGAGGCGAAAGGGACAAAAGGAGCGCCTAGGCGAGCTACGGGTGGCAGAAGACACCAAGAGAACATCTTGGTGGCCGTCCAAAGGCTGGATGGTGATGGCGGCGCCAAAAGCAGAGCTCGAAGACGAGGCAGCAGGACGTCAGCATGCGTCGAAGGCGTCGGTGCCCGCGTACTCCGACTTGACGACCTTGCCGCCCACCCTCTTCCTCTTCCGCAGCCTCCCAACGCCAGCCGCCCAAGGAATCGACCCCGAGAAGTTCAAGGAGCCGGCGACACGGATGATGGGGTCGCCGGTGCCGCACGGAGCGGCACCCGACACCTAGTTGGACCCGTCATCCTGCCGCCTACTACCCTCGTCATCGCTGCCGCTGTCCTCCTCGTCACTCCCGCCCGAGGAGGAGTCTTCACTATCAGAAGAGCTCTCCACGCAGCACCTTGCACGGGTCCCAAAGAGCCCGAAGACTTTGACGGAGAGAAGGCCACCCTCAATCAGCTTAATTTGGAGAGTGAGCCCCTCCATCAAGCGGTGGATATGAGCAAACGTCTTCCATCCTCGACGAAGATACATCACGTGAGGGGCGGGGAAGTCGACGCGGACCCCCGTGCCACTGATCCCGCAGCCCCTCATGTGCAGCCGCAACGACTTCGGAGGATCCAGCTCCATCTCCCACGCAAATGGAGTCGGGAGACAAAGGAGACGGCGCGGCGGCCGGCGCAGCCTGACGAAGAACTCACAAGGGTCATCCCCAACATGGCCCTCCATTGAAGGAGGAGCTGCTGGCGGAGGCGAGGCCGGTGCGCCACCCCGTCCTCCTCTTCCCCGAGCGCCCCGGCCTCGCCCATGGCCTCGCCCCCTCCCCCTTCTCCTCGCGGCTGGCTCTGCCACCGCAGGCGCAGGAGAACGAGGGACGCGTTGTCGAGCGGCGACCCTCGCCGCCACTATTGAAGGACCGGGATTCCCTCTCTCCATGACGGATGGAAGGGAGGAGCAGAAGCTGAAGGAAGAAGAAGATGAAAGAATGCGGGACGCCATCCCCCCTCCCGCTCTTTATAAAGGATCGGGGTTGGGGCTCGGCCGCCCCGCTCGGCCAATCAAGATACGGAAGGCGTAGGGAGCCAAGACCGACCCGCCGCCCCAACCAGCGACGGCCCGGTTTCCCGCCTCCACCGTTTGCCACCCCAGGCGCATGGGAGACACGTGGCGGATGTGCAGAACCGAGGGGACGGGTGAGACGACCACTCCCCACCCCTTGATCGTGGGGAGTGGACGCCTTGAAGACCGTGCCTCATCCCCATTCAGTAAATGGGCCGCACCCCAACCCCGATCCTTTGCTGTGATGTGATGCATGCCCACGGGAACCAACCCCACGCATGCCGCCCACGTCACGCATGCCTCCCCACGCCGCGCCACGCGCGGGAATCGTGGGAAGCGCAGCGCGCGAAGAATCTTACCGCGGTAAAAACCGCCCCACCTGCCCGCGCACCGCTTTTGGGCCTAGCCCAACAACGCATTGCGCTTATGTGTGGCCCAGGCCCGGGGGCTCCTGTCGGTGTACAAAAAGAGGGGGTACACTTTTTGTACCCCTATAACTGTGCACGGGCAGTCTGAGCCGCGGATACCACCACACCAAGCAAGGCAAGGGAGGTGAGCCAGGGTAAGACCGAAGCTCAAGAGAACTAGAACGACGCCAAGGCCAAGACCACGAAGAGCAAAGGGGACGAAGCAGACTCTGCCGGCAAGATCCTTGCCGGGAGACAGTTCTAGCAGCCCCGGCAAGACCCTTGCCGCGGCAACTCGTCCCGCGCCTACGGAGCAAATCACCCTTGAGTCCACTACCCCCAAAGGGCAAGGATTCGGGAGACATCCCCGTGGCGGCATGTAGATCTTTGTGAAGACATTCAAGATCAGATACGCACTGAGGAGACAACAACCCTTGGCGGGATCCCAGCCGAGGAAGACCACAAGGCCCCCGGCAAGCGCCTTGCCGGGGATGACAGCAGGCGCCTCGGCAAGACCCTTGCCGGGGCCCCAGCAAGGCCCTTACCGAGGACACCCGCAGGGCCACCATTAGGCCCACGCCGACTAAACCTCCACCACCGCATGCATGCAGCTGCCGACCCAACCAGCTGGGCAGGCACCTGCGTGGCGGCATGCAGATCTTCATGAAGACCCACCACTGCGCCACCTCAGATGCCTGCCTACCTACATGGCATCGCAGGCGTCGCTGGCCAGAGCGCGTGTCGACACAAGAAGGAGCGGTGACGGACGAGACAGGTTTCTCCCCCGTCCCCGATAAAGCGAGGACACCTAAGCAAGACGCATTAAATGCGCCTTGTCATGTGATGCGAGGGATAACCTCGCAGCACTGTACCCTTTCCACCTCCTGTGTGCCACTGTGGCAACCCCTTTTTTCTATAAAAGGAGGCCCGAGATGACCAGAGGAAGGATTCCGCTTTTTGGAGCTCCTCACGCCCCATAGCTAGCTCAAGAACACAGATATACAATCCACCAAAGCAGGACTAGGGTTTTACGCATCCTCGCGGCCCGAACCTGGATAAATGAACCGTGTGCTATCTGTTTGATCCGCTCTTCTCACGACCCCGCGCCCCGCTAACCACAGTAGGGATTCTTGTGATCCCATAGGTGTCGGTCCCACCGACATTAATAATCTCCTGTTTGTAATTAGATAAAGATTAAATCAAAACTGGTCTCAAATTTGACAAAAAAGTACAATGCCACTTTGTATTGGTGTCCATATGACAACACGATAAGTTTCATGAACTTCAAATAAGTCTTGGATGTACTACAATTTATAAATCAAGATTCTCAATGTTTGAAATTTGTTGCACGGGGAGTAAACATGCACCCAGTGAGACACATGTGTTTTTGCAATCCATTTAGGTGCACTATCACGTGTGCATGTAGCTCAAATTTGATTTTTGCACATCATACCTGTAGAAAATCAATCAATTAATGTATTGAAATGTCTTAATGATCTCTGTGATTTTTTCAAAATTAAAACGTCCCTCCTTTGGTAACATATGTTCACTGCAGGATAATTAATTTAACATGCATCGTAGTTGCGGTGGATTCACGGTGTGTGTGTGGGTGTGCGCATCTGGGGGTGGCGGGTGGCTCGCAGTACACTACGAGTTGTGAGCCACCGTGTGGGTTGGCCGTTTTGTTAGGCAGACTGGTGCCACATCAGTCGTGAATTTGTTATTTAAAACATTACACAACCCTTTCATACATACATGTTTTGGCCACATGCAGTCGATGGTTGTCCTACATGACACCCGATACTCGCGTGTGACGCTTTTTGTGGGCCCGTGAGGTCGTCGTCCATCACTTTGACGAATAGCCGGCAGTGAGGTTAATTTTACCAGCAAGGTAGAATCTTTTTGTTTGTGTTATGGTGGTATAAAGTATGCGTCGAAGAGGTGGGAGGGGACTAGAATATATACTATACGTACGCGTCCGTGAACAAGTACACCTCACTCAGTGTTGGGACTTTTTGATTTTCGAGGCACGTGCCACATCAAAATTGTGAAATTGGCTATTCAAACATCACACAACACCTCTTTGGGCCACATGCATGCACGCGGTGGTTATCCTAGCTAGGACACTCACGTGTGACGCTTCCATCTGTGGGCCCATGAGGCCATCGTCGATGCATGCATGAATCACTTTGACCTACAACGGTAGAGGTTAATTAATTTCACCATCGATGAGGATTCTTTTGGGTTGTACATATTACGGCAGGAGCATATAGTATGTGGTGAAGAGGGGGGAAGGGGGCCATCATATGTAGTACGCTTCATGAACCTCGCTCTGTGTGGGTGCATGGTTTATGGTTTTTGAGGCATGCGGCACATCAAAGTTGTGCATTTTTGGTATTCAGCATATATATGTTTGGCCCACATGCAAACCGGTGGTGGTTGTCCTCCTACACCCACTTAAGTGGTTATCAGCAATATCGATGCTTCCCATCTGTCGGCCCGCTTGGTCCATCACTACTTTTTGCCTGACAACACAAGAGAGGTTAATTTGACTTAGGAGGGGATTTTTTTGCTTGTAATACGGTATATATAGGTCATGCTCCGGGATGACACACATGATACAGTTTGAGCACACGCACATGCATGTGTACGCATGAATCCCTCCCACCGAGTCGAAGTTGCCAGTACAACGACACGTCATAAATTGATCTAGCTTTGTGTGGGGAGCTAGTGTACGATTTTTGACGCACATGCCACATCAATGTTGTGAAATGGTATCCAAACATGCATGCACGCATCACCTCCATACATATGCATGTAGTGGTTGCCTTCGAATGGTACACTCCCTCGCGTGGTTATCGACGACAAGCCTATATATCCGTGGGCCCGCGTGGACATCCATGATCACCTTGACCGACAACAAGATAGGTTACCATGGCGGATTCTTCATTTGGTTCGTGTTATCGTAGTATAGGTCATGGGGAAATTCAGACCTAATTATGTTTGAGCGCATATACTATGGACGCATGCATGAATCCTCGTCGTTGGCTTGAAGTGTGGTGTAACATACATATGCATCGTCAACCTAACCCTCACTCAGTGTGGGGATTTCTAGTTCGAAATCACAGTGCCACATCCAAGTTGTTCCATTGTTACTCAAAAACACACCTCTCCATACATATGTTTGGGCCACACGCATCAAGTGGTTGTCTTCGGGGACTAGCTACTTGTGTGATTATTGGCGAGCTAGCCCATCTCCGGGGTCGCATGGACGGCCATCACTTTGACCAACAACAAGAGAGATGTTGTATGGCCAAGGTGGATTATTCTTGGTCCGTTTTACGATTCATCTTGGTGAGATATGCCTCTCTGGCCCGCCGACTGAAAGTGTGTGGGGGGGGGCTGCTACTTCGCACCTTTCTAGGTGAACCTCGGTTGGGGGGGGGGCATGCATTCATAGGTTAGGATTCCCTTCTTGGCAACACGAGGGGTGGCTGCTAGCTGCTGCTTTGCACTTTGCTAGGTGAACCTCAGTTGGGGGGCATGCATTCAAAGCTTAGGATTCCCTTTGTGCCGACACAAGGGAGGGGGGCTACTAGCTACTTCGCACTTTAGTAGGTGAACCTCGGTTGGGGGGGCATGCATTCATGGATTAGGATTCCCTTCATGTTGACACGAGGGAGGGGGCTGCTAGCTACTTCACACTTTGCTAGGTGAACCTCGGTTGGGGGGCATGCATTCATAGCTTAGGATTCCCTTCGTGCTGACACAAGGGAGGGGGGCTGCTAGCTACTTCGGACTTTGCTAGGTGAACCTCGGTTGGGGGGAGGGGGCATGCATTCATAGCTTAGGATTCACTTCATGACAACACGAGGGGGTGGGGGCAAGCAATACCGTGCGCTTTGCAAGATAGGTGCCACATCAAAGTTGCATTTGGTATTTGAAAATCAAACCACCCTTTTCATACATAAATTTGGTCCACATGCAAGTGTGTTCGTGTTCTGACCCTCTCCCACGTCATTTTTTGCCAAATTTATGAACATTAAACAAGTCAGATGAGGCAACAAACACAGTTCACTTAAACTAACCGTGTGCATTGGGCTCCATGAGGTTTCCCCTATCAAAAATATCTACCCACCTGCATCTTTTTCTGTTTGATAACACAAGGTTATTGTGTTTCGGCCATGCATGTTGTTTCTTGTTCCCAATCCCTCCTGCATCCCTCGAAAATATCTGCCCAACTCGAGGGTTTTTCTGTTTCATAACACACGTTTGTTATCTTTGGACCGTGTGCGATGTACCATCATCAAAATTTTCAATAGCCCCGGCATTTCACTCCTGCGTTTGACTCCCGCGTAGTAAAATTTCCAGTACCCGAATCATTTCCTCAAACACCCCGCCCCCCTCCACACACACACCAAAACCTCCTCGGGTGTGCGCACACACACCCCCTCCCTCGCTCAAAACCCTAGGAAGGTCCCCCCCCCCCGCCGCCGCCGCAAGGCCTCCCTTGTCAACATTTGTCAGTTTGCCCGTGCAACTTACCCACCGATCTCCATACCCAGGCCATGCTACCTCTTGAGCACTGCGTTGGTTTTCCCTTGAAGAGGAAAGGGTGATGCAGCAGAGTAGCGTAAGTATTTCCCTCAGTTTTTGAGAACCAAGGTATCAATCTAGTAGGAGACTACATGCAAGTCCCTCGTACCTACACAAACAAATAAGAACCTCACAACCAACGTGATAAAGGGGTTCTCAATCCCTTCAGGTCACTTACGAGAGTGAGATCTGATAGAGATAATAAGATAATTTTTTTGGTACTTTTATGATATAGATTGAAAGTAAAGATTGCAAAATAAAATAGATTGGAAACTTATATGATAAAAGATAGACCCGGGGGCCATAGGTTTCACTAGTGGCTTCTCTCAAAATAGCATAAGTATTACGGTGGGTGAACAAATTACTGTCGAGCAATATATAAGAAAGTGCATAATTATGAGAATATCTAGGCATGATCATGTTTATAGGCACCACGTCCATGACAAGTAGACCGAAATGATTCTGCATCTACTACTATTACTCCACACATCGACCGCTATCCAGCATGCATCTAGAGTATTAAGTTCATAAGAACAGAGTAATGCATTAGGCAAGATGACATGGTGTGGAGGGATAAACTCAAGCAATATGATATAAACCCCATCCTTTTATCCTCGATGGCAACAATACAATACGTGCCTTGCTGCCCCTGCTGTCACTGGGAAAGGACACCGCAAGATTGAACCCAAAACTAAGCACTTCTCCCATTGCAAGGAAGATCAATCTAGTAGGCCAAACCAAACCGATAATTCGAAGAGACTTGCAAAGATAACCAATCATACATAAAGATTTCAGAGAAGAATCAAATATTGTTCATAGATAATCTTGATCATAAACCCACAATTCACCGGATCTCGGCAAACACACCACAAAAAGAATGACATCGAATAGATCTCCAAGAAGATCGAGGAGAACTTTGTATTGAGATCCAAAGAGAGAGAAGAAGCCATCTAGCTAATAACTATGGACCCGAAGGTCTGTGGTAAACTACTCACACATCATCAGAGAGGCTATGGTGTTGATGTAGAAGCCCTCCGTGATTGATTCCCCTCTGGCGGAGCTCCCGAAAAGGCCCCAAGATGGGATCTCTTGGGTACAAAAGGTTGCGGCAGTGGAAATAGGGTTTCGTGGTGCTCCTGGATATTTTCGGGGTATATGGATATATATAGGAGGAAGAAGTAGGTGGGTGGACCTGCGAGGGGCCCACAAGGGTGGGGCGCGCCCAGGGGGTAGGCGCGCCTCCCTGCCTCATGGCCTCCTCGCTTCTTTCTTGACGTCTACTCCAAGTCCCCTGGATCACATTTGTTCCAAAAATAACTCTCCCGAAGGTTTCATTCCGTTTGGATTCCGTTTGATATTCCTTTTCTGCAAAACTCTGAAATACGCAAAAAACATCAATTTGCACTGGGCCTTGGGTTACTAGGTTTGTCCCAAAAGTAATATAAAAGTGTATAATAAATCCCATTAAACATCCAAAACAGATAATATAATAACATGGAACAATAAAAGTTTATAGATACGTTGGAGACGTATCAAGCATCCCCAAGCTTAATTCCTTCTCTTCCTTGAGTAGGTAAATGATAAAAACAGAATTTTTGATGTGGAATGCTACCTAGCATAAATCTCAATGTAATTTTCTTTATTGTGGCATGAATATTCAGATCCAAAAGATTCAAGACAAAAGTTTAATATTGACATAAAAATAATAATGCTTCAAGCATACTAACTAAGCAATCATGTCTTCTCAAAATAACATGGACAAAGAAAGTTCATCCCTACAAAATCATATAGTTTGGTCATGCTCCATTTTCGTAACACAAGAATGCTCTCATCATGCACGACCCCGATGACAAGCCAAGCAATTGTTTCATACTTTAGTAATCTCAAACTTTTCTCAACTTTCACGCAATACATGAGCGTGAGCCATGGATATAGCACTATGGGTGGAATATAATATAATGATGGGGGTTATGTGGAGAAGACAAAAAATGAGAAAGTCTCACATCGACGCGGCTAATCAATGGGCTAGGGAGATGCCCATCAATTGATGTCAATGCAAGGAGTAGGGATTATCGGATCATGGGTTCCGGGAAAACCCTCAAGGTTCGAACACTGGGGTGCGCGCGAAGATCTCCCCCCTGCCGATCCACGTCCTAACTCAGCTAAGATCTTTTGGGCTAACTCAACAAACTCGCAACACAAAGGACACGAGATTTATACTGGTTCGGGCCACCATTGTGGTGTAATACCCTACTCCAGTGTGGTGTGGTGGATTTCCTCTTGGGCTGAGGATGAATAGTACAAGGGGAAGAACAACCTCCTGAGGAGAGGTGTTCTTGTGCTTGGTGAACTTGTGGTTGTCCTGGTCTCTCTTAGCCAGACCAATCGATCGATCCTCCTATAGCTACGGCGGTGGCTAGTCCTATTTATAGGGGACCTGGTCCTCTCCCCAAATATTGAGCGGGAAGGGAGCCAACAGTGGCCAATTTGAAAGGGGACAACTAGTACAGCTTATCCTGACAAAAGCAGTCTTCGCCTGCCAAAGGCTCTGGTGGTGACGCCGTCTTGGGCTCCATGGTGGCCTCCGTCTTGTCGTCCTTATGGTCTTGGTCTTGTTGCACTGATATGGAAACCTTTGCTTGATGCCTCGGTACTCCGCGCCTGCGCCTGCTTCCTTAGCACCGAAGAGGAAACAAGGACACTGTGGCGCCGATGCCCACCTGGCCTTGGTCGTCATGGCTCATATCACTAGAACCTCGCGAGCCAGCCTGGTGAGGCCGCTCCTGAGGAGGTATTGTGTCACTCGCCTTGTGAGGCTTGGCCCCTCGCGAGGGTCTTGAGTCCTTGCTGGTGAAGATGGGCCGTATGGGCCTGCTCGCAGAGCCACTCCATGGGCCACAGGCAAGCAAGTCTAGGGACCCCCGTTCCCAGAACACCGACAGTAGCCCCTAGGCCCAAGGTGCGCTCGGGCTTGGCTTCGAGGCGAAGCCAAAGACCAAGTGTGGAGGGACGCTGGCCCCAATACCCTGCGGACTTGGTCGAGGCGTGGCGGTTGATTGGACGTGGGTGTCTCTGCTTCCCTACGCTGCCTCGGAAACTACCCGACTATCAAAAAGGTTGGCGTAGACAGTGCTTGCCTTCACTGCTTCCTTTCGCCTTGCTCAGATCCCCTTTCTTTCCCCTGCCTCCAAAATCTCCAGATCTACATCCTTCCCGCGTAAGCAACCAATGGCGCCCCGGATGGTCAAGCCCGCCTCGTCGCCGGCTTGGTACGAGCCGGCTCTCGATGCGCCCAATGTTTCGGAGAAGAACCTCGCCGCCACGCGCTTGCTGACGGCGGGGGAAAGCAACGAGAAGGGAAGACTGGACTCCGGGTCAGCTCCGACGTGCCTGAGCCCGAGGGAAGCACCTTCTACCCCTTCTTCATGAGCAGCATCGCCACCGGGCTGGTTCCTCCCTTCTCTGACTTCTTTTACGAGGTCCTTGATCACTTCGGGCTGCAGGCTCTGTATCATCATACCAACTCTATCCTTCTCTTGTCGATCTTCGCCAACTACTGCGAGGCGTACCTTGGCGTGATGCCGTCCGTGGCCCTTCTGTGCCACTTCTTCTTCCTCCGCGCCAAGGAGGGTCACGCCTCCGGGTGTGTCAATTTCATCGCGGCCGACAAGGCCAACTCGATCTCGAAGATGGGGAAGAAAGCCGACGGCTTTCGGAGAAAGTGGGCCATGATGGATGCTAAATGCATCCACCCACGCTTGACACTGCCGACGGAGAGGCCCCGGTCCAACAAGGGGTGGTCGTGCGCGAAGCTCACCGACGAGCGGGTGACGTTGGTGCTGGAGCAGATGAAGTCCGACCTGAAGCCTGGCAACGCGAAGGCGGCGAAGATTACAGGGGCCATGCTCCTGAGGGAATTCCTGGCGCTGCGCGTGGCCCCGCTTCAAGCCCGCACACGCCCCTTGTGGGAACTTGGGGATGAAGAGGACAAGGTTCGCTTGAGCTCGGAGGCCTTGTCCGACGAGGAGCTGACCGCAGATCTCCGTCTCCTGGTTGGGGACGATCAGGAGTATCCGCTGAAAGTCTTCACTCCCTTGTTCCGCCACAAGGACGGGGCGCTGATCGTGGCCTCCAGGCCGACCTTTAACGGGCACGGACTGGTGCCGCCGGTGCTCACCGGGGCCCCTGCGCGCACCGACGCCGGTGGAGCTGTCTTCTGGGTGAGTCCCGCGGGGAGGAAGAAGAGGAGGAGGAAGATTCGGAGGTGACCCCCGAAGGACAGGGGAGACCTCCCCCTTGAGTAAAGCTGACATCCTCTGTGCCTTTCCTGACAACGACGAGGCCGGCGACCGTCTGGAGAGGGGGGAGCCGCCCGCTGTCCCGACGAGGGACCGACCGGTGTTGATCTCCCGGGACGCTACTTCCCTTCCGACGCCGCCTGGAGCCGCTTCCGGCCCAACCGCCGCTCCTGCTTCTGCTTCCAGAGCTGGCGTGCCCGCGCCTCGGGTTGCGAAGCTCTCCGGCTTCAAGATCACCAAGCGGAGGGTGGACTACGCTGCAGTAGACCAGTAAGTGTTTGAGCTTCATCTTGTTCTTGCTTATACTGCTACCTTTTGACGTTTCGCCCTTGTCTTTGCCGTTGGTGATTGTTTCTGACTCTTTTTCCTTGTTGTGCAACCAGGACGACGCCTATGGTGAAGAGGAGGAGGGAGAGCGAGGTGGTGCTGCTTGAGTCCGGGTTGCCTCCTGCGACCGCACCCCTCTCCATGAGCAAAGGTGGGGATGGTGCTCGTGCTTCTCCAGCGCGACCATCCTCGCGAGGCCAGGTGGAGCATCCTCGGGAGGAGTCAGCCCCCCAAAGCGCCGCTGGCTCAGGAGGTGCCGGTGTCCGGCTCGGGTGCTGAGGTCTAAGAGGCTCAGGAGCCTCCTACCTCTCAGGCCATGGTGATGACGCCTCTTCCTCCTTCTGCGCCATTACTCCCAGGTTCTTCTGCCTCCTCTGCTGTCTTGGAGCGTGCCCTTTGAGAGATGACTCAGCTGCGGGAAGATCTCTTGAGCGCAGATCCGCGCCTGGTAGCCGGGCGCCTGGACCTGTCCTCCGGCTGGCTTCAGTCTCACGCAGCAGTCCGAGCGGCGCTAAGCCAGGCCACGACGACCTCTGACAAGGAGAAGCGGGCCGTCGCCCAAGCTGCGACCGATCGCGAGGCGGCGATGAAGGATGCCGAAGCAGCCCATGACCGCTGCCGGGCGCTGGAAGATGAGCTGAAGAGTCTGCGTGATGAGGGCGCAGAGGAAGCTCGCGGCCGTCTAGCGAGGGATGAGGAGATGAAGGCCCGAGAGGACACCATCAAGGACCGCGACGCTGAGCTAGGGGAGTTGGCAAAGGCGCAGGCCACTGAATATAGCCAGCTGGAGGAGCTGGAGCAGAAGGTGGAGGCGAAGGGGTCGATCTTGACGCCAAGGCGAAGGTTCTGGCCGAGGACCGCGCAGCCTTCGCGCTTCTGGAGAAGAGGTCTCGCGAGGCCCTGAAGTCTCTCTATGAGAAGGGCTTGGAGAAGCCGTTGGCCACCAATGAGGACGGCCCCGCCTAGTTGCTTCCCTACTTGGTCGATGTGCTTGAGGAAGTCGTGCATGGCATCGTCCCCATGTCGGAGGCAGAGGCTCGCATCCTTTCTTCAGCCGCGCTGACGCGCGTCTTCAGCCACCTCTGTCTTCGCGATCCTGCCACCTGCCTTGACGAGCTGCTGGAGCCTGTGGACGAGGAGCGTGGCGCGGCTGCCGCCGCAGCCATGAAGGTTCAGGCGGAAGCCCTGCTGGAGAAGTTTGACGCCTTCGCCCCCGCGCCTTCGACTGGTGGTGCAGGTGAAGACGACGCCACCCAGGAGGGGCACCTCTTGTAGGTGCCGGCAGCATCAAGGGATGACTGGCTTGCGTCTTCTTTCCTATTTGAAACTCCTATAGCATGTAGCGTGCCTCATGAAGGCATTCAAACTTGTGTTTGGTATTCGGAGAACAATATGTCTTGTAATATTTGCTTTGAGATTTTGTGATTTTCTTCCTATTTGCTTTTATGTTCTACGTCGGCAGAGCCTGGGCCCGCGCATACCTCAACCGCCGTTGGACCGACCGGAGACCAGGACGGACCCAAGGAGTGAGGGGCTACATGACCAGTTAGGCTCCTGAGTCGCGATGCTCAGGAGTCCCCCTTGGCGCGCAAACAGCTTCTGGAAAGGAGATGCAATGGTTGGTCTTGTGTTCTACGTCGGCAGGGCCCGACCCCGTGCATACCTCAACCGCCATTGGGCCGACCGTAGACCAGGACGGACCAAGGAGTGAGGGGCTACGTGGTCAGTTAGGCTCCTGAGTCGCGGTGCTCAGGAGTCCCCCTTGACGCTCAAATGACCTTCATACCTTAGCTCCGCTAGGGAGGGCGCGCGACGACCAGGTTCGAGGGACCTAGCAGGGTGGCGTACGCTTGGGCGTGACCTGAGCGCAGTCCCCGTGCCCAGCCCCCTCGCGCGGCTCTCCCGACGGGAGGCATTGCGTTGAGGCTAGACACTGATCCCGGAGGCTCCCTGAGGTTGATACAGCCGTGAGGCCTCCCTCGGTTGTTTATCACTAGGACGGACCATGGTGCTTCCGCACTTGCACGGGCATAGCCGCTCCTCGGCAGTGTCAACTGCTAGCGCGGAGCATGGTGCTTCCACTGGTGCGTGGGAGGGGACTCCCTACTGCGGAGAGCCCCTGGGGCGTGTACAGCCCCGCCCTAACACGTGGCTTGCACGACAGGGCTAGACGAGGTGTGTCTAGGCACTCGTGAGCTAGCGCGAGACTCACAGGCCCTACCTCAAGGCGGTTTGCGCCTAGTCTTGATTCTTGTTCGCTGTCTTGGTCCTGCGAGGTGGTTAGACAACCTGCGCCGAACGAATCTCCTGAGGTTATCGTGTGCGAAAGCCAAGCACCAACGGCCCCAGGAGGTGACGTGAACGGGGCCAGCCCACCAGACAGAGCTCGACCATTGGATTTATCGACGCTGCAGGGACGGGCCTGAGCATAGATGCCGTGCCTAATCCTCTCACGTGAAGGATCCTGAAGAAAGATGACCAGCGTGCGGCTCCCGCGATGGGCGAATATTAAGCAGGTGATAGTCATAGATAGATTAAGCACGAAAGGCAACTTAGCTCAAGTAAATGCATAAATGATATGCACCACTGGGTCCGGCCCGAGCGGCTTGGGAATGATGCAGCCCGAGGGGCGCCCCCAGCAAGGTAAGCTAAAGACATAAACAAGGAAAGATACATGCCACAGGGACGGACCCACGCGGCCTGGGAATAATGCAGCCCTGGGGGCGCTCCCAGCTAAACGAACTTGGAAAATGTCACCTGGTTCCGTTGATGAAGGGGTGTTGAGGCAACTGAACGTACGCGGCGAAGGGGTTTCTCCTCATGAGCCACCGAGGCCCTGAGCCTCGGGAGGTTCTGGGGGTCCAGGGGGTTCCTTGAGGACTGTCGCTATCTCTGCCAGGACCACATGATGCCTGGCCTCCTGACCTGCCATGACGCACCGCAGGTTGCGCTGGAAGGCTGCGACCACGCTCGACAAGCCAAACGACATGCGAACGTAGCTGTGAGGTGGACCTTCGCATTGCCCAATATGCGAAGGCCAGAAGCGCTCTTGAGACGCAGCTCGGTTGAGCCTTGGTATGTCGATGCAGACATGCACCTCACCACCCTCGCCTGGGTGGGGAGCAATGCCAGGTGGGCGGCGGTCGCCGCATATTGCTCTTGCTTCCTGAAGCTCATGAGATACCTTGGTGATGAACTCCTGAGCACCGGGTGCTCCTTGCCCAGTGTCCTCCTAAAGAAGATGTGCCATGAAACACACCTCCAAGTGGTGCCCGAGCGCCTCCCTCGTGACGTTGGCGAGGTCTGAGGCCCTCCTGAAGAGAGCCCTCGAGCCCTGCCCAAGGAGGGCGCCGACCACGCCTTCCTATGCCATAGAGGGAGGCGCCCCAGGTGCGGGCGCTGATCCTGACGAGGTGCCACTTGCGGTGCTGCCCTCCTGAGGTCTGGCACGGAGTTGCTGCTTCTTCTTCTTGGGGACGACCTTAGGAGGGTACCGAGATGCATTGTTGCCAGGGTCTTCGATTGACGCTGCTTGGAAGGTGCGCTCGAGGGAGCACACCACATCTCCTTCTTCGCAGGGGACTGTGATAATCCCGCCCCTTCCTGGCATCTTGAGGACATTGTAGCCGTGGTGCGTCACGACCATGAACTTGGCCAGGGCCGGATACCCGAGGATGGCATTGTATGGCAGACGGATGTGGGCGACGTCAAAGTCAATGAGCTTAGTGCAGTAGTTGTTGCGCTGTCCGAAGTTGACTAGGAGGCGGACCTGACCGATCGGCGTGGTGGAGCCGTTGGTCACTCCTGAGAAAGGCTTGGTGGGCTGAAGCTGATCATACGACACTTGGAGGTTGTCAAACGTCTCGACGGACAGGACATTGAGCCCTGCGCCGCCATCGATGAGGGTCTTGGTGACTTGCACGTTGCTGATGACGGGTGAACAAAGCATCGGGAGGACGCCGGCAGTAGCCGCGCACTTGATCTGGTCTACTGAGTTGAACGTGATGGCGCACTGGGACCACCTGAGTAGGTGCGTGGCCTCGAGCTTGGGGAGGACTGCGTTCACCTCGCGAGCAAACTGTTTGAAGATACACTGTGAGGCTGGGGCTTGAGCTCTGCCCAAGATGCAGGTGATGGCACGCGGCTCCTGGAAGCCCCCAGCCCCCTTGTCTTGGTGGTGGTCGTCATTCCTTCTTGGCGGTGGTGGTAGTGGAGGAAGACCAGCGTTGCCCTGAGGGCGATCCTCATGAGGCTGATCCCTCCAGGCGCCCTCGCGAGGCTGATCATGCGAGTGGTCCTCACGAGGCCAGTCGCGCCACTCCTGGCGCGGGCCATGGTCATCCCAGCGTCTGCCACCACGTCCTCCTCCTAGGCCGTAACCCCGGTCGTTGCGCTCGGGGTGTCGACTGAAGCATCCTTCTTGAATGGCTCTGAGCTCTTGACAGTCGCTGGTGTTGTGGCTATGCAGGTTATGGAAGGCGCAAAACGGTCCGCTGCTCTTGGATGACTCGGGCTGGTCCCTGCCGCGCTTTGTGTCCGGCTCCGCCGTGAGGACGACTGCTCCCTTGCGCTTCACGTCTTTGGCCTTGGCTTTCTTCTCCTCCGGGTCCGCAGCCGGGAGCTCGAGGAGGGAGAGGCGCCCCTCCTCAGCTCTTGTGCACTTGGTCGCCAGGTTGAACAGCTCCAGAGATGTGCACAGCTCCTCGTGGATGGCGAGATCCTCCTTCATCTTGACGTCATAGACGCCATCGGAGAACGCAGAGATGATGGCCTCGTCTGTCACCTTGGGGATCTTGAGGCGAACGTTGTTGAAGCGTTGTATGTACTTATGGAGGGTCTCTGTCGGTTGTTGCTTAACGTGGCGCAGGTCACCCGCAGCCGGTGGGCAGTCGCGAGTGCCCTGGAAGTTGGCGACAAAACGGTCGTGCATCTCGTCCCAGGAGGAGATCGAGCCTGGAGGCAGATTCAGGAGCCAGGAGCGGGCACCATCCTTGAGAGCCATGGGAAACCAGTTCGCCATGACTTTCTCGTCGCCGTTGGCTGCCTTGATGCTCAGCTCGTAGAGCTGCAGGAACTCCGCGGGGTCGGGGGTGCCGTATTAGCGAGGTGGCAGATCCGGCTTGAACATGCCTGGCCAAGCGACTCTACGTAGCTCAGGGGTGAAGGCGCGGTAGCCTGCCGTGGCGACCGGGACTCTGCGCTTGTGGAGAACTTGTCCTTGATGGGGTCCGCGCACCGCCGCCGCAGGCAGCACGTGGTTTTGCCATGGTGGCGCAGGGAGCGCGGGGGCGTTTTCTCGCGGCCGAGGGACTTCTTGGCAGCTTCCTTCTTCTTCTTGCGCGGGCGCCGGACACGGCAGGTCGCACCGTGGGGCCGCGCGCCTGGGCGCCACGACTCCGTCTTGGGGCAGAGGTGGTGGAGGCGCTTCGTGGGCAATGCCGCCCGCAGCTGGCGGAGGGCGAGGTGGCGAGAGGGACGGCGCAGGGCGCCCCCTACGGCGCTGGCAAGCTCGGCGATGCGGTCGAGCCAGTCCTCGTAGAGGTCGTCGATTGGGCGATAGCGTAGGAGCTCGCGCTCCATGCACAGAGCGGCATGCGCGTACATGAGAGCGCGACGAGCATGGGATGAGGAACCGGCTGAGTCAGCGATGGGGTGGCGGTGCGGCCGTCCCGCCGCACCGAGGGGTGCAGTGAGGATGCTTGTTGCTCGTTCCCCACCTGGCTGGTGGCGGCGTTGGCAGTAGGCGATGGAGAACGATGAGGCGGCCCACCGACGGGAGCCGTCTGAGCAACTCGGGCGGCGAGGGCAGCCCGATGCTCAGCGCGAGCGTGGCGAGCGTCCAACATGGAGACAATGAGACGATGGGGCGTGGAGTGACGAAAGGGAAGCTTTGGCGCGCCCCTACCTGGCGCGCCAAATGTCGGATCACGGGTTCCGGCAAAACCCTCAAGGTTCGAACACTGGGGTGCGTGCGAAGATCTCCCCCCTGCCGATCCACGTCCTAACTCAGCTAAGATCTTTCGGGCTAACTCGACGAACTCGCAACATAAAGGATACGATATTTATACTGGTTCAGGCCACCGTTGTGGTGTAATACCCTGCTCTAGTGTGGTGTGGTGGATTGCCTCTTGGGCTGAGGATGAATAGTACAAGGGGAAGAACAACCTCCTGAGGAGAGGTGTTCTTGTGCTTGGTGAACTTGTGGTTGTCCTAGTCTCTCTTAGCCAGACCGATCGATTGATCCTCCTCTAGCTACGGCGATGGCTAGTCCTATTTATAGGGGCCCTGGTCCTCTCCCTAAATATTGAGCGGGAAGGGAGCCAACAACGGCCAATTTGAAAGGAGACAACTAGTACAGCTTATCCTGACAAAAGCAGTCTTCGCCTGCCAAAGGCTCTGGTGGTGACGCCGTCTTGGGCTCCATGGTGACCTCTGTCTTGCCGTCCTTCTGGTCTTGGTCTTGTTGCACTGATATTGAAACCTTTGCTTGACGCCTCGGTACTCCGCGCCTGAGCCTGCTTCCTTAGCACCGAAGAGGAAACAAGGACACCGTGCGCGCTGGCGCCCGCCTGGCCTTGGTCGTCATGGCTCACATCACTAGAACCTCGCGAGGTTCGCCTGGCCTTGAACTCTCCGCCCCTCGCGAGCCAGCCTGGTGAGTCCGCTCCTGAGGAGGTCTTGTGTCGTTCGCCTCGCGAGGGTCTTGAGTCCTTGCTGGTGAAGATGGGTCGTATGGGCTCGCTCGCAGAGCCACGCCGTGGGCCGCAGGCAGGCAAGTCTGGGGACCCCCATTCCCAGAACGCCGGCAGGGATTGCCATGCAACGGATGCACTAGAGCTATAAATGTATGAAAGCTCAATAAAAGAAACTAAGTTGGTGTGCATCCAACTTGCTTGCTCACGAAGACTTAGGGCATTTGAGGAAGCCCATTGTTGGAATATACAAGTCAAGTTCTATAATGAAAAATTCCCACTAGTATATGAAAGTGACAAAACAAGAGACTCTCTACCATAAAGATCATGGTGCTACTTTGAAGCACAAGTGTGGAAAAAAGGATAGTAGCATTGTCCCTTTTTATTTCACTTTTCTTTCTTTCTTTTTCTGGGCCCTTCTTTTTTTATTTGGCCTTTATTTCTTTTTTTATTTGGGAAAATTCTCTATTAATGATGATCATCACACTTCTATTTATTTACAACTCAATGATTACAACTCGATACTAGAACAAAATATGACTCTATATGAATGCCTCCGGCGGTGTACCTGGAAGGGCAATGAATCAAGAGTGACATGTATGATAAATTATGCATGGTGGCTTTGCCACAACTACGATGTTAACTACGTGATCATGCAAGGCAATATGATAATGATGAAGTGTGTCATAAATGAAATGGTGGAAAGTTGCATGGCAATATATCTCGGAATGGCTATGGAAATGCCATAATAGGTACGTATGGTGGATGTTTTGAGGAAGATATAAGTTTGCACCAACTCTAAGGGTGAGAAAGAGCAATGCATGGTACCGAAGAGGCTAGCAATGATGGAAAGGTGAGAGTGCGTATAATCCACGGACTCAACATTAGTCATAAAGAACTCACATACTTATTGCAAAAATCTACAAGTCATTAAAAACCAAGCATTATGCGCATGCTCCTAGGGGGATAGATTGGTAGGAAAAGACCATCGCTCGTCCCCGACCGCCACTCATAAGGAAGACAATCAAAGAACACCTCATGTTTCAAATTTGTTACACAACGGTTACCATATGTGCATGCTACGCGACTTGCAATCTTCAACACAAGTATTTCTCAAATTCACAACTAGCACAACTTTAATATCACCATCCTCATATCTCAAAACAATTATCAAGTATCAAACTTCTCATAGTATTCAATGCACTTTTTATGATCATTTTTATTATACCAATCTTGAATGCCTATCATATTAGGACCAATTGTATAACCAAAGCAAATTACCATGCTGTTCTAAAGGACTCTCAAAATAATATAAGTGAAGCATGAGAGATCAATAATTTCTATAAAATAGAACCACCATCGTGCTCTAAAATATATAAGTGATGTACTAGAGCAAAATTATCTAGCTCAAAAGATATAAGTGAAGCACTTAGAGTATTCCAATAAATTCCAATTCATGTGTGTCTCTCTCAAAAGGTGTGTACAACAAGGATTATTGTGGTAAACTAAAAAGCAAAGACTCAAATCATACAAGACGCTCCAAGCAAAACACATATCATGTGGTGAATAAAAATATAGCCTCAAGTAAAGTTACCGATGGACGAAGACGAAAGAGGGGATGCCTTCCGGGGCATCCGCAAGCTTAGACTTATGGTTTTCCTTGAATTTTACCTTGATGTGCCTTGGGCATCCCCAAGCTTAGGCTCTTGCCACTCCTTATTCCATAATCCATCAAATCTTTACCCAAAACTTGAAAACTTCACAACACAAAACTCAACAGAAAATCTCATGAGCTCCGTTAGTATAAGAAAACAAACCAACACTTAAGGTACTGTAATGAAATCATTCTTTATTTATATTGGTGTTAAACCTACTGTATTCCAACTTCTCTATGGTTCATACCCTCCGATACTAGCCATAGATTCATCGAAATAAGCAAACAACACACGAAAAACAGAATCTGTCAAAAATAGAATAGTATGTAGTAATCTGTAGGTTTCGAGTACTTCTGTAACTCCAAAAATTCTGAGCTAAATTGGTGGACGTGAGGAATTTGTCTATTAATCATCTTCAAAAATAATTAACCTAATCGCACTCTCCAGTAAAAAATGGCAGGAAATCTCGTGAGCGTAAAGTTTCTGTTTTTTACAGCAAGATCTCAAAACTTCCCCCAAGTCTTCCCAAAGGTTCTACTTGGCACAAACACTAATTAAAAGCATAAAAAACATCTAAACAGAGGCTAGATGAATTATTTATTACTAAACAGAACCAAAAAGCAAGAAACAAAAATAAAATTGGGTTTCCTCCCAACAAGCGCTATCGTTTAATGCCCCTAGCTAGGCCTTGATAATTCCAATGATGCTCACATGAAAGACAGGAATTGAAGCATCTTATAGGCATCTTATATACTTCCTATGCATAGTCATCTTATAGGCAAACAAATTATCATAGCAAGCAAAAACTAGCATATGCAAGGAAGCGGAAAGAAACATTAGCAATCTCAACATAACGAGAGGTAATTTAGTGACACAAAAATTTCTACAACCATATTTTCCTCTCTCATAATAATTACATGTAGGATCATAAGAAAATTCAAAAAAATAGCTATCACATAAAATATTCTCAACACGATCCACATGCATGCGAAGTTGACACTCTTCCAAAATAGTGGGATTAACATTAGCTAAAGTCATGACCTCTCCAAACCCACTTTTATCAAAAACTTCATAAAATTGAACATTCTCCAAATACGTGGGATCTAAAGTTGACAATCTTCCAAACCCACTTTCAATATTATTGCAAACATTATTATCAATCTCATATTCATCATGCGGCTTAAATAAATTTTCAAGATCATAAGAAGAATCACCCCAATCATGATCATTGCAACAAATAGTAGTCATAGCAAAACTAGCATCCCCAAGCTTGAGGTTTTGCATATCATTAACACAATTGACATTAAGAGAATTTATGATAACACCATTGCAATCATGCTTTTCATCGAAGGAACTATCAAGTATGGGTGTGTTTAACATAAGGAACTATAGCAAATTCATTTTCATAAATATTGGCATCATGGCCACAAGAATAGCAAGCATCATGTTCATCAAGGGATATTTCAATCAAATCATCGGAATCATAATTATCTATAGACTCATGCATATCATTATCTTCCGAAGCAATGGTCATTCTTTCAATAAGTTCCTTGACATAGACATTATGAGCATAGTTTTCATAGCAATATTTAAGTATGTCAAAATTTTCAGATTCGTAGAGAGTAATATCATACTTTTCAATCAAAGAAGCAACTTCATAAGCACCCTTAAAAGCAACAAATTCATCAATTTGTTCGATATTGTAGTAACTATAAACACCCTTTGCATAAGAAGATAAGATTTCATTGTCATTAAACTCACATAGGTAGGGGAGGTGTTTTTTAGGGTTCTTAGAGCAACCAGTAAAATCATAAATTTCACAAAGATTCCAAGCATAACACAGTAATCTGTTTATTTGATCCCATAAGAGTCTTCCTTTTTTAGACAAACGGTGACCCACAAAATGAGCATGCTCATCTAAAGATTTCCCATCAACTAGGCTAGTTCGGGATTCAGCACGAGCGCATAAGGATCGAAGATGTCCAAGTAGAACACTTTAAGTGGATCCATATCAATAGATTTTTAGCAAGCAAAGATGCAAGCAAATAGAAGGCACATGGAAACACAAACAAAGATACATACGGGAAGAAGGTGAAGAAAAGGCAAAGGTGAAGTGGGGGAGAGGAAAACGAGAGGCAAATGGCAAATAATGTAATGCGAGGGATAAGAGTTTGGTGATGGGTACTTGGTATGTCTTGACTTGTGAGTAGATCTCCCCGGCAACGGCGCCAGAAATGGCTTGTTGATGGAAGATCAAATCTTGACTTGACTTGGTGCAACCTCCTCGGCAACGGCGCCAGAAATCCTTCTTGCTACCTCTTGAGCACTGCGCTGGTTTTCCCTTGAAGAGGAAAGGGTGATGCAGTAGAGTAGCGAAAGTATTTCCCTCAGTTTTTGAGAACCAAGGTATCAATCCAGTAGGATACTACACGCAAGTCCCTTGTACCTACACAAACAAATAAGAACCTTGCAACCAACGCAATAAAGGGGTTCTCAATCCCTTCACGGTCACTTACGAGAGTGAGATCTGATAGAGATAATAAGATAAATATTTATGGTATTTTTATGATATAGATTGAAAGTAAATATTGCAAAATAAAATATATTGGAAACTTATATGATAAAAGATAGACCCGGGGGCTATAGGTTTCACTAGTGGCTTCTCTCAAAATAGCATAAGTATTACGATGGGTGAACAAATTACTATCGAGCAATTGATAGAAAAGTGCATAATTATGAGAATATCTAGGCATGATCATTTATATAGGCATCATGTCCGCGACAAGTAGACCGAAACGATTTTGCATCTACTACTACACTACTAGGAAAAGGCTAATTAGTGGCGCACATGTTTTGGCCATTAATGGCGCACTACAGGTGCGCCACTATTATCACGCCACTAGTAACAAATACTAATGGCGCACTATAGGTGCGCCATTACTAACAATTGTTTTTCAAAAAAATTCAGAAATTTTTTTTCAATTTTTTTTCGTTATTTTCTTAATCTCAGGTCACTATGGCTTAATCTCGGTCAATATGCTTAATCTCGGGTCAAATCACACTAAGTGGGCAAACTTCCTGGAAGGTCACCCATACTCACACTACTCCAGTTCGAGCATGCTTAACTTCGCAGTTTTATCCAACCCCAGCACCACTTCACTTAACAGGCACTTGTTGATATATCTATCATATCAATCCTATTAAACCTTGTTAATGTCTAGGACTTTGTTCATGTTCATGAGTGTGATGAAATTTTCAAAAAAAATTCAAACTTCCCGGTCATATTACGTATCATATTTTGAAAAAAATTCCAAAAAAAAATTTTGAAATCAATTTTTTTCTGTTACTAGTGGCGCACCTAGCAAATTGTGCGCCACTAGTAAGTTTGAATTTTTTTTTCTATTCCGCGCCCCCTCTAGATCTTAAAAGCCCCGTATATTTCGTTCTATTAGGTTTTTGGGGATTCTAAAAATCTTGAACAAGGTTCCCCCGGTTCAATTCGGATGTAACTTTTCGAGTAGATGATTTTTCATACAAAAAACTTTTTAATCTGAGTTCGTATGCAAAAGTTATGCCCATTTTACTAAATTCCAGAAAGACTTTGCAAATAAAGTCGAAATTCATATTTGTAAATTTCCCAACAACTAGACCACATATCATATGGGAAACTTATTTTCTTTTATTTTTTGACATTTCCATCATTTTCTTTTATTTTTTTCTAAAACTGAAAAGGCGGTCGGGGGGGGGGGGTGCAAAGAAAGTTAGTACTGGCGCACCACGTAAATAAAAAAATTGTTAGTAGTGGCGCACCGTTTGAACTAGTAATGACACACTGCTGCGCCATTACTAGTTTTGAAAAAAAAAGTTAAAAATTTTTTGTTAGTAGTGGCGCACAGAGTGTGTGGTGCGCCATCTATTATATAATTAAGACAGAAGTCAAACAAGCCATTACGTTCGTCCACATATGCTAATATTATTTGCACCATTTGATCATAATAATAACGGCTGAGATTTAATAGTTTTTACGTAACACGTTAATAAGCATGTCACGTACATATGAAAAGGTATGCATGCCTTAGCCAAAATAGAGAAAAAAAAATATGCAACCATGGGGTGTAAAGGAAAGGAAACTATAGGCTAGCAGCAGTAAAGTCATGTGGTACAAAGCATACTCCATCACGGGCTGTAAAGGTAGAAGTCCAGCAGGAGTACTAATCTAATCAGTCATGTAGATGAGTATATTAAAATAAGGTCATGTATTATCCCAGAAAAAAAACACGGTCACATATGAAGACAATACACTAGGCTATATTACCGTAAAGATGTGAAGACTCCCTAGAAAAACCCATAAAAAGACAAGGATCGGTAAAATAGGCTGACACATAGACCCAAAGCAAACGCATCAAGCATGCACATGCAAACAAAGGCCACGTTGCCCAAATCTCTACAGAAAAATAGAGAAGCCACCAAATTAATATAGATAAATGCTTATTATGAAAACAAAAAATATACTTCGATGCTAAAGTGAAAAATTGATCGCTAACAACAGTTCTGAATTTTTCGGAAAAAACAACAACAAAAGTTCTGAATAAATGACGATAGTAACAAAAATATTAAAGGAAAAATAAATTGATTTCTGCGCTCAGCAAATAAAGACAAGTAAAAATAATTATCGCCACCCGCAAACTTCTTTATCATTGTGGCATAGGACAACATATTATTCTTACGGCATAAAAATTAATACTTCTCTAGCAATATATACACAAGACGTAGCCATCCTGCCAAAAAATAGACAAATAAGATGTAGCCAATGATACATGTTGGTGACTGGGCCGATGTCCAAATACCATCTTTTTTATGAACAAGAGAGTATATTCATGAGGATGTCTCAGATCGTTCATACAAATGCATAGTGTATCTACATGCAAATTCTATTAGGTAAATAAAGAGTAACAGTTTATTGCATACAACCACTATTAGATATACAAAGGACTATTATTTATTCATAAAAATTCGCACACCATAGAGGGCTCCTTGATTTGAGGATTAATAAAGTAGTTTAAATATTTTTTTCTTTAAATGTTAAATTGCGGATTTGTAAATCATAAAAACATAAAGTGGGGTAAGACAGAATATGGGTATATGATCCAATATGCCTTAAATCATTGAAGTTGAATAAAAATTTACAAAGTCCGTACTTTATTTGAATTTCATATCCCGATGTATATCGCATGTAAAGTTAAGCTAGAAAAAATGATTGTCAAATGTGGTTGTAATCCATTCTTTTGAAATAATGGAGCATATGCTACATTTAAACTAACATCTGATTATTTTTTCTTATATGCTAACATAAATCTACGACATAAAAAAGGTAAAGAACAATTCGTAGAACCTTCATGTGAATTCCTTAAATAGCTACAATTTGGAAGGTATTTAACATATTGTCGTTGATTTATGCTAAAATTAGCAGTTGATAGAAATGATATGGAAACATAAAAAGAATGAGGTATGAGGAAATTGTGTGAATCTTTTTTTAGAAAATGATTGTTGAGGAGTTTCTGAAAAAAATTATATATAGTTGAAAAACATACACATGATGAATGGTAGTAAGAAGGCAATCTAAAAATCAGTACGTATATATATAGTTTTGCATCATGGATCATAGACGTCAGAGCCATATACCTTCAGTCATCACGTATCGAGCTCCTAGAAACAACCTAATACGCTTTCATGGAAAAATGTTAACTTAATTTAATCAGACTTGCTCAAGACACAATTTTGATTAGAACGTTTTCTAAATTTTTCATGATATATAAATGCTAAGGAAAATGTGCCAAATGTTGACGGACAAACACAATACTTTGTAACAACTTGAACTAATATCTTGCCAGGTTGAAGTGCGACCACGTTATGACCGATCACAATAAAATTCGCAACTACATAAATGCCATATTATTTGGAAATGTACAATGCCATTTGTATGGACTATAAAAGATTGGATATTGGTTTTTACATGCTTCAAAATTAGGTGCGTTCCTTCTGGCAATAGTTAATCGCCAAGCTCAAGATTTACAGAAGGACAATAACTGGAAGGCTTTCTGTGCACCATGCAACTAGGGTAGGTCGGTAAGCACATCTCTGTGAGGTATATGAAAACATGTTTAGAGTAGTACAAGTATATACAAATAACCATACCATAGATTAAAAAAACCTTTTACTCCAGAAAACTTACACAATAAAACATTCTTTACTTGACATGGAATTGTGAACATTCTCTAAAAATCTTTGAAACCAGTATGGTAGATAAAAACACGAATATTTGCCTTCTAACAAACCTAGCCGCGCAAATGCGCGGGTGGCCCTGCTAGTTACTAGTTGAAACTAGTAATGGCGCATTGTGCCTTGGTGCGCCATTACTAGTTTTGGAAAAAATAATAAAAATAAAAATTTGTTAGTAATGGCACACCTGTATCTGGTGCGCCATTAATGTCCATATTAGCTATGGCCCTTTTCCTAGTAGTGCTATTACTCCACACTTCGATCGCTATCCAGCATGCATCTAGAGTATTAAGTTCATAAAAATAAAGTAACGCATTAGGCAAGATGACATGATGTAGAGGGATAAACTCAAACAATATGATATAAACCCCATCTTTTTATCCTCGATGGCAACAATACAATACGTGCCTTGATGCCCCTGCTGTCTCTCGGAAAGGACACCACAAGATTGAACCCAAAGCTAAGCACTTCTCCCATTGCAAGAAAGATCAATCTAGTAGGCCAAACCAAGCTGGTAATTCGAAGAGACTTGCAAAGATAACCAATCATACATAAAAGATTTCAGAGAAGAATCAAATATTGTTCATAGATAATCTTGATCATAAACCCATAATTCATCGGATCTCAACAAACACACCGCAAAAAGAATTAGATCGAATAGATCTCTAAGAAGATCGAGGAGAACTTTGTATTGAGATCCAAAGAGAGAGAAGAAGCCATCTAGCTAATAACTATGGACCCGAAGGTCTGTAGTAAACTACTCACACATCATCGGAGAGGCTATGGTGTTGATGTAGAAGCCCTCCATGATCGATTCCCCCTCCGGCGGAGCTCTAGAAAAGGCCCCAAGATGGGATCTCTTGGGTACAGAAGGTTGCGACAGTGGAAATAGGGTTTCATGGTGCTCCTGGATGTTTTCGGGGTATATGGATATATATATATAGGAGGAAGAAGTAGGTCGGTGGAGCTGCGAGGGGCCCACGAGGGTGGGGGCGCGCCAAGGGGGGCAGGCGCGCTTCCCTGCCTCGTGGCCTCCTCGCTTCTTTCTTGACGTCTACTCCAATTCCCCTGGACCACGTTTGTTTCAAAAATAACTCTCCCGAAGGTTTCATTCCATTTGGATTCCGTTTGATATTCCTTTTCCGTGAAACACTAAAATAGGCAAAAAAACAACAATTTGCACTGGGCCTTGGGTTAGTAGGTTAGTCCCAAAAATAATATAAAAGTGTATAATAAAGCCCATTAAACATCCAAAGCAGATAATATAATAGCAAGGAACAATCAAAAATTATAGATACGTTGGAGACGTATCAGGCCGCCCTGAGTTTCTTAGATGACGCGTGCCAAACGCCCCCTTTCCCACATATCCCCATCCCCATCCCCCACTCCAGAGTGTCGCAGCCTAAGACCGGCTATGCTTCCCGTGGAGCTCGAGGAGCGACTGGCCAAAAAGAGGTGTATCGCAATCTCTTCGCCCAACGTTGCCGAGGAAGTTGACGACCGTTATCGGTGGCAGGCACTCAAGCAGTGGGCTAGAGTATGCAGGCATGTCTCAGCCGCCGGCTACGACATCGATGTCATCGACAGCGACGGCCTGAGGCGGGCTATGTCACAGGTTAAGTGGCCCACCCAACCCCTCGGGTTCAATCGCCGTCGATCTCATCCATAGCCCCGCCGCTGATCTCCTCTGGCTCGCTGTCAACAATTTGCCATCCTACATCGCCATCGAGCCCCTTTTGTCATTTCTGAAGGACACGTTCTCCGATGCTGGCTTGGGATCCACAGCTTCCAAGTCAGACCTCATCGACGGCGACCACGAGGAGGGCACCCTCTCTGGCTCTTCCAAGGGGAAAGAGCCCATCTGCTCTTCCAAGGGGAAAGCACCCGTTTGCGACATCAGGGAGGGCACCCTAGAACCGTGCTCCTCCAAGGGGAAGGATCCCATCTACGACAACATGGAGCGCATCCAGCGTTCGTGCTCTTCCCACGGAAATGAGCCCATTTGTGACAAGTGAAGAAACCCATGATTTGTTTTGCCATGCCTCTTCACAGGGGGAAACCCATGATTTGTTTTGTCGAGTCCCTTTTGTAGTGTAGTGAGAATATGTCCGGTTTTAATTGCTATATCTGGTTGTTTGCAGTATGCCTTGTTTATTTCAGTTGTTCACAATGTGATGCTCTATATGTGCAATTATTTACTGTGCAGTACATTTCATCAATGCAGTTTTAAACATACCGATAGGAATGCATATATTTGCTTGTCGTTAAGCCTCTTATAGCTAGCATATGCCTCTTTTAAAGTTTTTTGATTGTTCAGTTGTTTGTAGTTAGCATATGTCCAGTTTCAAATGCTATGTTTGGGTGTTCGTAGTATGCCTTGTTTATTCCAGTTATTCACAACGTGATGTTCTATATGTGCAAGTATGAACTGTGCAGTTCAATTTCATCACTACCAGTTTCAACAATACCACTATGAATGACTACATTTGGTTGCTGCATCTTGTAGTTAACACGGCTTTCCATTTTTATTTAACAATAACCAATGTACTTAGACCGGCGCAATACCAGTTTGAATGACTATGTTTGCTTGTTGTTAAATGTTAGGCCTGTTGCAGTTAACACACCTTTCCACTTGTTTTGCTTTACTAGCGTGCTTAAACCTGCACACTGAAGCTATCTTTTGGAGATTATTTTGTCTGCCATGGATAATTTTGGTTGATGTTTAGCCTGTTGTGCTTAACATGCTTCTCGATGTACCTACACAGGACAATTTTGGGAACGACTGTTGTTTTCCATCGAGGTTAGTTTCATCCCATGGCTTATATATGCTCACTGTTCAGGATATCAGGAGCTGGTACCATATAGGCCGTGGGTTGTGTAACACCCCGGATATGATTTACCCAATATGTACTCCAACTCTTGCCGTTTCCGGCGTTAAGTTATTTTATTTTCTCGGGTTCGGGTTTTTGTCTCCGTGTGTTGTTATCGTTGTCATGCATCTCATATCATGTCATCATGTGCATTGCATTTGCATACGTGTTCATCTCATACATTCGAGCATTTTCCGCATTGTCCGTTTTGCATTCCGGCGCTCCGTTCTCCTCCGGTGGTCATTTCTACCTTTCTTTCGTGTGTGGGGATTAAACATTTCCGGATTGGACCGAGACTTGCCAAGCGGTCTTGGTTTACTACCGGTAGACCGCCTGTCAAGTTTCGTACCATTTGGACTTCGTTTGATGCTCCAACGGTTAACCGAGGGACCGAAAAGCCCTTGTGTGTGTTGCAGCCCAACACCCCTCCAAGTTGGCCCAAAACCCTCTCCATCATCTAGAGCGTTCGATCACGATCGCGTGGCCGAAAACCGCACCTCATTTGGACTCTCCTAGCTCCTCCTATGCCTATTTAAAGACCCCCCCAAAAAAAATCTCCTTCTCCTTCCCCCGAAAACCCTAGATCCATCTCCACCCGCCGCCGCCGGACAAAATCGGCGGGCCGGACATTGTCCGACCCGCGCCGCCACCGCCACGTGTCGCTCGCCCGTTGGACCGCGCCGCCGCCCCACTTCGTCGTCGCCGCCGGCCTGGGAGGCCCAGGAGGGGCCCCCGAGGCCCGTCTTCACCCGCCGCCGCCCGGGGCCATCTTCCCCGAGGTCGGCTCCTCCTCCGCCGAGGCGCTCCGCCCGCCGGCCGCCCTCCTCCGCGCCGGTCCGCTGCGCCGCCGTCGCCCGGTCTCCACCGCGCCAGCGCGCGCCTCCCCGCCGCCCATCGCCGCCCCGGCGAGCTCCGCCGACGCCGGTGAGCTCCGGCCACCACCCCAAGACCAGCAAGTCCGACCACCGCCGCAGCCATCTCCGGCGAACCTCGGGAAGCGCGCGTGAACAGTAACCGGATCTAGATCTGGAATTTGGATCGGTTGAGTTTTTGCCTGAAACCCTAATTATTTTAGCTATGTTCATCGCATCGTAACTCCTCATCTCTTGCTCCGTTTTGGGCATATAGCATATCAAAATGTTCGTCTCAGAGAGCACATCATTTCATCTCATTGCATCATTTTCATTTGAATTTATCTTGATTCCCGAAATGCTGTTAGAAGAATACTATTTGAGATAATTGTCAGATCTGCTGCTCCAATTAGATATTTGTCATTTTTGCCATGATTGTTGTGTGCATGATATGCCCCTGAGCTCTACATGTGTTTTGTTATATGTTTTGCCATCTATCCAGAGGTGCAACCCATGTATTTTTGCGATGTGTGTGGTGACTAGCACCATCTTGCAAAGTGGGGCATTCGTTAATGCTGATTTCAGGGACTTAGCATTTCCACCAAGTCCTTGATCTGTTTATCTCATTATGCCATATGTTCATGTTGTTTCCTAGTGATCCGTGCCTCTTTTGAGGATGACCAATAAGGATGTTTTGTTAATCTTGTAGTGCCCTATCCATCCATGTCTTTGTTTGCAATTATGGAGCACCCTATATTAAGTCAATCGAGCTCTACTTTTGCTATTTCGTGAATCTGGGCAGATTGTCTACTTGTTAGTGATTTTGCCGAGGATGTTGGAGTTGATCCGTGCATGCTATGCTATTGTTCTTGCCATGTCTAGCTTTTATTATGTGTATTCTTGATGGGTGTATGCTTAGATTGTCATGACTTGCTCTGTAGTGAGTGCATCGAGCTCGTAAACATGCCTACTTGATATCTGATTTTGCATGCTCCAGTTTTCACTAAGTCTGAGAACTGATTATGTTTTTTGCCATGTTCACATGCTTGCAAATGTATTTTCTGATCCCTTTTGGCTCAAGGTCACTAAGGGACTTTTGTTAAGCTCTTTGAGTAGCTCCATGCCATGATTTACTTTGCCATGTTCAGGTCCTGTAGCATATAGTTTTCATGCTCCAAAGTGTGCTACCTGATCTAAAATTCCAGACAAGTGTTAATTTCACGAAGTCTGAAATCTGTTTACCAAATGCATTTTTGCCATGCTTGTTTGAACCTGTTATTGGATGAATTGGCCGTAGCTCAGTGCTAGTCTTTTGTTAAGCTTCATGAGCGGATCCCTGCCATGTATTTTGTTGCCATGTTTGGGTGTTGTAGCATGTTCATCCTATTGCATTTAGATGGCGACTTGCTGTAAATCGCAGAACGTGGTCATATTTGAATTGCTTGCCATTTCCAAACCGTAACTCCGATTTCGGTGATCTTTATATCGTTTTCAAGCGATTTCATATCCCCTTTACAGTGGCACACTTGGATTTCCAAGTTGAGACCAGGTTCATGTATTCCTTGTAAAATCTTGCATATGCATCGCATATCGCACCCCGCATAGCATACCATGTTGCATCATGTTTGTTTGAGCTTTGCACGTGGTTGATTGTGTTCTTGTTGCTTTTTTGTCTTGTTTGGGTAGATCCGAGAGACGAGTTCGCTAACGAGGGGCCCGTTGAGTTTGCTTTCGAGGATCCAGTCAACTCTGACAACTTTGCAAGCAAGATGATCATACCCTCGAAATCACTACTATCTTTGCTTTGCTAGATGCTCGCTCTTTTGCTATGCCTATGCTACGATGCCTACCACTTGCTTATCATGCCTCCCAAATTGCCATGTCAAACCTCTAACCCACCATGTCCTAGCAAACCGTTGATTGGCTATGTTACCGCTTTGCTCAGCCCCTCTTATAGCGTTGCTAGTTGCAGGTGAAGATTGGAGACCGTTCCTTGTTGGAACATTATTTACTTGTTGGGATATCATTATATTATCTTGTTATCTTAATGCATCTATATACTTGGTAAAGGGTGGAAGGCTCGGCCTCTCGCCTAGTGTTTTGTTCCACTCTTGCCGCCCTAGTTTCCGTCATATCGGTGTTATGTTCCCGGATTTTTGCGTTCCTTACGCGGTTGGGTGATAATGGGAACCCCTTGATAGTTCGCCTTGATTAAATCTTTTCCAGCAATGCCCAACCTT
Source organism: Triticum urartu (assembly GCF_056163025.1). Classification (NCBI taxonomy): domain Eukaryota; kingdom Viridiplantae; phylum Streptophyta; class Magnoliopsida; order Poales; family Poaceae; genus Triticum; species Triticum urartu. Next base: position 266,586,390 of record NC_141879.1, on the reverse strand, counting down.
GGTTTTACCATTTGCCACCTAGCCTCTTTTTCCCTTGGGTTTCCGGAGCCCGAGGATCATCTTATTTTAACCCCCCCCCCCCCCGGGTCAGTGCTCCTCTGAGTGTTGGTCCACATGTCAGCTGCCGGTGGCCACTAGGGGCAACTCTGGGCTGGCCTACCCGTACCTAGGACAATCTGAGTGTGCCCTGAGAACGAGATATGTGCAGCTCCTATCGGGATTTGTCGGCACATTCGGACGGTGTTGCTGGATTTGTTTTAACTTGTCGAAGTGTCTTGTAGAACCGGGATACCGAGCCTGATCGGAATGTCTCGGGAGAAGGTCTATTCCTTCGTTGACCGTGAGAGCTTGTCATGGGCTAAGTTGGGACTCCCTGCAGGGATTTGAACTTTCGAAAGCCGTGCCCGCGTTTATGGGCAGATGGGAATTTGTTAATGTCCGGTTGTAGATAACTTGAACCTTAACTTAATTAAAATGAATCAACTGTGTGAGTTACCGTGATGGTCTCTTCTCGGCGGAGTCCGGGAAGTGAACACGGTGTTGGAGTAATGCTTGCCGCAGGTTGTTCTCTAGTTATTCGTTCACGATTTGCCTTCTCTCCTCGCTCTCTTTTGCGAACAGGTTAGCCACCATATATGCTAGTCGCTTGCTGTAGCTCCACATATTTACCTTGCCTTACCTATTAAGCTTAAATAGTCTTGATCGCGAGGGTGCGAGATTGCTGAGTCCCTGTGGCTCACAGATTACTTCCAAACCAGATGGAGGGCCTGATGATTCCGTTCCAGATGATGCGCTTGAGCTCAAGTGGGAGTTCGACGAGGACTCACGCCGTTACTATGTGTCTTTCCCTGATGATCACTAGTAGTGCCCAGTTGGGGCGATCGGGACCGTGTCGCATGTTGGGTTTATCTTTTATTTTGGCGTCGTAGTCGGGCCATGAGTTTTGATTGATGTAATGCTATTTATGTACTTTGATTGACGTGGCGAGTGTAAGCCAACTATGTATCTCCCCTTTTATTATCTATATTACATGGGATGTTGTGAAGATTGCCTAACTTGCGACATTGCTTTCAATGCGGTTATGCCTCTAAGTCGTGCCTCGACACGTGGGAGATATAGCCGCATCGAGGGCGTTACAGGCTGATAAGGGACTAATCGGTGAATCAGACTTTTAACTGAATATATATGCAACCCATTTATCGTTAGGTTAACTATGTAATATATCTGAGGCTACATAGCAACATGCACTGTACTTAATGTCTAAATATGCAATCCTAGGCTACATAGCAACAAGGAAGAGTGTTACATTAATGTTCTGATGATGTCTAGATATGCGTGGAAGAGCAGCAGCAACAACAACAACAACAACAACAACAACACAGCCATGTTTGGATACTCAACTTAGCTAGAGGTCAGAGTTAGTTTCTAGCTCATGACTAACCCTGAACTAACTCCATCCAAAGAGTTGTTTGGATGGCTGGGTTAGATTGACAATAAATGCACTAGGAGAACTAGCTCCAATTAGCACCTCTTGGGTTGGATAGTTTTTTGGGGTGGGTTATAGATGCAACTAGCTCAAACTAGCCCTCATGTTTAGATATACTTTAGGGATATTTGAGCGTGAACTAGCTCAAACTAACTGTAACTCATGGATACAGCAGCAGTTAATCAACCGATAATTAGTAAGAATGCACTAAACTCCTTCCGACCCTTAATATAAGATGTTAATTCAGCTAATATGTGAGTATATTGGATGTTATAAGATACTATAAAAGAGCGTTGTACTACATCATTGTGCAATTGTTGTTTAGCTTCTAATATTAACTTGGTGCTTTTAGGTACATATGTTATTGGTAAAGATCCGTGCTTCGACCATTTCTGTGTAAGGGGGAATGAGATATCGATGAACCAGCATCAAGTGAATAAGCTGATAAAGATTGTTAGTAAAATGGGTCCAAAGATGGAAATTAAAATATTTGTTTACACTTTATCCAAGACAACAACGAACTACAGGATGGTAAGTAACAACTCTGCAGCCTTCTTTTTACTGCCCATAATGATTGTGTTAGATGACAATGTCTGAATCTTTTTCCTTTCTAGTGGTTGCCAAAGCAGTTTACTCAAGATTACCTCTCATACTACATGATTGGTGGGCATGCAAAGGTTAACGTATTTCTACCAGAACATGATGATTATCTAGATGTTTTCATGAAGACCGTGAAGGATGGGCGGTCGGCCATCACAAGGGGTTGGACTAGAGTCGTGCGTGCCTTCTGCATGGAGGAGGGCACAATATGGGCATTTCGCTTCACCTTGTTCAGCAACCAGAATGTATTTCGCCTCTTTTTTACCGTCTTTAATAGTACAAGTATACAACTGTGGTTCATCATTCTTTATTTGGTTCTTATGTAATTCTTGAACATATGTACCTATGAATCGAATAATGCATTGGTTGTTTGAACCTGATGGATATGAATAAAGCTGTAGCATACATTCAAATTCAAATTCAAATCTGGTACAATTTGAAATAGTAGCAATTAAATTACGGTGAAATTACGCTCTTTAGGTCATTACGGCACACACGGTTGGTAAAACACAAATGTTTGCGATATACACCATAATCCGAGATGGTTCACAGAGAGGAAATGTGTGCAAGCATGCACACAGTTGCCGTTTGAAAAGCGTGTGCGATGTCAGACAATATCACAAAAAGTGCGGGCGAACTAAACGTTTGTGTTTGTTGCCTTATCGTACATGATTCACAGCCATGAACTATTTCTAATGAAGTATGCATCGTAAACGTTGCGCCACAGAATAGCGTGTGCAATAGTTATTGTGTACGACGATGTTATGACGGTTCGACGTTTCGTAATCATGTCCGACACTCGTACGATGATTAGCTAATCTTCTTAATTAGTTATCGCATACGGTTTGGGAAAAGCGAATGTGTGTGATTGTATGCTTATCATACACGTTCTATAACAATGAACTGTTTGTGATGGGCCGCACATCGTAAACGTAGCACCACAGAATACCGACTACGGTGGCAATGCGAGCACAAACGAGTAGGAGTACTGTATATGCATCTTGGCTCCCTATCCCCGACGGTTTCTGGGTCGTGTCGAAAGGACCCCCTATCGCCGTCACTCACTAGGCGATGGTTCCAAATGCCGTCGCGGAAAGGGGTTAAAAACCGTTTGTGTAGCACCGACGCATACCAGTGCATTCCAACCGATCTAGGGTGAGATTGAACATACCGTGTGCATCCCGAAGTCAACTGGTACAGTGAGATGGAACTCCACGGATGTCTGGCCGAGGCCACAAAGTCCTTATGTGCCTGCGCACTGTACACTCTATGAATGAAAGAAAACCCTCAAATCAGCTCAAATAAAAATGAATTCACCGCGATTTCGGTCGGGTGATTAAAGGAGATAGATGAACTAGGATAAGAAATGAGACCTCGGTAAATTAGTTACCTTGTTGTCCATGAGAAAAAACCCTCAATACCACAGATTACTCAATCGGGCGGAGCTGGGTCAACGGCGAGAAGCATCAAGAAAGTCGATGGCGATAGGCGGCGGCAAGCGAAAGTGGCGAAATGCGGTGGGGTTTGCCGGCAGCGGCAACATGCGTCATGCTAAGTGGTTGCCGCGGTGATAGGCGGTGTCATGCAGAGTCATAGAGGAGCTTATGTAGGTGTGAATGGGGACCGGAGGGGGTGGCGTGCTGGGTGAGGGTTTTTGTGATGTGGGGATGGTGAGGGTTTTCTTTTTTTCCTTTTTGAATTGGGTGGTGAGGGTTTTTTGTCCCACAAAGAGTTTCGGAGGCAACGGTTTGCTAGAGCCAACCGTGTGTGATTGCCGTAACTGGGAAAATGAAAGTCATTGCACATGGTTCCAATTTGGGAACCGTGTGTGATTGAAGTAACTGGGAAAATAACCATGTTTTAGGGTTTTTCCAGTTTTCCTTCATCGTTTCAATCTAGAAAATTTACGCACGCTAAACATTCACCCTAATATGCATGACATTCCATCAAGTGAACTGATTGCATCCATATCCCACATTTAGACATAAGTAAACACAGATTCACTACTAGGGAAAAGCCTACCAGCAGCGAGGGTTTTGGGCCTCTCAGTAGCGCGGGCACCGGCGCTACTAATAAGGCACTATAGCTAACGTATAGCAGTAGCGCCGGTTGTCCCATGCTACTGCTATACATGAATAGCTGTAGCGCTCTTTGGGAAAGGGCGCTACTGATATTATCTGCAGCGCTGTTTGCTGGGACGCGCTACTGACAATGCGGCGCTACTGCTAAATTTCCCCCTCGCTACTACTAGTTTATTTATTAGTTTTTTTCCTGCATATTTGTTTTGTATTTGTTTTGTATTTGAATAGGCTTTATACAATAATCTTTAGCATATCATACACATACAAATGTAATCATAGCATATACATACAATTAGTCACATCAAATCATGTCATCATCATAATCATCATCCAACACAAAGTGGTCTCTCGTCATCATCTCGAAAATAGCGATACAAGTCTCGAATGATATGCAAATACATCGTCATCCATCTAAACAATGATATACGCGAGAAGAGCTATCACTTTGAGAACATGAGTTCGTATCCCTCTTTCGCATTAGCGTGAACCTCTAAACTAACTACTCCCTGTCGCTCGGAAACCGGAAGGGCCTGACACTCCGGCCACTTGTCGTATATATACTCCTGGCATAGCACTTCTTCGCCATCTATGATCTATGCACCTGTCTCAGTCTCAGTCTCAGTGCCGGTCTCGATGCCGGTCTGAGTCTGAGTGCCGGTCTCAGTCTCAGCACCGGTCTGCGTGTCGGTCTCAGTCCCTGATGCCACCGGTGGGCCCAGCAATAACATCGGTTGATCATCGGTAAGGCTAAAAAATTCGTCTGCCGCCTGGTAGGCGTCGTCGCAATCACCAGAACCCTGTCCTTCATCGTTGCTAGCCATGTTTCCTATGATTAAATCTAGTCAATTAATTCTAGACCTAATAAAATGAATAATGACATAAAGAAGGCCTATTGTTTTGCAGGAATGTTGACTCCTTCCTGGTGCGGCAAATCACGGGCACTCGATATGTCCTAGTTTGTAGCACAAGTCATGCCGAAATTCACGGAAAATTTCGGCATGAGCTTTGCTAAAAAGTGGACAAATCAAGAACCTGGAATTTGCCGGAAAAGAAATGAATCAACATTCCGACAAAACATAGGCCACTAAGCATCATTCCCTGCAAACAGTGTCCAAATATACACGAGCAACCACATGTGCAAACAGTGTAGAAGAAAATTCATTTAACTACTAATAGAACAAAATTCAGTTAACTTTAGTGCTCTATAATGATGAAAGGAAAAAAATTCAGTTAACTACTAATTTCATTCATTTAGGTTATTCATTTAACATCACCTAATTAACCTACTGTACCAATACTACTAGCAGCACTACTAACCTAATTAACCTAGAAAAACTCTAGTGCCCTAACTGAAAAACATCTAATTAACATCTACTAGTACCACTATTGCCCTAACCTAACTAACATCTACTAGTATCACTATATACTATACAAGCAGCATCTACCCTAATTAAACCCTACTGCCCTAACTAACTTTTGTTGTAAACCAAATTTTTTGCTCTAAACTAATTTTTGCTCTAACATCTACTACTTAACATCCTTTGCTCTAAACTAAATTTTTTGCTATAAACAAACTTTTGCTGTACTAATTTTTTGTCTAGAATGCAGAGAGAGATGAGTGGGGGGAGGGGTGGGGGACTTACAGAGAGGGGAGAGACGGTGGCGGGGAGGTGCTCGGTGATGGAGGCAAGGGCGGAGAGGGCGGGCTCGGGCACGGGCAACGGCGGTCCTGGGCGGGCTCGGGCGGCGATGAGGTGGAGGGCGCCGACAGTGATGTCGAGGGCGGTCTCGGGCGGCGGCGGTGAGGCTGAGGGCGGCCTCGGGCGGCGGCGGTGAGGATGACGGCGGCCTCGGGGGGAGACGGTGAGGTTGCGGGCGTCCACGCCGGCAGGAGACGGCAGCGAAGTGGGGCAACGGCGAATTGGGGAGACAGCGGCGAGGGTGAGGGATTTGGGGAAGAAGTGGTGGCCGGGGGGCGGGGCGGGGGGGGGGGGGGGGGGAACCGTTGTTTAAGTGAAACGTAACGGTAGCGCGTTTCCGAAAACGCGCTATAGCTAAGTTAGCTATAGCGCGTTTCGTGAAACCCGCTACTATTCCTTTCTCCTTTTTTCCCTTTTTCTTTTCTTTTTCTTTACATTTTATTTTTTTCCTTTCTCCTTTTTCTATTTCTTCCATTTTCATTTACTTTTCTACTTGTTTTTCACTTTATTTTATTTCCGGTAGCAGCAGCGCCTTGCACGTAAGCGCGCTACAGCTAAGGAGAGTAGCAGTAGCGCTGGGCCAGTATACGCGCTACTGCTAGGTTGGGCTAGCCATGCGCGCCCAGTTCAAACATAGCAGCAGCGCTTTTCGCCAGTACGCGCTACTGCAAAAGTCATAGCAGTAGCGCAGTTTATTTACGCGCGCTGCTACTAAGTAGCAGTAGCGTTTGATTTTGTACAGTGCTACTGGTAAGATTCTATGTATAGGCTTTTCCCTAGTAGTGATTAAACATACTCAGGCACATTTAATAAGCATACACAAGCATAGTTCAACCATATATAGTTCAACTGTCATTAAGCACACTCAAGCACATTTATAATTAAGACACTACATAGCCATACATAGTTCAATCCCACATGTCATCTCATCTGCCGGCATGATCGTGAAGCTTCTCCAGGTACTCAGCATACTCGGTGTGTGCCACCCTACGAGAATACTTCTGCCTGAAGGATCCAACGACTCGTCCTCTTGCATCCGCCAGAACACTATCATATGCGCCATGAAGCTTTTTGTTGCAAAATGGGCATCGAAAGCCATGGTTCTAGGTCCTAATACGCTTGTTATGAATTCCCGCATAATGCTCCCTGAGGACTTGCCGCTTGTACCTCCTCTGGGCATCTTCATCCTCGCTGTCGGCATCGTCAGATAGGACCTATACATATAGTAAAAAAATGTGGCGTCAAATTTGGAATACAAACTAATATCTAGCGAACATTTGGCAGTTGCCAAAATTTGGCATCAAATCATTTTTTACATGTCATAAAGTAGGATTAGGAATTTACGGATTTTATGGCTATTTTTTAGGCATGTCCAAAGATTATGGTTCAATTTTTAAGCACAATCATCTATGTACTGACCAATCTTGAAAAATTGGCACAAACATATATGTAGGTCATTCAAAAATCAATTGTCAAGACATGGCTCGGAATTATTAGCACAAAACACTAACCCTAGTTAGATTATTAGCAAAAATCATTTTTACAGATGAAATAACTAATCAATTATCATTTCTACCATTCAAACAATCAATACACTACACGGATCTAACGAAACTTACTCAGATTTCATGGATTGAGAGAACATAACCATAGGATTTCTATTTCAAAAAGGGGGAGGAAGGAGTAACCAGAGAAACCCTAGGATATATTTGACACATAAATGAGTATAGATGACTAACCTGTTGTCTGTTGTCATCGGAGTCATCGCCAGAGTGGTCGTCGGAGTCGGTGTGCACCTCCGGCTCCGGCTATGGAAGCACGACGCCACCGACAACGTCAAGGTGCAGCGAGACCTCGTCGGCGGCGGCGACAACCTCTATCTCCATCTTCATGCCATGCTCCGGTGCTTCAGCAGCCCCGGCATCGCCACTCCCTCCGATGGGGCGCTTCGGCGGCATCCTCATACACTGACGGCGGTGAGGACTGAGAGCGGCATCGAGGATGCAGGCGGAGAGAGAGGATTGTGTGTGCGGTGAGGATGGGGGTGCGACCGCTTGGGCGTGTGATTAATATGGAGTAGTGGGTGAGAGGAGGGTGGTGGTCAAACTACTCGCTCACCTACGAGTGAGCCTGCGCAGCGGACTGCTGGCATGCCTACCGTCATTTCACATAGCTACTCGCGCGCCTCCTGATGACATTGCACAATGAGCATGCCTCTCTTCAATTCACACACCTGCACGCACGCCTTCCGATCTGCCTATGCGACAGACTGCTCGCATGCATCCCGTCAACTCATGCCTGCTCGCACGACACACGGATCACGTGGCGGCATGTATATTATTTTTCTATTTTGATGATTAATGTTGCCGCTTTATTGCTTAATCGAAGCATGTCATGTATCTATTGTTGGTCAAATGCCCACGGTTTGAATAAATAATCCGTTTGTGATGTTGGTTCCCAATTATTAATGATCTCCGTTTGTAAGAAGATAAAAATTTACATCAAAACTTGTCTTAAATTTGACAAAAAAGTACAATACCACTGTGTATTGGTGTCCATATGAAAACATGATAAGTTTCATGAATTTCAAATAAGTTCTGGATGTAATAGATTTTAAAAATTAAGATTCTCAATGTTTGATTTTTCTTGCACGGGAAGTAAACATGCATCCAGTGAGACACATGTGTTTTCCAATCCATTTCGGTGCACTGTCATGTGTGCATGTAGCTCAAATTTGATTTTTGCACATTATACCCCTCGCAAATCAATCAATGTACTAAAACGTCATAATGATCTCTGTTTTTTTGATTAAAACGTCCCTCCTTTGGTAACATATGTTCGCCACGGAAAAATTTAACATGCCTCATAGTTGCAGTGGATGCGCGGTGTGTGTGCGTCTGGGGTGGGGGGGGCTGGCAGTACACTATGAGTGGTGAGCCACCATGTGGGTTGGCCGTTTTGTGAGGCAGGTGCCACATCAAAGTCGTGAATTTGCTATTTAAAACATTACACACCCCTATCATACATACATGTTTGGTACACATGCAGTCGGTGGTTGTCCTACACGACACTCACTCGCGTGTGACGCTTTCTGTGGGCCCGTGAGGTCGTCGTCCATCACTTCGACCAATAGCCGGCAGAGAGGTTAATTTGACCTGCAAGGTTGATTCTTTTTTGTTTGTGTTACGATGGGAGTATATATTACACGTCGAAGAGGTGGGAGGGTACCAGCATATATACTACGTACGTGTCTGTGAACACACCTCACTCAGTGTCAGGAGTTTTCGGTTTCCATGGCACGTGTCACATCAAAGTTGTGCATTGGCTATTCAAACATCACACAACACCTATTTGGGCCACATGCATGCAGGCGGTTGTTATCCTAGGACACTCACGTGTGACGCTTCCATCTGTGGGCCCACGAGGTCGTCATCCATGCATGCATCACTTTGACCTACATCGGGAGAGGTTAATTAATTTCACCATCAAGGAGGATTCTTTTTGGTTTGTATTACGGTAGGAGCATATAGTATGCATCGAAGAGGGGGAAGGGGGCCAACATATGTAGTACGCTTCATGAACCTCGCTCTATGTGGGGACTTTACGGTTTTCGAGTCATGTGCCACATCAAAGTTGTGCATTTTGGGTATTTGATGGTAGCTGGAACTACGTCGGTATTTCCCTGGAGAGGGAGGGATGATGTAGCACATCCACGATAGGTATTTCCCTCAGTTATGAAACCAACGTATCGAACCAGTAGGAGAACCAAGCAACACAATGTAAGCAACACCTGCACACAAATAACAACACCTCGCAACCCGACTTGTTAAAGGGGTTGTCAATCCCTTCCGGGGTACGGCGCCTCAAGATAGGCAAACAAACTTGAGGTAAATTGTAGTAGATTGATAGATCGAACGCCAAATAAAATAAATTGCAGCAAGGTATTTTTGGATTTTTGGTTTAATAGATCTGAATAAAAATGCAAAGGAAAAGTAGATCGCAAGGCAAATATATGAGAAAGAAGACCCGGGGGCCATAGGTTTCACTAGTGGCTTCTCTCAAGAAAAATAGCAAACGATGGGTGAACAAATTACTATTGGGAAATTTATAGAACTTCAAATAATTATGACGATATCCAGGCAATGACCATTACATAGGTATCATGTCCAAGATTAGTAGACCGGCTCCTGCCTGCATCTACTACTATTAATCCACACATCGACCACTATCCAACATGCATCTCATGTATTAAGTTCATGGAAAAACAGAGTAATGCAATAAGAATGATGACATGATGTAGACAAGATCCGTTTATCTATATGGCGGTAGATATAGATCTTGTCTCTTTATCCTTAGTGGCAACGATACATACGTGTCGGTTCCCTTTCTGTCACTGGGATCAAGCACCATAAGATCAAACCCACTACCGGGCACCTCTTTCCATTGCAAGATAAATAGATCAAGTTGGCCAGACAAAACACAAATATCGAAGAAGAAATACGAGGCTATAAGAGATCATGCATAAAAGAGATCAAAAAAACTCAAATACTTTCATGGATATAAAAACATAGATCTGATCATAAACTCAAAGTTCATCGATCCCAACAAACACACCGCAAAAAGAGTTACATCATATGGATCTCCAAGAGACCATTGTGTTGAGGATCAAGAGAGAGAGATGAAGCCATCTTGCTACTAACTACGGACCCGAAGGTCTACAAAGAACTACTCACGCATCATCGGAGAGGCACCAATGGAAGTGGTGAACCCCTCCGTGATGGTGTCTAGATTGGATCTGGTGAATCTGTACTTTACAGCGGCTGGATGAATATTTCGTCGACTCCCCTAGGGTTCTGGTATTTTGGGGGTATTTATAGAGCAAAGAGGCGGCCCGGGTGGCACCCGAGGTGGGCACAACCCACCAGGGCGCGCCAGGGCCTCCTGACGCGCCCTGGTGGGTTGTGCCCCCTCGGGGCACCCCCCCCCCCCCAGGTGCAACTAGGGCCCATTGCCTTCCTTCTGGCCCATAAAAAATCTTTGTAAAGCTTCGTGGCATTTGGACTCCGTTTGATATTGATTTTCTGCGATGTAAAAAACATGGAAAAAAACAGCAACTGGCACTTGGCACTATGTCAATAGGTTAGTACCAAAAAATGATATAAAATGACTATAAAATGATTGTAAACATCCAAGATTGATAATAAAACAACATGGAACAATAAAAAATTATAGATACGTTGGAGACGTATCAGAATCCCCAAGCTTAAGTCCTACTCGTCCAAGAGTAGGTAAGTGATAAAAACAATTTTTTTGATGTGGAGTGTTGTTCATCAAGTCATATCATATTCTTTTCTTTATAGCATGAACATTTGGACTTTTATGTGATTCAAAGCAATAGTCTAGTTTTGACATAATAATTTAAAAACTCAAGCATATCAACAAGCAACCATGTCTTTCAAAATATCAATGCTAAAATAAGTTATCCCTAGCCCAGCATGCTCAAACATTGATCCATTCATGAAACACACTCGAATATTAACTACACCCAATACTTGAGCACAATCATATTGCCTCCTGGTTGGTGCTTTTATGAGAGAAGATGGAGACTCAAGTTTCAAAATAAAAATTGCATAAAGTAAAAAATAGGCCCTTCGCAGAGGGGAGTAGGGATTTGTAGAGGTGCCAGAGCTCAAAGCAAAAAATTGAGATAAAAACATTTTGGGAGGTGTATCCATCACACCAACGAAAAAAACTTAGAGTTCCCAATACTTTCCATGCATAGATATATCATAGGCGGTTCCCAAACAGAAAATAAAGTTTATTCCCTTTTCCACCATAACTTCCACTTTCCATGGCTAACTGTATCCACGGGTTCCCTCCATACCAACACTTTCCGAGGAATTTATTATTTGGCAACATAAAGTAAATTCATTTATTTTTGCATTTCGGGACTGGGCATCTCTAATACCTTTGCCTTACTCTCGTGCAATGACAAGTGAATAAACACTCATCTTGAGAATAACACATCTAGCATGGAAAATATTAGCCACCCCTCACCGCTCCGCGAGCGGAACAAACACACAAAAGAGAAGTTTATTTTGAAAATTAGAGATGGCACATGCAAATTTTCTTAGATCGGCAAAAGAATACCGCATATAGGTAGATATAGTGGACTCATGTGGCAAAACTGGTTTAAAGGATTTTGGATGCACAAGTAGAGGTCATACTTAGTGCAAAAATGAAGGCTAGCAAAAATATTGGTAAGCGACAAACCAAGAAATGAATAATCTCATAAGCAAGCATTAAGCATAATTAACACCGAATAATGCACCACAAGTAGGATATAATTTTCATTACATGATTATTGACTTTCGTGCATGCATAGGGAATCACAAACCTTAACACCAATATTCCTACTAAAGCATAATTACTCATCAAGATGACTCACATATCACATCATCATATCTCAAAACTATTACTAAGAATCAAGTTTATTTTGTCCAATGATCTTCATGAAATTTTCTTTTACTTTATCCTTCTTGGATATCTATCACTTTGGCACTAATTTTCATGTGTTGCTTTTCATAAGCTCAAACAAATATAAGTGAAGATCATGAGCATAATAATTTTTCTTTCTCTCAAAATAATTTAAGTGAAGCAAGAGAGAATTTCTTCAAAATTTTACTAAATCTCAAACAAATCTAAGTGAAGCAAGAGAGAATTTCTTCAAAAATTACAAAGCACACCGTGCTCAAAAAGGTATAAGTGAAGCACTAGAGCAAGTCCTAGCTCATAAAAGATTTAAGTGAAGCATAGAGAGCTATTCTAACAAGTCATGGCATAATTTTGGCTCTCTCAAAAAGGTGTGTCCAGCAAGGATTGATGACTTAAAACACAAAATAAAACAAGCAAAGACACATATCATACAAGGCGCTCCAAGCAAAGCACATATCATGTGACGAATAAAAATATAGTCTCGAGTAAAATACCGATAGTTGTTGGAAGAAAGCGGGGATGCCACTCGGGGGCATCCCCAAGCTTAGTTGGTTGCTCATTCTTGGATAATAGCTTGGGATGCCGGGGCATCCCCAAGCTTAGGCTCTTACATCCTTCCTTCATCCATCGTAAGATAACCCATAGGGCTGGCAATGGGTAGGGTATGGGTGGGTACAACCTCCTTCTGCCCAAACCCATACCCATAGAAACTTTCTATACCCACCCACTTCAATACCCATGGGCATGAACTGAGACCCATGCCCATACCCATCGGGTATCCTGTACCCAATGGGTATCCATTGGGTACCATATATAGCATTTAAATTTTGAATTTTTTTGAGAAATGAGTCTAAAATTCAAGTGATATGGGCAGACACTATAGCACCAACATAGCCTCCTCCGATGGGTGGATTCTTCGAGGCATCAAGGGAGTATGAGCATCGCTTGGTGGAAGCCCGACGTAGTGGGAATGAGTAGTTGGAATTTGGGTTCACTGGATCGAGAGTTCAGAGGAGTCCGATGGTGATCAGTCAAGATTTCATCGTTTCAAGAAGTTACATAGGACGTTGGAGGAGTGTCGAGCAGGCGATTGCGGGCCTATGACCTATGGCTGATTTAGAGAATACAATATTTAGGGTTAGGTCATTGGAGCAAGATGCTTACCCCACATGTCATAGGTATAATTTTTATTTATTAATTTTTTGGGATATCCATTGGGTTACCCATGGACGCAATTTATTACCTATGCCCTACCCATAGATTTTGCAGGTATGGATACCCATTACCCATGGGTACCAAATCTTTCCAAGTCATGCCCATGCCCATTATTTTCGGGTAGGGTACCCGCGGGTACCCATACCCATGGGCAAAACTGCCATCACCCCAATTCCAACTACTCATTCCCACTACGTCGGGCTTCCACCAAGCGATGCTCATACTCCCTTGATGCCTCCAAGAATCCACCCATCGGAGGAGGCTATGTTGGTGCTATAGTGCCTGCCCATATCACTTGAATTTTAGACTCATTTTCAAAGAAAATCAAAATTTAAATGCTATATATGGTACCCAATGGATACCCATTGGGTACAGGATACCCGATGGGTATGGGCATGGGTCTCAATTTATGCCCATGGGTATTGGAGTGGGTGGGTATAGAAAGTTTCTATGGGTATGGGTTTGGGCAAAAGGAGGTTGTACCCGCCCATACCCTACCCATTGCCTAACCCAAAACTTGAAAACTTCAATCACACAGAACTCAACAAAGCCTTCGTGAGATCCGTTAGTATAAGAATAATATACCACTACTGTAAGTGTTGTATCAAACCAATTCATATTTTGTTTTTGTAATATATCTAATGTATTCTAACTTTTCTATGGCAAAAACTCATCAAATAAAACCATAGAGCCATCAAAATAAGCACACAACGCAAAGAAAACAGAATCTGTCAAAACAGAACACTTTGTAGAAATCTGGCTATTTCGAATACTTCTATAACTAAAAAAACTCTGGAAAATTAGGACGACCTGAGAAATTTGTATATTGATCTACTGCAATAGGAATGGGTATTTTATCGCTCTCTGGTAAAAAAATGAAAATTCATTTCGTGAGCGCAAACTTTCTGTTTTTTCAGCAAGATCAAACAACTATTGCCCAAGAAGATCCTAAAGGCTTTACTTCGCACAAATACTAATTAAAACATAAAAAACACAATCATAACAGTAGCATAATTGTGCTAACACTCAAGAACAGAAATCAAAAAGCAAAAATAAATTCTATTCATTGGGTTGCCTCCCAACAAGCGCTATAGTTTTACGCCCTTAGCTAGGCATATAGCAAGGATCTAAGTTTTGTCATCTTTGGTTCGAGATCCATAAGATGCCCTCATGATTGATTCATAGGGTGGCTTAATTATAGTTCTAGGAAAGTGTTCCATACCCTTCCTCAAAGGAAATCAGAACTTAATATTGCCTTCTTTCATATCAATCACGACACCAATATTGCGTAAAACGGTCTACCGAGAATAATAGGACAAGACGGATTGCAATCAATATCAAGAACAATAAAATCTATGGGCACATAATTCCTATTTGCAATAATAATAATATCATTAATTCTTCCCATAGGCTTTTTAATAGTAGAATCCGCCAAGTGCAAATTCAAGGAAGATTCTTCAACATTGGTAAGACCAAGCACATCACATAAAGATTTCGGAATTGTGGAAACACTAGCACCCAAGTCACACAAAGCAGAACATTCATAATTTTTAATCTTGACTTTGATAGTAGGTTCCCACTCATCATACAATTTTCTAGGAATTGTAACCTCTAATTCCAATTTTTCTTCAAAAGCTTTCATCATAGCATCAACAATATGTTTAGTAAAAGCTTTATTTTGTTCATAAGCATGGGGTGAATTTATCATGGATTGCAACAAAGAAATACAATCAATCAAAGAGCAACTATCATATTTAAAATCTTTGTAATCCAAAATAGTGGGTGCATCACTAGCTAAAGTTTTGACCTCTCCAAACCCACTTTCATCAATTTTCTCAACAAGATTTTCACCCTCCGAAATATTGGGACGCCTTCTACCAAAAGTTGACTCTTCTCCAGTCCCCTTTTCGCCATTCTTAACTTTACTAAACAAGGAATCAATAGAAGAAACACCAATCATTTTAAGATCTTCATTACTTTTGCAAGAATAATCACTGGAAAAAGCTTTGTACAAAAATTTCTCTTTTAGCTCTAAGCATAGCAGTTATTTTCTTACTTTCATCCATATAAACATAAAGAGCTTTAATTGATTCATCTACTTTAGGCAAAAAATCATCTTAAGATTTTCCACATCCTGAGCAATTCTATCAACACTTCTAGACAAATTATCAATCTTATTCAACTTTTCTTCTATGGAAGTGTTGAAAACTTTTTGTGTGTTGATAAATTCTTTAATATTATTCTCAAGACCAGAGGTGTTCCTATTATTATAAGATATATTTCCATAGGAATTACCATAATTGTCAGAGGAATTACTAGGAAAAGGCCTAGGATTAAAATTTCCTCTATAAGCATTGTTGTTGAAATTATTGCGAGAAATAAAATTCACATCAATGGCAGCACTATTTTGCTCAATCAAAGTAGACAAAGGCATATCATTAAGATCAATAGGAGCACTTTTACTAGCAACCAATTTCATAAGAGCATCAACTTTATCACTCAAAGAAGAAATTTCTTCAACCGAATTAACTTTTTTACTAGTAGGAGCTCTTTCGGTATGTCATTGCGAATAATTTGCCATGATATTATCAAGAAATTTGGTGGCTTCACCCAAAGGTATTTCCATAAAAGTACCACTCGCGGCGGAATCTAAAAGATTACAAGAAACAAAATCCAATCCCGCATAAAAAATTTGTATGATCATCCAGAGATTTAACCCAAGAGTTGGGCAATTCATTAGCATCATTTTCATCCTTTCCCAAGATTGCGCAACATGCTCATGTTCAAGTTGCTTGAAATTCATGATCTGGGTTCTAAGGGAACTATTTTTGCAGGAGGAAAATACTTAGTGATAAAAGCATCTTTGCACTTATTCCAAGAATTGATACTATTGCGAGGCAAAGAAGAGAATCAAATTTTTACATAATCACGCAAGGAAAACGGAAATAATTTCATCTTAACCATATCATTGTCCACATCTTTTTTCTTTTGAATATCGCATAATTCCACGAAGGTATTAAGATGGGACGTGGCATCCTCATTAGGAGTACCGGAAAATTGGTCTTTCATTATAAGATTCAGCAAAGCAGTATTAATATCACAAGTCTCCGCACTAGTGGTGGGAGGAGCAAGCGGAGTGCCAATAAAACCATTGTTGTTGGTATTTGAGAAATCACATAACTTGGTTTTCTCTTGAGTCATGATGACCACACAACAAGATTGCACTCAAAAACAGATCCGGCAAGAAAACGGCGAACGGAAAAGAGAGGCGAATAAAATGGCAAATTTTTGTGAAGTGGGGGAGAGGAAAATGAGAGGCAAATGGAAAATAATGTAAATTGCAAGGAGATGAGATTTGTGATTAGGAACCTGGTATATGTTGAAGATCCTCCCCAGCAACGGTGCTAGAAATTCTCCTTGATGGTAGCTGGAACTATGTCGGTATTTCCCTGGAGAGGGAGGGATGATGTAGCACAGCGACGGTAGGTATTTCCCTCAGTTATGAAACCAAGGTGTCGAACTAGTAGGAGAACCAAGCAACACAACATAAGCAGCACCTGCACACAAATAACAACACCTCACAACCCGACGTGTTAAAGGGGTTGTCAATCCCTTCCGAGGTACGGCACCTCAAGATAGGCAAACGGACGTGAGGTAAATTGTAGTAGATTGATAGATCGAACGCCAAATAAAATAAATTGCAGCAAGGTATTTTTGGATTTTTGGTTTAATAGATCTGAATAAAAATGCAAAGGAAAAGTAGATCGCTAGGCAAATATATGAGAAAGAAGACCCGGGGCCTTAGGTTTCACTAGTGGTTTCTCTTGAGAAAAATAGCAAACGGTGGGTGAACAAATTACTGTTGGGCAATTGATAGAACTTCAAATAATTATGATGATATCCAGGCAATGATCATTACATAAGCATCACATCCAAGATTAGTAGACCGACTCCTGCCTGCATCTACTACTATTACTCCACACATCGACCACTATCCAGCATGCATCTCATGTATTAAGTTCATGGAAAAACGGAGTAATGCAATAAGAACGATGACATGATGTAGACAAGATCCGTTTATCTATATGGCGGTAGATACATATCTTGTCTTTTTATCCTTAGTGGCAACAATACATATATGTCAGTTCCCTTTCTGTCACTGGGATCAAGCATCATAAGATTGAACCCACTACCAGGCACCTCTTCCCATTGCAAGATAAATAGATCAAGTTGGCCAGACAAAACCCAAATATCGGAGAAGAAATACGAGGTTATAAGAGATCATGCATAAAATAGATCAAAGAAACTCAAATACTTTCATGGATATAAAAACATAGATCGGATCATAAACTCGAAGTTCATTGCTCCCAACAAACACACCGCAAAAAGAGTTACATCATATGGATCTCCAAGAGACCATTGTATTGAGGATCAAGAGAGAGAGATGAAACCATCTAGCTACTAACTACGGACCTGAAGGTCTACAAAGAACTACTCACGCATCATCGGAGAGGCACCAATGGAAGTGGTGAACCCCTCTGTGATGGTGTCTAGATTGGATCTAGTGATTCTGGACTCTGCGGTGGCTGGATGAATATTTTGTTGACCCACCTAGGGTTCTGGTATTTTTGGGGTATTTATAGAGCAAAAAGGCGGTCCGGGGGGCACCCGAGGTGGGCACAACCCACCGGGGTGTGGCTCCCTCGATGGCCTGGTATGGCCCTGCGGCCCATGGCGTGGCTCCCTTGATGGCCTGGTATGGCCCAGTGGCGAGGCCACCAAAACAAGACCCTCACGAGGGCCCTGGCCTCGCAAGGCGGACGAAACCAAGACCTCTAGAGGGAACGGCCTCCCCAGGCTGTCTCCCGAGGAGCGTAGATTTCTATGCTGGTACCCAGCCTCCTAATGCTGCGATAACGTGAGCCATGATGACCAAGGCTAGGCGGGTGCAGAGAGGTAGTCTCCCTTTCGGTGCTAAGGGATCAAAGACAGGCGTGGGTTCCCGAGGAGTCTTCCAAAGGTTTCCATTCTGGTGCAACAAGACCAAGACCACGAGCTCGGCAGTACGGATGTCATCGCTGAGCCCACCGCTGCGTCACGACCAGAAGCTTTGCACGCGAAGACCACCTTTTATGAGGATAAGATGTACTACTTGTCCCCTTTCAAATTGGCCATTGTGGGATCCCTTCCCGCCTACATTTTGGGGGAAGAGGACCGAAGCCACTATAAGTATAGGTTAGCCACCACCATAGAAGGGGACACGAGTTCCACCCTCACCACTTGATCCCTCGCGAGGACACTCAACCCACTTTACTAGTTCATCCTCAGCCCCTCGTGAGGCCAATCCACCACAAAGCAGGAGTAGGGTTTTACACCGCAAGGTGGCCTGAACCTGGGTAAACTGTCGTGTTCATCTTCTTCCCTGCTCATGCGGATCTGGTGAGGCTAGGCTATAGGGTGGCGAGCTAGAAGCTTGAGTGGTTCAGATCTTCGCACATGCCCTAGAGTTTAAACCTTTGTGGGTCCGCGGAGCACTGAATCTGGCATTTGGCACGCCAGGTAGGGGTGTGTCGAAGTCCTCCTTCCACTTCCGCTTCTCTTCTGCTCCATCGCTCCCATGGCCGACGCGCGCCGTGTCCGCGCCGAGCGCCGGCCCGCTCATGTCGCCTAGATGGCCCCCGTGGGAAACGGCGCCCCACGCCGCTCTGCCTCTCACGTGGCTAACGCTGCCACTGACCCTGATGCTCACGAGCAGTAGGATTCGTTGATGTCGCCTTCCATGCGGCATGATGGTTGCGTCGCCACTCCGTCACCTACTTCCGCCATGGCGTCGTCCTCCCACATCCTCCGCGGGCCCGCGAATGCATAGGCTGCGCTGCTCATGGCGCGTGAGCTCCTGCGTTATCATCCCGCCAACGACTGGCTTGGCCGCATTGCTGAGCTCGTCAATGCCGCCGGCGAGGCCCCTGCGCCGTCCCGCTCGCCCTGTCCCCCGCCATCCTGGGCGGGTGACGTGGCCCACAGTCCGCCTCCTCCGCCTCCTCAGCGCGGTGCTGACCTAGAGCTCAGGCGCAATGTGCTCCCGCGTGACCTGCAGCGTCGAGCACCGACACGAGATGAAGCAAGCTGCCAGGTGGTGCAGTGATACGTCTCCAACGTATCTACTTTTCCTAACGCTTTTCCTCTTGTTTTGGACTCTAGTTTGAATGATTTGAATGAAACAAACCCCGGACTGACGCTGTTTGCAGCAGAACTACCATGGTGTTGTTTTTGTGTAGAAATAAAAGTTCTCGGAATGGAACGAAACTTTGCGAGGATGTTTTATACAATAAATAAGAATTTCTAGAGCCAAGATCCACCGGAGGGGGCACCTGGGTGGGCACAACCCACCAGGGCACGCCCCCCTCCTGGCGTGCCCTGGTGGGTTGTCCCCACCTAGTGGCCCCGCAGACCCTAAAACCGACGCTATAAAATCCTATTTTTCCAGAAAAAATCAGGGAGAAAGAATTATCGTGATCCACGAGACGGAGCCACCGTCACCTCCTGTTCTTCATCGGGAGGCCAGATCAGAAGTCCGTTTGGGGCTCCGGAGAGGGGGGTCTTCATTCTTTGTCATCACCAACCCTTCTCCATCGCAAATTCCATGATGCTTCCCACCGGGAGTGAGCAATTCCTTCATAGGCTTGCTGATCGATGAGGAGTTGGATGAGATTCATCATGTAATCGAGTTAGTTTTGTTAGGGCTTGATCCCTAGTATCCACTATGTTCAAAGATTGATGTTGCTATGACTTTGCCATGCTTAATGCTTGTCACTTTGGGCCCGGGTGCCATGATTTCAGATCTGAACCGTTTATGTTATCACAATTATATCCATGTTCTAGATCCAATCTTGCAAGTTATAGTCACCTACTACATCTTACGATCCGGCAACCCCGGAGTGAAAATAGTCGGGACCACTCCCGGTGATGACCGTAGTTTGAGGAGTTCATATATTCACCATATGTTAATGCTTTGTTTCGGTTCTCTATTAAAAGGATGCCTTAATATCCCTTAGTTTCCAATAGGACCCCACTGCCACGGGAGGGTAGGACAAAAGATGTCATGCAAGTTCTTTCCATAAGCATGTATGACTATTTACGGAATACATGCCTACATTATATTGATGAACTGGAGCTAGTGCCGTATCGCCCTAGGTTATAATTGTCTCATGATGAATATCATCCAACAAGTCACTAATCCAGTGCCTACGAATTTATCTTATATTGTTCTTGCTAAGTTACTACTTCTATCATCACTGTTACACTTGCTACAAAATTACTGCTATCACTATTACCGTTGTTATTGCTGCTGCCATTACAATCAAAACTATCATATTACTTTGCTACTGATCACATTGCTGCAGATAATTAATCTCCAGGTGTGGTTGAATTGACAACTCAGCTGCTAATACCTTCAAATATTCTTTGGCTCCCCTTGTGTTGAATCTATAAATTTGGGTTGAATACTCTGCCCTCGAAAACTATTGCGATCTCCTATACTTGTGGGTTATCAAGACCTTTTTCTGGCACCGTTGCCGGGAAGCATAGCTATATTTGTTGAGTCACTTGGGATTATTATCAATTTATCACTATGAAGAATCTGAAGGATTCTAAGACTAAGATTTATCCCTCTAAGACGAGGGGAGGTAAGGAACTGTCATCCAGTTCTGCTTTAGATTCACCTTTTGTTATAAGTAAACTTGCAACACCACCACATGCTATTAATCCTGATATGTCGCAAGTTATTGATGATGCTACTTCTACTATGAATGATGCTTATGATGATGCTAGTACCTTGCTTAATGATAATGATGTGCCACTTGGTGAATTTCTTGATGAGCAAATTGCTAGAGTAATACAACATGATGTTGTTGAAACTGATGATGAGCCTGAAACTGAAACTCCTGAAACACGTGCTAGAACTAGCCTTCCTAGATATGAATTGCCTAAGGTACCGGAAGGTTATGTTATGAATGAGGAGACAACTATAGACATTCTTGCTTGTAGGGATAGAGATGATTTAGAGAAATTATTATGCAAGTATAAAGAAAAATCTCTGAATGCTAGAATGAAATACGATCCTAAGTTTGCTACTTCACCGATCTTTATTGATGATAAGGATTATGAATTCTCTGTCGACCCAGAGTTAATTACTTTGGTTGAATCTGATCCTTTCCTTGGTTAGGAAACTGAAACTGTTGTGGCACATCTTACTAAGTTGAATGACATAGCCACCCTTTTTACTCATGATGAGAAAACTCGCTATTACTTTATTCTCAAATTATTTCCATTCTCATTAAAGGGTGATGCTAAAGTTTGGTACAATACTCTAGCTCCTGGTTGTGTGCGTAGTCCCCAGGATATGATTTATTACTTCTTTGGAAAATATTTCCCTGCTCATAAGAAACAAGCTGCTTTACAGGAAATATTTAACCTTGTGCAAATTAAAGAAGAGAGTCTCCCACAAGCTTGGGGGAGGCTTTGCTAGTTACTTATGCTTTGCCTGATCATCCTCTTAAGAAAAATGAAATACTTGGTATCTTTGTTGGGGAACGCAGTATTTCAATTTTTTTGCCTACGATCAAGCAAGATCTATCTAGGAGAAGCATAGCAACGAGCGGAGAGAGTGTGTCCATGTACCCTCGTAGACCGAAAGCGGAAGCGTTTTAGTAACGTGGTTGATGTAGTTGAACATCATCGCGATCCAACCGATCAAGTACCGAACACATGGCACGTCCACGATCTGCACACGTTCAGCTCGGTGATGTCCCTCGTACTCTTGATCCAGCTGAGGCCGAGGGTGAGTTCCGTCAGCATGACGGTGTGTTGACGGTGATGATGAAGTTACCAACACAGGGGTTCGCCTAATCACTACGACAATATGACCGAGGTGTAGAACTGTGGAGAGGGGCACCGCACACGGCTAAAGATTAACTTGTGTGTCTTTGGGGTGCCCCCTGCCCACGTATATAAAGGAGGGGGAAGAGGAGGCCGGCCTAGGAGGGGCGCGCCTATAGGGGGAGTACAACTAGGATTCCCAATCCTTGTTGGAGTCCCCTTCCTTTTCCAAGAGGGGGGAGAGGGAAGGAGTAGGAGAGGGAGAAGGAAAGAGGGGGGCGCCGCCCCCTCCCTAGTCCAATTCGGACCAGCCCATGGGGGGACGCGCGGTCTCCCCTTGTGGCCCTTCTCTCCTTTCCACTAAGGCCCATGAAGGCCCAATACTTCCCCTGGCAAATTCCCGTAACTCTCTAGTACTCCGAAAAATTCCTGAATCACTTGGAACCTTTCCGATGTCCGAATATAGCCTTCCAATAGATCGATCTTTACGTCTCAACCATTTCAAGAATCCTCGTCATGTCTGTGATCTCATCCGGGACTCTGAACAACCTTCGGTACATCAAATCACATAACTCATAATACAAATCGTCATCGAACGTTAAGCGTGCGGACCCAACGGATTCGAGAACTATGTAGACATGACCGAGACACATCTCCGGTCAATAACCAATAGCGGAACCGGGATGCTCATATTGTGTAACGCCCACGATGCGGCTATATCTCCCACGTGTCGGAGCACGACTTAGAGGCATAACCGCATTGTAAGCAATGTCGCAAGTGGGGTAATCTTTACAGAACCCATGTACTGAATAAGGAAAGAGATACATAGTTGGCTTAGAATCGCCACGTCACACAATAGCATAAATATATCATTACAATCATCCAAATACAATCAAGGCCCGACTACGGAACCAAAATAAAGACAACCCCAAATGCATAATGTCCCCGATCGACCCAACTGGGCTCCACTACTGATCGTCTGGAAAGGAAATGTAGTATCGTCCTGAGTCCTCATCAAACTCCCACTTGAGCTCAGTCGAATCTCCTGGAGCAGTATCATCGGTCCCTGCATCTGGTTTTGAAGTAATCCATGAGTCACGGGGACTCAGCAATCTCACACCCTCACGATCAAGACTATTTAAGCTTATAGGAAGGGTAAAAGGTATGAGGTGGAGCTGCAGCAAGCACTAGCATATATGGTGGCTATCATACGCAAAAGAGAGCGAGAAGAGAAGGCAAAGGCACGGTCGATAAACTATGATCAAGAAGTGATCCTAGAACAACCTATGCTCAAGGATAACTCGAGACCGTGTTCTCTTCCCGGACTCCGCCGAAAAGAGACCATCACGGCCACACACTCTGTTGATTCATTTTAATTAAGTTAAGATTCAGGTTATCTACAACCGGACATTAACAAATTCCCATCTGCCATAACCGTGGGCACAACTTTCGAGAGTTCAAATCCCTGCAGGGGTGTCCCAACTTAGCCCATCACAACCTCTCACGGCCAACGAAGGATATTCCTTCTCCCAAGACAGCCCGATCAGACTCGGAATCCCGGTTACAAGACATCTCGACAATGGTAAAACAAGTCCAGCAAGACCACCCGCTGTGCCGAAAAATCCCGATAGGAGCTGCACATATCCTGTTCTCAGGGCACACCGGATGAACACTATGTACAACTAAAACCAACCCTCAAGTTTCCCCGAGGTGGCGCTGCAAGTGGCTCTGTTTTGGACCAACACTCAAAGGAGCACTGGCCCGGGGGTTTAAAATAAAGATGACCCTCGAGTCCGCGGAACCCAAGGGAAAAAGAGGCTAGGTGGCGAATAGTAAAACCAAGGTTGGGCCTTGCTGGAGGAGTTTTATTCAAGGAGAACTGTCAAGGGGTTCCCATTATAACCCAACCGTGTAAGGAACGCAAAATCAAGGAACATAACACCGGTATGACGGAAACTAGGGCGGTAAGAGTGGAACAAAACACCAGGCATAAGGCCGAGCCTTCCACCCTTTACCAAGTGTATAGATGCATTAAAGTAGACAAGATATAGTAATGATATCCCAACAATAAACATGTTCCAACAAGGAACAAACTCCAATCTTCACCTGCAACTAGCAACGCTATAAGAGGGGCTGAGCAAAGCGGTAACATAGCCAAACAACGGTTTGCTAGGACAAGGTGGGTTAGTGGTTTGACATGGCAATATGGGAGGCATGATAAGCAAGTGGTAGGTATCGTAGCATAGGCATAGCAATAGAGCGAGCATCTAGCAAGCAAAGATAGAAGTGATTTCGAGGGTATGGTCATCTTGCCTGCAAAGTTCTCCGAGTTGACGTAAGCTTGATCCTCGTAAACGTTCTCAACGGGCTCCTCGATCACGTACTCGTCTCCTGGCTCTACCCAAAGCAAGAACACAAGCAAAGGGAGACACACTCAACCACGGTGCAATGCGCAAGCAACATGATGCAAAACATGGCATGATATTTGGGATGTGATATGCGATGCATATGCATGTCTTGGAAAGGAAAGATTTAACCTGGCCTCAAGTTGAAAAACCAAGAGTGCCACTGGAAATAGGAGTTGATTTCGATCGAAATCGATATAAAGATCACCGGAATCGGATGCACGGTTTGCAAAAGGCAATTAAAACAATAATGGCACAAAGCTGCGATTAACAGCACGAGGCCATCTAAATGCATCAAGAACAACAAGCTTCTGCCCTCTAACATAACAACAAAGCACATGGCAGGGATCCACTCAAGTTGCTTGACAAAAGATGAACACTGAGCTACGGCTAATTCACTCAATAGCAGGTTCAAATAAGCATGGCAAAAGTGCAAAAGATATCAGGTTACAGACTTAGTGAAAATAACATGTCAGGAATTTAACATCAGGAAGCAATGTTTAGAGCAAGATAATGTCGGGGTAATGGGCCATGGGTAGGCTAACCCAGGTCCAGGACCTTTCAAGACATTGAGGCAGACTGCGCCCCTTGAGATCCCAGGACGAAGAGCCGCCTTCTGAGAGTCGGCGGCGAGGCGGCCGGCTGCCCACTCGCGGCCGAGTCCTAGTGTCGACTTCAGGATGAGCCGACTCCTGACTGGCGACTTCCAGAGAAGCCGGCCTTGGGGAGTCGTCCGGTGATGCCAACAACCCCCATGCCCCCATAAAGAGGGACGGGACGGGGAGTGGCCACAATAAGGTCCACCCCCACCCCTTTTCCAAGGGTAGGCGTGGCTACAGTACGTCGTACCCGCGGAGATCTCCGCGCGGTGCGACATTGTTGCCATGCCGGCCCTAAGATCAGCCCCACGGGGCAGAGCCCTGTGCCCACGAAGGCCTGCTGGTATGGCCCATGATGGGTCCCACCAGTCGGCGGGCGTACGAAAGACGACGAAAGCACCGCCAGTCGGCCCGGATGGGAGTCGGCCACTAGAAGTCGGCCGGCCCCTCCCACGGGCCCCACAC
The DNA here is from genome assembly GCF_056163025.1 of Triticum urartu. Taxonomy (NCBI): domain Eukaryota; kingdom Viridiplantae; phylum Streptophyta; class Magnoliopsida; order Poales; family Poaceae; genus Triticum; species Triticum urartu. Next base: position 266,560,467 of record NC_141879.1, on the reverse strand, counting down.
GCCATTAATCAGACACGACAAGTAGTGGCCATAGTGATCGTCCGCCAGACGGCGGGGCTGTCGCCACGACCTCATGACTGAGCCTGCGTCATTAAAGGCACGGCTACAGTAATCTGCAGCCGGCAAGACCCGCCCGCGGCGGACGCGGCCTGTCAGCTCCACACCAAGCCAGTCGGCTGGGCCCACCAGTCGGCGGGCCCCAGGAGTCGGCGGATAAGACGGCAGCCAGAGAGACTGACGGCTGGGCCCGTGCCCAGCCGGATTACCATTGTACCCCTGGGGGGGTAGGCCTATATAAACCCCCCAGGGCATCCATGCAAAGGGTTGGAATCCATTAGCACTAGACCAGATGATATAGGAAGGAGAGAGCTAGCTCTGCCTTCTCCTACCTCCAGGAAACAGCTCAAGGAGCAACCGTGTAAACACTTTGCCATAGTGATCATGCGGAGACCCCGTAGAGCAGCAGTAGGGGTATTATCTCCCCGGAGAGCCCTGAAGCTGGGTAAGATTCACCGGCGTGCATGTCTTCGCCTTATCCCATTTCCAGGCACTGGCGACATTCTACTCGCCCCCACCATGATAAGCCATCCTTTGGCATATGTCGCACCCAACCCCCGACATTTGGCGCCCACCGTGGGGCCTGGTGCACCATCGTCCGGAGACCTGCTCTGGACGGGAACCCTTTTTCTCCCTAGCGAGCGCAGCTAGCCCGGCACGCCAAACGGAGTTTGCGCTGACGCGCTGCACGGCGCTGAGATCGCCTGCGCAGCCAGCTGCCTCGCCGATCTTGTCAGCGAGGTTTGCCTCTCCGACGAACCTGCATCCAACGCAGGCATGGGCGGCCCCGAGAGCCTCCTCGTGGGCCTCCTCGACCAACTCCACGTCGCCGGCGAGCCTGCCGTACACTTGGAGTCTGTAGGCTCCATCGACCCGATGCTAGTCGACTCCGACACCGCGTCGCTCGACGCGTTCCCCACCAACATGGTGGTCTTTGACGAGCCTCTCCCTCGCACGGAGAGCGACGGAAGCACCGTCACCGAGGTGCTCGTCATCGGTCATGACGAGCCTCCCAGCGGGGGAGCGCATGACCCACTTGGCGCGGCACTACAAGACCTGACTGCGCCCATTCCGGAAGACGCTGATGTGGAGACGTTGGAGGCGCGCCGCCTTCAGCTCGTCGAAGGCGCGAAGAAGCTGGCTAGCTTGAGACGCTTGTCAGAAGCCTACCAGCATGGGATGGATCGCGCTGTGGGTGGCTCGCCAGCCCCAGCTGGGCCCAGCCATCCTTGGCGTGGTCCAGCAGCGCGGTGTTGCCATCGCCAACCTGTTCGGGGCTAATCGCCCTGTGTACGCCACGCCTGCGGAGAACATTCGAGCCGCCTAGGCAGCGGCGGACGAGCTGGACAACTTCGAGGGCGAAGAGTGCCGCCTGATGACGGAGCAAGTCTAGCGGCTCCTTAACGCGGCTGCCGCGCAGAACGAGGCCGGCTGCCGCACGGAGGCGCCGCAGCGACAAAACGATGACCCACATCCACGCTGAGATCAAGGCGCGACGTCTCGGACGCCGACTGGTGGCGACCGAGGAAGGAAAGACAAGGGTCCGGCAGTCAGCCACAGTCGGACTCACATTACCATAGAGCGCGACCAAGATGGCCGCCCGAGAGCAGTGGAACGACGGGGCGACTGTCCGCCTCCTCCTCCTCGCAAGGAAAGGCGAGTCTCCCCGCCGCCTGTCGACCATCCGACTCTCGGCGACCGCCTTGGCCGCCGAGAGGGAGTCGGAGAAAACGACGCCCGCCACCGGATCGACCAACTTCACCGATCCCTGGCGCTGGAAGAAGAAGACGAGTTGGGTCTGCCTTGTTTCAGGCCCCGCATTCGAGACGAGCCCTTTCCCAAAGGGTTCACGCTCCCAAGAGACACGCCCAAGTACACCGGCTCCGTGAAGCCGGAGGACTGGCTGGTTGACTACTCCACGGCTGTCAACATAGCTAACGGCAACAAGCGTGTCGCCATAAAATACGTTCCGCTCATGCTCCAGGGCACGGCCCGGACATGGCTGAACAGCCTGAAGCCCCGCAACATCAATAGCTGGGTCGACTTCACCGAAGCATTCGTCCGCAACTTCACAAGCGCGTACAAGCGTCCTCCCAAGCCTCGTCAGCTTTCCTTGTGCGTGCAAGGCCCCAACGAGTCAACTCGCGACTACCTCACGCGTTGGGCCGAGCTTCGGAACTCCTGCGAGGGCGTGCACGAGGTGCAGGCTATCGAGTACTTCACCACCGGGTGCAGAGAAGGCACCCTCCTCAAGCACAAGCTCCTCTGTGATGAGCCAGAAACCCTCGACGAGGTGCTGATCATAGCAGATAAGTATGTCACGGCCGACTCCTCCATGAAGGCGGAGATTCAAGTTAGCGCGACTGGCAAAGTGGCCCCTCAGGCTCCAAGAACTCCGGCAGGAGACGCTAGTTGGCGGCAACAGCAGAACGACCACAAACGCAAGGCCCCGCAGCCGGCTTCCAGCAGCTGGCAGGTGGCGACAGTTGAAGACGAGCAGCCGGATGGGCAGCCTCCACCCAAGCGACAGAAAGGTGGCAAGCCCAACTGGTTGCCGGCTTTCTCATACGAGCAGACTCTGGATGGTCCTTGCAAGTTCCATAGCGGCGCGAAGCCGTCGAATCACACCACCCGGAGGTGCCACTGCCTCACCAGGATCGCCAAAGGAGACGGCCTCCTACCTCCCCCGCCTGCTGGGCAGCAACCTCCGCCTTCGCCCCAGCAGCCGGCTGTCAGGCCAGTCGGCGCAGTACAAGACGAGTACCCCGAAGAGCACAGAGCCTACGTGATATTTACCAGCGTGGCTGATGATCGACGCAGCAGGCGGCTGTAGTGACAAGAGGTGAATGCAGTAGCATCAGAGGCGCCAGAGTTCATGCACTGGTCCGAGAAGCCTATCAGCTGGAGCAGGGCTGATCACCCAGAGGTGATGTCGAGTCCGGGCTCTTATGCCTTGGTCTTGGATGCCACCTTTGCCACGGATAGACGAGATGCTCGTTTCTCGCGTGTTCTGATAGAAGGAGGTAGCAGCATCAACATCCTGTACAAGGACACCATGGAGAAGTTAGGAATCAAGCAAAGACAGCTTCAGAACAGCCGGACTGTGTTCCACGGTGTTGTTCCTGGTCTTTCCTGCTCACCAATCGGCAAGATCCTGATGGACGTCCTCTTTGGAGACAAAGATCACTTCCACCGAGAGTCAGTTTGGTTTGAGGTGGTGGACCTTGAGAGCCCATACCATGCATTACTTGGCCGACCCGCCCTGGCCAAGTTCATGGCGGTCCCCCACTATGCCTACCTCAAAATGAAAATGCCCAGTTCCAGGGGGATTCTGACCGTAGCCGGCGACTACCGGAAGTCGTCTGCCTGTGCGGCTGAGAGTAGTCAGCTGGCCGAGTCCCTGGTGATCGCAGCCGAGAAGCGGCTCCTTGACCGGGTTGGGGCAATGGCCGACAAGCAGCTAGAGGTGTCGCCTAACCCGAAGGAGTCAGATGTTGAGGGTTCGTTCAAGCCGACCAAAGAGACAAAGAAGATACCCTTCAATCCGGAGCACCCAGAGAGGTACGCTGTCATAGGCGCAAACCTCGACAGCAAATAGGAAGGCGAGCTCGTCGATTTCCTCTGTGAGAATCGGGATATCTTCGCATGGTACCCCAAAGACATGCCAGGTGTACCGACGGAATTCGCCGAGCACAAGTTACATGTCCAATCTGATGCAAAGCCGGTCAGGCAGCCCTTGCGCCGCCTATCAGAAGAAAAGAGAAGAGTTGTCGGAGAAGAGATAGCCCGACTCCTAGCAGCCGGCTTCATTATGGAAGTATTCTTTCCAGAGTGGCTAGCCAACCCGGTCCTGGTACTGAAGAAGAACAAGCAGTGGCGAATGTGTATTGACTACACAAGCCTCAACAAGGCTTGCCCCAAGGACCCGTTTGCTTTACCAAGAATTGATCGGGTGATAGACTCCACAGCCGGATGCGAGCTATTGAGCTTTTTGGATGCATATTCAGGATATCACCAGATCAAGCTGAACCCGGCTGACAGACTGAAGGCCGCCTTCATCACGCCGTTTGGAGCCTTCTGCTACCTCACCATGACGTTCGGCTTGAGGAATGCCGGCGCCACCTTTCAGCGTTGCATGCAAAAGTGCCTGGTTCAGCGAGAACGCCCACGTCTACGTGGACGATGTGGTGGTGAAGACGGAAAAGCGTTGAACACTGCTGGAAGACCTCAAGGAGACTTTTGAGAACCTGCGCCGATTCCAAATCAAGCTCAACCCTGAGAAGTGCGTCTTCGGAGTACCAGCCGGCCAACTCCTTGGCTTCCTGGTCTCTGAACGCGGCATAGAGTGCAACCCTGTAAAGATCAAGGCCATTGAGAGGATGGAGGTACCCAGCCGACTGCTGGACGTGCAAAAGTTCACCGGTTGCTTGGCGTCCATCAGCCGATTCATCAGTCGGCTGGGCGAGAAAGCTCTCCCCTTATACCAGCTCATGAAGAAAACCACTTTTTTCGAGTGGAACCACAAGGCGGACGAAGCTTTTCTCTAGTTGAAGAAGATGCTGACTACTCCACCCGTTCTGGCGGCTCTGACTCCTAAGGAACCTATGCTCCTGTACATCGCCGCCACCAGCCGGGTAGTCAGCACAGTCATTGTAGTGGAACGCAAGGAGGAAGGCAAGGCATTACCTGTCCAGAGACCGGTATATTACCTGAGCGAAGTACTGTCGGCCTCCAAGCATAACTACCCCTACTACCAGAAGATGTGCTATGGCGTGCACTTTGCCGCCAAGAAATTGAAGCCTTACTTTCAAGAGCATCCAATCACTGTGGTCTACACGGCCCCACTTGCCGAGATCATCGGAAGCCGAGATGCTTCTGGCCGAGTGGCCAAATGGGCCATAGAGCTGGCTCCCTACACCATCCACTACCAGCCCCGCACCGCCATCAAGTCACAAGCACTGGCCGACTTCCTCGTCGACTGGGCCGAGACCCAGTACCAACCTCCAGCGCCCGATTCCACCCATTGGCGGATGCATTTTGACGGCTCCAAGATGCGCACCGGCTTGGGAGCCGGCGTTGTCCTCACTTCTCCTAAAGGCGACAAGCTCAAATACGCACTGCAAATCCATTTTGCCGCCTCCAACAACGTCACCGAGTACAAGGCGCTCATTCACGGGCTCCGCTTGCCAAGGAACTTGGCATTCGCCGGATCCTGTGTTATGGCGACTCGGACTTAGTGGTCCAGCAGTCGTCTGGCGACTGGGATGCCAAAGATGCAAACATGGCCAGTTACCGTTTCCTCGTGCAGCAACTCAGTGGATATTTCGAGGGGTGCGAGTTCCTCCATGTGCCAAGAAACGACAACGACCAAGCAGACGCCTTGGCACGAATCGGCTCTACCCGCCAAGAAATACCATCCGGCGTCGCCCTTCAACGCCTCCTCAAGCCGTCTGTCAAGCCTTCACCGGAATCAGACTCCATCTTCGTGCCGGCTCCTCCCGAAGAAGTCGGATCCGACTCCAGAGCCCCGGTGGACGGTACGGGGACTTTGGCAGATGGCTCCAAAGCCGCCACAGTCGAGGCCGGCCCAGGGACTGCAGAACCCAGCCCGGGGACTGCGGCGGCCGGCCAGAAGACTCCAGAACCCGGCCCAAGAGCTGCGCCAGTCGGCCCGGGGACTTCATTAATCCAGCAAGTGGTTGTTGACTCCAGCCCGCCGCCTCCCAGCCCAGCCACCCTCGTCCAAGTCGCAGTTCTGGCAGTCGAAGAAATAGAAGCACCCTCATGGGCCCAACCCATCCTCAAATTTCTGGTGAGCAAAGAGCTGCCGACTGATAAGACCTTAGCTCGGCAAGTACAACGCCGAGCGGCATCCTACACCATAGTCAACAGAGAGCTGGTCAGACGCAGCGTCACTGGTGTCTACCAGCGCTGCGTAGAGCCAGAGCAAGGCCAAGCAATTCTCAAAGACATCCATCAAGGCGAGTGCGGCCACCATGCGGATTCAAGAGCACTCGTCGCCAAAGCTTTCCGACACAGTTTCTTTTGCCCAACGGCCTTGGAAGAGGCCAAGGAATTGGTCCAAAAATGCAAAGGGTGCCAGAAGTTCCGCTCCAAGCCGCATCATCCGGCTTCTGCACTCAAGACCATCCCCATTGCCTGGCCTTTCGCTGTTTGGGGTCTAGACATGGTGGGACCATTCAAGACGGCACGAGGTGGCTTAACTCACTTACTTGTCGCAGTGGACAAGTTCACCAAGTGGATAGAAGCGAAGCCAATCAAGAAACTGAACGGTCCGACTACCGTCACTTTCATCTCCGACATCACAATTCGGTACGGCATACCACACAGCATCATCACCAACAACGGCACGAATTTTGCCAAAGGCGCCTTGGCCCGTTTCTGTGCAACACAAGGCATCCGACTGGACCTAGCATCCGTCGCCCATCCATAGTCAAACGTCCAAGTGGAGCGAGCAAACGGCCTCATCCTGTCCGGCATCAAGCCCCGACTGATCAAGCCTCTGGAGCGCTCGGCTGGCTGCTGGCTCAACGAGTTGCCAGCCGTCCTCTGGAGTCTGCGCACGACTCCAAACAAGTCAACCGGCTTCACGCCTTTATTCCTCGTCTACGGTGCTGAAGCCGTCATCCCAACGGACATAGAGTTTGATTCCCCGCGAGTCACCATGTACACCAAGGAAGAAGCAGAAGAAGCACGACAAGATGGCGTCGACCTGCTGGAAGAGGGCCGGCTGTTGGCACTCAGCCAGTCCAGCATCTACCAACAGAGCCTGCGCAGATACTACAATAGGAAGGTTAGGCCGAGATCTTTCCAGGAGGGCGACCTCGTGCTCCGATTAATCCAGCGAACAGCCGGCCAGCACAAGCTGTCGGCACCTTGGGAAGGCCCCTTCATCATCAGCAAAGTGCTGGGCAATGACTCCTACTATCTGATCGACGCTCAGAAGCCCCGAGAATGCAAGAGGGATGACTCCGGCAAAGAGACAGAGCGGCCATGGAATGCAAATCTCCTCCAAGAATTTTACAGTTAAACACAGTATGTATCACGCTACCTTTTGTATTAAAAGTACCAAGACTTCGGGCCCCCCGAGAAGAGCTCGAGACTGCCCTCTTTTATCTATATGATAAGAAATATGCCTTCGAGTATATTACTCTTTGTTATGCCGCTTGGCACCGGATTCGACTAGTCGGCCCGGGGACTTGCCGACCTGCGCTATGAAGTGCTTCCTGCAGCCGGACAAGTAGTGTGTGGCGTCTAAACCGTCTCCTGCCAGAAGCCGCAGCTCGCAGAGCGACTGGCTGGTGGGAAGGAGTAAGGAAGAATGGGCGTCCACATGAAAAATGGCTAAGGACTCAAAGCACAAACATAGCTTAAGGCCGGCTTCCAGCCTTTTTTCGCAAACCGACTCTTGAATAGTCGGCTTGCCGCCTTCTATCCGACTTGTTAAACAATCCTAAAAACGGCCAAGTACTTGCCTTCCCAAAGTGACCAAGAATTTGATCCAGTAGCAGTCCGTGGAGCGGCTGTCTGACTGACAAAGACGGCAACTGAGGGAAGACGGCAAAGGAAAAAGCCAAAAGAACAAATGAGCAAGAAATATAGAAGTCGGACGAATATTTACATAACAAAGGCCCTTGGCCGAATCTCTGAGCAAAATTAAAAATACACCCCGCGGGTGGAATTGTGCGGATTAACGAGTTCTTCAAAAACTACTAGAACAGATAAAACAAAGACAAGGTGGCAGCCTAGGGGGCGGCAGACGGGTTTGGAGGATCAGAGGAGACGGCGGTGTTGGATGTTGGGGCGGCCGGCTGGGCGGTCTCGGCTTGATCACCTCCAGCAGCAGTCGGCTCGGGCGGACACGGCTCGTTGCTGGAGGCACGGTCGAGCAGAGGCTGGCCGTCCGCTCCGTCTTCCGGTGCCTCCGTCTCGCTCCCGTCCTCCGCCTCGTCTTCCTCCTCGACGCTGGAGCCGATCACCTCTGCCGAGTCCTCGCCGTAGTCGGGTTTCAGCCCAAACCACTCCGGCAGCACCTCCTCGCCGTCTTCAGCCTGCTCGGGGACAAAGACGCTGGTGTCGGTGTACTCGGCGATCACCGCCGCATGCTTGACAAGGGCGTCTTCCGCGGCTGCCAGCTCCGGCTGGGCCTCTGACCGGAGTGTGGCCAGCCGGTCTAGGTCCAGCCCCGGATACCATGCCTTCATGAATTCCAAGGCTCGGCGCATTCCGGCCGGGGCCGAGGAACCCTTCCAGGCCTCAAGACGGCCAGCCCCGAGCTCCAGCCGGTTGGCAGTTCGACTGGGGGTGCACGGAGCTTGCACGTTTGGCCAGAGGGCGGCGATCGCTTAGGCGCCGACACATTGAAGCCGGCGCAGCATCTGGTGGGCCGGCCGCAGGCGAGCCCAAATGCTCAGAATATGCTTATCAAGGGTCCGAGGGGCATCAGCGGCGATATCCGCACCATCCGCCCTCCGCTCCTCGCGATCGGCCTTGATAGCTTGAATGGCGGCCTGCGAGTGGCCGGGGAAGAAGTCTGCCAAGATGAAAAGAATGAAGAACAAGTCAAAAAACCAGGAGTCGGCTCGACATATAGTCGGCGGATCGAAGAAGGAAAGCAAAGAAGCTCACCGTCGACGAGGTCCTCGATCTCGTGGAAGCCGGAGACCAACATTGCCTCCTTATCGGTCCAGGAGGAGTGCTCGCTCGCGAACTCGGCCAGGAGGGCGGCTTCCGCCTCTTCCGCCTCCTTCTGCGTCTTCATAAGCAGCTCCTTCTGCTCTGCCAATTGTGTGGCCAGCAGATCACGCTCTGCGGCGAGCTTGCTGCACTCCTCCCCCTTGGCGCGCAACGTGGAGTTGGCTTCGCTCAGCTGCTGTTGAAGAGCGGTGTTGGCCTCTGAAGAGAAAGAAGAAAGAAGGCGTTAAGTCATCAACGAAGAAGGTCGCCGGGGAGATCCGGCCCGACTGCTCAGCAGTCGGCCCGAATCTCGGGGACTACAGCCCGCGGGTGCGCCAGCGCGCCCCCACAAAGAAGGAAAAGGACTCACTCCGGCTCTCCGACAAGTCGGCAGTCCGCTTGCCCAGCTCTTCAACGTTGCGGTTGAAGGCGGTGACACGGAGGTTGTGGTAGTCCTGCAACAAGTATTTCAGAACAAAGGTTAGTACCTGGAACTTACCAATTGGAGTTCCGGGACGCCTGCTCAGCAGCCGACCCAGTACTCAGGGACTAAACCCAGTGGGTGCGCTAGTGCGCCCCCATAGAGAGGAACAAGAAAACAGGGACAAAAGGAGAAAGCGTACCCGGATGGCTACCCGCGACGCCAGGTGCGCCTTCGTGCAGTTTTGGATGGTGTCGCTCTTGGCTCGCAGCTTCGTCTGGAAATCTAGAAGTGCCTGGTTCAGCGGGCCCGTACCGCCTCCTTGCACCCACCCAATGGGCACGGCACTCGTCGCCTCGGCGTCTGGAATCGTCGAGCTGGCGATGCCGGTCTCAAGACGGCGGTGCATTGGCAAGCCGACTTGAAGGAGTAGCCTTGCCATGGCCTCGTCTTCAGTCGGCGGCAAGGGCGGATCTGCCGGCTGTTTGCCCTACATGCTTCTAGACGGCGACGGGGGCGGCGCGACCGCGTCCGGCATGGGGGCATCGCCGCCGCCCCTCTCCACGATCGGGAACTCGCCGCTGGCTTCCCCTGACTACCCTGTGAACTCCGGGGGGGCGGCGCGGAGTTCAGAGGGGTGACGAACACCACCGACCGCCGGGGCGCGACTTCCTTGGCCGGCCGCTTTGCCGCAGCGGCGGCCTCGGCCGCCTCCAGCTTCTTCAGGGCGGAGGCCTCCGCCTTCTCGGCCTCTGCTTTCTCCCGGCGGGCGGCCTCGTCCTCCTCGCACTTCTCCCGTGCATTTCGCTCCGTCGCCTCCCGAAGGTCGGCGGCGGGGTCAATCCGCCGAGTGGTGGCAGACGTCTCCATCGACCCCATAACGGAGGCGGCGGCAACCCTCTCAAGAGTGAGGGGAGCCCTGAGACGAGAAAAGCATATGAAAAACTTAGACAAGATCGACAAAGAGAAAATAAAGATAAGGGATGGAGGCGCTTACGCGGAGACCAGCGGCGGCTTCTTCACTTCCTTGCGGAAGCGGTTGGCTTTCGCGGCCGCCTCTTCCCGCTTGGTCGCTGCGGCCGCTCCCTTCAACTTCTTCGACCGGCCACCAAGCGTACTCGGCCCGGCCCGGTGCTTCTTCGCACTGCCTTGAGCGTCCAAGCCGGCAGAGGAACTCGCGCTTGGCTGGCCGGCTTTTGGCTGGCGACGGGGGGCGACTTCTCCCTCGGCCTCATCGTCAGGCCAGTCGGCGAAAGTGGCTGAAGGCTTGGAGACGCCTGCTTCTCCTCCTCCTCCCTCGGCATCGGCTTCCATGGCTGCTGCCCCCAAGTCGGGTCGTCAACGTCGCTCTCCGCCCAATTGGGGACAAACTGACGAGCCGGCCCCGCGGTGCCGGCCGAAGGAGGGACGAGAGGATTCTGATTCAAAACAAAAACGGCCAGACTTGACAAGTCGGACTCGGCAGCAAAAGAAACAGAAGAAGAAGGAAGACGACTTACAATAGGCGGGGGGTTGGCGCACGAATACGGCTCCTTGCCGAACCACCAGTCCACCGAGAGACCGCAGTTCGCGATGTAGTTCACCATGTTCGCCACCTCCGCATGAGGCATGTCCTTGGAGCACATCCGACTCGGGTCCCGATGACCGCTCATCTGGCAGATCAGGTGAGGTCGGCCTTGGAGTGGGAGGACTCAGCGCGCCACGAAGGCGGCCAGCAAGTCAGCCCCGGTCAGGCCCTCCGACTGCGGCAGCACTCTGAGTCGCGCGACGGCGGCGGCACCAGCAGGAGACAGCGTCCTGGCTCGGTGTGACCAGCTGGGGAGCCTTCCAGCCGGCGCGCCGGCTTCTTAAGCCGGCAGGTTGACCCAGTCGCCTTCTGGGGCGACGTTCTTCACATAAAAATATGACCGCTGCCACATCTTCACCGACTTAATCAGTGCGATGGTGGGAAACGGATTGTCGGCCACTGATCTCTGCATCGCGATGAATGCACCGCACTGGGCCGGCACGCCGGCGACGTGTGTGCCGAGCTTGGATTGGAAGAACTCACCCCAGAGCTCGATGGTGGGGAGAACGCCGAGGAAGCCTTCACACAGGGTGGCGAAGGCAGCCAGCAGCACCACCGTGTTCGGAGTAAGGTGGTGCGGCTGGAGCCCGTGGAACTCCAAGAAGGAGCAGAAGAAGCCGCTCGCCGGCAGTCCCAGGCCGCACATAAGGTGCGAGCGGAATATGACCCGCTCGCCCTCCTCCGGCGCCGGTGATATCTCTCCCTCCAGCGCGAGGCGGACCTGCACTAAGTCCCTGCCAGGCAGCCGCCGTGTCTGGCGGAGGATCTCGATGTCGTCGTCGTCAACCTCGGAGCCATCCCACACTCCGGAGCGAACAGTAGGAGGCGCCGCGGCGGAGGAGGAGCTCATCGCTGCGGGCACGGCGCAGTTCGAAGCAGCAGCGACAAGAAGAAGAAGAAGAAGAAGAAGAAGAAGAAGAAGAAGAAGAAGAAGAAGAAAGAAGGAGCGAAAGGAAGTGGGGAGAATGGGCGTGCGTGCTTCGCCGCCCCCTCCCCTTGCCTACTTGTAGGCTCGTGGGCTGAGAAGTCGAGGGGCGGACGTGGGATTAACTGCGCCCGGGACCCCACGACCCCCATGATTTACCACACGAGGTTACCACACGCAATAACCACACGGGAACCCCAACCGTCCATGCGGCCGCAATGGATCCGTTCGCATGCCGAGGTGCGGTAGTGGTGGGCCCCGCCTGTAGGCCTGTCCTGTCGCGCGCGTGGGTGATCAGACTAGCTCCGCCACGTGGCGCCTCGCGACGGGTGGACCACGGGCGGCAACCCGGAAGCTTATCAGGCACGGCGCCTGAACTCCGCCGCAATGTTCAAACTTTTTTAGGGGCAAGTCGGCCTTGAGCAAGCCCGACTCCAACTAGTCGGCTTGACAGAAGACGGCTAGCGAAGCCCAGGCCCAACCGCCGGAGAGAAGAAACTATTGATGCTCCACGACATGTCACCCTCGGAGCCTCACCAGCTTTGGGGACTACTATCGGGGTAATGGGCCACGGGTAGGCTAACCCAGGCCCAGAACCTTTCAAGACATTGAGGCAGACTGCGCCCCTCGAGATCCCAGGACGAAGAGCCGCCTTCTGAGAGTCGGCGGCGAGGCGGCCGGCTGCCCACTCGCGGCCGAGTCCTAGGGACGACTTCAGGATGAGCCGACTCCTGACTGGCGACTTCCAGAAAAGCCGGCCTTGGGGAGTCGGCCCGCGACGCCAACAACCCCCATGCCCTCAAAAAGAGGGACGGGACGGGGAGTGGCCACAGTAAGGTCCACTCCCACCCCTTTTCCAAGGGCAGGCGTGGCTATAGTACGCAGTACCCGTGGAGATCCCCGCGCGGCAGGACACTGTTGCCATGCCGGCCCTGACATCAGCCCCAGGGGGCGGAGCCTTGTGCCCACGACGGCCTGCTGGTACGGCCCAGGGATGATGGTTCCCACCAGTCGACGGGCGTACGAAAGATGGCGAAAGCACCGCCAGTCGGCCCGGATGGGAGTCGGCCACCAGAAGTCGGCCGGCCCCTCCCATGGGCCCCATGCGCCATTAATCAGACACGACAAGTAGTGGCCACAGTGATCGCCCGCCAGACGGCGGGGCTGTCGCCACGACCTCATGACCGAGCCGGCGTCATTAAAGGCATGGCTACAGTAATCTGCAGCCGGCAAGACCCGCCCACGGCGGACGCGGCCTGTCAGCTCCACACCAAGCCAGTCAGCGGGGCCCACTATTCGGCGGGCCCTAGGAGTCGACGAATAAGACGGCGGCCAGAGAGACTGATGGCTGGGCCCGCGCCCAGCTGGATTACCATTGTACCCCTGGGGGGTAGGCCTATATAAACCCCCCAGGGCATCCATGCAAAGGGTTGGAATCCATTAGTACTAGACCAGATGATATAGGAAGGAGAGAGCTAGCCCTTCCTTCTCCTACCTCCAGGAAACAGCTCAAGGAGCAACCGTGTAAACACTTTGCCATAGTGATCATGCGGAGACCCCGTAGAGCAGCAGTAGGGGTATTATCTCCCCGGAGAGCCCTGAAGTTGGGTAAGATTCGCCGGCGTGCATGTCTTCGCCTTATCCCGTTTCCAGGCACCGACGATGTTCTACTCGCCCCCACCATGATAAGCCATCCTTTTGCATATGTCGCACCCAACCCCCGACAGATAACAACATGCTACAGGAACATATCATCGCAAAGCAAGGCATGGCATGAAGCTACTCAAAGCATACAACAAAAGTCCCTTATTGACCATAAGCCAAAAGGGATCAGAAAATACGATGGCAACCATGTGAACATAGCAAGTTTCGTTAACAGATTCAGACTTAGTAGAAAACTAGAACATGGCAAAACAGATTCACGTAGGCATGTTTACAAGCTCGATGCACTCACCACAAGGCATTGTATGACAAACTAAGCATACACCCAGCAAGTAGACATGGCATAGAAGCCAAACATGGCAAGAACAACCTCATAGAATGCATGGATCAACTACAACAACCTCGGCAAAATTGCTTAACACGTAAACCATGTGCCAGGAACATTTTATAGCAAAAGTAGAGCTCGATTGAGTCAACATAGGGTGCTCCATAAATGCAAACAAAGACATGGATGGATAGAGCACCACAATATCTCAAAATTATCCTTACTGAACATGCTCAAAAGAGGCATGGATCACTCTGTAGCAAACAAGAATACATGGCATAAAAATATTATCAGGGAAAAGACCTAGAAGATTTCTAAGTCCCTGAAATCAGCAACATTACGAGAGCTACTTTGCATGCTTGTGATAGTCACCACAGAGGTCAAAAAAATACATGGCATACACCCCTGTAAAGATGGCATGGCATACTTCAAAACACATGTAGAGCTCAAGTTCATACGAGGCACACATTAAACATGGCAAAAAATGACAAATGTCCAATCTCTGCTAAGAAACTGAAACTAACATTGCATAGCACTCTTACAACAGCATTTCGGGCATCAAGATGAACTCAAATGAACATGGTGCAATGGAATGAAATGAAGTACTCGTCGAGACGAACAATTTGATATGCTACACGCCCAAAATGGAGCCACGGATGCAGAGTTATGGCATGATGAAAAATGCTAAAACTACTGGAACTTCGGAGAAAAAGTCAACCTCCCAAATTTGGATCTAGGGTCCGTGCATGCGTTTCGAGGTTCGACGGAAACACAGTAGACGGAGGGATCCGGCGACGCGGGGCTTGCCGGTGGCCGGACTTGCCGAGGACGACGACGAGACGCGGCGAGGCGGCGGCTGCGGCGCAGTCGGCGAGGAGGGGCGACGGGCGAGGCGGCCGGCGGACGCAGGGGGGGCTCGGCCGCGGCGGAGCTCTGCTCCGACCGGCGAGGGACGCGGTGGCCGACGCGGTTGGCGGCAATCTCGCGTGAGGAGGGGGCGACCCTCGGGCAGCGGCGGCTTTGGGCCGGGAGGGCCCCACCTGGGCCCCTGCGAGCCGGCGCGGTGAAGTGGGCGCACGGGCGGCGGCGAATCGGATGATGAAACGTGGCGGCGGCGGGCGGTGCAGACACGTCCGGCCTGGCGGATTTCGTCCGGCGGCGCGAGAAGAGGGAGAGGGTTAGGGTTTGACCCGTGATTTTCGGGGGAGATGCCTTTTTATAGGTAGAGGGAGCTAGGAGGCTCCAAATTGAGCACGGTTTGCGGCCACGCGATCGTGATCGAACGACCGAGATGATGGAGGGGGTTTAGGTGGGTTTTGGGCCAGTTTGGAGGGGTGTTGGGCTGCAACACACACGAGGCCTTTTCGGTTCCTCGGTTAACTGTTGGAGTATCAAACGAAGTCCAAATGGCACGACACTTGACAGACGGTCTACCGGTAGTAAACCAAGGCCGCTTGGCAAGTCTCGGTCCAGTCCGAGAACTTTTAACACCTGCACAGGAAAAGAGGTAGAAAGGGTCACCGGAGGACATAGGAGCGCCGAAATGCAAAACAGACAACGGGGAAAATGCTCGGATGAATGAGATAAACACATATGCAAATACGATGCACATGATGACATGATATGAGATGCATGACAAAGACAAAAACAACACTGAGGGAGTCCTGGATTAGGGGGTCTCCGGACAGCCGGACTATAT
This sequence comes from Triticum urartu, assembly GCF_056163025.1. Classification (NCBI taxonomy): domain Eukaryota; kingdom Viridiplantae; phylum Streptophyta; class Magnoliopsida; order Poales; family Poaceae; genus Triticum; species Triticum urartu. Next base: position 266,545,114 of record NC_141879.1, on the reverse strand, counting down.
CCTTTGGCTGGACTCTTGGGCTATGAAGATACAAGATTGAAGACTTCGTCCCGTGTCTGGATGGGACTCTACTTGGCGTGGAAGGCAAGCTAGGAAATACGGATATGTATATCTCCTCCTTTGAAACCGACCTTGTGTAACCCTAGCCCCCTCCAGTGTCTATATAAACCGGAGGGTTTTAGTCCGTAGGACAACACACAATCATACCATAGGCTAGCTTCTAGGGTTTAGCCTTTCCGATCTCATGGTAGATCAACTCTTGTACTACTCATATCATCAAGAATAAATCAAGCAGGACGTAGGGTTTTACCTCCATCAAGAGGGCCCGAACCTGGGTAAAACATCGTGTCCCTTGCCTCCTATTACCATCCGCCTAGACGCACAGTTCGGGACCCCCTACCCGAGATCCGCCGGTTTTGACACCGACATTGGTGCTTTCATTGAGAGTTCCTCTGTGTCGTCGCCATTAGGCTTGATGGCTCCTTCAATCATCGATAGCGATGCAGTCCAGGGTGAGACTTTTCTCCCTGGACAGATCTTTGTATTCGGCGGCTTCGCACTGCGGGCCAACTCGCTTGGCCATCTGGAGCAGATTGAAAGTTACGCCCCTGGCCACCAGGTTAGGTTTGGAAGCTTAAACTACATGGAGGATATCCGCGGAGACTTGATCTTTGATGGATTCGAGCCCCTGCCGAGTGTGCTACATGGTCTCGATGAGCATGATTTAGCTCTACCGTCGGACAGTGTTCAGGAGATCGCACCGGCGACTACTCCGACCCTCAATTCAGAGCCAATCTCGCCATCCATGTACGGGTGGATAGACCCCGCCATGGAGGCTGTACTCTCAGCGGTGATCGATCCGAGGATCGACCTTACCCTCCACGGGAGCCGTGACACCGAATTACTGGATTCTTCCCCGGCCACGGACTCCGAATCGCCTGCGCCCGTGCCTATCGAATCCGACTGGGCACCGATCATGGAGTTTACCTCTGCGGATATATTTCAGCACTCGCCCTTCGGTGACATACTGAACTCATTAAGGTCTCTCTCCTTGTCAGGAGAGTCCTGGCCGAACCATGTCCGGCAGGATTGGGATGCGGATGACGAAGAAATTCGCCGCCCACCCACCACCCACTTAGTAGCCACTGTCGACGATTTAACCGACATGCTCGACTTCGACTCCGAAGACATCGACGGCATGGACGACGATGTCGAAGGCGAACAAGAACCACTGCCCACAGGGCACTGGACAACCACCTCATCATATGACATATATATGGTGGACACACCCAAAGAAGGCAATGGCAATGGGATAACGGAGGATGACCCCTCCAAGAAGCAACCCAAGCGCCGACGTCAGCGGCGCCGCTCTAAGTCTCGCCAAGGCAAAAGTGGTGATACCGGCACCGGAGATAATAGCACTCCGGACAGTGCCGAAGACAACAACAATCCCCTCCAGCAAGATTTAGAGCAGCAGGATGGAGAAGCCAGCCCTCTCGAGAGAGCGGCAGACAGAGAGGCGGAGGATGATAATTACATGCCCCCTCCGAAGATGAGGCAAGCCTCAACGATGACGAATTCATCGTGCCTGAGGATCCCGCCGAACAAGAGCGCTTCAAGCGCCGGCTTATAGCCACGGCAGATAGCCTTAAGAAAAAGCAGCAGCAGCTTCCAGCTGATCAAGATTTGCTAGCTGACAGATGGACTGAAGTCCTTGCGGCCGAGGAATATAAACTCGAATGCCCCTCCAAGAGTTACCCAAAGTGCAGGTTGCTACCCTGACTGGAGGAGGAAGCACAAAAACCTACATCTCCAGCGTATGACGCGGCTGATCGGCCACCTCGTGGCTGCGACAGAGAGGCACTTCAGCCAAAAGCTCAGCCCGCACCCCGACACCACTCAAATAAAAATGGCAGGGCATGGGGAAATATGCCAGATCTGCGAGACGTATTGGAGGACAAAGCAAAACACGCAAGATCGATCTACGGATCAAGAGGGCGCGCCACTATGCAAGACGATAATCGTCACGCCAGATACAGTAAAAGTAAATCCGGCCAGGCCGAACACAGCGGACAAGACTCATTTGAGCTGTATCGCGATATAGCCCAGTACAGAGGCGCCGCACACCCCCTATGCTTCACAGACGAAGTAATGGATCATTAGATCCCAGAGGGTTTCAAACCCGTAAATATTGAATCATACGACGGCACAACAGATCATGCGGTATGGATCGAGGACTTCCTCCTGCACATCCACATGGCCCGCGGTGATGATCTACATGCCATCAAATACCTCCCACTCAAACTCAAAGGACCAGCTCGGCATTGGCTCAATAGCCTGCCAGCAGAGTCCATTGGCTGTTGGGAAGATCTGGAAGCCGCATTCCTCGACAACTTCCAGGGCACTTATGTGCGACCACCAGTTGCCGATGACTTGAGTCACATAATTCAGCAGCCAGAGGAATCGGCCAGGAAATTCTGGACACGATTCCTAACAAAGAAAAATCAAATCATCGACTATCCGGATGCAGAGGCCCAAGCAGCTTTTAAGCACAACATCCGCGACGACTGGCTCGCCCGGCACCTTAGCCAGGAAAAGCCAAAATCTATGGCAGCCCTCACGACACTCATGACCCGCTTTTGCGCAGGAGAAGACAGCTGGCTGGCTCGCAGCAATAACATATCAAAGAACCATGGTACTTCGGATACCAAGGACGGCAATGGCAGGTCACATCGCAACAAACATAAGCGCCGCATCAACAACGACAATACCGAGGATATGGCAGTCAATGCCAGATTCAAAGGCTCTAAACCCGGTCAGCGGAAAAAGCCATTCAAAAGAAGCACTCCGGGCCCGTCCAGTTTGGACCGTATACTCGATCGCTCGTGTTAAATACACGGCACCCCGACAAGCTAGCCAACCACACCAACAGGGATTGTTGGGTGTTCAAGCAGGCCGGCAAGTTAAATGCCGAAAACAAAGATAAGGGGTGACATAGCGATGACGAGGAGGAGCCCCGGCAGCTGAACACCGGAGGACAGAAGAGGTTCCCCCCCAAGTGCGGACGGTGAACATGATATACGCAACCCACATCCCCAAGAGGGAGCGGAAGCGTGCGCTCAGGGACGTATATGCGTTGGAGCCAGTCGCCCCAAAGTTCAACCCATGGTCCTCCTGTCCGATCACCTTCGATCGCAGGGACCACCCCACTAGTATCCGTCATGGCAGATTTGCCACATTGGTCCTAGACCCAATCATTGACGGATTTCACCTCACTCGAGTCCTTATGGATGGCTGCAACAGCCTGAACCTGCTTTATCAGGACACAGTGCGCAAAATGGGCATAGACCCCTCAAGGATCAAACCCACAAAAACGACCTTCAAAGGCATCATACCAGGAGTAGAGGCCCATTGCACAGGCTCAGTCACACTGGAAGTGGTCTTCGGATCCCCGGATAACTTCCGAAGCGAGGAGTTAATCTTTGATATAGTCCCGTTCCGCAGTGGCTATCATGCACTGCTCGGGCGAACCGCATTTGCGAGATTCAATGCGGTACCACACTATGCATATCTCAAGCTCAAGATGCCAGGACCGCGGGGGGTCATCACAGTCAATGGAAACACAGAGCGCTCTCTTCGCACGGAGGAGCACACTGCGGCCCTCGAAGCAGAAGCGCAAAGCAGCCTCTTCAGGAAATCCACCAGTTCGGCGATTCAAGAATCGGACACCTTCAAGCGCGCCCGGAGTAATCGGCAACAAGACCGCCTGGCACGTTCCGAGCTCGCATAGCAATGTGGCCCCCACACCAGTCCCAGCCAAACGGCTAAATCTGTGTCCCGTGTACATAATTACGCATTGAAAATACCATGGGCACAGGTGGGGAGGGGGCACGACTATGGCACGCCCCAAGACGCAGCTCAACCGCACTAGGGGCTTCCCGCCTTATTATGTTTCCTCTCTTTCAGGACTTTACTCTCTGGAAACACCGTCCGGCAGTATGTTTGCCGGACACACGATACTACAGCCAAGGAGGCAGAAAGCTACGTCGCATCATGGAATTCCCAGGTGGTCTCTGATAATGAGTGAAATACCTGCTTTCAATAACATTCCTCAACTTTCCCTTGGAGGGGACATGTCAAATAGTCCCACTTTTTTCTTATCGCACTACTTGTATCATTTTGCTTTAACGCACCTTCTTGAATAAACAATGCATAGCACTAGACTATTATTGCATTCTTCTTTATATATATATATATATGTTCATTCATGACATCCAACACCCGTACACTCTGGTACGGCCAATACGCTAGGGGCTTAAAACATACCCCGTAATACGGCGTGAGAAGTCCGAACACTTTCGACAGTGCGGCACCCCAAACTTATAGCATTATATGCATCAGCTCTGAATCATGTCTTGGGTCAATAGTTGGGTTTGCCCGGCTCCCATGTTTTGGTACCTTACGTTCCGCTATATCGGCTAAGGTAGCACTGGGAGAACTACTGCGATTGTGCCCCGGTTCTGCTGGGCTAAGCACCTCAGTAGAGAAAGCTAAAACTGACTGTCATGATAAGGCGAGAGACTGGTCGCTGTTCGAGAGGTTTCAAGTCCCTAAAGACTTATGCCTCTTAGAGTGAGGAGTCGGCTCTGTCCGGCTTAAGGCGTGTATAGCGCCCCGAATTCGACCTTCCGAATACTAGGGGCTTCGCCGAAATTTAAAATTATAGAATTCTATGGCTAAGTGAGAGTGATAAAGCATTATAGTCCGATTTCCTTGTTCGTTGTGCTGAGCACCTCCCTCGAAGGACCCAAAAATGGGAACAAGAGTGCTCAGGTTTATCCCGAACACCCCAGCACTCGTGGCATGGGGGCAGAAGCCGACGACTAGCCATCTCTCAGATTTGATAAACAGCCGAACAAAAGGTAATATTTTCAATTCAAACAAGCGTTGCATAGCGCATATGAACAAGTTTTCATCATACAGGATCACACGAGCAAGTTCATTCAAATATTACATCTTTCGCACACTCGTCCGCTACAAGACGGGCACCCTTCAAGACACCCTCATAATACATCTCGGGGTGGCGATACTCCTTGCCCTGCGGCGCCAGGCCACATCCGGACTATAAAGACCTTCATGGCCTTATCGGCCGCCTTGTGCAGCTCGAACAGTTGCTTCAGCTGGTCACTCATAGGCATCGGGTGTTCGGTCCTAGTATATTGAGACCAGAACAGCTTCTCTGTTGAGCTTCCCTCCTCGGCCTGGTAAAACTTTGCGGCATCCGACACGCTGCGTGGCAAATCTGCATTGCTCCTGGAGAGCTCCGGACTCGAGTAAGTAACAGTAATTTACTTTCACATGCTTGCTTTGCATATTGAATGCCTTACCCGCCGCTATCTTCCTCATCGCCTCAATCTCCTGGAGGGCCTTTTGGGCTTCAGCCTTGGCATTCTTTGCGCTCTCAAGGGCCGCAGCAAGCTCAGGCTCTCGCATCTTCGAGTCAAGCTCCAACGCCTCGTGCTTCGTCACGAGAGCTTGGAGCTCTTGCTGCACCTCGCCCACCCGAGCCACTTGCTTTTCCCGCTCGGTGTGCTCCTGGGCCACTTTGTTTTCGGCCTCGGACAACACTTGCTTTAGGGTCGCGACTTCGGTCGTGGCCCCTGGAAAATTCATGATGATCCTGTCATTTTGCAATCGCATCTTATATATATATATCGACTAGGTATTACTTACCTTTGTTCTCCTCGAGCTGCCTCTTATCAAGGCTGAGATCTTTCTCGGACCCCTCGAGGTCCTGCTTCAGTGCGGCGACCTCCGCAGTCAGTGCGGTAGAGGTCAGCAGCGAAGCCTGCATATGCATATAGACATACTTATATTAGACTCCTGCAGATATTATTTGATCCTCTATTCGGCTTTTCTTTGTGAACACCAAACAGAGCATCAGGGGCTACTGTCTATGCGGTAATATTTTTCCTATATTTTAAATACTTACCTCAAAGCCTATTAGAAGGCTGGCACTTCAGTCAGTCCGCTCTTGGCAGACTGAACCTTCTTGATCACCGCACTCATAATAGCGCGGTGCTCTTCATCGAGGGAAGCGCCGCGAAGCGCTCCCAGCAGGTTGTCCGGTGCCTCTGGATGGACAGAGGTCACCGGCACGGGCGTCTTGCCCCTTTTGGAAGGAGGCCGCCTGCCCGAGTCCGGAACCACTAGAGGTTTCGGCGCGGTGTTTGGCTGAAGGCCGAACTCGGAGCCCTCGGGAGCCTTGCTCCCTTTGCTCCCGCTGTCCGGAAGGTCACCTTGAGGCGCCTCCGGGACTGTCTCCCCTCGATCCGGCGCCTCTTGAGACAATACCTTGGCATTGTCCGTAGGGCAAGGGGAGGAGGCGGTCGGAAGTGGATTGCTATCCATATTCGACGAGTCCAAGGAGTCGTCCGACGAGGATACGTCGATACGGGCTTGGGGCGGTCTGCATGATCATATTCGGCGTTAGGAGAAGCAGCGCGACAAAGGTATGCTATGAGTTACTCTGGTATCCGAATACTTACGACTTCGCCAGGGGCTTGGCCCTGAGCAGCCACTCATCTTCGCCTTCGGCGGCGGTGGTGGAGTAGTCCGGAAGGTGAGTCCTTCCCTTCTTGGACCCTTCGCCCCCCCGGTTGGGGCGGCCTTCCTTTTCTTGTCTCCCCCGGCTAGAGGGGGAGCATCTTGATCTTCCTCCTCGTCTTCGTGGGAGGAGTGCGTCGCGGAGTCATCAGACGATGAGTCCAATACCACCTGGCGCTGGGAACTCTTTCGGGTTCCCTTGGCCTACTTCTTGGTCTTCTCCGGCACCTTGTAAGGAGCCAGAGTCAGCATCTCCGTCAGGAGAGCGTCCGCATTATCTTCGGGCAGAGGGGCTGGACAGTTAATCCGCCTCAACGTCTCCACCCAGTCCTGTCAAAGGCATGGAGCTCAGACCCCGCACATGGTTAAGCTATGGGAAATAAATATCCTACCGGATGTATAGAACTCACCGAATTCGCAGGGCGATTCGCGCTTAGCCCGCGGTCCTCGGTTAGAGAAGGAGGGACCTCGGCGCCCTTGAACAACACCCTCCAGACGTCCTTGTGCGTCGTGTCGAAGAGCTCGCTTAGAGTCTGGTGCTGGGCCAGGTCGAACTCCCATAAGTTGAAATCCCGTTGTTGACACGGGAGGATCCGGCGGAAGAGCATGACCTGGACTATGTTGACAAGCTTAAGCTTCTTGCTTATCATATTCCAGATACATTTCTGGAGTCCGTCCAGCTCCACCGATGAACCCCAGGATAGGCCCTTCTCTTTCCAGGAAGTGAGCCATGTAGGGAATCCGGATCGAAACTTGGGGGCCGCCACCCAGTTGGTGTCTCGCAGCTCGGTGATGTAGAACCATGCCGATTGCCACCCCTTTATGGTCACCACGAAGGAGCCCTCGAGCCATATAACATTGGGCATCTTGCCCACCATGGCTCCGCCGCATTCCGCTTGTTGGCCGCCCACCACCTTCGGCTTGATATTGAAGGTCTTCATCCACAGACCGAAGTGGGGCCGGATGCGGAGGAGAGCCTCGCACACGACGATGAATGCCGAGATGTTGAGGATGAAATTCGGGGCCAGATCATGAAATTCTAGCCCGTAGTAGAACATAAGGCCGTGGACGAATGGATGGAGGGGAAACCCCAGTCCGCGGAGGAAGTGATGGAGGAAAACCACCCTCTCGTGAGGTTCCGGGGTAGGGACGATCTGCCCCGCAGCTGGCAGCCGATGCGCGATATCCGCGGCTAAGTGATACGTCTCCAACGTATCTATAATTTTTGATTGCTCCATGCTATATTATCTACCATTTTGAATGTTTATGGGCTTTATTATACACTTTTATATCATTTTTGGGACTAACCTATTAACCCAGAGCCCAGTGCCAGTTTCTGTTTTTACCCTGTTTTAGGGTTTCGAAGAGAAGGAAAATCAAACGGAGTCCAATTGACCTGAAACTTCACGGAACTCATTTTTGGAAGGAAAGAAGCCCAGAAGACTTGGAGTGCACGTCGGGGGATCTGCGAGGAGGTCACGAGGCAGGGGGGCGCGCCCACCCCCCTGGGCGCGCCCTCCACCCTCGTGAGGCCCTCGTGGCCCCCCTGACGTACTTCTTCCGCCTATATATCTCCATATACCCTAAATACATCCGAGAGCACAATAGATCGGGAGTTCCGCCGCCAGAAGCCTCCGTAGCCACCGAAAGCCAATCTAGACCCGTTCCGGTACCCTGCCGGAGGGGGCAATCTCTCTCCGGTGGCCATCTTCATCATCCCGGTGCTCTCCATGACGAGGAGGGAGTAGTTCTCCCTCGGGGCTGAGGGTATGTACCAGTAGCTATGTGTTTGATCTCTCTCTCTCGTGTTCTTAATTTGGCACGATCTTGATGTATCACGAGCTTTGCTATTATAGTTGGATCTTATGTTTCTCCTCCCCCTCTACTCTCTTGTAATGAATTGAGTTTCCCCTTTGAAGTAATCTTATCGGATTGAGTCTTTAAAGATTTGAGAACACTTGATGTATGTCTTGCGTGGGATACCTGTGGTGACAATGGGGTATTCTATTGATCCACTTGATGTATGTTTTGGTGATCAACTTGCGGATTCCGCCCATGAACCTATGCATAGGGGTTGGCACACGTTTCGTCGTGATTCTCCGGTAGGAACTTTGGGGCACTCTTTGAGGTCCTTTGTGTTGGTTGAATAGATGAATCTGAGATTGTGTGACGCATATCGTATAATCATACCCACGGATACTTGAGGTGACATTGGAGTATCTAGGTGACATTAGGGTTTTGGTTGATTTGTGACTTAAGGTGTTATTCTAGTATGAACTCTAGGGCTGTTTGTGACACTTATAGGAATAGCCCAACGGATTGATTGGAAAGAATAACTTTGAGGTGGTTTCGTACCCTACCATAATCTCTTCGTTTGTTCTCCGCTATTAGTGACTTTGGAGTGACTCCTTGTTGCATGTTGAGGGATAGTTATGTGATCCAATTATGTTAGTATTGTTGAGGGAACTTACACTAGCGAAAGTATGAACCCTAGGCCTTGTTTCCTAGCATTGCAATACCGTTTACGCTCACTTTTATCATTCGTTACCTTGCTGTTTTTATAATTTCAGATTACAAATACCTTTATCTACTATCCATATACCACTTGTATCACCATCTCTTCGCCGAACTAGTGCACCTATACAATTTACCATTGTATTGGGTGTGTTGGGGACACAAGAGACTCTTTGTTATTTGGTTGCAGGGTTGCTTGAGAGAGACCATCTTCATCCTACGCCTCCTATGGATTGATAAACCTTAGGTCATCCACTTGAGGGAAATTTGCTACTGTCCTACAAACCTCTGCACTTGGAGGCCCAACAACGTCTACAAGAAGAAGGTTGTGTAGTAGACATCACTAAGTATCCGGCTCCGCGTAGCTTTTTGATGTGTCCCTCCATAACGGAGGAAGCCATCCACTTGCCTCCCGCTCCGGACATGTTTGGAGAAGGTTGAGGAGAAGGATGTGTACTTGGGCGTTGGAGCTCGAGTGCGCAAGAATGGATGAGCAAGGAGGAAGGAGGCGTGGGTAGAAAAAGGTGAGACCTTATCCCTTTATAAGGGCGAACGGAACTATGCACCCCCACTAGCCTGGTAAAACTCGCTTACCCCCCCAAGCGCCGTAATTGGTGGTGCGGTTGGGTTACCCACGTCCGTATTGATGAGAATCACGTAATAAGGGGAACACGATCTCTTCTTTGACAAGACGTGTCAAGAAACTGCCTCGCGTTATGTGCGGGGCTGGTTAAAGAAAAACGGTTCGAATAATTACCGGGCCATGGCATGATATCATGCTGCCAAAACGTGTCAGCAGATTAGATTTGTGGAAATATTATTCTCTCTATGGTGGTACCAGGAACTTATTTTGTAGGGTCGGACACTATTCTTGTATTCAAATTCTTCCATGGTGTATTCGGAGGAGGAACCCGCCTTGCAATGCCGAAGATAACACTGTGCGTTGGACTCATCGTCATTGAAGCCTGGTTTTGGGGCTACTGAGGGAGTCCTGGATTAGGGGGTCTCCGGACAGCCGGACTATATCCTTTGGCCGGACTGTTGGACTATGAAGATACAAGATTGAAGACTTCGTCGCGTGTCCAGATGGGACTCTACTTGGCGTGGAAGGCAAGCTAGGCAATACGGATATGTATATCTCCTCCTTTGTAACCGACCTTGTGTAACCCTAGCCCCCTCCAGTGTCTATATAAACCGGAGGGTTTTAGTCCGTAGGACAACACACAATCATACCATAGGCTAGCTTCTAGGGTTTAGCCTCTCCAATCTCGTGGTAGATCAACTCTTGTACTACTCATATCATCAAGAATAAATCAAGCAGGACGTAGGGTTTTACCTCCATCAAGAGGGCCCGAACCTGGGTAAAACATCGTGTCCCTTGCCTCCTGTTACCATCCGCCTAGACGCACAGTTCGGGACCCCCTACCCGAGATCCGTCGGTTTTGACACCGACAAACACGAAGACAAAAACCCGAGAACGAGGAAATATCATAACTTAGTGCCGGAAATGACAAGAGTTGGAATACAAATATGGCAAGTTACATACGGGGTGTTACAACACTCCACCACTACGAAAGGATCTCGTCCCGAGATCTAGGACTGGAAAAACTTCGGGTATTCAGAACGGAGGTGGTCCTCGCGTTCCCAGGTGGCTTCACGGTCGGAATGATGTGACCACTTGACTTTCAGGAATTTGATAGACTTGTTGTAAGTCTTGCGCTCAGTTTCTTGAAGAATAGCAACTAGGTGCTCATGATAAGACAGGTCTTCTTGGAGATCAATCTCTTCGAAGTTGATGGTGCGGTCAGGAGTCTTGAAACACTTGCGAAGTTGAGACACGTGAAACACGTCGTGCATGTTTGCAAAGTTGGATGGAAGCTCAAGTTGATAGGCGAGATCGCCTCTTTTGGCAATGATCTTGAAAGGACCCACGTATCTAGGGGCAAGCTTCCCTTTGATACCGAAGCGACGAGTACCTTCCATTGGAGAGACGCGGAGGTAGACATGGTCTCCGATCTCGAAAGCCAAGTCATGATGCTTTCTATCATAGTAACTCTTCTGGCGCGACTGCGTGGCTTTGAGATTTTCATGAATGACTTTGCAAATTTCTTTGGCCTCTATGATCAAGTCATTTCCAAGAAGTTGGCGTTCACCAGTCTCTGACCAGTTAAGAGGAGTACGGCACTTCCTGCCATAGAGAATCTCGAATGGGGCCTTGCCTGAACTCGCTTGGAAGCTATTGTTGTAGGAGAACTCAGCATATGGAAGACAATCTTCCCACTTCATACCGAAAGCAATGATGCAAGCCCTGAGCATATCTTCAAGAATTTGATTGACTCGCTCGACTTGGCCACTAGTTTGAGGATGAAAGGTTGTGCTAAAGCGAATGTTGGTGCCCATGGCCTTCCGAAAAGAATCCCAGAACTTAGAAGTGAAGATGCTTCCACGATCTGAAGATATCAACTACGGAATGTCGTGCAGAGAGACAATCCGGGAGGTATATAGCTCTGTCAACTGAGCTGCTGTGATAGATTCTTTGATAGGAAGAAAACGAGCCACTTTAGTGAGCTTGTCGATGACAACGAAGATAGCATCATTGCCACGCTTGGACTTTGGAAATCCAGTCACGAAGTCCATCTCAATATGGTCAAACTTCCATTCTAGAATGGCAAGAGGTTGGAGGAGACCAGCTGGTCGTTGGTGTTCTGCCTTCACTCTTCTGCAGACATCACATTCATTCATGAACTGTGCAATCTCGCTCTTCATTCGAGTCCACCAATACGACTGCTTGAGATCATGGTACATCTTTGTGCTTCCAGGGTGAATAGAGAGGAGTGAATTGTGAGCTTCGTTCATAATGACTTTACGAAGGTCACCTTTAGGAACAACAATGCGATCCTTGAAGAATAGAGTATCCTTGTCATCAAGGCGATAACACTTGTACTTGGGTTGACTCTTGGCAATCCCAATCTTCATCTTCTTCACCATAGCATCAAGAAGTTGAGCCTCATGAATCTGATCTTCCAAAGTAGGAGAGACTTGGAGGTTGGCAAGGAATCCTTGAGGAACAACTTGGAGTTTAAGTTTGCAGAAAGCTTCACAAAGCTCTGGTTGGTAGGGCTTGAGAATCAAACTGTTGCAGTAAGCCTTCCTGCTCAATGCGTCAGCAATTACATTGGCCTTGCCTAGAGTATATTCGATACTAGGATTATACTCTTGAATCATCTTGACCCAACGAGTCTGCCTGAGGTTGAGGTTTGGCTGAGTGAAGATGTACTTGAGACTCTTATGATCAGTGAAGATGTCCACTTTTCTTCCCAATAAGAGATGTCTCCATGTTAAAAGAGCATGGACAACTGCCGCCAACTCGAGGTCATATGTGGGGTAGTTCTTTTCATTGGGCTTCAACTGGCGAGAGGTATAGGCCACAACTTTCTTCTCTTGCATCAACACTGCACCGAGACCTTGAAGGGAAGCATCACAGAAAACCTCAAACAGTTTGGATTCATCAGGAGGAGTCAGAACTGGAGCAGTGACTAAGTTCTCTTTCAGGGTGTTGAAAGCGATGTCACATTCAGGTGACCAGACATACTTCACATGCTTCTGGAGGAGGTTGGAAAGAGGGTTCACGGTCTTAGAGAAGTTCTCGACGAACCTTCGACAATAGTTTGCGAGCCCAAGGAAGCTGCGGAGTTGCTTCACATTCTAAGGCGGTTCCCAATTCACAATTGCAGACACCTTCTCAGGATTAACAGCTATGCCTTTGGCAGAAATGATATGCTCAAGGTAGAGAACCTCATCGAGCCAAAAATCGCACTTTGAAAACTTCGCATAGAACTGATGTTCTCTGAGTTTGTCCAGCACCAATCTCAAATGCTTGGCATGATCCTCCTTGTTCTTGGAAAAGACCAAAATGTCATCGAGGTAGACCAAGACGAAGTAATTTGTGTAGGCGTTGAAGATAAAGTTCATCATGCGAGAGAATGTTGGAGGAGCGTTGACAAGGCTGAAAGACATGACAGTGTATTCATATGAACCATAGCTTGTTCTGAATGCTGTCTTGGGGATATCTTCTTCACGAATGCGAATCTGATGATAGCCCATACGGAGGTCAAGCTTGGAGAATACTTGAGCACCTTTGAGTTGTTCGAAAAGCTCATTGATGTTGGGAAGTGGGTGCTTGTTCTTTATGGTCTTCTTGTTCAATGGACGATAGTCGACACAAAGTCAGTCCGTTCCATCCTTCTTCTTGACAAAAAGAACACCACAACCCCATGGTGAAGAACTTGGTCGGATGAGACCCATACGCTCTTGAATATCGAGTTGTTTCTTTAGCTCCTTCAAATCTTCAGGTCCAACCTTTTAAGGACGTTTGCAAATAGGTTCCGTGCCAAGCTCAAGATCGATGACGAATTCAACTAGCCGGTGTGGAGGCATTCCTGGAAGCTCTTCTGGAAAGACATCTTGATATTTACAAACGACTGGAATCTGAGAGATGGCATCCAGCTCGCCCTTCTCGTTGAGAGAAAACAGTCGAATGGTATCATCACGAGCAGCAAAGACGATTACATTCTCAGACGAATGTGTCAATTGAATCTGCATGGCAGCACAATCAAGCTGAGCCTTGTGCTTAGAAAGCCAGTCCATTCCAAGAATAAGATCAATATCCGAGTTACCAAGGACCACTGGAGAGGACAGAAACCTATATTCGCCCAACGTGATAGTAACATCCGGGATGCAATTGTTAGAAGTCATTTGCTTGCCCGGGGACACAATCTTCAACGGGAAAGGAATCTTTTCGGTCATAAATTCATGCTTGGCAACAAAAGGTCTTGAAATGAAAGAAAGCGATGCACCAGTATCAAAAAGAACTTTTGCAGGAACATCGTTAACAGGAAGGTTACCCATGATAACTTCTGACGAGTCCTCTGCCTGAGCTGCGTTCATCATGTTGACATTGGCATGCTTGGGATTATGCTTGACCACTATGGTGCTGGCAGATCTCACAGGAGGAGGAGGAGGAAGATGCCTCTGATCGAAGTATTTGTTTGCATAGTGACCCTTTTGCTAACACTTGTTGCACGTGACCTCCGAGAGCGGACGGTGATACGGAGCACTTGATCTTGGAGCATGAGACGAAGTCTTGTTCTGAAAGCCTGGGTTGGGTGGGTGGGAAGATCCATTGCCACCTTTGCTCTTCTGCTGATAAGGCTGACAGAACAGAGGAGGAGGAGGCAACCAATACTTTTGCTGCTTAGTTGCCACTTGAGTTGAGGAAGAAGGAGTTGCATCCCTGACTCGCTTCTTGGAAGCATAGCACTTGAGCTGAGCAGTCTCTTGTTTCAGTGCCATGTTGTAAAACTCATCGTACTTCTTCGGCTCAAAAAGCACGAGAGCTAGTTGGAGATCTTCTTTGAGGCCACCTCTAAACTGATAAATCATGCTCTTCTCATCAGGGACGTCTTGCTTAGTGAAGCGAGCGAGATTCTGGAACATGATGTTGTACTGGTAAACAGACAAGCTGCCTTGCTTCAGATTGCAGAACTCCTCATGCTTGCTCTCAACAACACTCTGAGGAATGTGGTGAGCTTTGAAGTCTTGATGGAATTCATCCCAGGTAATCACACAACATCCTTTGGAATCTTTGTATTGCTGATACCACTCAGCAGCTTGGTCTTTGAGTTGGAATGAAGCAAACTTGACAAAGTCCTCAGGCCTAACGTTGCTGCACTCGAAATGCTTGCAGGTATCCACGAGCCAATCATCAGCGTCTGTTGCCTCAACACAGTTACTGAAGATCTTTGGCTGGTTAGCGAGGAACTGGTTGAGTGTAGCAAACTGATTCTGAAAGTTGCCATGGCCTTGATTTCCTTGGTTGCACTCTTGCAAGATTTGCATAAGCATCTGCGTGTTGGCGTTGGTAGCGGCCATCACAGCTTGCCATGCCTCCGCAGGTGGAGGTGGTGGTGGCGGATCAGGATTCTGACGCATTGGAGGAGCCATCCTGAAGAGGGTGACATCTATTAGCATCTTGACAGACATATATTCAAGCTGAATCAAATGGATCGAAATTGCAACATATAGTCTTAACATCCGAAGAAAATGAACGAAGGAATTCCAATTGAAATGGTCACACTTCCATAAATTGAGAAGCCACTTAGATAGAGGTAGATGAATAAAACAACAAGGTACAAACAAGAACAAATACTTGGTAAGGATTGCCCAATCACAAACCAAATATCTACGGAAGAAATACTAGAGCTACAAGAATTCCCACCTATGAAACTCCCGAAATTTTCTCTGTTTTGCAATCAGGTGTTGGGGATACAGGGGAAGCATAATATCTCACCCAAAGCTAGCAAATCCTACATCCAGCTGTATCCATCCTTCAACACATAACCAAGAAACCTTCAGAAATCATTTACCTCAACCTTTGAAAAGCATCTATTATACGAGTTATGGCAATACTCCCGAACTCCCGCCCCAGTACTGGGTGGCGTCGAGGTTATCTCACCAACAACTGTATAAAAGAGATTTTCGATGTCGGCGAAACTCAAGTATTCCAGAATTGCAACGATAAAATTGTGACGACAACACCTTGGAGCTCAACTCCCCGGGACACTGCCACAATCCCTAAATGTTAGGAGGCACCAAGAACAATGTTCTCATCACAAAACCATCGGAACGATTCCAAGATACCCGCGTGATCCTAAATTTTTTTTTAGTGAAATTTGAGAAGAGAAGAGTCAAAACTCTACGTCAGGATGCCTCATCAGAGCGATGAAGGGACTAAGGAGTAAAAAGAATCCTACTCTCCGATATATATAATCCTAAATGACTCAAAACATTTTTTCTAGACTCAACAACGCCAGCAATTCAATCAAGCAGGGGGGCTCCTAAGTCGGGGAATGCTCTGATTACCAACTTGTAACGCCCACGACGCGGCTATATCTCCCACGTGTCGGAGCACGACTTAGAGGCATAACCGCATTGTAAGCAATGTCGCAAGTGGGGTAATCTTTACACAACCCATGTACTGAATAAGGAAAGAGATACGTAGTTGGCTTATAATCTCCACGTCACACAATAGCATAAATATATCATTGCAATCATCCAGATACAATCAAGGTCCGACTACGGAACCAAAATAAAGACAACCCCAAATGCATAATGTCCCCGATCGACCCAACTGGGCTCCACTACTGATCATCTGGAAAGGCAACGTAGTATCGTCCTGAGTCCTCATTGAACTCCCACTTGAGCTCAGTCGAATCTCATGGAGCGGTATCATCGGTCCCTGCATCTGGTTTTGAAGTAATCTATGAGTCACGGGGACTCAGCAATCTCACACCCTCGCGATCAAGACTATTTAAGCTTATAGGAAGGGTGAAATGTATGAGGTGGAGCTGCAACAAGCACTAGCATATATGGTGGCTAACATACGCAAAAGAGAGCGAGAAGAGAAGGCAAAGGCACGGTCGATAAACTATGATCAAGAAGTGATCCTAGAACAACCTACGCTCAAGCATAACTCGAGACCATGTTCTCTTCCCGGACTCCGCCGAAAAGAGACCATCACGGCCACACACACTCTGTTGATTCATTTTAATTAAGTTAAGATTCAGGTTATCTACAACCGGACATTAACAAATTCCCATCTGCCCATAACCACGGGCACGACTTTCGAAAGTTCAAATCCCTGTAGGGGTGTCCCAACTTAGCACATCACAAGCTCTCACGGCCAACGAAGGATATTCCTTCTCCCAAGACAACCCGATTAGACTTGGAATCCCAGTTACAAGACATCTCGACAATGGTAAAACAAGTCCAGCAAGATCACCCGCTGTGCCGAAAAATCCTGATAGGAGCTGCACATATCTCGTTCTCAGGGCACACCGGATGAACACTATGTACAACTAAAACCAACCCTCAAGTTTCCCCGAGGTGGCGCTGCAAGTGGCTCTGTTTTGGACCAACACTCAGAGGAGCACTGGCCCGGGGGTTTAAAATAAAGATGACTCTCGAGTCCGCGGAACCCAAGGGAAAAAGAGGCTAGGTGGCGAATGGTAAAACCAAGGTTGGGCCTTGCTGGAGGAGTTTTATTCAAGGCGAACTGTCAAGGGGTTCCCATTATAAGCCAACCGTGTAAGGAACGCAAAATCAAGGAACATAACACCGGTATGACGGAAACTAGGGCGGCAAGAGTGGAACAAAACACCAGGCATAAGGCCGAGCCTTCCACCCTTTACCAAGTGTATAGATGCATTAAAGTAGACAAGATATAGTAATGATATCCCAACAATAAACATGTTCCAACAAGGAACAAACTCCAATCTTCACCTGCAACTAGCAATGCTATAAGAGGGGCTGAGCAAAGCGGTAACATAGCCAAACAACGGTTTGCTAGGACAAGGTGGGTTAGCGGTTTAACATGGCAATATGGGAGGCATGATAAGCAAGTGGTAGGTATCGTAGCATAGGCATAGCAATAGAGCGAGCATCTAGCAAGCAAAGATAGAAGTGATTTCGAGGGTATGGTCATCTTGCCTGCAAAGTTCTCAGAGTTGACATAAGCTTGATCCTCGTAAACGTTCTCAACGGGCTCCTCGATCACGTACTCTTCTCCCGGCTCTACCCAAAGCAAGAACACAAGCAAAGGGAGACACAATCAACCATGATGCAATGCGCAAGAAACATGCTGCAAAACATGGCATGATATGCGGGATGTGATATGCGATGCATATGCATGTCTTGGAAAGGAAAGATTGAACCTGGCCTCAACTTGGAAAACCAAGAGTGCCACTAGAAAGAGGAGTTGATTTCTGTGACGCCCCCGATTTGACCGTACACTAATCATACACGCAAACGTGTACGATCAAGATCAGGGACTCACGGGAAGATATCACAACACAACTCTACAAATAAAATAAGTCATACTAGCATCATATTAGAAGCCAGGGGCCTTGAGGGCTCGAATACAAGGGCTCGATCATAGACGAGTCAGCAGAAGCAACAATATCTGAGTACAGACATAAGTTAAACAAGTTTGCCTTAAGAACGCTAGCACAAACTGGGATACAGATCGAAAGAGGCGCAGGCCTCCTACCTGGGATCCTCCTAAACTACTCCTGGTCGTCGTCAGCGGGCTGCACGTAGTAGTAGGCACCTCCCGAGTAGTAGTCGTCGTCGTCGACGGTGGCGTCTGGCTCCTGGGCTCCAACGTCTGGTCGCAGCAATCGGGTATTGAGAGGACGAAAAGAGGGAGCAAAGCAACCGTGAGTACTCATCCAAAGTATTCGCAAGCAAGGAGCTACACTACATATGTATGCATTGGTATCAAATGGAATAAGGGTATCATATGTGGACTGAACTGCAGAATGCCGGAATAAGAGGGGGATAGCTAGTCCTACCGAAGACTACGCTTCTGGTAACCTCCATCTTGCAGCAGAAGAAGAGACTAGATGGTAAGTTCACCTAGTAGCATCGCATAGCATAATCCTAACTGATGATCCTCCCCTCGTCGCCCTGTGAGAGAGCGATCACTGGTTGTATCTGGCACTTGGAAGGGTGTGTTTTATTAAGTATCCGGTTCTAGTTGTCATAAGGTCAAGGTACAACTCCGGGTCGTCCTTTTACCGAGGGACACGGCTATTCGAATAGATCAACTTCCCTGCAGGGGTGCACCACATAACCCAACACGCTCGATCCCATTTGGCCGGACACACTTTCCTGGGTCATGCCCGGCCTCGGAAGATCAACACATCGCAGCCCTACCTAGGCACAACAGAGAGGTCAGCACGCCGGTCTAAATCCTATGGCGCAGGGGTCTGGTCCCATCGCCCATTGCACACCTGCACGTTGCGAGGGCGGCCGGAAGCAGACCTAGCCTAGCAGGCGTTCCAGTCCAATCCGGCACGCGCCGCTCAGTCGCTCACGTCACAAAGGCTTCGGCTGATACCACGATGTCGAGTGCCCATAACTGTTCCCGCGTAGATGGTTAGTGCGTATAGGCCAGTGGCCAGACCCAAATCAAATACCAAAATCTCGTTAAACGTGTTATCTTGAAATAATCGCGAACGCCGACCAGGGCCAGGCCCACCTCTCTCCTAGGTGGTCCCAACCTGCCCTTGTCGCTTCGCCAGAAAGATCCACACAGAGGGCCGTTGGGACAAAGGTCTTTTCAGCCCCCAATCCATGAATCACTCGCGGGTGCTCCACAAGCCGACCCGTCTTTAGTCACCACATGTATCATGTATAAAGTATATAGTATATATACCCATGATCACTGTAACATCCCAAATTTTCAATTTGGAATGTTATACATTAGACCATCATTGCATATCATAATTTATTTGCTTTTGGTTTTGAACCTCGAAATTCCACGCAACTCAAGGACCCACGGAGAGAGTTGGGGATTTCGTTATTTTCATATTTGAGTTTTCTCAAATTTTGAGAATAGGATCATTTGATTTTAATTATTTTATCATCACTTATTTCTATTACAAAAATATGAGAGAGGGAATAAAATGACTTTCCCAAAATAAAGAAATATTGATGATTTAATAATAAAATCAAATAAGATTTTATTTCGGAGTTTTTCGGTATTTTATTTGAATTTAGGAAAAATGTGCGTTTTTGAAAATTGCATTTCGGCCCCAAATAAATGTTCACCTTGTGCGGCTTGATTTTAGAAGTCCGGGAAAATTTATTTCGAGATTTTTGGAGTCCGTTTAGTATTTCTTTTATTTGTTTTTCTGCGCAGAATAATTAAAAAAACGCGAACCGACTTTGGGCCGTACCCAAGCGGGACTCTACCCGGGGGGGGCAGCCTTTAAATACCGCCGCCCCGAGCCACCCCAGCCGACGCGCCCGAAATTAGAGCCGCCGCCGCCCGCCACCGGAGTCGCCGCCGCCGCTGCCGGACCCAGGTCAACCTCGTTTTCGTCGCCATTTTTTTTTAAAAAAAAGTCGCTGTTAAAAAAAGTCGCGGTTCTTTTTAGTTTCAGTTTTTTTGAATAGATCGGTTTTTCCGATTTATTTAAATAGTGAGTGTTCGTTCGTTCTAGCGAACGTTCGTCGTTTTTCTTTTTCTCGGATTAAATCCGCGATTTTTCTGATCGCGATTCCTGATCCAATTTTTGTTTTAGTATAACTTTTCGCTCGGTTATCGGAATCAGGTGATTCAAGCGCCTGGAGTTTCGTCTCGAAACCCTCTACCCATTTAACCAACTTAAACAAGTTTTTGTTACTGTAAAAAATTACCCTAGATCCAGAATAGTAAACGAAGCCTGTTTTCTTTTGCCGTTTGACTTTCGTTGTTTCGTTTGATTTGATTCTTTTTGCAAACCGGAGTTCTTAAGTTGAAACTTCTGGTTAGATCTCTTATTTGAGTTTTACCTGTGCATTAGATGAATACTTAATTTATGCTTGTTTGTTTGTCTGCGATAGAATACCCGGAGTTCGCCGCCTGTTACTTCAAATCTCTAGGTTTCGCGGATCATCAGCAAGGCAGGTAACACTTTGATCATACCTCCTACTACCCAGTTTTATTGCATTAGATCAATCCTCAAACATTGAATGATTAGGATCTAATTAAATTGTGGGATGGGAAGTAGTTGAGGTAGTACCTATTACCTGTTTATTATCAAACCTTTGGGAGTTACTTCTACGTTTGCCTATTATGCCATGCTATGCTAGTAGACGTGGATTGGGTGAGTGATATCCATGACAGATGTGAGTTTGTTAATTAAGGGTTTATCTAAGGTGGCAACTTAAACACACATCTGGGTGGATTGAGGTACCTGGGTATTCCAGGATTGCCTGTTTTCTTTATGGACCGCCACCCAGGCCCAAATGGATCATGAGATTTTTCATACTAGAAACTTCCGTGTGCAGCCACAAGCTATTATGGGCTCTAGCATAGTTGATTAAGTCGTGCGAACTCTTACAGGGTAGACTAGCAGATGTAGGGGAAAGTAGGTGTAACAGTCTATCCATCGTAAGGTGCTAGCGCTTCTGAAAGACTATGTCTCGGTCATCCGTCTTCTCAAACACCATGTAGTGCGAGAAACCAAACGGAGGCGATTGAGTCTTGTGGGGAAAAGTGCGCAAACCTCTGCAGAGTGTATAAACTAATCATGGTTAGTCGTGTCCCCGGTTATGGACAACTTGAGTATCTAGTACTTGGATTATCATGTGAATCTCAACATGTTACTCTAAATTAATTTTGTTGGGTTTGTTTAATGATGATGCTTAATTGGGATTGAGAATGCTGTCAACCATTCTCAATGTTTAACAACTACCATGATAGTTAAATAAAATTTATTCCTTTGCAGTAGGGAAAAATTGGCTTTTCACAAAACTGTAACCATAGAATTTTCCACCATCCAAATATGCATATAGTATAGCTGTTTCATTCCATTACTCTCTATGTGTTACCTTGCCAGCATATTCCATGTGCTGACCCGTTTCGGGCTGCAACATTAATGTTGCAGACTTTTCAGATGACGATTAAGGAGTTTTTAGGTCGTGGTTCTATACTCAGTGATGCCGTTGGAGTTGATGGACTCACTTATCTTCCAAGCCTTCCGTTGTTATAGTTATTAGATGGCCTTAAGCCATATTATTGTAATAAGTTCTCTATTGAGACACTCGATGTAATAAATGTGTGATTGCTACTCTGTTATAAATCCTCCGAGTATTGTGTGGTGTCAGCATTACTGATCCAGGGATGACACCTGAGCACAGACATCAGACCGTTTGAGGTCTGGTCGCTACAATCACCTCCCAAGTGATCACGGCCCGATAGTATAGCATGGCAGACGGACAAGAATGTAGGGCCACTGATGATAAACTAGCATCCTATACTAAGCATTAGGATTGCAGGTAAAGGTAACAATAGTAGTAGCAAGGACATGCTATGCATCAGAATAGGATTAACGGATAATAGTAACATGCTACACTACTCTAATGCAAGCAGTAGAGAGTAGAATAGGCGATATCTGGTGATCAAAGGGGGGGGCTTTCCTGGTTGCTCTGGCAAGAGAGAGGGGTCGTCAACTCCGTAGTCGTACTGGGTAGCACCGGCGTCGGTCTCGGAGTCTAGCGAGAGAAGAGGGGGAAGAAACAATAAATATAATGCAAACAAATGCATGACGATGCATGACATGACAAAGCGTGATGCTGGGTGTGCCCTAACGCGGTACGAGGTGGTACCGATGAAGGGGGAAAACATCCGGGAAAGTATTCCCGGTGTTTTGCGTTTTCGGATAGATGAACCGGAGGGGGAAAGTTGCGTGTTCGCTATGCTAGGGATGCGTGGCGGACGAACGGGCTGCGTATCCGGACTAGTCTCGTCGTTCTGAGCAACTTTCATGTACAATGTTTTTTCATCCGAGCTACGGATTACTTTATATTAATTTTAAAAAGGATTTAATCATTTTCAGGAATTAACAGATTTAATTTAATCCAAAAATAGGTTTGCTACATCAGCATGACGTCAGCATGATGTCAGCGGTAAACTGTGACCGTTGACCGGTCAAACTGATAGGTGGGGCCCTTTCATCATTGTCTTAGACTAACTAAGCAGGTTTAAATAGTTTAATTAAGTCATTAGGTTAATTTAACAGATTTAATTAAGTTAATTAATTATCTAATTAATTAATTAATCAATATTTTCTAATTAATTTTCTAATTCTTTTTTTTCATTTCTGAGGGCTGGGGCCCATTTGTCATTTGCCAAGAGGCCATAGCGGGCGCGGGCAAATGGGCAGCGGTGCAGGCACCCTAACAGGCGCGTGCCCGAGGTCACCAGGGGAGGGGGCTCTGGTGAGCCACAGGAGCAGCCGCGGATGGTGGCCGGCGCGGCCCGGGGGCAGAGCGGGGTTCGTGCAGCGCGCGTGCGGTGACGGGTGCGGCAGAAGCCAGCGATGGCGGAGCAGAGGCGGGGCACGGTCGCGGCCGCAGGCGACGTGAAGCGGTGCAGTGGGCGGCGATGGGGTCGCAGGCGAGGTGCTAGTGCGAGTGGGGGCGCGGGATGTGGTGGCCGAACGCGGGCGCGCGTGGGCCGGCGGCGAGATGCGTGCGCACGGCCGGAGCGCATGCGGGGCGGTGGTGGCTGCGAGTGGGCGCCGGAGCGCGTGCGCGACAGAGAGGAGGGGAAGGCGGGGAGAGGGGAGGAGAAGGGAAGGCCTCACGGGCGATGCAGGGGGGGCAGTGGGCTCAGGGAGGTGGCCGCAGTGTCGCCGATGATGGGGGCGGCGGAGGGCGGCGCCGTGCGGGAAGGTGCGGTGTCGGGGCCGAACGGCGGAGGGCTCGGGGCGGTTCCAGCGGGGAGAAGGTGATGACGACGACGGTCCGATGAGGAAGCGGCGCCGTCGAGGTAGAAGCGGGGCAACGGGAGTCGCCTGCCCCTGATCCAGATCGGGTCCGAGAGGAGGTGGGCGCGAGGAGAGAGTGGGGGGATCGGGGGGAGTGGGGGATTGGGGTGGTTAGGGTTACGGGTGATAGGGAATAAGGAGAGCGGGGTGGGCCGGCCCATTCGGGCAACTGAGGCCAGTTGGGCCACATGGCCCAGTGGGGGGAGGGTTATGTTTTCTTTTTAATTTATTTTTTTCTTGTTATTTATCTTTCTTTTACTATTTTATATTTTATTTTAGTTTTGTAAAATACAAAATGATCCCTAAACTTGTATTACCACTAAATGCACTGCCACAAAAAGTTTACCTCCTAGATAAAATAGTTTTACATTTTATTAATTATAAAAACATTTAAATATTTATTTTTGATACTGCTTTATTCGATATAGGGCACTTAAATGCTTTATAGAAGTGTGGTTTCTTCACCAAAAATTTAGTACGGAATATTTGCCGCAAACCGGACATTTTAGTTTTAATGTTTGAAAACTTTTGATGTTTGCCATTAACTCAAATTTGAATTTGAATCGCATTGAACTAACGCGGGATTAACAACAGTAATTGTGGTGACGTGGCATCATTAGCAGGGTATTACTGTAGCTTAAACATTCGGGCGTCACAATTCTCCTCCACTACAAGAAATCTCGTCCCGAGATTTAAGAGGGGAAGGGAGGTGGAAGGGATTTGGGTACGAAATTCTAATGAGAGTTCTCAATCTTGGTTGCTCTTCTTGAAGCGGTCGATCCATTATGTTGATGTCTTCATTTCTCTGCTTCAAGTCATGATGATGTAGTACGCATCATTTCTTCGGGATCTTCATCGTACTTACAAAAGAATAAAGGGTGGTTATTCCGAAAGAACGGACCTCTGCAAGGTTGACTACCTGATTGATAACATCGGGGAAGGTGGCGGAGAGTAACTCTTGAATTGAAACTTGAGAAAATATCGGGAGCTAAATAAGAAGGTATCCTAGGAAGTTTCGAGTGGGAAGGCAAACGTTCGATGCCTGCAATGGGGCGTGAAAGGGGTTCAAATCACGGGAATAAGTATTGTGTCTGATTCAAAAGTAGCTTACTAGGAAGATGACACATGAATTACATATGAGATCAAGCGCGAGGAATAACTTGGCAACATGGGTGTACAGGAGAGTCAGGTTTCGATCCTGTGGAACTGTGGGTTATGGGCCCACCATGTGGGTTAAAAGTAGGAGGATCGGTGACATCTTGCATGGTCATGATAGAAAGGCATGTCAGAGGGTAGCATGTCAATTATGTCGGCAACAACATCGGTACCAAGGGCGAGGGACGAAGAGAACCATTTTCCTGCTCATTGAACGAGGCGGACCATTAGGTAAAGTTCTCGTCCATCGGTGGATACCGGAATGTCATCAACAATAGTAACAGGTTCTTACTGACAGAGTTGTACACCGAGGTGCTTACGAAAGCAGTGACTTATTACTGCTTAGATCATATAAACCTCAAGAAGGTTAAAAAAACAATGGAAAGGAAAATGTGATTATCATATTAAACAGAAGAATGGAAAGGAAAATGTGTTTAAACACATATTCCAGGGGTATATCCTTCCCAAGGACAAGCAGAGCACGATATCCATGACAGGATATAATGTAGAAAACACTTTAGGTAAGGGGAGAGAAATTTCAGGACATTACTCATACAACGGTGTTTGGATAATTGAGCAGGAAACATTTATCATTAGGCTTTAAATGTTCTTGTTGAAAATCGGAGTACCACAGACATGCTTCGAGATATCATTGACATGGTCTTCAAGCAAAGGTCGGACTTGGATATACAAAGGATTCATCAGGAACAACTTATAGAATAAGTATTCAATTTCCTCATGGAAGAAGAGTTTAACCTTGCCAAAAGGAAATTATAATAATAGGTCCTACGGCCAGGTGTGCTAGGCAAGACATCATCTTACCGGGTCATATAAAAGACTAGTGTTATAATCCTTGGGAATATGTTCCAACCATCATATCTAACCGAGATTCATATCTGATTGGTGTTGGGATACCTCAGACTCATGATGCCTGAGAAGGAAGGGGTGCAACACAATTTGACGAGATGGCGTTGCAAGATTCTCGGGAAATGAAATATGGAAGTGAGTTCTGAAATAACAGCTCATCATTAAACCAAGGAGAGTATGAGGAGGTAGCTAATGGACTCAGGCAAATCATCAAGGTTTCCAAAATGATGGGTTTCCACAATTAAGTGAACGTGGTGATAGTATCGGACACACCAAAGTATATAATGAGGTATGTTCGATGAGAACACCCACAATTAAATATTGAACAAAAATGCACATGAAAATATGGACCAAGTAGGACGATCAAAGTTAGAATAGCGAATCGGTAATGAAACTATCAGCCATTCACCTCGAAACAATAGGGTTGTAAGAGATATTAAATTCTCACAACATAGTTCACTCAACACGGGGGCGAATAAAAGAATGGTGATGGCGAGAAGCATCACTACATCAAGGATTTCTTAAGAGGTGGTGAAATTCTCACGACTTTCTTGACATTAAAGATGGTAACTCTCCAAGGTAAAGAAGAACAAAAGCTGGATAGCAAGGAACTCAAGGTATAACACAAAACACGATCAAGTTTGTGTTGGAGGGAAGGCAATAAAGTGGCCGATGATAACACAACACATCGAGGGGCAAGGAGGTATTTCTCCTCAAGAATTCGATATATATCTTGGAAGAGCTCAGAATGTAGATGATGATCACGACACATTTGCCGAGAGGTTTCATGAAGATGTAATCGAACAAAGACTGCTCAAGCAGAAGGACTGATGCAGCAAAAGATTATTGGAACTACGGATACAACACCAACTAGGAATCAAGCTTGCCGTTCGAGGTGAAACGGTAAGACAAGGAAGATCAACATAAGCTTAACTCATCGTCGAAAGTTGTGCTCCGGGAAGGACCAGGTAGCACAGTTAAAATTTTGCACGATAATGATATAGCCGATAAGGCTAGGAATGACTTGAAGGATTATTAAACTCGTAAGCAACAAGAATTACTTAGAGTTATTGAACCAGAGTGCGAAATCGGTTCACTTGTCAGTGTTCTCGAGTGACTAATAACTCGGAACTAGGAAACATTGGAATCGGTGAGGAATAATACTCGATGAAGGCTCATAATAAGCAACATGGTTCGATGATATTATCAAGATACCAGAGGGTAATACTCGGAAGTAGATCATAATAGAGGTTGCAGAGGTGTATTGATCTGCAAAAGACAAGTGCTTTAACTTGTCCCCGAATATGGAATCAAGGAGAAAATATGGTCGGAACCACGATTGCAAAGGGTCAATTCACCGATACCAAATGATATTATATCAAGGGAATAGTTATTATTACAAGAAGCTTCCATGATAGGATATACATCGTGTCCATGGGCATGAACACAAAGTTCAAGGTCGACTCCCACTTCTTCAATGTATAACCTTCCATTCACCTCTCATTTTTTTGAAAATGACATTAGTTGTTGAAAGTTTTACTTGGTGCAATACCAGATAAGTATGACCCGTGAAATCTTTCGGGTTCACACAGATTAAGGAAGGCATAGGTTCAACCCATCGGGGCATCGTAGAAACATATACCACAAACTTCGTAGTAAATAGTACAAGCTCAAAAGTAGAGTATGATTATCAAAGAAGAGGATACAAATTACCAAAGGCATTATATACCCATGGAAATGCTCACAAGGTTTTTGAATATGAAGGATATTGTCGGATAAAATCCAACAAAGGACTTGATGGTCCACAAAGAATCTGATGTGAGTATCAGTACTCAACCAGAAGAGGAAAGAATGAAAATGCAATAGGTTATGGAATCATCTGAATGATTCGAAGTTTAAATGCAAAGGAATTATGATTCCAAATCGAAGGATCAGAAGCAGATGCTCTGATCAAGGATGGACAAGTTGAATAGACTTAGGGGCACAATCGACGGCAATTTGATTGGTCAAGAACTAGCTCCTGTTCAAAATGGCGTCTGAGCCGGAGGGATGATTTCTAGGACCTGATTGAGGATCGCGAGCATTCACAACATCTTGAATCAACGGACTCAAAATGATAATGACAAGGGATGCCAATATGATTACGAGACTTAAGAGATTAACCATAATTCAAGCAAGCGAGAATTTCAAGAGAAATAGGTTGCTCAGGAAGATCGAATGATAGTTTGAAGTCTTTGGCGAAACACATGAACAACGGGGAATGAGCGGATACTCGATAAGTGCGAGAATTACCCGTAGGGGTATTTAGGTGACAAAGAACAGCAAGGCAGTAAGCTCAAAGGATTCTCGGAACAACAGAGAGAATTTCGAGGTATCTTGTAATAACAAGATCAACCGGGAAACATTGTATGAATGGGCGAGTATACGTGCTTATCCATAGGGGTTTATCGATGGAAGGGCATTGCATAAGTGACCATAAAGTTTCGAGAGAACATCGGAGAGTATCTTCGGATCCTTCTGGTGCAGCAGACGATCATCTATAACAAGGGGCTCTCCGGGAGAAAGTTGTTACGAGAACCTAATGCTAGAGTTTAGCAGATTCATTTAACCCGAATAGAAGAGAGATCAGAGTCCCAGAGTATAGTTCGAGGAATAAAAGATCCTAATATCACCCAATGGCGACGTGTGCCCGTAAGACACACAGCCATGTTAGTAAAAGTTTTGCAATGTCTAAACTCGACTTCGACCAAGGAGTGTGGAAGGGGGATTCCTACAGGCAGTTGGCTCTGATACCAACTTGTGATGCCCCTGATTTGACCGTACACTAATCATACATGCAAACGTGTACGATCAGGATCAGGGACTCACGGGAAGATATCACAACACAACTCTACAAATAAAATAAGTCATACAAGCATCATATTACAAGCCAGGGGCCTCGAGGGCTCGAATACAAGGGCTCGATCATAGACGAGTCAGCGGAAGCAACAATATCTGAGTACAGACATAAGTTAAACAAGTTTGCCTTAAGAAGGCTAGCACAAACTAGGATACAGATCGAAAGAGGCGCAGGCCTCCTGACTGGGATCCTCCTAAACTACTCCTGGTCGTCGTCAGCGGGCTGCACGTAGTAGTAGGCACCTCCCGAGTAGTAGTAGTAGTAGTAGTAGTAGTAGTAGTAGTAGTAGTAGTAGTAGTAGTAGTAGTAGTAGTAGTAGTAGTAGTAGTAGTAGTAGTAGTAGTAGTAGTAGTAGTAGTAGTAGTAGTAGTAGTAGTAGTAGTAGTAGTAGTAGTAGTAGTAGTAGTCGACGGTGGCGTCTGGCTCCTGGGCTCCAACGTCTGGTCGCAGCAATCGGGTATTGAGAGGAGGAAAAGAGGGAGCAAAGCAACCGTGAGTACTCATCCCAAGTACTCGTAAGCAAGGAGCTATACTACATATGTATGCATTGGTATCAAATGGAATAAGGGTATCATATGTGGACTGAACTGCAGAATGCCAGAATAAGAGGGGGATAGCTAGTCCTATCAAAGACTACGCTTCTGGTAACCTCCATCTTGCAGCAGAAGAAGAGAGTAGATGGTAAGTTCACCAAGTAGCATAGCATAGCATAATCCTAACCGATGATCCTCCCCTCGTCGCCCTGTGAGAGAGCGATCAACGGTTGTATCTGGCACTTGGAAGGGTGTGTTTTATTAAGTATCCGGTTCTAGTTGTCATAAGGTCAAGGTACAACTCCGGGTCGTCCTTTTACCGAGGGACACGGCTATTCGAATAGATCAACTTCCCTGCAGGGGTGCACCACATAACCCAACACGCTCGATCCCATTTGGCCGGACACACTTTCTTGGGTCATGCCCGGCCTCGGAAGATCAACACGTCGCAGCCCTACCTAGGCACAACAAAGAGGTCAGCACGCCAGTCTAAATCCTATGGCACAGGGGTCTGGGCCCATCGCCCATTGCACACCTGCATGTTGCGAGGGCGGCCGGAAGCAGACCTAGCCTAGCAGGCGTTCCAGTCCAATCCGGCGCGCGTCGCTCAGTCACTGACGTCACGAAGGCTTCGGCTGATACCACGACGTCGAGTGCCCATAACTGTCCCCGTAGATGGTTAGTGCGTATAGGCCAGTGGCCAGACTCAGATCAAATACCAAGATCTCGTTAAACATGTTATCTTGAAATAACCGCGAACGCCGAACAGGGCCAGGCCCACCGCTCTCCTAGGTGGTCTGAACCTGCCCTTGTCGCTTCGCCACAAAGATCCACACAGAGGGCCATTGGGACAAAGGTCCTTTCAGCCCCCAATCCGTGAATCACTCCTGGGTGCTCCACAAGCCGACCTGTCTTTAGTCACCACAGGTATCATGTATAAAGTATATAGTATATACCCGTGATCACCTCCCGAGTGATCACAGCCTGATAGTATAGCATGGCAGACGGACAATAATGTAGGGCCACTGATGATAAACTAGCATCCTATACTAAGCATTAGGATTGCAGGTAAAGGTAACAATAGTAGTAGCAAGGACAAGCTATGCATCAGAATAGGATTAACAGATAACAGTAACATGCTACACTACTCTAATGCAAGCAGTAGAGAGTAGAATAGGCGATATCTGGTGATCAAAGGGGGGGATTGCCTGGTTGCTCTGGCAAGAGAGAGGGGTCGTCAACTCCATAGTCGTACTAGGTAGCAGCGGCGTCGGTCTCGGTGTCTAGCGAGAGAAGAGGGTGAAGAAACAATAAATATAATGCAAACAAATGCATGACGATGCATGACATGACAAAGTGTGATGCTAGGTGTGCCCTAACGGGGTACGAGGTGGTACCGATGAAGGGGGAAAACATTCGGGAAAGTATTCCCGGTGTTTCGCGTTTTCGGACAGATGAACCGGAGGGGGAAAGTTGCTTGTTCGCTATGCTAGGGATGCGTGGCGGACGAATGGGCTGCGTATCCGGACTCGTCTCGTCGTTCTGAGCAACTTTCATGTACAAAGTTTTTTCATCCGAGCTACGGATTACTTTATATTAATTTTAAAAAGGATTTAATAATTTTCAGGAATTAACTGATTTAATTTAATCCAAAAATAGGTTTACTACATCAGCATGACATCAGCATGACGTCAGCAGTCAACTGTGACCGTTGACCGGTCAAACTGATAGGTGGGGCCCGTTCGTCATTGTCTTAGACTAACTAAGCAGGTTTAAATAGTTTAATTAAGTCATTAGGTTAATTTAACATATTTAATTAAGTTAATTAATTATCTAATTAATTAATTAATATTTTTCTAATTCTTTTTTTTTCGTTTCTGAGGGCTGGGGCCCATTTGTCATTTGCCAAGAGGACATAGCGAGCGCGGGCACCCGAACAGGCGCGTGCCCGAGGGCACCAGGGGAGGGGGCTCCGGTGAGCCACAGGAGTAGCCGCGGATGGTGGCCGGCACGGCGGGAGGAAGCAGGCGTGGCCCGGGGGCAGAGCGGGGTTCGTGCAGCGCGCGCGCGGCGACGGGTGCGAGCGGCAGAAGCCAGGGATGGCGGAGCAGAGGCGGGGCACGGTCGCGGCCTCAGGCGACGTGAAGCGGCGAAGTGGGCGGCGACGGGGTCACAGGCGAGGTGCTAGTGCGAGTGGGGGCGCGGGATGTGGTGGCCGAATGCGGGCGCGCGTGGGCCGGCGGCGAGATGCGTGCGCGCGGCCGGAGCGCGTGCGGGGCGGTGGTGGCTACGAGTGGGCACCAAAGCGCGTGCGCGACAGAGAGGAGGGGAAGGCGAGGAGAGGGGAGGAGAAGGGGAGGCCTCACGGGCGATGCAGGGGGAGGAAGTGGGCTCGGGGAGGTGGCCGCAGTGTCACCAGCGATGGGGGCGGCGGAGGGCGGCGCCGTGCGGGAAGGTGCGGTGTTGGGGCCGAGCGGCAGAGGGCTCGGGGCGGTTCCAGCGGGGAGGAGGTGACGACGACGGCAGTCCGACGAGGAAGCGGCGTCGGCGAGGTAGAAGCGGGGCGACGGGGGTCGCCTGCCCCCGATCCAGATCGGGTCCGAGAGGAGGGGGCGCGAGGAGAGAGTGGGGGGATCGGGGGAGTGGGGGATTGGGGTGGTTAGGGTTACGGGTGATAGGGAATAAGGAGAGCGGGGTGGGTCGGCCCATTCGGGCAGCTGAGGCCAGCTGGGCCACATGGCCCAGTGGGGGGAGGGTTATGTTTTCTTTTTAATTTATTTTTTTCTTGTTATTTATCTTTCTTTTACTATTTTATATTTTATTTTAGTTTTGTAAAATACAAAATGATCCCTAAACTTGTATTACCACTAAACGCACTGCCACAAAAAGTTTACCTCCTAGATAAAATAGTTCTATATTTTATTAATTATAAAAACATTTAAATATTTATTTTTGCTACTGCTTTATTCAATATAGGGCACTTAAATGCTTTATAGAAGTGTGGTTTCTTCAGCAAAAATTTAGTACGGAATATTTGCCGCAAACCGGACATTTTAGTTTTAATGTTTGAAAGCTTTTGATGTTTTCCATGAACTCAAATTTGAATTTGAATTGCTTTGAACTAACGCAAGATAAACAACAGTAATTGTGGTGACGTGGCTTCATTAGCAGGGTATTACTGTAGCTTCAACATCCGGGCGTCACAATTTTGGTCGAAATCGATATAAAGATCACCGGAATCGGATGCACGGTTTGCAAATGGCAAGCAAAACAATAAAGACACAAAGCTGCGATTAACAGCACGATGCCATCTAAATGCATCAAGAACAACAAGCTACTGCACTCTAACATAACAACAAAGCACATGGCAGGGATCCACTCAAGATGCTTGACAAAAGATGAACACTAAGCTACGGCTAATTCACTCAATAGCAGGTTCAAACAAGCATGGCAAAAGTGCAAAAGATATCAGGTTACAGACTTAGTGAAAATAACATGTCAGGAATTTAACATCGGGAAGCAATGTTTAGAGCAAGATAACAACATGCTACAGGAACATATCATGGCAAAGCAAGGCATGGCATGAAGCTACTCAAAGCATACAACAAAAGTCCCTTACTAACCATAAGCTAAAAGGGATCAGAAAATACAATGGCAACCATGTGAACATAGCAAGTTTCGTTAACAGATTCAGACTTAGTAGAAAACTGGAACATGGCAAAACAGATTCACATAGGCATGTTTACGAGCTCGATGCACTCACCACAAGGCATTGCATGACAAACTAAGCACACACCCAGCAAGTAGACATGGCATAGAAGCTAAACATGGCAAGAACAACCTCATGGCATGCATGGATCAACTACAACAACCTCGGCAAAATTGCTTAACACGTAAACAATCTGCCAGGAACATTTTATAGCAAAAGTAGAGCTGGATTGAGTCAAGCTAGGGTGCTCCATAAATGCAAACAAAGACATGGATGGATAGAGCACCACAATATCTCAAAATTATCCTTACTGAACATGCTCAAAATATATCAAGGATCACACTGTAGCAGCAAGAATACATGGCATAAAAATATATCAAGGAAAAGACTTAGAAGATTTGTAAGTCCCTGAAATCAGCAACATTACGAGAGCTACTTTGCATGCTTGTGCTAGTCACCACAGAGATCACAAAAATAAATGGCATACACCCCTGTAAAGATGGCATGGCATACTTCAAAACACATGTAGAGCTCAAGTTCATAGGAGGCACACATTAAACATGGCAAAAATGACAAATGTCCAATCTCTGCTAAGAAACTGAAACTAACATTGCATAGCACTCTTGCAACAGCATTTCGGGCATCAATATGAACTCAAATGAACATGGTGCAATGGAATGAAATGAAGTACTCGTCGAGACGAACAATTTGATATGCTACACGCCCAAAACGGAGCCACGGATGCAGAGTTATGGCATGATGAAAAATGCTAAATTTACTGGAACTTCAGAGAAAAAGTCAACCTCCCAGATCTGGATCTAGGGTTCGTGCATGCGTTTCGAGGTTCGCCAGAAACATTGTAGACGGCCGGATCCGGCGACGCGGGGCTTGCCAGTGGCCGGACATGGCGAGGACGGCGACGAGACGCGGTGAGGCGGCGGCTGGGGCGCGGTCGGCGAGGAGGGGCGAGGCCCGAGGCGGTCGGCGGACGCGGGGGGGGGGGAGCTCGGCCACGGCGGACCTCTGCTCCGGCCTGCGAGGGACGCGGCGGCCGACGCGGTTGGCGGCGATCTGGCATGAGGAGGGGGCGACCCTCGGGCGGCGGCGGCTTCGGGCCGGGAGGGCCCCGCCTGGGCCCCTGCGGGCCGCGGCGGCGAAGTGGGCGCACGGGCAGCGGTGAATCGGACGACGACACGTGGCGGCGGCGGGCGGTCCAGACACGTCCGGCCTGGCGGATTTCGTCCGGCGGCGCGAGGAGAGGGAGAGGGTTAGGGTTTGACCCATGATTTTCGAGGGAGATGCCTTTTTATAGGTAGACGGAGCTAGGAGGCTCCAAATTGAGCACGGTTTGCAGCCACGCGATCGTGATCCAACGACCGAGATGATGGAGGGGGTTTAGGTGGGTTTTGAGCCACTTTGGAGGGGTGTTGGGCTGCAACACACACGAGGCCTTTTCGGTTCCTCGGTTAACCGTTGGAGTATCAAACGAAGTCCAAATGGCACGAAACTTGACAGGCGGTCTACCGGTAGTAAACCAAGGCCGCTTGGCAAGTCTTAGTCCAATCCGAGAACTTTTAACACCCGCACACGAAAAGAGGTAGAAAGGGACACCGGAGGACATAGGAGCGCTGGAATGCAAAACGGACAACGGGGAAAATGCTCGGATGAATGAGACGAACACGTATGCAAATGCGATGCACATGATGACATGATATGAGATGCATGACAAAGACAAAAACAACACGGAGGGAGTCCTGGATTAGGGGGTCTCCGGACAGCCGGACTATATCCTTTGGCCGGACTGTTGGGCTATGAAGATACAAGATTGAAGACTTCGTCCCGTGTCTGGATGGGACTCTACTTGGCGTGGAAGGCAAGCTAGGAAATACGGATATGTACATCTCCTCCTTTGTAACCGACCTTGTGTAACCCTAGCCCCCTCCGGTGTCTATATAAACCGGAGGGTTTTAGTCCGTAGGACAACACACAATCATACCATAGGCTAGCTTCTAGGGTTTAGCCTCTCCTATCTCGTGGTAGATCAACTCTTGTACTACTCATATCATCAAGAATAAATCAAGCAGGACGTAGGGTTTTACCTCCATCAAGAGGGCCCGAACCTGGGTAAAACATCGTGTCCCTTGCCTCCTGTTACCATCCGCCTAGACGCACAGTTCGGGACTCCCTACCCGAGATCCGCCGGTTTTGACACCAACATTGGTGTTTTAATTGAGAGTTCCTCTATGTCGTCGCCATTAGGCTTGATGGCTCCTTCAATCATCGATAGCGATGCAGTCCAGGGTGAGACTTTTCTCCCCAGAAAGATCTTTGTATTCGGCGGCTTCGCACTGCGGGCCAACTCGCTTGGCCATCTGGAGCAGATCGAAAGTTACGCCCCTGGCCACCAGGTTAGGTTTGGAAGCTTAAACTACACGGCCGATATCCGCGGAGACTTGATCTTCGACGGATTCGAGCCCCTGCCGAGTGCGCTACACGGTCTCAATGAGCATGATTTGGCTCTACCGTCAGACAGTGTTTAGGAGATCGCACCGGCGACTGCTCCGACCCTCAATTTGGAGCCAATCTCGCCATCCATGGACGGGTGGATAGACCCCGCCATGGAGGCCGTACTCTCAGCGGCGATCGAGCCGAGGATCGACCTTACCCTCCACGGGATCCGTGACGCCGAAATACTGGATTCTTCCCTGGCCACGGACTCCGAACCACCTGCGCCCGTGCCTATCGAATCCGACTGGGCGCCGATCATGGAGTTTACCTCCGCGGATATCTTTCAGCACTCGCCCTTCGGCGACATACTGAACTCATTAAGGTCTCTCTCCTTGTCAGGAGAGTCCTGGCCGAACCATGTCCAGCAGGATTGGGATGCGGATGATGAAGAAATTCGCCGCCCACCCACCACCCACTTAGTAGCCATTGTCGACGATTTAACCGACATGCTCGACCTCGACTCCGAAGACATCGACCGCATGCACGACGATGCAGGAGGCGAACAAGAACCACTGCCCACAGGGCCGGGTTTTGAGTCTTTACTCAATTTCACACCTTACAACTCAGGCAAGAACTCCTTCTTTGACTGATCTATTTTGAACTCCTTCAAAATCTTATCAAGGTATGTACTCATCGAAAGTCTTATCAAATGTCTTGATCTATCTTTATAGATCTTGATGACCAATATGTAAGCAGCTTTACAGGTAATTCTTTCTTTGAAAAACTCCTTCCAAATTATCCTCTATGCTTTCCAGAAAATTCTACATCATTTCCGATCAACAATATGTCCTTCACATATAATTATCAGAAAGGTTGTAGTGCTCCCACTCACTTTCTTGTAAAATACAGGCTTCACCGCAAGTCTGTATAAAACTATATGCTTTGATCAACTCATCAAAGCGTATATTCCAACTCCGAGATGCTTGCACCAGTCCATAGATGGATCGTTGGAGCTTGCACACTTGAAGATCCATTTATTCTCAATGGCTCGCCGATCATCGAGCAAGTCATAAAAGTCCATGCTTTGTTCTTTATACATGGATCCCATCTTAGATTTCATGGCCTCAAGCCATTTTGCGGAATCTGGGCTCATCGTCGCTTCCTCATAGTTCGTAGGTTCGTTTTGGTCAAGTAACATGAACTCCAGAACAGGATTACCGTACCACTCTGGTGCGGAACATACTCTGGTTGACCTACGAGGTTCGCTAGTAACTTGATACGAAGTTTCATGATCATCATCATTAACTTCCTCACTAATTGGTGTAGGCATCACTGGAACTGATTTCTATGATGAACTACTTTCCAATTCGGGAGAAGGTACAATTACCTTATCAAGTTCTACTTTCCTCCCACTCACTTCTTTCAAGAGAAACTCCTTCTCTAGAAAGGATCCATTTTTAGCAACAAAGATCTTGCCTTCGGATCTTTGATAGAAGGTGTACCCAACCGTTTATTTTGGGTATCCTATGAAGACGCACTTCTTCAATTTGGGTTTGAGCTTATCAGGCTGAAACTTTTTCACATAAGCATCGCAACCCAAACTTTAAGAAATGACAGCTTAGGTTTCTAGCTAAACCATAGTTCATACAGTGTCATCTCAACGGATTTTTAGACGATGCGCTATTTAACGTGAATGCAGCTGTCTCTAATGCTTAACCCCATAGTGATAGTGGTAAATTCGTAAGAGACATCATAGATCACACCATATCTAATGAAGTACGGTTTTGACATTCGGACACACCATTACGCTGTGGTGTTCCAGGTGGCGTGAGTTGCGAAACTATTCGACATTGTTTCAACTGAAGGCCAAACTCTTAATTCAAATATTTCGTCTCCGTGATCAGATCGTAGAAACTTTATTTTCTTGTTATGCCGATTCTCCACTTCACTCTGAAATTCTTTGAACTTTTCAAACGTTTCAGACTTGTGTTTCATTAAGTACATATACTCATATATGCTCAAATCATCTGTGGAGGTCAGAAAATAATGATACCCACCGCGAGCCTCAACACTCATCGGACTGCATACATCGGTATGTATTATTTCCAATAAGTCAGTGGCTCGCTCTATTGTTCTGGAGAACGGAGCCTTAGTCATCTTGCCCATGAGGCATGGTTCGCCAGCATCAAATGATTCATAATCAAGTGATTCCAAAAGTCCATCCGCATGGAGTTTCTTCATGCGCTTTACACCAATATGACCTAAACGACAGCGCCACAAGTATGTTGCACTATCATTATCAACTTTGCATCTTTTGGCATCAATATTATGAATATGTGTATCACTACGATCGAGATTCAATAAACCATTTATATTAAGTGTATGACCATAGAAGGTTAATGTAAACAGAACAACAATTATTCTTTGACTTAAATGAATAACCGTATTGCAATAAACATGATCCAATCATATTCATGCTCAACGTAAACACCAAATAACATTTATTTTAGGTTCAACACTAATTCCGAAGGCAAAAGAAGTGTGCGATGGTGATCTTATCAACCTTGGAATCATTTCCAACACACATCGTCACCTTGCCCTTAACTAGTCTCTGTTCATTTTGCAACTCCTGTTTCAAGTTACTAATCATAGCAACTAAACCGGTATCAAATACCCTGGGGTTACTATGAACACTAGTAAAGTACACATCAATAACATGTATATCAAATATAATTTTGTTCACTTTTCCATCCTTCTTATCCGCCAAGTATTTGGGGTAGTTCCGCTTCCAGTGACCATTCCCTTTGCAGTAGAAGCACTCAGTTTCAGGCTTAGGTCTAGCTTTGGGCTTCTTCACGGGAGTGACAACTTGCTTGCCATTCTTCTTGAAATTCCCTTTCTTTCCCTTGCCCTTTTACTTGAAACTAGTGGTCTTGTCAACCATCAACACTTGATGTTTTTTCTTGATTTCTACCTTCGCCAATTTCAGCATCGCGAAGAGCTTGGGAATTGTTTCTGTTATCCCTTGCATTTTATAGTTCATCACGAAGTTCTAGTAAATTGGTGATAGTGACTAGAGAACTCTGTCAATCACTATCTTATCTGGAAGATGAACTCCCGCTTTATTCAAGTGATTGTAGTACTCAGACATTCTGAGCACATGCTCACTAGCTGAGCTATTCTCCTCCATCTTGTAGGCAAAGTACTTGTCAGAGGTCTCATACCTCTCGACTCGGGCATGAGTTTGAAATACCAATGTCAGCTCTTGGAACATCTTATATGCTCTGTGGCGTTCAAAACATCTTTGAAGTCCCGGTTCTAAGCTGTAAAGCATGGCGCACTAAACTATCAAGTATTCATCATACCGAGCTTGCCAAACATTCATAACATCTGCATCTGCCCCTGCAATAGGTCCGTCACCTAGCGGTGCATCAAGGACATAATTCTTCTATGCAGCAATGAGGATAGTCCTCAGATCACGGAGCTAGTCCGCATCATTGCTACTAACATCTTTCAACATAGTTTTCGCTAGGAACATATCAAAAAATAAAATAGGGAGCTAAACACAAGCTATTGATCTACAACAACATAGATATGCAAAAACTATTAGGACTAAGTTCATGATAAATTAAAGTTCAATTAATCATATTACTTAAGAACTCCCACTTAGATAGACATCCCTCTAGTCATCCAAATGATCATGTGATCCAAATCAACTAAACCATGTCCTATCATCACGTGGGATGGAGTAGCTTTCAATGGTGAACATCACTATGTTGATCATATCTCCTATATGATTCACGTTCGATTTTTCGGCCTCAGTATTCCGAGGCCATATCTGCATATGCTAGGCTTGTCAAGTTTAACCAGAGTACTCTGCATGTGCAAAACTGGCTTGCACCCATAGTATGTGAACGTAGAGCTTATCACACCCGATCATCACGTGGTGTCTCAACACGAAGAATTGTCGCAACGGTGCATACTCAGGGAGAACACTTATACCTTGAAATTTTAGTAAGGGATCGTCTCGTAATGCTACCGTCGTACTAAGCAAAATAAGATGCATAAAAGATAAACATCACATGCAATCAAAATATGTGACATGATATGGCCATCATCGTCTTGTGCCTTTGATCTCCATCTCCAAAGTACCGTCATGATCTCTATCGTCACTGGCATGACACTATGATCTCCATCATCTTGATATTAATCAACGTGTCGTCACATGGTCGTCTCGCCAACTATTGCTTTTGCAACTATTGCTATCGCATAGCGATAAAGTAAAGCAATTATATGGCGCTTGCATCTTATGCAATAAAAAGACAACCATAAGGCTCCTGCCAGTTGCCGATAACTTCAACAAAACATGATCATCTCATACAACAATTTATATCTCATCACGTCTGTCGGAGTAAATAGCCATGGGTAGCCTAGCCGGCTTCCCCTGGCCCTTCTGAAAAAAGTTACGAGCCCGCCCGGCTCTCAAGAATCAAAGACATGGGGCCGCCTTCCCCTTGCTGGCTGCCACCCAGGCCAGCTCTCGGAAGGCGGTCCGACTTTAGCCCTCATGAGAAGGCCAACTCCAAGAAGCCGGCCATGAGAATGCCGACTCCAAGAAGCCGGCCATGAGAAGGCCGACTCCAAGAAGCCGGCTCCCCATAAAGCGGCCCAGACCGTACCCACAAAGTTTGTACCCACCTGACGGCGGTGCGACGGGGCGTGGCTACAGTAAAGCCTGCCACCCCGAATCCCAGAGCACGCCTGGCACAGTGCGCCGTATGGGTAGGCATGACCCGTCCGGCGCGGCACTGTTGCCATGTTGACCCTGGCATCACCCACGACGGGCCACCAGCGTGGCCCACAGACGGTGGGCCCCTTTGATCAGAGAGACGCCCGAAGGCGGCCACGCCTCCAGCCAGTCAGCCCAAGACAGAGCCGGCTCCCCGCAGCCGGCTTGCCGCCTCCCTCGAAGAAGACGCCCCATTAAGGAGACAAGACGCGGTAAGGCTACAGCCAACGCCTGACAGGCGGCGGTACTGTAGCCGCGCTTACCACGATGAAGCTCACGTCAACAAGATGGAGCCACAGTAACCAGCCGCCGGCCAGGCCCTGGACAGTGGGGCCTGCCTGTCGACCAAGGGGCCGGCAGTCGACGGGACCCACCAGTCGGCGGGCCCCAGCAGCCGGCGCAGAAGCCGGCGAGCGCAGTCACAGATGGCTGGGCCCCGTGCCCAGTCGGATTACCATTGTACCCCCGGGGGGTAGGCCTATATAAACCCCCCGGAGCACCCATGCAAAGGGTTCGACCCCCTGCTAGTTCTAGACACCACACAAGGAGAAGAAGCAGGCTAGCCGTGCCCTTCTTCCTCCTCCCCCCAAACAGCTCAAGGAGCGTTGTGTAGCTACTTGATTCATCTAGTGAGCATGCGGAGACCCCGCAGAGCAGCAGTAGGGGTGTTATCTCCATGGAGAGCCCCGAAGCTGGGTAAGATCCGTCGGCGTGCATGTCTTCGCCTTATCCCGTTTCCAGGCACGGGCGATGTCTTACTGGCTCCCACAATGATAAGCCACCCGTTGGCATATGTCGCACCTACCACCCGACATTTGGCGCCCACCGTGGGGCTAGGTGCACCGTCGTCCGAAGACCTATTCTGGACGGGAACCTTATTCCTCCCCCGCGAGCGTAGCCAGCCCGGCACGCCCGATGGCGCTTGCCACGACGCGCTGCAAGGCGTCACCAGCATCTGCGCGGCAAGCGGCCTCGCCGATCTCCTCGACAAAACTCTCATCTCCGACGAGCTCGCCTCCGATGCGGGCACCGACCACCTCGCCAACCTTCTCGGCCAGCTCCATGTCTCCAGCGAGCCCGCTGCGGACCTAGAGTCGGTTGGCTCCACCGACCCGATGCCTGTCGACTCCGACACGGCTTCCTACGACACCTTCCCCACCAACGTCACGATCTACAACGACCCGCTTCCTCGAGCCGACGGCTGCGATGCTGTCACCACCGAAGTGATGGTTGTCGGCCATGGCGGCCCGGCCGACGAGAGCGTCCGCGACGCCTCGCACACGGCGGCCCACGACTTGTCCGCTCCCCTCCCGGCTAATGCCGACGACGAAGCACTGGAGGCACGCCGCCTCGCCCTCCTCGCGGAGGACCGGAGGCTGGCTTCCGTAAGACGCCTCACTGAGGCCTATCAGCGCGAAGCTGACCGCGCCGCCTTCGGCATGCCGGCCCCGGGCGGGCCAAGCCGGGCCGGCCTTGTCAAGCAACGCGGCGCCGTCATCGCCGACACGCTGGGAGTCGACCGCCCGGTCTATGCCACTCCGCTCGAAAACTTGCGTGCCGCCCAGGCGGCTGTAGACGAGTTGGACGGCTTGGAGGCCGAAGACCTCCCCCACATGACCCGGCGCATCCAGCAATTGATTGACGCAGCCGCGTAGTGACACGAAGCCGACGCCCGCGCGGAAAGCCCTCCCCCGCGCCGAGAACAGGGCGCGACGTCCCGGACGCCGACTACGAGCAACACCCGTGCGCGACGCGAGAAGGAGCCGACTGCCAGCCGCAGCCGGACCCGGATCTCCATTGAGCGAGACGCGGACGGTCATCCCCGAGCCATGGAATGGCGTGGCGACCCGCCTCCGCCTCCGCCCCGTGGGGAGAGATATCCCGCCCCGCCGCCAGTGGCGCACCCGACTCTCAGCGGCCGGCTGGGCCGCCGTGAAGGAATCGGCGAGAACGACGCCCGCCATCGGATCGACCGCCTGGCGCGATCCCTGGCGTTGGAAGAAGAAGACGATGTCGGCCCGCCTTGTTTCGGCCCCCGCATCCGCGACGAGCCCTTTCCCAAAGGGTTCTCGCTCCCAAGAGACACGCCCAAGTACAACGGCTCCGTGAAGCCGGAAGATTAGTTGATCGACTACTCCACGGCGGTTAGCATAGCCAACGGCAACCGGCGCGTTGCCGTGAAGTACGTGCCCCTCATGCTGCAAGGCACGGCGCGGACCTGACTCAACAGCCTCAAGCCGCGTAGCATCAACAGCTGGCTAGATTTCACAGAAGCCTTCATCCGCAACTTCACCAGCACCTACAAGCGGGCTCCCAAGCCCAGACAGCTCTCCTTGTGCGTACAAGGCCCCGCCGAGTCCACTCGCGATTACCTCACGCGTTGGGCCGAGCTCTGCAACTCCTGTGAAGGGGTGCACGAGGTGCAAGCCATAGAATACTTCACAGCCGGATGCTGAGAAGGCACCCTCCTCAAGCACAAGCTCCTCTGCGACGAGCCGGCTACCCTCGACGAGCTTCTGGACATAGCGGACAAGTACGCCACCGCCGACTCCTCGATGAAGACCGAGCTTCGGGTGGACGCATCCGGAAAGGTACTCAACCCGGCGCCCAAGACGCCGGCTGGAGATTCCGGCCGACTCCCCCACTCGAACGATCACAAGCGCAAGGGCCCCGCGCCGCCTCCCGCCAGTCGGCAGGTGGCCACAGTCGAAGATGCGCCGCCTGAAGAGTGACCGGCGCCCAAGAAGCCCAAGGGCGGCAGGCCGGCTTGGCAGCCCGCCTTCTCCTATGAGCAAACTCTCGACGCCCCTTGCAAGTTCCACAGCGGCGCGAAGCCGTCCAACCACACGACCCGGAAGTGCCATTGGCTCACCCGAATCTCTAAAGGCGAAGGGCTCGCGCCGCCTCCACCTGCCGGCCCGCCGCCTCCGCCTCCGCCGCCTCCGGCCGCTCAGCCCGCAGTCGGAGTCGTGCATGACGAGTTCCCTGACGAGCAAGCAACCTACATCGTCTTTACAAGCCAGCCCGAAGACCGGCGCAGCGATCCAAGAGCGCCAGGAAGTTAGCGTGGTCGCTGCCAACCCCGCCGGACATGCATTGGTCAGAAAAGCCCATCGGCTGGAGCCGGGCCGACCATCCGGAGGTGATGCCGTCTCCTAGCTCTTACGCTTTGGTACTGGAAGCCACCCTTGCAACGGACAGGCGCGCCGCCCGCTTTTCCCGTGTGTTGATAGACGGCGGGAGCAGCATCAACATCCTGTACCGTGACACCCTGGAAAAGCTAAATGTCAAGACGAAGCAGCTCACGCCAACTCGGACAATGTTTCATGGCATCGTACCGGGCTTATCCTGCGCCCCCATTGGCAAGATCAAGATCGATGTGCTTTTTGGGGACAAGGAGCATTTCCGCCGGGAAGCGATCTGGTTTGAAGTGGTGGACCTGGAGAGCCCTTACCATGCATTGCTTGGCCAACCTGCCTTGGCCAAATTCATGGCAGTTCCCCACTATGCATACCTCAAGATGAAGATACCAAGCACCAAAGGCGTCATCACCGTAGCTGGTGATTACAAGAAGTCCTCTGAGTGCGCGGCGGCCAGCAGCCGGCTGGCCGAGTCCCTTGTGATTGCCGAAGAGAAGAAGATGTTGGACCGAGTCGTGGCCATAGCCGGCAAGCCGTCGGCCGTGTCCCCCGACCCCAAGGAGCATGATACTCCAGGATCTTTCCAGCCGGCCAAGGAGACGAAGAAGATACCTCTTGACCCCGAGCATCCAGAAAGGTTTGCCGTCATCGAGGCAAACCTGAATAGCAAATAGGAAGGCGAGCTCGCCGATTTCCTCCGTGAGAATCGGGACATCTTCGCATGGTCCCCCAAGGACATGCCGGGTGTTCCGAGGAAATTCGCCGAGCACAAACTACACGTTCGAGAAGATGCAAAGCCAGTCAGACAACCCCTTCGCCGACTGTCGGAGGAGAAATGCAGGATTGTAGGGGAGGAGATAGCCCGGCTCTTGGCGGCCGGCTTCATCATGGAAGTTTTCTTTCCAGAGTGGCTCGCCAACCCGGTCCTTGTGCTAAAGAAGAACAACAAGTGGCGCATGTGTATAGACTACACGAGCCTCAACAAGGCCTGCCCCAAAGATCCTTTCGCCCTGCCAAGGATTGACCAAGTGATAGACTCCACAGCCGGATGCGAGCTGTTGAGTTTTTCGGATGCTTACTCCGGATATCATCAGATAAAGCTAGACCCGGACGACCGCCTGAAGACCGCCTTCATCACGCCATTTGGAGCCTTCTGCTACCTGACCATGACATTCGGCTTGAGAAATGTCGGTGCCACCTTTCAGCGTTGCATGCAGAAGTGCCTCCTCAAGCAACTCGGCAGAAACGCTCATGTTTACGTGGACGACATCGTGGTGAAGACGGAGAAGCATGGCACCTTGCTGGGAGACCTCAAGGAAACGTTTGAGAACTTACGCCGGTTCCAAATCAAGCTCAACCCCGAGAAATGCGTGTTCGGAGTGCCAGCCGGCCAGCTCCGAGGCTTCCTGGTCTCCGAACGCGGCATCGAATGCAACCCGGTGAAGATCAAGGCCATCGAGAGAATGGCGATCCCCACCAAGCTTCGAGACATTCAGAAGTTCACCGGGTGCTTAGCCTCCTTGAACCG
This sequence comes from Triticum urartu, assembly GCF_056163025.1. NCBI lineage: Eukaryota > Viridiplantae > Streptophyta > Magnoliopsida > Poales > Poaceae > Triticum > Triticum urartu. Next base: position 266,500,548 of record NC_141879.1, on the reverse strand, counting down.
CTTCATCAGCCGGCTCAGAGAGAAAGCTCTCCCCCTCTACCGCCTCATGAAGAAGAGCACTCACTTCGAGTGGAACGACCAGGCCGACCAAGCTTTTCACGAGCTGAAGAAGATGCTGGCCACGCCGCCTATCCTCGCAGCACCGACTGAGAAAGAGCCCATGCTCCTTTACATCACCACAACCAGCCGGGTGGTCAGCACCGTCATCATAGTCCAGCGCCCAGAAGAAGGCCGAGCCCAGCCGGTCCAGAGGCCGATGTATTATTTGAGCGAGGTGCTGTCCGCCTCAAAGCAGAACTACCCGCACTACCAAAAGATGTGTTACGGCGTGTACTTCACCGCCAAGAAGCTGAATCCCTACTTTCAAGAGCATCCCGTCACGGTCGTATGCACTGCCCCGCTAGCCGAGATCATAGGCAGCCGGGACGCATCCGGCCGGGTGGCAAAATGGGCCATCAAGCTGGCCCCCTACACGATCTTCTACCAGCCCCGCACTGCCATCAAGTCCCAAGCACTGGCCGACTTCCTCGTCGACTGGGCCGAGACCCAGTACCTGCCGCCGGCTCCCGACTCCACCCATTGGCGCATGCACTTCGATGGGTCCAAGATGCGCACCGGCTTGGGAGCCGGTGTCGTCCTTACCTCTCCCAAAGGCGACAAGCTCAGATACACGCTACAGATCCACTTTGCCGCCTCCAACAACGTGGCCGAGTACGAGGCGCTCATACACGGGCTCCGGCTTGCCAAAGAACTTGGCATTCACCGGATCCTATGTTATGGCAACTCGGACCTGGTGGTCCAGCAATCATCCGGCGACTGGGACGCCAAGGACGCGAATATGGCGAGCTACCACTTCCTGGTCCAACAACTCAGCGGATACTTTGAAGGATGCGAGTTCCTCCACGTACCACGAGCCGACAACGAGCCAGCCGATGCCCTGGCTCGAATAGGCTCCACTCGGCAAGCAATTCCAACCGGCGTCGCTCTACAACGCCTCCTCAAGCCGTCCATCAAGCCGTCTCGAGTGTCCGATTCCATCTTCGTGCCGCCTGACCCCGATGCGGCCGGGTCCGGCTCGAAGAACCAAGTAGGCGACCCCAAGACCCCCGTAGCCGGCTCAGGGACTTCGGCAGCCGGCTCGGGGACTGCGGCAGCCGGCTCGGGGACTGCGGTAGCCGGCCCGGGGACTGCACCAGCACTACAGCCGGCGGCCGACTCCAGCACCTCACCGCCCAGCCCGCCCACCCTGGTAGCAGTAGCCACATTGGCAGTAGGAGAAGTCGCGGCTCCGTCATGGGCTCAGTCCATCCTCAACTTCCTAGTAAACCAAGACCTGCCGGCTGACGAAACAGAAGCAAGACAAGTCCAACTTCGAGCCGGAGCATACACAATCGTCAACAGAGAGCTCGTCAAGCGCAGTGTCACTGGAGTCCTCCAACGGTGCGTCGAGCAAGAGAAAGGCATTGCAATCCTCAGAGAAATTCACCAAGGAGAATGCGGCCACCATGCGGCCTCAAGATCACTTGTCGCCAAAGCCTTCCGCCATGGTTTCTTCTGGCCGACTGCTTTGGATGACGCCAAAGAATTAGTCAAACATTGCAAGGGATGCCAACTCTTCAGCTCCAAGCAACACATGCCGGCTTCGGCACTCAAAACCATTCCCCTCACTTGGCCCTTCGCCGTTTGGGGACTGGACATGGTGGGCCCATTCAAGACGGCGCGCGGCGGCATGACGCATTTGCTCGTCGCCGTGGACAAATTCACCAAGTGGATTGAGGCAAAGCCGATCAAGAAGCTGAATGGGCCGACTGCCGTGACGTTCATCGCAGACATAACAACTCGGTACGGCGTGCCGCACAGCATCATCACCGACAATGGCACGAATTTTGCCAAAGGAGCCTTGGCACGTTTCTGCGCAGCCCAAGGTATCCGGCTGGACTTAGCATCCATCGCCCACCCGCAGTCAAACGGCCAGGTCGAGCGAGCCAACGGCCTCATCCTCTCCGGTATCAAGCCTCGACTGGTCGTACCTCTGGAGCGCTCAGCCGGCTGTTGGCTCGATGAGCTGCCAGATGTCCTCTGGAGTCTGCGCACTACACCAAACAAGTCAACCGGCTTCACCCCTTTCTTCCTTGTGTATGGTGCCGAGGCGGTCATCCCAACTGACATCGAGTTCGACTCGCCTCGAGTAACCATGTACACGGAAGCGGAGGCCAAGGAAGCACGAGAAGACGGCGTTGACCTGCTGGAAGAAAGCCGGCTGTTAGCCCTCAGCCGGTCTGCCATCTACCAGCAGGGTTTGCGCCGCTACCACAGCCGGAAGGTCAGGCCAAGATCTTTCCAAGAGGGCGATCTTGTGCTCCGGCTGATCCAGCGAACAGCCGGCCAGCACAAGCTCTCAGCCCCTTGGGAAGGCCCCTTCGTCATCAGCAGAGCCCTAGGCAACGACTCCTACTACCTGATCGATGCACAGAAGCCGAAAGCACGCAAGAGAGACGACTTCGGCAAGGAGTCGGAACGACCATGGAACGCCAACCTCCTTCGAAGAATTTACAGTTGAAATGCAGTATGTACCGCGCTAACTTTTGTATTAAGTACAAGACAATAGGCTCCCCGAGGAGGGCTCGGGGACTGCCATCCCTTATTTATGAATGAAAAGTATCATGCTTATGACTTTGTCGTGTCATTTACTTATTCCGTCCGGCACCGAGTTCGACTAGTCGGCTCGGGGACTGGCCGACTGGAGTTATGTTAGATGTCCTACCCGCAGTCAGACAAGTAGTGTGCCGGCTCCCAAGCCTTCTCTTGCCAAAAGTCGCAGTTCGAAGAACCGGCTGTCCGGCTGGCAAGAGTTAAAGGCAGGAACGGGCGCCCACACGAAAAACAACTAGGGACTAACGGACTAATATAACAAAAGCCGGTTTTTCTCACACCGCCGACTGGCTACCAGAGTAGCCGGCCGGCCGGTCTCCATTCACTTCACTTCAATCCAAGAAAGCTCAAGTACTTGCCTCCCCAAAGAGGGAAGGCGGCAAAGGAAAAAGCCTAAGGATAAAAAAGCATACGCGAATGGAAACCAAACATGCACATGATAATATTTACATAAAAAGACCTCCGAGAGGCCAGCATTCAACATAGTTTGGATACACCCCCAGTGGGTGGAACTGCGAAAACTTAACAAAGATTGTTCAAAGACAACAAGGCAGGAAAGATAAAGACGGCAGGTCAAGCTGGCGGAGCGGCCGACGAGCCAGACTGGTTGGCGGAGACGGTCGTGCCGGCTGAAGGAGCGGCCGGCTGGCGAACTTCGGCTTTGTTGCCGCCTCCCGCAGAGGGCGCGCTTCCACGCGCCTCGTTGCTGGAGGCACGGTCGGTCTGAGATCGGCCGGTTGTTCCACCAGCCGGCTCGACGTCTTCGCCGTCCTCCTCTTCGTCATCCTCGCCTTCGTCGCTGGAGGCAATCTCCTCCGCCGAGTCCTCTCCCACCGTCAGGTTCAGCCCGAACCACTCCTCCGGCTGAGCAACACCGTCATCATCGATTTCGGTGTGAAAACGCTGATGTCGGTGCACTCGGCGATCGTCGAAGCTCGCTGGGCGATAGCCGGCCTCACCTCCTCCAGCTCCGCGTCGGCCTCCATCCGCCAGGTGCGCAGCTGGTCCAGGCTCAGCCCTGGGTACCAAGCCCGAACGAACTCCAACGCCCGCCCGGCTCCGAGGCGGGCCGCCGACGCCTTCCAAGCCTCAAAGCGACCAACTGCGACCTCCAGCCAGTCGGCAGTTCAGCTTGGGGTGCGGGGGATCGTATCGCCGGGCCAGAGGGCGGCCAACACTTGCGCCCCGGCACGTTGGAGCCGGTGAAGCATCCGATGAGCCGGCTGCAACCGCGCCTGGACAGCCAGGAGCTGCTCCTCAAGTGTCCGGTTCGCATCCGGCGCGATGTTGGCCCCCGCCTGACGACGCGCCTCGCGATGGGCCTCAATGCTTTGGGCGGCAAAGGCGGAGTAGCCGGGGAAGTAGTCTGCACCAAAAAATGAGCAGCAGCTCAAGATAAGCCAAAAAACCAGGCGGCAAGGGGCAGGGGAGGGCCGAGGAAGGCAGCTTACCATCGATCAAATCCTCGATCCGGCCGAAGCCCTCGTCCAGGGCTCGCCGGGTCTCAGACTAGCTCGCCGCCTCGGCCTCATACTCCGCCATCAAGGTGGCTTCGCTTTCCTGCGCCACCTGCAGGGCCGCTTTGTGGCTCTCCTCTTGGTCGGCTAGCTTCTTGGCTAGGCAATCCCGTTCCTGGACCAAGGCGGCGCACTCGGCCTCCTTGGTATGAAGGGCGGCCTTCGCTTCGCCGAGCTCCTTCCTCAAGTCGGCGTTGGCCCCTGAAGACAAAGAAAAAGACAAACCAATAAGGAAAAGGTCGTCAAGAAAGATCCGACCCGACTGCGCAGCAGTCGGCCCGAATCTCGGGGACTACACCCAGTGGGTGCGCTGACGCGCCCCCATAGGAAACAGACAAGATCGAGTACTTACTTCGGCTGTCGGCCAGGTCGTCGGTCCTCCGGCTCAACTCCTGAGCCTGGGAATTGAAGGCGGCAGCACGAAGGTTGTGGTATTCCTGAAAGTTCAGAAAAAAGCAAAGTAAGGTAGCCGTCGAGAAACATCCGACCGAACTGCGCAGCAGTCGGCCCGAATCTCGGGGACTACACCTAGTGGGTGCGCTGACGCGCCCCCACGGAAGGAATTAAGAAAGCAAAGCGGCCAAGAACGAAGGACTCACCCGGATAGTGGCTCGCGTTGACAAGAACTCCTGGGTGAACTGCTGCAACAGGGCGGCCTGAGCTTGCAGCCGGCTCCGGACCCCTTGAGCCGCCACATTTAGCTCGCCAGTTCCCCCGCTGGGAGTCCACTCGGACGTGGCAATGCTGGCCGCCTCCAGATCCTCCGCCGACTGGCCAGCGCCCGCGACTCGGCGCAACTCCGGCCGAGCGGCGCCTCCCCCTGCGTGCCGGCCCGTCGCCGGCTGCACCTCGAGGCCGGCTCTGTTCTCCGGCTCACCTCCGGTCGGCCCCTCCGGCGCCGCTGACAATTGGCCGCCTTGGCCCGCTCCGGTTGGCGCTGCTGGCGGCGCTTTCCTCGCAAAGGCCACGGGGTCCTCCCCCCTCTCCAACAGCGGCGGGTCTTGGACGATCTCCTCCGCCAAGGGCAATGGGGTATCGGGGGCTACGGCTCGGAGAGGAATGGCGAGCAGCGGAGGCTGGCTGCGCGAGCTTTCCGCCTCCGTCTCTGCGGTAGCCGCCTCCGTCTGGGCCTTGGCTGCCGCGTCGGCCTGCTCCCTCGCCGCCTGGGCAGCCGCCTTCTCCGCCGCCTCGCGCTCCTCCCGTGCTTCGCGGGCGTTCCGCTCTGTGGCCTCCCTGAGATCGGCGCGGAGGTCCACGCGGCGGGAGCTCGAAGACCCTCCAGCCGGCCCCACGACGGAGCCGCCCGGGCCCCGCTCAAGGGAAAGCGGCGCCCTGTCCAGCAAGCGAGAAAAAGTTAAGAAGAGTATTCGGAGAGAAAGAGAATGATGGCGAGCATGTGGCAAGGCAGTCGAAGACTTACGCTGAGACCGCCGGAGGCTGTTTCACCGCCTTGCGGAAGCGGGCCTCTTTCGCAGCCGCCTCGTCTCGCTTGGTCACTGCGGCAGAGGCTTTTGACTTCTTCGGCCGACTGCCAGAGAGGCCTGAAGCGGCCTGGCGCTTCTGTGCGCCACCGCCGGCCGCCGGCGCGATAGACGAGCCCGCGCCCTGATGGTTGGCCGCCGGCTAGCGACGCGGGGCGACTTCGGCTTCGAAATCGTCCGGCCAGTCCTCGAAGCTCGCGGTGAACCTTGAGCCTCCGAGCTCGGCACTGTCCCCCACAACGGCGTCTTCCATGGCGGCCGCCCCTAAGTCCGGGTCGTCAACGTCATCCACCGTGCGGTCGGGGGCATACTGGCGTTCAATCCCTGCCGCCCCGGCCGGCGGCGCAAGAAGAGGGTTCTGCTCAAAAGAACCGACTGGTCAGAAGCCGGCCGTCATGAAGCCGGCAGACGACAAAAAGAAGATAGAGAGAGAATCTTACCACGGGCAGAGGATTGGCGCGAGAATACGGCACCTTGTCGTATTGCCAGTCCCCGGCGAGCTTGCAGTTGGCGATGTAGTTAACCATGAGCGCCACCTCCGCGTGGGGCATTTCCCATGTGCTCAGCCGGCTTGGGTCGAAGCGGCCGCTCATCTGGCACATCATATGGGGCCGGCTTTGGAGAGGAAGGATCCGGTGCTCCACGAAGGCGGCCACCAAGTCGGCCCCGCGCAGGCCTTCCGACTGAATCATCACCCGAAGCCGGGAGATGGCGGCGTTCCCGGCCGGAGACAGTGACCGGGACCGGAAGCTCCACGAGGGTTGCCTCCCAGCCGGCGGGCCGGCTACGTAAGCCGGCAGGTTGATGTAGTCTCCTTGCTCGGCGACGTTCTTCACATAGAAATACGATCTCTGCCAGACCTTCACCGACTGGATCAGGGGGATGGGCGGGAACGGGTTGTTCTCGCTCGCCCTCCTCATGGCGATGAAGGCCCCGCAGGGGGCGGGCACGCCGGCGACGACTGTGCCGAGCTTGCTCTGGAAGAACTCTCCCCAGAGCTCCAGCGTGGGGAGTAGCCCCAAGAAGCCTTCGCAGAGGGAGACGAAGGCCGACAGTAGCATCACCGCATTGGGCGTGAGGTGATGCGGCTGGAGGTTGTAGAATTCCAGGAAAGAGCACAGAAATCCGCTCGCCAGAAGGCCGAAGCTGCGCAGGCAGTGCGAGCGGAAGACGACCCGCTCGCCCTCCTCCGGTGCCGGTGAGATCTCCTTCTCCGGCGCCAGGCGGACCTGTACGAGGTCAGCACCGGGCAGGCGCCAAGTCTGGCGGAGGAACTCCACATGGTCGTCATGGACGTTGGAGCCGTCCCACGAGCTTGACAATGCCATGGGAGCGAGGCGGTGTAGAGACGCGGTGGCGCTGAGACGGGAAGCTACGGCGGCAGTAAGAGGAAGAAACGAGGGTTAGGAGGGGCGGAGCGGGAGAGAGCGGGAGAGAGCGTGCGAACCTCTGTCGCTCTCCCTCCTCCCCCTACTTATAGGCTCACGTGGCGGAGCCGAGGAGGCGCGGCGTGGGGAAGCGTGGGGATCGATCGTGCCCACTCCCCACGTCCCGCGATTATTGAGCCTTAACGGCGAAACAAAACTGCCTCGAGAAGGCGAGCGGCCCCTGTGGGCCACGGAAGATCCGCGCCCGGACCAAGGCTCGCGAGTGGCGGGCCCGGGCCTGCAGCGGCGTCCCGTCGCGCGCGTGCGCTCGCAGGATCTCGCTGCCACGTGGCCGCGGGAGGGCCCGTGGTCAGCACGCAGGTCCCCCCTCCTCCCGCCTATAAGACGCGGGGCTCACTGAAGTCGGCATACGCCCGCAAAGCCGGCTCTTCAGGATGGGAAGCTGACCAAGCTTCTCGTCCCCCGGCTCGCCTCGGAGCTCGATCAGCTTCGGGGACTACTGTCAGAGTAAATAGCCATGGGTAGCCTAGCTGGCTTCCCCTGGCCCTTCTGAAAAAAGTTACGAGCCCGCCCGGCTCTCAAGAATCAAAGACATGGGGCTGCCTTCCCCTTGCTGGCTGCCACCCAGGCCGGCTCTCGGAAGGCGGTCCAACTTTAGCCCTCATGAGAAGGCCGACTCCAAGAAGCCGGCCATGAGAAGGACGACTCCAAGAAGCCGGCTCCCCATAAAGCGGCCCAGACCGTACCCACAAAGTTTGTACCCACCTGACGGCGGTGCGACGGGGCGTGGCTACAGTAAAGCCTGCCACCCCGAATCCCGGAGCACGCCTGGCACAGTGCGCCGTATGGGTAGGCATGACCCGTCCGGCGCGGCACTGTTGCCATGTTGACCCTGGCATCACCCACGACGGGCCGCCAGCGTGGCCCACAGACGGTGGGCCCCTTTGATCAGAGAGACGCCCGAAGGCGGCCACGCCTCCAGCCAGTCGGGCCAAGACAGAGCCGGCTCCCCGCAGCCAGCTTGCCGCCTCCCTCGAAGAAGACGCCCCATTAAGGAGACAAGACGCGGTAAGGCTACAGCGAACGCCTGACAGGCGGCGGTACTGCAGCCGCACTTACCACGATGAAGCTCACGTCAACAAGATGGAGCCACAGTAACCAGCCGCCGACCAGGCCCTGGACAGTGGGGCCTGCCTGTTGACCAAGGGGCCGACAGCCGGCGGGACCCACCAGTCGGCGGGCCCCAGCGGCCGGCGCAGAAGCCGGCGAGCGCAGTCACAAACGGCTGGGCCCCGCGCCCAGTCGGATTACCATTGTACCCCCGAGGGGTAGGCCTATATAAACCCCCCGGAGCACCCATGCAAAGGGTTCGACCCCCTGCTAGTTCTAGACACCACACAAGGAGAAGAAGCAGGCTAGCCGTGCCCTTCTTCCTCCTCCCCCCAAACAGCTCAAGGAGCGTTGTGTAGCTACTTGATTCATCTAGTGAGCATGCGGAGACCCCGCGGAGCAGCAGTAGGGGTGTTATCTCCACGGAGAGCCCCAAAGCTGGGTAAGATCCACCGGCGTGCATGTCTTCGCCTTATCCCGTTTCCAGGCACCGGCGATGTCTTACTGGCTCCCACAATGATAAGCCACCCGTTGGCATATGTCGCACCTACCACCCGACAACGTCTTGACCATATCACATCACAACATACCCTGCAAAAACAAGTTAGACGTCCTCTACTTTGTTGTTGTAAGTTTTACGTGGCTGCCACGGGCCTCTAGCAAGAACCGTTCTTACCTCCGCATCAAAACCACAACGATTTTTCGTCAAGTGTTCTGTTTTAACCTTCAACAAGGACCGGGCGTAGTCAAACTCGATTCAACTAAAGTTGGAGAAACAGACACCCACTAACCACATGTGTGTGAAGCACGGCGGTAGAACCAGTCTATGAACGCGGTCATGTAATGTTAGTCTGGGCCGCTTCATCCAACAATACCGCCGAATCAAAGTATGACATGCTGGTAAGCAGTATGACTATTATCGTCCACAACTCTTTGCGTTCTACTCGTGCATATAACATCTACGCATAGACCTGGCTCAGATGCCACTGTAGGGGAACGCAGTATTTCAATTTTTTTGCCTATGATCACGCAAGATCTATCTAGGAGAAGCATAACAACGAGCGGGGAGAATGTGTCCACGTACCCTCGTAGACCGAAAGATGAAGTGTTTTAGTAACGCGGTTGATGTAGTCGAACATCTTCGTGATCCAACCGATCAAGTACCGAACGCACGACACCTCCGCGATCTGCACACGTTCAACTCGGTGACGTCCCTTGTACTCTTGATCCAGCTAAGGCCGAGGGTGAGTTCCATCAGCACGACGGTGTGTTGACGGTGATGATGAAGTTACCGACGCAGGACTTCCCCTAAGAACTACGATAATATGACCGAGGTGTAAAACCATGGAGGGGAGCACCACACATGACTAAAGATTAACTTGTGTGCCTTTGGGGTGCCCCCTGGACACGTATATAAAGGAGGGGGGAAGAGGAGGCCGGCCTAGGAGGGGCGCGCCTATAGGGGGGAGTCTAGCTAGGATTCCCAATCCTAGTTGGAGCCCCCTTCCTTTTCCAAGAGGGGAGAGAGGGAAGGAGTAGGAGAGCGAGAAAGAAAGAGGGGGCGCCGCCCCCTCCCTAGTCCAATTCGGACCAGCCCATCAAGGGGCGCGTGATCTCCCCTTGTGGCCCTTCTCTCCTTTCCACTAAGGCCCGTGAAGGCCCAATACTTCCCCCTGCGAATTTCCGTAACTCTTCGGTACTTCAAAAAATACCCGAATCACTCGGAACCTTTCCGATGTCCGAATATAGCCTTCCAATATATCGATCTTTATGTCTCGACCATTTTGAGACTCCTCATCATGTCCGTGATCTCATCCGGGACTCCGAACAACCTTAGGTACATCAAATCACATAACTCATAATACAAATCGTCATCGAACATTAAGCGTGCGGACCCTACGGGTTCGAGAACTGTATAGACATGACCGAGACACATCTCCGGTCAATAACCGTTAGCGGAACCTAGATGCTCATATTGGCTCATACATATTCTATGAAGATCTTTATCAGTCAAACCGCATAACAACATACATTGTTCCCTTTGTCATCGGTATGTTACTTGCCCGAGATTCGATCGTCAGTATCCTCATACCTAGTTCAATCTCGTTACCAACAAGTCTCTTTACTCGTTCCGTAATGCATCATCCCATAAGTAACTCTTTAGTCACATTGCTTGCAAGGCTTATAGTGATGAGCATTACCGAGAGGGCCCAGAGATACCTCTCCAACAATCGGAGTGACAAATCCTAATCTCAAACTATGCCAACTCAAAAAACACCATCGAAGAAATCTGTAGAGCATATTTATAATCACCTAGTTACGTTGTGACGTTTGATAGCACACTAAGTGTTCCTTCGGTATTCGGGAGTTGCATAATCTCATAGTCATAGGAACATGTATAAGTCATGAAGAAAGCAATAACAATAAACTAAACGATCATAGTGCTAAGATAATGGATGGGTCTAGTCCATCACATCATTCTCTAATGATGTGATCCCGTTCATCAAATGACAACACATGTCCATGGCTAGGAAACTTAACCATCTTTGATTAATGAGCTAGTCAAGTAGAGGCATACTAGGGACACTCTGTTTGTCTATGTATTCACACATGTACTAAGTTTCCGGTTAATACAATTCTAGCATGAATAATAAACATTTATCATGATATAAGGAATATAAATAACAACTTTATTATTGCCTCTAGGGCATATTTCCTTCAATCTTCTATAATGGACTAACCGATGCTTCTAGGGATTTGATAGATAGTTGTGCTGGTTGTGTTTTCAGGGAACGAATTGCTGGGCAAGCTGAAGAATTATTGAATAACATATTGGAAAATTATGATGATTGGACTCTCCCTGTACCACCGCCTAAACCCACTCCAAAGAAGAGGGGTATATTATATCTCAGTCCTGAAGATATGCAAGAGGAAAAACAATCTATGAAGGAAAAAGGTATTAAAGCTGAGGATGTCAAAAATTTACCTCCTATTAAAGAAATACATGGGCTTAATAGACCACCACTGCCTAAGGTGGTAAGGGTAAATTCTTTGATGAAGTTCAATGATAATGACAATCCTCACAATATGCACCCTAGCCAATGCCTTTATGAGTTTGAAAATTACATTAGAAAACGAGATCACTTCAATGCAAATGTTATGAAACAATTGAAATACAATTCTGATATGATTGCTCGCTTGAGTGACTTGTTATTTGGAATCTCAAATGATGTTAGAGGTGTTGGAAAGCATGCTTCTATGGTTCAGACTCAGTTTGAACAAGTTGCTAAATCTCAAAGAGAGTTGCTAGATGAAATGAATAATAATATACATGACTTTGTTGCAAGAGTTGCAACTAGAGGATGTAAAATGCCTCAGGAACCACTTTATCCTAAGGGACACCCAAAAAGAATTGAACAAGATTCACAAAGGAACAACACCACTACACCTAGTCCTTCTAGAAAGAAAAGGAAAAAAGAAAAATGATAGGACTTCTCATGCTCCTAGTGAACCTGAAAAAGAAAAACATCTTGATAATGATAATGAAACTTCTATCTCTGATGTTAAAACTCAACCTGGTAGTGAAAACTCACCTTCTGATAATGAAAAAGATAATCATGAGATTCATGAATATGCTCAACCAAATAATAAAGAACTAGACAATGATGTTGAGATAGAACCACCTATTGATCTTGATAATCCACAACCTAAGAATAAAAGGTATGATAAAAGTGACTGTGGCTAGAAAACACGGTAAAGAAAGAGAACCGTGGGTTCAAAAACCTATGCCTTTTCCACCTAAGTCAAATAAAAAGAAAGATGATGAAGAATTTGAATGCTTTGCTGAAATGTTGAGGCCAGTATTTTTGCGTACTCGCTTGACTGATATCTTGAAAATACCTCCTTATGCAAAGTATATGAAAGATATCATCACCAACAAAAGAAAAATACTGGAAGCTGAAATCTCCACTATGCTTGTTAATTATACTTTTAAAGATGGCGTACCTAAAAACTTGGAGATCCGGGATTACCAACTATACCTTACTCTATCAAAAAGAATTATGTGAAAACTACTTTGTGTGATTTAGGAGCTGGTGTTAGTGTTACACATTTCTCTTTATATAAAAGACTTGATTTGAATAAACTCACACCTACTGAAATATCTTTGCAAATGGCTGATAAATCAACTGCCATACCTATCGGTATTTGTGAGGATGTGCCCATTGTTGTTGCTAATGTTACTATTTTGACTGACTTTGTTATACTTGAGATGCCCGAGGACGACAACATGTTGATTATCCTTGGTAGACCCTTCTTGAATATTACAGGGGCTGTTATTGATTGCAATAAAAGCAAGGTCACTTTTCATATCAATGGTAATGAGCATAAGGTGCACTTTCTGAAGAAACAATTCCAAGTGAATGGTATTAATGTTATTGAAAAATCTCCAACAATCACTATTGGAAGTTTTAAAATACCTCTACCTACTGTCAAAAAGAAATATGAAATGCTTATTGTTGGGGACATTCATATCCCCATTGAGAAAATTGTACGCGAACATGATGAACCTATTTGGAAGGAGTTCTTCGAGGAGGAGATCCTCAGGGGCGTCTTCAAGTGACAACTCCGCTCGCCTGTCTTATGTCGAACCAAGTGAAAGTTACATTCGAGATTCAGCCACCAAAACATGCTTATGGCCTTGCGATGATTATATGATGCATGTGGGCATTAAGAAGGAATTTGAGCAATATGTTCACAATGCTGGTCTTGGTCCCTACATTTCAGATAAGTGCGAACAACACCACACTCTCACTAAATCATTTGTCAAATGATTTAAATTCCATCCCCATGAGTCTAGGGTGTCATTCAAGCTTTATGAAGATCCATTTACCATCTCACTAGAGAGTTTTGCTCACCACTGCAAACTCCCATTCTGGGGTTCGCTTGATGAACCGCCAAGGGCTGAGTACCAATCATTCTTGACTAGTCTTTGCTATGGTGAGACGAGGGGTGTGACACAAGGTAGAATAAAGAGCATTCATTTTCTCGCAATTCAGTACTTTGCATTATTTAACGGGAAATTTATAGTAGGCAAGAAAGACTATAGTACACTCTGTGCTCCAGACTTGAGCCTCATACACACCACTCTCACTGGTGAAAGGAGTTATAACCTTGGAGCGATTGTTGCACGCAGACTGCAGCATAACACTAATAGTGGCTATTTCTATGGTGGAATATATACCACGTGTTTAGCACGAGGGCTAGGTGTTTCACCTTTGCCCTTTGACCCTATCCTACCCACACATTTATTTAGACTTTGATGCTTTGAAAAGTCAAAAGATCCTCAAAGGAAAATTCATAATTTCACTTACAATCCGTTGTTTAACCAAACATCTGTTGTGCACACATATTTGCCTGTGCCTGCCCTTTTTGACTATCACAACAAAGGATGATATTTCGTTCTTCAGAGCAAGGCCCGAGATCGCAACGCGGCAGTGGGGGCGGCACGGGAGGCCGAGGCATCCGCACCGAGAGCCTCCGTGAGCTACCACGCCGACTACTATCCAGACTACTGACTGCTTACCAAGTTAGGCCAAAAGCCTAAGCTTGGGGGAGTACGTGTTTCTCACCGACATTACATTCATGTTCACTTATTTCATCTGTCGGTGTTCACACTTTTTCATTGTATCATCCATGCTTAATTTTATTTTCTCGCTTTCTTCTTGTGCGTTTGAAAAACCTTAGAAAAACCAAAAAAATTGTTGTAGTTAGTTTACTTTATTTGCATGCTTAGTTGTAGCACTAAAAAGAAAACCCAAAAAGATTTCCTTGTTCTTCTTTTGCTTGTTGGGAGCTTTCCCATGTAAACAATTTTTCTCGTTTTCACTTTTTCCTTTTATTTGCTTGCTCAAGAAAACCAAAAACTCAAAAAATACTTCAGTGTGTTTCTCTGAATTTCTTTTCTTTTTATTTGAGTCATATCAAGGAGAAGACCACGATGAAAATGTTGAGTGGCTCTCATATGAATAATTATTGATCTAATAAAGAGACCATTTTACCTTCTCTTCTCCTGTTGAATGAAATGTTTGCAGATTCCAGCTTAGTCCACGGCACTCTTGCACTATTATTATTTTCATATCGTTCGGTCGTGCAAGTGAAAGGCAATAATGACGATATTCGATGAACTGGTCATGGCAGAGAGAAACGGGTATGTAGTTGACTTGTTCTATTTGTGTAAATATGTTTAACCTAGTATCCATGATTCAAACCATTATGATTAAACATGTTTGCCATGACAATTAGAGATTATAGTTTCTCATGCCATGCATAAATAGCTAGGAGTGGATATTGATTTATCTTGGATAGCAACATTGCGTTAAAATGATTGTGATGTAGTATGATGATATGGTATCCTCCTCTGAATGTTCGAGTGGCTTGACTTGGCACATGTTCATGCATGTAGTTCAATCAAAACCAACATAGCCTCTATGATATTTATGTTCATGGTGTTCATATCCTACCCATGCTAGTGTCCAATGTTACTTATGCATAATGCATGTTCATGACCGTTGTTGCTCTCTAGCTGGCCGCTTCTCAACCTAATTGCTAGCCTACACCTGTACCAAGTGGGAATTCTGCTTGTACATCAAAAACCTTGAACCCAAAGTTATTCCAGATGAGTCCACCATACCTACCTATATGCGGTATTACCCTGCCTTCCTAAGTAAATTTGCATGTGCCACCTCTAAAACTTCTAATAAATATCCTTTTTGTGTGCCTGGATCATTCATGGGACGCTAGGAGGTGGTCGGTATCTTCCATGCTAAGCGGGTTATTCTCAGGTCGAGTGTTTATTCACTCGCCATCGCATGAGAAAAGGGCGGTAATAGGGATGCCCAGTCCCAAACTGCAAACAGAAAACGCTTAGGAATAATCAAACAAAAACTCCCAATGGAGTCAAAACCTTTACTTTTATCGCTTGGGAACCGCCACTAGCGTGCTTAGCATGGAAGATATTGATAACTGATAGTCGCGACGTAAATGAGAAGGGTGCACGTCTCAAAATATCATTTACCTATGTTTTAAAACTTGAGCTCTGGCACCTCTGCAAATCACTGCTTCCCTCTGCGAAGGGAATATCTATTTACTTTTATGTTGTGTCATCACCTTCTAAAACAAGCGCCAGAACCTAAGAGCAATGCTGTCATGACTTATGCATTGTGTGTAGTTAATGTTGGGTGCATCATGACTGGATCTTTTCTACCATGAATTACAATGTTTAGTCATTGCATGAACTTTGGAGGTGCTCTGCATTTCTATTTTGCGGTCTCAGAAAGGGCTAGTGAGATACCACTATTGTCATATTATATTATGGTTTTTTTGACAACATGTTGCTGTCTGAGATATCTTATTATTGCTCGCTAGCTGATTATGTCATTGATATGAGTTAATATAATCTTTAAGAGTTATTGTCGGCATGGTTAGTTATAATGTTAGCTGAAAACCTGGGTGCTGTTTAAGCTTATTTACGCAAACAAGAGCAAAAGAGTTCGTAAAAGTTTTTCTTTTTCATTTTTAGTTTATCAACTGAATTGCTTGAGGACAAGCAAAGGTTTAAGCTTGGGGGAGTTGATACGTCTCCAACGTATCTACTTTTCCTAATGCTTTTCCTCTTGTTTTGGACTCTAATTTGCATGATTTGAATGAAACTAACCCCAGACTGACGCTGTTTTCAACAGAACTACCATGGTGTTGTTTTTGTGTAGAAATAAAACTTCTCGGAATGGAACGAAACTTTGCGAGGATTTTTATACAATAAATAAGAACTTCTGGAGCCAAGATCCACCGGAGGGGGGCACCTGGGTGGGCACAACCCACCAGGGCGCGCCCCCCTCCTGGCGCGCCCAGGTGGGTTGTCCCCACCTGGTGGCCCTGCGGACCCTGAAACGACGCTATAAAATCCTATTTTTCTAGAAAAAATCAGGGAAAAAGAATTATCGCGGTCCACGAGACAGAGCCGTCGTCACCTCCTGTTCTTCATCAGGATGCCAGATCTGGAGTCCGTTTGGGGCTCTAGAGAGGGGGGGTCTTTGTTCTTCGTCATCACCAACCCTTCTCCATTGCCAATTTCATGATGCTCCCCACCAGGAGTGAGTAATTCCTTCTTAGGCTCGCTGGTCGGTGAGGAGTTGGATGAGATTCATCATGTAATCGAGTTAGTTTTGTTAGGGCTGGATCCCTAGTATCCACTATGTTCTAAGATTGATGTTGCTATGACTTTGCCATGCTTAATGCTTGTCACTTTGGGCCCGGGTGCCTTGATTTCAGATCTGAACCATTTATGTTATCACAATTATATCCATGTTCTAGATCCGATCTTGCAAGTTATAGTCACCTACTACGTGTTATGATCCGGCAACCCCGGAGTGAAAATAGTCGGGACCACTCCCGGTGATGACCGTAGTTTGAGGAGTTCATGTATTCACCGTGTGTTAATGCTTTGTTCCGGTTCTCTATTAAAAGGAGGCCTTAATATCCCTTAGTTTCCAATAGGACCCCGCTGCCACGGGAGGGTAGGACAAAAGATGTCATGCAAGTTCTTTCCATAAGCACGTATGACTATTTACAGAATACATGCCTACATTATATTGATGAACTGGAGCTAGTGCCGTATCTCCCTAGGTTATAACTGTCTCATGATGAATATCATCCAACAAGTAACCGATCCAATGCCTACAAATTTATTTTATATTGTTCATGCTAAGTTACTACTGCTATCATCATTGTTACACTTGCTACAAAATTACTGCTATCACTGTTACCGTTGCTATTGTTGCTGCCATTACTATCAGAACTATCATATTACTTTGCTACTTATCACGTTGCTGCAGATAATTAATCTCCGGGTGTAGTTGAATTGACAACTCAGCTACTAATACCTTCAAATATTCTTTGGCTCCCCTTGTGTCGAATCTATAAATTTGGGTTGAATACTCTGCCCTCAAAAACTATTGCGATCCCCTATACTTGTGGGTGATCATGCAGCGCCTACAGACTAATGTGTGCATGCTCCTAGCGCCACACCGCCGGCACCAAGACCACGCGCCGCCAGAGCCTGTGGCACGTGGGCGTCAAGACCGAGCTCCCCCCAGTGCGCACAACATCCATGAGCACGACGGACTGCCTTGCCTTCATCCCATAGTTGTGCCGCGTCGTCTGGCCTGGGAAGTTCAAGACATATCTGCCTCCATGCTATGACGGCACCCCTAACACCGCGAAGTTCCTCTAGCTCTATGCACTGAGCATCGAAGCGGCAAACGGAGACAAGAAGGTTATGGCAAACTGGTTCCCCATGGCCCTCAAGGACGGCGCACGCTCTTGGCTCCTGAACCTCCCGGAGGGGTCAATCTCCTCCTAGGACAAGCTTCGCAAGTGATTCATCTTCAACTTCCAGGGAACCCGCGACCACGCTCCTACAGTGGATGACCTGCGGCGCGTGAAACAGCAGTCGGGCGAAACCCTGCATAAGTACATACAGCGCTTCACGAATGTTCACCACAAGATCCTGAAGGCGTCAAACGAGGCTGTCATCTCAGCATTCACTGATGGCATCCGGGATGCCAAGATGAAGGAGGAACTTGCCATTCACGAAGACATGTGCTCGGCCCTGGAGATGTTCAACCTGGCGAACAAGTTGGCAAGGGCCAAGGAAGACCACCTCTCCCTCCTGGAGCTTCCTGAAGCCGATCCTTAAGATAAGAAGGCCAAGGCCAAGGAGGCAAAGCTCAAGGGCCCCGCCATGCTGGTAGCAGAGCCCGAGATGAAGCGCGGCCACGACCACGATGAACCTCCTAGGGGCAATCAGCCGTTCTACGTCTTCCACAATGTCCACAACCACAACACCAACGACTGCCAGGAGTTCAGAGCACTTTGCGTCTGGCGCCTTGGCCGCCGGCCCCAACGTCATGACCGCGATTATGGCCGTGGAGGAGGCCGTGGCGGAGGGTGTTGGGGCAACCGCGACCCTCGTCAGGACTAGCGTGACCAGCCCCGCGAGGACCGCTAGCAGGGCTAGCCTCGTCACGGTCCGTGGTGGGACCAGCCTCGTGAGGACCTCCCTCAGGGCAATGCCGGCCTCCCTCCACTGTCGCCGCCGCTAAAGAGAAACGACGACAACCGGCAGGACGATGGGGCTAGGGGCTTCCAGGAGCCTCGAGAGATCTCCTGCATCCTGGGTGGTGCTCAGGCCCCCGCCTCACGTCACATCTTCAAGCAGCTCTCTCGTGAGGTGAACGTGGCCCTCCCGAAGCTTGAGGAGATACGTCCCCTTAGGTGGTCGAAGCATGCCATCACCTTTGACTCCAAGGATCAACTCAAGAGCTCGGCTGCGGTTGGCGCACTTACGGTGCTCTGCATGCCAACCATCAGCAATGCCGTCGTCACCAAAACCCTCATCGATGGTGGCGCGGGGCTCAATGTTCTCTCTGTCGAGACGTTCAAGACGCTCCAAGTGCCTTATGACCAGCTCCTACCAACCAAGCCTTTCTCAAGGGTGAACAATTGAAGGAAATATGCCCTAGAGGCAATAATAAAGTTATTATTTATTTCCTTATATCATGATAAATGTTTGTTATTCATGCTAGAATTGTATTAACCGGAAACATAATACATGTGTGAATACATAGACAAACAGAGTGTCACTAGTATGCCTCTACTTGACTAGCTCATTAATCGAAGATGGTTATGTTTCCTAACCATGAACAAAAGAGTTGTTATTTGATTAATGGGATCACATTATTAGGAGAATAATGTGATTGACATGACCCATTCCATTAGCTTAGCACCCGATCGTTTAGTATGTTGCTATTGCTTTCTTCATGACTTATACATGTTCCTATGACTATGAGATTATGCAACTCCCGTTTACCGGAGGAACACTTTGTGTGCTACCAAACGTCACAACGTAACTGGGTGATTATAAAGGAGCTCTACAGGTGTCTCCAAAGGTGAATGTTGGGTTGGCGTATTTCGAGATTAGGATTTGTCGCTCCGATTGTCGGAGAGGTATCTCTGGGCCCTCTCGGTAATGCACATCACATAAGCCTTGCAAGCATTGCAACTAATGAGTTAGTTGTGAGATGATGTATTACGGAACAAGTAAAGAGACTTGCCGGTACCGAGATTGAACTAGGTATTAAGATACCGGCAATCGAATCTCGGGCAAGTAACATACCGATGACAAAGGGAACACCGTATGTTGTTATGCGGTCTGACCGATAAAGATCTTCGTAGAATATGTAGGAGCCAATATGAGCATCCAGGTTCCGCTATTGGTTATTGACCGGAGACGTGTCTCTGTCATGTCTACATTGTTCTCGAACCCGTAGGTTCCGGACGCTTAAGGTTTCGATGACAGTTATATTATGAGTTTATGAGTTTTGATGTACCGAAGTTAGTTTGGAGTCCCGGATGTGATCACGGACATAACAAGGAGTCTCGAAATGGTCGAGACATAAAGATTGATATATTGGACGGCTATATTCGGACACCGGAAGTGTTCCGGGTGATTTCGGAGAAAACCGGAGAGCCGGAGGGTTACCGGAACCCTACCGGGAGAAGCAATGGGCCATATGGGCCTTAGTGGAGAGAGAGAGGGGCAGCCAAAGGTGGGCCGTGCACCTCCTCCCCTCCTGGTCTGAATTGGACTAGGAGAGGGGGGCGGCGCCCCCCTTTCCTTCTCCCTCCCCACTTCTTTCCCCCTCCTAGTAGGAGTCCTACTCCTACTAGGAGGAGGACTCCTCCTTGGCGCGCCATAGGAGCCGGCCGGCCTCCTCCCCTTGATCCTTTATATACGGGGGCAGGGGGCACCCCTAGACACAAGTTGATCCACGTGATCATATTCTTAGCCGTGTGCGGTGCCCCCTTCCACCATAATCCTCGATAATATTGTAGCGGTGCTTAGGCGAAGCCCTGCGACGGTAGTACATCAAGATCGTCACCACGCCGTCGTGCTGACGAAACTCTTCCTCGACACTTTGCTGGATCGGAGTCCGGGGATCGTCATCGAGCTGAACGTGTGCTAAAACTCGGAGGTGTCGTAGTTTCGGTGCTTGATCGGTCGGGCCGTGAAGACGTACGACTACATCAACCGCGTTGTGCTAACGCTTCCGCTGTCGGTCTACAAGGGTACGTAGATCACACTCTCCCCTCTCGTTGTTATGCATCACCATGATCTTGTGTATGCGTAGGAAATTTTTTGAAATTAGTACGTTCCCCAACAGTGATATCAGAGCCTAGGTTTTATGTGTTGGCGTTATATGCACGAGTAGAACACAAGTGAGTTGTGGGCGATATAAGTCATACTGCTTACCAGCATGTCATACTTTGGTTCGGAGGTATTGTTGGACGAAGTGGCCCGGACCGACATTACGCGTACGCTTACGCGAGACCGGTTCTCCCGACGTGCTTTGCACAAAGGTGGCTAGCGGGTGACAGTTTCTCCAACTTTAGTTGAACCAAGTGTGGCTACGCCCGGTCCTTGCGAAGGTTAAAACAGCACCAACTTGACAAACTATCATTGTGGTTTTGATGCGTAGGTAAGATTGGTTCTTGCTTAAGCCCGTGGCAGCCACGTAAAACTTGCAACAACAAAGTAGAGGACGTCTAACTTGTTTTTGCAGGGCATGTTGTGATATGATATGGTCAAGACATGATGATAAATTTTATTGTATGAGATGATCATGTTTTGTAACCAAGTTATCGGCAACTGGCAGGAGCCATATGGTTGTCGCTTTATTGTATGCAATGCAATTGCGCTGTAATGCTTTACTTTATCACTAAGCAGTAGCGATAGTCGTGGAAGCATAAGATTGGCGAGACGACAACGATGCTACGATGGTGATCAAGGTGTCGCGCCGGTGACGATGGTGATCACGACGGTGCTTCGAAGATGGAGATCACAAGCACAAGATGATGATGGCCATATCATATCACTTATATTGATTGCATGTGATGTTTATCTTTTATGCATCTTATCTTGCTTTGATTGACGGTAGCATTTTAAGATGATCTCTCACTAATTATCAAGAAGTGTTCTCCCTTAGTATGCACCGTTGCGAAAGTTCTTCGTGCTGAGACACCACGTGATGATCGGGTGTGATAGGCTCTACGTTCAAATACAACGGGTGCAAAACAGTTGCACACACAGAATACTCAGGTTATACTTGATGAGCCAAGCATATACATATATGGCCTCGGAACACGGAGACCGAAAGGTCGAGCATGAATCATATAGGAGATATGATCAACATAGCGATGTTCACCAATGAAACTACTCCATCTCACGTGATGATCGGACATGGTTTAGTTGATTTGGATCACATAATCACTTAGAGGATTAGAGGGATGTCTATCTAAGTGGGAGTTCTTTAGTAATATGATTAATTGAACCTAAATTTATCATGAACTTAGTACCTGATAGTATCTTGCTTGTTTATGTTTGATTGTAGATAGATGGCCCGTGCTGTTGTTCCGTTGAATTTTAATGCGTTCCTTGAGAAAGCAAAGTTGAAAGATGATGGTAGCAATTACATGGATTGGGTCCGTAACTTGAGGATTATCCTCATTGCTGCACAGAAGAATTACGTCCTGGAAGCACCGCTGGGTGCCAGGCCTGCTGCTGGAGCAACACCAGATGTTATGAACGTCTGGCAGAGCAAAGTTGATGACTACTCGATAGTTCAGTGTGCCATGCTTTACGGCTTAGAATCAGGACTTCAACGACGTTTTGAACGTCATGGAGCATATGAGATGTTCCAGGAGTTGAAGTTAATATTTCAAGCAAATGCCCGGATTGAGAGATATGAAGTCTCCAATAAGTTCTATAGCTGCAAGATGGAGGAGAACAGTTCTGTCAGTGAGCATATACTCAAAATGTCTGGGTATAATAATCACTTGATTCAATTGGGAGTTAATCTTCCAAATGATTGCGTCATTGACAGAATTCTCCAATCACTGCCACCAAGCTACAAGAGCTTTGTGATGAACTATAATATGCAAGGGATGAAGACTATTCCCGAGCTCTTCGCAATGCTGAAAGCTGCAGAGGTAGAAATCAAGAAGGAGCATCAAGTGTTGATGGTCAATAAGACCACTAGTTTCAAGAAAAAGGGCAAAGGGAAGAAGAAGGGGAACTTCAAAAAGAACAGCAAGCAAGTTGCTACTCAAGAGAAGAAACCCAAACCTGGATCTAAGCCTGAAACTGAGTACTTCTACTGCAAGCAGACTGGTCACTGGAAGCGGAACTGCCCCAAGTATTTGGCGGATAAGAAGGATGGCAAGGTGAACAAAGGTATATGTGATATACATTTTATTGATGTGTACCTTACTAATGCTCGCAGTAGCACCTGGGTATTTGATACTGGTTCTGTTGCTAACATTTGCAACTCGAAACAGGGACTACGGATTAAGCGAAGATTGGCTAAGGACGAGGTGACGATGCGCATGGGAAATGGTTCCAAAGTCGATGTGATCGCGGTCGGCACGCTACCTCTACATCTACCTTCGGGATTAGTATTAGACCTAAATAATTATTATTTGGTGCCAGCGTTAAGCATGAACATTATATCTGGATCTTGTTTGATGCGAGACGGTTATTCATTTAAATCAGAGAATAATGGTTGTTCTATTTATATGAGTAATATCTTTTATGGTCATGCACCCTTAAAGAGTGGTCTATTCTTATTAAATCTCGATAGTAGTGACACACATATTCATAATGTCGAAACCAAAAGATGCAGAGTTGATAATGATAATGCAACTTATTTGTGGCACTGCCGTTTAGGTCATATCGGTGTAAAGCGCATGAAGAAACTCCATACTGATGGGCTTTTGGAACCACTTGATTATGAATCACTTGGTACTTGCGAACCGTGCCTTATGGGTAAGATGACAAAAACACCGTTCTCCGATACTATGGAGAGAGCAACAGATTTGTTGGAAATCATACATACAGATGTATGGGGTCCGATGAATGTTGAGGCTCGTGGCGAATATCGTTATTTTCTCACCTTCACAGATGACTTAAGCAGATATGGGTATATCTACTTAATGAAACATAAGTCTGAAACATTTGAAAAGTTCAAAGAATTTCAGTGTGAAGTTGAAAATCATCGTAACAAGAAAATAAAATTCCTGCGATCTGATTGTGGAGGAGAATATTTGAGTTACGAGTTTAGTGTACATTTGAAACAATGCGGAATAGTTTCGCAACTCACGCCACCCGGAACACCACAGCGTAATGGTGTGTCCGAACGTTGTAATCGTACTTTACTAGATATGGTGCGATCTATGATGTCTCTTACTGATTTACCGCTATCGTTTTGGGGTTATGCTCTAGAGACGGCCGCATTCACGTTAAATAGGGCACCATCAAAATCCGTTGAGACGACGCCTTATGAACTATGGTTTGGCAAGAAACCAAAGTTGTCATTTTTGAAAGTTTGGGGTTGCGATGCTTATGTGAAAAAACTTCAACCTGATAAGCTCGAACCTAAATCGGAGAAATGTGTCTTCATAGGATATCCAAAGGAAACTATTGGATACACCTTCTATCACAGATCCGAAGGCAAAACTTTTGTTGCTAAATTCGGAAACTTTCTAGAGAAGGAGTTTCTCTCGAAAGAAGTAAGTGGGAGGAAAGTAGAACTTGACGAGGTAACTGTACCTGCTCCCTTATTGGAAAGTAGTACATCACAGAAACCAGTTTCTGTGACACCTACACCAATTAGTGAGGAAGCTAATGATAATGATCATGAAACTTCAGAACAAGATACTACTGAACCTCGTAGATCAACCAGAGTAAGATCCGGGCCAGAGTGGTACGGTAATCCTGTTCTGGAAGTCATGCTACTAGATCATGATGAACCTACGAACTATGAAGAAGCGATGGTGAGCCCAGATTCCGCAAAATGGCTTGAAGCCATGAAATTTGAGATGGGATCCATGTATGAGAACAAAGTATGGACTTTGGTTGAGTTGCCCAATGATCGGCAAGCAATTGAGAATAAATGGATCTTCAAGAAGAAGACTGACGCTGACGGTAATGTTACTGTCTACAAAGCTCGACTTGTCACAAAAGGTTTTCGACAAGTTCAAGGGATTGACTACGATGAGACCTTCTCACCCGTAGCGATGCTTAAGTCTGTCCGAATCATGTTAGCAATTGCCGCATTTTATGATTATGAAATTTGGCAGATGGATGTCAAAACTGCATTCCTGAATGGATTTCTGGAAGAAGAGTTGTATATGATGCAGCCAGAAGGTTTTGTCGATCCAAAGGGAGCTAACAAAGTGTGCAAGCTCCAGTGATCCATTTATGGACTGGTGCAAGCCTCTCGGAGATGGAATAAACGCTTTGATAGTGTGATCAAAGCATTTGGTTTTGTACAGACTTTTGGAGAAGCCTGTATTTACAAGAAAGTGAGTGGGAGCTCTGTAGCATTTCTGATATTATACGTAGATGACATATTACTAATCGAAAATGATATAGAATTTCTGGATAGCATAAAGGGATACTTGAATAAGAGTTTTTCAATGAAAGACCTCGGTGAAGCTGCTTACATATTGGGCATTAAGATCTAAAGAGATAGATCAAGACGCTTAATTGGACTTTCACAAAGCACATACCTTGACAAAGTTTTGAAGAAGTTCAAAATGGATCAAGCAAAGAAAGGGTTCTTGCCTGTGTTACAAGGTGTGAAATTAAGTAAGACTCAATGCCCGACCACTGCAGAAGATAGAGAGAAAATGAAAGATGTTCCCTATGCTTCAGCCATAGGCTCTATCATGTATGCAATGTTGTGTACCAGACCTGATGTGTGTCTTTCTATAAGTCTAGCAGGCAGGTACCAAAGTAATCTAGGAGTGGATCACTAGACAGCGGTCAAGAACATCCTGAAATACCTGAAAAGGACTAAGGATATGTTTCTCATATATGGAGGTGACAAAGAGCTCATCGTAAATGGTTACGTTGATGCAAGCTTTGACACTGATCCGGACAATTCTAAATCGCAAACCGGATATGTGTTTACATTAAACGGTGGAGCTGTCAGTTGGTGCAGTTCTAAACAAAGCATTTTGGCGGGATCTACATGTGAAGCGGAGTACATAGCTGCTTCGGAAGCAGCAAATGAAGGAGTCTGGATGAAGGAGTTCAAATCCGATCTAGGTGTCATACCTAGTGCACCGGGTCCAATGAAAATCTTTTGTGATAATACTGGTGCAATTGCCTTGGCAAAGGAATCCAGATTTCACAAGAGAACCAAACACATCAAGAGACGTTTCAACTCCATCCGGGATCTAGTCCAGGTGGGAGACATAGAGATTTGCAAGATACCTACGGATCTGAATGTTGTAGACCCGTTGACTAAGCCTCTCCCACGAGCAAAACATGATCAGCACCAAAGCTCCATGGGTGTTAGAATCATCACTGTGTAATCTAGATTATTGACTCTAGTGCAAGTGGGAGACTGAAGGAAATATGTCCTAGAGGCAATAATAAAGTTATTATTTATTTCCTTATATCATGATAAATGTTTGTTATTCATGCTAGAATTCTATTAACCGGAAACATAATACATGTGTGAATACATAGACAAACAGAGTGTCACTAGTATGCCTCTACTTGACTAGCTCGTTAATCGAAGATGGTTATGTTTCCTAACCATGAACAAAAGAGTTGTTATTTGATTAACGGGATCACATTATTAGGAGAATAATGTGATTGACATGACCCATTCCATTAGCTTAGCACCCGATCGTTTAGTATGTTGCTATTGCTTTCTTCATGACTTATACATGTTCCTATGACTATGAGATTATGCAACTCCCGTTTACCGGAGGAACACTTTGTGTGCTACCAAACGTCACAACGTAACTGGGTGATTATAAAGGAGCTCTACAGGTGTCTCCAAAGGTGAATGTTGGGTTGGCGTATTTCGAGATTAGGATTTGTCGCTCTGATTGTCGGAGAGGTATCTCTGGGCCCTCTCGGTAATGCACATCACATAAGCCTTGCAAGCATTGCAACTAATGAGTTAGTTGTGAGATGATGTATTACAGAACGAGTAAAGAGACTTGCCGGTAACGAGATTGAACTAGGTATTAAGATACCGGCAATCGAATCTCAGGCAAGTAACATACCGATGACAAAGGGAACACCGTATGTTGTTATGCGGTCTGACCGATAAAGATCTTCGTAGAATATGTAGGAGCCAATATGAGCATCCAGGTTCCGCTATTGGTTATTGATCGGAGACGTGTCTCTGTCATGTCTACATTGTTCTCGAACCCGTAGGGTCTGCACGCTTAAGGTTTCGATGACAGTTATATTATGAGTTTATGAGTTTTGATGTACCGAAGTTAGTTCGGAGTCCCGGATGTGATCACGGACATAACAAGGAGTCTCGAAATGGTCGAGACATAAAGATTGATATATTGGACGGCTATATTCGGACACCGGAAGTGTTCCGGGTGATTTCGGAGAAAACCGGAGAGCCGGAGGGTTACCGGAACCCTACCGGGAGAAGCAATGGGCCATATGGGCCTTAGTAGAGAGAGAGGGGCAGCCAAAGTTGGGCCGCGCGCCTCCTCCCCTCCTGGTCCGAATTGGACTAGGAGAGGGGGGCGGCGCCCCCCTTTCCTTCTCCCTCCTAGTAGGAGTCCTACTCCTACTAGGAGGAGGACTCCTCCTTGGCGCGCCATAGGAGCCGGCCGGCCTCCTCCCCTTGATCCTTTATATACGGGGGCAGGGGGCACCCCTAGACACAAGTTGATCCACGTGATCATATTCTTAGCCGTGTGCGGTGCCCCCTTCCACCATAATCCTCGATAATATTGTAGTGGTGCTTAGGCGAAGTCCTGCGACGGTAGTACATCAAGATCGTCACCACGCCGTCGTGCTGACGGAACTCTTCCCCGACACTTTGCTGGATCGGAGTCCAGGGATCGTCATCGAGCTGAACGTGTGCTAAAACTCGGAGGTGCCGTAGTTTCGGTGCTTGATCGGTCGGGCTGTGAAGACATACGACTACATCAACCGCGTTGTGCTAACGCTTCCGCTGTCGGTCTACAAGGGTACGTAGATCACACTCTCCCCTCTCGTTGTTATGCATCACCATGATCTTGCGTGTGCGTACGAATTTTTTTGAAATTACTACGTTCCCCAACACTGATGGCTCCACCACCCCCTGGGGCGGATACGCCTCCCAGTCACCTTCCACAAGCGCGATAACTACCACACCAAGCTCATCAACTTTGACGTCGCCCACATCGACCTCTCATACAATGCCATCCTTGAGTATCCGGCCATCGCCAAGTTTATGGCAGCAACTCACCATGGTTACAACGTCCTCAAGATGCCAGGGTGCGGCAGGATCATCATGGTCGCTTGCGATGAGAAGGACGCAATCTGCTCCCTTGAGCGCACATAACAAGCTGCAGCAGCTGAAAACTCTGACGACGAAGGTTCTGTCCTGCCTCCTGAGGTCACCCCCAAGAAAAATAAGCAGCTCCTTCCCAAGAGCCTTCAGGAGCCCGGGGCGCCCGCTGGCGGTGCCCCGGGCCCCGTGACTGCTGCTGGGGCGCCCTTCCCTCTCGCATAGGAAGGCGCACCCGACGCCCCCCTTAGGACGGTCTCGGGGGCTATCGTCTGGAGGGCCTCTGACCTGACCAGCGCAATGAGGGAGGCGTTCGGGCATCACTTGGAGGCATGCTTCAATGCGTGCCCCCGTGAGCAAGGTGTAGGGCGCGAGGCACTTGGCGCGCGAGAGTTCATCACCAAGGCAATTTAGGAGCTTCAGGAGGCGCAAGCCATCCGCCGTGAGCATCGCCCCGCACCACTGGGTGCAGCCCCGCCCCCCGACATGGGTGGCGAGCTGCGCATCTGCGTCAACATCCCATGCCTCAACAGGGCCGCATCGCAGGACCTCTTCTGGCTGTCACGTGTCGTCCTGAGTGGGGGCTAACCCTGCAACTACGTCTACATGCCGTTTGCCCTGCTAAACGTGGGTGCCGCGTACCAGTGGCTCGCGCCTCGTGCTGTAGTATCTCACGAGGCCAGGCGCTTGGCGGTCATGTCAAAGGAGGTCACGGACCCTCATGAGCCTCCTGGGCCTTAGGAGCCGGCCGGCTCGTGAGGAATGATCTTCGTGGCACGCATCTTCAGCTACCTTGACGTTTCTACAACACTGGTGCCAGGTGACTTTTTGGTTTGTTTAGTTGAGGGCGCCCCTTAGGCTGCAGTATCCTGAGGCTGCCAGGGCCAGCCCCACAGCTATAACATTTTGCTCATGTATCAGAACTGGCTTCACCTTTATAAATTTCCTAAATATCCCAACTTGCATTTCCGATGCTTCTTCGCCATGATGTCGTTGCGTGTGACGCCGCAAGACCGGTGCTCCAGATGCCTTCCATCTATTCCGAGTTTCGTCGCGTGATTTGTTTGGTTTGTTACATTCATCTTTGCATCATGTGCATTGCATCATGTCATCATGCAACCCCTTTTTAAAACTCAACTAAATAAATTGGATGGATCTTTGATCCATTTAAATCGAGGGAATTCACATGGTGATTTCTCTTACATATTCAAAGTCTCCTGCTGTTATTAGGGAGCTATAATAACTATTCCATTAACTTGGAATCACCCATAATACAATTGCACTACTCTTCAACTCTTCTTTTATCTGACTCAACTTCCTATCCTTCCTTTTCGACCAGTTAAGTTAAATTGCAAATTGAGTTGCAATTTTACTTTCTACGTAAATGTTTCAAATCTTCCCATGAATCACATCTATTGTGTGGGATCATTTCCTCAAATCTCAGCCCATTTAGTGTCCATTCGAATGGGCTTCAAAATTCAAACATGTTGAATTAAATTCAACATGTGTGAATTTATTTTCTCTAAAAAAAATCCTCTTGCCATTTTATTTAAATTCCTCATATTTTTATGAGTCCAAGAAAATAGCCCCCTTGCACAAATCCTTTCCCTAACCCTCCATTTCTTTTCTTCTCTCTAATTCTTTTCTCTTAAAGGAAATAAGAGAGAGAGAGAGCCCAACCAGCCCAGCCGGCCACTTGGGCCTCCTGTAGCTGCGGCCCAAGGCCCAGCCGACCCCTCAACCCTAGCCGCCAAGAGCCCGATCCCCCCTCTCTCGATGTCACCCTCTCCCTCCGTGCAGCGCCGCCACACCCATCTCGCCATCGATCCCCTTCCTCTCGCTCGCCTCCCTCTCCTTCCTCGCGCCGCACCACCAGACCTCCGCCCGGCCTCAGCTATGGCGCTCCGCCGAAACTTGTCTCGCCCGTCGGCCGCATCCCGGACCTCACCTACGGCTCCGTCGCCCTGTCAAGCTCCTGGAGCTGCTGTTGCTCCCTGCATAGCCCAGCGCTCGCTGGTGCCTTCAGCCACCCGAGGCCACCAAGACCTCGCCGTCCGGTCCTGCCCTTTTCTTCCCCTACTCCGCGCGTGCCGCCTCGCCCGCTCGCCATGGCCGCGGTCGCGGAGCTCCTAGCCTACTGCAGCAGCCGCTGCTGTAGTCCGGCCGCCATCAGCTTCTCTCGCCTCGAGACGCCCTGCCGGCCTCCACCAGCACCCATGGCCGCCGCTTGCAAGGCACCACCACAGCCGCCGCGCCCCTGCTTGCTGCTTTGACTTCCTGCCCGAGCCTCGTTTTCGTCATGGACGTGGGGTAGCAGCTGAACCTCGCCATGTTTCTATACAACGCCACAAGTCTGACGCCAAGACCACCTCAAGATCCACTACCGTTGACCCGTGTACGACTACTTGGATTCACTAAGTACCGTCTCCGGATCACCAAGTTCGACTATCGATGACAAATACCACAGTAAATGCCAAGTACAGGGATAACCCGCGAAGCCCCTGGGTGCCAAGTTCCCCTTCTGGATCGGTGTACAACCTTCATAATGATGCGCCAAGTACCTCCATGGGCGCACTGGACGTCTACGAACCATGTACGACTACAACATGAACGAGTACCCAATTATCCCGAAGAACTCGGATTCGTCAAGTATCTCTACCGTCGTCGTGTACCACTACTTCCACTATCGTTGTGAGAATGACTGCGTCCCATCGAACCCGAACCGTCCCGAATGCACCCTTGGAAGGTATAACCCTGAGATGACCGTCGTGGACGAATGTTGTGTGATGTATGAGATAAACTCCGTGTTTGCACCGTGCAGTTTGTTTCGTGCACGTTCCTCGTTTTCTGAGCCATCGACACGTGGGAACCCGGTAACTGGGATCACCCCACCATCTCTTGCGTGTTTCACACATCCACACACTTCTCTTTTGCATCGGTATCTCAATCGAGTTACCGGGACCGGAATGTTTGCCATAGCACAATTTCCATTGTGATCGCCGTGGCACCATTTTATGTCATCCACATCATGATAATAACATTTAAAATGTTTAAAATTGTTGTTTGCATTAAATTGCTACATGCACATGAGGATTTACCAGAATTGTTATTATTTCTGGCCTTATTTAAACTTGCCTAAATAGATAGTTTCTTTATGCTTCACCCATTGCCATGTTTAATAACATTTAATATTATTGGGTGCATAAACGAGAGCAAACTAAATAATTCGATTGTGGTGTTTCGTCAATATATAACTCGTTGCATATTGAGCTCCACTTAATTTGTAGTGTTGATTGTTGCACTTTGCCTGCCATGAATCATTAAATTGGACATGCATCATACTTGATTGTGCATCATGCCATGTTTATGATTGGTTGTTTACCATGTTGCTTGCTTCTTTCCGGTTGTACTTCTCCTTGATAGTTCCGGTTACGCTGCAATTGTGAGGATCCATTCGACTACGTGGGATCGTCTTCTTCATGGACTCGTTCTTCTTCCTAGCAGGATTTCAGGCAAGATGATCGTTACCCTGGATACCACTACTATCTTTGCTTTGCTAGTTGTCTCGATGCTATCGCTATGTCGTGCTACCTATCACTTGTTTATAAAGCCTCCCAATATGCCATGAAACAGCCCCTAACCTTTTCCACCATCCTAGCAAACCTTTGTTTGGCTATGTTCCCGCTTTCCTCAGCCCCTCTTATAGTGTTGCTAGTTGCAGGTGTTGTTGCAGGTTGTTTCATGTTGGGACATGGATGTCTTGGATATCATAATATCTCTTATTTAATTAATGCATCTATATACTTGGTAAAGGATGGAAGGCTTAGCCTTTTGCTTGGTGTTTTGTTCCACTCTTGCTGTCCTAGTTTTCTGTCATACCGGTGTTATGTTCCTTAATTTTGCGTCCCTAACACGATGAGGGTTTATGGGCCCCTCTTGACAGTTCGCTTTGAATAAAACTCTTCCAGAAAGGCCGAACATTGGTTTTACCATTTGCTCAACATAATAACTTAACATGATAATAAACTTGACACATAGGGAGTTAGCACTATCCGAGGTTCGTTATTCAACCTAATACAGGGGGCCAGTGCTGATGGTGTTGGTCCCCAATGGGCAGACCGCGGGGCCGCCTCGGGGAAACCCGAGGTATTTGGTATATACATGTAGGCTGACCCATCTGGACATGGCCTGAGATGAGATACGCGCGGCTACTATCAGGGTGTCGGCATGCCGGGAGGTCTTGCTGGATTAGTTTTACCATTGTTGAAATGTCTTCACTACAAAAAAATACACTTCCGTGATGATACGTGTTTGTCACAGTAGGTCGCTTTTTTTGTCATGCATGTATATCCATGACAAATTTATGACAAAATCAAGATAGTCATACCTGTGCTGTCGTAGAAGTGTTTCATGACATTACCAAAATTATCATCACGGAAGTGTCCACTTCCATGACGATAAATCGCGCGTCACAGAAGTGCTTTCGTCAAGGGTGACCGACACGTGGCATCCACTGTAATGGTACGCCGTTAAGCTATCGGGTCGGGTTTTGGATCCGATAACCCATTAACAGCCCCGACCAATGGGAAATTTCCACGTGTAAAATTCTTATTGGCCGACGAAACACGTGTCAGCTCGTCAGTGGGTCAGATAGGCGCCTATGATATGTCGACACGTGGCACGGCCCAACAAGTTTAAATAGGCCGGCCCAACTGAAGGCCCACAAGATTTTACGGACCATAATGGGCCAGCCCAGCTAAAGGCCCACGAGATTTTGCGGACCGTAATGGGCTGGCCCAGCTAAAGGCCCACAAGATTTTGCAGGCCATAATGGGCCGGCCCAGGTAAAGGCCCACAAGATTTTTGTGTGCCATAATGGGCCGGCCCAGGTAAAGCCCACAAGATTCTTGCGGGTCATAATGGGCCGACCCAGCTAAAGGTCCACGAGATTTTGCCGACATTAATGGGCCGGCCCAACTGTAGGCCCACAAGATTTTGAGGACCCTAGTAGGCCGGCCCATTAACTGGCTGCCATGTTTTGAGCCAAATGCCGGCCCATATTTGATCTGGTCCATTAATGGCCTGCCACGCTCCGGGCCTAATAGTGGCCCATATGAGATCCGGCCCGTTAAAAGCCTACCACGTTCTGGGCCAAATTACGGTCCAGATCAGGTCCGGCCCATTAAGAGGCTTTGGGCTCAATTATGGCCCATATCAGATTCGGCCCGTCAACTGGACACTATACTTTTGGGCCCACTTGCTAAAGGCCCACTTAGTAATTCGGCCTGATATTAGTTTTGGCCTGTTAAGGGCTCGTTTAACATTTCTGCCCTATATTAATTTCGGCCTGTTAAAAGCCAGTCATATAGTTGGGCCTAACTATGACCCTGTTTGCATCCGGCCTGCTCGCAGCCATATCTGATTGGGCCAAACAAGGACCGAGACAATTTTCTTCTGTTAAAAGCCCGTGATTTGATTCGCACAATCATGGGCCGGGGTTCATTTCATGCTGCTGCGTAACTAGTATGAATTAAGAACAAAGCTACTCTATACAATAAAGAAATTACGGCATAGTAACTTAGAATAAACCTACACTATACAATAAAGGGTTTAAGGTATATTACGTCCACTGGGCATCGAAGTTCGCCACGAGTGATCATAAAGCGCAACGTAGAAGCAGATTACAAAAACTGGGCACCATTGCAGCATAACAAAATAATACTGAACCGAGACCACTTCCAAGATAGTTCAAGAAAGGTTAGCCTTGCGGGGGAACTGCTGCGCAAGCTGCTGAGCAAGGCTGTGAGACCGGCCTAGCATGTCGGTCATAGCTTCCAGGTGTAGCTGTTTAGCGATGAGGTTCTCATTGGTGTTCTCCGCAATCTTTCTTAGAGATAGGACTTCAAGTCGAAGTTGAGTTGCAGAATGCCTTTCTGCTAGAACTTGGGACTGAAGCTGATTCAGACAATGAATTTTGTGAGCTTGTCTGACTGTTAGTGTCAAGTAACTTGAACACAGCATCAAGCCAAGACTTTGGGGTTGTCTCGCTATCTTCAAGATGTTTTGCCTTCTTTGCTGCAATATATGTTGGGTTTGTCTCACAGCCTTCAGCAGACTTGTGCATGCCATCAGGCATATCACCCTAAAACAAAGCAGAGAGATGACAGGTTTTCTATGTGCATAAACAAAGATGATAACTGTTCTGTCAATTCTATCCAATTTCAAATTAGAAAATAAAGAGTATGTTTAAAATATCAATAGCATAATTTGGCATTGTTCATAATGCGGGGAGCTTCACCACACTACTGGATTACCATGTCAACATAACAAGCATAGATGAACGGAAAAGAAAATCATTGTATCTATTTTGGATAATGTGCATGGCATGTTGTTCATATCATCAGCCACATCAGTAAGATAAAACAGGAGATGACAAGGTGCAAACGTGGGCTACTTCACCACACACTGGATTATAGATCCACAAAAACAAGCATACATATAGGGAATATTAAGTAATGTGCATGGTATGAATAAGGAATTTGGTTTTACAAGTAAAACTTAGAACTTACGGTTCTTACGAACATGCATTTTGGTAGAAACATCAAACTAAACAGCAGTAAATGATAGGGAGTATGAGCAAATTAAACAGCAGTTGAGGATAAAGGCTTTAGAAGGACTGACTTACGTTAACAGTTAACACCGGCTTTATAATGCCCTTCTCCATGTCAAGGGAAGGATAACTCAAGAATTTCAGCACAGAATCTTCTTCATAAGCATTGCCTGTACTCTACATTTTGTAGAGAGTAATTATAGATATGATAATACTGGAAGGGGTAGAGGATAATGAAGATAAGATGCAGATTGATGCTACATAATCAACTACCAATCCCTGGAAGTACAAGCGTTATAGGACAAAATGTACTGACAAGAGCAATGGGCTACACTTCTGCACTGGCATTGTCTGTGTATTCTACTTGTTGGTAAGATTAAATATAGATCTGATCTTTTTTAGTAAATGGTGGGCGAGGGAGATAAGATGCAGAATGCTACAAAATGAACCAATCTCTCTTCCCATAATACAAGAGTGTTTTGAACACTGGTGTACTGCACAAAACATTCTTATATTATGGGACGGAGGGAGTAGCTGTTAATGTAAGTACAGTGATAGACCACGTTCAATCCTTACAAGAGGACTGCAGAGCTAAACCTCTTCAAAATCATTGGGTTGATTCTAAATTTATGTAAGAGTCCATACGGATCTTATAATGTCCACCAAATGGACGATTACGAGGCTAACATGTGCAGTGATGCTACATAATCAAACAGCTATGAAAGTAAATATGGTCATACATGGCAAGAGGTACTCACAAGAGCAATGCAGTGTGCGGTTTAGTTGCGAGATTCTGTGGTCCCTTGAGAACGAATGTTCTTCTGCTAACAGTTTTCGTACAAGTGAGACATTAAGGCAAATGCAGAAATGTAGTTCAATTGTGATGTGATATCATAGACAGTACCTTACATTGCAGCCGAGACCAATGTGTAACAAGATTATTCCAGTCACCATCGGATAAATGTAGCACTGGAGACTTTACAGAAATTTCGTTCAGAGGCTTGCCATCGAAGTGCGCTTGCCTCAGGTAGGAACGATACTTCATCAATGAGTGCTTGAAAAGCGCAACCAACCCTTGCTCGTCATCACAATCTAGTTTGCGCCTCGCCTATTTAAAAGAATGAAATCTTGTGTCTTCTGTTAGCAGAAACATATGCAGTAATGACCATGAATAACATTAGTACATTACTTACGCGTAAGTTGCGGAGGAAGACTGGAAATTGTTCTGTGTCTGCGGTATAATCTTTCCATAAAGGAAAGATGCGCACAAAGTTCCTGACAACAACATAAGCTTCGTCTTCTAAACTGGGAAGAAATGGAACAGGGGTCCTATTTGCTGCAATTGGGGCTCTCTCTGGTTCGAAAAGGGATTTGGCAACTGGATTTGGTGTACTCTTTGCTGGAATGGGGGTTTTGCGTCGTACAGCTGGTGCTATGTCAACTGGCATAATCATATTGTTTGCTGCAGTTGGGGTCTGCTGAGTTGGGGCATCAGAAATGACCAGTGTAGTAGGGCTAGAGTTTGCTAGAGTTGGGGTATTTTGTGGGTCAGGTGATATTGCAACTACACCTAATGGGCTATTTGATTTATCAGGTGCCACTACCTTTTCCAAATACTTTGCTTGTGCTCCTCCACGATCAGCAATCGCCCTCTTCCTTTTGAACGTCTGATACACAAGAACAACATTTGAATGGATAAATATGGTATGATGACAGATGGAATATGTACTGAAAATGGATAGGCAGGGCGTATTCACATACACGATGCGTAAACTAAGCTAATGGCAGTTCAACAAAGTAGAAGCAATGCAAAGCATCAGTTGCAAGATATGTGCGAGCAATGTAACCTTGGAAAGTTAGAGCAAGTACCTTGATGGGTGAATAAGATAGGGCATCTTCCTCTGACTCCTCCACTATGGAGCTACATTGACTTAGGTCTCCCTCTAGCTCAGAATCACTGTTAGGATCATATTCTGAGCATGAATCTGTAGGTGGAGAGTGTTTGCATTGCATTGCATCCAGACTTGATTTCAGTCCCTTAATGCCAAGTTTGACATCCATGTCATTGTTTTGCTTTATTCTTTTCATGCGCGCAAGCTCATAATCATTATGATGCTGTTCAGAATCTGAGATTCATGAAAACATAAAAAGTAGTCAGATTATCTATGGAATGCATTGCGGTTTCAACTCGGAGAGTGTCTCCCTATAAACCCCTGCATATGCAAAGTTCACCTCCCCAACCGTGCTGACCAGACCACACACAGAGACACACACCCGAGAGGCGAACATGCATTTTCGAAACTAATTTAGGAACATTTAGCTGACCAATTAAACAACTCTGTTTTAATAATATCATATTCGTATTTGAACAACTAAGCTTGTTTAGCTTGATGGGTGGAGCAGTGTTATTATGAAACTGAAAGGGCATTTCCCTACTTTATGTTTTGGATGATGATGACAACCCTTGGTGGTCTCAACGTGTGCTTTATGTTTCAGGTTCTCGATGCTTAGGCTTACATCGGATTGCTATTACCTCTCGAAGGAAAAGATCGAAGACGTGTCCTCTACGGTTTTATTTTCTTTGGTCGTAGAGTACCCGTACTATCAAGAGGGAATCCTCATTAGGAAGCTCTGGGGGAATCAGTTCATGTACACTTTTCTCACCCTCTCTTTGCCTTCCTCAGGTGTGTGTGAGAGAGAGAGTTTTCCTTTCCTCTTCCCCTCTTTTCTTTTCTGCTCACTGTTTCTGCCCAGCGGTTGTACCGCTCTCTGGAGCGGTTGTACCGCTGGGTCTTGTCGCTCACCAGTTGTGCTCGAGCGGTTGTACCGCTGCCTCCGGGCGGTGGTACCGCCACCATGCTCTGCAACAGCTGGGGCGGTGGTTCCGTCCATGCACCGCTCAAGTACCGCTCTCGCTTCTGGTTTGATGCGGTTCTTGGGCGGTAGTGGCCCGGTTGGTCCGGTCGTTCCATGATGACCGGTACCACCGGTGGTCCGAGCGGTTCTTCCGCTCAGGACTTAGCCACCCAAGAGCTCAAGGCCATACGGTTGTTCCGGCCAGGCACCGCCCAAGTACCGGTCAAGCTCCTGTTTTGATGCGGTGTTTGTGCGGTGGCCAGGCGGTTAGTCCGGTTATTTTTCTTAGCCGGTACTACCCCCTGGTCCGGTTGTACCGCTTGGTAGGGTTCTGCATATACACCGTGAGTCCCGGTTGTACCGGGACGAGGACCGGTTGTACCGCTGCAGTGCTAAAATCACAGTAACGGTTGGAAATTGAGGGTGACTATATAAGGGAGCTTCTCCCACCTACCACTCCTACCTTTGACCTCTCTCACTCAACCATTGATGCCTTTCAAGCTCTCTTGCCCGATCTCTCTCTCTAGCCACGCAAACTTGTTGATTTGCTAGGGATTGAAGGAGGAGACCTAGATCTACACTTCCACCAAAGGATATTTGGTTCCCCCATACTTTCTTGTGTGGATTTTGTTACTCTTGGGTGTTTGAGCACCCTAGACGGTTGAGGTCACCTCGGAGCCATATTCCATTGTGGTGAAGCTTCGTGGTTTCGTTGGGAGCCTCCAATTAAGTTGTGGAGAGAGCCCCAACCTTGTTTGTAATGGTTCAGTAGCCGCCTTCAAGGGCACCAATAGTGGAATCACGGCATCTCGCATTGTGTGAGGGCGTGAGGAGAATACGGTGGCCCTAGTGGCTTCTTGGGGAGCATTGTGCCTCCACACCGCTCCAACGGAGACGTACTTCCTCTCAAAGGGAAGGAACTTCGGCAACACATCCTCGTCTCCACCGTCTCCACTCTTGGTTATCTCGTGCCTTTATTTAAGCAAGCTTACTTGTTTTATATCTCTTGCTTGCTTGTGTACCTATGCTCGTTGCATCATATAGGTTGCTCACCTAGTTGCATTTCTAGACAACCTATTTTGATGCAAACTTTAACTTGTTAAAGAAAAGCTAAAAATTGTTAGTTGCCTATTCACCCCCCTCTAGTCAACCATATCGATCCTTTCAGAAACGAAGCACGTATTCTGATCGTATAGTGATCATAAAAGGGGGAAACTCTAAGCATATATTTTTTAGCAAAAGAGGGTTTCCCCTCTGATTTCTATTAATGAAACCACCATGGAACCAACATGATCAATTAAACCCTAAGCATGATCAATTAAACCGTATTATGGCTGTGCCATGGCAGATTTGAACCTGCAAACCGGAGAAATGATATTTAGCATCCATTGTTTGCTTTGAAATAAGAACTAAATTCTAAGAGCTGAAAAGAAAGTAGAGTAACCAAGTTAAGATCTATTTTCTGGTTGAGATCAAAAAGTTGAGGAGATATGAAGTACCACCTCTCTTGCGGCGCTATGTAGGCATCGGGGGTGCGATGGCTGTCGGTGGCGTTGAAGCAGATCTGCGATGGTAGACGGGTGCATCGGGGGATAAGTCCCGTTGCGGTGGAAGAGAAGGTCGTGTGAGCGGCCCCGGCAAAGAGGACGACGGCGCCAATGAAGCGAGAGGACGCGATGCAAGGCTATTGGTCCGTCGCCGTGGATGAGAAACGTCCATCTCTAGCAGTGGACGACACGGTCTTGGTAGGCGCTCCGGCATGGTGGAGGACGGTGGCGATGGATGTGGTGGAGGACGGCGGCGATGGATGGGGTGGCGGACGGAGGCTGGTGTGGGAATGGGGTGTTCTAGCGCGGACGGTGTATGAATGGGAAAATGGAGGGAGAGGTACGGGGAACCATGTTTTTGGGACGCGCCTGTCTGAAATATGGGAAAGTTACGAACTTATCCCCCGTTTCAAATTTGGACGTCTCGTCGGTTGGGGATAGGATGGTAATCTCGCATCTCCCAAATATTTGCCGGTAACTATTTCGGGCGAGGAGAGGGTGTTTTGCCGCCCACGGTTGGCGCCCGCGGTGTATGAACGGGGCTGATAGGTAGGGCGGTTGTGTCACGTCTGATGGAAGTTACACATCTGCCCCTATTTAAAATATTAGCCTACATCTATTTCGGACGAGGAAAGTTTGTTTTGCCGCCCACCGTGTATGAATGGGGAATGGAGGGAGAAACAGAGGTCTTTCGGACAAGCTTGAATCAAATGAGTTTTGCCACCCATGTTTGATGCCCACCATGTCGGAATGGGCTCAGAAGCGGTCGTGTCACGTCTAATTGAAGTTACTAACCTACCCCTATTTAGAGCAGTGTAAATCGGGCCGATGGATTGTCCGTGTAATGGGTAGACAATAATTTCCATCTCCCAAACACTTGGCTTCGGGCAGCCGATGTGGGAGTGGACATTTTGCTGTTTCTTTCGAATTTTGGGACAATAAGCATCCACGTTTACCCTGGCAACTAAATTCGAATCCATTTTGTATTCCTGTATGAATCTTTATAAATCATTCTATGTGTTTTTATATATCTTCAAAAGGACGACAAAGATGTATTCCTCTGTCATATATGAATATGGTTTACAAATGCCGATACTTAAATTCAGAAACTAGAATCCAGTTTAAGGTGAATTCGAATATTTGGAACACTTCATGTCCAACTCAAATGTCACACGCAACATAATGTGTACTCCCATTTATATATGTACACAAGCGATGTATTAAGATTCAAATATCGAGTCAATCAACCAAGAATGTACGGAACTAACAGACATATAAACACTTGTAGAGTATATGGATCAATAATATCAACTAACATACATAAGCCAGGCCACTGTACTTTTTTTTGGCTACAACAACATCCTTTTTTAGCCAGCATCTTGGCCCTTTCTGATGCGTGCCACTTATGGTCCATCGATACTAGTATTGCTGAATGCACATTCAGCCTGATTGGCATATTTGTAGGTCTGGCACAGCAATCCAAATGAAATGTCTCCGAGTCTTATCAATTAATACAGACTTGTGCTCAAATAAAATTACAAAAAAAACAAAAAAACAATTATTACATGATCTCTAAAACAAATGGTTTGATTGATTACATGAACAGACAACACAAAGGTTATTCAACTATGGAAAGAACACTTCACCTATGATTTACCAAGTAGGAATTTAATTTCCTTTTTTCCTTCAGGACCTTAACAATCTGGTCAGTCTCAGCTTGCTTCGTTTTGAAATCCACCAAATATTTAATGGTTGTCTTGAGTACTGCTTGTGATTGTGCTGTTTGCTTCCTCAACATGTCAACTTCATCTCTAAGTGCAGAAGCAGAATCTCTTTCTACCACTAGTTTAGCCTCTAGAGCATCAGCAGTTGGCAATTCATAATGCACGATTGGGCCGGTGCCACTGCTGTGGGATGATGCAACGTCCATGGGGACCTCGCTCTTTGATCTTGGGCTAACCTGTTTTGCCATTAAAGTTCCGATTGGATTCAGAAAAGTTGAAGTTAGCAAAACATCTCAACTGGGAGTTATAACAGCAAACCAGTTAAACAAACAAGGAATAAAAGAGTTTCAATTGGATGCTGAAAAGTAGTTATTAACATCATTGTAACCCGCTGTTGCAGCAGCAAAGCAGTTAAACAAACAAGTAGATATTTAAGTTAAGGCAAACAGGTAATTCTTAACAGTAAGTATCAAACACATAGATAGGCGCAGTCTACAATATGATTAACAGGCTGTGCCATTATGTAATCAGTAGCAAACTAAATTAAGCCAAGCAACATAATTGAACAATTTTGCAATAAGTGGCTAACTAAAATTCCGAGAAGCAGGTAACCGAACTTACGCTAGTTCTTTGTACAGGCACACTGCAACTTCTTTTTCTCTTACATGGTTGTACGAAGGAGTCCATGGCATCAATTGCTTGGATACGCAGTCCCAATACTTCTTTCTTCCCACACTGCATGGGTAAGTCGAATGGTTAATCTGGTAAGATGGTGCGTCCTTGATATGTTATATGAGGACGTGTAGTCAGACTAGTTGTAGCCAACCACATCACACTGGCTTTTACTGTATATTTCATGCGATTACTTTTGGCATATCGAGATCTAAGCAATCTACAATAGGATGAAAAGACTGGCATCCTTCACATTATTGGCGAACTCAGTTCATAGAAACAAGCAATTCAACCATTTGTGGGTAAATCAAAAGTGCCACTGGAATATTTTTCACTATCCAATCATACACGCAGAAAGGGGCGACACCACCATAGGGGCTGGTATGGGCGGCCGCCTCAGGTGGCTGGAAAGTGTGCACCTAGTTTGAGTCGTCCAGCTTGGCCCATGCTAGTTTTGTTCGTCCCAACGCACGAGCAGGCAATGTAAAAAATGAAGAAACATGTTTCAATTTGGACGGGCCAATAACATAAGTGCAAGGCAGGCCCTATAGCAGGCTCGCGGCCCAAACGAGTGCCTCCCATATTGATCGACAGCAGGAAAAATCCCAATTCATTCACTCCAGCCTCTAGTCTGGTTCGCTCCTAACCTAGCCGCCGTTGGACAGACCGACACAACACTTCCTCGCGCCCTCGTTGGAGGGTGGTCGCCGGGCTTCAAGTGAATGGAAGGACAAGAAGATGAAGATCCAACCCTAGGTGTAGCCTGTGTGGGAGGCAGCAGCGGCAGCACGGGCATGGCATCGAGCTTGCGCAAACAGACAGTCGCTAATTGCAAGAGTAGCATGCGCAACGAGCAGGTACATCACATCCCTGATTATATCTAATTCAACTCTTCAATTTCTGGCCAATAGTTAAACCTGACGGTGTTGTAAAACTGCTTGTATGTAGGGAATCTATGAGAAAATGAAACCAATTTCTACTTATTTTATAACTCCCCCAATCAATACTGAACTGACTGAATCTGATGTATCTAATCAAGTTTCCGGTGCAAACATACAAGCTCTTGTTCTTGAGCCTGAAGTGTCTAATGAACAGACTGCTAATGAAGGATTTGATGCAAACATTTTACATGCTCCTGGTGATGAACATATAGTGTCTAATGAGGGATCTAATGCAAGCATTTTGCAAGCTCATTGAAGGATTTAGTGTCTAATGATGATCTACTATGTTGAGAGAGACAGAGATTTGCAGGCATTGATGACAAGCAAATTATAGTGCATTTTCATAGCTTGAGGAAACGTCGAGGCCATCTACCAGAAAGTCCCCGTATCATGACAACATAGCATAAATACTTTTCTAATCTGTTGTTTGAAACTATTGGCATACTTGTGCAGGATAGATATATTGATATGCAGTTTGCGCACTGGTTATACGTGCAATTACACTTCGATATTTTCAGCCAGAGAACGAATAATTCAAGCAGGTACAGACCATGTTTGTAGTCCTTGTACACCATGTTGCATTTTGTGTTTTTGGTGCTTGCATCATTTAGTGTTTATAATCTGAACTACTTTGGATCATTAGCTGGTTTTCAAAGTGCATGTAGCTTCACATTTCTCAAGTTATGTTGATTTCCGGAGTGCAAGTGCCTTCGTATTTTTTAAGTTAAATGTTTGCCCCTGGTAACTTGAATTCGTGGATCAGCCACTACACACAAATCATACACGAATGCCAGTACGAATTAAATGAAATGCAGGGACTTACGCTAGCTCGTTGTACAGGCTCACTGCAGCTCTGCTTGCGCTTGGGATGTTCCATGTACAAGTCCATGTTACCACTTGCTTGGATGTGCAGGCCTTGTGCTCCTTGCATCCCCCTCTGCATTTTTGACACGGCGAATGGTTGATCAAATAAGAGGAATCGACCTTGATGTTGTACCGGAGGACAAATACTTACAAGGTTATACGGGTGTGCAAGATGTGTACCAGATCCCGTAGCGCTGTCATGCTTCGCTAAAATATGGATTTGCTTGTTTCAGATGATATCTCCAGAAGAAATAAGAGTTAAGGTCAGAGTTGCATAGGCGTGTAAGCTAAGAGAGCAGTGAAAGGATATCCAAACATCATCGGAACAGTGCACAAGGGAGTGATGTGTGGATACCTAGTTCGGGCCGGCGTTTGGGCATGCTCGCCTAGCTAGAGTGCGGGTCACTTCAGAGCCGTTGAGTGTGATGCGCTGGCGTTGGCTGGCCACGCACGGATGCAGATCTTGAGTGACAGCGGAGCGCTACGATGCGGTGGACGAGACCGTTGGTGAAGCCCCAACGGCCTCGAGGGGCGGAGGTGCGACGATGTGCTCGGTGAAGTAGCCCCGATGAGCTGGGAGACGGTGTCGGTGAAGTGCACCTGATGCGGTGGAACTCGGTGTCTGTGAGGCACATCGGTTGCGGCGGCCGACGTTGTCGGTGGACCACCCGGTGCGGTGGACGAGGGCGTAGATGAGGTAGCTCCGGTGCGGTGGTGAAGCGCGACCGTCGTCTTTGTCGTCGTCGTCCGACACAGAGGTGGGGAACGGTGGGGAAAGAGACGAGACGAGGGGCGATTCGAGGGTTGGCCGCGAATTAGGGATTTGAGCAATCTGGGCGCGGAAGGGGACGGTGGAGAAGAGAGATTTTGCAGGGCTGGAATTGGGGCCGCCAGATATTTCAATCCGAAACGTGGAAGCGCGAACTTATATTGCCGTCATCCTTTTTTTGGGGGGGAGGGGGGTGGGTGGCTGGGTGCTACGCATCCGTCCGACACACGCGACCACCCCGACAGGACTATGCTTCGGTGCCTTAAGGCACCTGCCTTTGTGTCCATGACATATGGGCCC
The DNA here is from genome assembly GCF_056163025.1 of Triticum urartu. Lineage (NCBI taxonomy): Eukaryota > Viridiplantae > Streptophyta > Magnoliopsida > Poales > Poaceae > Triticum > Triticum urartu. The sequence goes on along the minus strand of NC_141879.1, from coordinate 266,456,681 downwards.
AACAGGTGGCTGGCCCACATGTCAGTGACGCAAAGGCAGTTGCCTTTAAGGCACCGAAGCAGCGTCCACAACGACACGACCCTGGTTTGCCTGGTGCGCCTACATTTGAGAATGCAAACGAATCTTCTTTCATTTGCAAACGAATCTGTATGTATTACCATGCCCGTGTTTTCCTTGCAATAATTAGTCATTCGAAATGAGATACTCCATCCGTTCACTTTTGTAAGTCGTTTCAAACAACTTAAAATGAACTGTTTTGCACATTGTCCGAAATGTCTTCAAGGTCTTATAAAAGTGAACAGAGGGAGTACTATAAATTAATTAATGAGGAGTTATTTGAAAAAAAATCAAAACGGTACCCACGCTAACGTGGATTAGAGTGTGTCTCACATAATTAGTTATTTGAATTAGAGTGTGTGTCACGTAGTTAGTTATTTGAATTAGAGTGTGTGTCACATAGCGATCTCCAATTCTAACGTGGATTTCGCATTTCACTGTATCCACGCTACTTTTTTAATACAAATGCATATGTATATGATGAACACCATGGTAGTGAGAAAACTTTTGGATGGATTCAAACATATGACCTACAAAATAGCACAACAAACTGAGTCAATGTCAACTTTTCGAAACATAGTATGGCATGAATTCGAAATAATTACCCGTATGCCTGCTCCTCGGTTCAAATCTTACAATGTACACCGAATTGAATCATCGATATTAAGTCTCGTACTATGTACATTCAAATGTTGTTTTTAGCCCCCCCCCCGCACAAACGCTACATACTTCCTGTATCGGTCAATCTTCCTCTCCTAACCACCTTAGGAAGCTATCGGTTTCCAACACACGTTCATTCTTTCTCTCCAAGTTTCGATCTCTAAGTCTCTCAACTACACAACCCCTTTTTCCACTCTGTTACCAAATGTATTTACCTCACACACCCGCCATTGCACCCCATGCCGAGCTCTCTCCCCCCTCTCCCTCTCACCCTCTCGCGCTAAATACATGCATTGCCTATCTAGCCCCCCAATCTCTCGTGCATGCGCACGCACGCACGTTGTATATCTAGGTCACTCCCTCGAGACTGTCTCACTCTTTCTTCCACACGGCGGGCCACACTCGCTCAATCTCGCTCTCTTTATCCGAGTCTCGTTTAACCTCGTTTTCTTTCACACACAAATGATATATCTCCCTGTTCGGGCCTCGATCGACACACTCTATACTCTCTCACGCAGATTGTCTATCTAGGTCAGTCCATCCAAGCCGCCACCACTCTTTCGACCTCATGATGGGCCACGCTCACTCAATCTCTCTCTCTCTCCATATGTCTCGATTGACCTCGCTCTTTCTCGGACAAAAACGATATATCACCATGTTTGAGCCCAATTCGACCTATTCGCATTGTATACTCTCTCACGCACATCGTCTATCTAGGTCACTCTCTCCAACCCGTCTCACTCTTTCGATCGCACGGCGACCCTATGTGATCGGTTGACCTTGCTTCCTCCCACGCATAAAATGTATCTACACGTCTTCACTTACTGGTGGGTTCCATGTGTGCTCTCTCTCTCCTCCCCTTCTGCGTTTAGACGCATGGGCAAACAGGAAGAACTCGCGGGCGATGTTGCCGTTGACCATATCTGGACGCGTTCACAAGTCACGACACCAGTTTCACGTACTAGCAGCACTAGTCAGTGTGTACGTGCAATGCACGTCAATTTGGATGTATATTAAGTGCATGCGGATATTAACTACTAGGATATTATTTGCGTGTTGTCATGTGATTAGCACTATTTTTGGCATGAAATTAACTGCACGCTAAACGTGTTGAGCGCTCGACATTGAAGCAGTCTAGGTCATTTGATGACAAGGAATACATGTGGCTTGATGACGTTTTATATTTAATTTGATACGGCTCTAGCAGAACATTCAATCGATCAAACCATACATTTCGTTCAGTCTGACTCCGACATTAAATTATACGACGATCGATATAAAATAAACGGAAATGATAAACGTTCAGATTTTAAGCATGGCAATCCGAACGTTTTTCATGGCAAATTTAGATTACGCGGCGGCGGCGGGGGCGTCTCGCGGTGGGAAGCGGCTCCTCTGCCGTGCTCTGTGTGTCGTCGGGCCACTGACCGACAGCGACGGCGGCGTCTTGCGCCGTTGTTGGCGTACTCCTGGACGTTGGCCTAGCTTCAAGGAAGGCCAAAATGTTCTGGACTTCGGAGCAAGTCGACTGGCGGGAGGAGGCTACTGGCGTTGGTGCAAGAAAGCAGTCGACGGCGGCCATCCATGCTGCTGAGGGGGGCACTGGCACCCGCGCGGGGCAGGCGCTGTCAGCGGCGTGGCAGAGACATTCGTGTGCACGGGCACCGGCACGGGCGCGCACGTCAGTGCACGCGCAGGCGCAGGTGCTGGCAGGTGCACAGGCACCGGCACGGGCGTGCGCGTCAGTGCACGCGCAGGCGCATGCGCTGGCAGGTGCACGGGCGCGTGAAAGTCGGCGGGCACCTCGTGGAACCCTGTGGGATCAAGATTGGCGACAATGTGCGGCTCCCAGCCCATCAATGCCACGGGGATGGGCGCTGGCGCAGTCGGGGCGACGGGAGCCGGAACGGGAGCGGGGACAGGCGCGCCGTCTTCCCGCAAGGCCAGTTCAAGCTCGTCCCAAAGCGCCTTATGTTCTTGAGACTCCGGCTGGGTGTCTTCCTTAGGAAAGTGGAACACTAAGGGCAGACCATCGTGATGCGGCATGGCGTACGTTTAGGTCAGACTAGTTGGAGGTAGACGACAGGAGAATTGGAGAGGAAGAGAGAGGATTGTAGCGATACTCCCTCCTTTCCAGTTTATAAGGCTCAATTCAAAAATCTCACCAACAAAGGTAGATGGTGAGTGGTGGAATACTTTTTGTAGTTTGCAAAAGCACCCAATTAATGCTCTTGTTTTTCTCAAAAAAATATGTTTACCAATGCATTAATTGCAATGCATGCATGCATAAATTACATGCATTGGTCAATTTTCTCTTAATACTTGCATGCAATGATTTAATTTACCTTGGAATCTGAACATGTGATGGGAAACAACAAAATTAAGCCTTATAAAATGGAAAAACTAATATTTTGAGATAAGCCCTATAAACCGGAAAGGTGGGAGTACCGAGTAGTGCGGGGTTGATTTTAAACTGCGGTGCCGACGACATTAAAAGTGGGAGCAATTGGGACGACGGTGGGCGGCGGAGCCTGGTCAAAGGGCTCGCCTCCCGGTGAGCCTGCACAGCGGTCTGCTCGCACGCCTCCCTGACAGCCGGCGCAGTGGTCTTCTCGCACGCCTCCCGTCGACTCACATGCTTGCTCGGACGGCACCTGCCAATTGCCGGTGAGAAGCGGGGACTCGTGGCAGCATGTAAACGCCCATAGTTTCAATAGTGAAAGCGTTCACCTTAAGGTGACAGGTCTTTCTTCCAAAATACCTTGGCTCTTCATTTGTGCAACTTGTCATAAGCAGCTTGTCTCAAATTGAAGAAAAAACTTACGAAGTAATATTTGTGCCATATCACGTGACCATGCTTAGTTTCAAGAATTTATGCTCACTTTTGGATTTTCAGAAATTTAAGATCCAGGATTCAAAACAATATCATAACATGCATCATGCAATAAATTTTCAAGCCGTACATCTGTCCTGTTGTATTTCTTAAGAAAGGATTTGGTCAAACATTTTGCTTAGTTAGACTTCAGACAAGTTATATATGCAGAGTAAAAGGATAATCGCTCCGTACCAGTGCATTGCCTGATATATTAACTGAAGTACTAGGCACGAACAAACATGCTCAATTCTGTGCTCATCCTGGTGTAGTAGTAGTAGTAGTAGTAGTAGTAGTAGTAGTAGTAGTACTAGGAAATGCAGTGGACGGGTGACCTTGACGAGCGGCGACCGAGGGAATTGAACCGTGCTTGGCACGGTAGGTAACGTTGTCTAGTTACTAAAGCATCCCTCCGTTGTTCATCGGTAGTCATTATGGACCGGGGACATGAGGGGAATTTCCTAGGGATGGAATTCTGGCCGCCAGATATTTCGACTTGAAACGCTGAGGCTCGACTGGTTGGGGTAATGGGGTTGCCTAATGTGCGTACCACGCACGCCACCGAAGGACACGAGCCCGCTTTTTTTAGGATCAACACGAGCCAAGGTCTGGCTGGTACGCCGTTGGGTCCTACCATTTGAGAATAAGGAAGGAACCTTTTAAATTGCCGAACGAATCTATGTGTATTACAATACCCGTATTTTCCTTGCAAATACTAATCTCAACGTGGTAATTGATTTATGACGAGTTGTTGAATTAGAGTGAGTTTGTGATATAGTGATCTCAACGTGGATTTCACATTTCATGGTATCCCTAGTAAGTTTTCCAATGCAAATTCAAATTTAAAAGATGAACAACATGGAGGTGAGAAAACTTTGTATGTATCAAGCATATGACCACACACACACACAGACACACAGGCACGAACACAACAACAATCCAATAAGTATAGTGCATCTATTTTTCCAAACCATGCATGTATGACACGAATTCAAAAATACTCCTTCTATTCCTAAATATTAGTCTTTTAGAGAGTTCAACAAGTGACTACATACGGAGCAAAATGAGTGAATCTAGACTCTAAAATATGTCTATATACATCCGTATGTGCCAGTCCATTTGAAGCCTCTAAAAGACTAATATTTGGGAACGAAGGGAGTAAAATGTAAGACATCCATGGTCCTCAGTTCAATATTTAAAATGAACATGAAACTGAAACATGAATATTAAGTCTATTACTATAGTACATGCAAATGTTTTGTTTAGGCGGAGCTATGATTGTCGGGGGTCAACCCCTCGACCTTAGATAAAATTGTGGAGCTCTGTTTAGGGTTGTTTAGATTATATTTGTCCCCACCCTCCCAGCCACCGATTGGTTGTGCACCCCCACCCCTCCTCCCCGGGAGAATATCATGTGCCCCCATACCTTAGATGCTATATGCCGATACGAGTTTCTTGGAGCTTGTAGATCTGAGATATAGCAGCTCACATGATGTGTCTTAATATTTCTGCAGGAAACCTTGATGAGTTTGAGAATTGCACACAATTTGTACAAAAACTACTTAGATGCCCTTTGATCCCATATCCAACGACCTCGAAGCTCGTATCACCGTAGCATCTAAGATGAAGGAGGACATCATATTCTCCTGTATGTAAGAATATCATGTGCTACCACACCTTAGATGCTTTGGTGATACAAGCTCTTCAGAGGCGTTGGATTTGTGACCCAACACCTCCTCGGTGGTTCGAATGTTTTTTTTGCAGAAAAGCCCCAAAAGAGTTCGTCCACTGCTTACAAGCACAAAGACTGCTCAGATGCCATTGGATCTCAGATCAAACGACCTCCAAGCTCGTATCACCATAGCATCCAAGCTGCGATAGCACCTTATGTTTTCTCGCACGGGAGAGTATGAGGTGCTCCCGCACCATAGATTCTATGGTGATACGAGTTCGCTGAGATCTAACGGCCCACAATAGGAGGTTTGAATGTTTTTGCAATATACGGCTGATAGAGTTTGGGAAATGCGCAGAAAGTACAAGTACTACGCATGTGCCATCTGATCATTGATCATACGACCTAGATGCTCATATCACCATAGTGGGTAATTAAGCTACGGGGAGCACCTAATATGAGCACTGGGGAGCCGTTGGATCAAAGATGCAGCGGCACACACGAGGCCTGAATGTTTTATTTGCAAAAAAAACCTTTGGAGAGTTTGGAAATTGCGCATAATTACAAAGACTACTCCCAAGTCATTGGATCTCACTTCCAACGGTGTAAAAACTCGTATCACCATAGTGTCTAAGCTGCGGGGTGGATGTGATATTCTATGCCGCTGTCATTTTTGTTCGTAAACTTGCAAAATACGTGTAACTCGTGCCGTTACTTGTCTAACCGCGCAAAGTGTTTGTTCAAAAAAACCATCCTACACTGAAATATCGGAACAACACACGGGGGTCCCACTTGTCATTAATCAAATTTGGACCTAAAACTAACAAATCTGAAAGACGAGATTTGAACTGGCAACCTGGACTAAAAAAGCGTAAGTCGATAGCCTGAAAAAATGAATGGTTGTTGGCTTTGTCCCATAACTTGATTTTATTTATACAGTACTTTCGTTGAGTAGAGTAGAGGGAGTGCCTCGTCAACACGTGCATGACCGTTGTCTCACTTACTGGTGGGTCGCAGGTCTGCAATCTCAATCTCTCTTCTCTCCATCGTCTAACCTTTGCACGGGCACACACGAAGAGTGGCGCTAGCTTGGCGTGGTGTTATTACAACTAAAAAAAGCTTGGAAAATAGAAGAATCGCCTAGAACAAGAGACGTTGTGGCTGGTCGAGACGGAGCTAACCACATCTATCCTCCGTGCCACGTTCGCATGATGAAGCTGTGTGGCTAGTGGGGTGTTTTCGACCGAATGGCTGGGTCCCGAGGTCGAACCATAGGTACTACGTCTGATACAGTATATTTTTACACGCACATTTTTAATCCGTGCCGAGACGTGGCACACCCTACCACGCGGTTTCGGGGTCCTCCCGGGTGGTGCACGCATATATTCTTCCTGACGTGGGACGCCCTACCGCGCGTTTTCTGGGTCCTCCTCGTTCGTAGCGCCGAAGCAAGTAAATGAGTCATCAAATCACGAAAGACCACCTTTCCCGCTGAGTACATCAGTGAAGCATGGTGGCTAGCTAGTTGGGCTAGTTCGACCGATTAGCTAGGCCGCCGCCACATTTGTTTTTTCACCCCTTTTTTTTATCTACTTGCCGGCAGGTAAATATAAATATCCACCGCAGCGTTGCTCTGGTGTTTGGGTGCAGCAGGATTTTTATTTTTTTGATTGATGGGAGCAGGCGCGACATGATTTTTAATTTTTTGACTGACGGGAGCAGGCGCAGCAGCAATTAGTCATGATGACTCCGCCTGTAAAAACCCACCGCTCCCTGATGTGAGAAGTCGTCGACTGGTGTTTTACCGTGGTGAAAACCAAAAGATTCCCCGCTCCCTCCGCCTTCCTGTAGATTGCATTGCCTTTCAGCCGTTTCGCCCCCTTTGCTTCCTCTCCCCATTGCTTCTACCTGGTGCCATGGCGGCGCAGCAGATCACGAAGTCCGAGGTGAGGCTCTTAACACAGGAGCTCCATGCCAAGGATGCGGAGCTCAGGGCCAAGGACGTGGAGCTCCGTGAGCTCAAGGAGGAGAGGAGTTCCATGCTCCTCCGTTATGTGCGGGAGTTCACGGAGCTTCAAAAGCGGCAGGCGTCCACCACAAAGATGCTCGAGGCGTTGGCGGCGTTGCTGCAAAAAGCGGGAGATACGATAGGCCGTCAGGGGAGCCGGCTGGAGCGCGAGCGGGCCGATCGTGATGAGGTCCAGGATCGCCTCAGCCACTTGGTGAACCAAGTTGCCACGCACGTGTTGTGGCTGTGCGATGCCTACCGTCGTGCCAGCGCGACGATGCCGGCCGTCGGGCAAAACCCGTTCGACCACCCGGTCGACTTGAACGAGCTGCGGCTTCCTGACATGGTATCCTTCTTCACCTATATCTCCGAGGAGCTGAGCCGTCTCCGCGCGATGGTGGGGGCTGAGCTGGACAAGGAGGGGTTGCGGGCTGTCGTCGCCGTTGCCGGGCGAATCCTTTCAGGGCTCCGTCACCGGAATCCATTCGTGCCATTGGAAGCCGTCTTTGACGAGCTGGCTCCCGTCGACCGGGAGCGGGCTCTGTGGGCGGTTGCACCCTGCATCACCAACGTCGTGCGCCTTGAGAAGCAGAGGGACTTCGGTGGTGTTTAGGCGCCCTCTGCATGGGCATGTCCATGTCTCGGCACAACATGACCGTTGGATCAAACTCAGACGGTGCAGATCAGTCACTGTAGCACAAAGCGTGTGGGTGTGTTTGGTTGCATTCTCATCTCAATATAGTTGTTTCCTCTTCGTGTATTTGTTACATATAGGAGTAGTTGACATGCGCACAACATCATGTTATCGTCATATCTTACTACACTAGCAACAAGATTGTGTAGTACTGACGTATGAACCACTGCACATGCCTAGTAGTAGGAGCACTGTGTATGTTCAAGTGGCTGCCGTGTTTCACACTCCTCCGTCGTAAGAGTGGAAACGCTTGCTGTAATCATTTTTTCTTTTGAAAAATAGTGGACACGCTCTACCGTGCGGATCCTCCTCCGACCATGCACTAAATTACTCACTTTCACCGACGTGTGGGACAGCCAGCATCGGGGTCCACCAGTCGTGCACTAAATTACTCCGTAGTAGAGTGACGGTAGACTACCCTGATCGAAGCGCCGCAGTAATGCCCAATGAGCCGTCAAATCACAAACCCCCCTCCTTTCCAGCAGTAAGTTGGACGGACGAAGCAACCATCATTTCACTCTTCTCTCTCAGCTTCCTCTCTACCCAACCCTCGCTTCTGCCTCATCTTGTTCCTCATTTCTTCAAGAAAACCCCGACCTGCTTCTGCCATTGTTCTTCTCTCCCAAAGAAGGAAAGGTGAGCGCATCAATGGTGTTGATTCTGGCCAAGGCCTGGTCTTGCAACCCCGAGACTGATCCTATAACTCCCTCTCTTTTCTTCTTTTGGGTTTGTGATTATGGTTTCTTTTCTTTTATTTCTATTTGACAGTTTCTTGATGGACGCTGGAGCACCGGCCGAGATGTCTATGGCTCCGGCCAAAACTGTCGAGGCTCATGGTACGAAGAAGCACAAGCACCCCGCCGAGACTACCGCAGACAAGCTCAAAGCCATCGCCCTGCCCAAGCCCCCCTCTCCGGGATCCCTCATTAAGCAAGTCCAGGTAATATCTCTTCTTGACGATCTTTTTCTCGATCTTGATCGTGTTTTTTCATCTAACACGCAGTACTAGTACTAGTAGTACAAATTTCTTGGTGATCTTGCATGTGATTTTTGTGTGCCAAATGACGGTTCTAAATTCCTCTTTTGACCAAAACATGCGAGAGGTTGACACTAATTTCTTATAGATTACTTTCAACCAATCCCTCTGTCCCAAATTTCTTGTCTTAGATTTGTCTAGATACGGATGTATCTAATACTAAAATGTGACTTGATACATCCGTATCTAGACAAATCTAAGACAAGAATTTTGGGACGGAGGGAGTACTTTATGAACATCAATGCTACCTTTTAAGAGGGTATATTTGCCTCAGTAACTTGTGTTATGGATTTTGCATGTAATCCCTCTGCTCTCATGACTTTGAAGACATGTTCTAGTGTCTTTGTTCACTCATTTCTGTGTGTATATGTAGTCATATATGGAGTATAATATCGAAAATCATCTTATATTTCTGAACGGAGGTAGTAATAAAATATGGTTTCTGTTTGAATTAGAACCAGGTCCGCGGTGGAGATGAAGTTCTCAAAGTCATGCCATGTGAACTGGAAGCCCTGATGATGAGTTCTACTGCTGAACTATCCAGCTGCCGTGTCCTTGTCGCCACGTGTCCTAAACTAGTGTTTTCCTGTAGCATTTTTGTCAGGCGTGTTCTCGAGGTTGTACTTCACCACAAAAATTTCCTGGCTGTGCCTTCGATTACGAAGGGTGTGGTTCTTGTAAAGCTTCCCAACAAATCTGATGCGGCATGTCTTCATCATCATGTTTATGAGTGGAAAGACCACTCTGTTAGGTTCTCCCGGGTTGACAAGATGGTGATGGTGCGTGTAGACATCTCATACGAAGTCCATGGCCTAGTCAGTTATGCGGGGTTCATCCCGTAGGTCGGTGGCAAGAAATAGTCTGCAGAGTTTAGTTAGTGCAACTTTGCTTGTCTGTAGTACGTACTATTGTTCAGTACTTGATTTGTGTTTGTGAACCCTGTATTGTTTATTAGTACTGCCGCTTTTGGTGTGTGGTCAGTCCTGAGAACGGTCTATGTTAATGTGTGTCCACTCAATTCAGTCTGTATATTTTGAAGTATCCAGATCATATTTTTTGTGAGGACGGTTTATCAATTATGGTTACACTCCAATATCTGTATGCATTGCAGGGTTTATCGCACCCACCAGGATTTCCAGTCCCATGGATGTTCGGTCCATACAATTTGTCACGACCTTTGGATTGTCCTGCTTGTGGGAGTAGGCAGGGTCCCTGCATGCCACGCGTAGTTGGACGATCAATCTTCTGTTTAGTACTTCAACATAGTGATTTCCTGGTAAGGATTCACTCGTGTCACATCAAGTAAATCTTATTGATTTACTGTCTAAATCTTATTGATTTAATGTCATGTTTTCTTTCTTTTCCTGCAATTTTACGATGCAGGTTTTGCCATGTGACATTCATCACAGAATAAACCGTTTGGTTTGCTCTACGATGGCTATTTTTGCAGGTTTCACTTCTTATGTCGTGTCAGTAACGAAGGCACTTTCCATCACTTATATACTGGAAAAAATTGGATCGGTCTGTTGTCTGAGTACAAGCTGAATCCCTATGATGAACTGCAGTGCACGGTCACGGATCCTAGTCAAGTTAGAAAGCTGATCATAGCAGACCAGACACGATCGCCGCTGTCTCGCACAGATCGAGCACCGGCAGTTGCTCTGGCACTGACAGCGGTAGCAGCGCAGTCTGATCCAACTGAGGATTGGGCACCGACCGCGTCAGCGGATCAGTCTGATGTACCGGAGGATCGGGCATCGACACCGGCACCTGCTCCGACACCGGCACCAGCTCTACAAGGAGCACCATCTCCGGCAGCAGCAGCGGCTTCGGCACCTGCACCAACTCTTGCACTTGCATCTGCTCCGGCCCGTGCAGTTGCACCGGCAACAGACTGGGTTGCAGTTCGCACTTCATATACCAAAGTCCTTACAAAAACCGACATGTCCACCTTCTTGGTAAGCATTGGCTGCCCAAGTGCTTCGTTCTTTTTTCGTTCCATGTTGTTTCACGTGATTCACTGTGTTGATCTAACTGTTTGGGTATGTCTTCTTGTTTGAAAACAGAGAATTCCTAGAGCAACGAGGGAGTCATTCAACAATCCGGGCGACCGCAGCCAAGTTTCTCTTACCATGCGCAGCCTTGGTGTGAATGAACCTGCTCAATATACCGTAAGTACAAAGGATGGTCGCATGATGATTGATGCTAAAGGATGGTCAAGGTTCAAATCTAAATCATATCTTGCGGTAGGGGATGATGTCAAAATCGAACTTTCTCGGCAAGGAGAGCTGGTCCAAATCAACTTTGAAATTAGCAGCACGCAACTGCCGAACTGATCTATCCTCCGAGAGATTTTGATGTAATAATCTGGCATGGTGAAACAAGTGTCCTGTGTGTATAAGTAGTACGACAGTATTATTTATCACATGGTATATCATTGATAGAATTGCAACTCTGATTGCTGGTTAGGAACTGTCGTTCGATTTCATTCCAACAGCTGCCGTGCTTTATTCAATTTTGTGTATTCGCCTTGCGACAGCGTCTAAAACTAGCGCCGTACCGATCGCTTGCAATATGAAAAGCGCTGAGATAGAACACATGGGCCCCCAAACATGTAGGGTCGGCTTGCGGCCCAAAGTCCAGAACCGTGAGCCTATCTGAGTATTATATTCTCAGCCGAACCCCCATAAAAAGTTGAACCCCCATAATGCCCGTGCGTTGCAGAGGGAGTATATTTCTCGGCAAGGTGAGCCTGTGATATAAAAGATTTGTATATTTCTTTACAAAGGGAGTATCTCTCTGTCAAAATATATATTTATGTGTAACTAGTTACTCCTGTCTTTCTACTTCCTTTCGCTGATATGTGGGGCAACCGGCAATGGGGTCCACATGCCATATGCACAAATTAGAGTGCACAACTTCACGGTAGACACACCCCGGCCGTAGCGCCGCAGTAATGCCCAATGAGCCGTCAAATCACAACCCCCCTTTCCAGCTTTAGCAGTAAGCTGGACGGACGAAGCGACAATATTTCACTGGGCCTGAATCCCCTTCTCCCTCGTCTGCTTGTTCAGAGAAAACCCCCTCTCGGCGATTGCATAGGGTTTTCTCATGGAGAACCAGGTACGAATTCTTCATCCATCCCCGATAAACCCAAGTCCCTTGGTCGCAGGTAATCCTAGGATGGCAGCCGCCACCGTTGATGCATTTTTCTTCCTACTCAATCTAGTGTGTTTCATTTGCAGTGCCCAAAGTGCGAGTACCCTACAGGTTTCTGCGCCCTCGGTGAGACGCCACACTTTTTCCTTCCCATCCTAACACAGCATTTTGAAACGTGCACAGTATGTTCCTAGAATCCTCTTTTCTATCCGGGAGGGTGGGGTATTTTTGAACATGCTGTGTTCTCATATTATTTTTCCTGCAGTGTATTATTTGCTCTGCCAGAACACATGTACTCAAGATGCTCGGCCTTGCCATAACTGAATACACTAGTTTAATGCTCACAGTGAAGACAAGCCATGGATATAAGTTCCGAGTTGGGTTCATGAACCAAGAAGATCGCTGCTTTTTTATGGCCGAACTTGGATAAACTTTCTCAAGTGTTACGGACTGAAAGTTGGCGCACGAATGTTGATGGAAATAGCAGAACTTGGTCTCATCTTCACTACGATCTTCCACCCCGAAGTTGTTCCAATTGTTCATCCATGTTAGTTTTGTATCTGGTTCTTGCTTGTTGCCTCGATTACTTCTTAATCCACCTATTCTGTCTAACTAATCACAATTTATCTTTAGAAGTAGCAACGAATCTCTCACGAAGATGCTACTTCTAACTAATATTTTCTTATAATTGGTGGCACGTGTAGGTTTTTTTCAGAGTTAAGCAGTCTGCTTGTTTGTTACTCTGTAATAACTCGGCTCTTACTAATGGCACTGAAGTTGACTGGATCGACATCCACAAGTTCCTACACTTTATTGATCGTCTTGAGGTCCTTGTTGGGCGTCTCAATGGTGGAAGGCCACGTGGGATATGTGTGCCACTGCTGCACTCGTTGAACAGGTCCAACTGTGTCGAGAAACTTATGGTACGAGCTGTTTTCTATTATATATGTTGTTCATAAACTATTGCTTATACACAGTTTTACAGCTGTGATCTTCTTGAAACAAGAACTGCCGAGTTCTATTTTTCCTATACAGATGCCTGACCATGGTCGGGTCAGACTTGCGCTTGGTCACAACATGATGTATATGTCGACCTACTCAATTCCCCTTGGAGGTGCAAAGATACTTATTCATGGGTGGTCTCAAATAATGAAGGCCCGTCCATCTTGGAGAATAGGACAGAAGATTATGTTCATGCTTTTCCATGGCTCTAAAGAGAATATCCTATTTATTGACCACGTTGCGAGATGAAGCCGCTTTCAGAAGGTTGTGGATGCGCGGGGTGGCGCCTGGGCCTTGTCCTGGGGCTTGGCGGCCTCACCCTTGGTTAACTGTAGGCAAAGTAGCTTTGTTCGAGGCGTGCTTTGTACGGTTGAACCTGTATAAGTACTCATACTGCTTTCAACTTTGGTTGTTAAGTGCCCCTGCTGGTTTCAGTTAAGGTTGTTAAGTACTCCTGCTACTTTTACAGTCTGTCGTGTTTCTTCAGTCCTGTCTTCATCCAGCCGCCAAACCCAAACCAGCGCCGGCGGGGCCGCATGCTTCCGCCTCCCACGGCTGGCTGCGCCTCAGCGCACGCATCGCCGCCCCACCGTCTCCTAAATCATTAACGCCGACGTCCTCTGCGCGCTTTGGTGCGCTCGCCGCGGCGCCGCCCTCTCGCGTTATCAACATGGTCAACAAACAACAGGAATCGGCAGAAGTACGTGGAGAGGATGACAGTAGAGGCCCACCACGACAGCGTATGGAAAAATAAAATGCTTCCTCCTAGTGTTTTCCTGACATCTGGGACCCACGACATTGTGAGCGTATATAGTCAATAGACAAGAGAATAGCACAAGATCGTCTGACACCTGGGACGTAGCTACTTGACTAGTAATTTTTTTTGTTTGGTATTGTTGAGACGGAGCAGGGTTTGAACTAGGCTGTGGCCCGTCTAGCCCAGGCTTATATTTTATGTTCACCATGTGACCAGCCCAGCTATTTTTTCTTTGTGAAAATGAGCCCAGTTTATTTTTTCTGAAGAATACCCAATCCAGGCCTACTTATTTTTCTACGCCCTGATGGGCTGCAACTCTTTCAAGATGCCTGCAAATCTTGAAAGTATTATGAAATGGGTTGTAAATATAAAAACAGATGACAAATTGGCAGTTACTTTATAATTTCTGAATTTTATCACATTTTCAGATTCCTATTTCACTGGGCATTAACCTAATTTAAATATATCTTCAAAGTACTTTAAATCTGGCTGGACATTTCGGTATTAAAAATAGTGTGGAACCCACAGAAATATGCGAAATTGGCCCTGGCCAACCAAAAAAAATGACTGCAATAAATTGCATAAGAAGTTTCCATGAGCTATATATAAATTATTATATATAGCCCTGGTGCGCTCGGCGCGGCATGGTCAACATGGTCAAGGAACGGCTTCCATCGGACGTGGACTATACGTGGAGAGGCTGACAGCTGGGTCCACGGCCGCAGCAAGGAAGTGCCTCCTTATTACGTGCAAAATAATTATTCCCCCACCTGACAGCAGGGACCCACCGGACGGGCCACCAGTATTTTGCGAAAAAATCGTTTCCCCCTGACTGTTGGGACCCACCGGACGGGCCACCGTATTTCGCGAAAAAAACGTTCCCCCGCTGTCAGCTCGGACCCACCGGAAGTGCCTCCTTATTACGCACAAAAAAATGAATACTCCCTCGGCTAGCTGGGACCCACCTTGGTGGGAGGCTGACTTGTGGGCCTACTAAGTTGACGGGGACGAAGGGCTTTGTCAACTTAGTCAATATGAACGATTCTAGCTCCATTGACCGTACGATGTCAATCCAACGGCCGTAGTGCTTCTTCAACCTCTGGTCTTCTTGCTCCAGCCACCCAAAGCAGCGCCGGTCGTGCCACTTGCTCCTGCCTCCCGTGGCCGGCTGTGCTGCCGCGGAGGCCTCACCGCCCCTACTATTCCCACCGCTGGCCAGGCCCTGCGGCGACGGCAGCCTCACACCACAGCCGAACCAGTGAACCCTCGTACTCCTCTCTGCGCGCGCAGGCTTCCACTGCCGCGTCTTCCCCGGCTCCCCGTCGTCCCCTTCCTAGGCCTCACCGTCGTCCACCGCCCTGGTGCTCTCGGCGCGGCGTGCTCAACGTGGTCAAGGAACGACTTCCATCGGACATGGACTGTACGTGGAGAGGCTGACAGCTGGGTCCACGGCGGCAGCAAGGAAGTGCCTCCTTATTACGCGGAATATAAAGATTCCTCCACCTGACAGCAGGGACCTACCGGACGGGCCACCGTATTTCGCAAAAAAAAACGTTTCCCCCTGACTGCTGGGCCCACCAGCTACACCTTCGCACGCAAGGAAGTGCGTCCGGGCAAAAAAAAAACGATTCACCCCCCTGACTGCTGGGACCCACCAGCTACATCTTCGCACGCAAGGAAGTGCGTCTGGGCAAAAAAAACCAAAACGATTCGCCCCCCTGACTGCTGGGACCCACCAGCCCCCCGACTGCTGGGACCCACCAGCTACATCTTCGCACGCAAGGAAGTGTGTCCGGGCAAAAAAATGATTCGCCCCTAACTGCTGGGACCCACCAGCTACATCTTCGCAGGCAAGGAAGTGCCTGACAGTCGGGACCCACCTGGTCGAAGCGTACATAGCGTTGACATTCTGGTCGCGAACGTGTACGTACATACTGGTCGATGTAGAGGCGCGCACGTGTCGTACTAGAGGCGCGCACGTAGCGTGTACACGTACCTACATCGGCCAGGGTGCAAGAAAGAAAATACGTCCATGTATGTGTACATACGGGCGGGGTCTCGAATGCCTACTAGCGCATATGTACGGCGAGGGCTCGTGTACATGGCTGGGTCGGAACGGAGAAACAGCGTCATCGTCGTGTTCATCGGGAGGTCTTGGATGGAAGAGGCGATGGAAACGAGGCCTGGCGTATCGCACAACGGAGGAAATGGACCTTCTACGGTCGAAACGGGGGTCCTGTTGATCGGGAGGGGTGTGGCGTACCGCAAAACGGAGGAAACGGACCTCCTACGGTCAAAACGGGGGTCCTGTTGATTGGGAGGGGTGTGGCGTACCGCAAAACGGAGGAAACGGACCTCCTACGGTCGAAACGGGGGTCCTGTTGATCGGGAGGGGTGTGGCGTACCACAAAACGGAGGAAATGGACTTGTGTTGGAGCGCTACGGTCGAAACGGGGGTCCTGTTCATCGGGAGGGGTGTGGCGTACCGCAAAACGGGATTCCACGGGATACTGTTCATCTCCACCATCGACCCCCTCCAGCCTCCACGAGCTAGTATTCATCCACCGTCGACCTCCTCTAGCCTCCACGGGCTCCTGTTCACCCAGCCTCCACCGCGCGCTACTCCACCGGCTACTGTTCAACCACCCCTCCACCGTCTACTGTTCATCCAGCCCTCCACACCACGGGGTCCCGTTCAACCACCCCTCCACGGGCACCCCTCCACCGTCTACTGTTTATCCCGCCCTCCACACCACGGGGTCCTGTTCATCCACCCCTCCACGGACACCATTCCACCGTCTACTGTTCATCCAGCCCTCCACCACACCACGGGTTCCTGTTCATCCAGAGGCAACGCCACCGCTCACTGTTCATCCACCCCCCCCGCAACGCTCACTGTTCATCCCATCGATCGGCTTCAGTTAGCAGCAGTAGCCAAGGAATCGCTCGATCGGGTTCAGTTAACAGCCATCGATCGATCGCTCGGGTTCAGTAACGCGTAGCCTGCAGTGCAATCGCTCGGGTTCAGTTAGAGCCCAATGCCTCGCTCGGGTTCAGTTAGAGCCAACGCCTCGCACACACGCGCGTACGTGTACGAGAGAAACGCGCATCGCTCGGCCCCCGACCTCCCATCGTAACCGGGAACTCCTCGAAATTTTCCTCCCCCTCGTTTCTACCATGATTTTTTCCGTTATGGACGGCCCAAAGAATGTCATGCAGCTCCGTCTCCGGCCCTCCTAGGACGAAAAGCCCATGTTCTGTCATGATTTTTTGTCATAGAAGTAGGAGCCCACCACATCTATGATGATACCGGGTTTTGTCACAATTATCGTCATAAAAGTGTCATATGTATGACAGAAAAAATTTCGTTCGGCCCAAAATGTCACAGATGAACAGTGAGCGTTGCGGGGGGGTGGGGGGTGGGTGAACAGTGAGCGGTGGCGTTGCCTCTGGATGAACAGGCCCCCGTGGTGTGGAGGGCTGGATGAACAGGAGACGGTGGAGGGGTGCCCGTGGAGGGGTGGTTGAACAGGACCCCGTGGTGTGGAGGGCTGGATGAACAGTAGACGGTGGAGGGGTGCCCGTGGAGGGGTGGTTGAACTGTAGCCGGTGGAGTAGCGCACGGTGGAGGCTGGATGAACAGGAGCCCGTGGAGGCTGGAGGAGGTCGATGGTGGAGATGAACAGTATCCCGTGGAGTCCCGTTTTGCGGTACGCCACACCCCTCCCCATGAACAGGACCCCCGTTTCGACCGTAGGAGGTCCGTTTCGTCCGTTTTGCGGTACGCCACACCCCTCCCGATTAATAGGACCCCCATTTCGACCGTAGGAGGTCCGTTTTGTCCATTTTGCGGTACGCCACACCCCTCCCGATCAACAGGACTCCCGTTTCGACCGTAGGAGGTCTGTTTCCTCTGTTTTGCGTTACGCCACACCCCTCCCGATCAACAGGACCCCGTTCCAAACGTAGGAGGTCCGTTTCCTCCGTTTTGCTGTACGCCAGGCCTCGTTTCCATCGCCTGTTCCGTCCAAGCCCTCTCGATGAACACGACCACGCATTCCATTCCGACCCAGCCGGTTGGCTCCCACGCGTTCCGTTGCCTCCTGATGAACACGGCGCATTCCATTGCCTCCCCATGAACACGACGCATTCCGTTGCCTCCCCATGAAGACGACGCATTCCGTTGCCTCCCCATGAACACGACGACGACGTTGTTTCTCCGTTCCGACCCAGCCATGTACATGAGCCCTGGCCGTACGTATGCGCGAGTAGGCGTTCGAGACCCTGCCCGTATGTACACATACGTGGCCATATTTTCTTTCTTGCACACTGGCCACTGTACGTACGTGTACATGCTACGTGCGCACCTCTACTACGACACGTTCGAGCCTCTACTACGACACGTGTGCGCCTCTACATCGACCAGTATGTACATACACGTTCGCGACAAGAATGACAACGCTACGTATGCTTCGACCAGGTGGGTCCTGACTGTCAGGCACTTCCTTGCCAGCGAAGATGTAGCTCGTGGGTCCCAGCAGTTAGGGGGGCGAATCGTTTTTTTTTTGCCCGAACGCACTTCCTTGCATGAGAAGATGTAGCCGGTGGGTCCCAGCAGTCAGGCGGCGAATCATTTTTTTGCCCGGACGCACTTCCTTGCGTGCGAAGGTGTAGCTGGTGGGTCCCAGCAGTCAGGGGGGTGAATCATTTTTTTGCCCGGACGCACTTCCTTGCGTGCGAAGATGAAGCTGGTGGGTCCCAACAGTCAGGGGGAAACATTTTTTTTTCGTGAAATACAGTGGCCTGTCCGGTGGGTCCCAGCTGTCAGGTGGAGGAATCATTATTTTCCGCGTAATAAGGAGACACTTCCTTGTTGCGGTCATAGACCCAGCTATCAGCCTCTCCACGTACAGTCCATGTCCGATGGAAGTCGTTCCTTGACCATGTTAACCAGGCCGCGCCGAAAGCACCACGGCGGTGGACGGCGGCGAGGCCTAGGAAGGGGACGACGTGGAGCCGGGGAAGACGCGGCAATGGAAGCCCGCGCGGAGAGGAGTACGAGGGTTCACTGGTTCGGCTGCGGTGTGAGGCTGTCGTCGCCGCAGGGCCTGGCCAGCGGTGGGAATAGTAGGGGGCGGTGAGGCCTCCGCGGCAGCACAACCGGCCACGGGAGGCAGGAGCATGCGGCACGACCGGCGCTGCTTTGGGCGGCTGTAGCAAGAAGACTAGAAGTTGAAGAAGCACTACGGCTGTTGGATGGACATCGTACAGTCACTGGAGCTAGAATCGTTCATATTGACTAAGTTGACAAAGCCCTCCGTCCCCGTCAACTTAGTTGGCCCACAAGTCATCCTCCCACTATGGTGGGTCCCAGCTAGCAGGGGGGTATTCATTTTTTTCTGCGTAATAAGGAGGCACTTCCTTGCGTATGAAGATATAGCTGGTGGGTCCGACATGTCAGTGGGGGGAACGTTTTTTTGCGAAATACAGAGGCCCTTCCGGTGGGTCCCAGCTGTTAGGTGGAGGAATCATTATTTTGCGCATACAGTCCACGACCGATGGATGTCGTTCGTTGACCACGTTGACCAGGCTGCGCCGAGAGCAACATGGCGGTGGATGACGGCGAGGCCTAGGAAGGGAACGACACGGAGCCGGGGAAGACTCGGCAATGGTTGCCCACGCGATTGGGAGTACGAGGATTTACTGGTCCGGCTGCCGTCGCCGGAAAATAACATGAGGTGTGGGTGAGTAGAGGAATGGCCTGGCCAGCAATGAAGTAGGGTGGGGCGGTGTGGCCTGTGCAGCAGCACAGCCGGCCACGGGAGGCGGTAGCAGGCAGTCCCACCGGAGCTGGTTTGGGCAGCTGGAGCAAGAAGATCAGATATTGAAGAAGCAGCACGGCCATTGGATTAACATCCAACGGTCACTGCTGCTAGAATCGTTTGTGGACTAAGTTGACAAAGCCAAAGTACACGTCAACCTAGTAGACCCACAAGTCAGCATCCAAATTTGTCCCAAACAACATACAACCCAAAATTTCTAGCCAGATTCAAATTAATTTTAAATCTAAATATACCTTAATTTAAATTCAATGAAATTTTACCCGCACAAAAAAATGAAATTTAAAATATCAAAATCCGAAAGAAAACAGTATTTTGGAACTAATTGCCTGTTTGCTGTATTTTTTCATTTTACAGCCCATTTATTATTACTTATAGCCCATTTCTTATTACTTATAGCCCATTTTCTGGGCAAAATGCATCCCTCCTTGTCTTGAAAGATTTCCGGCCCAGCAAGGAGTAGAAAAGCAAGTAGGCCTACGTTGGTTATTCTGCAAAAAACAAAATAGCTGGCTAGCCATTCTCAGAAAGGAAAAAAACAAACTGGGTTGGTCATGTGCTAAACATATGAAATAAAAGCCTGGGCTAGACGGGCCACGGGTCCTGTCGTGGAATTGTCACGACAGATGTCCTTATTGGCAGGACTTAGTCGCGAGGCCAACGCATCTATGTGGTAGCTTGAGAGGGGTTGAGCGGGACGAGAGACGCGATGTTTTACCCAGGTTCGGCCTCTCACGGTGGAGGTAAAAGTCTACATCCTGCTTCATTGGTATTGATGATGATGATCACAATTACACGGGTGCTCTAACTTGAGAGCTCTAGACTTGTTTGTCTAACCCTAACTTATCAAAATTGTGGAACTTGTCTATCTTTTCCCTCTTGGTGTGCCCTGCCCCTCCTTATATATGTTGAAGGGGCGGTTTACATGACTAGTCTTATTAGGATTAGGATTACTCTATTACAAGTGGAGTCCTAGTCTTGCTTCCTTTGTAAGGGAATATTCCTTGTGCTTTCCTCATAAACCGGCCCACCATTAAACATGAACCGGCCTTCTAGGCCTTGGTCCTCGTCATCCATCTGACCCGCCCGCCGGGTCACCAGTCAACCATAATGACCAGGCGGGTTGCTTGTAAACCGCCAGGTCAGGGCGGGTCGCCAGTGAACCGCCAAGTGTCAGCCGGATCTCAAGTAAACCACCAAGTCCAGCCGGGTTATACTTCTGGCCGGTTTACGCCGCAGGGTATATCCCCGACATCCGCACAATCTAGTTGGTACCCTTCTCCGTCCCGAAAAAACAAAATTACTACGCACGCTGCTGGGTCCCTACTGTCATCCTCACCATGTACAGTCATCTCCTTATTCCTCTCGGTTGTTGACCATGTTGACAACACCGGAGGGCAGCGCCGCGACGAGTGAACCAAGTGTTGGAAATATGCCCTAGAGACAATAATAAATTAGTTATTATTATATTTCATTGTTCATGATAATCGTTTATTATCCATGCTAGAATTGTATTGATAGGAAACTCAGATACATGTGTGGATACATAGACAACACCATGTCCCTAGTAAGCCTCTAGTTGACTAGCTCATTGATCAATAGATGATTACGCTTTCCTGACCATGGGCATTGGATGTCGTTGATAACGGGATCACATCATTAGGATAATGATGTGATGGACAAGACCCAATCCTAAGCCTAGCACAAGATCGTGTAGTTCGTATGCTAAAGCTTTTCTAATGTCAAGTATCATTTCCTTAGACCATGAGATTGTGCAACTCCCGGATACCGTAGGAGTGCTTTGGGTGTGCCAAACGTCACAAGTAACTGGGTGGCTATAAAGGTTCACTATAGGTATCTCCGAAAGTGTCTGTTGGGTTGGCACGAATCGAGACTGGGATTTGTCACTCCGTGTAACGGAGAGGTATCTCTGGGCCCACTCGGTAGGACATCATCATAATGTGCACAATGTGACCAAGGAGTTGATCACAGGATTATGTGTTACGGAACGAGTAAAGAGACTTGCCGGTAACGAGATTGAACAAGGTATGGGGATACCGACGATCGAATCTCGGGCAAGTATCGTACCGCTAGACAAAGGGAATTGTATACGGGATTGATTGAATCCTTGACATCATGGTTCATCCGATGAGATCATCGTGGAGCATGTGGGAACCAACATGGGTATCCAGATCCTGCTGTTGGTTATTGACCGGAGAGTTGTCTCGGCCATGTCTGCATGACTCCCGAGCCCGTAGGGTCTACACACTTAAGGTTCGATGATGCTAGGGTTATAGGGAAAGTATGTACGTGGTTATCGAATGTTGTTCGGAGTCCCAGATGAGATACCGGACATCACGAGGAGTTCTGGAATGGTTCAGAGGTAAAGATTTATATATGGGAAGTCCCATTTTGGTCACCGGAAAAGTTCCGGGTGCCATCGGTAACGTACCGGGACCACCGGGAGGGTCCCGGGGGTCCACCAGGTGGGGCCACCAGCCCCGGATGCCTACATGGGCCAATAGTGGGAAGGGACCAGCCCCTAGGTGGGCTGGGAGCCTCCCACCAAGGTCCAAGGCGCAAGGGAGAGTGGGAGGGGGCAAACCCTAGGTCCAGATGGGCCTTAAGGCCCACCCTAGGTGCGCCCCCTCTCTCCCCCCTTGGCCGCAACCCTAGATGGGTTTTGGGGCTGCCGCCACCCCTAGGGAGGGAATCCTAGATGGGGGTGCAGCCCCTCCCCTTCCCCTATATATACTTGAGGTATTGGTGGCGGCAACACACACGAAACTCTTCCCCTGTTGGCGCAGCCCTACCTCTCTCCCTCCTCGTCTCTCGTAGTGCTTGGCGAAGCCCTGCTGGAGTTCCGCGCTCCTCCACCACCACCACGCCATCGTGCTACTGCTGGATGGAGTCTTCCCCAACCTCTCCTTCTCCCCTTGCTGGATCAAGGCGTAGGAGATGTCACCGGGCTGCACGTGTGTTGAACGCGGAGGCGCTGTTGTTCGACGCTTAGATCGGAATCAACCGCGATCTGAATCGCTATGAGTACGACTCCTTCATCCGCGTTCTTGCAACGTTTCCGCTTAGCGATCTACAAGGGTACGTAGATGCACTCTCCTTCCCCTCGTTGCTAGATTACTCCATAGATTGATCTTGGTGATGCGTAGAAAAATTTTAAATTTCTGCTACGATCCCCAACAGTGGCATCATGAGCTAGGTCTATGCGTAGTTTCTATACACGAGTAGAACACAAGTTGTTGTGGGCATCGATTTTGTCAATTTACTTGCCATTACTAGTCTTATCTTGATTCGGCGGCATCGTGGGATGAAGCGGCCCGGACCGACCTTACACGTACTCTTACGTGAGACTGGTTCCACCGACTGACGTGCACTAGTTGCATAAGGTGGCTAGCGGGTGTCTGTCTCTCCCACTTTAGTCGGATTGGATTCGATGAAAAGGGTCCTTATGAAGGGTAAATAGAAATTGGCATATCACGTTGTGGTTTTGGCGTAGGTAAGAAACGTTCTTGCTAGAAACCTATAGCAGCCATGTAAAAACTTGCAACAACAATTAGAGGATGTCTAACTTGTTTTTGCAGCATATGCCTTGTGATGTGATATGGCCAAAAGGATGTGATGAATGATATATGTGATGTATGAGATTGATCATGTTCTTGTAATAGGAATCACGACTTGCATGTCAATGAGTATGACAACCGGCAGGAGCCATAGGAGTTGTCTTAATTTATTTATGACCTGCGTGTCAACATAAACGTCATGTAATTACTTTACTTTATTGCTAAAGCGTTAGCCATAGTAGTAGAAGTAATAGATGACGAGACCACTTCAAGAAGACATGATGATGGAGATCATGGTGTCATGCCGGTGACAATGATGATCATGGAGCCCCGAAGATGGAGATCAAAAGGAGCAAAATGATATTGGCCATATCATGTCACTATTTGATTGCATGTGATGTTTATCATGTTTTACATCTTATTTGCTTAGAACGATGGTAGCTTAAATAAGATGATCCCTCTCTAAAATTTCAAGAAAAGTGTCCCCCCTAATTGTGCACCGTTGCGAAGGTTCGTTGTTTCGAAGCACCACGTGATGATCGGGTGTGATAGATTCTAACGTTCGAATACAACGGGTGTTGACGAGACTAGCATGTACAGACATGGCCTCAGGACACATGTGAAAAACTTAGGTTGACTTGACGAGCCTAGCATGTATAGACATGGCCTCGGAACATGGAAGACCGAAAGGTCGAACACGAGTCGTATAGAAGATACGATCAACATGAGATGTTCACCGTTGATGACTAGTCCGTCTCACGTGATGATCGGACACGGCCTAGTCGATTCGGATCATGTTTCACTTAGATGACTAGAGGGATGTCTATCTGAGTGGGAGTTCATTAAATAATTTGATTAGATGAACTCAATTATCATGAACATAGTCTAAATTGTCTTCGCAAATATGTTGTAGATAAATAGCTCACGTTGTAGCTCCCTGTTTCAATATGTTCCTAGAGAAAGATTAAGTTGAAAGATATTGTAAACAATGATGTGGACTAGGTCTGTAGTCCGAGGAGTGTCCTCACTGCTACACAGAAGGCTTACGTCTTTGATGCACCGCTTGATGTGCAAACCCCTACAACATCGTCTGTGGATGTTGTGAACACCTGACAGACACATCCTGATGACTACTTGATAGTTTAGTGCACCATACTTTACGGCTTAGAATCGGGATTCCAATGACGTTTTGAACGCCATAGAACATATGAGATGTTCCAAGAGCTGAAATTGGGATTTCAGGCTCATGCCTGTGTTGAGAGGTGTGAGACCTCTGACAAGTTCTTTTGCCAACAAGATGGAGAAGAATAGCTCAGCTAGTGAGCATGTGCTCAGAATGTCTAGGTTCTACAATCACTTAAATCAAGTGGGAGTTAAACTTCCAGATAAGATAGTGATTGATAGAGTTCTCTAGCCACTATCACTAAGCTACTAGATCTTCGTGATGAACTATGACATGCAAGGGATGGAGTTGATCCTGGAGCTGTTCACGGTGCTTAAGACCGCAAAAGGTAGAAATCAAGAAGGAGCATCAAGTGTTGATGGTTTAACAAGACCACTGGTTTCAAGAAGGGCAAGGGCTAGAAGGGAAACTTCATGGATGGCAAACCAGTTGCCGCTCCAATGAAGGAACCCAAGGTTGAACCCAAACCCGAGACTAAGTGCTTCTATTGTAAGGGGAACGGTCACTGGTAGCGGAATTACCGCAAATGCATGGTAGATAAGAAGGCTGGCAACTTCAACAAAATTTATACGTGTTATTAATGTGTACCTCACTAGTACTCCTGGTAGCACCTGGGTATTGGATACCGGTTCAGTTACTATTATTGGTGACTTGAAGCAAAAGCTACAGACTAAACGGAGACTGGCTAAGGGTGAGGTGACGATGTGTGTTGGAAGTGTTTCCAAAGTTGATGAGATCACCATCGCACACTCCATCTGCCTTCGGGATTAGTATTGAACCTAGATAAATGTTATCAGGTGTCTACGTTGAGCATAAATATGATTAGATCATGTTCATTGCAATACGGTTATTCATTTAAGTTAGAGAATAATGGTTATTCTGTTTACATGAATAATACCTTTCATGGTCATGCACCCTATGTGAATGGTTCATTAAATCTCGGTCATGGTAATACACATGTTCACGCCAAAAGATGTAGAGTTAATAATGATAGTACCACTTTCTTGTGGCATTGCCGCTTAGGTCATATTGGCGTAAGATGCATGAAGAAACTCCATGTCGATGGATGTTTGGAGTCACTTGATTTTGAATCACTTGACACATGCGAGCCATGCCTCATGGGCAGGATGACTAAGACCCCATTTTCAGGTACAATGAAACGGGCGAGTGACTTGTTGGAAATCATACATGCTGATGCGTGTGATCCAATGAGAAATTGAAGCGTGCGGTGGATATCGCTATTTTCTCATCTTCACTGACAATTTGAGTAGATATAGGTATATTTACTTAATGAAGCACAAGTCTGAAACGTTTGAAAAGTTCAAGCGATTTCAGAGTGAAGTTAAGAATCATCATAACAAGAAGATCGAATTCCTACGATCTGATCAATGAGAATTTCTGAGTTATGAGTTTGGCAAACACTTAAGACATTGTGAATTGTTTCGCAGTTGAAGCCACCTGGAACACCACAGCGTAATGGTGTGTTCGAACGTCGTAATCGAACCTTATGAGATATGGTGCGATCTATGATGTCTCTTACCGATCTACCATTTTCATTTTGAGGTTATGCGTTAGAGACAGCTGCATTCACTTTAGATAGGACACCATCTAAGTCCGTTGAGACGACGTCGTAAGAATATGGTTTGGCAAGAAACCAAAGTTGTCGTTTCTTAATGTTTGGGGCTGCGATGCTTAAAGCTTCAGCCGAAGAAGCTCGAACCCAAAGTGGACAAACACATCTTCATAGGATACCCAAAGGTGACAGTTGGGTATACCTTCTATCTCAGGTCTGAGGGAAAATTGTTTGTCGCTAAGAACGGGTCCTTTCTCGAGAAGGAGTTTCTCTCGAAAGAATTGAGTGGGAGGAAGATAGAACTTGATGAGGTTGTCGAACCTTTGTTTCAACCAGAGAGTGATGCAACACAGAAAGATGTTTTCTGTGGAACCTACGTCTATTGAAGAGGAAGTTAATGATAGTGATCATGAAGCTTTGGATCAAGTTGCTATCGAACCTCATAGGTCGACAAGGATATGTACTACTCTTGAGTGGTATGGTAATCCTGTCTTAGATATCATGTTGTTAGACAACAATGAACCTACGAGCTATGGAGAAGAGATGGTGGGCCCGTATTCCGACAAATGGTTAGAAGCCATGAAATCCGAGATAGGATCCATATATCAGAACAAAGTATGGACTTTGGTGGACTTGCTCGATGATCGGCAAGCCATTGAGATAAATGGATCTTTAAGAAGAAGACGGACGTGGCCAGTAATGTTACCGTCTATGAAGCTCGACTTTTGGGAAAGAATCTTTTCACAAGTTCAAGGAGTTGACTACGATGAGAATTTCTCACCCGTAGTGATGCTTAAGTCCGTCGGAATCATGTTAGCATTAGCTGTATTTTTCGATTATGAAATTTGATAGATGGATGTCCAAACTAGTTTTCTTACCAGTTTTCGTAAGAAAAAGTTGTATGTGATACAATAAAAGGTTTTGTCGATCCTAAGGATGCTAAAAGGTATGCTGGCTCCGGTGATCCTTCTATGGACTAGAGCAAGCATCTCGGAGTCAGAATATATGCTTTGATGGAGTGATCAAAGCTTTTAGGTTTATACAATGTTTGCTAGAAACTTGTATTTACAAGAAAGTGAGTGGGAGCACTACAACATTTCTGATAAGTATATGTGGATGACATATTGTTGATTCAAAATGATGTAGAATTTCTGGAAAGCATAAACGGTTGTTTGAAGAGTGATTTTCAAAGGAAGACCTGGATAAAGCTACTTACATATTGGGCATCAGGATCTATAGAAATAGATCAAAACGCCTCATGATACTTTCAAAGAACGCACACCTTGACATGTTTTTGAAGGAGTTCAAAATAGATCAGTCAAAGAAGGGGTTCTTACCTGAGTTGTAAGGTGTGAAGTTGAGTAAGACTCGAAGATTGACCACGGCAGAAGAAAGAGGAAGGACGAAGGTCGTCCCCTATGCTTTTGTCATAGGCTCTATACAGTATGCCATGCTGAGTACCGCACCTGATGTGTGCCTTGCCACATGTCTGGAAAGAGGGTACAAAGGTGATCTAGGAGTGGATCACCAGATAGCAGTCAAAAATTATCCTTAGAGGAATAAGGAAATGTTTCTCGGTTATGGAGATGATAAAGAGTTCGACATAAAGAGTTACGTCGATGCAAGCTTAACACCTATCCAGATAGCTCTGAGTAGAGATACCGGATACGTATAATGGAGCAATAATTTGGAATAGCTCCAAGTGGAACGTGGTAGCAGCATCTACGATATAAAGTTTTGCGAAATACATAGGGATCTGAATATGACAAGACCCGTTGACTACAACCTCTCTCACAAGCATAACATGATCAAACCCAGAACTCATTGAGTGTTAATCACATAGTGATGTGAACTAGATTATTCAGTCTAGTAAACTCTTTGGATGTTGGTCACATGGCGATGTGACCTGTGAGTGTTAATCACATGGCGATGTGAACTAGATTATTGACTCTAGTGCAAGTGGGAGACTGTTGGAAATATGCCCTAGAGGCAATAATAAATTAGTTATTATTATTATTATATTTAATTGTTCATGATAATCGTTTATTATCCATGCTAGAATTGTATTGATAGGAAACTCAGATACATGTGTGGATACATAGACAACACCATGTCCCTAGTAAGCCTCTAGTTGACTAGCTCGTTGATCAATAGATGGTTACGGTTTCCTAACCATGGGCATTGGATGTCGTTGATAACGGGAACACATCATTAGGAGAATGGTGTGATGGACAAGACCCAATCCTAAGCCTAGCACAAGATCGTGTAGTTCGTATGCTAAAGCTTTTCTAATGTCAAGTATCATTTCCTTAGACCATGAGATTGTGCAACTCCCGGATACCGTAGGAGTGCTTTGGGTGTGCCAAACGTCACAAGTAACTGGGTGGCTATAAAGGTTCACTACAGGTATCTCCGAAAATGTCTGTTGGGTTGGCACGAATCGAGACTGGGATTTGTCACTCCGTGTAACGAAGAGGTATCTCTGGGCCCACTTGGTAGGACATCATCATAATGTGCACAATGTGACCAAGGAGTTGATCACAGGATGATGTGTTATGGAATGAGTAAAGAGACTTGCCGGTAACGATATTGAACAAGGTATGGGGATACCGACGATCCAATCTCGGGCAAGTATCGTACCGCTAGACAAAGGGAATTGTATACGTGATTGATTGAATCCTTGACATCGTGGTTCATCCGATGAGATCATCATGGAGCATGTGGGAACCAACATGGGTATCCAGATCCCGCTGTTGGTTATTGACCAGAGAGTTGTCTCGGCCATGTCTGCATGACTCCCGAGCATGTAGGGTCTACACACTTAAGGTTCGATGACGCTAGGGTTATAGGGAAAGTATGTACGCGGTTACCGAATGTTGTTCGGAGTCCCGGATAAGATCCCGGACGTCACGAGGAGTTCCGGAATGGTCAGAAGGTAAACATTTATATATGGGAAGTCCCGTTTTGGTCACCGGAAAAGTTTCGGGTGCTATCGGTAACGTACCGGGACCACCGGGAGGGTCCCGAGGGTCCACCAGGTGGGTCCACCAGCCCCGGAGGCCTACATGGGCCAATAGTGGGAAGGGACCAGCCCCTAGGTGGGCTGGGGCGCCTTCCACCAAGGCCCAAGGCGCAAGGGAGAGTGGGAGGGGGCAAACCCTAGGTCCAGATGGGCCTTAAGGCCCACCCTAGGTGCGCCCCCTCTCTCCCCCCTTGGCCGCAACCCTAGATGGGTTTTGGGGCTTCCGCCACCCCTAGGGAGGGAACCCTAGATGGGGGTGCAGCCCCTCCCCTTCCCCTATATATACTTGAGGTATTGGTGGCAGCAACACACACGAAGTTCTTCCCCTATTGGCGCAGCCCTACCTCTCTCCCTCCTCGTCTCTCGTAGTGCTTGGCGAAGCCCTGCTGGAGTTCCGCGCTCCTCCACCACCACCACGTCGTCGTGCTGCTGCTGGACAGAGTCTTCCCCAATCTCTCCTTCTCCCCTTGCTGGACCAAGGCGTAGGAGACGTCACCGGGCTGCACGTGTGTTGAACGCGGAGGCGCCGTTGTTCGGCGCTTAGATCGGAATCAACCACGATCTGAATCGCTACGAGTATGACTCCTTCATCCGCGTTCTTGCAACGCTTCCGCTTAGCGATCTACAAGGGTATGTAGATGCACTCTCCTTCCCCTCGTTGCTAGTTTACTCCATAGATTGATCTTGGTGATGCGTAGAAAATTTTTAAATTTCTGCTACGATCCCCAACACCAAGGTGGAGGATGATGGTGAGGCCTCGGACGGGAACGAACAAGAGCCGGGGAAGATCACAGCCAACCGTGGGAGGCGGGAGCAGGCGGTCCCGCCGGCGCTGGTTTGGCTTTGGTGGCTCGAGGAAGAAGATACTGAAGAAACGCAACAGATGTTGAATGTCAATCCAACGGTCAAGGTTGGCACAATCGTTTGTTGACTAAGCGGACACCAAGTAGCATACTTTTTTATATATAGGAAGAAAACTGCGAGGAAAATGCGTCCGTCTGCCGTCCTCCTCATAGGGAACGTTCGCCACATAAGTGACTAGCACCCTTGGTTTTCAACCTAGAGGTCTTGGGTTCGAGTCCCAGGAACTCTCAATTTTGTCCTCCTTCCTTCCTCGCGAAAAAGGGAAATAAAATCAAAGACTTGGGAAGGCATACAGAACAAGCTAGTGTATCAGTAAAGAGACGTTGCCGAGTTTTAGAAAAAAGAAAGTCGTGCTCCTGTAGCTGGTTCAAATCCAAACCTAGACTATGACTATATATGGTTATATGCTACTCTGCAAGTAATGAAACTAACATATCCAACGTTCGCTTGTCCTCTTCTCTACTTACTCTGCCAAGCATCAGAAGCTCTGGCCGCAACAACCATGTCCGCTAGCTACTCATCCACCTACTATTCAGCAGGCAACAACCAGATATGCGCCAAGTCGCCACCCATACCATCGCCTGTGGGTCTCATCACACCCCCACCGGCACGTGCACCGCAGCCGATTGCTCATCACAACCCGCTACCGTTGGTGTGGTGCCACTGCTGCAAATCACGCAGAGTCATCCGTCTCGTCTCAACCACCATCCGCAACCCTAGCCGCGTCTTCTACAAATGCCCGAATCATGGGGTAATAATATGTTTAAGTGTAGTTCTGCTGCTTTCACTTGCTGATTTTTTAATAGTTTGGTTGATGATCTTCCAATTTGATTCGTGCAGAAAAAGGAAGATTCATGTGATTTGTATTTCTGGGAAGTTGCTGATGTGGGGGAATGCAACTACGCTGATTATTTGGTTAGCCGAGGAATCCCAATACCAGCAGGTTGGGGTGTTGGACAAGTAACTGAAGGAACGACAAAAGAGGAAGATGGAGAGCAGAAGGTTAAAGATGCAGTTCCTCTGATCATGGCCAAGCAACAGCTGTTGAACGGCCTTGACAGCAATGGGGAGATGAAATAGCTTGAGAAGATAATGGGCAAAATCGATGTGCTCTGTAGGATGATTGTCTCTTTATTTGCAGTGTATGTAGCACTCATGATGTATTCAGTGGCTACAACATGAGCACTTTGCTGAAACTAGTAATGAATGAAACCTGTGTAGCAGGCTGGCCGTAGTGTTGTGAACATCTAATGATTTCTATTAACGGAAATCAGGGGGTATCCACTTTTGCTCATATAAATAAATAAATAGCAGAGGCCCTGTCGGGTCAGCTTTGTTCTCATTCGAAGACGTCGAGCAAATTGCAGTCCAACAGCAAACTATGTCATCAAATTCAAGTTTCACAGCCAAATATGAGTACAACTAAACAACAATGTCATCATGTTTTAGTTGTCATACAATCACCAAACACAAATCAGCATACATAACAAGTGATGTTCTCACAGCAAAATACTAAACAACATGTTCATCAGGTTTTAGTTGTCATAGCAAACACAATTTCACATAGTAGATAAAAAACGTCTTCTGACAGGCAAATACGACAAAATCAATGTAATCATCATCCGCAGCAACAGCATAAACATCTTCGCCATGTGTATCAGTCTGAATCGTAATTCCCCACGGTGTCATCTTCTTCTTCGTCCTCAACGTCCTCGAACGTTGGCTTCTTCTTGATCAACTCTTGTGTGTCCACAGCACGACAAGCAATCTTTTCACCGATGTCATTGACGTGATGGTTCTCAAAGATATTAGGAACATCTGTGTTATCTTGTACATCAGGAGCAGTGTAAGCATCATCTTGTTGTGCAACTTCATTAAACGAATTCCTCTGCTCAAACCTTTGCAATACTCTCCAGTCATCGCTACGTGCAAATGTGTCTTCCAAGAAAAATATCTGTGTTGCTTGATTTGCCAAAATAAATGGCTCGTTGGTCTGGTACGCCGCCTTGACATTGATGGATTTGAAATAATCATCAGCTCTGGGTTTTGCAATCCTGGAAAACAGGTTATACCAACGACAGCACAACAGAACCACACACTGATGATCCTCGAAACTGGAGATATACTGCAACTAAACAATGTCTGTTATGTTAGCATACATTTCAGTTATCTCTTTGTCATACGTATCTGTGCTCATGATGGCACTGTTTTGTGTCTTCCTGCCTTCGTCTCGTGCAAGGGTGTTGTAGCGCACATCTCCAACAACGCAAGATTCATAATATCTTACCCGAGTATCAGGACCCATTGCTAGTGAGTAAAGGGCATCATCAACTGCCGGCCCATCCTCCCGCATCTTCTTAACCTATGGTTATAAAATAGACAAGCTGATCAACTTATGTACTCAATATATTAAAAAAACTGACAGTGCACTTCAAAAGCTTACATGGTTCTTGAACCATTTCGCAAATCCTGCCATGACCAGTTTGTCAATGTTTCTTGGATTTTGCGGTAGTAACTCCTCTTTGTAGATGCTGCACAACATAGTGATCGCGTCAAACATCTAAATATATAAGAATGTGCTGTAAGTTTAGTAGATTATGATGTATAAGCTGTAGTATTGCACTTACTTGATATAAGGTAGTATCTCCGGACAGTTATTCAACACATACCAAACCATTTTGTCCAAATCTTTAGGTTTTTCCTCTTGTCGACTCTTCCCTGTAACTCAAACAGAATAATCGAAAACATTGAGCCCGGGATTGTATTTACCCACCTCTTTGCTAAGCTGATCAGCTGTTTCAATGTATTTTGAGCAGAATGTCAACGCTTCTCTAGCAATGTAGGCCTCTGCAATGGAACCCTCGGGTCTAGCTCTGTTCCTAACATAGCCCTTGAAAGTGCCTAGCCGCCTTTCAATAGGGTACATCTAGCCATACTGTACTGGACCTCTAAGTAGTGCCTCGTCAGGTAGATGAACAGCCAAATGCACCATCACATCAAAGAAGGCTGGAGGATATATCTTCTGAAGGTCGCATAGGATAGTTGGTATCTTGTCTCTAAGACGCTCCAAAGCATCTATCCTGATATTCCTACTGCAGAGGTCCCTGAAGAATTGTCCCAACTCTGCAACTGCTCTGTATAAGTCAGGGCGGCCCAGTCCTCTAAGGATAACAGGTAAAACCCTTTGAAGTAGGGCGTGGCAGTCATGAGTTTTCAACCCTTGTACCTTGTTTCCATCTGCACTGACTCTCCTTTCAGGGTTGGGAGCAAATCCATGTGGGAATCTCACACGTGACAAGACCTCGCAGAATTCTTTTGTTTTTACCTTGTCCAAGACGTACATAGCTGGTGCCATATCCCATGGTTTACCTTCATCTTGCACCTGCAAATCCTTTCTGATACCCAGGTGTGTCAAATCAATCCTAGATTTTAAGGTATCTTTTGTCTTGTCTTCAATATTAAGAAGTGTGCCGATAATGCTGTCACATATATTTTTCTTGATGTGCATCACATCAAGATTATGCCGCAGATCCAAATCCTTCCAATACTCCAAGTCCCACAAAGTGGACCTGCGGGTAAACAATAATCTCTCTTCTACCCTGCCACTCTTCCTTTCCCCGCTACCATTACCAGGATGGTTTCCTGGTGTAATATGCCCTACCTTCTATAATTCCACTTGCAACTCATCGGCGGTGAGCCTCTTTGGCGCATCACGGTTTTCATGCTTTGCATTGAACACATGTCTTCGGTATTTTCTAGGATGCGGCTTGTCCTTGGCAAGGAAACAATGGTGTCCAATGTAACAGATCTTGCTAAGTATTGCGTATGACAGTGGATTCCTGTCGCAGTGAACACATGCATTGTAACCATGTGTCGTTCGCCCTGACATAGTGCCCAAAGCCGGATAATCATGGATGCACCAAATTATAACTGCACGCAGAAAGAAATCAGCTGATGGGCTGCCATATAAGTCTCGAGTGAGAACACACTTCCATAGCTATTGAAGTTCCTCCACAAGAGGCTCCATGAACAAATCAAAATCTTTTCCAGGACTTTTTGGACCTGGGATGAGCAAGGCCATCATGTAGTTTGATTCTTTGGTGCAGACATTTGGAGGCATGTTGTAAGGGATAACAAGCACTGGACACATGCTACATGTGGCGCTCTGGTGGCTAAATGGGTTAAATCCATCTGAAGCTAAGCCAAGTCTAATGTTTCTCGGGTCAGCAACAAACTCTTTGTGTTTATCGTTGAAGCTTTTCCACTCACTACCATGAGATGGATGGCTCATTACATTCTGATCTCTGTACTCCTGGTTCCTAGAATGCCACAGTACATCCTCTCTTGTTTCAGCATCATGAAACAACCTCTGCAATCTTGGTGTAATTGGAAAATGTCTCAGAACATTATGAGGAATCCTCTTCACAGCATCGCCATCTTTCCATCTTGATGATTTGCATTTCGGACATTCACTTAAGTTGGCATAATCCTTCTGGAACATAACACAATTATTCTTACAAACATGGATCATATCATATCCAATTCCAACTGCACGAAGGAAATTCTTCATTTTACAGTACACTACTAGGAAAAGGCCTACTAATGGCGCACCAGTTTTGCCTACTAATGGCGCATCACTGGTGCGCCATTAGTATCATGCCACTAGTATTTTTTTACTAATGGCGCACCACTGGTGCGCCATTAGTATATAACACCATGCGCCATTAGTATGCCTCCCAGGGGCCATATTTAACCATGTGCTTTGGCACACTAATGGCACACTGCGGGTGGATGCGCCATTAGTATACTTGGCATACTAATGGCGCACTCTGTAGTGATGCGCCATTAGTATGAATATTAGGTTTTATTTTTTTACTTTTCTGATTTTTGCACATGTTACAAAATATATTATTTGACAGAATATAGACAGTAGCACACAGCAACAAAAGATTCATCGAATACAATAGAAGATTAGTCTCCGAATACAATTCATCATATTAGTCTCCGAATTCAAAAGACCGAACAAAGATAAAACATTACAAGTCTCGAGACCGCGAGTATCGAGTTTGTCGGAAGTAATACTAATCCTAACAAGTCCTACTAATCATCATCATACAACTTCTACTCGTTATTCATAACAAGTCATACGATCATCATCTTGATAGTCATCGAACCAACCCTACTTAATTGTTCTTAGCACATGATCATGAGTATTAGGCAGGACCTAAATACCCTATTTAAGCTAAAATAGCATAAAACAATATAGACCCTGACTCTCCATTATGGAGAATGGAGAACATCCTGTATCCAATTCTTGCGCTTCGCTTCCTTTTGCTTCCAAGAAGCTCCTTACGACTGTCCATACATTTTTTCCATCCTTTGATTTTCATGTCTCCACTTCTTTTAGAAATCTCGTATGGACAGTTGAGATTCGTAGGACGACCTGGCTGTATGTTCAAAACATTAACACTACCTTTCTGATACATCATATGAGGCACACAATTCTCTGGGATTATCTGTTGAAAAACATAGTAATAACTTCATAGTTAGCAATGATGTACTAGTTTTAGAAGTATGCAAAAGATGCGCGAATGTCATAATAGTAAAAATCTTACCAGGGTATCTCCATGGTAGTTGCCGTAGTTGAACACATGCACTAGTGGCATGTATTTACCATAATGTTGAGGAGTTTGATTGTGGATAATGTAATTCTCAATGTCAGTACAAAATCCGACCAGATGATTTTTCTCCTTGTAAGTTGTTAATTCGGAGCCATCGGTGTAGTGGGTTTTGTCTACCATCTCCCACACATTCTTTGAACAATAAAAATAAGCTGTCAATGGAAATAAGCTGTCAACTATTTTGAAATAAACAATATAAATTAGCTAATAACTATGTTTGAGAAACTCACATAGCGGTAGAACTGGAGGCGTATCAACAAGGACCCAAATGTCCATATTGTCTTGGTTGATGTCAGGATTACCAAGATCCATGGTGATAAGCATACCCTCATCAAAACCATACATCTTGCAAAATGCTTCCCAATTTTTGCAACCAAAATGGGTTACGCTCTCAGAATTATATAGATTTACTTCAAAGTCCACATCGTGATGAGTCCTTAGCTGAATTTTCTTTGTTTCAGAAATTTCATGGTCTTCAAAATCCATCCTCTCCAAGACATAGCGTCTTGCATGGCATGGGATAAGCTATACTCGAATTGTAAAAGATGAAAATTACACATTGAAATAGTTGAAGTCACGCTTAATTATGAAAATAACACTTGTCGTCGTTGTGTACCGTTTCAACTTCGAAGGTCTCCTCGAGCTTAATGCTGAAGTGCCGATCATCGTCCAGGTGAGGCATGTCGCACAGACCTCGATCGTCGTGGCACCAGTCGCACTCCGTCGGGAGACTTTCGTCGTCCGATGATGATGACGACATATCCTACGTTCATAATTCAAAACTACATCATTTAGGGTTTGTCGACACCGAGGCATCCTAAAAGCTAAACTTTTATCATTTAGGGTTGTCGACGCTGAGGCACCCTAAAAGCCTAAGCTTTCATCATTTAGGTTCTTATCGACACCGAGGCACCCTAAAAGCCAAGGCTTTATCATTTAGGGTTTGTCGACGTCGAGGCACCCTAAAAGCCTAAGCTTTCATCATTTAGGTTTTGTCGACGCCGAGGCACCCTAAAAGCCTAAGCGTACATCATTTAGGT
Organism: Triticum urartu; assembly: GCF_056163025.1. NCBI lineage: Eukaryota > Viridiplantae > Streptophyta > Magnoliopsida > Poales > Poaceae > Triticum > Triticum urartu. The sequence goes on along the minus strand of NC_141879.1, from coordinate 266,419,983 downwards.
TCTCATCGACACCGAGGCACCCTATAGAAGCCAAGTTAAGTTTTCATCATTTAGGGTTTATCGATGCCGAGGCACCCTAGGTTGGGCCTAATCACTTGGCACTAATCACTTGGCTCTATTGCCACCTATGTTGGGTTTATCATCTAGGGTTTATCGATGCTAAGGAGAATTCTAAGTTGGGCCTAATCACTTGGCTCTATTGCCACCTATGGTTTAATGCAGCAAGAATGGCGGGGCAGTTGATCCTACTTAACTAAGTACTACGATACCCCGGCCCATGCATTAGTCGCAAGTACCCCATATGTCCTATTTTTAGCAAAGTCATGCTAAAATTCACGGAAAATTTCAGCATGACCTTTGCTGAAAATAGGACATATGGAGTACCCGAATTTGCCGGAACGGAAGTTAATCGACATTCCGGTAGACTCAAGGGCCTCTCGGGGTACTTGCAAATTCATCACGACACAATGGTCGGAGACAAAACCTAGCCACAGACCATATGGTCCTCTGCTTTCATATGGAAAAAAATTAGCTCAACTTATGTGAGCTTCCATTCCAGATATAATAGGTCACCAAACAAAAAATCATCCAGATATAATGGTACAACAAAGAAACAACTTAATCCATGCCTCAGCTTATGAACAGTCATTACTTCAAATACAGAAGAAGGAACAATTTATTTGTGACATAGTTACAAATGATGACAGAATAAAGCAACACCCTGCACTAGCCTAAAAACAAGTGAAGTTTCACCCATATAAGAAAAACTTTATAAAATCAGAGAAGTTGCTAAATTTTTTGTATCCTTCATATACACTGGAGTACAATGCTTTATAATGTTCCATCATCATTACAGAAAATTGACAATTGTCCATAACAGTTAACTGAAATTTTTGCCTCATAGCTTGGGTGGGTTAAGTACTAGGAGACTTTGTAATGTGCAGTACAGGTGCAGTAACAGGCTTCTGAGTTAAGAAAACATTTCTGTTTGATTTTCAAACCACACACTTACTTTCAACTATAAACAAAACTGACTTGCTGTTAATGAAACTCATGGTGGAAGTAACTACTAGCAGCATGTCATTATCATGGCAGTCCACTATATATTTTTATAACAAAATACATCATTATCAGGGCACATTATGGCCATTTTCTTACATGATGCTAACTGTACCTAACTGGTTTTTTTGACAGTAGCTCAAGTTTTTGACAGTAGCTCCTAACTGTACCTAACTGAATTTTTTGACAGTAGCTCAAGTTTTTGACAGTAGCTCAAGTTTTTGACAGTAGCTCCTAACTGAATTTTCTGCTTAAAGGGAAGGCTGACTTAAGTGGCAAGATGATACAATTTGCGTAACATAACAATATATGCATCTTAATATAACACCATCTCCTAACAGAAATAGTATCCAGATCTACTAGGGGGCAAAGTAGAACTGATATTCTTTTGCTGACCTCTAGCTAGTACAAGGTATAGAAGAGGAGGTAAGAGAAGAAATAGTGACATTTCTCTTAGCAGGAGACTTTTTCTCTCTTCTAGAAACAACAGTAAATTTCTCCCCCTCTTCCACTACAGTATCATGCCAACTTAGACACAGGGAGGCGACATTTCCATTCGAGTCATGAATATCTAAACAGTGTTCAGTTTTCTTACTAATTTGTTCCCTGGATAATTCCAATTCCTTGAGAACATATATAAAATCAAAATTATCCAGAGGTATATCAACACCCATCATTGATGCTCTAAACATATCCTTAGCTACTTAATTCCCCAACCCTAGCTACTTAATTCTCCAACCCCTTTTCTTGTCCAAAATTCTCCAACCCCTAACCCTAGAACACATCAGAAGGAAATCAAGAGGGGGAAGAGGGGGAAGCGGCTCGAGTGCTCACTAGGGAGGTCGAGGGCGACTCGGGGTAGCCGGAGCTAGTCGACGCGGCGCGAATTCGGCGTCGAGCGGTGGCGATGGTGGCCGAGGCGGAGGAAATCGGCGGGCGTCCGAGGAGGCGCGGGGGCGGCGACGGAGACGGAGGTGCGGGGGCGGCGGCGGCGTGGGGGCGGCGACGGAGACGGAGGCGCGGGGGCGGCGGTGGCGGCGTGGGTCGGGGCAGCGGGGGGAATTAGCTAGGGGGCGAGGGAGAGGGAGGAAGGGGATCTGGCGAGAGGGAGGGAATTAGCTAGGGGGGAATCTTACTAATGGCGCACCCGCGTTCGGTGCGCCATTAGTAATCTTTTTTTACATAGCAATGGTGCACCATGCAGAGGTGCGCCATTAGTAATCTTTTTTTACATAGCAATGGCGCACCAGGCAGAGGTGCGCCATTAGTAATCTTTTTTATATATATAGCAATGGCGCACCAGCTAGAGGTGCGCCATAAGTAAATCTTTTTGTTGCATGTAATAATTTTTTAGAAAATGAATATGAATATGAAACAGTAATAATTTTTTTATAAAAACAGTAATAATTGTTGTTTAACAACAATTGTAGTCTACACTTTATTATTATTATTATTTTTAAAAATAAAGAGGGGAGAGGAGGCACGGGTGGGATCGAGATCGAGATGGACGGGGAATCGAGATCGAGATGGAGGGGGATCGAGATCGAGTGTCCTCATAAATATTCAATATTTTATCATATTGAATATGAAAAAATATCATCAAATTTGAAAAAATATTCATAAATTCAAAACATGCCCATGAAATTTAAAAATATTCATGATATGAAAAAGTGCCCATGAAATTTAAAAATATTCATGATATCAAAATATATACTAATGGCGCACTTTTATAGGGTGCGCCATTAGTAGTTTAAACTAGTAATGGCGCACTATGAGGCGGTGCGCCATTAGTAGTTTTGCAAAAAGAGAATAAAAAAATTCAGTACTGGCGCACTCCCTGTCTGGTGCGCCATTACTAGTTAGAACTAGTAATGGCGCACTTCGGTAGGATGCGCCATTAGTATGTATGTAAAAATGAAAATAAAAATTATCACTAGTGGCGCACCTATTTTCTGGTGCGCCATTAGTGTCTTCCACACTAATGGCGCATCACCAACTGGTGCGCCATTAGTATATAGTAGTGGCGCACTACTTCCCTGGTGCGCCATTAGTGTCAATCCTATCTATAGCCCTTTTCCTAGTAGTGGTAGGTGTGTGGCAGCTCAGACGCATCTGGGAAAGATTTGTGGGAAGCAGCCAACATCGCATCGAATGATTTGTTGGTCATCCGCTCAGATGTCTTCACCTGAAAAAGGTGACCATAGCTGAGAATACCGACAGCTTATTTCCTGGGGTGACATCAACGTTGCATTGTTCCAACATGCGGGCCCATCGTTTTTCTTCTGGAGGTGAAAGTTCACGGAATGCACGAGCATTTCATAGCATTGTTTCAATGTTGGTCAAACTCACTAGCTCCACCACCACCACCTCCTCCTCCTCTTCCACCTAAGCATCAGGCAGATCAAGATGGTGATCTGCTGCTTCCACGTAGTCAATAACATTGACGTTCACAGCTTCACCATGATGAACCCACCTAGTATATGTGGCCGACATCCCATACAAGTGTAGATGATTTTGCACAGTTGACTGGGGTCTTGTAACTGAATTCATACAACTGCTACACGGGCAGAGCACATCTGATTTCGGACCACCGTACTCAGCTCTGATAAAGTTCATGAAGTTTTCAACCCCCTCGACATATGCAGCGGGGAATCTTCGAGCAGAAGTTATCCAAGTCCTGTCCATCTGTTAGACATACAAATTAGTTCTTCTACTAGATATTACAGGAAAAACATATATGCTTTTTTATGAAGTCCAGAAAAAAATACCTAGGTCGATGTCCAAAGCTATGGCAAGATATTTGGACGAGCAGATCTAAGTAACGAAATATATGAAAGCGAATTCAGCAAACAGATTTGAGTGCCAAATTATGGAAGGCTATTTCAGCAGTCAATGAGGCCGAGCACACAGCCATCGAACTATCGAAGGCCATCGCAGCAACAAAGATCGAGTATAAAACGGTGTAGAGCTATTTCACCTCACAGATTGGCTACTAGACCATGGCAATCTACGTCACAATAAATATATGGCAGTATATTTTAGCAACTAATCGGCCTTGGCATGCCATCTCAGCTAAGCAGATTGAGTGCAGAACAGGGCAAGGAAGCTTCTTAAGCAGAGCATATTGATAGTAAACTACTTCGGCAAATAGTTAGATTAACAGCATCTATCAGCTAACATTCAGCGCTACACCGACATGAACGGGGCCTCAGTCTAGAATGCGCGTACCGTGCGAGAAGCTGACCGCCGTGCGTCTCCACACGAACGTCGCCAGCGGTGGCGGCGCTAACCGCCGTGCGCCTCCACAAGAACGTAGCCAGAGGTGGCGCCGCGGCTAGAGGACGACAGTCTACGAGAGCGTACTGTGGGAGCGAGAGGATCGCCGAACCACGGCGCCGATGTATCGGCGCGGCGGGGAGGGCGGCTTTGGTGGAGGGAATGGAGTGGAGGGGGACAGGGGGGAGGGGGGTTTGGGGAATATTATTGGCTAGTTGGCCGAAGGGCGGTTGAATCGGATTTGGGGGGAATTTTGGGGTGTGTGGGGGGGAGGATTTTCGCGCGGTGGGCAGTGGGAGTTTGGCGCATGGTCGGTTTCTCCAAGTGCAGTCCCACGTGTCAGTGAAGAGGCAAGCCGAAGCGCGTTCCGTTTGCGTGAGCCGTGTGCAGGACCGAACGTGTGTGGGGTGCAATGCGACCATGACAAGAGTGCTGTGAGTGTGCCGCCCTTTTTCCTTTTAAACTAGGTGCTTCGCCCCCTCAAAAAAATTGTTGCTTCGCGTGATCCATCGATACTACTACTAGTAATCCGGTAATCCCAACTAAAACGGCGCGGCCGGGTCTTTTCCCGCGCGATATGCTGGGAGGTTGGCTTAGTCGGGTTTTTTAGGACGAGTAATGCTACACCTACGTAATCCCAGTTACGTAATTAACGTAATGTGAAACGTGTGAGCTGTTGATTGTAGATTGGGGGGGAGGGGCCCACCACCATGAAAATCAGGGGAGGAGAGAGAGAGGCAATTTACGTTAACCCTTTCGTAGGTTCTCGTAGATGTAGAAAGATGTGAAATGCGTGAATGTGTAGTGGACGTACTATTGGAGTGCCTAAGATAATTTGTGTATGTATAGACCCTATGTGTTTATTTTACTTCACATGTTAGATCTGTCTCGGTTCAATAAAAAGTAGAGTTGGTGATGATGGTGTGCTTGTCATCCTGCAATATAGGCCGTCCGATCTATATCTAACGGATAGGAAGGAAACTATGACAATTTACCCGCACTCCTCTCCACATTTGCAGATAAGGCTTTCCCTCGTTCATCCTTTTCTCCCACAAGATCTTGATCTTCCGTGCAATGCACGGGCATCTTGCTAGTACTCCCACAATATGTATATTATTGTGAAAGTTCATATACACCGGCCGAGATTAATGCAAACACGGCAGATTTTCATTACATTTCAAACTTTTATTGGACAGAAAAATAGAAGAAACCCGACCCTAAACCTATTCTACGGCAGCGACCGATGTCCTCCATCTGTGATCTCTATGTACGGGAGTGGGGTTCAAGACCCGTGAAGTGAAGGTGCGGTCTCTGGAGAGGAAGAGTAGAACATGGGATACGGACCGGCCAGTTGGCACACCATGCCCTGCCGCCTCCCATGCCCTACTCATCCTCGGAGGAGTCCCCGACCTCGGCGCTGCCGGATGTTGGACGACGGCAAGTAGGACGCGTGGCTGACGGTGCTCCCGTCGTCAGCCGCCAGCGTGGCCACCGCTTGTGCTGTCGCGTCCTCGTCCGGCTACGCCGCTATTGCCTCGCGAGAGGCGACTTGAGCGAGGGCGGCGACCTCGAGCTTCATACCCAAAGACAAGCTCTCCCACAGAGCGTTCGCACTAGCGGTCATGGCGGATGTGGTGCCAGCTAGGAGGACGATGCGCTATGGTGTGGAGGTTAGCTGGGCGTTGCCGCTTTAAGTAGCGCATTCTGGTGAGGCCAAGCGTCCGGGTGCGTCATTAAGTCGTCGGAGTTGGTTCCTCGGGCATCGAGCCTCTTAACAACGACATACGAACGGACGGCATGAATGCAGGCAGCCGGCGCCGGCTGGGAACGCACCGCGCGACAGCGCGACGGACGAGGGTTTTGGTGTGCCAGGGTAGTCAGATGCGGTCGTGGCAACGTTGGAGATGCCCTTTGCTCACATGCGATCCCCGCATGTCATTGAAAAGGCAATACGACCCGGCATGGTCTCAGGTCCAGAGGATGCAGTTGGCCGCGCTACACCACTCCGCGGACGCGTCACGACGCCCCGTGCATCCTCGATGAGCCGGGTGTCGGGGTGTGTTTGGATTGTGGCCAAAGTGCACCTTACCAAAATTTTGGTCATGACCCAAAGATTGGTCTTTGTTTGGATGGTTGCCATTTTTTGGCATGCCAATGAACTCTAGCCAACTCTAGTTCATTTTTCTTGCCATTGTCGGCCAAATCATGGGCAACCAATACCTCAACCAAAATTTTGGTCATGACCCAAAGATTGGTCTTTGTTTGGATGGTTGCCATTTCTTTGGCATGCCAATGAACTCTAGCCAACTCTAGTTCATTTTTCTTGCCAATGTCGGCAAAATCATGGGCAACCAATACCTCAACCAAAATTTTGGCTACCCAATGCTTTGATGGGGCAACCTTGGGCACAAACCAAACATACCGTTGGTCGTGCCACAGCACTAACACCACCCTCGGCACACTGAAACCGACCGTGTCTAGCGACGATATGAGCGTGTCGCTCACCGCGGTCGCCGTGTCCAGAGGTGGTGCTGGAGCTGCGCCCCGTTGTTGGCCCCAACGACCCACATGAACGGTTGTCGGTGGCGAGGAGGGCGTGGGCCAGCTCCTCCATTGGACTAGTCTGCGCTACGTCGTCCCGATGGGTGTGCCCCACATGTCGGTTTCCCTGTTTTCCCGGACATATTCGAGCGTCAGTGCTCCGTGTTGCACATTAGGCCTTTCACTATGTAGGCCAAGCGAGACAACTTATTGTTTATTTGAGCCGTTCAAGTATAATCATGTTGCGTTTGCTTATTTCTCATTCCTCTCCAACCCTCTTCTCCATCGATCATGTCGCCCTCCAGTCGAGTCCATCCTCCCGCATGCCTCATTTGAACATTCCGCCGAGTATCATTCGCATGTACTATACCTGGCCATGGGCAGCCCGGCCCGGTCGGCCCGACCCGACCCGGCCCGACCTTGTCCATAGGCCGGGCTCGGGCCTAAGTTTTGAGCCCGAAGCCCAGGCCGGGCCGGGCCCGGGCCCGTCGATTTCACCATTTAAGGAAGATGCCCGACCCGTGGCCCGAGGCCCGATGGGCTTTTAGTGTGATTGGCCGGGCTCCGGCCCGATTTTAGGCCCGACGGCCGGACCGGGCCGGGCTCGGGCCAGGGTTTTTTGTGTCGGGCTTTGGTTGGCCCGGCCCGAAGCCCGGCCCGGCCCGAGGAATGGCCAGGTATAGCATGTACCCACCCTAGCCCTCTTTCAATAGATCTCCGGACCCCGAGATGAAATCGAGAAGGAACGAGTGGGGGCACATGATACCTAAGGCGGATTCAAAATTTTGAAGCAGTGATCATAGCATCCGCAAATCATATATAAAGGGTATTCAATATTCGTTTCATTTTTGAACATACAATATACTCCCTCCTATCCTTTCTAGTTTACATATAAGTTTTATGTGTAGTCAAAGTATCTCTACTTTGATCAAAAAGGTATCAACATTCAACAACGCCCAATCAATATTGTTAGATTCGTACGTACTACTAGATTTGTACTCGAGATGGTTTCCAATTTGACTATTGACAAGATTAATAGTACATGAGATGTATAATGTGAAAATTATATCATTGGAAACTCCTTTCACATACGAATTTGACCGTATGCTTTGTGTAAGTTGCATGTCATATATTATTACTCTAACATTTGGTCAAAGTTAGCCTCGAAAAACGCATTAGACCCTGTATGCTTTGTGTAAGTTGCATGTCATATATTATTACTCTAACATTTGTGTAAGTTGCATGTCATATATTATTACTCTAACATTTGTGTAAGTTGCATGTCATATATTATTACTCTAACATTTGGTCAAAGTAGTATAGTGGAAGTGGATCCTCTGACGTAGGTATCCCAGCCTTACCCTCCCTTTCATTCACTTACTGGCGGACCCCATGCTTGCTAGGCCCCACATGTTAGTTACTCAATGGGTTCGACCACGTCAGGGGATCCTCATCCGTAGTATGCTCCCTCTGTTTTTATTTACTCTGCATAAAACAGAGGGAGTGGTGGTATAATAAATGACACGGGCGGGGGAGGGGGAGGGATGTCAGTTTGCTCTCAACTGCGGTCCCACAAGCAAGCGAAAACGCAAGACGAAGCGTGTTCCATTCGGTGAGCGACATGGAGGGTCCAGCATGCCGGGCTGCAACGCGAACACAATAAGAGCGATGTACAGTCAAAACCGATTGACCGGTCGTCACCGGAACCACTATTCACACCAGAACCTTCGCTGCTCGGCCTACGCCAGCCACTGCCCTAAAACCACACCAAATCTCCAGCCCATTCCCCCACCTTTCGACCCTTAGCCGCATCAAGCGGCCCCTAGTTCGCCAGAAAGCCATGGTGCGCCGGAAGATCACTTACTACAAGATGTTGACGCCGGAGCGCCGTGCAGAAATCGCGGCGGCGGTCGGCGCCACAGACCTCCGTTCCCAAGCTCGCTTTGTGGCGGGCCAATCCCCGAGTTCTCTGGAGCCAAGCTACGAGGAGGAGGAAGCCGATCCAATGTTCATGGCGGAGGTCGCGGCGCAGAAGGCCCCCGGTGGGTATGAGACGATGGACGTCGACTTCGTGTCGGCGTCCGAGTCCCCCATGGTGCAGGCGGACCAGCGGTTCAACATGGCGATACTAAAGGAGGACCGGGAGGCAGAGGCTCAACTCGATGTGGAGCGCGCTCATGCCGCTGCCATCGAGGTTCTCCTGTAGGCGGAACCGGATGTCGTGGATGTGAACCGGGCGACAGAGGCTCAACTTGAGGCGGAGCGCGCGGATGCCGCTGCCATCGAGGCCCTCCTGCAGGCGGAACCGGACGTCCTGGACTTGAACCGTGCGGCAGAGGCTCGACTCGAGACAGAGCGCGTGGATGCCGATCTCATCGACACCCTCCTGCAGGCGGAACCGGACGTCCTGGACTTGAACCGGGCGGCGAAGGCTCGACTCGACGCAGAGCGCGCGGATGCCGCTGCCATCGAGGCCCTCCTACAGGCGGAACCGGACGTCCTCGACTTGAACCGGGCTGTGCTCTCGTCCGTGCAGAGCATCCGCACACTCCGCTTGAACGAGTAGCTGGAGGCCGAGGACAACCACGGTGCAGAGACACACGTCGACAACGACGGCTGGTTCGCGCCGGCAGCCAAAGACGACGAGGCCGTCTCTTTCCACGAGCAGTGATAGTTTTTCTTTATGTTGTTGTTTTTATGGATCTTTTACTGTGTCAAAACATATATTTGTTATGCAAGTCGCCTGACTTGGGTCAGTCTACTATTTCAGGCGGTTGGATGAATATCCTACGTCTCCTAACCCTTCTTTCCTTCTTCCTCACCTCTTCTTCTTCCCCAACAGACCACCGCACGGGCCGTACGGATACTCCCCAACATGCGGTTGGATAAACATACTCTATGAACGAAAATTATGTGTCAGCGATAGGATGGCTGAGTTTGGTTTGTTCACATGCGATAGCACGTGTCAGTGAGGGTGCGTTCCCTTGGTTGGGTTTGCGGCGTGCAGGAGCGACTGTGTGAGGGTGCAGTGCGACTGCGGCGTGCAGGAGAGACCGTGTGACGGTGCGGTGCAACCGCGACAGCCGTGCGCAAGTGTACCTCCTTCTCATTTTGAAAACTGTAGGCAAGCTTGGCAAAAATGTGTGGCGAAGTTTGGTAATGCAAGGCCTAGAGCCAAACAGGATAAGTACGTACGTACTAGGAGTACTAGTGTTAAAACAGAAAGGCGGGGTTTTCCTTCACGTGATTTAATCGATACAAATCCTCGTTTCACGTGTCAATTAATGCGCATTTTTTTCTCCAAAGACCAAAGAGCTAACCATCTCACTCCTCATCGCTTGATTAATGCAGCGCCATGCAAACCAACCTTCTCACTTCCGCATGCATGCAGGGGATATTAATGTCCTTGGTTGCTAACCCCATCAATTTTGCCTCGATTAGTGTTAGTGGCCCTTTGCAAATTGTAATTTTGATATACTGGCCTTGTGTACAAAAAGTGGAGGTAGTAACTATATTTGACTTCCTTCCCCCATTGCGGTGACGTCGATGATATCTTTTTTTGGTGGTTTGGCGAAGTGCGTTCGACGGAGAATACCATTGAGGGAGACCATGGTAAGTCGTTCGCAAGTGCCGCCTGCAAGCCGAGACAACCGCCTTATTTGCATCCAGGAAGTCCTTTACTAGTACTACTAGGAGTACTAGTGCGGTGAGATGGTTTCTCAAAGAAGACGATGGAGAAGCGGAGTCGGCGAAGAGTGAAATGATGGTTGCTTCGTCCGTGCTTTTGTGATTTGACGCCTCACTGCTTTGTGATTTGTGATAGAAGGGACAGGGGAGGAGACTCTGTGCTCTATACTGTACTACATGCGTCCAAGCATGGGACAAAGAGGAGAGACGTTGCATTTTTCTATTCCTTCAATCAATCAATCAGGGAGCTTCGGTTCCATCTTTTTGGCTTTGGCAACACCGTCCACAATGGTTCCCACGATGCCAAAAGCTATTTTCACATTTGGCTACACATTGTGGATGCCCTTAACTATACCACTTGGTTTTGCTCCTGTGTGCTATCTATACAAATCTCAATTATATTGATCTAAAAAATTATAGAATCAAGATTAAAAAGGAGGTGATTTTGCCGCGCGGATGGCGGGGGAGGTTTCTTATTTGAGCAATGCTACATCCACGTAATGGTTTACGCAAAGTTACGAACTGATGTGATGCGGGACTATTTGATTGGATTAAAGGAGAGGATTAGGCCCACCCCACCTGAAAATCAGGGGGGCATATATAGATTAGATGGAAAGTATACGTAGCAGCTACGTAGCCATTTGTAAGTCTAGGATTATGCTTCTTATTTTCGGAGGGCGTTGTCCTGGCGGTTTGCTAACATGCCATCGCACGTGTCAGTGCTTTACCAAGCCGATCCGCGTCCCACATGAGGTAGAACAACGGCAGAAGCAACACGTGGTTAAGTTGAAGAAGATGAGGGAGAATTGGATTCAGCAACGAGTGAAATGATGGTTGCTTCATCCCTCCAAGTTAACTGCGGGAAAGGTGCAGCTTTGTGATTTGACGCCTCATTGCTCATTACTACGCCGGCGCCATGACTGGGGTGCTTCGCCCCGGCTGCTCTGCACTATATTTCGGTATGGCATGTGGACCCGGTAGCTTGATGTCCCACATGTCGGCGAAAGGGACTAGAAGATTTATGAAAGCGAGCGCTCCATTCTTACGACGGAGGAGTAGACGACACGACAGCCCAGTAAACTGTCACTTGTACTGTATAATACTATAGTTTTGCTGTTTCGCACGATCCATCGATACAAACCCGATTAAACAGGAAAGGGCAGGATTTTTCCCTCACGGTAGATAATACTGGCCATACAGTTCAAAGGCAATTTTAATGTATGCAAACCGAATAATTATAAGTAACAATATGATATCTAGTAAAACTAAAAACACATATGATTTATTGTGTTAGAGTGTAGTAGTAGTGCTGTATTGCATAGTTGTTAGATGTAACATGCGAGAACGTGTAGATATGTAGTTCTGGAGGGCCTACAGAGAGAAAAGCGTAATACGGTCACCGAACTACAGAATAAGCTGATTACGGTCACTATATACATTTTGCGGTGATTATACGGTCACTTGCTCACAGTTCATCATCGGATTGCACTCTGTTGACCGGCCAAATAGTCTGCATGGCGCCATGTTGACTAGTTAAATTGACCATGTTCCTTGTGGGTCCCACCTGTCAGTTCGCATAGGCAAAAGGTCAGATAAACACAAATTTACGCAGGCGCGACAAGGCTCCAACCCGTGCGCGGGAATCACCTGGTTGTGTATGTGTCTGTCAGGGCCTGATGTGTGCGCATGCACGTGTAGGTTGAGCACTTGAGCGTGAGAGTGTGTGTTGGTCGTGTGGTGTACTGGTGTGTGCATGGATGCAGGCGTGTGTGCGTGTGAGTGTTGCGTGCGTGTGTGGCTGCGTGTGTACGTGTGAGTGTTGCGTGCGTGTGTGGGTGCATGTATTTGTGTGAGTGTTGTGTGGATGCAGTTCGCGTGCATGCGTGCGTGTGTGTGTATAATCACCACACCAGCTCCTGTGTGTTAAAGCATACGGATCAGCATACCAATACAAGGCCACCTTGTCCGCTGTGCCCGCGGTCATGACTTCGAACCACCGTCCAAATATTTTTTTGTCATTTGTTTTCATTCTTACTAGCAAGATGCCCGTGGGTTGCACGTAACATCAAGATGCATTTGTATGACTTGTTTATCTTGTGAGAGAAAAGGATGAACGAGGGAAGGCCTTATTTGCAAATGTGGGGAGGTGTGTGGGTACCTTTTTGCAAAATTGCCATAGTTTCTTTCCTATCCGTCAGATATAAATCGGACGGCCTATATTGTAGTATGGCAGGCACACCATCATCACCAACTATGTTTTTTATAAGAGTATATTTTATGTATTTTATAAGAGTGTAGATGTAGAGTAGATACAAGTCGACAGGTGGGCACGATGGTAGTGAGATAATGTGATGCAACACTAGAGGTGCCACGTGGAGCGTTTAACTGGTCAACTAGTCATGTCATGAGCACATACAGAGTTGTACGGTGAGCCTGTGACTGTATAATAACCACTAAACATAAATGGTGACCGTAATGAGTGGATTCTGAAGTCCAATGTACATGTCGTGCTTTCGCTTCAAATACAATGATCGTCATTGCATATATCGCGAGAGAAAGATGAAACATGCGTGAATTTTCTGGGGGCTTACTTTTAGAGGATCTGGAGATAGTTTTGTGTGCATACGTGAAAGGGCATACAGGGGGGTATGCGATGGAGAGAGAGATGCTCTTCGTTTCTCTTTATTATGACTAACTTTGTATATAGTATAAAAATATACAAATTCCCAGTGCGGAATAAATATCATTGTGGGCACCATGCAATGCAAATTAGTGTTCGTACTCCTCCATATAACTTTGTAATGTTGTATATATGTAGAAACTCTAAAATAATTTTTTTGGCCACACTTTATTCAAAAGGAATGTTGTATGTGAAATAAACGTGAAGAGAGGGCTTTTTAGATCAATGGGGTACGTGATATAACATGTGTGAATGTGTAGTTGATGCATTTGGCGGGGCCTAGAGAGGTATGTGTGTGTATTACGTATTCGAGAGAGGCATGGATAGAGGGGCCGACGGGGCGGCGTGGGAGAGATAGCACGAGAAATGAGAGTGGTCTAGAGAGAGAGAGAAATATGACGTCACGACAAGAGATTCCATTCCCTTGAGTGTGTATATGCAAGGGGGGAGGGAATAGAGGCACCAGGAGAAATTTTCTGTGTGTGTGGTGTTTGTGTTGGTATGTGTGGGCGTGAGAAGATAATGAGACGTGGGGGAAGAGGGTGTGTCACCGCGTGAGGTCCGGTGGGTCGAGGTGAGGCCCTTCGTTCGGTTCCGTCCTGCGCCACATTGGTCGGCTCGTGACGCATTTAGGAAGACCCATGGATGACTAGTCGTACAAGACAAAGATAGCAGAATTGTGAAGGACTCTGTGTCCACTGACAAAGCCGTCTAGGATTTGTAACCCTAGGTTCTCGGACTAAGGTAACCCCTTTATCTCTGATATTACTATTCATCCAACCTAACTTTAAGGGGCATCCTATAGAATGCTCTGCTAGAATCATACTCGACGATCAGGAAGAGAGGTGTGAGATAATGCGTGAGAGACATGCATAAACATAATGTGCATACATGAGACACGTAGGCAGGTCCATGTATATAGAAAGGGTCGATGAGGATTGTGCATGTGTATGTTTGCGAGAGGAAGAGTGCTTGTGATAAAGGTTAGTGAAAACAGTTGTAAATGGTTACGAGAGGGGGGAGGGTTATATCTAGAGCATGTGTGCGAGAAAGACACCTCGGGAGAGAGTGTGTGAGCATGTGTGAGAGACCACCGATGGAGAGTGAAACTACACGTAAAAGACTGCTCTACACATTGATTAAAGATATAAATTGTATCCGATTAATAGGATGGGATCATGATATTTGCAATTCGCATAAGGAGCGGTCATTGATCCATCAGACATCTAGATTCTATCGAATTTGAGCATGTCTATGTTATTATTCAACACAATTGATGTCGGAGTAATGGGCCACGGGTAGGCCAACCCGAGCCCCAGAACCTTTCAAGACATCGGGGCAGGCTGCGCCCCTCAAGACCCCAGGACGAAGAGCCGCCTTCAAGAAGTCAACCGCAAAATGGCCGACTGACCACTCACGGCCGAGTCCCAGGGACGACTTCAGGGAAAGCCGACTCCTGACTGGCGACTTCTAGAGAAGCCGGCTTTGGGGAGTCGGCCTGCGACTCCAACACACCCCACGCCCTCATCAAGTGGGACGGGGCGGGGGAGTGGCGACAATGAAGCCCACTCCCGCCCCTTACCAAGGGCAGGCATGGCCACAGCACGCCGTACCCCGGAAGATCTCCGTGCGGCGTGGCACTATTGCCATGCTGGCCCTGACATCAGCACCGCAGGACCGAATCCTGCACCCACAACGGCTTGTCTGTACGGCCCAGAGGCAGCGGGTCCCACCAGTCAGTGAGACCCCAGGAGACGGCAAGAAGACCACCAGTCGGACCCGTCGGGAGTCGTCCCCGGGGAGTCGGCCGAGCCCTCCCCCGGGGCCCACGCGCCATTAATCAAGATGTGATGGAGAGTGGCAATAGTGATCGCCCGCCAGGGGGCGGGGCTGTTGCCATGACCCCATGATCAAGCCCGCGTCATCAGAAGCATGGCTACAGTAATCAGCAGCCGGCAAGACCCGCCCGCGGCGGACGCGGCCTGTCGGCTCCGTACCAGGCCAGTCGGCAGGGCCCACCAGTCGGCGGGCCCCAGCGGTCGGCGGGGAAGACGGAGGCCAGAGGCCCTGACGGCTGGGCCCGCGTCCAGCCGGATTACCATTGTACCCCCAGGGGGTAGGCCTATATAAACCCCCCAGGGCACCCATGCAAAGGGTTGGAACCCATTAGCTCTAGACCTGATCATATAGGAGGGAGAGAGCTAGCCTTGCCCTCTCCTACCTCCAGGAAACAGCTCAAGGAGCAACCGTGTAAACACTTTGCCATAGTGATCATGCGGAGACCCCGCAGAGCAGCAGTAGGGGTATTATCTCCCCGAAGAGCCCTGAAGCTGGGTAAGATTCGCCGGCGTGCATGTCTTCGCCTCATCCCGTTTCCAGGCACCGGTGACGTTCTACTCGCCCCCACCATGATAAGCCATCCTTTGGCATATGTCGCACCTAACCCCCAACATTTGGCGCCCACCGTGGGGCATGGTGCACCGCCGTCTGGAGACCTGTTCTGGACGGGAACCCTTTTCCTCCCTGGGAAGCGCAGCCAGCCAGGCACGCCAGACGGAGTTTGCACCGACGCGCCGCGCGGCATTGAGATCACCTGCGCAGCCAGCTGCCTAGCCGAACTTGTCGGCGAGGTTCGCCTCTCCGACGAACCTGCAGCCAACGCAGGCACGGGCGGCTCCGAGAGCCTCCTCGCGGGCCTCCTCGATCAACTCCACGTTTCCGGCGAGCCTGCCGTAGACTTAGAGTCTGTAGGCTCCACCGACCCGATGCTGGTCGACTCCGACACCGCGTCGCTCGACGCGTTCCCCACCAATGTGGTGGTCTACGACGAACCTCTCCCTCGCGCGGAGAGCAACAGAAGCACCATCACCGAGGTGCTCGTCATTAGTCATGACGAGCTCCCCGGCGTAGGAGCGCACGACTCACTCAGCGCGGCGCTACAAGACCTAACTACGCCCATTCCGGAATACGCTGACGCGGAGACGTTGGAGGCGCGCCGCCTTCAGCTCGTTGAAGGCGCGAAGAAGCTGGCCAGTATGAGACGCTTGTCAGAAGCCTACCAGTGGGAGATGGATCGCGCCGTCGGCCGCTCGCCGGCCCCGGCGGGGCCCAGCCGCCTTGGCGCGGTCCAGCAGCGTGACGTAGCCATCGCCAACCTGTTTGGGGCAAGCCGCCCTGTGTACGCTACACCAGTGGAGAACATCCGAGCCACCCAGGCAGCGGCGGATGAGTTGGACAATTTTGAGGGCGAAGAACGCCGCCTCATGATGGAGCAAGTCCAGCGGCTCCTCGACGCGGCCTCCGCGCAGAACGAGGCTGGCTGCCGCACGGAGGCGCCGCAGCGGCAAAACGACGACCTTCGCCGAGATCAAGGTGCGACGTCTCGGACGCCGACTGGCGGCGCCCGAGGAAGAAGAGACAAGGATCCGGCTGTCAGCCACACTCGGACTCGCATTACCATAGAGCACGACCACGATGGCCGCCCGAGAGCAGTGGAACGACGGGACGACTGTCCGCCTCCCCCTCCTCGCAAGGATAGGCGAGTCTCCCCGTCGCCTGTTGACCATCCGACTCTTGGCGACCGCCTTGGCAGCCGAGAGGGAGTTGGAGGGAATGATGCCCGCCACCGGATCGACCGACTTCACCGATCCCTAGCGCTGGAAGAAGAAGACGAGTTGGGTCCGCCTTGTTTCGGGCCCCGCATTCGAGACGAGCCCTTTCCTAGAGGGTTCACGCTCCCAAGAGACACGCCCAAGTATACCGGCTCCGTGAAGCCGGAAGATTGGCTAGTCGACTACTCCACGGCTGTCAGCATAGCAAACAGCAACAAGCGTGTTGCCGTAAAGTACGTTCCGCTCATGCTCCAGGGCACGTCCCGGACATGGCTGAACAGCCTGAAGCCCCGCAGCATCAACAGCCGGGTCGACTTCACCGAAGCGTTTGTCCGCAACTTCACCAGCACATACAAGCGTCCTCCCAAGCCTCGTCAGCTCTCCTTGTGCGTGCAAGGCCCCGACGATTCGACTCGCGATTACCTCACGCGTTGGGCTGAGCTTCGGAACTCCTGCGAGGGCGTGCACGAGGTGCAAGCCATCGAGTACTTCATAGCCGGGTGCAGAGAAGGCACCCTCCTCAAGCACAAGCTCCTCTGCGACGAGCCAGAAACCCTCAATGAGCTGCTGATCATAGCGGACAAGTATGCCACGGCCGACTCCTCCATGAAGGCAGAGATTCAAATCAGCACAACTGGCAAAGTGGCCCCTCAAGCTCCAAGAACTCCGGCGGGAGACGCCAACCAGTGACAACAGCAGGGCGACCACAAGCGCAAGGCCCCGCAGCCGGCTTCCAGCAGCCGGCATGTCGCGACCGTTGAAGCCCAGCAGCCGGATGAGCAGCCTCCGCCCAAGCGACAGAAAGGCGGCAAGCCAAACTGGTTGCCAACCTTCTCCTACGAACAGACCCTGGATGGACCTTGCAAGTTCCATAGCGGCGCGAAGCCGTCGAATCACACCACCCGAAAGTGCCACTAGCTCACCAGGATCGCCAAGGGAGACGGCCTCCTCCCACCCCCGCCTGTTGGGCAGCCGCCTCCACCCCAGCAGCCGGCTGTCAGGCCAGTCGGCGCAGTACAAGATGAATACCCTGAAGAACACGGGGCTTACATGGTGTTTAGCAGTATGGCTGATGATCGACGCAGCAGGCGGCTGCAGCGACAAGAGGTGAATGCGGTAGCATCAGAGACGCCAGAGTTCATGCACTGGTCCGAGAAGCCCATCAGTTGGAGCAGGGCTGACCACCCAGAGGTGATGCCAAGTCCGGGCTCCTATGCCTTGGTCTTGGACGCCACCTTTGCTACGGATAGACGAGCCGCACGTTTCTCGCGAGTTCTAATAGACGGAGGCAGTAGCATCAATATCCTGTACAAGGACACCATGGAGAAGTTAGGAATCAAGCAAAGACAGCTTCAGAACAGCCGGACTGTGTTCCATGGCATTGTTCCTGGGCTTTCCTGCTCACCAATCGGCAAGATCCTGATGGACGTCCTCTTTGGAGACAAAGTTCACTTCCGCCGAGAGTCTGTTTGGTTTGAGGTGGTGGACCTCGAGAACCCATACCATGTGCTACTCGGCCGACCCGCCTTGGCCAAGTTCATGGCGGTCCCCCACTATGCCTACCTCAAGATGAAGATGCCCAGTTCCAGGGAAATTCTGACTGTGGCCGGCGACTACCGAAAGTCGTCTGCCTGCGCGGCTGAGAGCAGTCGGCTGGCCGAGTCCCTGGTAATCGCGGCCGAGAAGCGGCTCCTTGAGCGAGTTGTGGCGATGGCCGGCAAGTAGCCAGAGGTATCGCCCAACCCGAAGGAGTCGGAGGCTGAAGGTTCGTTCAAACCGGCCAAAGAGACAAAGAAGATACCCCTGGATCCAGAGCACCCAGAGAGGTACACTGTCGTAGGTGCAAACCTCGGCAGCAAATAGGAAGGCAAGCTCGTCGATTTCCTCCGTGAGAATCGGGACATCTTCGCATTGTCCCCCAAAGACATGCCAGGTGTACCGACGGAATTCGCCGAGCACAAGTTACATGTCCGATCTGATGCAAAGCTGGTCAGGCAGCCCCTGCGCCGCCTATCAGAAGAGAAGAGAAGAGTTGTCGGAGAAGAGATAGCCCGACTCCTAGCAGTCGGCTTCATTATGGAAGTGTTCTTTCCAGAATGGCTAGCAAATCCGGTCCTGGTACTGAAGAAGAACAAGCAGTGGCGAATGTGTGTTGACTACACGAGCCTCAACAAGGCCTGCCCCAAGGACCCATTTGCTCTACCAAGAATCGATCAGGTGATAGACTCCACAGCCGGATGCGAGCTGTTGAGTTTTTTGGATGCATACTCAGGATATCACCAGATCAAGCTGAACCCGGCTGACAGACTGAAGACCGCCTTCATCATGCTGTTTGGAGCCTTCTGCTACCTCACCATGACGTTCGGCTTAAGGAATGCTGGCGCCACCTTTCAGCGTTGCATGCAGAAGTGCCTCCTCAAGCAGCTCGGCAGGAACGCCCACATCTACATAGACGACGTGGTGGTGAAGACGGAAAAGCGTGGAACACTGCTGGAAGACCTCAAGGAGACCTTTGAGAACCTACGCCGATTCCAGATCAAGCTCAATCCCGAGAAGTGTGTCTTCGGAGTACCAGCTGGCCAGCTCCTTGGATTCCTGGTCTCTGAACGCGGCATAGAATGCAACCCTGTAAAGATCAAGGCCATTGAGAGAATGGAGGTACCCACCCGACTGCTGGATGTGCAAAAGTTCACCGGCTGCTTGGCGTCCATCAGCCGATTCATCATTCGGCTGGGCGAGAAAGCTCTCCCCTTATACCAACTCATGAAGAAGACCACTTTTTTCGAGTGGAACCATAAGGCAGACGAAGCTTTTCTCCAGTTGAAGAAGATGCTGACTACTCCACCCGTCCTGGCGGCTCCGACTCCCAAGGAACCTATGCTCCTGTACATCGCCACCACCAGCCGGGTAGTCAGCACGGTCATTGTAGTGGAATGCAAGGAGGAAGGCAAGGCACTACCTATCCAGAGACCGGTATATTACCTGAGCGAAGTACTGTCGACCTCCAAGCAGAACTACCCCCACTACCAGAAGATGTGCTATGGCTGTCGGTGTTCTGGGAACGGGGGTCCCCAGACTTGCCTGCCTGCGGCCTGCGGCGTGGCTCAAAGGGGGGCCCAGCACGACCCATCTTCATCAACACAGACCCAAGACCCTCGCGAGGGGCCAAGCCTCGCGGGGCAGACGACACGGAGCTTCCTCAGGCACGGCCTCATCAGGCTGGCTCGCGAGGAGGCGGAGAGATCAAGGCGGGGTACCTCACGAGGTGCCCGTGACGCAAGCCATGACGACCAAAGGCGCCAGGCGGGCTCCAGCCGCGCAGTGTCCTCCTTTCCTCTTTGGTGCAAAGGGAGCAAGCGCAGGCGAGAGCATCAAGCAAAGGCACCCATTTCGATGCAACGAGACCAAGACCAGTCCAACGGCAGGGAAGAAGTCATTGTGGAGCCCAAGCCAGCGTCACCACCAGAGCCTTTGGCAGGCGAGGACTAACTTTAGTCAGGATAAGTGTACCAGATGTTCCCCTTCAAAATGGCCAATTCTTGGCGCCCTTCCCGCTCAATATTTGAGAAGAGGCCCAGGGCCTTTGCCTATAAATAGGACTAGCCACCCACAGGGTAGAGGGATCACAATCAAGAAGGGAGAATCTAGAATCGGCCAACCCAGAAACAAGCTGGGATCGAAATCGGAATCAAGAAGAGAGAATCGAGAAGAGAGAGAGAGAGAGAGAGAGAGAGAGAGAGAAGGGTGACTGAACTCCTCCTAGCAGTTCATCCCCTCAGCCAAGAACAGACCCTCGCGAGGCTGTTCTTCCTTGTATTGCTCATCATCATCAGCCCAAGAGGCAATCCACCACACCACACACTGGAGTAGGGTATTACACCACAACGGTGGCCCGAACCAGTATAAACCCTGTGTCTCTTGTGCTGTTCTTTCCATAGCTTAGATCTTAGCGAGGCGGAGGGGTGCAGGTAGGTAGAAGGCGAAATCTCCGCGCGCACCCCAGTGTTCGAACCTCAAGGGTCTGCCGGAACCCGAAATCCGACATTTGGCGCGCCAGGTAGGGGTGCGCCGGAATTCGTCTTCCACCACCCCGTTCTCCTCCGACCATCGCATCCATGTCAAACGCTCGTCGGGCCCGCGCCGAGCGCCGGGCCACTCTCGCTTCCCGCGTCGCCAAGACGGCTCCTGTCGGCGGGCGTCCTCGCTGTTCCCCGTCACCTGCCGTCAACGCCGCCACCGGCCCGGCAGGGGACGAGCAGCAAGCGTCGTCTTAGCATCCGTCCGTGCGGCAAGACGGCTGCACCGCTACTCCCTCGCTCACCCCAGCTGGTTCTTCGTCCCGCGCGCTCCGCGCACCCTTGGAGGCTCGAGTTGCGCTCATCACGGCAAACGAGCTCCTGCGCTACCATCCCGTCGACGACGTCTACGAAGAATGGCTCGACCGCATCGCCGAGCTCGTCCGCGCCGCAGGGGGCTCTCCTGCACCGTCCGTTCTGCTGCACCGCATCCCGCCCCGCGCGGGCGACAAATCTCCGGGGGCGCCCCAGCCGCCTCCTCCTCAAGAAGGCGCCATGGCTCCAAGGCGCGTGGCCCCTGGGCGGAACCCGCTCCGTCAGGTGCCAGCGCGGCAAGAGCAGGGCTGCCAAGAAGTCCCTCGCCCGCAAGAAGCTGCCCGGGCACTCCCTGCTCCAGCACGTCGCGACCATGTTCCTGCTCCCGCACGTCAAGACCCCGCGCTGCTCCCAGCTGCAGCGCATGGGGACATGCAAGACCAAGCTCTCCGTCACCCAAGGCCTCCCGTGGCCACAGCAGGCTGCCGTGCCTTCACCACCGAGCTACGCAGCGTCGCGTGGCCCGGCAAGTTCAAGCCAGACCTGCCTCCTCGTTACGACGGCACGGCCGACCCTGCGGAGTTCCTCCAGCTCTATGAGCTGGGCATCGAAGCTGCCAACGGAGACGAGAAGGTCATGGCGAACTGGTTCCCATGGCGCTCAAGGACGGGGCCCGCACCTGGCTCCTGAACCTGGCTCCAGGCATGATCTCCTCCTGGGACGAGATGCGCACTCGCTTCATCGCCAACTTCCAAGGTACTCGCGACCGGCCACCCGCTGTGAGCGACATGCGCCGCATCAAGCAACAACCCGGAGAGACCCTGCAGAAGTACATCCAGCGCTTCAACAACGCATGCCTCAAGATTCCCAAGGTGACCGAGGAGGCCATCATCTCAGCCTTCTCCGACGGCGTGCGCGATGTCAAGATGAAGGAGGAGCTGGCGATGCATGAAGACCTGTGCACTTCCTTGGAGTTGTTCAACTTGGCAACCAAGTGCGCCAGGGCTGAGGAAGGGCGTCTCTCCCTCCTCGAGCTGCCTGCCGCAGACCCAGAAGAGAAGAAGCCCAAGGCCAAGGATGTGAAGCGCAAGGGGGCTGCCGTGCTCGCGGCAGAACCAGACACCAAGCGGGGCAGAGATCAGCCCGAATCTTCCAAGGGCAGTCGGTACTGTGTGTACCACGACCTCCACACCCACAACACCATCGAATGTCAAGAGCTCTGAGCCGTGCGAGAAGGAAGGATCGGTCGTCGCCCCGACCGCGGTGACTGGGGCTACGGTCGAGGAGGAGGAAGGAACGCAGGACGCTGGGAAGACCGCTGCCCGCACCAAGGGTGGCGCGATCGACCTCGCGAGGATCGCTGGCAAGACCCGCCTCGCGAGGGAGACTGGAGGGATCAGCCTCGCGAGGATCGCCCGCAAGGCAATGCAGGCCTCCCTCCGCTGCCGCCACAACCAAGGAGAAACGAGGACCGCCATCAGGACGAGGGGGCTGGGGGCTTCCAGGAGCCACGCGCGATCGCCTGCATCCTGGGAGGGGCTCAAGCCCCAGCCTCTCAACGCATCTTCAAGCAGTTCGCCCACGAAGTGAATGCAGTCCTCCCCAAGCTGGAAGCCACGCGCCCTCTCAGGTGGTCGGCGTGCGCCATCACGTTCAGCTCAGCAGATCAGCTCAAGTGTGCGGCCACAGCCGGAGTCCTCCCGATGCTTTGTTCCCCAATCATCAGCAACGTGGTGGTCACCAGGACCCTCATCGATGGCGGGGCAGGGCTCAACGTCCTGTCCGTGGAAACATTCAACAATCTCCAAGTGCCCTACAACCATCTTCAGCCAACCAAGCCTTTCTCCAGAGTCACCGACGGCTCCACGGTCCCGATTGGGCAGGTCCGCCTCCCTGTCACCTTCGGGGCACGCGACAACTACCGCACCGAGCTCATCGACTTCGACGTCGCTCACATTCGCTTGCCGTACAACGCCATCCTTGGGTACCCAGCGCTATCCAAGTTCATGGCCGTAACTCACCACGGCTACAACATCCTCAAGATGCTAGGAAGTGGCGGAGTCATCACGGTGCCCTGTGAAGAGAAGGACATGGTGTGTTCCCTGGAACGAGCCTTTCAGGCCGCATCACTGGAAGACCCGGATCGCGGAAGCAGGAGGGTTCCTGAGACCGCCCCCAAGAAGAAGACATCGTCCGGCCCGGCCCCTCAGGGCCCGCGCCTGCCCAGGAGGAACCTCCTTCCATCACATAGGAAAGCGCGCCCGGCGCCCTCCTCAGGCAGGGCTCAAGGGCTCTCCCCTGGAGGGCCACCGACCTGGCTAAGGTCACGAGGGAGGCGCTTGGGCACAACATGGAGGCGTGTTTCGAAGCACGTTTCCCTCAAGAAGGAGTAAGGCAAGGAGAGCCAGACCCTCAGGAGTTCGTCAGCAAGGCCATTCAGGAGCTACAGGAGTCAAGAGTCATGAAGGGCGGCCGCCGCCTACCAGCTGTGGCTCCCCATCCAGGCGAGGATGGTGGGCTGCGTGTCTGCATCGACATACCAGGGCTCAATCGAGTCACCTCTCTGGAGCGCCTCTGGCCCTCGCGAGTGGGGCGCTACGAAGGTCCACCCCATAGCTACATTCGCATGCCTTACGGCTTGCCGAACACGGCTGCCACGTACCAGTGCCTCATGAGGGGTATCATGGAGGCTCAAGAGGCCAGGCGTTCCGCAGCCCTGGCGGAGATGGAGATGGTCCGCGAGGAGCCACCAGCGCCTCCGGAGCCTCCCGAGGCCCCTGGGCCTGGGGGCTCGTGAGGATCGGCTTCCGCAGCCCACCGAGTCTGCTACACCAACACTCCTTCGTCCTCAACATCATCAGGTGACATCTTTCAAGTTTCATTCCAGCTGGGAGCGCCCCCCAGGGCTGCATTATTCCCAGGCCACGTGGGTCCGTCCCTACGGCATGTATCCCTTTTATTTCATGTTGTTAGCTTACTTTGTTGGGGGCGTCCCACAGGCTGCATCATCCCCAAGTCGCTCGGGCCTGACCCAGTGATGTCCGCCTTCCCAGCATCTATTTGAATGAATCCACTCCTTCGCATCTAATGTGTTTGACCTAGTTGCCCGCTCAACTGACGCCAACTGACGGAGCTTCTCCCAAACGGCACGACGCTTGCGCATGGGTCCGTCCCTGCAACGCCGACAAACCTGAATGGCTGAGCTCTGGCCGTGGCAGCCCCGCATGGCGCCACCTCGTCAAGCCTTCAGTGCCTCATCGCCCCTCGGAAGCAACCAACGGCTGACTGTCAATTGTCATGGAAACCCCTCGTTCTTTCTATGATGGGTCTACAGGATCTCCTAAAGGAGCTGCGTTACGAGAGGCCCTTGCGGTGTCTCCTTCACTCTCATCCACGCGAACCTCTTGCACGTTAAAGGGGGGGGTGCCTGAGCATCGCGACTCAGGGCTCCTACTGGCTCTCCAGCCCTCACCCTCTGGCCTTGTCCACGGCATCGCGACCTGGCATACCAGCGATGGCTGAGACTCGCTCGATGGCCGGGACCCGAGGACGTAGAGCAGAAAGGGGAGCAAAGGCAAGAGGGGAGGGACACGCGAGGACCTCGCCGAGCAACCTCACGCTTGACGATGCACGGACCCGGCGACACACCAGAGAGCGGTCCCTGATTCTCGAGATAAGTCACCACCCGAAAGCACCAGCTACCGTGGCACCTAATGCAATCCCGTGTTAGCGACGCCGCTCTCCTTTCTCACCGAACAACGGCTACTTGAGCGCCAAAGGGGACCTCCTGAGCATCGCGACTCAGGGGCTCTTACCGGACCCCGGGTCGCTCACCTCCTGGCCTTGACCACGGCATCGCGACCTGGCATACCAGCGACGGCTGAAGCCGCCTTGGGACTGGGACCTGTCGGCGCAGAGCGCCAAGCCCTCGTGAGGTTCGAAAGGGAGAACTGAGCTAAGACGGAATGAGCAACTCGCACAATTCTACGACAAGGGTTATATTAACAAACAGGATCACCGGCACCTTACAAGCCCCCACGGGACGCGTCTTTGATTCCTTGCAGGGAACAGATCCTAAAAGGACGCTAACCACACGCGCCCCTGCAAAAGACGCCATCATCAACAGTGGGCCGTCAAGCCCCGGCGCCAACCCCATCCAGATCAGAGTCAGTGACGGCCTGACGAGCCCGCCCTGCTCCAGGAGGGGCGCCGGCTCGGGGGCTCGTAGCTGTCATCGCTCGTCTCCGGAGTCGCGAAGAGCTCGCCGGAGTCGCTGGACCCTCCGACACCTCCGCCGCTTGAGCAACCGCCAAGGGAGCGGTCGGCGGGCCCAGTCCTCACCGTAGCAGGGTCCCGACCACCTCTCCCGGGGCAGCACTCCAGCCGGCGCCCGTTCGCATCGAAGACCTTGAAGAACATCACCGAAGCACCATCGTACTCCAAGTGGATCGCGAAGGCGCCTCTTGTCCTGCAAACCCGGGCGATTTCGCTCCAGCCTCGAGTCATGAAGACCTCGCCCGGGGCAACGAACGCGACCTCTGCCTCGGTCGTGAGGGTGCTGCAGCCGGCGTGCTGCAGCCAAAGCTCCAGGAGTTCTCCCTACGGGATGATGGAGGCGAAGAAGGGAGGAAGGCGAATCCAAGACTGAGGAGGCATGGCGGCGTGGAGCACGAACTCTCGGGAGGAGCCCTCGGTGTGGACCCCAGGGGGGACGACCCACACCTTCGTGACCCGTCGGTGCCGACGGCGGCGCCGCTCGTGGCGATCGGCATCGACTCCTTCAAAGCCCTCGATGTGGGCGTACAAGGGAAGCGGGAACCCCGGCGGTGGCCGCTCGCACCAGGGCCTCGACACCACCTGATGGGCCCCCTCGTCTCGGCCGCGGAGGGCGAGCCGTTTCTTCGGCGGGAGCGGGTCTGGTTCCTCTCGGGGAGCCTTTCCTTTCTCTGCCGTCGAGAACCGGCGGATCGGAACCATCGCAGCAAGACGGAGCAAGGACCGGGAAGAAGGAGAAGCAAGAAGGGATGGACTGGAAGGGCGCGCGCCGTTCCGTACTTATGGCCGGCGAAGGCCGACCGCCGACCTCCACGATCGCAGGTAATCATGACTCGCTTTGCATGCAGGGACTTGTCCAATCTGTGCAGTTGCCGAGGCGCCGTGGGGAAGTGGAGACGCCCACGTCCAATCAACCGCCATGCGGCACCCAATGCCGCAGGCTGTTAGGGCCCGCGGTGCTTCGCTCTTGCCCTTTCGCCTCCCTGCACGGCCAAGTCCGGGCGTGCCTTGGGCCCGGGGGCTACTGTCGGCGTTCTGGGAATGGGGGTCCCCAGACTTGCCTGCCTGCGGCCTGCAGTGTGGCTCAAAGGGGGGCCCAGCATGGCCCATCTTCATCAACACAGACCCAAGACCCTCGCGAGGGGCCAAGCCTCGCGGGGCGGACGACACGGAGCTTCCTCAAGCACAGTCTCATCAGGCTGGCTCGCGAGGAGGCGGAGAGATCAAGGCGGGGTACCTCACGAGGTGCCCGTGACGCAAGCCATGACGACCAAAGGCGCCAGGCGGGCGCCAGCCGCGCAGTGTCCTCCTTTCCTCTTTGGTTCAAAGGGAGCAAGCGCAGGTGAGAGCATCAAGCAAAGGCACCCGTTTCGGTGCAACGAGACCAAGACCAGTCCAACGGCAGGGAAGAAGTCATTGTGGAGCCCAAGCCAGCGTCACCACCAGAGCCTTTGGCAGGCGAGGACCAACTTTAGTCAGGATAAGTGTACCAGATGTTCCCCTTCAAAATGGCCAATTGTTGGCGCCCTTCCCGCTCAATATTTGGGAAGAGGCCCAGGGCCTTTACCTATAAATAGGACTAGCCACCCACAGGGTAGAGGGATCACAATCAAGAAGGGAGAATCTAGAATCGGCCAACCCAGAAACAAGCTGGGATCGAAATCGGAATCAAGAAGAGAGAATCGAGAAGAGAGAGAGAGAGAGAGAGAGAGAGAGAGAGAGAAGGGTGACTGAACTCCTCCTAGCAGTTCATCCCCTCAGCCAAGAACAGACCCTCGCGAGGCTGTTCTTCCATGTATTGCTCATCATCATCAGCCCAAGAGGCAATCCACCACACTACACACTGGAGTAGGGTATTACACCACAACGGTGGCCCGAACCAGTATAAACCTTGTGTCTCTTGTGCTGTTCTTTCCATAGCTTAGATCTTAGCGAGGCGGAGGGGTGCAGGTAGGTAGAAGGCGAAATCTCCGCGCGCACCCCCAGTGTTCGAACCTCAAGGGTCTGCCGGAACCCAAAATCCGACAATGGCGTACACTTTACAGCCAAGAAATTGAAGCCTTACTTTCAAGAGCATCCAATCACGGTGGTCTGCACGGCCCCGCTTGCTGAGATCATTGGTAGCCGAGATGCTTCTGGCCGAGTGGCCAAGTGGGCCATAGAGCTGGCTCCCTATACCATCCACTACCAGCCCCGCACCGCTATCAAGTCACAAGCACTGGCCGACTTCCTCGTCGACTGGGCCAAGACCCAGTACCTACCTCCAGCGCCTGACTCCACCCATTGGCGGATGCATTTCGACGGCTCCAAGATGCGCACAGGCTTGGGAGCCGGCGTCGTCCTCACCTCTCCTAAAGGCGACAAGCTCAAATACGCACTGCAAATCCATTTTGCCGCCTCCAACAACGTCGCCGACTACGAGGCGCTCATTCACGGGCTCCGGCTTGCCAAAGAACTTGGCATCCGCCGGATCTTGTGTTATGGTGACTCAGACTTAGTAGTCCAGCAGTCATCTGGCGACTGGGACGCGGAAGACGCAAACATGGCGAGTTACCATTTCGTCGTGCAACAACTCAGTGGGTATTTCGAAGGGTGCGAGTTCCTCCATGTGCCAAGAAACGACAACGACCAAGCAGACGCCTTGGCACGAATCGGCTCTACCCGCCAAGAAATACCATCCGGCGTCGCCCTTCAACGCCTCCTCAAGCCATCTGTCAAGCCTTCACCAGAATCAGACTCCATTTTTGTGCCGGCTCCTCCCAAAGACGTCGGATCCGACTCCAGAGCCCCGGCAGATGGTACGGGGATTTTGGCAGATGGCTCCAAAGCCGCCACAATCGAACCCGACCCGGGGACTGCGGCGGCGGACTCGAAGACTCCAGAACTCGACCCAAGGGCCGCGCCAGTCGCCCTGGGGACTTCATTAACCTAGCAAGCGGTTGTTGACTCCAACCCGCCGCCTCCCAGCCCAACCGCCCTCGTCCAAGTCGCAGTTCTGGCAGTCGAAGAAATAGCAGCACCCTCATGGGCCTAGCCCATCCTCAAATTCCTGGTGAGCAAAGAGCTGCCGACTGATGAGACCTCAGCTCGGCAAGTACAACGCCGGGCGGCAGCCTACACCATAGTCAACAGAGAGCTGGTCAGGCGCAGCGTCACTGGTGTCTACCAGCGCTGCGTAGAGCCAGAGCAAGGCCAAGCAATTCTCAAAGACATCCATCAAGGAGAGTGCGGCCACCATGCGGCTTCAAGAGCGCTCATCGCAAAAGCCTTTCGACACGGTTTCTTCTGGACGATTGCCCTAGAAGAGGCCAAGGAGTTGGTCCAAAAATGCAAAGGGTGCCAGAAGTTCAGCCCCAAGCTACACCAGCCGGCTTCTGCACTCAAGACCATCCCCATTGGCTGGCCTTTCGCAGTTTGGGGTCTAGACATGGTGGGACCATTCAAGACAGCACGAGGTGGCTTAACTCACTTACTCATCGCAGTGGACAAGTTCACCAAGTGGATAGAAGCGAAGCCAATCAAGAAGCCGAATGGTCCGACTGCCGTGACTTTCATCACCGATATCACAATTCGGTACGGCATACCACACAGCATCATCACCGACAACGGCACAAATTTTGCCAAAGGCGCCTTGGCCCGTTTTTGCGCAACATAGGGCATCCGACTGGACCTAGCATCCGTCGCCCATCCAC
The DNA here is from genome assembly GCF_056163025.1 of Triticum urartu. Classification (NCBI taxonomy): domain Eukaryota; kingdom Viridiplantae; phylum Streptophyta; class Magnoliopsida; order Poales; family Poaceae; genus Triticum; species Triticum urartu. The sequence continues at coordinate 266,390,831 of NC_141879.1, read as the reverse complement.
AGTCAAACGGCCAGGTGGAGCGAGCAAATGGCCTCATCCTGTCCGGCATTAAACCCTGGCTGATCGAGCCTCTGGAGCGCTCGGCTGGCTGCTGGCTCGACGAGCTACCAGCCATCCTCTGGAGTCTACGCACGACTCCAAACAAGTCAACCGGCTTCACGCCTTTCTTCCTCGTCTACGGTGCCGAAGCCATCATCCCAACGGACATAGAGTTCGACTCCCCATGAGTCACCATGTACACCAAGGAGGAAGCGGAAGAAGCACGACAAGACGGCGTCGATCTGCTGGAAGAGGGCCGGCTGTTGGCACTCAGCTGGTCCAACATCTACCAGCAGAGCCTCCGCCGATACCACAACAGGAAGGTCAAGCCAAGATCTTTCCAAGAAGGCGACCTTGTGCTCTGGCTGATCCAGCGAACAGCCGGCCAGCACAAGCTGTCGGCACCTTGGGAAGGCCCTTTCATCATCAGCAAAGTACTGGGCAATGACTCCTACTACCTGATTGACGCTCAGAAGCCCCGAGCACGCAAGAGGGACGATTCCGGCAAGGAGACAGGGCGGCCATGGAATGCAAATCTCCTCCGAAGATTTTACAGTTGATGCAGTATGTACCACGCTACCTTTTGTATTAAAGTACCAAGACTTCGGGCCCCCCGAGACGAGCTCGGGGACTGCCCTCTTTTGTCTGTATGATAAAAATTATGCCTACAAGTATGTTACTCTTTGTTATGCCGCTTGGCACTGGGCTCGACAAGTCGGCCCGGGGACTTGCCGCCTTGCACTGTGAAATGCTTCCTGCAGCCAGACAAGTAGTGTGTAACACCTAAACCATCTCCTGTCAGAAGCCGCAGCTCGCAGAAGTGACTGTACGGTGGGCAGAAGTAAGGTAGAATGGGCGTTCACATGAAAAATGGCTAAGGACTCAAAGCATAAAACATAGTTCAAGACGGTTTCCAGCCTTTTTTCACAAACCGACTCTCGAATAGTCGGATTGCCGCCTTCTATTCAACTTGCTCAAAAACTCTTAAAAATGGCTAAGTACTTGCCTTCCCAAAGTAGACAAGCATTTGATCCAGCGGCAGTCCGCAGAGCGGCTGTCCGATTGGCAAGGCAGGCAATTAAGAGAAAGCGGCAAAGGAAAAAAGCCAAAAGAGCAATGAGCAAGAAAAGATAGAACTCGAATAAATATATTTACATAACATAGGCCCTTGGCCGAATCTTCGAGCAGAAGTTCAAAATACACCCCGCGGGTGGAATTGTGCGAATTAACAAGTTCTTCAAAGACTACTGAAGCAGATAAAATAAAGGTAAAGCGGTAGCTTACGAAGCAGCAGACGGATTCGAAGGGTCGGAGGAGGCGGCAGCGTCAGGCGTCGGGGCGGCCAGCTGGGTAGTCTCGGCTTGATCGCCTCCGGCGGCAGTCGGGTCGGTCGCACGCGGCTCATTGCTGGAGGCGCGGTCGAGCTGAGGCTGGCCGTCTGCTCCGTCTTCTGGTGCCTCCGTCTCACCTCCGTCCTCTGCCTCGCCTTCCTCCTCGACGCTGGAGCCAATCACCTTTGTCGAATCCTCGCCGTAGTCTGGGTTCATCCCAAACCACTCCGGCGGTACCTCCTCGCCGTCTTCAGACCGCTCAGGGACGAAGATGCATGTGTCGGTGTACTCGGCGATCGCCGCAACACGCTTGACGAGGGCGTCTTCCGCAGCTGCCAGCTCCGGCTGGGCCTCCGATCGAAGCGTGGCCAGCCGGTCTAGATCCAGCCCCGGATACCATGCCTTGACGAACTCCAATGCCCGACGCGCTCCAGCTCGGGCCGAAGAACCCTTCCAGGCCTCAAGACGACCAGCCGCGACCTCTAGCTAGTCGGCCGTCAGGCTGGGGGTGTGCGGAGCCTGCATATCCGGCCACAGGGCGGCAATCGCCTGGGCACCGACACACTGAAGCCGGCGCAGCATCCGGTGAGTCGGACGAAGGCGAGCCTCGATGCTCAGGATGTGCTCGTCAAGGGTTCAGGGGGCATCGGCGGCGATCTCTGCGCCCTCCACCCTTCGACCTTCACGGTCAGCCTCGATGGCTTGGATGGCGGCCTGCGAGTGCCCAGGAAAGAAGTCTGCCAAGATGGAAGAAATGAAGAAGCAAGTCAAAAACCAGGAGTCGGCACGACTTATAATCAGCAGCTCGGAGAAAGAAAGTAAAGAAACTCACCATCAACGATGGCTTCAATCTCATGGAAGCCGGAGGCCAGCATCGCCTCCCTGTCAGACCAGGAGGAGCGCTCGCTCGCGAACTCGGCCAGGAGGGCGGTTTCCGTCTCTTCCGCCTCCCTCTGCGTCTTCACAAGCAGCACCTTCTGCTCCGCTAATTGAGTGGCCAGCAGATCGCGCTCTGTGGTGAGCTTGCTGCACTCCTCCCCTTTGGCGCGCAAAGCGGAGTTGGCTTTGCTCAGGTGCTGTTGAAGAGCAGCGTTGGCTCCTGAAAAGAAGGAAGAAAGAAGGCGTTAAGTCATCAATAAAGAAGATCGCCGGGGAGATCCGGCCCGACTGCTCAGCAGTCGGCCCGAATCTCGGGGACTACAGCCCGCGGGTGCGCCAGCGTGCCCCCGCAAAGAATAAAAAGGACTTACTCCGGCTCTCCGACAAATCGGCGGTCCACTTGCCCAGCTCTTCAACGTTACAGTTGAAGGCAGTGACGCGGAGGTTGTGGTAATCCTGCATCAAGCGTTTTAGACAAAAAGTTAATACCCAGAGTTCATCAATTGGAGTTCCGGGCCGCCTGCTCAGTAGCCAGCCCTAAACTCGGGGACTACACCCAGTGGGTGCGCTGGCGTGCCCCCACAGAGAGGAACAAGGAAACAAGGACCAAAGGAAAAAACATACCCGGATGGCTGCCCGCGACGCCAGGTACGCCTTGGTGCAATTCTGGAGAGCGTCGCCCTCAGCATGAAGCTTCGCCTGGACGACCAGAAGCGCCTGGTTCAGCGGCCCCATGCCGCCTCCTCGCAACCACCCAATGGGCGCAGCGCTCGTCGCTTCGGCGTCTGGGATCGCCGATCTGGCGATGCCGGCCTCCAGGGGGCGGGGTGCCGAAGTCGCCTTTCCAGACGGCGGCGCGTTGGCGAGCCGACTTGGAGGAGTAACCTCGCCACGGCCTCGTCTTCGGTCGGCGGCACCGGAGGGTCCGCTGGCTGCTTGCCTTGCGCACTCTCAGACGGTGGCGGCGGAACGATCACGTCCGGCGTAGAGGGGTCGCTGCCTTCCCTCTCCACGACGGGGTTCTCGCCGCCGGCTTCCCCATTCTTCCCCGTGAACTCCGGAGGCGGCGGCACAGAGTTCAGCGGGGTGACGAACACCGCCGATTGGCGGCGTGCGGCCTCCTCAGCCTGCCGCTTCGTTGCGGCGGCGGCTTCGGCCTCCGCCAGTTTTTTCTTGGCGGAGGCCTCCGCCCTATCGGCCTCTGCCTTCTCTAGGCGAACGGCCTCTTCTTCGTTGCGCTTCTCCTGCGCATTCCGCTCTGTCGCCTCCCGGAGGTCAGCAGCGGGGTCAATCCGCCGAGTGGTGGCAGACGTCTCCGCTGACCCCATGACGGAGGCGGCGGTGACCCTCTCAAGAGTGAGAGGAGCCCTGAAGCAAGGGGAGCAAGCAAAGACTCAGACAAGGCCACAAAGAAAGAATAAAGCATTGAGATAGAATACTCATGCAGAGACCAATGGAGGCTTCTTCACTTCCTTACGGAAGCGGATGGCCTTCGCAGCCGCCTCGTCCCGCCGGGTCGCCGCAGCCGAATCCTTGGGTTTCTTCGGTCGACTACCGAACAAGGTCGGCACGGCCCTGCGCTTCTTCCCGCCGCCTGGAGCACCCGGCGTGGCAGAAGAGCCCGCGCCGGGCTGGCTGGCTCCTGGCCGATGGTGGGGGCGACTTCTCCCTCGGCATCGTCATCAGGCCAGTCGGCGAAAGTGGCCGAAGCCCTGAAGTCGCCTGCTGCTCCTCCTCCTCCCTCGGCGTCGTCCTCTAGAGCCGCCACCCCCAGATCGGGGTCGTTGACGTTGCTCTCCGCCCGGTCGGCGAGGAACTCCCGGGCCGGCCCCGAGGTGCCAGCTGGCGGGTGGAGGAGGGGATTCTGACCAAAGCGGACTGGTCAAAACAAACTCGGCGAGAAAGAAGGCAATCCAAAGAAAGAAAGGAAAGGCAACTCACCATGGGCGGGGGGTTGGCGTGGGAGTACGGCTCCTTGCCGAACCGCCAATCCTCCAGGAGCATGCTGTCCGAGAGGTAGTTCACCATGAAGGCCACCTCCTCGTGTGGCATGTCCTTGGTGCACATCCGACTCGGGTCGTGGTGCCCGCTCATTTGGCATATCATATGGGGCGGCCTTGGAGCGGGAGAACTCGGCACGCCACGAAGGCGGTCAGCAGGTCTGGACCAGTCAAGCCCTCTGACTGCGACAACACTCGGAGTCGTGCGATGGCGCTGGCTCCCGCAGGCGTCAGCAACCTGGCCCGGTACGACCAGTTGGGCAGTCTCCCAGCCGGTGGGCCAGCTTTGAAAGCCGGCAGGTTGACCCGGTCGCCCCTCGCGGAGACGCTCCTGACATAGAAGTACGATCTCTGCCACATCTTCACCGACTTTATCAGCGAGATGGAGGGGAAGGGGTTGTCGGCCCCCGACCTTCGCACGGTGATGAAAGCGCCGCATTGAGCCGGCACGCCTGCAGCCTAGGTGCCGAGCTTGGAGAAGAAGAACTCCCCCCAGATCTCAAGGGTGGGGAGGACTCCGAGGAAGCCTTCGCACAAGGCCACGAAGGCGGACAGCAGCAGCACTGTGTTGGGGGTGAGGTGGTGTGGCTGGAGGCCGTATAACTCCAGGAAGGATCGGAAGAAACTGCTCGCCGGCAGCCCCAACCCGCGCAAGCAGTGCGAGCGGAAGATGACCCGCTCGCCCTCCTGTGGCGCGGGGGAAATCTCCCCCTTCGGCGCAAGGCGCACCCGCACGTGATCCTCGCCGGGGAGCCGACGAGTCCTATGGAGGAACTCGATGTGGTCATCGTGCACTTCGGAACCGTCCCAAGTGCCGGAGCGCACCGGGGGAGGCACGGCGGCAAAAGGAAGAACTCATCGCGAGCTGATCACCGTGGCGTTCGCCGGAGCTCGGGCGCGCGGCGGAGCAAAGAAGAAGAAGGAGGAGAGCGAGGAGCAGTGAGAAGGAAGAGAGCGAGGAGTGGTGGGAAGGAGGTGCGCGCGTGCGCCCCTCTTTCCCCTACTTATAGCCTCGTGGGCTGCGAAGCCGAGGGGGCGGTCGTGGGATTTACTGCGCCCACGGCCCCACGACCCCCACATTCCACGACAAAGTTACTGCGCACAGTAACTCCACGGGAATCCCAACCGTCCGCTGGGGCCGCAGCGGATCCGCTCGGGCGCCGAGGCGCGGTAGTGGCGGGCCCCGCCTTTGGGCCTGTCCCGTCGCGCGCGTAGGCTGGCAGGATGGCCCAGCCACATGTGATTGCATGACAGGCCTAGAACGGGCGGTGGCCTGGAGGCTTAGCTAGCACGCTACTTGGATCCCGCCGCGACGTTTGAAATATTGTGTGAGTCGGAATTGAGCGAGTCCGAATTGAGCGAGTCCGACTCCTTCTAGTCGGCCCGGCAGAAGTCAATCAAAGACCATGTGTTAAGCACCTGGAAAGAGAAACTACTGAGGCTTCTCGGCCGATTGTCCGCGGCGCCTCACCAGCTTCAGGGACTACTGTCGGAGTAATGGGCCACGGGTAGGCCAACCCGAGCCCCAGAACCTTTCAAGACATCGGGGCAGGCTGCGCCCCTCAAGACCCCAGGACGAAGAGCCACCTTCAAGAAGTCAACGGCAAAATGGCCGACTGACCACTCACGGCCGAGTCCCAGGGACGACTTCAGGGAAAGCCGACTCCTGACTGGCGACTTCCAGAGAAGCCGTCTTTGGGGAGTCGGACTGCGACTCCAACACACCCCACGACCTCATCAAGTGGGACGGGGCAGGGGAGTGGCGACAATGAAGCCCACTCCCGCCCCTTACCAAGGGTAGGCATGGCCACAGCACGCCGTACCCCGGAAGATCTCCGTGCGGCGTGGCACTGTTGCCATGCCGGCCCTGACATCAGCACCGCAGGACCGAATCCTGCACCCACGACGGCTTGTCTGTACGGCCCAGAGGCAGCGGGTCCCACCAGTCAGTGAGACCCCAGGAGACGGCAAGAAGACCACCAGTTGGACCCGTCGGGAGTTGGCCCCGGAGTTTCGGCCGAGCCCTCCCCCGGGGCCCACGCACCATTAATCAAGATATGATGGAGAGTGGCAATAGTGATCGCCCGCCAGGCGGCGGGGCTGTTGCCACGACCCCATGATCAAGCCTGCGTCATCAGAAGCACGGCTACAGTAATCAGTAGCCGGCAAGACCCGCCCGCGGCGGACGCGGCCTGTCGGCTCCGTACCAGGCCAGTCGGCGGGGCCCACCAGTCGGCGGGCCCCAGCGGTCGGCGGGGAAGACGGAGGCCAGAGGCCCTGACGGTTGGGCCCGCGTCCAGCCAGATTACCATTGTACCCCCAGGGGGTAGGCCTATATAAACCCCCCAGGGCACCCATGCAAAGGGTTGGAACCCATTAGCTCTAGACCTGATCATATAGGAGGGAGAGAGCTAGCCTTGCCCTCTCCTACCTCCAGGAAACAGCTCAAGGAGCAACCGTGTAAACACTTTGCCATAGTGATCATGCGGAGACCCCGCAGAGCAGCAGTAGGGGTATTATCTCCCCGGAGAGCCCTGAAGCTGGGTAAGATTCGCCGGCGTGCATGTCTTCGCCTCATCCCGTTTCCAGGCACCGGTGATGTTCTACTCGCCGCCACCATGATAAGCCATCCTTTGGCATATGTCGCACCTAACCCCCGACAATTGATCCACATAGTTAGTATTTTAAACTCCAGACAATGCATCCCTTTACCAATCGAATATAAACGTGAGTATAGTTCATTTTGTGTGTGTAAAGCACATTATACATACGAAAGTTACACAATGGACATTATAAATAGCTACCTATGAACTAGCATACATTTGAATTCAACTTAAGGTGGTTTAAAAAAATCGAATTCAACATGAAGTCCATTCAATTATTTGAATTTGATATCATGGCATTTGTAAACCATACCTAAATTATGAGGGCACCAATCTTTGCTCTGATTTTGTACATAATAGCATATGTAGTCGTGTACAAAATAGATTCAAATTTAGCTCCTCCATTCCAAAATAATCATAGTTATAGGATTTTCAAGTGTCAAAATTTCAAAAAGAAGCGGATAATTTAATGAGGTTTTCAAACATACAAGGTCAAATATAACATTGTCTATTTAGGCCAATCCTCATAGTTCAAGAGTACTCTAAACGTGAATGCTTGTGTTTGAAAATTTCGAACGAAGCGCCAAAATGGCCTCTACTTGCCCGAAACCGCGAGAGACCAATGTTTGGTAGTACAATGAAATTACTTTTCTAATAACTCCGACCCGTGAAACCTACCGGCCCGACGTCCAAAGGTCTAAACCGGGGTAGGTTTGTAGCTTCATCTAGACGCCACGCAACCGCATCCGAAAAACATTCATACACAATGGCCGCCTAAGCACACATGCGCGCGACCGAAATCGCTCCCGCCCACTATTTGGGACACCTGGGATTACCATCCTACCCCCGACCCACAGTAGGTCCGAAATTTAAGAGGGGGGCAAAGTTTGTACTTTCCCCAAATTTCAAACAAGTGTGTCCCATCTTCTGTTCAAAAAAGCCAAAAACAAGCGCGTCCCAGACCGAAACATGGTTCCCCCCCACCCGTCTGATTCCCCATTCATACTCCGTGGGCGTCAAAACTACCTCTCCACCAGCCGCAAAACCCCGGCGTCCTCCGTTCGCCACCCCATCCCACCCATCAACCGCCGCCCTCCTCCATCACGCCGGAGCCGATACCCCGACGTCGTCGTCCACCGCAACCTCAACCGCAATGCCCTCCACAGCTAGTAGTTGAAGCTGAGGCCGAGCCGTCCGTACCCGAGCCAGTTCAACCACGCCGTCCTGCGCCTCAGCGCTGCCGCTCCAACTTCGCCACCCTCCACCGCACCGGGGCTATTCCTGCTACGCCGTTTGTCGCCGCCTCAGATCTGCTTCCCCTCCGTCGACATACGGCCACGGCAACACAGTCAACAATTTGGCCATGGGTTCGTCCAAGCCTGCACCCTCCAAAACATCGGTTTCCTCGGTAAAAAGAATAAGATCGGCGCAACATGTGGAGGTGACCACACCGGCAACCGAAAAAGGTACTCCTCTTCCCTTATTTGTGCAAATCTTACGTCTTTGCTTGCACGGTATTCATCCCACAGAAGACACTAGTTTACCGCTTCTTCTTGATACTAGATGTCCCTAGTAACTCGCGATGCACAAGGTTTCTCCTCATATACTATTTCACCTTAGCTACAGGTCCGTCACCCCCCTGAATTTCAATTTCTGGCCAGTTGATTCCCAATTAACGGAAGCATTCCCCGGCCTAACAGGTGCTAGTACGCCTATTACACCGGGGAAGCAGCGCCTTGGTGTTTATCTTAGGGGCGTGTGCGGCCTAGAGCTACTGACGCCCGATCTGGAGGTCGACCGGGATTAAAGGGATGGCCTGGGGGTGCTGGCAAGCACGGCGGTGGTGTGAGGTCGATGGGAGGGCGAGGCGGCGGAGGCAGGAGTCTGGGCCGGTGGTTGCTGGCGGTTCGAGAAAGATCGTCAACAGTGACTGGCGTGAGGTAGACGAAGGCCATCTGCCCGTTCCTTATAGATCGGGCAGTTCATTAAAAAAATCGACAAACCTATTTATTTTCAGTCGACTGTTATCTTAGATAGGAGCACATGTGGTGGTGTGCTGGAGGAGTACCTGCATTTCCTGTGCTCCTATATTACAAAATCATACGGAGTAGAATCTAATTTTGTTTGCCATGTAATGTTGTAGAGCTATCTTATGTCTCCTGTCATTTATTTTTTAGTCACCTGCTATCTGCTACTTTTACAGTGCACTAGTTCTGCACACACTTCACCCTTACTCTCACTATTGTGTTTTTATGCAAGGGTATTTCAGACTCTGCTGCCATGAGAGAAACCAAAAAGAAATGAGAGAAGTCGCTCTAGCTTCGTATGCGGGTAGGCAAGACACATTACAGCGCTATAAAGGGTGCAGTGTCAGCAAATAGAGACGGTAAACGTAGCTCTGGAGTTGTTGACCTCGCTCACAATGAACCACCATCCCAGGTGCTTGCTTTAACTTCACGGTGTCATATGTGGTTGCATGTTCCATATGGTGTCTAGCTTGTATTGGAAAGGCCGAAGTCGGTAAGATAAGGAAAGATATTTTTTTACATGAACCACCATCCCATGAGCACCAGAAGACAAATAGCTAGTCAGGGCACTGGCCGAGCCAGTGACAAGCCCAACAAAAATAGGCATCACCTGGAAGCCAACTAAAAAGCTGCGATGGTGGCGAAGAAGCCCGCCTCCCACTAGGCTCTCAGGTCCTATATGATCATGCTCACCACTCCAGCCAGATGTCTAGCTTGTATTGCTTCCAATTTGGTTAAATTGCATCTGCTTAGCTTACACATTATACCTTTGAATATGACATGCCTTTCTGTTTTTGGTACATACTAGTACATATGTGTATTAACCATGTTCTTACATCAAAATAATGTTCTTGTGTATCCCTCATCAATCACTTATGACGAGGCAGGCAGGCAAGGGGACTACTCCTCATTTAAAGAATGCAGTGTCAGCCTCCCGGCATGATTCTCAAGAAACAGAAATGCTAGATGAAGATAGTGAACGTAGCTCTGTAGTTGATTACAGCATTTCCCCTACACTAGCATCGCAGATGCTTGCTCTAACTTAGCAGCGTGATATGTGGTTGCATGTTGCATATGGTGTCTAGATTGTAATTCTTCCAATCTGGTTAAACTGCATGTGCTAGTCTGCTTAGCTTATACATTATACCTGTTAATGTGACATGCGTTCCTGTATTTAGTACATCATCTGTCTATTAAGCATGTCCTTACATAAAACTATTGTTTTGTTTGTATCCCGCATCAATAAACATGACGAGACACCTTTAGTATATGCAATGCGATATTAGTTGCATCTTTCATATGATTTATAGCATGCGCTGCTTCTAATTTGTTCAAATTCCATTTATGATGGGACGCTTTTAACTTGGTAGAGTCATATTGGTTGCATCTTTCATGTGGTGTCTAGCTTGCATTGCTTCTTATTTGCTGGAATGGTTTCTGCTTAGTTTACACAAACAGTTGTGAACATGCCATGCCGTCTTGTTTTTCGTACATATTCCATCTTGGTATCATGTGTTTGCCTTACATCAAAGTAGTGATTATCAGTATCATGCATGAATGAGTTCTGAAGAGAGAATTTTATTGCTTTTTCTTGTCGGTTTGCTTGACAATTCAAAATCAATAAAGTGGAAGGAAGTTAGCAAGGCAGCGGATAAAGGTGCTCCTTCCGAACGGAGGGCCTCTACAGTTTCTACTCCTCCACACCCCCAAGATGATTTCCAAGACAAGACATGCATAGACACTCAACAAAGTTGTGTTTATGATGAGCACGTCTCCCCTAGTGCAGCATCACCGGTGCTCCCTCTAACTTGGCACTGTTATATGTGGTTGCATGTTATGTGTGATGTCTAGCTTGTATTGCTTCTAATTTTGTTGAATTCCATCTGCTTACTTTACACATTATAATTGAATAAGACACGTGTTCCTGTTTCTAGATCATACAATATCTGTCTATCACACCATGTTCTTACATCAAATTACTACTATTGTGTAACCTGCAACAATCACTTATCATAAGACACGTTTGACTTCGGAGTGTGATATAGGTTACATCTCTCATTCTTTTCTAGCTTGTACTACTAATTTGTTGAAATGGCACTTATGATGAGATAGTTTTAACTTGGTAGAGTGATATTCGTTGCATCTTTCATATGGTGTCTAGATTTCATTGCTTCTAATTTGTTGAAATGCCTTCTCCTTAGTTTACACATCATAAGTTGTGAATATGCAATGGCACTAATGACGAGAGACCTCTAACATGGTAGTGTGATGTTGTTTGCATCTTGCATATGATTTATTTCTTGTACTACTTCACATTTGTTTAAACGCCATTTATGATGAGACACTGTTAACTTGGCAGAGCGATATTTGTAGCATCTTTCATATGGTGTCTACCTTCCATTGCATTGCTTCTAATTTGGTGAAATGTCTTCTTCTTAGTTTACACATCATAGTTCTGGTTATCTCTTCCGTCCTGTTTTTCATACATATTACATCCACCTATCATGTGGTTGTCTAACATCAAAGTTCAGTTCGTCTGCATCACGCATCAATTTGTTCTGAAGAACTAAATTGTTATTCGTTTTTCTTGTCGGCTTGACTTAACATGGCACAGAGAAAGAGGAAGAAACACAGAATGGCAGGGAATGAGAAGCGGATGAATCCTGCAGATTCTGCTGGTACTGATGGTGCAATAGAAGGTCAAATTCTAGTGGAAAATTCTACAAACACGGCATCCCATGCTACACAAGTTGCAAAAAAAGCCAAACAGAAACAAATAGCTGCCACCAAACAAGCAGAGACAGCCCTAGTTCTTGCAACACCTACCACATTACTACCAGCTGCATGACTTACTCGTGCGTCAACTGAGCTAGCAGCACGTTCCCAAGCTCCCTTGCCACCTGACACTACTTCCCAAGCACTCTTGACACAAGACGAGTTGGCAATATCAGATGAACCTTGTGAGCTTCAATAGCAAGAAGGTAGTTGCTGGAGTCAAGTTATAGTTGCATGCTTCTTTATATGTAGTCTCACAGTTTGATGTACACTAACACTTCCTATGTTCGTTGTTGGACTAGCACCTAGGCGCAAGAGGAAACAAACATCAGGGATAATGCTCAATAGGTTAACTAAATCTAGAGGAGGAAGAATGGAGATCCGTTTTGAGGCAGGTTTAAAAAGGCCACGTGATGCTACAGAGTCAGCCAAGTCAGTATCAGAGGCAGCGGTTGTTGTTAGGTGTCATGTACGTATCCTACCAACATGGATTCAGTACAGGAATGACAAAGACGAAACCTAGTTCAACACCTTCCTCGACCATTTATCTGTAAGTATGGTTATGTTTGGAAACTAGTAATATCGTCTTGCTCTGTCCCATACTTTCTAGGTTGGTGATAATGAGACTCCCATAATTTTCAACAGATGAGGTTCAAGTTGGATAGCCAAGATGATGCAACCAGACAAGCTTGCACCCATGTTTTCAAGTCTGCTCTGCGACAGTATCGGTATAACTTGAGGAAAACTCACTTTGAAGGCAAGGCTAACAGTGAACTTTCACAAACATTTCCAGTGGAAAACATATCGGATGAAGACTGGAGGGGCCTTGTTAAACACTGGTCTGATCCGAAGTATCAGGTACATTATATATATATATGTGATCAGATCACATGTTGAAGTCCTATTTACGCACGTGCCACACAAATCTATCTTCTTGTAGGTGAACTGTTCAAAGAACAAGGCCAACCATACGAAAGTGAAATTCCAACAGACGACAAGATCTCGTAGCTATATTGCACACTGCGAGGCTCTTGTAATTAGCTGTTGTTTCACTCTTTTCGCTGTATCATATTATCATATCTATATTGACTTGTTCGAAATGTAGAGGAAAGCCCGCAAGGACCAAAAAGTACCTGAACCAAATGCTGTGGAAATATTCAAGGACTGTCACACCAGCAAGAAGAAGGGCATGACTACACCAGTCAAAGCCGCTGTTGTAAGTCCTTAATCCTCATGCCTTTTAACTACTACTTACTCTGACTTGTGCCTTGAACTGCATGGTTTGTAGCCAATGTCTATTACTCTTTTCAATTTTATACACAATTGTCTTAGCGTACCATTGCACCTTACAAGGTTTAAAAGAGAGGAGTGATGTTCCTTTGATCTTGACCCGTAATCTAGTTCCGTGCTGGACTTGCCCACACAACGTTACAATTGCTTGTTTGTCTGTTCTCAGTTGTTTTGTGATATGAATGATGTCATACTATGCTTACCGTATTATAAACTTCGTCTCTTTATCCTTAGCCCTCAATACAATGTGAACAAATAGACAATACATTAGCGATGGTACATGGTCATATGTTTGGAACCTGGTTTTATTATGTACTTTGCAATAAAATACAACTGATATTTTACATGGGTTCACTAGAATAAGTTCTGTATATAGACCAAAGCTATTTTGTTTGGTTTTGCTGCCTCCTTAATATCTTTTGTTCTGGTACTACTAATGTAAAACCTCAACTTTTCAGCGAGCTATGGAAAAAATGGTGGAACCACCACCTTCTGAAGGTGGCGAGGCAACTATAACCGCAATGTCAGCTCTTGCTGCAGTGGGTCAGTACCTGTCCACTAACGGTGCCAAAAGCACGTTCCTGCATAATACTGGGTTGGTTGTTAAGGCAATATCGTCCAAACTGCCTCATGATCAGGATATGCAAGCTCAAAGCAATGTTGTATCTGCGCTCAAGACACAAGTCCATTCCCTAACAGAGATCCTTTGTGAAACAAGGAGAAACATTGCTCAATGTCGTCAAGATATGCATGGTTTTGAAGCCAGACTATCAGACATTTGCTATGTTTTTCAGGAGCCTAGGGGAAATGAAGGCAAGGGTTATGGTGCTCCATTGGACAATACAGCATGAAAACGTAACAGTCAGGTCAAATGAACCGAGCTTCTGAACTTCTGGTGGTGCATTTATCTGCTAGACTGTTAAGTTTTATGCCAACCTTCCTTTTGTTATACAGTTGTAATTTGTTTTGGTGCGATACAAAATTTATTCTTAACGTGGAGCCACTGGCTGAAGAAAACAGCAAGCCATTTTTGTATAGTGTAGGGTGTTCCCTATAGTTGCACTGGTGGCGATCTTTGATGCCGAGTGGATGTAATCTGTGCAATCGCCTTAATAGCCTAGCGTTAGTTTCGGCCTTATTTATTTCCTAGTCTTCTTTTTCCCTGGTTTGCTAGTGGCCGCAACTACCATGGGCCATATACGGGCCGTAGGATCCATGGGTCTCCTACGGGCTATCGATAAATGGGCCTGTAATCGGTGGGCCTCGGGCCGTCGGATAAATGGGTCTACATGGGCCGTAATCGGGCGTAATTGGTATCGGCTCACCACGGTAACAGGCCGTTAATAGGCCGTAGGATAGCAAAGGCTTAATTTTGTCACAGGCATAACGGGTCGTTAATGGGCCAGAAGATGGGCTGGAAACGGCGCAACGGGTTAACAGGCCAGAAACAGGCCGACTCTTGCCATGGGCCGAATTTGGCCCATTAGGGTAACAGGCCAGTAACGGGCCGACTCTTGCCATGGGCCATTAGGGGAACATGCCAGTAACGGGCCGACTCTTGCCATGGGCCGAATTTGGCCCATTAGGGGAACAGGCCAGTAACGGGCCGGAAGTAATCGAGGGCCGAAAAGGAGCCCAAGAACGTATGGGCCGTCAATAGGTCGAAAGCTAACATGGGCTGGAAACGGCCCATGTAAATCATGGGCCGTTAATGGGTATAAAGAAAATTACTGTTCATTATGGGATAGAGTCACCGTGGGCCTGTAAAGGGCCAAAAGATACGAAGGCCTCATATGGGCCGAAAGACGTCGTGGGCCATACATGGGCCGAAAGTGAAATGGGCTAGTGTTATATTCGACGGCCCACATGACATTGTTGGGCTGATTTCCTTTAGGGCCTAATGGGCCGTGAGTTAACGGGTCGTAAAATGGGCTATTTGCGAAGAGACCGTTAACAGGCTTTTCATGGGCCAACCCGTTAACTTTTGACCAAGTCAAACGGGCCGGCTTTTTAAGCTAAATGGGCCAGTGGTGGGCCGTGGCACGTGTCGACATATCATAGGCGCCTATCTGACCCACTGATGAGCTGACAAGTGTTTCGTCCGGCCAATAAGAATTTTACACGTGGAAATTTCCCATTGGCCGGGGCTGTTAACGGGTTATCGGATCCAAAACTCGACCCGATAGCTTAACGGCGTTCCGTTACGGTGGATGCCACGTGTCGGTCACCCTTGACGAAAGCACTTCTGTGACGCGCGATTTATCATCATGGAAGTGGACACTTCCGTGATGATAATTTTGGTAATGTCATGGAACACTTCTCCGACAGCACGGTTATGACTATCTTGATTCTATCATAAAATCGTCATGGATGTACATGCATGACAAAAAACGCGACCTACTGTGACAAACACGTATCATCACGGAAGTGTATTTTTTTGTAGTGACATGGTATGTTGTAATTATATCCACCTTGCTATCCGCTCGAAATGCGGTTGTGCCCCAATCATGAGTTCACCACGTGATTGGGATAGATTCGCATCTTGGGCGCTACAAGTTGGTATCAGAGCCTTACCAACTTTAGGAGCCCCCCTTGATTGATCGAACCGCTGACGTTGTTGAGTCTAGAGCAAAACTGTTTTGAGTCTTAGGATTATATATATCGAAGAGTAGGATTCTTTTACCCCCCAGACCCCTTCATCGCTCTGGTGAGGACTCCCGACGTAGATGTTTTGACTTCACTCTCCTCTTTTTCACTCAATTTTTTTAGGATCATGCGGGTATCTCGGGATCGTTCCGATAGTCTTGTGATGAGAACATTATTCTTGGTGCCTCCCGACATTTAGGGTTTGTGGCAGTGTCCTCGGGAGTTGAACTCCGACGTGTTGTCGTCACAATTTTATCGTTGCCGTTCTGGAATACCTGAGTTCGCCGACATCGAAAATCTCTTTTATGTAGTTAGTGGTGAGATAACCTCGACGCCACCTAGCACTAGGGAGGGAGTTTGGGAGTATTGCCACAACTAGTATAACGGATGCTTTTTGAAGGTTGAGGTACACGATTTTCGAAGTTTTCTTGGTTATGAGTTGACTGATGGATACAGTTGGAGCCTAGGGCTTGTTAGTTGTGTGATATATATTGTGCCTCCCTGTATCCCCAACACCAGATTGCATAACCAGAAAGTTTTGAGAGTTTATAGGTGGGAATTCAAGTATCACGTAGGATATCTTTCCAACAGACACATGATACGATATGGGGTCTATCATATGTTTGTTTCCGGCTTATTCGGCAAGCCAAATCCTTTGTTTGTTTTGAGTTGTGGTATTCGAGTTGCTTCAATGTCAAGTGTTGATTCCATACCTTTTCTAAACGGTGTTCTCATATTTCTATGTGGATGCTAATCCTTCTTGTTTATCGAGATTGTCATGTTAATTCTTTTTCCAACTGGTTCGCTTCTCATCAAGACGATCCTATCATTTTCCCCATTCGCAAGATCACCTCTCAGTTTTCCCAACGTTGTTCATTTCATCCGTCCCCAAGTTGCCTTTGTTTTCCTGCTCTCCCACCCTTTTTCTTCAAGGACTCAGGTTTCTTAATCAAGTATCCATTTTATGGATGTGAAGTTTCTTCATTCTTTCCTTCAATGTTCTTATCCGGTGATTGTCATGAAGATGGCCAGGAGTTTCAAGTTCATCATTCTTTGTTATCATTTTCTTCCCCGGTGGATTCAATGCAAGCTTTTGGTGTTGATCATATCCCTTTCCTTGTTTCAAATGCTTTCTCATGCCGGTGCACCTCTTAATTGTTCCCTTCTCACTATTCATTTGCTCCAGAGTGTTGAAGATATCTCAGAAGATTCGTGTTTGCATTATTATTCCGTTCAAGGCTATTTCAAGGTTGTTACCTCATTCAAGATATTTAATTCAAATAGTGCAATCTCTCTTTTAAAATCGTTCAACTGTGTTTTCTTTTGAGTGGCCCCTAACCCACAGGTCTTTTCCCAGGATCTTACCTGACTCTTCTAATCTATCCGGAGCGATTCTCAAATTCTTTCAAAGTTTGACATAAAGAATGATTTCTCATTAGTCAAATGTATCCTCCAAGTTCGCTTTCATATTCTTTTCATCGTTGGTTGAACCTTTCTATTCTTCATTCCGGAGTGCCTCAACAATTCTTGGTGGTGTTTCTCATCGTTATTCTCGGATTTTGAAGACCGAAGAAGAGTTCCTCTTAAATACTTACCCGTTCTTCCAAAGATGCGTAGTTCAAACTTGCTGCCATCCTCTCATAATTGTTTTCGATTGTGAGAATTCTTTTCACCCATTCAAAGCAATTCAGGAGTCTTTCCAGTTTGATTCTCCGGAGCCCATCATCTCAGAATTATTCATTCTCAGCTTTCAGCTCTAGTTCTCCAAATCTTACCAGTGCATCGTTTAAGTATTCTCTAGGCAGCTTGTCATCTCTTCGTTCTCTTGCATCCAAATTCCCTCAAGTATCTACATTCGCTTTCTAATTCTTTTCGAGTGATTCATTCATTTTCAACCCTACCGACGATTCGTTGAAGACCTTATTCAAGTTTGCGCGATATCTCTCTTAATCCTTTCAACGAGAATAAGTTGCATGCCAAATCCATTTTTCATCAATTAAATTTGATGAGGATAAGCATAACGTAATTCTTATTCTACTTCATCATGGTGAAGTAATTCCTTCCTTTGGAGATTGTTCATGATGAGTAATATCTCGGTTCTAAGTTGTTCATTTTTCTTTTCCGGAGATCCAAGTTTTCTCGCTTGTCTCGTCGCGAAGCTCCATCTAAACCATCGCAAGGCTATAATCTTATTCTTGTCATCCTTCAATTCTATCTCATCATTCTTTTGTTACCGGAGTCCTTCATGGTGGTTCGTTAAGGATTTAATTCATTCTTCAAGTGTTCGTCAAGATTCTTGTTGGAAGAGCTCAAGTATCCTTCTTCTGGCATTCTGAAGTGCAATTCTTCTTCTTTATCTTTTGAGGTGGTTTTATATCATTCTTGGCAATTTTTCCTTCGTGTTTCATGATTCACAAGTTATCAAGAATGAGATATTTAAACCCATCGTTTCTTCATTGGAATTATCTTGGGTTATATTTCACCTAAAGCCTTCCATTGGAATGTTGCTATTTGTGGTGCTCACCAATGATCCAATCTTCTCCTTCTCATCTCGGTGAAGAAGTTTTTCATGTCCTCGTTGTTCACAATCAATCATTGTTTCCGTTAGTGGCAGAACTTCACCTCTAGTTTTGAGATATTTTCATAAGCCCACAAGGAGTATAACATCCGATTGATGATTCTTCAACAACTCCGTTCAATCCTTCTTTTTAAGGATGCTCTCTCAAATTCATTTGAGATGGAACATGTTGTTTTCTTCTCTGTTCTTTTGATTCCATTCTTCCATTTGTTCCAGAGGCATTGTGATGTTACTCTCTTCGACCCATCATCTCATTTTGTAAATATCATGGTCTTTTCCTTGCTTATCCGTTTAGCAGGAGTGTTGTGTCCTCTGCTCAATTTCTTTTCATCTTATCAAGTCTTGCATCTCTTTTCAACCGGAGTGTTGTTCGAATTTGTTCTTCCTTGTTCCTTGTTTATCTCGTTTCAACCAGAGTGGTTTCAATTCCTTCTTGTACATTGTGCTCGTCATTCATAGCTTTGCAACCTCCAAGGTTCACATGGTGTTCCTTGTTTCTCTTTTCTACCGGAGTGCTCTCATTTTTTCTTGACGCTGTTGTGTTCTTCTTTCAAGTTTTCAACCTCTCAAGGTTCATTGGTTTCACTCGTTTGTCAAAGAAGCAACTTTGTTTTACCTCTTCCTCTTCTGTTTCTCCCCGGTGCCATCCTTAGATGCCGGGTCAAGATCTCTTGTAAGTGGAGGAGAGTTGTGACGCCCCAAGACCGGCGCTCCAGATGCCTTCCATCTATTACGAGTTTTGTCGTGTGATTTGTTTGGTTTGTTGCATTCATCTTTGCATCATGTGCATTGCATCATGTCATCATGCAACCCCTTTTTAAAACTCAACTAAACAAATTGCATGGATCTTTGATCCATTTAAATCGAGGGAATTCACATGGTAATTTCTCTTTAAAACATATTAAAAGTCTCCTACTATTATTAGGGAGATATAATAACTATTCCATTAACTCGGAATCACCCATAACACAATTGCACTACTTTTCAACTCTTCTTTTATCCGATTAAACTTCCTATCCTTCCTTTTCAACCTTTTAAGTTAAATTGCAAATTGAGTAGCAATTTTACTTTCTCCATAAATGTTCCAAATCCGCCCATAAATCACATCAATTGTGTGGGATCATTTCTTCAAATCGCAGACCATTTAGAGTCCATTCTAATGGGCTTCAAAATTTAAACATGTTGAATTAAATTCAACCTGTGCAAATTTATTTTCTCTAAAAAAATCCTCTTGCCATTTTATTTAAATTCCTCGTATTTTTATGAGTTCGGGAAAATAGCCCCCTTGCACAAATCCTTTCACTAACCCTCCCTTTCTTTTCTACTCTCTAATTCTTTTCTCTTAAAGGAAATAAGAGAGAGAGAGAGAGAGATAGAGAGAGAGCCCAACTAGCCTAGCCGGCCACTTGGGCCTCCTGTAGCTGCGGCCCAAGGCCCAGCCGACCCCTCTAACCCTAGCCGCCAGGAGCCCGATCCACCTCTCTCTCGATATCACCCTCTCCATCCGTGCAACACCGCCACACCCGTCTCCCCATCAATCCCCCTCCTCTCACTCGCCTCCCTCTCCTTCCTCGCGCCGCACCACCAGACCTCAGCCCGGCCTCAGCCATGGCGCTACACCGAAACTTGCATCGCCTGTCGGCCGCATCCCGGACCTCACCTACGGCTCCGTCGCCCCGTCAAGCTCCTGGAGCTGTTTTTGCTCCCTACATCGCCCCGCGCTCGCTGGCGCCTTTAGCCACCCGAGGTCCTCCTCCTCGCCACCACTGCTCCGGCGAGCACCACCAGGACCTCGCCATCCGGTCCTGCCATTTTCTTCCCCTACCCCGCGCGTGCTGCCTCGCCCGCTCGCCATGGCCGCGGTCGCGGAGCTCCTAGCCTCCTGCAGCAGCCGCTGCTGTAGTCTGGCCGCCATCTACTCCTCTCGCCTCGAGACGCCCTGCCGGCCTCCACCAGCACCCATGGTTGCCGCTTGCAAGCCACCACCACAGCCGCCGCGCCCCTGCTTGCTGCTTCGACTTCCTGCCCGAGCCTCGTTTTCATCATGGGCGTGGGGTAGCAGCTGAACCTCACCATGTTTCTGTCCAACGCCGCAAGTCCGATGCCAAGACCACCTCAAGTTCCACTACCGTTGACCCATGTACGACTACTTGGATTCGCCATGTACCATCTCCGGATCGCCAAGTTCGACTACCAATGACAAGTACCACACCGAATGCCAAGTACAGGGATAACCAACGAAGCCCCTGGGTGCCAAGTTCCTCTTCTGGATCGATGTACAACCTTCATAACGATGCGCCAAGTACCTCCATGGGTGCACTAGACGTCTACAAACCATGTACGACTACAACATGAACGAGTATCCGATTACCCCAAAAAACTCGGATTCCTCAAGTACCTTTACCGTCGTCATGTACCACTACTTCCACTACCGTCGCAAGAATGACTACGTCCCATCAAACCCGAACCGTCCCGAATGCATCCTTGGAAGGTATAACCCCGAGACGACCGTCGTGGACGAATGTTGTGTGATGTATGAGATGAACCCCGTGTTTGCTCCATGATCGTTTGTTTCGTGCACGTTCCTCGTTTTTCGAGCCATCGACATGTGGGAACCCAGTAATCGGGATCACACCATCATCTCTTGCGTGTTCCACACATCCGCACCCTTCGCTTTTGCATCGGTATCTCAATTGAGTTACCGGGACCGGAATGTTGCCGTAGCGCCATTTCCATTTTTATCGCCGTGGCACCATTTCCGTTTTGCCGTTGTGGCCCCCTTTTCCTTCCGCCATGGTGACAAATGCCACGTATCATATCATACTAACATTTTGATAAAAATGGCAAAGAACTTGCATATGTCATCCGCATCATGATAATAATATTTATAATGTTTACAATTGTTGTTTGCATTAAATTGCTACATGCACATGAGGATTTATCGGAATTGTTATTTGTTATTTCCTGCCTCATTTAAACTTGCCTAAATAGATAATTTCTTTATGCTTCACCCCTTGCCATGTTTAATAACATTTAATATGGTTGGGTGCATAAACGAGAGCAAACTAAATAATTCGAATGTGGTGTTTCGTCAATATGCAACTCGTTGCATATTGAGCTCCACTTTATTTGTAGTGTTGATTGTTGCACTTTGCCATGCCATGAATCATTAAATTGGACATGCATCATACTTGATTGTGCATCATGCCATGTTTATGCTTGGTTGTTTACCATGTTGTTTGCTTCTTTCCGGTTGCACTTCTCCTTGCTAGTTCCTGTTACGTTGCGATTGTGAGGATCCGTTTGACTACGTGGGATCATCTTCTTCATGGACTCATTCTTCTTTCTAGCGGGATTTCAGGCAAGATGACCATTACCCTCAATACCACTACTATCTTTGCTTTGCTAGTTGTCTCGATGCTATCATTATGTCGCGCTACCTATCACTTGTTTATCAAGCCTCCCAATATGCCATGAAACATCCCCTAACCTTTTCTACCATCCTAGCAAATCATTGTTTGGCTATGTTACCGCTTTGCTCAGCCCCTCTTATAGCGCTGCTAGTTGCAGGTGCTGTTGCAGGTTGTGCCATGTTGGGACATGGATGTCTTGGATATCACAATATCTCTTATTTAATTAATGCATCTATAAACTTGGTAAAGGGTGGAAGGCTTAGCCTTTTGCTTGGTGTTTTGTTCCACTCTTGCTGCCTAGTTTTCCGTCATACCGGTGTTATATTCCTTGATTTTGCGTCCCTAACACGATGAGGCTTTATGGGCCCCTCTTGACAGTTCGCTTTGAATAAAACTCTTCCAGCAAGGCCCAACATTGGTTTTACCATTTGCTCAACATAATAACTTACCATGATAATAAACTTGACGCATAGGGACATAGCGCTACCCGAGGTTCGTTATTCAACCTAATACAGGGGCCAGTGCTGATGGTGTTGGTACCAAACAGGCAGACTGCGGGGCCGCCTCGGGGAAACCCGAGGTATTTGGTATATACCTGTAGGCTGACCCATCCGGACGTGGCCTGAGACGAGATACGTGCGGCTACTATCAGGGTGTCGGCACGCCGGGAGGTCTTGCTGGATTAGTTTTACCATTGTCGAAATGTCTTGTGCACCGGGATTCCGAGTCTGATCGGAGGGTCCCGCGATGGAGGATTGTCTCCGCGGATCGTGAGCTTTTCATGGGCTAAGTTGGGACACCCCTGCAGGGTTTAAACTTTCGAGAGCTGTGCCCGCGGTTATGTGGAAGATGGGAATTTGTTAATATCCGGTTGTAGAGGACTTGAAGTAAACTCAATTAAAATACACCAACTGCGTGCGTAATCATGACTGTCTCTTTTCGAGGAAGTTCGAGAAGAGAACACGGTGGGGTTATGTTTGAATGTAAGTAGTTCATGATCACTATTGATCACTACTAGTTTGCGACCGTTTGCGTAGTTTCCCATCTTTCTCTTGTACTCGTAAGTTAGCCACCATACACTGTTGAGTCACTGGCTGTAACCTCACCACTTTACCCCTTCGTTACCCATTAAGCTTTGCTAGTCTTGATACCCATGGTAATGGGATTGCTGAGTCCTCGTGGCTCACAGATTACTGCAACAACAGTTGCAGGTACAGGTAATGCAATGGCAGATGCGAGTGCGATGCTTGCTTGTTTGGACTTCTCCATCTTCGATCAAGGGATAGGTTCCGGGTCGGGAGAACCTAGGATTAGCAGGGTGGATGTCATTCTTCTTTTTGTCTAATTTCATCCATAGTCGGATCCTGCTCTTATGTATGATGATTGCTATGTATTGATGAATTGTTGTATTCATGTTCTAGCTTGTGGCGAGTGTAAGCCTTTATCTTGTATTCTCATCTATTCTGTACATGGTATGTTGTAATGATATCCACCTTGCTATGCACTCGAAATGCGGTTGTGCCCCAATCATGAGTTCCACGTGATTGGGATAGAATCGCATCTTGGCCGCTACATTGTGCCTTACAACCCACCCGCGACCGCCTCATGATTAAGGACTGGCACAACGTCTATGCTCGGGTCCGTCCCTGCAGCGTTGTTAAACCCAAGCGACCGAGCTCTGTCCCACGGGCCAGCTCCCGTGTGCGTCACCTCTCGGGGTCCTTGGTGCCTTGTTCTTGCATGAGCTAATCGCGGGTAGGCGAGTAGGGGCGCGCGGACCGGTTCATACGACCGTAGTTCGGGGCTTCGCCGTTGATACCTCTCCAACATATCTATAATTTTTTATTGTTCCATGATGTTATATTATCAATCTTGGATGTTTAATAATCATTTTATAGAAATTTTATATCATTTTTTGGTACTAACCTATTGACATAATGCCAAGTGTCAGTTGTTGTTTTCTGCATGTTTTTTACATCGCAGGAAATCAATACCAAATGGAGTCCAAACGTAGCGAAACTTTTTGAAGATTTTTTTGGACCAGAAGACATCCAATGGGCCGAAGAAGCGCCTGAGGGGTTCTCCGAGGGGAGCAAAACCCACCAGGACGCGCCAGGAGGCCCAGGCGCGCCCTGGTGGGTTGTGCCCACCTCGGGTGCTCCTGAACTGACTCTTTGCTCTATAAATACCCCAATATTCCAGAAACCCTAGGGGAGTCGACGAAAATCAATTACAGTCGCCGCCGAGTCCAGAACCACCAGATCCAATCTAGACACCATCACGGAGGGGTTCACCACTTCCATTGGTGCCTCTCCGATGATGCATGAGTAGTTCTTTGTAGACCTTCGGGTCCGTAGTTAGTGGCTAGATGGCTTCCTCTCTCTCGTTTGATTCTTAATACAATGGTATCTTGGAGATCCATATGATGTAACACTTTTTGCGGTGTGTTTGTTGGGATCGGATGAACTTTGAGTTTATAATCAGATCTACCTTTTTATATCCATGAAATTTATTTGAGTTTCTTTGATCTCTTATATGCATGATTTCATATAGCCTCATATATCTTCTCTGATATTTGGGTTCTGTTTGGACAACTTGATCTATTTATCTTGTAGTGGGTTCGATCTTACGGTGCTTGATCCCAGTGACAGAAGGGGAACTAACACATATGTATCGTTGCTACTAAGGATAAAACAATGGGGTCTATTTCTACATAAATAGATCTTGTCTACATCATGTCATCATTCTTATTACATTACTCTGTTTCTCCATGAACTTAATACACCATATGCATGCTGGATAGCGGTCGATGTGTGGAGTAATAGTAGTAGATGCAGGAAGGAGTCGGTCTACTAATCTTGGACGTGGTGCCTATATAATGATTTTCAGATTTTGGGTTCCGGCAAAACCCCTAAGGTTCGACCACTGGGGTGCGCACAAAGATCTTTCCCCACAGCTCACGCTCTCGCAACGATCTCAAAACCTAGCTCGCCCAATGCTACCTCTTGAGGATGCGTTGGTTTTCCCTTGAAGAGGAAAGGGTGATGCAACAAAGTAGCGTAAGTATTTCCCTCAGTTTTTGAGAACCAAGGTATCAATCCAGTAGGAGGTAACACGCAAGTCCCTAGTACCTGCACAAACAAACAAGAACCTCGCAACCAACGCGATAAAGGGGTTGTCAATCCCTTCACGGCCACTTAAGAAAGTGAGATCTGATAGAGATAATAAGATAAATATTTTTGGTATTTTTATTGTATAGATTAGAAAATAAAGATTGCAAAATAAACGATGATAGAAATAGCAAGTAGATAGGGAAATAATACGATGGAAGATAGACCCGGGGGCCATAGGTTTCACTAGTGGCTTCTCTCAAGATAGCAAATTCTACGGTGGGTGAACAAATTACTGTCAAGCAATTGATAGAAAAGCGCATAGTTATGAGAATATCTAGGCATGATCATGTATATAGGCATCACGTCCGCGACAAGTAGACCGAAACGATTCTGCATCTACTACTATTACTCCACACATCGACCGCTATCCAACATGCATTCAGAGTATTAAGTTCATAAGAATAGAGTAACGCATTAGGCAAGATGACATGATGTAGAGGGATAAACTCAAGCAATATGATATAAACCCCATATTTTTATCCTCGATGGCAACAATACAATACGTGCCTTGCTGACCCTGCTGTCACTGGGAAAGGACACCACAAGATTGAACCCAAAGCTAAGCACTTCTCCCATTGCAAGAAAGATCAATCTAGTAGGCCAAACCAAACTGATAATTCGAAGAGACTTGCAAAGATATTAAATCATACATAAAATAATTCAGAGAAGAATCAAATATTGTTCATAGATAATCTTGATCATAAACCCGCAATTCATCGGATCTCGACAAACACACCGCAAAAAGAATTACATCGAATAGATCTCCAAGAGAATCGAGGAGAACTTTGTATTGAGATCCAAAGAGACAAAAGAAGCCATCTAGCTAATAAGTATGGACCCGAAGGTCTGTGGTAAACTACTCACACATCATCAGAGAGGCTATGGTGTTGATGTAGAAGCCCTCCGTGATCGATTCCCCCTTTGGCGGAGTGCCGAAAAAGGCCCCAAGATGGGATCTCACAGGTACAGAAGGTTGCAGCGGTGGAAATAGGGTTTCGTGGTGCTCCTGGATGTTTTCAGGGTATATGGGTATATATATAGGAGGAAGAAGTAGGTCGGTGGAGCTGCGAGGGGCCCACGAGGGTGGGGGCGTGCCCTCCTGCCTTGTGGCCTCCTTGCTTCTTTCTGGACGTCCACTCCAAGTCTCCTGGATCACGTTTGTTCCAAAAATTAACTCTCCCGGAGGTTTCATTCTGTTTGGATTCCATTTAATATTCCTTTTCTGCAAAACACTGAAATGGGCAAAAAAACAACAATTTGCACTGGGCCTTTGGTTAGTAGGTTAGTCCCAAAAATAATATAAAAAGGTATATTAAAGCCCATTAAACATCCAAAACAGATAATATAATAGCATGGAACAATAAAAAATTATAGATATGTTGGAGACGTATCACCCAACTCGAAGAACAAGGGACACACGAGTTTATACTGGTTCGGGCCACCGATGTGGTGTAATACCCTACTCCAGTGTGGTGTGGTGGATTGCCTTGTAGGCTGAGGATGAACAAGTACAAGGGAAGAACTACCTCCCGAGGAGAGGTGTTCTTGAGCTCGGTGAGCTTGTGTGGTTGAGGATGATCTGAATGATCCGTCCCCTCCTATGGTAGTGGTTAGTATTATTTATAGAGGCCCTGGTCCTCTTCCCAAATATTAGGCGGGAAGGGATCCCACAATGGCAAATTTGAAGGGGGAGAACTAGTACAAGCTATGCTGACAAAAGGTGGTCTTCGCCTGCCAAAGGCTCTGGTGGTGATGCCGCCGTGGGCTCCGCGATGACCTCCGTCTTGCCGTCCTGCTGGTCTTCGTCTTGTGGCACCGATATGGAAACCTTTGCATGATGCCTCGGGACTCCTCGTCTGCGCCTTCTCCTTTAGCACCAAAGAGGCGACTGCTGCTCTATGCCCGCTGGCGCCTGCTTGGCCTTGGTTGTCATGGCCCACGTCACGGGAACCTCACGAGGTGCCGCTTACCTTGATCTCTCCGCTCCTCGCGAGCCAGCCTAGTGAGGCTGCCCCTGAGGAGGTCTTGTGCCGTCTGCCTCATGAGGCTTGGCCCCTCACGAGGGTCTTGAGTGCTTGCTGGTGAAGATGGACCATACTAGGCCGCTAGAGGAGCCACCGTGGGCCGCTGGCAGGCAAGTCTGGGGACCCCCGTTCCCAGAACGCCGATTGTAGCCCCCGGGCCCAAGGCACGCTCGGTCTTGGCTTCGAGGTGAAGCCAAGGGGCAAGTGCAGAGCACCGCAGGCCCCAATAGCATGTGGCCTTGATTGACGTGTGGCGGGACGTGGGCGTCTCCGCTTCCCCAGGCTGCCTCGGCAACTGCCCGACTGACAAAAGGCTAGCACGGGCTGCGCTGCCTTTATTTCTCCCCTTCGTCTTGCTCCAGATCCGCCCAAATCCTCCTCCAAACCCGCCACCAATGGTGCCCAACAAAGCTCGGGTCGCTATTCCGCCATCCTGGTACGAGCCTGCGTTGAGCGCGCCAAGCGTTCCATAGAACAACCTCGCCGCCACGCTTCTGATGACGGCGATGGGCGATGAGAAGAGGAAAACCGCACTTCGGGCTAGCTCCGCCAAGTCGGAGCCCTCGGGTAGCACCTTCTATCCCTTCTTCATCAGCAGCGTTGTTGCGGGGTTGGTTCCCCCTTCTTCGACCTCTTCTACTCCGTCCTCAGCTACTATAAGCTTCACGCCCTCCACCTTCATCCCAACTCCATCCTTCTTTTGTCGATCTTCGCCTTCTATTGCGAGGCGTACGTTGGGGTGATGCCGTCCGTGGCGCTGCTGCGCCACTTCTTCTATCTCCGGATCAAGGACGACCCCTGCTTGGGGTGTGCAACTTTGTCGCAGCCAACAAGACCAATGCAATTTCGATGGCCGGGAAGAAGGCCAAGGGCTTCAGGAGCAAGTGGGTCCTGATGGATGCCAAGTGCTCTCAACCCCGGCTGGTGCTGCCGACGGCGATGCCCACGTCTCATGATGGGTGGCTCCGCACGAAGCTCGACGACCCTTGGGCGGAGTTGGAGCTGGAGAGGATGACCGCCGACCTGAAGCCTGACGATCCAACAGCGGCGAAGCTGACGGGGGCCATGATCGTCAAGGAGTTCATGGCGCAACGTGTGGCTCCGCTCTAGTCGCGCCCATGCCCCTTGTGGAAGCTCAGGGACAGGGGTGACGACCTTCTCCTGCGCCCGAAGGCCTTGTCTGACGTGGAGCTGGGCGTGGCCCTTCGCTCCTTGGTTGGAGACGACCAGGGGTACTCGCCGGACATCCTCGTTCCCTTGTACCGCCGTCCGGATGGGGCGAAGAATGCCGCCGCCATGCCTGTATTTGATGGACGCGGTCTTGTGCCGCCGGCGCCCTTAGAAGCCCCGGCGGTGAAGACTCTGGTGGTAGTGTCCTCGAGCGATTCTGGCAAGGAGGAGGAGGAGGACTCGGTGGCCACCCTGGAGGGGTCTGGGGTGACCTCCCCCTCGCGTAAGGCCGATCTCCTCCGCGCCTTGCCTAACGACGATGTTGACGACCACCCAGTGAGGGAAGTCATGCCCCCTACTGGGGTTACTACGAGGTCCAGGGTCTCCCCCTTGAGGAGGCTGACGCCTAGTGTCCCGACGAAGAGCAGATCATCGCTGGTCTCTCGGGGCGACGCCCCTGCCTCACCGCCGCCCGGGGCCACCACGGCCTCGCCATCTTCCGAGGCCCGCACGCCCGCACCTCAGGCCACGAGGCCCCCCGGCTCGGCACTTCTGAAGAGGCGGCGGGACTACGCTGCCGTGGACTAGTGAGTGTCCTGTCATGACCTTGCCCTTGCTCCTGCTTCCGTTGCGGCTTCCTGATGTTTCTTTTTGTGCTGCCAGGCCGATGGCGTCGTCGAAGAAGAAGAAGTAGGGGGCGGCCACATCCTTGGGGACCCAGCAGCCTAGCATGGCGCACCTCCTCCGGCGCAGAAGGGCGATGATGGAGCCCACACTTCTCCCGCTCGGTCATCCTCGCGAGGCCTAGTGGACAAGCCTCAGGAGAAGGCGATCTCCTCAGCCAAGCCGGCTCCGGAGGCGCCTATCCTCAGCTCGCCCGTTGATGCGGCCAAGTTTCAGGAGCCCCCAGCTCCACTTCCTGTCGCCTCCAGCTCACAGGTCTTGGCGACGGCGCAGCCTCCTCCCTTGGTTGAATCGCTGGCCCGCGATCCTTCCGCTCCGCCCGATGCCTTGGAGGAGGCCCTTTCCGTGCTGGTGCGGCTTCGGGGCGACCTCCAAGGTGTTGACGGCCGACTGGTGGTGGGGCGCCTTGAACTGATCTCTGGTTGGCTGCAGTCCGACGCATCTGTCAGGGAGGTGCTGAGCCAGGCCGTGCAGGCTTGCGAGAAGGACAAGCAGGACGCTGCCCAAGCCACGGCCACCCGCGAGGTGGCGCTGAAGGACGCCGGGGCTGCCCAGGATCGTTGCTAGTCGCTGGAGGCCGAGCTAGAGGCCATGCGCAACGAGCGCGCGACCGAGGCTCGAGACCGCAAGGCAGAGGAGGAGAAGATGAAGGCCCGAGAGGATGCTGTCAGAGGTCGCGATGCCGAGTTGGAGCAGTTGGCGAGGGCACAGGACATGGAGCGCAGCCGCTTGGAGAAGCTGGAGCAGGAGATGAAAGTAGAGAAGGCTGAGCTGGAAGCCAAGGTGAAGGTCCTGGCTGAGGACCGCGTGGCCTTCAGGTCCCTTGAAGAGAAGTCCCGCGTGGCGCTGCGGGCACTCTACGAGAAGGGCTTGGAGGAGCCGCTGGCGACAGACGACAAGGGCCCCGTCCAGCTGCTTCCTCATCTTGTCGCGGCGCTTGAAGGCGTCGTCGACGGGATCAGCCCCTTGGCGGAGGGGGAAGCCCACGCGCTCTCCTCTGCTGCACTGACGCGCGTCTTCAGCCACCTCCATCTTCGTGATCCCGACGCCAACCTTGACGAGCTGCTCGAGCCCGTGGACGACGAGCGCTGCGCAGCCGCTGCCGAAGCCGTGAAGAGCTAGGTGGAGGCCTTGCTGAAGAAGTTCCATGCCTTCGACCCTGTGCCCCCGACTGGCGCCGCCGCCGAACCTGCAACTCCGGCGGGAGGCGCTGGTGAGGGAAACGTTGTCATTGAAGGGGCACCTTTTGCAAGTGACGGCGGCGTCCAGGGATGACGAGATGGTTTGCTGGTGGCTCCTTTTACTGCTTTGCTTCTGCAACATGAACCATGCCTCGTGGAGGCGTTTAAACTTGTGTTTGGTATTCGAAAAATAGTATGTCTTGTAATATTTGTTTGAAATTCCGCGATTTCCTTTCCATTTGCTTTGGTGTTCTGCATTGGCAGGGCCCGACCCCACACGTACCTCAGCTGCCGTTGGATCGTCCGGATCACCAGGACAATACCAAGGGGTGAGGGGCTACGTGGCTAGTTAGGCTCCTGAGTCGCGACGCTCAGGAGTCCCCCTTGACGCGCAAACAGCTTGTGGAAAGGAGGTGGGTAAGTAGGCCTAGTGTTCTACATCGGCGGGGCCGACCCCGCGCATACCTCAGCCGCCATTGGGCCGTCCGGATCACCGGGATGGACCAAGGGGTGAGGGGCTATGTGGCTAGTTAGGCTCCTGAGTCACGATGCTTAGGAGCCCCCCTTGACACTCAAACATCCTGCGGGAAGGAGTTGCTGAGGTAGGCCTTGGTGTTCTACGTCGGCAGGGCCACGACCCCACGCATACCTCAGCCGCCATTGGGTCGTCCGGATCACCACGACGGACCAAGGAGTGAGGGGCTACATGGCCAGTTAGGCTCTTGAGTCGCGATGCTCAGGAGTCCCCCTTAACGCTCAAAGATTCCTCATACCTGTCCTCGCCGAGGTCCTGCTCGGGAGCGGTGAGCGATGACCAGGTCCGAGGGACCTGGCAAGGCGGCGTACGCTAGGCAGGACCTGAGCGTAGCCCCCGTGCCTAGCCCCCTCGCGCGAGTCTCCCGAGGGGAAAGCGTTGCGGTGAGGTTGGACACTGAGCCGGGTGGCTCCCTGAGGTTGGTACGCCCATCAGGCCGCCCTCAGTTGTTTATCACCAACGCGAAGCATAGCGCTACCGCACTTGCACGGGCATAGCCGCTCCTCAATCATGTCAACTGCTAGCGCGGAGCATGATGCTTTCACTGGTGCGTGGGTGAGGGCTCCCTCTGAGTGGAGCCCCCGGGGCGTGTACAGCCCCGCCCTGACACGTGGCTTGCACGGCAGGGCTAGACGTGGTGTGTTTGGGCACCCGCGAGCCAGCGCGGGACTCACGAGGCCCTACCTCAAGGCGGGTTGCGCCTGGTCTTGATTCTTGATAGCTTCAGCAGTCCTGCAAGATGGTTAGGCAACCTGCGCCGGACGAATTTCCTGAGGTGGTCACATGAGGAGACCAGACACCAACGACCCCAGGAGGTGACGTGAACGGGGCCGGGTCGCCAGACATAGCTAAGTTGTTGGGTTTATCGACGCTG
Organism: Triticum urartu; assembly: GCF_056163025.1. Taxonomy (NCBI): domain Eukaryota; kingdom Viridiplantae; phylum Streptophyta; class Magnoliopsida; order Poales; family Poaceae; genus Triticum; species Triticum urartu. Next base: position 266,359,609 of record NC_141879.1, on the reverse strand, counting down.
CAGGGACGGACCCGAGCACAGACGCCGTGCCTAGCCTACTCATGTGAGGGATCCAAAAGAAAGACAACCGGCGCGCGGCTCCCGTGATAATGAGGGCGGTCACGGGCAGGGTATCAGATAAGCAGGTGATAGTCATAGAATGACTTAAGCAAAGCGGCAGGTTAGCTCAGATAGATGTAAGAACGATACATTGCCACTGGGACGGACCCGAGCGGCCTGGGGATGATGCAGCCCAAGGGGCGCCCCCAGCAGAATAAGATAAAGATGCAGAAGGATACATACTGCAGGGGAAAACCCGTGCGACCTAGGAATGATGTAGCCCAAGGGGCGCTCCCAGCTGAGTAAACCAGAAAATGTCACCTGGTACCGTTGTCGAAGGAGTGTTGAAGTAGCTGATGGTGCGTGCCGAAGAGTCGCTCCTCATGGGCCACCAGGGCCCTGAGCCTCAGGAGGCTCTGGGGGCTCGGGTGGTTCCTTGAGGACCATCGCCTTTTCTGCTAGGACTGCATGGTGCGTGGCCTCCTGAGCCACCAGGATGCTCCGTAGATGACGCTGGTAGGTGAAAGCCGTGTTCGGCAAGCCAAACGGCATGCGAACATAGCTGTGAGGTGGGCCCTCGCACCGGCCAGCGTGCAAAGGCCAGAAGCGCTCCTGAGATGCGGCCCTATTGAGCCCTGGAATGTCGACGCAGACGTGCAGCTCGCCATCCTCGCCAGGATGGGGAGCTACGCCGGGTGGTGGGCGGCGGTCTTCGTGCATGGTCCTTGCTTCTTGAAGCTCCTGGGTGGCCTTGATGATGAACTCCCGAGCACCTGGCACTCCTCGCCTTGTGCCCTCTTGAGGGAAACGAGCAGAGAAGCATGCCTCCACGTGGTGCCCGAGTGCCTCCCTCGTGATGTCGGCTAGGTCTGAGGCCCTCCAGAAGAGAGCCCCCAAGCCTTGCCCGAGGAGGGCGCTGGGCGCGCCTTCCTATGCGAGGGAGGGAGGCGCCCCAGGTGCGGGCGCTGATCCTGAGGTGGTGCCGCTGGAGATGCCGCTCTCCTGAGGCCCTGGGTGGAGTAGTTGTTTCTTCTTCCTGGGAATGGCCTCAGGAAGGTATAGGGTGCCCTTGTTGTCGGAGTTTTCGATCGTTGCGGCTTGGAAGGCGCGCTCCAGGAAGCACACCACATCTCTTTCTTCGCGGGGTATTGTGATGATTCCGCTGCTTCCCGGCATCTTGAGGACATTGTAGCCATGGTGGGTCACTACCATGAACTTGGCCAATGCTGGATACCCAAGGATGACGTTGTACGGCAGACGAATGTGGGCGACGTCGAAGTCGATGAGCTCGGTGCGGTAGTTGTCGCGCTGGCCGAAGGTGACAGGGAGGCCAACCTGCCCTATCGGGGTGGTAGAGCCGCCGGTCACTCCTGAGAAAGGCTTGGTAGGCTGCAGCTGGTCATATGGCACTTGGAGGCTGTCAAACATCTCAATGGACAGGACATTGAGCCCCTCACCGCCGTCGATGAGCACTACAAAAAAATACACTTCCGTGATGATACGTGTTTGTCACAGTAGGTCGCGTTTTCTGTCATGCATGTACATCCATGACAAATTTATGACAGAATCAAGATAGTCATACCTGTGCTGTCGTAGAAGTGTTCCATGACATTACCAAAATTATCATCACGGAAGTGTCCACTTCCATGACGATAAATCGCGCGTCACAGAAGTTCTTTTGTCAAGGATGACTGACACGTGGCATCCACTGTAACGGAACACCGATAAGCTATCGGGTCGGGTTTTCGATCCGATAACCCGTTAACAGCCCCGACCAATGGGGATTTTCCACGTGTAAAATCATCATTGGCTAGAGGAAACACGTGTTGGCTCATCGTTGGGACAGATGTCAACCACTCATTGGACGGAAGGCGCCTATGATACATCGACACGTGGCATAGCCCAACAGAGGCCCATTCCTGTGAAAAGGCCAGCCCGTTTGACTTGGTCAAAAGCTGGCGGGCCGGCCCATGGAAAGCCTGTTAACGGCATGTTCGAATATAGCCCATTTACAGCCCGCTAACCCAAGGCCCGTTACGCCCTATCCGAATTAGGCCCAGTAGCGTCATCTGGGCCATCCAATATGATTCCAGCCCGTTTTCACTTCTGGCCATGTATGGCCCATGACGTTTTTCAGCCCATATGAGGCCCTATGTAACTCTTGGCCTACTAACAGCCCGTGGTGAAACTGGCCCGTAATGAACAGTGTATCACTTTACACCCATTAACGGCCCGTGGTGAAACTGGCCCGTAATGAACAGTGTATCACTTTATACCCATTAACGGCCCGTTATTCCGTTGGGCCGTTTCCAGCCCATGTTATCTTTCGGCCTTCTCAGAGCCCATTTATTCTTGGGATCATTTCCAGCATTCGTTTACTTATGGCCCGTTACTGTCATTTTCTGCTTGTGGGCCAAATTCAGCCCATGGTTACAGTCGGCCCATTTGTGGTCCGTTAATACGTTGGGCCGATTTCATAGCGTCATCAAATACGGCCTATTAACGATGGCCCGTTATGGTCGGCCCATGAACGGTCGATTCCAACTCTAGCCCGTTTACGGCTATAATGCGGTCTGTTTGGCCCATGTTTGGCCAATCGATTATACGACCCGTATAAGGCCCATGGATAATACGACCCGCAGAAGGCCCATTGTTTCTACGGCCCACAGAAGGCCCATTGTTTCTATGGCCCGTAGAAGGCCCACTGTTTCTACGGCCAGTAGGAGGCCCAGTGTCACTACAGTAAATATTAGCCCATGGTTATTGTGGCCTAGTTTTAAAAAATAGGTTATTGCAGCCACTAGCTAACCACGGAAAAAGAACTGCAACAAACAAATAAACAAGACAACAAGGAAATAAATAAGCAAGCAACTAACGCTAGGCTATCACGGCTATTACACATATTACATCCACTGGGCATCAAAGTTCGCCACCAGTGCAAATATAGGGAACAAAGCAGCATGTCATATACACTGGTTGTCAAATTGGCGACCAGCGTAAATAAACGCCGCAGCAAAACAAATCCAGAGCTGAAACCACTTCAGAAGATCTCAAGAAATAGTATCCAGGGTACCCATAATGCTGGCAAGATGCTTAGCAAGCTTATTAACTTTCTCTTGTTTGGCGCTTAAATCCTCCAGTGCTTGCTGTTGCACCAGAAAATATGCATATGAATTCTGCAGGGACTTCCTCAGTCCTTCAGCTTCCTATCACAGCACATCTGACCGATGTCTTTCAACTTGAAGTTGAGACTCAAGAAGATGAACTGATTCAGGCAGCGAGTTCGAAGAGCTTGTGCCAGCAGTAGTGGCCAGTAACTCGAACACTACATCAAGACATGACTTTTGGGTTCCCTCACTGTCATCAAGATAGTTTTTATCAGCTTTCTTGGAGACCAACAGGGATGTCTCACTATCTTGAACCTTATCTTCATTACTTCCTTTACCATTGGATAACGCGGTACTGTTCTCCAATATTTTTTCCGCATTCTAAAAGAGAAACAAGCAGCCACATCACATGTTTACCATGTTGTATATGAAACTCATTTTGGTAAATGAGTTCAGTAGTAAAGTGGACAGGATAATAGCATGAAACAAACATATATCTATGTACCATGGTCACTTTATGGTCTATATCATTCTAGTTTTTGTTGCCAAATCAAGATAGAGACACAGTTCAAGTATTGTTCAAGACAAAGCAGAATAGACAGAATATAAGTGTGGGTAACTATAGAGCAATAACAACACTTGTAATGTGCATGACATGAGAACATAACTGTTTATTCAATTGAAACTGAAATCAACATAGAGCAGGTTACAACGGCAAACCAGTTAAAGAAACAGGTTTAAAACATACCTGTTGTGCCATTGGAGTTTCAATTCCACCCTTCAAATTTGAAAATAGTTGGTATGAGTAAATACAGTCATGCAAGAGCAAAGGAGTATGAACCATAGCTACAGAACCTGACCTGAGAACAAATCTTCTTCTCCTTTTAAGTGTTGAGTTGGGATTCGGAGTGGTGGTCCTCATGCTTTGGGCACTGCAGTTCCCTTACTAACTGCTCGTGTTGGGTGCTCTGTCGTGGAGACGGTGCTGTGTCAACTGGAACTGGGTTACTATCTACCGGGGTTGGGGTTAGAAGGGGTGTAGCTGGTTCTCTGTCCAACTGGATAGGGGTACAATCTGTGAGAGTCTGAGTTATGTGTGGTGGATCTGGTCCTTGGGCAAGTACAACCATGGTTCTATCTGCATCAACTGGTAGCACTATCTTTTCTGAAGACCGTGTTGTTACTCCCTTAGATACTACCATCACACTCTCCAATTCAAATGGCTGATAAACAAGAAAAGTAATTGAAAGTATAGACATTGTATGATAGACAGGTGCAATGGATAGTGGGGAATAAAAGAGGGCATGAAATAATTCATATTTATGTTGTCTAACCAAACAAGATAGCATGACACAATTTCACATATATGATGGCTAACTAAACAGGATAGCATGACACAATTTCACATTATGATGGCTAACTAAAAAAGATGGAAAGACATAGTTCAAACTATGAGACTATGTAAACAGGATGACATGACATAACTATATAATGTGTTTATTAAATAGGTTGGCATGCCATAATTCACATACATTCACGGATAGAATGCCATAATTCAAAATATGATGAATGTAAACACTAAACAGGATGAGATGATATAACTATATGATGTCTTTATTAAATGGGTTGCCATGCCATAATTCAAATATATGATTTATATAGTAAGCAAGTAAGTAGATGGCAATCCATATATGATGTAAAAACTAAGCAATGCAAGACAACATGCATGAAATGGGTAATATAACCCTGCCAAGTTTGAGCATAGTCCTGAGGGGGAAAATAGGACTGGTCATCAGTCTCTGAATCCTCCTCTGAGGAGCTCTCTGTAACCGGCAAGATGTCTGCTTCAGCAGGTAGCATTGTCTGCTCTGAATACCTTGTCTTCACTCCAGATACTTCCATCACTGCTTCAAATGGCTGATACACAGGAAGAGTAGTTGAATATACAAACATTGTCGACAAATGGAACACGTAATACAAAAAATGATAGCATGATATAATTCACATACATGATGATTGGTTAAACAACATGGCATTGCATAATTCACATATATAATGCCTTTGCAACAAGATAGCATTGTATAATTCACATATATAATGTCTTGCAACAAGATGGCAATGCATAATTCACATATATGGTAATTAGACACAGAACAGGTGGCATTCACACAAAGCATGTCTAAACTAATCAAATGACATAGCAATGCGAGACACCATACGCACGATATTAGCAACATAACCCTGCCAAGTTAGAGCATACACCTCGGGGGGGGATAGGACTGGTCATCTGTCTCTGAATCCTCCTCTGAGGAGCTATCCGTAACCAGCGAGATATGCACTTCGTCAGATAGCATAGTATGCTCTGAAGACCTTGTTTTCACTCCAGAATTTGCCATCACCGTGTCGAATGGCTGATGCACACGAAGAGTAGTTGAATGTAATAACATTGTTGACAAATGTAATATGTAACAAAAAAGGATGGCCTGATATAATTTACATATAAGATGACTGGCTAAGCAGGATGGAATTGCAAAATTCACATATATGATGCCTGGCTAAACAAGATGGCGTTGCATAATTCACATAAACGATGAATAAACTAAATAGATGGCATTCGCACAAAGGATGTCTAACTAAGCAGATGACATAATTGATGTATAAAGTAAGCAATGCAAGACACCATATGCATGATATAACCAAAATCAGCATGCCAGGTTAGAGCGCAGACCTCAGGGGGTAAATAGGAGTTGTCTTCTCCTTCTGAATCCCCCTCAGAACATATATCTTCCTCTCGATTACAATCCGAAATGCGTGGAGGGGGGCTGCCTTTGCGCCTACCATGGAGCAACATCTGCATGAAATTTTTTTGCCACGCAAGGCTCGTCTCTTTTGCTCTACATGTTGAGTTCCATTGTTTACAATAATTGTCATGCATAGGAATAAAACATAGTGAGATTATGTAAGGAGTGCATGTAGAAATCCAGAGTGATGGTAGCAACCTGTGGATAGACCCGAAACCAATAATAGCAGGCAGATAATGGCTTCAGTTAAAAATACAGATAATGGCTTCTTTACTGTTTGTTTCCCACCCAACATGAAACTCATAGTAGACACCGGAGATTAACCAGATAGTAGATAGATACTATTGATAGCGGCCCCGATATGTACCCCACAACCATTTAAAAACTCAAGTTTGACCATTAGTTTGGAGCTGACTCAGAGTCTAATCGTTGAACAGGATGATAAAGTAGCATGTAATATTAAGCGATGCATAACGTAACCAGACACGAAAGAGTGTGACCTCTCTTGCGGACCCGTGTAGTCCTCGAGGTCATCTGCTCGATTGATGATGGTAGTGCAGTTTTCATGGCTGCCAGCGGCGAGGAAGAAGATCTGAGGCGGCGAAAGACAGTTTGGAGGCCGGATCCCTACTGTGCTGGACCCTTCTGTCATTGGAGCAGCTGAGCTGGGGTGGACGACGGCGCAGCAGGAGCGGGACAAACCACGCAAGGTTTTCTTTGACAACTATCTGTAAGAGAAGTAATTCTGTAAGGGCTCGTTTGAATTGGAGGATTCCAACAATGTAGGGATAGGAAATAGATAGGAATATGATAGGAATGCACATGCAGAATAGAGAATTTAAAAACACAGGATTTCTGCCAATCTGGGTGTTTGATTCACAACAATTGGAAGATCACAGGATGCAAAGAAGCATGGTGAGATTAAGTTAAACCACAAGAAAATGTACGGTTATAATGCTATTATGCTACTATCTCTTAGTCTTGTGCTTCATGAATAGGAATTTGAAAAGGAGGACAAGTGAAAATTAAAATTCCTACGTTTTTTTTGTCAAGGAGACACTAAAGGAACAAATCCGTATGCTCAGTGGACAATATATATAACATGTAGAGTAAAAAAGAGATGCAACAAGTGTACAACCTCTTTGGCGAAGCCATGTCGATCTCAGCGTGATTGGGTTGGCCGGTGAGGATGCTCCGGCTGACTTGGCTGTTGGAGGAGGGGAAGAAGATCTTAGGCGTCTGGAGATGGAGCCCGAGGTACTGCTCCGCTGTGATGGAGGGTTTCGTCGTTGGAGCAGCTCCGGTGAGTTGTACGACGTCGAGGCTGAAGCAGGACAAGGGAGACAACAAACAACGTTAACCTGAGTGGAATTCTAATAGCATCTCCAATACATGACATAAAATATATAAACACAAAGTGCTAGATGTAAAATACATCAGCCGCTCATCTCTGAACTTAACTGTCGAAACTGAATTTAACTGTCGAAACTGAACTAAACTGTCGAAACTAAACTAAACTGTCGAAACTGAACTTAACTGTCGAAACTGAATTTTGCTATCGAAACTGAATTTTGCTGTCGAAACTAAGCGCACTAGCAAGGTGAGGCTACACGTCGGTCGAATGACTTTTTCATCTTTGGTCAGTCAATTTTGCAGCCGTTGGATACAAAATCAAGGGCATGCGGTTCATCTTCAACCTCCACCCCCTGAGCCGTCCAAACAGCATCCCCCCGCCGCCCGCGGCCGGCGGTGCGCCGCCCCGCCCGCCATGAAAACACTCCCCACCGCCGGTCCGCTGCCGCCTCGGCCATCCCTCTAGGCCCCCCGTGCCGAGCTTTTTCTCCGGCGATCCCCACGCCACCGCCCCGCCAACGCCCCGCCACCGCCGGCGACCACCGCCCCCATCCTGAACCCTAAGATAGATAGTGGGGTACCTCTCCATCGAGCCCCCCTCCCCGCTGCGGCTAGTTCTTCCTTCACCCCGGCGGCATCGGAGTGAAGTGTAGCTAAATCTGAGCAGCATCGCAAGCAAGAGCAAGAGAGAGAGCAGCAGCGCGAGCAAGAGCAATAGCAAGAGTAGACTAGGCAGGGGACCGAGAGCAAGAGCAGAGCAGCAGCACGAGCGAGAGCTAAAGCAGCAGCAGGTCCTACTGATGTGGACGTCGCCGCCGAGGGAGCGACGTCGTGGAGGAAGTGGCCGGTGACGCCGCCATGGATGGAGCCACGCTGTGTCGGCTCGAGACCGAGCGTCGGCAGCACCGTGAGATCGAATCAAGAAGAAAATGCGGTGATTAGTGTGCAACCTCTTTGGTGGCGCCGATTAGGCCGCAACTTCATCCGAAGAAACGGTGATGATGATGCTCTTCCGGTGGTGCAGGTGAAGACGGCGGTGTGGGAATGGAGGTGGTGCGAAAGACGAGGGGAACGTCGGGGCAGCTCCTTGGAGGTGGAGGACGGGGTGGCTGAACCGGCGGGACGATGATATCGACGACGGATCCTCATCCGGTACGGTGGATGAGGGACGTCGAGGTGTTGCTGTGGACAACGTCGTCGGGGAAGAGGCTCCGGCTGGGTGGCGGACGGAGCAGGGTGTGGGGTTTCGTCGTGGGTTTTCGCAGCCTCGGTGTACGAATGGGTGGGTGGATGGGATGGCAGTGGGGAACCATGGCTTAGAGACGTGCTTGTCCGAAATGTGGGGTAAGTTACGAAAGTACCCCCACCGATTTGAGGCGGTTCTTTCGGTTCAGGGGTACCAGGGGCATTTCGCGTGTCGGGATTTCACAGGAGGTGGGAGTTTTCGCGCGCGTTGTAATTTCGGAATAGCAAGGCGCGGGTTGAGATGGAGGGAGTTGTCGGAGCACAACGAGACAAAGATATATCTTAAATATTTCGGGCTAACAAGGCGCGGGTTGAATTTTCCGGACAAGCCTAACGTGTACTGTACCAAATCAATGTGCCCTACAAATGTCATTCAAAACTTTGAATTCATGTTATCTTCAATTAAAATATTTCACTACGTGTATAATGCATGCAACCTACTACTCAAATGAACGTTTTAGTGCATTCCAAACGTATAGACTACCGCTTCAATATGAACTAAATTTGAATTCGTTTCTCTATTTGAATAAGATCTACAATAATGATTGTTGTGAAGTCAAAGCATTTGAATTCGTTTCTCTGTTTTAATAAGATCTACAATCATCATTATTGTCAAGTTAAACCATCGTTTGTGTATTATCTTCACATCACACCACATGATTAGTCTCGAGTTACATATGAACTATGTGTACTATATGAACTTGAACTAGATTTTTTGAATCCACTTTATTTTGATTTCAAATCACATTACATTTCTACCTCTAGCTAGATCTTCATAATCTAAACCCTGTCTCATATGTATAATGTGTTTATCACATTATGTATGGTGCCCCGCCCCCTACGCCTACAAGTATTTAGATGTGAGTTGCAAACACCACACATTACCACAAAATCAAATAAAATGTGAGAATGTTTGCTATATAGTATAGTTTAGATTGTTCGATATTTAGTTGTAAGCTGCAAACGCCACACATTATCACAAATTCAAATAAATTGTGAGATTGTTTGATGTATAGTATGGTTTAGATTGTTCGGCATTTAGCTGTGAGTTGCAAACGCCATGCATTATCACATTATGGTATAACATGTGCACAACACGTGTATCACCGCTATATTCATGCATGCAATGTTTAAAACACTATGATCTCCTATTCAAATATATGAATCAGCTTTCATATCAAATTATGATCTTTGTTAGTCTCTTACACCCACACAATCCTCTAACCTTTGTAGCTACCACTAACTTTCTCTTGTGCATGCACACGCCCTCATCGCCCTCCCCCTCCCTCGGCATTCTATCCACCGGGCACATTCATTTTTTTCTTTAGGTCGTTCTCCCAGAGTCTCCACAACTCCTTTCCGACACACACCGATCGATAAACCTCTCCAGCGATGCCTGCCTACAACATATAAACACACCTTCAATCTCCTCCTTTATGTGTCCTTGCCTCGTGTCTCTCATATGGTCAGACACACGTGTAAACTCTCGCCCCTCTTTTCATTGCTCTCACAACCACACACTCCTCCCCCTATCTAGCTAGTAGTTGGGCCTCTCGCACCACCTCCTAGCTCCATTCTCTCTGTCTATCCGTCTCGCTAGGCCTTATTTGCCTCTAACAAATGGGCGTACGCCGACCAATCTCTCGCTATACATATAGCTAGCTAGGTCCTTATAACTCGTTTTTACCCACACGTCAATCGATCTACCTCATTAGTTGTGTCTCTCCCTTCCTCCTACAAACAACAATTGATCTACCGATCTAGTTAGGTTTGCTTACCAAACACATGGTTCCCCTTCATCATCCATGGATGCGTCCCGACAGATCAATCACGCACAGGCACACATAGAAACACATCCCCAATCTTATTGATAACATTGCAGTTCCACCCTCAGTTTGTCTAGTAGGCCTCTCCCACCATCTTCGAGAAGCAACTCCATCACCCATCCAACACTCTACCCCTCTCCCTCCCTCTCCCTCCCTCCCTCTCTCTCCTCTCTCTCTCCCATCATATTTCCCGTCCTTCATTTATGTATGGATGTCGACCGATCTCCCTCAAGACATAGCCGTGTCTCTCCTTCTCAACACATATACGAGTCGTTCTACCTCTATAGTTAGGCCTCTGCCTACCCCTCCCACCACCCCTCCCCCCACACACACCGATACGTCGAGCGCCCTAGTCATGTCTCCCTGCCACACACAAACTTGACGTGTGCCCTCTAACGTTCCGGTAGGCCAGTCGCCCTATATCTTTGACTTCTACACACACACACAATTTGATGGCTCTCTTCATCGATCTCGCACCCACCCACTTGATCCTCTCTTCGACTCTATCAATAGCTATGACCCCTCTCTCTCTCTCTTCTCGTGGATTTCCCGACTCTCTATGTATGATATGGATAGGCCTCCATTTCACACACATTGCATGCAAAATTTTGTTTGAGATGTCATTGACACATATTCCCACAAATAATTTGCGAAATCAACCACCCACCCCACCCCCACCCCAAAACAAAAAACACTCACGAATACGGTTTGTATCTCTCACACACACCCACATAGGTGGGGGGCGTGCACGAAGAGAAGAGGTGCATGCACGGCGCACGTACTCCCGTCTCTTTCCCAACCACACCCGCGCGGGTACACGGTGGAGCTCATTTCTGTACGAAAAAGTCAGCCCACGTGGTAATTTGGCACGTGTATTGGTTGTCCACTTGGTGGAGGGAGGATCATCTACCACGGGTGAACAAACAATTTGCGACTTGACGTGTTATGTTAAAAAAAGAGGCAAACCATGTGGGGCCTACCTTAGAGGCAAGGCTCTATACACTGGAGTACTTTTGATGTGTCCTGTCAACTCACAGAATGAGGAGAAGCTTGCTTAGTACGCCGTCTCCCCCGCCCACGGGCGCGGTGGCTCGCAGGATGAGGTGAAGCTTGCTTACTACGCCTTACGCCCGCTCCCTCGCCCATGCGCGCTGTGGCTCACAGGACGAGGAGAAAAATTTACTACTCCCTCCGTTTACTCCTCGTCCCTACTACCTTGGTTATAAAGATTATATCATATTGTTTGGAATATATATGTCCTTTAGTAGATTTCAATATGAACTACTAGTACATACTCTAAACACTGATGTATATAGACGTATTTTAGAGTGTAGATTCACTCATTTTGCTCCGTATGTAGCACTCTCCCTCGCCCCTCGACCCTCGCCCACATGGTGGACGTGCAGCACTTCATTCGGTCTCATATAGCCAGAACGATATATACTGCACTACCATTATTGCTCGACTTCCCGAAGAGGCGAAGAGCCAATCGCAAGGTTAATATTTTGGAGATGCCAAGCACAAGGTTATAGGAGAACGAGTAGTAGGTGCCGCATCATTTATAAATAAAGTTTTTTCTTCTTCAGTGGCACGTACGCAATATGATAGGTTCATATGGAGAGAAAAGGAAACCGCTCCACTATATACATAGTTAGGACGGGCCAGCCTACACGGTTGCTTGATGGGGTTGCTCTCTTCACACTCTCTCGCACAAAACGACTGTGGCCCCATCTCTAACATCCCGGCGGATCACGTCCGCTTGGGGAAGGGGTGGATGCTTAGTGTAGATGCGGTGGCCGTCGCCGACGACGAAAACCCACTGTCGGCACGTCCCGATCAGGGGTCCCAACTGTTCTCTCTCACAAAGCCGGTGAGGTTTCTTTCGTCCCTTTCTCACTACCGCGACGTGGGCAGTTGCCGCCTCCCGCCGCCCTCCTCAAGGTTGAGCTACGTCCCTCAGGTACAACTCCCTTTACAGCCGGCTTGCACCACTGCTCCAGCTGCCCACATCACTCCCTGTGGATATTTCTCTACTTCTTTTCCCGGCACATACCTCTACCGGCTTCTATGTACTATATTTGTGATGAGTTTATGTCTCATCAACTAGTCCCAGTAATCTTATTCTAATCATGCTTGTTCAATTTCTTTGCCACAGGGATGCTCATCTCGATTTTGGTGAAACTGCACAAAATGATCTGATGGTCAAAAGGTTGCAAACTTCATTTATTAGGAAGCTCGAACGTTGCCAGCAAATTGAAGCCTAGTCAGGGTTCACGGTTGAAGGGCTAGGGACTGCATGGATCGTTTTTTTCTTTAGCTGCCTATGTTCCAAAATAAGTGTCAACTTTAGTAGTAGTACAACTTTGTACTAAAGTTTGCACAAAGTTGAGAAACTTATTTTGGAACGGAGGGAGTACATATTTGCTATGATCTGTCAATCATTGAGATGCAATAGCATGCATGTTAGTCTCCTTTGTATTTGATGAAATGTTGCAACGGGCAACCTTGGACGCAAGATACATGTAACAGAAGCTGGAAGCTTCATAGCATTGTACAAATTTATCTCGCTGATAAATTACAGTACATACTATACTAGTACTTCGTCCGTTCCTAAATATAAGTCTTTGTAGAGATTTCACCATGAACCACATGCGGATGTATATAGATGCATTTTAAGTGTAGATTCATTCATTTTGTTCCGTATGTAGTGGAATCTCTACAAAGACTTATATCTACTAGTAATAGCTAGCCCCCACTACTAGGAATTCTCTATCCTCTCCTTGAGCCACGTCATCAAAATTGATGTAGCCGTTAGATGAAGTAAATCAGTCCATAATAGCCGTCTGATCTTGATGTTGAGAGGCTCCGCACTAAGCCACATGCAAGCATGCAGAAATACCATGCCACATGCATGTGAGTGGTTTTAAATCACATCAACATGTCTGCATGCAAGCATGCACCGGTAGCACACATGTAAGTGATCTTTTAAGTCCCATTAACATGTCAAAAAGAAAAATATAATCCCATTATGCAGTAGGAGTTGGCTTATATTTTTTCCTTACGTGGGATGATCTAAATGATGATGGGAGTTTATTTAGTTTGGCTACCACATTTGTCATGCGTTTATAGAGTTTTTTTGTTCTATGAAATCGACAATTTTGCACAGAGAGATATACCGTAGTGACGCGCCAACGCGCGGGGACTCATCTAGTAATATTTAGGAACGGAGGGAGTACTATGTAAAGAGTTAGGTGTCGCACGGTGATAGTGTGAGGTGGGCCATGTAATAACTGAGCCTGCGTGTTTTCACTGCTCTTGCACGCCTCCACTGTAAGAATGGAGAAAATTGTAATCTAGTAGTAGTATACCTCCTTTCGCCGAAAGCGTGGGACATCCAGCAGTCCTACCACCTCAGTAATAAAGACCAATGAGCTGTCAAATCACATAGACCCAACAGTAAGTTGGACGGACGAAGAAACCATCACTCTTACGCGAGTGAGAGGTCGCGTCCGCTCTGCCCGGGCATGAATGCGGCACCGATTCTTTGGAGCAGTGCTGACCGTTTCAGGCGGGAAGCGCGCGCGGGCGATGGAGGGGCTTTGGGTGGGCTAGGCTGGTCAGGAGCGGGCGTGGCAGCTGTCCGCATGTCCCTACCGGACACGCCCGAAAACGAGAGGATGCACCGACTCTCGTGGCTAAAATCGTACACTACACAACATCTCTCTGTAGGAGTAGGTCGATCTGTCGCTCTCTCTAACACACACATGGTGTTAAACACACACACACACACACACGCCCACGCACGCACCTTGGTCCCGTTGCACCTTCTAACATGACTTATTACACCTAGACGGAGGGAGTAGTAAGTATACGAGATACGGTGGCACACTGACTTAAGTCGAATACAAGTGCCCAAAATTTGTGTGCATGTTATAATAAGGATTCACTTAAAATAGTACGTGAGCGAACAGAGGGATCAATTGGACAGTGTTCCCGAGCAGTAGCGAGATGTGTGAGGTAAGATACACCGCTGGCGCTATTAATTTTTCTTATTAATTTGTTTGTTTCACCCTCTGACTGGTGGGACCCAACGTACTACGTGGAGAGAGGTAAGGTGACTAAGGCTGCATTATTTCTGCACCACTGTGGATAGTCTTACCACCAAAGCCACATGACACGATTATGATTGAAATCCCAATGACTCCCACACACACCAAAAAAAACACGGCATGCTTGTCACACGAATGCAGGAATGTATAAAAGGTTATTTCCCTCTCGTTGAACATAATGGGAGGGTTGTGTAGCTGGTTAGCCTGTTCGCTCATCAAACTTGAGGTCTCGGGTTCGATAACTACACTTGAGCATAATTTATGCCAGGAGGATTCTTTGACTGGTCAAAATGTTTTCTAGGGTTTGCATGCTTCACACTCTCTCTCCAGTATATATATATATACATGCTGGAGCCTCAACGCTTGTAGTTGCTCTCTTCACACTTCTCGCCCTCTCCCGCTGGAGCCTCAGCTCTTATAGTTGCTCTCTTCACACTCTCTTGCCCTCTCTAGATCTAAACAAGTCTTCGTTGGCCTCTCTCTCCCCTCACTGCTGCTCAAAGAGCCGGCAGGATCCATCTGTCGGGAAGGGAAGGAGGCTTAACTCTGTCACCGTCGGCGAGGGACTATCGGCGCAGCTGTTCACTTTCCACCCAGCGGCGACGCGGGAGGGCCTCCGACCCCTTCTTCTTCGCCACCGTCCCGTCGCCCACCGAACCACACCCCAAGAACCTTAAGGTATAATTTACTTACTCCACATGCATTGCTCTAGCTGCATGTATACCATGAATCTAGGATGTGGTTCAAAGAGGAAAGGAGTGGGGGAAAGTAGTGGGAAAAGTTGTATATAGCATGAATCTAGGACGTGGTTCAAAGAGGAAATGAAGGGGGAAAGTTGTATAGCATTAATCTAGGACATGGTTCAAAGAGGAAAGGAATGGGGGAAAGTAGTGGGGAAAGTTGTATCACATAAATCTAGGACGTGGTTCAAAGAGGAAAGGAAGGGGCGAATGTACTAGTTCAAAAAGGAAAGGAAGGGACAAGGCTGTAGAGTTTGAGCAGGACTAGATTTGCTGCGCTCACGTAGGGAAAGGCGTCTAAAGATAACAAAACTGGGACCAACACAAATATGCTCCTTCGTTGTTTGTTCTTTGTTGCAACAGACTGTGCATGACCACAGTACATCGGTAGATGCACATGGTGCTGGTGCGTCCACTGTCCCGTGCAACTCATTAGCTGTTGTTAATCTAAGGCCATGTTTGGTTAAAAACTCCCTAGTCCCTACCTGCTGGGTTCCAGGGACTAAACATGGACTAGAGGTTATTAAATGACATGCTAAAAGACCATGTTACCCCTATAATGAACTAATAGAGACAAGGTGTGATGCGTGGCAGGGGCAACTGTTGGAAAAAGTCCCAAAAATACTCCCTCGGGGTCTTCTTTATTTAGTCCCAAATGCCCACTTTTAGTCCCTAAAAGTCCCTCCTCTTTGGTTTAGATGGGACTGACACGGAGTTTTTTTAGTCCCTACACCAAAATGTCCCTGTAAACAAACACCCTCTAATAACGCCGCTGGAAAATTGATGCAATGCCACAGTTAAAAGCAAATTACATGTTTAACTAATTTTATTGTTAATATAATCTCTATGTTAATATTAATCAATGCCACCGTTTGAGAAATGCTACTGTCTTGCTTTCTTTCCCATTTAGATATGGTAGATGCTTCCTTTTGTTGGCTTCTGTGTCATCCACCGTTATTGACCACTTATTCTTTCCTTTGCACCTCTGTGTAAACAGGGTTATCTGCTTCACCTTGTTGCCATTGTGATCTTTTGTTGCACTGCACAAAACACTTTTATTTTAAGAGTGTTTTGTGCAGTTCAACCAAAATGTCACACCGACAACGTTGCTTGATTGCTTGATCTTAGTGGAACTGCACAAGAGGAGATCTTACTTCCTATCCGTTAAGGCGAATTTGGTTCAGATCTTCTTCTTGTGAGTTGTTTGAATTCCGCATCATGAGAGGTCAGCACTAGCCTTCTTTCACATGATTCTGAAGTGTGCATTCATATGTTGTGCTACTTGTACGATAATGTTGCTTGATTTTAGTGCACTGCACAAATTGAGACAAGACTTCCAATCCATATGTGGACCGTAATATCCCATTGAGGTAAGATAAGGATATTTCACAACTGCTGGCCTGTATTTTGCCACTTTCATCAGAAAATTAAGTTTAGTACTATACTTGTGCTCCCTAATTGACATGCCAAATCTTACATTGAAGGCAAAGCTTGTTTGTTATTAAACCAAGTGATGAAGGGGAAGAACAAGGGGAAGAAAAACAAAAATCAACTCCCGGTGCTGTAATGAAGCACTGGAACTGTGATGACACAAGTAATGATATAGTTTTGCATCTTAATTTATTGCTATGGCTTGAACGAGCAACTATTTTTCCACTGATTTGATGCCACTCTTAATGTAATATGTAATTATCTCTACATGTGCAAACAGGGATCTTCTTTGAAGATACCATATATTTTAGTGGAACTGCACAAGAAGATGTTGGAAACATTAAAATAATCGAGGAGTATATAGTAAGCATGGCCACCACTATAGATAGCAACAGATGGTTCCGGAGAATTGCTTCATTTGTATGCTCTACACAATAAGCCTCCTGACAAAGGTTGGTACTCGCCCACTGATTTCGTCCATATGATTGAGCTTTGTCATCTCTATTGGTGTTGAGCTACTGTTTAGATACTGTCATGAAAAAGTGGTATTGTCCTTGAGAAGTGCTTCATCTGTGTTGTTTTAAATATTTCCTTTCCTTTTTTTGAGCAAACAGTGATGCTAGCATTTAGTAGTCCTCTTGTCTTTGCACAACAGGATCATCTTCCTCTGAAGAAGAATATGGAGTATGTGAAGTGACTAGTTCTGATTATGCCAGGATGAAGAAGCCCTGTCTATCTTATCATCAGAAGGAGCAGTTGAAGGATGGTTACATTACTCCCCACAAGATCAAACTAACTTCAGCTCAGATGGACTGATAAAATCTCCATTTTTTTGCTCTGATGCGCGAGTACAATGTTGTTCTAGGACTCTTTCTGGTGAGTTCCATTTTTCTAAAAGTGTGCTCTACATGGACCATGTATGTGCCTGTTGAAACTGTCAATTCATAGTACAGTTTGCTCTATACTAATCACTTTTTTGTATTTGTGCAAACAGGGGTGCTCAGCTTGATTTCAATGGGAACTACACAAAATGTTCATGAATACATCGAATCATTCATTTCCACCACAAGAAAGGAGGTGCCGATAAGTTCAAGGCGTTGCAACATATAAGGGCCAAATCATACAAGCTACGCGCGAATTTGGTTGATTTTGGTGGAACTGCACAAAAAGAACAGCTAGTTTATTTAGCGCGAGGTGCCATGTCAATGTCCGAACTGATGGCAAACCCTGCCCATTCCGCAATCGTAGGCATTTGATATTTTGGAATGGGACAAACTTGTCAAATTTTGCTCATTGATTTTAGCAAGACATGCGTTTGATATTTTCAAATGGGACGCCCTTTGCTGTCAGTAGCGTCGATCAATTTTTTCTTTATTCTTTAGTTGTGAAGTAAATATTGCCTCTGACATGTGAGTCGCTGAGATGCATAATCATCGATTGTTTTGAATGTTCTCTATGAATTGCCAGGCCTGTGTGTTTGATTGCAATGTACAGAAACGCTAAAAAGCTGCTCAAACTCTTTGTACTCCTTCTGTTCCTTTTTACTTCGCACATTGTGAAAGTGCATACTTTTTTGTATAAGATTGGTCAAAGTAGAGATACTTTGACTGTAGACAAAACTTGTATGCAGACTAGAAAGGAACGGCGGGAGTACATGCGAAACTGCTGCAAACGAGGTGATCACCCTGGGAATAATGCTAGTACGTATTGTTTTGCATGTTCATCCAATGCCAGTGATACATGAATTCGAACTAATCGAAATAAATTCATTCATACATGGTCGGATTTCATATAAACATGCCAGATTTCATTACATTTCATACATTCTTGAACTAAAAAGGGGTGCGCTGGAGGTATAATTAATTAACCGAAGCTACCCACCTTTGTCCCGCTGAGCCGAATAGAAGCTTTAGTGACTTAACTGCAGGTGCAGTTGCGTAACTGACATGTGGCCTGTTGGGCCCACGTGTCAGTCAGCCAACTGCACCAGCAATTAAGTAGAAGCAGCGTTATTCTCCAGCAGAACTCCCTGACTCCACGTCGCCGCCAAGAAGCTAACCGGCCATCAATGGTCAAACCCGCCTAGCTTGGCTTCAACAGGAGGGTAGCAGCGGTGGCCTTACTTGGACCCGAGCAGCGGTGACCTACCGTGTTCTACTCTTCCTCGTTTTCTGTGTGGCGCGGCCTCGTTGGCAGCGGGGCGGGGCCTTGGTGGAGCCGGTGATGTCCTCTGTCTCGTTGCCGGCGGGCGGTGCCTCAGCGGAGCGGTGGAAATCCTCCCCCGCGTTGCCGGCAGGGTGGGGCCTCGGCTGAGCCGGCGATGTCCTCTGCCTCGTTGTTGGCGGGGCGGGGCCTCAGCGGAGCCGGCGGTGTCCTCTGCCTCATTGTTGGCGCTGCGGGGCCTCGGCGGAGCAGGGCCTCGTCGACGCCACTGGAGCGGGGACTCGTCGGAGCCGGCATTGTCCTCTGCCTCGTCCTCGGTATCGCCAAATAGTGCCTCGCCCGCTTCATCGCCCTCTTTGCTAGCCTCTTTGTAGGCGGCCGCAGCCTCCGCCACCCGCATGCGGTACCGCCAGCACTCGAGGCGGCCCTTGCAGGCGGAGCGGTACGAGTCGAGCAGCGCCTCCTGCTCCGCCCGCTCCGCGGCGATCTGCTCCTCCGCCTGCAGGTGCTCCTGGAGGAGATGGTGGTTGTAGGCGGCGTCGGCCTGCGCCTCCCGGAACTGCTCCTGACGCATCTGCCTCACACTGTCCATATATTGGGCACGGGCCTCGCCGATGGTCATGGTGCAATGCACCGGCGAGGATGGCGCGGAGGAGGGGGTTGGCGCCGGATCGTCGACTACCATGTTCTCCATTGGGACGTCGTCGTCCTCCGGCTGCCTGCGGGCCAGCCGGTCGGCAGCAATGGCTGCCATCTCCTTGTGGTCCATTGTCCGCTCGTCCCGAAGAGGGCTGGAGCGCGAGGAAGCCATGGTGGGCAGTAGTGGTGTGGACAGGAGAAAGGTAACGGATGCGGATGACTGCGGCTATGGCCGGCGCAGCAGTTTATATAGCAATGGTGGGCGGGCGGAGGGACGGACGTGTGGCGCCGGAGTAGACACCTCGGCAACCGTGTATCATTAATGTGGGCGGCAGATGGACGAACGGACGGCACTTGTGTTGTTTGAAGGCGGAGCAATCGCCTGCACCGGGAAGCGGGGCGGGCGCCGCTGACTGTTTCGGGCGGAAAGCGCGCGCGGGTGAGGAGATGACTTTACTTGGAGAGGATGACAATGGGGACCCACCAGGTCCATAGCCTCACGTACACAAGTGCCTCCTTATTATATATATATATATGTATAAAACTATACTCCCTCCGTCTAGGTGAATAAGTCGTATTAGAAGGTGCATCACGACCTAGGTGCAAGCAGATTGGTGGAAAAGAAGAATATTTCTCTCTTCTAAACACAACATTTAATCACATCAGTTAAGAGGATGCCTTATTAGCTACCCATGCAGGCCATCGTAATTCATAGCATGCAAAGCGCTTTTATTTCTTGCCTAATAACCGCATGGACATGCTGCATGCATTGGTCCTTGCCTGCGCAAAAAAAGGGAGGAAAGGGGTTTCCACGGGAGACAACGAGGCAGAGGTGGAAGCGCTCGCTGGAGTAATTTATTTTTCTTCCCCCTGGTTTCCTGACATCACGGTCCCACACCATTGTCAACCTATGTAGTAGTCAATAAACGAGAGAATTGCACAAGAAGCGGTCGACAGCTGGGACCAAGCAGCTCGAGCAGTGTTTGTGTTTTTGAGGTGTGAGCACTGCAGAGTTTTTCAATGTTTAGCCCAGATATTAATTTTTCTCCTTTGAACAACAACAAAAACATCGCTGCAGGTATTAACTGGGCGGGCTGTGGCCCGTCTAGCCCAGGCCAGATATCTAGCCTAGATATTAATTTTTTTCAAGCTGAAAATGGCTAGCCCAGCTATACTTTTTTTAGGAATACCAAGGAAAGGTCAAGTTGTTATTCTCCGCCCCGCTGGGCTGCAAATCTTTCTGAGGAGGGATGCATTAGGCTTAACAAGAAAATGGGCTTTAAGAAATAATAAATGGGATGTAATTATAAAAACTGGGTAGTAACTATAAAAAATGCACCAAACACGTGATTACTTTATAAAATATTATTTTTGGATATTGAAAATTTTAATTTCATTAATTGTTGCGAGCGCAATGTTTCGTTGGATTTTTACGTAATATAAATTTATATTGAAATTTGATTTAATCTGACTAGAAATTTCGGGATAAAAATATTTCGGCTCCCATCAAAATGTGGGAAATTTTATTGAATTCTGTTTTGAACGGTTGGTTGAAACGGGTTGTACTTTTAACAAACTGTAAATGGGCTGTACTAAATTCCATTAGAATTCAAAAATGGGCTACACATTCTTACAAATCTCAAATGGGCTATAAGTTCTCTGCCACACACTTCTGGCCTTACTAAGTTGACACGTCCCCTAAAAAAACAGAGTTGACGCGTATGCAAGGCTTTGTCAACTTATAGTCAACACACGGTTCTAGCAGCAGTGGCCGTTGGATGTCCATCCAACGGATGCTGTGCTTCTTATTCAATCTCGGATATTCTAGCTTCACTCGCCCAAAAAATGGTTCCTCCCCCTGACATCTGGGGCGCACCGTTTCGGAAGCTGACCTGTGGGCCTACTAAGTTGACGTACGAAGGGCTTTTTCAACTTAGTCAATATAAACGATTCTAGCTGCAGTGACCGTACGATGTTCATCCAACGGTCATAGTGCTTCTTCAACCTCTGGTCTTCTTGCTCTAGCCACCCAAAGCAGCGCCGGTCGTACCGCCTGCTCCTGCCTCCCGTGGCCAGCTGTGCTGCCGCGGAGGCCTCACCGCCCCCTACTATTCCCACCGCTTGCCAGGCCCTGCGGCGACGGCAGCCTCACACCGCAGCCGAACGAATGAACCCTCATACTCCTCTCCGCATGGGCATCCACTGCCGCGTCTTCACCGGCTCCGGGTCGTCCCCTTCATAGGCCTCACCGTCGTCCACCGCCCTGGTGCTCTCGGCACGGCGTGGTCAACATGGTCAACATGGTCAAGGAACGACTTCCACCGGACGTGGACTGTACGTGGAGAGGCTGGCAGCTGGGTCCACGGCGGCAACAAGGAAGTGCCTCCTTGTTACGCGGAAAATAATGATTCCTCCACTTGACAGTAGGGACCCACCGGACGGGCCACCAGTATTTTGTGAAAAAAATCGTTTCCCCCTGACTGCTGGGACCCATCGGACGGGCCACCCTATTTCGCAAAAAAAACGTTCCCCCCACTGTCAGCTCGGACCCACCGGAAGTGCCTCCTTATTACGCACAAAAAAATGAATACTCCCCTGGCTAGCTGGGACCCACCTTGCTGGGAGGCTGACTTGTGGGCCTACTAAGTTGACGGGGACGAAGGGCTTTGTCAACTTAGTCAATATGAACGATTCTAGCTCCAGTGACCGTACGATGTCCATCCAACGGCCGTAGTGCTTCTTCAACCTCTGGTCTTCTTGCTCCAGCCGCCCAAAGCAGAGCCGGTCGTGCCGCATGCTCCTGCCTCTCGTGGCCGGCTGTGCTGCCGCAGAGGCCTCACCGCCCCCTACTATTCCCACCGCTGGCCAGGCCCTGCGGCGACGGCAGCCTCACACCGCAGCCGAACCAGTGAACCCTCATAGTCCTCTCCGCGCGGGCTTCCACTGCCGCGTCGTCCCCTTCCTAGGCCTCGCTGTCGTCCACCGCCGTGGTGCTCTCCGCGCGTCGTGGTCAACATGGTCAGGGAACGACTTCCATCAGAAGAGTACTGTACGTGGAGAGGCTGACAGCTGGGTCCACGGCCACAGCCCAGTTTTCTGTGATTTGCCAAGTAACTCGCTTTGTCAGGCCTGTTGGGCTGCAAATCTTTCAAGACGAGGAGAGCTTTCATTCGGCTGGCCGAGAAAATGGCCCATCAGTAATGAGAAATGGGTTGTACATTTTTAAAACACATCAAACTGGCAATTAGTTTCAAATATCTTTTTTTTCATTTCAAGATTTTATATTACATTAATTTTTATGCATGGAGAATTTGTTGGATTTTGTATTGATATACATTTATTTTTAAAATCAGTTTGAATGTGAGTCAAAATTTCGGGATTAAAAACAGTTTGGACCACACCGAAATATGCAAAATTTCGTATAATTTTTTAATCGTTGCCACAATATGGGCTGTAATGCTAACAAAAAGAATATGGGCTCCAAAAAAACCTTAAGAATTAGCAAATGGGCTGTAAATTATTAGAAATAATGGCAGATGGGTTGTATGCTCTTTTCCACATATTTGAGGCTTTCCTAAAAAATGGTTGACGCATAAGCACTGACTATTGGATGTCCATCCAACGGCCATCGTGCTTCTTCAATCTCCGCTCTTCCTGCTCCAGCCGCTCAAACAAGCACCGGCGGGACTGCCTGCTCCCTCCTCCTCGCGGCCGGCTGTGCTGCCGCGCAGGCCTCACCGCCCAACCGTACTCCCATCGCTGGCCTAGCATCCCTCTACTCACCCACACCTGCTGTTATTCACCGGCGACAGCAGACGACCAGTAAACCCTCGTACAGTCATACTCCCCTCCGCGTGGGAAACAACTGCCGAGTCTTCCCTGCCTCCGTGTCGTCCCCTTCCTAGGCCTCGCCATCGTCCATCGCCCTGGTGCTCTCGGCGCGGCGTGGTCAACGTGGTCAAGGAACGACTTCCATCGGACGTGGACTGTACGTGGAGAGGCTGATAGCTGGGTACACGGCCGCAGCAAGGAAGTGCCTCCTTATTATGCGGAAAATAATGATTCCTCCACCTGACAGCTGGGACCCACCGGACGGGCCACTGTATTTCGCGGAAAAAACGTTTCCCCCTGACTGCTGGGACCCACCAGCTACATCTTCGCACGCAAGGAAGTGCGTCCGGGCAAAAAAAAATGATTCGCCCCCTGACTGCTGGGACCCACCAGCTACATCTTCGCAGGCAAGGAAGTGCCTGACAGTCGGGACCCACCAGCTACATCTTCGCAGGCAAGGAAGTGCCTGACAGTCGGGACCCACCTCGTCGAAGCATACGTAGCATTGTCATTCTGGTCGTGAACGTGTACGTACATACTGGTCGATGTAGAGGCGCGCACATGTCGTTGTAGAGGCGCGCTCGTGTCGTAGTAGAGGCGCGCACGTAGCATGTACACGTACGTACAGTGGCCAGGGTGCAAGAAAGAAAATACGGCTATGTATGTGTACATACGGGCGGGGTCTCGACTGCCTACTCGCGCATACGTACGGCCAGGGCTCGTGTACATGGCTGGGTCGGAATGGAGAAACAACGTCGTCATCTTGTTCATGGGGGGCAACGGAATGCGTCGTGTTCATGGGGAGGCAACGAAATGCGTCGTGCTCATGGGGAGGCAATGTAACGCGTGGGAGCCAACCGGCTGGGTCGAAACGAAATGCGTGGTCATGTTCATCGGGAGGTCTTGGACGGAACAGGCGATGCAAACGAGGCCTGGCGTACCGCAAAACGGAGGAAACGGCCTTGTGTTTGACCGGCCACGTTCGAAACGGGATCCTGTTCATCGGGAGGGGTCTGGCGTACCACAAAACGGAGGAAACGGACCTCCTACGGTCGAAACGGGGGTCCTGTTGATCGGGAGGGGTGTGGCGTACCACAAAACGGACGAAATGGCCTTGTGTTGGAGCACTACGGTCGAAACAGGGGTCCTGTTCATCGGGAGGGGTGTGGCGTACCGCAAAACGGGACTCCACGGGATACTGTTCATCTCCACCGCCGACCCCCTCCAGCCTCCACGAGCTAATGTTCATCCACCGTCGACCTCCTCTAGCCTCCACCTGCGACTGTTCATCCACGGGCTCCTGTTCATCCAGCCTCCACCGCGTGCTACTCCACCGGCTACTGTTCAACCAGCCCTCTCCACGGGCTCCTATTCAACCACCCCTCCACGGGCTACCATTCATCCTTCCCTCCACCATCTACTGTGCATCCTGCCCTCCACGGGGTGGTCCTGTTCATCCAGCCCTCCACGGGGTCCTGTTCATCCAGCCCCAACCGGCTCGATCGATCGGGGTCCTGTTCATCCAGAGGCAACACCACGGGGTCCTGTTCATCCACCCCCACCGGGAACTGTTCATCCAACCCCCCCCCCGCAACACTCACTGTTGATCCAAAGGCAGCATCGATCAGCTTCAGTTAGCAGCAGTAGCGAAGGAATCGCTTGATCGGGTTCAGTTAACAGCCATTGATCGATCGCTCGGGTTCAGTAACGCGTAGCCTGCAGTGCAATCGCTCGGGTTCAGTTAGAGCCCAACGCCTCGCTCGGGTTCAGTTAGAGCCAACGCCTCACACACACGTGCGTACGTGTACGAGAGAAACGCGCATCGCTCGGCCCCGACCTCCCACCGTAATCGGGAACTCCCTGAAATTTTCCTCGCCCTCGCTTCTACCATGGTTTTTTCCGTCATGGACGGCCCAAAGAATGTCATGCAGCTGCGTCTCCAGCCCGCCCAGGATGAAAAGCCCATTTTCTGTCATGATTTTTTGTCATAGAAGTAGGAGCCCACCACATCTATGATGATACCGGGTTTTGTCACAATTATCGTCATATAAGTGTCATATGTATGATAGAAAAAAATTTCGTTCAGCCCAAAATGTCCCGGATGTGTATTTTTTTGTAGTGGAGGGTCTAGGTGACTTGGACGTTGCTGATGATGGGTGAGCAGAGCATCGGGAGGACGCCGGCGGTTGCCGCGCACTTGAGCTGGTCCGCCGAGCTGAAGGTGATGGCGTACTTGGACCGCCTGAGCGGGCGCGTGGCCTCGAGCCTGGGGAGGGCCGCGTTCACCTCGCAAGCAAACTGCTTGAAGATGCCCTGGGAAGCTGGGGCCTGAGCGCCGCCCAAGATGCAGGCAATAGCGCGTGACTCCTGGAAGCCCCCAGCCCTTTCATCCTGATGGTGGTCGTCATTCCTTCTTGGTGGTGGAGGCAGCGGAGGGAGGCCAGGATTGCCCTGAGGACGGTCCTCGCGAGGCTGGTCCCTCCAGGCACACTCACGAGTCTGCTCCTGCCAGTGGTCCTCGTGAGGCCGGTCGCGCCATTCCTGGCGAGGCCGCGGTCGTCCCAGCGTCCTCCACTTTGTCCTCCTTGTCGGCCATAGCCCCGGTCATTGCGCTCGTGCATCGACGGAAGCGTCCATCTCGGATGGCCTTGAGCTCTTGACAATCGTTGGTGTTGTGGCTCTGTACATTGTGGAATGCGCAGAACGGACAACTGCTCTTGGATGACTCGGGGTGGTCCCGTCCGCGCTTCGTGTCTGGCTTCGCCGCGAGCACGGCTACTCCCTTGCACTTCATGTCCTTGGCCTTGGCTTTCTTCTCTTCTATGTCGACAGCAGGGAGCTCGAGGAGGGAGAGGCACCCTACCTCAGCTCTTGCGCACTTGGTCGCCATGTTGAAAATCTCCAGAGCCGTGCATAGCTCGTCGTGGATTTGGATCTTGAGGCGAACGTTGTTGAAGCGCTGGATGTACTTCTGCAGGGTCTCTCCCGGCTGCTGCTTGATGCGGCGTAGGTCACCCGCCGCCGGAGGGTGGTCGCGCATGCCCTGGAAGTTGGCGACGAAATGCTCGCGCATCTCGCCCCAGGAGGAGATCAATCCCGCGGGCAGGTTCAGGAGCCACGAGCGAGCACCATCCTTGAGAGCCATGGGAAACCAGTTCGCCATGACCTTCTCGTCTCCGTTGGCTGCCTCAATGCTCGGCTCGTAGAGCTGCAAGAACTTAGCAGGGTCGGGGGTGTTGTTGTAGTGCGGAGGCAGGTCCGGCTTGAACTTGCCTGCCAAACGATGGTGCGCAGCTCGGGGGTAAAGGCTCAGCAGCCTGCTGTGGTCATTGGAGCCCGTCGTGGTGGTGGAGCCTGGTCTTGGTACCCACGCACCGCCACCGTAGGCGGCGCGCGGTCTTGATGTGGTGGTGCGGGGAGTGCAGGAGCGTTTTCTTGCGGTCGAGGGACCTCCTGGCAGCTTCCTTCTTCGTGCGCGGACACACATCATGGCGGATCACGCCGCGGGACCACGTGTCTTGGGGCGAGGACACCGTCTTGATGCGGAGGAGGCGGGGGTGCTCCGTGAGCCGCGCATCTCGGCGCGAGGGCGCCATCTTGATGCAGAGGCGGCGGAGGCGCTCTGTGAGCTATGTCGCCCATGGCTGGAGGTGGGCGAGGCAGCGAGAGGGATGGTGCAGGAGAGCCCCCAACGGCGCTGACGAGCTCGGCGATGCGGTCCAGCTAGTCTTCGTAGAGGTCGTCGACCGTGTCGTAGCGCATGAGCTCGCGTGCCAAGAGCAGCGCGTCCGTGGGCGCGCGGTGAGCATGGGACAATGAGCCGGTCGGAGTCAGCGACGGGGTGGCAGTGCGACCGTCCCGCCGCACAAAGGGGTGCAGTGACGATGCTTGCTGCTCATTTGCTACCGTGCCGGTACCAGCGTTGGCAACAGGTGATGGAGAACGGCGGGGAGGTCCGCCAACGGGCGCCATCTAGGTGACGCGAGCGGCGAGGGCGGCGCAGCGCTCCGCACGGGCTCGGCGAGCGTCTGACATGGATGTGATGGAGCCACGGAACATGGATCAATGAAGGGAAAGCTTCGGCGCACCCCTACTGGGCGTGCAAAATGTCCGATTTCAAGTTCCGTCAAAACCCTTAAGGTTCAAACACTGGGGTGCGCACAAAGATCTTTCCCCCAGCTCACGCTCTCGCAACGATCTCAAAACCTAGCTCGCCCAACTCGTAGAACAAGGGACACAAGAGTTTCTACTGGTCCAGGCCACCGATGTGGTGTAATACCCTACTCCAGTGTGGTGTGGTGGATTACCTTGTAGGCTGAGGATGAACAAGTACAAGGGAAGAACTACCTCCTGAGGAGAGGTGTTCTTGAGCTCAGTGAGCTTGTGTGGTTGAGGATGATCTGAATGATCCGTCCCCTCCTATGGTAGTGGCTAGTCCTATTTATAGAGGCCCTGGTTCTCTTCCCAAATATTAGGCGGGAAGGGATCCCACAATGACCAATTTGAAGGGGGACAACTAGTACAAGCTATCCTGACAAAAGGTGGTCTTCGCCTGCCGAAGGCTCTGGTGGTGACGCCGCCATGGGCTCCGCGATGACCTCCGTCCTACCGTCCTGCTGGTCTTAGTCTTGTTGCACCGATATGGAAACGTTTGCCTGATGCCTCAGGACTCCTCGTCTGCGCGTGCTCCTTTAGCACCAAAGAGGAAACTGGTGCTCTGCGCCCGCTGGCGCTCGCCTGGCGCCCATCTGGCCTTGGTCGTCATGGCTCACATCGCGGGAACCTCACGAGGTGCCCCTTACCTTGATCTCTCTACTCCTCGCGAGCCAGCCTAGTGAGGCTGCCCCTGAGGAGGTCTTGTGTCGTCCGCCTCGTGAGGCTTGGCCCCTCGCGAGGGTCTTGAGTGCTTGCTGGTGAAGATGGGTCGTACCAGGCCGCTAGAGGAGCCACGTCGTGGGCCGCAGGCAGGCAAGTCTGGGGACCCCCGTTCCCACAACACCGACAATGATCATTGCCTGGATATTGTCATGATTATTTGAAGTTCTATCAATTGTCCAATAGTAATTTGTTTACCCATTGTTTGCTATTTTTTCTCGAGACAAGCCACTAGTGAAACCTACGGCACCCGGGTCTCTTTCTCACATTATCTGCGTTTGCGATATATTTTCCTTTGCTTTTATTTTCAGATCAATTAAACCAAAAATACAAAAATACATTGCTGCAATTTATTCTTATTTATTTTATTTGGCATTTGATCTATCAGTCTACTACAATTTATTCACGTCCATTTGCCTATCTTGAGGCGCCGCTACCGGAAAGGGATTGACAACTCCTTTTACACGTCGGGTTGCGAGTATTTGTTATTTGTGTGCTGGTGCTGTTTACGTTGTGTTGCTTGGTTCTCTTACTGGTTCAATAACCTTGGTCTCATAACTGAGGGAAATTCCTACTACCGTTGTGTTGCATCATCCCTTCCTCTTTGGGGAAATACCGATGTAGCTTCAAGCCGCATCAAAAGGAATTTCTAGCACCGTTGCCGGGAAGGATCTTCAACATATACCAGGTTCCTAAACACAAATCTCATCTCCTCGCAATTTATATTATTTTCCATTTGCCTCTCGTTTTCCTCTCCCCTACTTCACAAAAATTTGTCGTTTTATTTGCCCTCTTTTTCGTTTGCCGTTTTCTCATCATATATATCCATGTTCTTGCTTCCTAGACATAATGGCTAGCTTACCTACTCCTCCTTTGTCACCAGATTTCAAAGTTCTTTACGTCAAGCAAATACAAGGAGAAAATTTGAAAGATGCTTGGTATAGGCTTATGGAATCTTATCGTATTTGCAATTTAAAGGGGGGGTGCTAAGATCTTGCTACGTAATTTTTGCACAGGATTGGCTTTGCATCATAGACAACTCCTAGATTTTGCCGCTAAAGGGAATTTTATTGAGTTTGATGCCAATGCTGCCTACGAAATTTTAGAAGGAATTTTGGGTGTTCCACCTCAAAAGAAGGGGTTTTCTTTTACCCCAGAGGGAGTTCAAATGTTAGACAAACTTGGTAATTTGCATAAACACATGGTTGAATTACAAAAATATAACGAACCCCTCAAACATCTCAATGGTAGTATCAATCGCATGAATATCTTGATTACTCTTTGCAACAAGCGATTAGATATTTTGGATCTAAAGATGGTTTCTTTTCCTGAGAATTTAGGGAAGCGCAAAGAGCCTCCTGGGTTTGAGAAAACCCTTACCAAAGTAGCCAAGACTACGGATGACAAAACTTAGATCCTTGCTTTATGCCTAGCTAGGGGCGTAAAACTATAGCGCTTGTTGGGAGGCAACCCAATGAATAAAATTTATTTTTGCTTTTTTGCTTTGTGTTCTTGAGTGTTAGCACAATTATGCTACTGTTATGATTGTGTTTTTTGTGTTTTAGTTAGTTTTTGTGCCAAGTAAAGCCTTTAGGATCTTCTTGGGTGATAGTTGTTTGATCTTGCTGAAAAACAAAAAAATTGCACTCACGAAAACAATTATAATTTTTGACCAGAGTATGATAAAATGCCAATTCTTTTTTCAAAAGATTTATATACAATTTTCTCAGGTTTTCCTAATTTCTAAAGATTTTTGGAGTTACAGAAGTATTCGAAATATTCAGATTTCTACAGACTATTCTGTTTTTGACAGATTCTGTTTTCTTTGTGTTGTGTTCTTGTTTTGATGATTCTATGTTTTTCTTTGATGAGTTTTTGCCATAGAAAGGTTGGAATACAGTAGATATAATGCAAGAAAAAAAATGAATTGGGTTGCTACAGTACTTATAGTAGTGATTTGTTTTCTTATACTAACGGATCTCACGAAGGTTTTGTTGGAGTATTGTGTGATTGAAGTTTTCAAGTTTTAGGTTATCTTATGATGGATGAAGGAATAAGGAGTAAGAAGAGCCTAAGCTTGGGAATGCCCCGGCATCCCAAGCTATTATCCAAAAGAGAGCAAGTAACTAAGCTTGGGGATGCCCCGGCATCCCAAGCTATTATCCAAAAGAGAGCAAGTAACTAAGCTTGGGGATGCCCCGAGTGGCATCCCCACTGTGATAGCCTGGCTTAATAGGGATGATACACTACTCATATCAATAAGGAATTCCTTCTTTTCCGGGAGCCCGTTCAGACAGAACTCCAAAGTAAAGCGTGCTCAGCTTGGACTAGTTTCAGGATGGGTGACCGACCGGGAAGTTGCTCCCGGGTGTGCACGAGTAAGGACAAAGTGCGCAAAAAAGACTAGTATTGATCTATGGGGCCAGCCTAGATCCCGCCAGGAGTAACGACCACCGGCGGGTGTGTCTGGAGTGTTACAAGTTGGTATCAGAGCCGACCCTAGCGGTTACACGGATGTTTGTGGACAGGTGCGCGGTCATGTTGTGCATGGTGTTTGTGACCCGTCGTGGCACGCGACATGGCGCATGTGCCGGACTGGAAGCACAAACGTATGTGCCAAGAGGGAATGTTCCTGTGGCCCGACGAGGACGTCGGTTCCTCTAAGTGGGGGTGTATGTGATAGCCTGGCTTAAAAGGTATGATAGACTACTCATATCAATAAGGAATTCCTTCTTTTTCGGGAGCCCATTCGAACAGAACTCCAAAGTTAAGCGTGCTCAGCTTGGAGTAGTTTCAGGATGGGTGACCGACCGGGAAGTTGCTCCCAGGTGCGCACGACTGAGGACAAAGTGCGCAGAAAAGACTAGTATTGATCTGTGGGTCCAGTCTGGATCCCGCCAGGAGTAACGACCACCGGCGGGTGTGTCTGGGGCTTTACACCCTCTTTCTTCTAACGACCATCGGTATTTTACTCGAAGCTATATTTTTATTCATCACATACAATGTGTTCTCTTGGAGCGTCTTGTATGATATGAGTCTTTGCTTGTTTTATTTTGTGTTTTAAGTCTTGATTCCTTGCTGGACACACCTATTTGAGAGAGCTGAAATTATGTCAAGACTTCTTATAATTGATCTCTATGCTTCACTTAAATTTTTATGATCTATGGACTTGCTTTGGTGCTTCACTTATATTTATTTTATTTTATTTTTAGCATGGTCTGCTATAGTATTTTTGAAGAAATGCTCTCTTGCTTCACTTAGATTTATTTGAGAGTTAGTAAAATTTTCAAGAAATTCTCTCTTGCTTCACTTAAATTAATTTGAGAGAAAGAAATTTTATGCTCACGATCTTCACTTATATTTGTTTGAGCTTATCAAAATAAACACATGAAAATTAGTTCCAAAGTGATAGATATCCAAGAAGGATATAATTAAAACTTTCATGAAGATCATTGGACAAAATAAACTTGATTCTTAGTAATAGTTTTGAGATATGATGATGTGATATGTGAGTCATCTTGATGAGTAAGTATGCTTTAGTAATAATATTGGTGTTAAGGTTTGTGATTCCCTATGCAAGCATGAAAGTCAATAATTATGCAATGAAATTATATCCTACTTGTGGTGCATTATTCGGTGTTAATTATGCTTAATGCTCGCTTATGAGATTACTCGTTTCTTGGTTGGTCGCTTCTCAATCTTTTGCTAGCCTTCATTTTGCAGTAAGTATGATCTCTACTTGTGCATCCAAAATCCTTTAAACCAGTTTTGCCACATGAGTCCACTATATCTACCTATATGCGGTATTCTTTTGCCGTTCTAAGAAAATTTGTATCTGCCATCTCTAATATTCAAAATAAACTTCTCTTTTGTGTGTTCGTGCCGCTCACGGAGCGGTGAGGGGTGGCTAATATTTTCCATGCTAGGTTTGTTATTCTCACGATGAGTGTTTATTCACTTGCCATCGCATGAGAGTAAGACAAAGGTATTAGGGATGCCCAGTGCTGAAATGAAAATTTAATTTAATTTATGTTGTCAAATAATAAATTCCTAGGAAAGTGTTGGTATGGAAGGCAACCGTGGATTCAAATAGCCATGGAAAGTGAAAGTATGGTGGAAAAAGGTATAAACTTTAATTTCTTTTGGGAACCGCCTATGATATATCTAGCATGGAAAGTGTTGGGAACTCTAAGTTGTTTTCGTTGGTGGGAAAGGCACACCTCCCAAAATGTTTTTACCTCTAAGTTTTTCGCTTTGAGCTCTGGCACCTCAACAAATCCCTACTTCCCTCTGCGAAGGGCCTTTCTTTTACTTTATGCAATTTTTATTTTTATTTTAAATTTGAGTCTCCATCTTCTCTTATAAAAGCACCAACTAGGAGGCACTATGACCGTACTTGAGCATTGGGTGTAGTTAATATGCGAGTGTGTTTCATCAATGGATCAATGATTGAGCATGATGGGCTAGGGATAGCTTATTTTAGCGTTGATATTTTGAAAGACATGGTTGCTTGTTGATATGCTTGAGTATTTAAGTTCTCATGTCAAAACTAGACTATTGCTTTGAACAATATAAAAGTCCAGATGTCCATGCTATAAAGGAAAGAATATCATATGACATGTTAGGCAGCATTCCATGTCAAAAATTCTATTTTTATCATTTACCTACTCGAGGACGAGCAGGAATTAAGCTTGGGGATGCTCATACATCTCCAATGTATCTATAATTTTTGATCGTTCCATGCTGTTATATTACCAATCTTGGATGTTTTATAATCATTTTATAGTCATTTTATATCATTTTTAGCACTAACCTATTAACATAGTGCCAAGTGTCAGTTGCTGTTTTCTGCATGTTTTTACGTCACATGAAATCAATACCAAACGGAGTCCAAATGTAGCGAAACTTTTTGGAGATTTTTTTGGACCAGAAGACATCCAGTGGGGCGAAGAAGCGCCTGGGGGGTGCTCTGAGGGGAGCACAACCCACCAGGGCGCGTCAGGAGGCCCAGGCGCACCCTGGTGGGTTGTGCCCACATCGGGTACCCCATGAACCGACTCTTTGCTCTATAAATACCCCAACATTCTAGAAACCCTAGGGGAGTTGACGCAAACCAATTCCAGCCGCCGCAGAGTCCAGAACCACCAGATCCAATCTAGACACCATCACGCAGGGGTTCACCACTTCCATTGGTGCCTCTCCGATGATGCGTGAGTAGTTCTATGTAGACCTTCAGGTCCGTAGTTAGTAGCTAGATGGCTTCCTCTTTCTCGTTTGATTCTCAATACAATGGTCTCTTGGAGATCCATATGATGTAACTCTTTTTGCGGTGTGTTTGTTGGTATCGGATGAACTTTGAGTTTATGATCAGACCTATCTTTTTATATCCATGAAAGTTATTTGAGTTTCTTTGATCTCTTATATGCATGATTGCTTATATCCTCGTATTTTTTCTCCGATATTTGGGTTTTGTTTGGCCAACTTGATCTATTTATCTTGTAATGGGAAGTGGTGCTTTGTAGTGAGTTCGATCTTACGGTGCTTGATCCCAGTGACAAAAGGGGAACCGACACGTATATACCGTTGCTACTAAGGATAGAACGATGGGGTCTATTTCTACATAAATAGATCTTGTCTACATCATGTCATCATTCTTACTGCATTACTCCGTGAGGGAGTCCTGGATTAGGGGGTATCCAGACAGCCGGACTATATCCTTTGTCCGGACTGTTGGACTATGAAGATACAAGATTGAAGACTTCGTCCCGTGTCCGGATGGGACTCACCTTGGTGTGGAAGGCAAGCATGGCAGTACGGATATGTAGATCTCCTTCCTTGTAACCGACTCTGTGTAACCCTAGCCCCCTCCGGTGTCTATATAAACCGGAGGGTTTAGTCCGTAACAATAACAACAATCATACCATAGGCTAGCTTCTAGGGTTTAGCCTCTCTGATCTCGTGGTAGATCAACTCTTGTACTACTCATATTATCAAGAACAATCAAGCAGGACGTATGGTATTACCTCCATCAAGAGGGCCCGAACCTGGGTAAACATCGTGTCCCCTGCCTCCTGTTACCATCCGCCTAGACGCACAGTTCGGGACCCCCTACCTGAGATCCGCCGGTTTTGACACCGACATTGTTGCTTTCATTGAGAGTTCCTCTGTGTCGTCATTGTTAGGCTTGATGGCTCCTTCGATCATCGATAGCGATGTAGTCCAGGGTGAGACTTTTCTCCCCGGACAGATCTTTGTATTCGACGGCTTCGCACAACGGGCCAACTCGCTTGGCCATCTGGAGCAGATTGAGAGTTACGCCCCTGGCCGTCAGGTCAGGTTTGGAAGCTTAAACTACACGGCCGACATCCGCGGAGACTTGATCTTCGACGGATTCGAGCCCCTGCCGAGTGCGCCGCACGGTCACGATGAGCATGATTTAGCTCTACCATCGGACAGTGTTCCGGAGACCGCACCGGCAACCACTCCGACCCTCAATTCGGAGCCAATTGTGCCATCCATGGACGGGTGGATAAACCCCGCCACGGAGGCTGCATTCTCAGCGGCGATCGAGCCGAATATCGACCTTATCCTTCACGAGAGTTGTGACACCAAACTGCCGGATCCTTCCCCGGCAACGGACTCCGAACCGCCTGCGCCTGTGCCTATCGAACCCGACTGGGTGCTGATCATGGAGTTCACCTCCGCGGATTTCTTTCAGCACCCGCCCTTCGGCGACATACTGAACTCATTAAGGTCTCTCTCCTTGTCAGGAGAGTCCTGGCCGAACTATGTCCGGTAGGATTGGGACGCGGATGACGAAGAAATTTGCCACCCACCCACCACCCACTTAGTAGCCACTGTCGACAATTTGACCGACATGCTCGACTTCGACTCCGAAGACATCGACAGTATGGACGACGATGCAGGAGACGAACAAGAACCACTCCCCACAGGGCACTGGACAGCCACCTCGTCATATGATATATATACGGTGGACACACCCAAAGAAGGCAATGGCGACGGGACAGCGGAGGATGACCCCTCCAAGAAGCAACCCATGCGCCGACGTCAGCGGCGCCGCTCTAAGTCTCGCCAAAGCAAAAGCGGTGATACCGGCATAGGAGATAATAGCACTCCGGACAGTGCCGAAGATGAAGACAATCCCCTCCAGCAAGATTTAGAGCAGGAGGATGGAGAAGCCAGCCCTCCCGAGAGAGCGGCAGATGGAGAGGCGGAGGATGATAATTACATGCCTCCCTACGAAGACGAGGCAAGCCTCGACGATCACGAATTTGTCATGCCTGAGGATCCCATCGAGCAAGAGCGCTTCAAGCGCCGGCTTATAGCCACGGCAAATAGCCTTAAGAAAAAGCAACAGCAGCTTCGAGCTGATCAAGATTTGCTAGCTGACAGATGGACTGAAGTCCTTGCGGCCGAGGAATATGAACTCGAACGCCCCTCCAAGAGTTACCCAATGAGCAGGTTGCTACCCCGACTGGAGGAGGAAGCATTAAAACCTACATCTCCACCGTATGACGCGGCTGATCGGCCACCTCGTGGCCGCGACAGAGAGGCATTTCAGCCAAAAGCTCAGCCCACACCCCGACGCCACTCAAATAAAAATGTCAAGGCACAGGGAAACACGCTAGACCTGCGAGAAGTATTGGAGGACAAAGCAAAACACGCAAGATCGATCTATGGATCACGAGGGCGCGCCACTACGCGAGACGCTAACCGTCATGCCGGATACAGTAAAAGTAAATCCGGCCGGGCCGAACACAGCGGACAAGACTCATTTGAGCTGCGCCGCGATATAGCCCAGTACAGAGGCGCCGCACACCCCCTATGCTTCACAGACGAAGTAATGGATCACCAAATCTGAGAGGGGGTTCCAAACCCGTAAATATTGAATCATACGATGGTACAACAGATCCTGCGGTATGGATCGAGGACTTCCTCCTGCACATCCACATGGCCCGCGGTGACGATCTACACGCCATCAAATACCTACCACTCAAACTCAAAGGACCAGCTAGGCATTGGTTCAATAGCCTGCTAGCAGAATCCATTGGCTGCTGGGAAGATCTGGAAGCCGCATTCCTCGATAACTTCCAGGGCACTTATGTGCGAGCACCAGATGCCGATGACTTGAGCCACATAATTTAGCAGCCAGAGGAATCGGCCAGGCAATTCTGGACACAGTTCCTAACAAAGAAAAATCAAATCGTCGACTGTCCGTATGTAGAGGCCCTAGCAGCTTTCAAGCACAACATCCGCGACGAGTGGCTCACCCGGCACCTTGGCCAAGAAAAGCCGAAATCTATGGCAGCCCTCACGACACTCATGACCCGCTTTTGCGCGGGAGAGGAAAGCTGGCTGGCTCGCAGGAATAACATATCAAAGAACCATGGTACTTCGGATACCAAGGATAGCAATGGCAGGTCACGTCGCAACAAACACAAGCGCCACATCAACAGCGACGATACCGAGGATACGGTAGTCAATGCCGGATTCAGAGGCTCTAAACCCGGTCAGCGGAAAAAGCCATTCAAAAGAAACACTCCGGGCCCATCCAGTTTGGACCGTATACTCGATCGCTCATGTCAAATACACGGCACCCCCGACAAGCCAGCCAACCACACCAACAGGGAATGTTGGGTGTTCAAGCAGGCCGGCAAGTTAAATGCTGAAAACAAGGATAAGGGGCTATATAGCGATGACGAGGAGGAGCCCTGGCCGCCGAACACCGAAGGACAAAAGAGGTTCCCCCCACATGTACGGACAGTGAACATGATATACGCAACCCACATCCCCAAGAGGGAGCGGAATCGTGCACTAAGGGACGTATATGCGTTGGAGCCAGTCGCCCCAAAGTTCAACCCATGGTCCTCCTATCCGATCACCTTCGACCGTAGGGACCACCCCACTACTATCCGTCATGGAGGATTTGCCGCATTGGTCCTAGACCCAATCATCGACGGATTTCACCTCACTCGAGTCCTTATGGACGACGGCAGCATCCTGAACCTGCTTTATCAGCACACAGTGCGCAAAATGGGTATAGACCCCTCAAGGATCAAACCCACAAAAACGACCTTCAAAGGCGTCATACCAGGTGTAGAGGCCCATTGCACAGGCTCAGTCACACTGGAAGTGGTCTTTGGATCCCCGGATAACTTCCGAAGCGAGGAGTTAATCTTCGATATAGTCCCGTTCCGCAGTGGCTATCATGCACTGCTCGGGCGAACCGCATTTGCGAGATTCAATGCGGTACCGCATTATGCATACCTCAAGCTCAAGATGCCAGGACCTCGGGGGGTCATCACAGTCAATGGAAACACAGAGCGCTCTCTCCGCACAGAGGAGCACACTGCGGCCCTCGAAGCAGAAGCACAAAGTAGCCTCTGAAGGCAATCTACCTGTTCGGCGACTAAACACCCGGGCACCGTCAAGCGCGCCCGGAGTAATCTGCAACAAGACCACCTAGCACGTTCCGAGCTCGCATAGCAATGCGGCCCCCACCCCAGTCCCAGACAAACGGTGAAATCCGTGCCACGCGTACATAATTATGCATTGAAAATACCATGGGCATAGGTGGGGGGCACGACTACGGCACGCCCCAAAACGCGGCTCAACCGCACTAGGGGCTTACCGCTTTGTTATTTTTCTCTCTTTCAGGACTTTACTCTCTGGAAACCCCGTCCGGCAATACGATTGCCTGACACAAGATACAACAACCAAGGAGGCAAAAAGCTACGTCACACCATGGAACTCCCAGGTGTTCTCTGATAACGAGTGAAATACCTGCTTTAAATACCATTCCGCAGCTTGCCCTTGGAGGGGACATGTCAAATAGTCCTACTTTTTGCTTATCGCACTACTTGTATCATTATGCTTCGACGCACCTTTTTGAATAAACAATGCATAGCACTAGTCTATTATAGCATTCTCTATTCTTCTTTTTTTATATATATGTTCATTCATGACATTCAGCAACCGTACACTCTGGTACGGCCAATATGCCAGGGGCTTAAGCGTACCCCATAATACGGCGTGAGAAGTCCGAACACTTTCGATAGTGTGGCACCCCGAACTTATAGCATTATATGCATCAACTCTGAATCATGTCTTGGGTCAATAGTTGGGTTTGCCCGGCTCCCATGTTTTGGTACCTTACGTTCCGCTATATCGGCTAAGGTAGCACTGGGAGAACTACTGCGATTGTGCCCCAGTTCATCTGGGCTAAGAACCTCAGTAGAGAAAGCTAAAACTGACTGTCATGATAAGGCGCGAGCTGGTCGCTATTCGAGAGGTCTCGAGTCCCTAAAGACTTATGCCGCTTAGGGCGAGGAGTCGGCTTTGTCCGGCTTAGGCGTGTATAACGCCCCGAATTCGGCCTTACGAATACTAGGGGCTTTGCCAAAATTTAAAATTGTAGACTTCTATGGCTAAGTGAGAGTGATAAAGCATTATAGTTCGATTGCCTTGTTCGTTGTGCTGAGCGCCTCCCTCGAAGGACCCAACAATGGGAAAAGAGTGCCCAGATTTATCCCGAACACCCCAGCTCTCGTGGCATGGGGGCAGAAGCCGATGACTAGCCATCTCTC
Source organism: Triticum urartu (assembly GCF_056163025.1). NCBI lineage: Eukaryota > Viridiplantae > Streptophyta > Magnoliopsida > Poales > Poaceae > Triticum > Triticum urartu. The sequence goes on along the minus strand of NC_141879.1, from coordinate 266,320,843 downwards.
AGATTTGATAAACAGCCGCACAGAAGGTAATATTTTAAATTCAAACAAGCGTTGCATAGTGCACATGAACAAGTCTTCATACTACAGGATCACACGAGCAAGTTCATTCAAAAATTACATCCTTCGCACACTCGTCAGCCACAAGACGGGCACCCTTCAGGACACCCTCATAATACATCTCAGGGTGGCGATGCTCCTTGCCCTGCGGCGGCCCCTCCTTCACCAGCTTCTCGGCATCCATCTTGGCCCAGTGCACCTTCACACGGGCAAAAGCCCGGCGTGCACATTCGATGCATATGGACCGCTTTATGACTTCCAGCCGTGGGCAGGCATCCACAAGCCGCCTCACCAGGCCGAAGTAGCTGTCGGGAAGGGAGTCACCAGGCCACATCCAGACTATAAGGCCCCTCATGGCCTGTTCGGCCGCCTTGTGCAGCTCGACCAATTGCTTCAGCTGGTCGCTCACAGGCATCGGGTGTTCGGTCCCAGTATACAGAGACCAGAACAACTTCTCCGTCGAGCTTCCCTCCTCGGCCCGATAGTACGTTGCGGCATCCGACACGCTGCGGGGAAAATCTGCGAATACTCCTGGAGAGCTCCGGACTCGGGTAAGTAATAAGTAATTTACTTTCAAATGCTTGCTTTGCATAATGAATGCCTTACCCGCCGTTATCTTGCTCATCGCCTCAATTTCTTGGAGGGCCTTTTGGGCTTCGGCCTTGGCATGCTTTGTGCTCTCAAGGGCCGCAGCAAGCTCGGACTCTCGCGTCTTCGATTCAAGCTCAAAAGTCTCGTTGAGGGAGTCCTGGATTAGGGGGTCTCCGGACAGCCGGACTATATCCTTTGGCTGGACTGTTGGACTATGAAGATACAAGATTGAAGACTTCGTCCCGTGTCCGGATGGGACTCTGCTTGGCATGGAAGGCAAGCTAGGCAATACGGATATGTATATCTCCTCCTTTGTAACCGACCTTGTGTAACCCTAGCCCCTCCGGTGTCTATATAAACCGGAGGGTTTTAGTCTGTAGGACAACATACATTCATACCATAGGCTAGCTTCTAGGGTTTAGCCTCTCCGATCTCGTGGTAGATCAACTCTTGTAATACCCATATCATCAAGAATAAGTCAAGCAGGACGTAGGGTTTTACCTCCATCAAGAGGGCCCGAACCTGGGTAAAACATCGTGTCCCCTGCCTCCTGTTACCTTCCGCCTTAGACGCACAGTTCGGGACCCCCTACCCGAGATCCGCCGGTTTTGCACCAACATTGGTGCTTTCCTTGAGAATTCCTCTGTGTCGTCGCCGTTAGGCTTGATGGCTCCTACGATCATCGATAGCGATGCAGTCCAGGGTGAGACTTTTCTTCCCGGACAGATCTTTGTATTCGGCAACTTTGCACTGCAGGCCAACTCGCTTGGCCATCTGGAGCAGATCGAAAGTTACGCCCCTGTCCACCAGGTCAGGTTTGGAAGCTTAAACTACACGACCGATATCCGCGGAGACCTGATCTTCGACGGATTTGAGCCCCTGCCTTGTGCATCACACGGTCATGATGAGTACGATTTAGCTCTACCATCAGACAGTGTTCCAGAGATCGCACCGGGAGCCGCTCCGACCCTCAATTCTGAGCCAGTTGCGCCGTCCATGGACGGGTGGATGGACCCCGCCACGGAGGCCTTATCCTCAGCGGCGATCGAGCCGAACATCAACCTTACCGTGCATGAGATCCGTGTTGTCAAACTGCTGGATCCTTCTCCGGCCACGGACTCCGAACCGCCTGAGCCCGTTCCTAGCGAATCCGATTGGGCGCCAATCATGGAGTTTACCTCCACGGATATTTTCCAGCACTTGCCCTTTGGCGACATACTGAACTCATTAAGGTCTCTCTCCTTGTCAGGAGGATCCTGGCCGAACTATGTCTGGCAGGATTGGGATGCAGACAACGAAGAAATTCGCTGCCCACCCACCACCTACTTAGTAGCCACTGTCGACGACTTAACCGACATGCTCGACTTCGACTCCAAAGACATCGACGGTATGGACGACGATGCGGGAGACAAAGAGGAACCACTGCCCACAGGGCACTGGACAGCCACCTCATCATACGATATATACATGGTGGACACACCCAAAGAAGGCAATGGCGACGAGACAACGGAGGATGACCTGTCGGAGTAATGGGCCACGGGTAGGCCAACCCGGGTCCCAGAACCTTTCAAGACATCAGGGCAGGCTGCGCCCCTCAAGACCCCAGGACGAAGAGCCGCCTCCTGAGGAGTCAACGGCAAGACGGCCGACTGCCCGCTCACGGCCGAGTCCCAGGGACGACTTCCAGAGAAGCCGGCTTTGGGGAGTCGGCCAGCGACTCCAACAAACCCCATGACCTCACCAAAGGGGACGAGGCAGGGGCGTGGCTACAGTGAAGCCCACCCCCGCCCCTCACCAAGGGCAGGCATGGCCACAGCACGCCGTACCCCGGAAGATCTCCGTGCGGCGTGGCACTATTGCCATGCCGGCCCTGACATCAGCACCGCAGGGCCGAATCCTGCACCCACGGTGGCTTGTCTGTACGGCCTGGAGGCAGCAGGCTCCACTAGTCAGTGAGACCTCGGGAGACGGCAGGAGAACCACCAGTCGGACCCGTCGGGAGTCGGCCCGAGGGAGTCGACCGAGCCCTCCCCCGGGGCCCACGCACCATTAATCAAGATGTGATGGGGAGAGGCACAGTGATCGCCCGCCAGGCGGCGGGGCTGTTGCCACGACCTCATGATCAAACCAGCGTCATCAGAAGCACGGCCACAGTAAGCAGCAGCCGGCAAGACCCGCCCGTGGCGGACGCGGGCTGTCGGCTCCGTACCAGGCCAGTCGGCGGGGCCCGCCAGTTGGCGGGCCCCAGCGGTCGGCAGAGAAGACGGAGGCCAGAGACACTGACGGCTGGGCCCGCGCCTAGCCGGATTACCATTGTACCCCTGGGGGGTAGGCCTATATAAACCCCAGGGCACCCATGCAAAGGGTTGGAACCCATTAGCTCTAGACCAGATCATATAGAAGGGAGAGAGCTAGCCTTGCCCTCTCCTACCACCAGAAAACAGCTCAAGGAGCAACCGTGTAAACACTTTGGCCATAGTGATCATGCGGAGACCCCGCAGAGCATCAGTAGGGGTATTATCTCCCCGGAGAGCCCCGAAGCTGGGTAAGATTCGCCGGCGTGCATGTCTTCGCCTCATCCCGTTTCCAGGCACCGGCGACGTTCTACTCGCCCCCACCATGATAAGCCATCCGTTGGCATATGTCGCACCAAACCCCCGACATTTGGCGCCCACCGTGGGGCCTGGTGCACCGCCGTCCGGAGATCTTTTCTTGACGGGAACTCTTTTCCTCCCTAGCGAGCGCAACCAGCCAGGCACTCCAGATGGAGTTTGCGCCGACGCGCTAAGCGGCATTGAGATCGCCTGCGCGGTCAGCTCCTTGGCCGAACTTGTCGGCGAGGTCCGCCTCTCCGACGAACCTGCATCCAACGCAGGCACGGGCGGCCCAGAGAACCTCCTCGCGGGCCTCCTTGATCAACTCCACATTTCCGGCGAGCCTGCCATAGACTTGGAGTCCGTAGGCTCCACCGACCCGATGTTGGTCGACTCCGACACCGCGTCGCTCGACGCGTTCCCCACCAATGTGGTGGTCAATGATGAACCTCTCCCCCACGCAGAGAGCGACGGAAGCACCGTCACTGAGGTGCTAGTCATCAGTCATGACGAGCTCCCCGGCGGAGGAGCACCCGACTCACTCGGCACGGCGCTGCAAGACCTAACTACGCCCATTCCGGAAGACACTGACGCAGAGACGTTGGAGGCACGCCGCCTTCAGCTCGTTGAAGGTGCGAAGAAGCTGTCCAGCATGAGGTGCTTGTCAGAAGCCTACCAGCGGGAGAAGGATTGCGCTGTCGGCGGCTCGCCGGCCCCGGCAGGGCCCAGCCGCCTTGGCGCGGTCCGGCAGCGCGGTGTAGCCATCGCCAACCTGTTTGGGGCAAGCCGCACTATGTACGCTACACCAGCCGAGAACATCCGAGCTGCCCAGGCAGCGGCGGACGAGCTGGACAATTTCGAGGGCGAAGAATGCCGCCTCATGATGGAGCGAGTCCAGCGGCTTCTCGACGCGGCTGCCGCGCGGAGGCGCCTCAACGGCCTGTCGACGATCTTCACTCAGATCAAGGCACGGCGTCTCGGACGCCGACTGGCGGCTCCCGAGGAAGAAGGGACAAGGAGCCGACTGTCAGCCACAGTCGGACTCGCATTACCATAGAGCGTGACCGAGACGGCCGCCCAAGAGCAGTGGAACGACGGGACGACTATCCGCCTCCCCCTCCTGGCAAGGAGAGGCGAGTCTCCCCGCCGCCTGTTGACCATCCGACTCTCGGTGACCGCCTTGGCCGCCGAGAGGGAGTCGGAGAGAACGACGCCCGCCACCGGATCGACCGACTCCACTGATCCTTAGCGCTGGAAGAAGAAGACGAGCTGGGTCCGCCTTGTTTTGGGCCCCGCATTTGGGACGAGCCCTTTCCTAGAGGGTTCACGCTCCAAAGAGACACGCCCAAGTATACCGGCTCCGTGAAGCCGGAAGACTGGCTAGTCGACTACTCCACGGCTGTCAGCATAGCAAATGGCAACAAGAGTGTCGCCGTAAAGTACGTTCCGCTCATGCTCCAGGGCACGGCCCGGACATGGCTGAACAGCCTAAAGCCCCGCAGCATCAACAGCTGGGTCGACTTCACCGAAGCGTTTGTCCGCAACTTCACCAGCACGTACAAGCGTCCTCCCAAGCCTCATCAGCTCTTCTTGTGCGTGCAAGGCCCCGACGAGTCGACTCGCGATTACCTCACGCATTGGGCCGAGCTCCGGAACTCCTGCGAGGGCGTGCACGAGGTGCAGGCCATCGAGTACTTCATGGCCGGGTGCAGAGAAGGCACCCTCCTCAAGCACAAGCTCCTTTGCGACGAGCAGAAACCCTCGACGAGCTGCTGATCATAGCGGACAAGTACGCCTCAGCCGACTCCTCCATGAAGGCGAAATTCAAATCAGCACAACTGGCAAAGTGGCTCCTCAAGAACCAAGAACTCTGGCGGCAGATGCCGGCCGGCGACAACAGCAGGGCGACAACAAGCGCAAGGCCCCACAGCCGGCTTCCAACAGCCGGCAGGTCGCGACCGTTGAAGCCCAGCAGCCAGATGAGCAGCCCCCGCCCAAGCGACAGAAAGGCGGAAAGCCAAATTGGTTGCCTGCCTTCTCCTATGAGCAGACCTTGGATGGACCTTGCAAGTTCCACAGCGGCGCAAAGCCGTCGAATCACACCACCCGGAAGTGCCACTGGCTCACCAGGATCGCCATGGGAGACGGCCTCCTGCCTCCCCCGCCTGTTGGGCAGCCGCCTCCGCCGCCGCCCCGGCAGCCGGCTGTCAGGCCAGTCGGCGCGGTACAAGACGAATACCCTGAAGAGCGTGGAGCCTATGTGGTGTTCACCAGTGTGGCTGATGATTGACGCAGCAGGCGGCTGCAGTGACAAGAGGTGAACGCAGTAGCGTCGGAGACGCCAGAGTTCATGCACTGGTCTGAGAAGCCCATCAGCTGGAGCAGGGCTGACAACCCAGAAGTGATGCCGAGTCCGGGCTCCTATGCTTTGGTCCTGAACGCCACCTTTGCTACGGACAGACGAGCCGCGCGTTTCTCGTGAGTTCTGATAGACGGGGGCATCAGCATCAATATCCTGTACAAGGACACCATGGAGAAGTTAGGAATCAAGCAAAGACAGCTTCAGAACAGCCGAACTGTGTTCCACGGCATTGTTCCTGGGCTTTCTTGCTCGCCAATCGGCAAGATCCTGATGGACGTCCTCTTTCGGGACAAAGATCACTTCCGTAGAGAGCCCGTTTGGTTTGAGGTGGTGGATCTTGAGAGCCCATACCATGCGCTGCTTGGCTTTCATGGCGGTCCCCCACTACGCCTACCTCAAGATGAAGATGCCCAGTTCCAGGGGAATTCTGACTGTGGCTGGCGACTACCGGAAGTCGTCTACTTGCGCAGCAGAGAGCAGTCGGCTGGCCGAGTCCTTGGTAATCGCGGCTAAGAAGCGGCTCCTTGAGCGAGTTGTGGCGATGGCCGGCAAGCAGCCTGAGGTGTCACCCAACCCAAAAGAGTCGGAGGCTGAGGGTTCGTTCAAGCCGGCCAAAGAGACAAAGAAGATACTCTTGGACCCGAAGCACCCAGAGAGGTACACCGTCGTAGGTGCAAACCTCGACAACAAATAGGAAGGCGAGCTCGTCGATTTCCTCCGTGAGAATCGGGACATCTTTGCATGGTCCCCCAAAGACATGCCAGGTGTACCGACGGAATTCGCCGAGCACAAGTTACATGTCCGATCTGATGCAAAGCCGGTCAGACAGCCCCTACACCGTTTATCAGAAGAGAAGAGAAGAGTTGTCGGAGAAGAGATAGCCCGACTCCTAGCAGCCAGCTTCATTATGGAAGTATTGTTTCCAGAATGGCTAGCAAATCCGGTCCTGGTACTAAAGAAGAACAAGTAGTGGCGAATGTGTATTGACTACACGAGCCTCAACAAGGCCTGCCCCAAGGACCCGTTTGCTTTACCAAGAATCGATCAAGTGATAGACTCCACAGCCGGATGCGAGCTGTTGAGTTTTTTGGATGCATATTCAGGATATCACCAGATCAAACTAAACCCGGCTGACAGACCGAAAACTTCTTTGATCACGCCGTTTGGAGCCTTCTGCTACCTCACCATGACGTTCGGCTTAAGGAACGCCGGAGCCACCTTTCAGCATTGCATGCAGAAGTGCCTCCTCAAGCAGCTCGGCAGGAATGCCCACGTTTACGTGGACGACGTGGTGGTGAAGACGGAAAAGCGTGGGACACTGCTGGAAGACCTCAAGGAGACTTTTGAGAACCTGCGCCGGTTCCAGATCAAGCTCAACCCCGAGAAGTGTGTCTTCGGAGTACCAGCCTTCCTGGTCTCTGAACGCGGCATAGAATACAACCCAGTAAAGATCAAGGCCATTGAGAGAATGGAGGTACCCAGCCGACTGCTGGACGTGCAGAAGTTCACCGGCTGCTTGGCGTCCATCAGCCGATTCATCAGTCAGCTGGGCGAGAAAGCTCTCCCCTTATACCAACTCATGAAGAAGACCACTTTTTTCGAGTGGAAGCATAAGGCGGACGAAGCTTTTCACCAGTTGAAGAAGATGCTGACTACTCCACCCGTCCTGGCGGCTCCGACTCCCAAGGAACCTATGCTCCTATACATCGCCGCCACCAGCCGAGTAGTCAGCACGGTCATTGTAGTGGAGCGCAAGGAGGAAGGCAAGGCGCTGCCTGTCCAGAGACCGGTATATTACCTGAGCGAGGTACTGTCGACCTCCAAGCAGAACTACCCCCACTACCAGAAGATGTGCTATGGCGTACACTTTGCTGCCAAGAAATTGAAGCCTTACTTTCAAGAGCATCCAATCACGATGGTCTGCACGGCCCCACTTGCCGAGAACATTGGTAGCCGAGATGCTTCTGGCCAAGTGGCCAAGTGGGCCATAGAGCTGGCTCCCTACACCATCCACTACCAGCCCCGCACCGCTATCAAGTCACAAGCACTGGCCGACTTCCTCGTCGACTGGGCCGAGACCCAGTACCTACCTCCAGCACCTGATTCCACCCATTGGCGGATGCATTTCGACGGCTCCAAGATGCGCACTGGCTTGGGAGCCGGTGTCGTACTCACCTCTACCAAAGGCGACAAGCTCAAATATGCGCTGCAAATCCACTTTGCCGCCTCCAATAACATCGCCGAGTACGAGGCGCTCATTCACGGGCTCCGGCTTGCCAAAGAGCTTGGCATCCGCCGGATCTTGTGTTATGGCAACTCGGACTTAGTGGTCCAGCAATCATCTGGCGACTAGGACGCGAAAGATGCAAACATGGCGAGCTACCGTTTCCTCATGCAGCAACTCAGCGGGTATTTCGAAGGGTGCGAGTTCCTCCATGTGCCAAGAAATGACAACGACCAAGCATATGCCTTGGCACGAATAGGCTCTACCCGCCAAGCAATACCATCTGGCGTCGCCCTTCAACGCCTCCTCAAGCCGTCTGTCAAGCCTTCACCAGAATCAGACTCCATTTTTGTGCCGGCTCCTCCTGAAGACGGCGGATCCGACTCCAGAGCTCCGGCAGTCAGAACAAGGATTTTGGCGGAAGACCCCAAAGTTGCCATAGCGAAACTCGGCCCGGGGACTACGGTGGCGGACTCGAAGGCTCCAGAACTCGGCCCAAGGACCGCGCCAGTCGGCCAGGGGACTTCATCAACCCAGCAAGCGACTGTTGACTCCAACCCGCCGCCTCCCAGCCCAACCGCCCTCGTCCAAGTCGCAGTTCTGGCAGTCGAAGAAGTAGCAGCACCCTCATGGGCCCAGCCCATCCTCAGATTCCTGGTGAACAAAGAGCTTCCGACTGATGAAACTTCAGCTCGGCAAATACAACGCCAGGCAGCAGCCTACACCATAGTCAACAAAGAGCTGGTCAGGCGCAGCATCACTGGTGTCTACCAGCGCTGCGTAGAGCCAGAGCAAGGCCAAGCGATTCTCAAAGACATCCATCAAGGCGAGTGCGGCCACCACGCGGCTTCAAGAGCACTCGTCGGCAAAGCCTTTCGACACGGTTTCTTCTGGCCAACTGCCTTGGAAGAGGCCAAGGAGCTGGTCCAAAGATGCAAAGGGTGTCAGAAGTTCAGCTCCAAGCCGCACCAGCCAGCTTCCGCACTCAAGACCATCCCCATTGCCTGGCCTTTCGCAGTTTGGGGTCTAGACATGGTGGGACCATTCAAAACAGCACGAGGTGGTTTAACTCACTTACTTGTCGCAGTGGAAAAGTTCACCAAGTTGATAGAAGCAAAGCCAATCAAGAAGTTGAACGGCCCGACTGCCGTAACTTTCATCTTCGATATCACAATTCGGTACGGCATACCACACAGCATCATCACCGACAATGGCGCAAATTTTGCCAAAGGCGCCTTGGCCCGTTTCTGCGCAACACAGGGCATCCGACTGGACCTAGCGTCTGTCGCGCACCCGCAGTCAAACGGCCAAGTGGAGCGAGCAAATGGCCTCATCCTGTCCGGCATCAAGCCTTGGTTGATCGAGCCTCTGGAGCGCTCGGCTGGCTGCTGGCTCGATGAGCTGCCAGCCGTCCTCTGGAGTCTACGCACGACTCCAAACAAGTCAACTGGCTTCACGCCCTTCTTCCTCGTCTACGGTGCCGAAGCCATCATCCCAACAGACATAGAATTCGACTCCCCACGAGTCACCATGTACACCGAGGAGGAAGCAGAAGAAGCATGACAAGACGACGTCGATCTGCTGGAAGAGGGCCGGCTGTTGGCACTCAGCCGGTCCATCATCTACTAGCAGAGCCTGCGCCGATTCCACAACTGGAAGGTCAGGCCAAGATCTTTCCAAGAAGGCAACCTTGTGCTCCGGCTGATCCAGCGAACAGCCAGCCAACACAAGTTGTCGACGCCTTGGGAAGGCCATTTCATCATCAACAAAGTACTGGGCAATGATTCCTACTACCTGATCGATGCTCAGAAGCCCCGAGCACGCAAGAGGGACGACTCCGGCAAGGAGACAGAGCGGCCATGGGATGCAAATCTCCTCCGAAGATTTTACAGTTGATGCAGTATGTACCATGCTACCTTTTGTATTAAAGTACCAAGACTTCGGCCCCCCCCGAGGCGAGCTCGGGGACTGCCCTCTTTTGTCTGTATGATAAAAATTATGACTACGAGTATGTTACTCCTTTTTATGCCGTTTGGCACCGGGCTCGACAAGTCGGCCCGGGGACTTGCCGCCTTGCACTATGAAATGCTTCCTGCAGTCGGACAAGTAGTGTGTAAACGCCTAAACCGTCTCCTGTTAGAACCCACAGCTCGCAGAGCGACTGTATGGTGGGCAGTAGTAAGGTAGAATGGGCATTCGCATGAAAAATGGCTAAGGACTCAAAGCATAAAACATAGCTCAAGACAGTTTCCAGCCTTTCTCGCAAACCGACTCTTGGATAGTCGGATTGCCATCTTCTATCTAACTTGCTCAAAAAAATCTTGAAAACGGCTAAGTACTTGGTTTCCCAAAGTAGCCTAGCACTTGATCCAGCGACAGTCCGCAGAGCGGCTGTCCGATTGGCAAGGCAGGCAACTAAGAGAAAGCGGCAAAGGAAAAAAGCCAAAAGAGCAATGAGCAAGAAAAGATAGAACTCAGATAAATATATTTACATAACATAGGCCCTTGGACGAATTTTCGAGTAGAGGTTCAAAATACACCCCGCGGGTGGAATTGTGCGAATTAACAAGTTCTTCAAAGACTACTGAAGCAGACAAAACAAAGATACAACGGCAACTTAGGAAGCAGCAGACGGACTCGGAGGGTCGGAGGAGGCGCCAGCGCCAGGCGTCAGGGCGGCCGGCTGGCTAGTCTCAGCTTGGTCGCCTCCGGCGGCAGTCGGGTCGGTCGCACGCGGCTCGTTGCTGGAGGCACGGTCGAGCTGAGGCTGGCCGCCTGCTCCGTCTTCTGGTGCCTCCGCCTCGCCTCCGTCCTCCGCCTCGCCCTCTTCCTTGACGCTGGAGCCAATCACCTCCACCGAGTCCTCGTCGTAGTCTGGGTTCATCCCAAACCACTCCGGCGGTACCTCCTCGCCGTCTTCAGACCGCTCGGGGACGAAGATGCTGGTGTCGGTGTACTCGGCGATCGCCGCAGCACGCTTGACAAGGGCGTCTTCCGCGGCCGCCAGCTCCGGCTGGGCCTCCGACCGAAGCGTGGCTAGCCGGTCTAGGTCCAGCCCCGGATACCACGCCTTGACGAACTCCAAGGCCCGGCGCGCTCCAGCTCAGGCTGAAGAGCCCTTCCAGGCCTCAAGACGACCAGCCACGACCTCCAGCCAGCCGGCCGTCAGGCTGGGGGTGCGCAGAGCCTGCATATCCGGCCACAGGGTGGCAATCGCCTAGGCACCGACACGCTGAAGCCGGCGCAGCATCCGGTGAGCCGGCCGGAGGCGAGCCTTGATGCTCAGGATATGCTCGTCAAGAGTTCGGGGGGCATCGGCGGCAATCTTTGCACCCTCCGCCCTCTGACCTTCACGGTCAGCCTCGATGCCTTGGATGGCGGCCTGCGACTGCCCAGGGAAGAAGTCTGCAAAGACACGAAGAAATGAAGAAGCTAGTCAAAAACCAGGAGTCGGCACGACTTAAATCGGCAGCTCAAAGAAAGAAAATAAAGAGGCTCACCATCAACGATGTCTTCAATCTCGTGGAGGCCGGAGGACAGCAGTGCCTCCTTGTCAGACCAGGAGGAGCGCTCGCTCGCGAACTTGGCCAAGAGGGCGGTTTCCGTCTCCTCTGCCTCCCTCTGCGACTTCACAAGCAGCTCCTTCTGCTCTGCCAATTGAGTGGCCAGCAGATCGCGCTCCGTGGCGAGCTTGCTGCACTCCTCCTCTTTGGCGCGCAAAGCGGAGTTGGCGTCACTTAGCTGCTGTTGAAGAGCAGCGTTGGCCCCTGAGAAGAAGAAAGAAAGAAGGCGTCAAGACACCAGTAAAGAAGGTCGCCGGCGAGATCCGGCCCGACTACTCAGCAGTCGGCCCGAATCTCGGGGACTACAGCCCGTGGGTGCGCCAGCGCACCCCCGTGAAGAAGGAAAAGGACTTACTCCGGCTCTCCGACAGATCGGCGGCCCGCTTGCCCAGCTCTTCAACGTTACGGTTGAAGGCAGTGACGCGGAGGTTGTGGTAATCCTACGACGAACGTTTCAGACAAAAAGTTAACACCCAAAGTTCATCAATTGGAGTTCCGAGCTGCCTGCTCAGCAGCCAGCCCGAAACTCGGGGACTACACCCAGTGGGTGCGCTGGCGTGCCCCCACAGAGAGGAACAAGAAAAAAAAACCAAAGGGAAAAAACATACTCGGACGGCTGCCCGCGACGCCAGGAATGCCTTGGTACAACTCTGGAGAGCGTCGCCCTCGGCACGAAGCTTCGCCTGGACGTCCAGGAGCGCCTGGTTCAGCGGCCCTGTGCCGCCTCCTCGCACCCACCCAGTAGGCGCGACGCTTGTTGCTTCGGCGTCTGGGATCGCCGAGCTGGCAGTGCCGGCTTCCAGGGGCGGGGTGCCGAAGTCGCCTTCTCCAGACGGCGGCGCATTGGCGAGCCGACTTGAAGGAGTAGCCTCGCCATGGCCTCGTCTTCGGTCGGTGGCACCGGAGGGCTCGCCAGCTGCTCCCCCTGCGCACCTTCAGACGGCAGCGGAGGCGGTGGCGGAACGTTCGCATCCGGCGTAGAGGGGTCGCCGCCCTCCCCCTCCACGACGGGGTTCTCCCCGCCGGCTTCCCTAGTCTGCCCCGTGAACTCCGGAGGCGGCGGCGCAGAGTTCAACGGGGTAATGAGAACCGCCGACTGGCGGCGTGCGGCTTCCTCGGCCTGCTGCTTCGCCGCGGCGGCGGCTTCGGCCTCCGCCAGTTTTATCTTGGCGGAGGCCTCCGCCCTGTCGGCCTCCGCCTTCTCCAGGCGGAGGGCCTCTTCTTCGTTGCGCTTCTCCTGCGCATTCCGCTCCGTCGCCTCCCGGAGGTCAGCAGCGGGGTCAATCCGGCGAGTGGTGGCAGACGTCTCCGCTGACCCCATGACGGAGGCGGCGGTGACCCTCTCAAGAGAGAGGGGAGCCCAGAAGCAAGAGGGGCAAGCAGAGACTCAGACAAGTCACAAAGAAAGAATAAAACTTTGAAGACAGAATACTTACGCGGAGACCAATGGCGGCTTTTTCACTTCCTTACGGAAGCGGATGGCCTTCGCGGCTGCCTCGTCCCGCCGGGTCGCCGCAGCCGAACCCTTGGGCTTCTTCGGCCGACTGACGAACAAGGTCAGCACGGCCCTACGCTTCTTTCCACCGCCTGGAGCGCCCGGCGCGACAGAAGAGCCCGCGCCAGGCTGGCTGGCTCCTGGCCGATGGCGAGGGGCGACTTCTCCTTCGGCGTCGTCGTCAGGCCAGTCGGTGAAAGTGGCTGAGGGCCTGAATTCGCCTGCTGTTCCTCCTCCTCCCTCGGCGTCATCTTCCAGAGCCGCCGCCCCCAGATCGGGGTCGTCGACGTCGCTCTCCACCCGGTCGGCAAGGAACTCGCGGGCCGGCACCGAGGTGCCAGCTGGTGGGTGGAGGAGGGGATTCTAACCAAAGCCGGCTGGTCAAAACAAAACTCGGCAAGAAGAAGACAATCCAAAGAAAGAAAAGAAAGGCGACTCACCACGTGCGGGGGGTTGGCGCGGGAGTACGGCTCCTTGCCGAATCGCCAGTCCTCCAGGAGCCTGCTGTCCGAGAGGTAGTTCACCATGAAGGCCACCTCTTCGTGAGGCATGTCCTTGGTGCACATCCGAGTCAGGTCGTGGTGCCCGCTCATCTGGCATACCATATGAGGGCGGCCTTGGAGTGGGAGAACTCGGCGTGAAACGAAGGCAGCCAGTAGGTCCGGACCAGTCAGACCCTTCGACTGCGTCAGCACTCGGAGTAGCGTGATGGCGCCGGCTCCCGCAGGCATCAACGACTTGGCCCGGTACGACCAGTTGGGCAGTCGCCTAGCTGGCGGGCCGGCTTCGAAAGCCTGCAAGTTAACACAGTCTCCCCTCGCGGAGGCGTTCTTGACGTAGAAGTAGGATCTCTGCCACATCTTCACCGACTTGATCAGCGATATGGAGGGGAAGGGATTATCGGCCCCTGACCTTCGCACGACGATGAAAGCGCTGCACTGAGCCGGCACGCCCGCAGCCTGGCTGCCGAGCTTGGAGAAGAAGAACTCCCCCCAGAGCTCGAGGGTGGGGAGGACTCCGAGGAAGCCTTCGCACATGGCCACGAAGGTGGACAACAGCACCACTGCGTTGGGGGTGAGGTGGTGCAGCTGGAGGCTGTAGAATTCGAGGAAGGACCAGAAGAAACTGCTCGCCGGCAGCCCCAACCCGCGCAGGCAGTGCGAGCGGAAGATAACCCGCTCGCCCTCCTGCGGCGCGGGGGAAATCTCCCCGTTCGGCGCCAGACGCACCTGCACGCTATCCTCACCGGGGAGCCGACGAGTCTGGCGAAGGAACTCAATGTGGTCTTCATGAACTTCGGAGCCGTCCCAGGTGCCGGAGCGCACTGGGGGAGGCGCGGCGGTGGAGGAAGAACTCATCACGAGCTATCGCCGAAGCGTTCGCCGGAGCTTGGGCGCACGGCAGAGCGGAGAAGAGAAGAGGAAGGAGAACGAGGAGTAGTGGGAAGGAGGGGCGCGCGTGCCCCCCTCTTCCCCCTACTTATAGCCTTGTGGGCTGCGAAGCCGAGGGGGCAGACATGGGAATTTACTGCGCCCGCGACCCCACGACCCCCATGATCCACGATAAAGTTACTGCGCGCAGTAGCTTCATGGGAATCCCAACCGTCCACCGGGGTCGCAGCGGATCCGCTCGGGCGCCGAGGTGCGGTAGTGGGGGGCCCCGCCTATGGGCCTGTCGCGTCACGCGCGTAGGCTGGCAGGACGACCTAGCCGCGTGCCCTCGCGTGACAGGCCTAGAACGGGCGGCGGCCTAGAGGCTTAGCTAGCACGCCACTTAAATCCCGCCGCGACGTTCGAAATACTAAGCGAGTCGGAATTGAGTGAGTCCGAGTTGAGAAAGCCCGACTCCTTCTAGTCGGCCCGGTAGAAGTCAATCAAAGACCATGTGTTGAGCACCCGGAAAGAGAAACTGCTGAGGCTTCTCGGCCGATCGTCCGCGGCGCCTCACCAGCTTCGGGGACTACTGTCGCAGTAATGGGCCACGGGTAGGCCAACCCGGGTCCCAGAACCTTTCAAGACATCGGGGCAGGCTGCGCCCCTCAAGACCCCAGGACGAAGAGCCGCCTCCTGAGGAGTCGACGGCAAGACGGCCGACTGCCCGCTCACGGCTGAGTCCCAGGGACGAATTCCAGAGAAGCCGGCTTTGGGGAGTCGGCCAGCGACTCCAACAAACCCCATGACCTCACCAAAGGGGACGAGGCAGGGGCGTGGCTACAGTGAAGCCCACCCCCGCCCCTCACCAAGGGCAGGCATGGCCACAGCACGCCGTACCCCGGAATATCTCCGTGCGGCGTGGCACTGTTGCCATGCCGGCCCTGACATCAGCACCGCATGGCCGAATCCTGCACCCACGATGGCTTGTCTGTACGGCCTGGAGGCAGCAGTCTCCACCAGTCAGTGAGACCTCGGGAGACGGCAGGAGAACCACCAGTCGGACCCGTCGGGAGTCGGCCGAGCCCTCCCCCGGGGCCCACGCGCCATTAATCAAGATGTGATGGGGAGAGGCAACAGTGATCGCCCGCCAGGTGGCGGGGCTCTTGCCACAACCTCATGATCAAACCCGTGTCATCAGAAGCACGACCACAGTAAGCAGCAGCCGGCAAGACCCACCCGCGGCGGACGCGGGCTGTCGGCTCCGTACCAGGCCAGTCGGCGGGCCCCAGCGGTCGGCAGAGAAGACGGAGGCTAGAGACACTGATGGCTGGGCCCGCGCCTAGCCGGATTACCATTGTACCCCTGGGGGGTAGGCCTATATAAACCCCAGGGCACCCATGCAAAGCGTTGGAACCCATTAGCTCTAGACCAGATCATATAGAAGGGAGAGAGCTAGCCTTGCCCTCTCCTACCACCAGAAAACAGCTCAAGGAGCAACCGTGTAAACACTTTGGCCATAGTGATCATGCGGAGACCCCGCAGAGCAGCAGTAGGGGTATTATCTCCCCGGAGATCCCCGAAGCTGGGTAAGATTCACCGGTGTGCATGTCTTCGCCTCATCCCATTTCCAGGCACCGGTGATGTTCTACTCGCCCCCACCATGATAAGCCATCCGTTGGCATATGTCGCACCAAACCCCCGACATGACCCCTCCAAGAAGCAACCCAAGCGCCGACGTCAGCGGCGCCGCTCTAAGTCCCGCCAAAGCAAAAGTGGTGATACCAGCACATGAGATAATAGCACTCTGGATAGTGCCGAAGATGGCAATAATCCCCTCCAGCACGATTTAGGGCAGGAGGATGGAGAGGCCAGCCCTCCTGAGAGAGCGGCAAACGAGGAGGATGATAATTACACGCCTCCCTCCGAAGATGAGGCAAGCCTCGACGATGACGAATTCATCATGCCAGAGGACCCCGTCGAACAAGAGCGCTTCAAGCGCCGGCTTATAGCCACGACAAATAGCCTTAAGAAAAAGCAACATCAGCTTCAAGCTGATCAAGATCTACTAGCAGACAGATGGACTGAAGTCCTGGCGGCCGAGGAATATAAGCTCAAACACCCCTCCAAGATTAACCCAAAATGTAGGTTGCTACCTCGACTGGAGGAAGAAGTGTATGATGCGGCTGATCGGCCACCCCGTGGCCGCGACAGAGAGGCATTCCAGCCAAAAGTTTAGCCCGCACCGTGACGCCATTCAAATAAAAAGGCATGGGGAAATATGCCAGACCTGCGACACGTATTGGAGGACAAAGAAAAACATGCAAGATCGATCTACAGATCACGAGGGCGCGCCACCACGCGAGACGATAATCGTCACGCCGGATACAGTAAAAGTAAATCCGGCCGGGCCGAGCATAGCAGGCAAGACTCATTGGAGCTGCGTCGCGATATAGCCCAGTACAGAGGCGCCGCACAACCCTTATGCTTCATAGACGAAGTAATGGATCATCAAATCCCAGAGGGTTTCAAACCCGTTGTCGGTGTCAAAACCAGCGGATCTCGGGTAGGGGGTCCCGAACTGTGCGTCTAGGCGGATGGTAACAGGAGACAAGGGACACAATGTTTTTACCCAGGTTCGGGCCCCCTCGATGGAGGTAAAACCCTACTCCTGCTTGATTAATATTGATGATATGGGTAGTACAAGAGTAGATCTACCACGAGATCAGAGAGGCTAAACCCTAGAAGCTAGCCTATGGTATGATTGTTGTTCGTCCTATGGACTAAAACCCTCCGGTTTATATAGACACCGGAGAGGGCTAGGGTTACACAGAGTCGGTTACAATGGGAGGAGATCTACATATCCATATTGCCAAGCTTGCCTTCCACGCCAAGGAAAGTCCCATCCGGACACGGGACGAAGCCTTCAATCTTGTATCTTCATAGTCCAAGAGTCCGACCAAAGGTTATAGTACGGCTATCCGGACACCCCCTAATCCAGGACTCCCTCAGTAGCCCCTGAACCAGGCTTCAATGACGACGAGTCCGGCACGCAGATTGTCTTCGGCATTGCAAGGCAGGTTCCTCCTCCGAATACTTCATAGAAGATTTCGAACACAAGGATAGTGTCCGGGTCTGCAAAATAAGTTCCACATATTGTCGTAGAGAGAATAATATTTACACAAATCTAATCTGCAGACGTATTCCGTAGCGTGTCATCACACCACAGCCAAGCCTTTATTTGAACCGTCTTTACTGTCCCACCTCAGCGTGTTTTGCGAGGCGGTTTCCTTGGCACGTCTTGTCGAAGCAGAGATCATGTCCCCTTTATTTACGGGATTCTCATCAATACGTACGTGGTTTACCCAGTCGTGCCCGTTGGTATGCCTCCTCGATCAAAGGCGAGTCCCAAACGGTCACGGGGAGGGCTCTTGGAATTCAACCTCTTATAAATAGACCAAGGCCTTACTCCTTTCTTTTGATCTCAATCAAATTCGCCCTTCGCCTCGAGTTCCAATCACCCAAGGTCCTAGATTTTAGGTGCTTCAGACCTTCGACAATGTCCGGCTCCGACCTTCGAGGCCGATGGATGCCTTCCTCCGTCACAGAGGAAGATGTGCTAAAGTTGAGAAAGGCCAGGTTTTTGACCGGCAAAATCTCGCATAGGCTTCCCGCCCACGGGCGGGTTATCCCTACTCCGAAGCCTGGTGAGAGCGTAGTGTTCGTGTCTCACTTCCTCCGAGGGCTAGGCTTCGCGACGGATCCCTTCGTGAGGGGGCTCATTTTTTATTATGGGCTGGAATTTCACGACTTAGCTCCGGAGTCCATCCTCCACATCTCATCGTTCATTGTTGTGTGCAAAGCCTTCCTCCGTATTACTCCTCACTTCGGACTGTGTCTTAAGGCCTTTAAAGTAGAGCCAAAGATGATCGAGGGACAGCACGCGGAGTGCGGAGGCGCTGTTATAAGCAAGAATGCTGATGCTCCATGGCCCGAGGGCTCTTTTCAAGAGGAGTTCAGCTTATGGAAACAAGAGTGGTTTTATATCACAGCTCCTAGGAGCACCAAGTGGGTGGCGCCACCTGCTTTCCGCTCGGGTCCTCTGCCACGACTGGCGTCATGGATCAATAAGGGGCTGGACTGGGGGTTGGCAAAGGACATGCCCCTGTTGCAAGGCCGCATCCGAGATCTCCTAGAAAGAGACATCAGTCTGGTCGTTGTGACGCATGTTATGTTAATTCGCCGAGTTCTGCCCTGCCAACATCGCCCCCTCCGCCTGTGGGAGTTCAACCCGGAGGGACCATGAGTTCTCCAACATTTTCTTGGCATGACGCCCGTGGAGATGTACAAATTGTTCTTCGGACCACAAGTATGTGTCCGGATTCTACGGAGGACGCAGGTCTGAGCTGCAATCGTCCGGATACTCAAGTAAGTAGCCCTGTGCCCGGACACACCATCCATTCATTTATCACAACATCACCCTTACAAGAGTTGTCTTTGAAACAGGAGTGGGTAGCGAAGGCGAAGTTAATCAGGTGTCCGGCCCCCCTTCCCGAGACCTCGCCGGATCCTGTGTTAACCAGGATGCTGGAGATCGTGTCTTCGGAAGAAAGCGAAGAGGGGGACAAATAAGCTGCTGCCTCCCCGAAGGAGGCTGTCTGGAAAGGAGGAATCGAAAATTCCTCCACTCAGGGGAGGAAGAGGACTGCCTCTGAAGACCCGGAGTCCATGGTCTCAAAGCGGGGGAAGAAATCTTCGCCAGAGGGTCCTGTGCCGGGGAATACCTCGGCCGTACTATGCCCTCAAGGGGATCAGCCCTCCACCGAGCCATAAGTAGAGAGGGGAGGTTTAAAATGAGAGAAATCCTTGTTTTATCTCTGAGGAAAATAACCGAAATTTTACCTTATAGTTCGGATCTCAGCCCTTCTCAGCAGAGCTCATCTTCGGGGGATCTTCTTTCGGAGATGATGGAGAGCGGAACGCCTCCCCTTACCATACCGTCTTACGAGGCGGGCGATCCTGAGGTATCGTCGCGGAGGGTTTCTCCGAATCTGGCAGGGCCAGAAGGGAGTTATATGGCCCCCCAAGGCCATCCGTGTTCGGTCTTTGAAAAAGGCCATCGAACGAGTCCGGCACCGCCTGGTGCTCATTCGGATGAACTGAAGGATCTGTTAGGGCGAGCGTCTATCTCAGAGGAACACTGTACGTTGATGGGTACGGTAATTGAAAGGATTTCGTCCGCGGAAAGCGGGTTGCATGAGGCCGTCAGGAGTTTACTGACAGGTTTTGAGGTACGCGAGGTGATGTACCTTTTGACAGTTCCGCATATAAGATGCGCCCTGTGTAGATAGTAGCCCATGAGACTCTGTGTGTTGTCGAAGACGATAGCACGCAGAGGATCATAGTCCCGGGTATAATTTTGCCGCCTTCCTATGTAGGTGGAGAAGTGTCCGGTGGCCAGCCGGACTGATGAATTTGCCAAGCTAACGCGGCAACTTGACGTGGCAGATGCCGACATCGTGCTTGTCAACAAGCGGCTTGACGAGGCACAAGGTATGTAATTTCTCCGGAGACACCTGGTAAGAGGAGCTTGATGACAGTATCTTACAGCGTGTGCGCTTGATGCAGATGGGGCCGCTGCCATGGAGAACCTTCAGGCGGAACTTGCCTGAGCCAAGGAGCAAGCCAGGAGAAGTGATGCAGCTGCCGTAAAGGCAATTGAAGAGCTGAAAGCCGAACAGGCTGCTCATTGCCGAAGCAAGAAGGAAATGGCCAAGAAGGCTGTGAAGTTAAAGAACGCTGCTGACCGCTACAAGCTTCTTGAAAAAGAAGATTGGGCAGAGCGTACAGACCTGGAGAAAGCCACTACGGCGGCCAAGGATGCTCGTTCTGCGATGGGAGCGATGAAGGAGGAGCTGCGTCAGGCCGGAGATATCGCGGCTGGAAATCCCTTTATGCTGCGGATGAAGTTCGGAGATCCTAAATACGCTCCGCTGGACCGGATGTGGAGTTCAGCAGACGCATATATGGATTTAGCTGCAAGTGCCGCTAATGCGGCCGAACATTTCCGAGATTAGAAAGATAGCGAAGTGGAGAAGCTCTTTTGGTCACAGTTCAACAATCCGGAGCGTCCGCTTCCGTTGACCGATCGGTTGGCCGAATGGGCCAAACTGAATAGGTTGTCCGGACTCGCCATGAAGGATTTCGTTAATCATCTATGGCCAGAAAGGCCAAAGCCGAACAATTATTTTAGCTTGGTGCAGCAGTTCCTTGGTGTCATGCCGCATATCAATGCAATGAAGAGGTCAGCATGCATAGAGGGTGCGCGGATGGCCCTTGCCCGTGTCAAGACATACTGGGCGGAGATGGAGGCCGCCGCTGTTGCATCCCAGGATTCGGACGGAGGCCGAATACCTGCTGAGCACTATTTTCAGGAAGTTCTGCAAGGCGCTCGTTTGATAGAGACGCAGTGCTCGAAGGATATTATGTTCGAATAACGTGTATTATTGTAAAACAATATTTTGATGAATTGTAGAAGCTTTTCATACTTGTGCCTGCAAGTATTATAATGCCTCCTGTGCGGCCGTTGAGGTATATGTGTATATAATCTGAAAGATGGCAGTCGTCGGCTTCAGCCCCCACGCACATAATGCGAGGGTGTTCGCAGAAGGCGCATTCTCACACTTGATCCAACGTCTTGGTCCATGAAGGAGGTGATAGCGCAGCGAACTAGGCAATCGGACTATAATGCTTTATCACTTTCACTTAGCCATAGGAGTTTGACAAGGGGGCTACTATATAGCCCCTGGTGGCGCCGTGCTCGCCCGAACTCGGGGCGCGTGTGTGCCTGGCCGGGAAACGGCCCTTCGTTAATGCTGAGCAATCCCGAAGACTCCGACAGGTCATCGAGTGGTTGACCAGTCTCACGCTGTATCATGACAGTCAATTTTCGGCTTTCTCTACTGAGGTGCTCGCCTGGCTGAACCGGTGCACAATCGTAGTAGTTCTCCTGGTGCCGCCTTAGCCGATAGAGCGGAACGTAAGGCGGCAAAACACAGGAGCCGGGCAAACCCAACGTTTGACCAAAGACATGATTCAGAGCTGATGCATATAAGGCCAAACTCACAACGCCGAACACTACCTAAGGTATTTGGTCTTTATAAAAACGGGCTGAACAGTGCCCATGATAATAAGCCCCTGGTGTCCAGGTACGTGCGAAATTCTGACGTGGCCACATGCCAAGACGCCAGCCTCCTCCTCGGTTATACCGTGAATCCGGGGGATGTGTATCAACAAGAGACAGTGAAAAAGGTTTACGCAGGGTCTTAATCTAAAGAGAATCTTTGGGACGGGTCCCTGCTGCACGTCTGCGCCTGTGTCTCCGTTGCGCCGTGTCCTGGACGGGTGTAGCACGGTGTTCATCTGTAAAAGAGAGGAACTTAGTTGAAAAAAGAATAGTCGTGCGAAATATATGTTGTACTAAATAAACAAAGTATAATTCAAGATGGGGAAAATTGAGCCTTATTGTCGCTTATTTTACATATGCGGAGCCCCTTGTATAGGGGTGTACGGCTACAAAAACCTTTATCAATTATAAGTTTGCTCCGGACTCGCCTAGCCGTGTCCGTGGTCTTAATGACTTGTTAGATGCTTTTGTTGGTGAAGCTATTTTAATGTGTGGTTGTCAAGGCAGCCGCATAGTCTTCTGCGTGCGAGGAACATTCAGTGTTTCCCTTTAGTGAGATGATGCCTCGTGGACCAGGCATCTTAAGCGTGAGAGATGCATAATGCGGTATCGCGTTAAAGCGGGCGAAAGCTTCGCGTCCCAGTAGTGCTTGATAGCCACTTGAAAATGGGGCGATGTGGAAGGTTAGCTTTTCGCGGCGGAAGTTATCGGGGGAACCGAACATTACTTCTAGCAGGAGAGAACCCCTGCAATGGGCATTGGGGCCTGGCGTTACTCCTTTAAAGGAAGTGTTGCTATGGTGAACTTTTGTTGGGTCCATCCCCATTTTGCGGACTGTGTCCTGATATAGCAGGTTTAGACCACTGCCGCCGTCCATCAGGACTTGTGTAAAGTGGGATCCATCGATTATCGGATCTAATACCAAGGCAGTCCAACCTGCATTCCGGATACTTCCAACCTGCATTCCGGATACTTCCGGAGTAATCCTGATGGTCGAACGTGATCGGTTTTAACAACCAGTGGCAAGACTCCTTTGTGATAGGCCGCATGGCGCGTATCTCTATAGGCGCCACTCTGTTTTTCCCTTTTGTCATGTGAAGTAAGTTTACTGTTTTGACTTCTTGTGGGAAATTCTTTTGTTTCTCGGTGCTCTGCTTGTGGGGTTCGTCATCGTCCTCACTTGGTGTATCGAGCCCCTTGTGTTCGGCGTTGAGTTTGCCGGATTGCTTGAAGACCCAGCATTCTCTGTGGGTATGGTTTGCAGGCCTCCCGGGAGTACTATGGATCTGACATATTTTGTCCAGGATTTTGTTTAATCTAGATAGCTCATCCCTGTTATCCTTGAGGGGCAGCTTTTTCTGACCCTGCCGAGGGCTTTTGAATCCGGCGTTGACTGCCGTGTTCTTCGGGTTGTTTCCCTTACTCCGGCGCTGGTCGTTACTGCGTCACGGTTTCCCATTTCCGTCCCTGACTTCGGATGTACTTGGGTCGCTGGTGCTGCATCTTGCCAACCAGCTGTCCTCTTCCGCGCAAAAGCAGGTCATGAGGCTTGTTAATGCGGCCATTGTTCTTGGCTTTTCTTGGCCGAGGTGTCTGGCGAGCCATTCGTCTCGAACGCTGTGTTTGGAAGCTGCTAAGGCTTCGGCGTCCGGACAGTCGACTATCTGGTTCTTTTTAGTAAGAAATATGTTCTAGAGTTTCTGGGCTGACTCTCCGGGTTGTTGAGTTATATGACTTAAATCGTCTGCATCCGAAGGTCGGACATAGGTCCCTTGAAATTTTTCCTGAAAAGCATCCTCGAGCTCTTCCCAACTCCCAATGGTGTTTTCGGGAAGGCCTTTAAGCCAATGCCGGGTCGGCCCTTTGAGCTTGAGGGGTAAGTATTTTATGGCGTGGATGTCGTCTCCTCTGGCCATATGGATATGGAGGATGTAGTCCTCAATCCAGACTCCAGGGTCTGTCGTTCCGTCGTATGCCTCTATGTTCACGGGCTTGAATCCCGCTGGAAATTCATGGTCCAGCACCTCATCGGTGAAACATAGGGGGTGTGCGGCACCCCTGTATTTGGGTGTGCCGTGGTGTTCGGATGTTTGTTGTGTTGCATTGCTTACTAAAGCTTGCTTTCTTGGCCCGTAGATAGATCTGGCTGAGCCATCTTTTTGATGCGAATCCTTGAGTGGGTCGCGTGCTGGCTTGTGTGCGGCGCCTCCTGCCGCTCTATATTAGCCATGGGGTTGTTTATCCGACCGGGGGCTTCCTTATTTGTTGATTGTGGGGGTTCTAAGGCCTCCTCATCAAATTCAGGCAGGAGCTTTCGCTTCGGGTAGCTTTTTGTGTGGCGACTGTCGCCGTATTTGTCTGCGGTGTTGAGTACTTTGCTCCACCTGATTCTGAGTGCATCTTCCACAATTTTGAGCTTCCGCTTCTGCTTTTTCAGGCTACACGCAGTGGCGACGAGCCTTTTTTGGAGGTTCTTCTGCTCGAGGAACTTGTCCGGCGTGAGGTCGTTCGGACTGTTATCTTCGCCGGGGACGGGTTGTACGGTTTGTTTATCCAAGTTGCCTTGTTCGGACGGTTGCTCGATGCCATGTTCATCATTCGCCGGCTCACCCTACTCTGTGGCTGGGTCTGTATGACCACTGTCTCTGTCGAGGTGGGGCTTGGAGCGGCGCTTACGCCGCCCCTTTGACTGCTTTTCGGAGGAACGACCCTTCATTGCGTCCTCCCGTTCTTCCTTGTCATTTCCTTTGGGTGTGTCCACCATGTATACATCGTAGGATGGGGTGGCTGTCCAGTGCCCTGCGGGCGCTGCTTCCTGTTTGCCTCCTACATCGTCATCCATGCCGTCGATGTCTTCGGAGTCGAAGTCAAGCATGTCGGCTAAATCGTCGACAGTGGCTACGAAGTGGGTGGTGGGTGGGCGTCGAATTTCTTCGTTGTCCGCATCCCAATCCTGTTGGCCATAATCCGGCCAGGGCTCTCCTGACAAAGAGAGAGACCTTAGTGAATTCAGAATGTCGCCGAAGGGCGAGTGCTGAAAGATATCTGCGGCGGTGAATTCCATAATCGGCGCCCAATCAGATTCGATTGGCAGGGGCGCGGAGGGTTCGGACTCCAGAAAAGAGTCCGGCACCTTGGAGTCACGGGCTTCGCAGAGGATGAGGCTGGTGTTCGGCTCGATCACCGTTGAGACTACAGCCCCCGAGGCGGTGTCTAGCCACCCGTCCTCGATCGACGCAGTTGGCTCCGAGCTAAGGGTGGAGCTGATGCGGGCGCGGCCTCCAGGGCACTGTTCGGTGGTAGAGCTAGGTCATACCCATCGTGACAGTGCGGTGCGCTCGGCTGTGGCTCAAATCCGTCGAAGATAGAGGGTGCGCGGATGGCCCTTGCCCATGTCAAGACATACTGGGCGGAGATGGAGGCCGCCGCTGTTGCATCCCAGGATTCAGACGGAGGCCGAATACCTGCTGAGCACTATTTTCAGGAAGTTCTGCAAGGCGCTCGTTTAATAGAGATGCAGTGCTTGAAGGATATTATGTTCGAATAACGTGTATTATTGTAAAACAATATTTTGATGAATTGTAGAAGCTTTTCATACTTGTGCCTGCAAGTATTATAATGCCTCCTGTGCGGCCGTTGAGGTATATGTGTATATAATCTAAAAGATGGCAGTCGTCGGCTTCAGCCCCCACGCACATAATGTGAGGGTGTTCGCAGAAGGCGCATTCTCACACTTGATCCAACGTCTTGGTCCATGAAGGAGGTGATAGCGCAGTGAACTAGGAAATCGGACTATAATGCTTTATCACTTTCACTTAGCCATAGGAGTTTGACAAGGGGGCTACTATATAGCCCCTGGTGGCGCCGTGCTCGCCCGAACTCGGGGCGCGTGTGTGCCTGGCCGGGAAACGGCCCTTCGTTAATGCTGAGCAATCCCGAAGACTCCGATAGGTCATCGAGTGGTTGACCAGTCTCACGCTGTATCATGACAGTCAATTTTCGGCTTTCTCTACTGAGGTGCTCGCCTGGCTGAACCGGTGCACAATCGTAGTAGTTCTCCTGGTGCCGCCTTAGCCGATAGAGCGGAACGTAAGGCGGAAAAACACAGGAGCCGGGCAAACCCAACGTTTGACCAAAGACATGATTCGGAGCTGATGCATATAAGGCCAAACTCACAACGCCGAACACTCCCTAAGGTATTTGGTCTTTATAAAAACGGGCTGAACAGTGCCCATGATAATAAGCCCCTGGTGTCCAGGTACGTGCGAAATTCTGACGTGGCCACATGCCAAGACGCCAGCCTCCTCCTCGGTTATACCGTGAATCCGGGGGATGTGTATCAACAAGAGACAGTGAAAAAGGTTTACGCAGGGTCTTAATCTAAAGAGAATCTTTGGGATGGGTCCCTGCTGCACGTCTGCGCCTGTGTCTCCGTTGCGCCGTGTCCTGGACGGGTGTAGCACGGTGTTCATCTGTAAAAGAGAGGAACTTAGTTGAAAAAAGAATAGTCGTGCGAAATATATGTTGTACTAAATAAACAAAGTATAATTCAAGATGGGGAAAATTGAGCCTTATTGTCGCTTATTTTACATATGCGGAGCCCCTTGTATAGGGGTGTACGGCTACAAAAACCTTTATCAATTATAAGTTTGCTCCGGACTCGCCTAGCCGTGTCCGTGGTCTTAATGACTTGTTAGATGCTTTTGTTGGTGAAGCTGTTTTAATGTGTGGCTGTCAAGGCAGCTGCATAGTCTTCTGCGCGCGAGGAACATTCAGTGTTTCCCTTTAGTGAGATGATGCCTCGTGGACCAGGCATCTTAAGCGTGAGAGATGCATAATGCGGTATCGCGTTAAAGCGGGCGAAAGCTTCGCGTCCCAGTAGTGCTTGATAGCCACTTGAAAATGGGGCGATGTGGAAGGTTAGCTTTTCGCGGCGGAAGTTATCGGGGGAACCGAACATTACTTCTAGCAGGAGAGAACCCCTGCAATGGGCATTGGGGCCTGGCGTTACTCCTTTAAAGGAAGTGTTGCTATGGTGAACTTTTGTTGGGTCCATCCCCATTTTGCGGACTGTGTCCTGATATAGCAGGTTTAGACCACTGCCGCCGTCCATCAGGACTTGTGTAAAGTGGGATCCATCGATTATACTGTGAATCCGGGGGATGTGCATCAACAAGAGACAGCGATAAAGGTTTGCGCAAGGTCTTAATCTAAAGAGAATCCTTGAGACGGGTCCCTGCTGCACGTCTGTGCCTGTCTCCGTTGCGCCGTGTCCTGGATGGGTGTAGCACGACGTTCATCTGTAAATGAGAGGAACTTAGTTGAAAGAAGAATAGCCGTGCAAAATATATGTTGTACTAAGTAAACAAAGTATAATTCAAGATGGGGAAAATTGAGCCCTATTGTCGCCTATTTTACATATGCGGAGCCCCTTGTATAGGGGTGTACGGCTACAAAAACCTTTATCAATTATAAGTTTGCTCCGGACTCACCTAGCCGTGTCCGTGGTCTTAATGACCCGTTAGATGCTTCTGTTGGGGAAGCTATTTTAATGTGTGGCTGTCAAGGCAGTCGTATAGTCTTCTGCATGCGAGGAACATTCAGTGTTTCCCTTTAGTGAGATGATGCCTCGTGGACCAGGCATCTTAAGCGTGAGAGATGCATAATGCGGTATCGCGTTAAAGCGGGCGAAAGCTTCGCGTCCCAGTAGTGCTTGATAGCCACTTGAAAATGGGGCGATGTGGAAGGTTAGCTTTTCACGGCGGAAGTTATCGGGGGAACCGAACATTACTTCTAGCAGGAGAGAACCCCTGCAATGGGCATTGGGGCCTGGCGTTACTCCTTTAAAGGAAGTGTTGCTATGGTGAACTTTTGTTGGGTCCATCCCCATTTTGCGGACTGTGTCCTGATATAGCAGGTTTAGACCACTGCCGCCGTCCATCAGGACTTGTGTAAAGTGGGATCCATCGATTATCGGATCTAATACCAAGGCAGTCCAACCTGCATTCCGGATACTTCCGGAGTAATCCTGATGGTCGAACGTGATCGGTTTTAACAACCAGTGGCAAGACTCCTTTGTGATAGGCCGCATGGCGCGTATCTCTATAGGCGCCACTCTGTTTTTCCCTTTTGTCACGTGAAGTAAGTTTACTGTTTTGACTTCTTGTGGGAAATTCTTTTGTTTCTCGGTGCTCTGCTTGTGGGGTTCGTCATCGTCCTCACTTGGTGTATCGAGCCCCTTGTGTTCGGTGTTGAGTTTGCCGGATTGCTTGAAGACCCAACATTCTCTGTGGGTATGGTTTGCAGGCCTCCCGGGAGTACTATGGATTTGACATATTTTGTCCAGGATTTTGTTTAGTCCAGATAGGTCGTCCCTGTTATCCTTGAGGGGCAGCTTTTTCTAACCCTGCCGAGGGCTTTTGAATCCGGCGTTGACTGCCGTGTTCTTCGGGTTGTTTCCCTTACTCCGGCGCTGGTCGTTACTGCGTCGCGGTTTCCCATTTCCGTCCCTGACTTCGGATGTACTTGGGTCGCTGGTGCTGCATCTTGCCACCAGCTGTCCTCTTCCGCGCAAAAGCAGGTCATGAGGCTTGTTAATGCGGCCATTGTTCTTGGCTTTTCTTGGCCGAGGTGTCTGGCGAGCCATTCGTCTCGAACGCTGTGTTTGGAAGCTGCTAAGGCTTCGGCGTCCGGACAGTCGACTATCTGTCGACTATCTGGTTCTTTTTAGTAAGAAATATGTTCTAGAGTTTCTGGGCTGACTCTCCGGGCTGTTGAGTTATATGACTTAAATCGTCTGCATCCGAAGGTCGGACATAGGTCCCTTGAAAATTTTCCTGAAAAGCATCCTCGAGCTCTTCCCAACTCCCAATGGTGTTTTCGGGAAGGCCTTTAAGCCAATGCCGGGTCGGCCCTTTGAGCTTGAGGGGTATGTATTTTATGGCCTGGATGTCGTATCCTCTGGCCATATGGATATGGAGGATGTAGTCCTCAATCCAGACTCCAGGGTCTGTCGTTCCGTCGTATGCCTCTATGTTCACGGGCTTGAATCCCGCTGGAAATTCATGGTCCAGCACTTCATCGGTGAAACATAGGGGGTGTGTGGCACCCCTGTATTTGGGTGTGCCGTGGTGTTCGGATGTTTGTTGTGTTGCATTGCTTACTAAAGCTTGCTTTCTTGGCCCGTAGATAGATCTGGCTGAGCCATCTTTTTGATGCGAATCCTTGAGTGGGTCGCGTGCTGGCTTGTGTGCGGCGCCTCCTGCCGCTCTATATTGGCCATGGGGTTGTTTATCTGACCGGGGGCTTCCTTATTTGTTGATTGCGGGGGTTCTACGGCCTCCTCATCAAATTCAGGCAGGAGCTTTCGCTTCGGGTAGCTTTTTGTGTGGCGACTGTCGCCGTATTTGTCTGCGGTGTTGAGTACTTTGCTCCACCTGATTCTGAGTGCATCTTCCGCAGTTTTGAGCTTCCGCTTCTGCTTTTTCAGGCTACACGCAGTGGCGACGAGCCTTTTGTGGAGGTTCTTCTGCTCCAGGAACTTGTCCGGCGTGAGGTCGTCCGGACTGTTATCTTCGCCGGGGACGGGTTGTACGGTTTGTTTATCCAAGTTGCCTTGTTCGGACGGTTGCTCGATGCCATGTTCATCATTCGCCGGCTCACCCTACTCTGTGGCTGGGTCTGTATGACCACTGTCTCTATCGAGGCGGGGCTTGGAGCGGCGCTTACGCCGCCCCTTTGACTGCTTTTCGGAGGAACGACCCTTCGTTGCGTCCTCCCGTTCTTCCTTGTCATTTCCTTTGGGTGTGTCCACCATGTATACATCGTAGGATGGGGTGGCTGTCCAGTGCCCTGCGGGCGCTGCTTCCTGTTTGCCTCCTACATCGTCATCCATGTCGTCGATGTCTTCGGAGTCGAAGTCAAGCATGTCGGCTAAATTGTCGACAGTGGCTACGAAGTGGGTGGTGGGTGGGCGTCGAATTTCTTCGTTGTCCGCATCCCAATCCTGTTGGCCATAATCCGGCCAGGGCTCTCCTGACAAAGAGAGAGACCTTAGTGAATTCAGAATGTCGCCGAAGGGCGAGTGCTGAAAGATATCTGCGGCGGTGAATTCCATAATCGGCGCCCAATCAGATTCGATTGGCAGGGGCGCGGAGGGTTCGGACTCCAGAAAAGAGTCCGGCACCTTGGAGTCACGGGCTTCGCAGAGGATGAGGCTGGTGTTCGGCTCGATCACCGTTGAGACTACAGCCCCCGAGGCGGTGTCTAGCCACCCGTCCTCGATCGACGCAGTTGGCTCCGAGCTAAGGGTGGAGCTGATGCGGGCGCGGCCTCCAGGGCACTGTTCGGTGGCAGAGCTAGGTCATACCCATCGTGACAGTGCGGTGCGCTCGGCTGTGGCTCAAATCCGTCGAAGATCAAGTCTCCGTAGATGTCAGCCGAGTAGTTCAAACTTCCAAATCTGACCTGATGGCCAGGGGCGTAGCTTTCAATCTGCTCCAAATGTCCAAGTGAATTAGCCCGCAGTGCAAAGCCGCCGAACACGAAGATCTGTCTGGGGAGAAAGGTGTCACCCTGGACCGCATCGTTGTTGATGATCGGAGGAGCCATCGGGCCTAAAAGTGATGACACAGAGGAACTCTCAATGAAAGCACCAATGTCGGTGTCAAAACCAGCGGATCTCGGGTAGGGGGTCCCGAACTGTGCGTCTAGGCAGATGGTATCAGGAGACAAGGGACACAATGTTTTTACCCAGGTTCGGGCCCTCTCGATGGAGGTAAAACCCTACTCCTGCTTGATTAATATTGATGATATGGTTAGTACAAGAGTAGATCTACCACGAGATCAGAGAGGCTAAACCCTAGAAGCTAGCCTATGGTATGATTGTTGTTTGTCCTATGGACTAAAACCCTCCGGTTTATATAGACACCGGAGAGGGCTAGGGTTACATAGAGTCGGTTACAATGGGAGGAGATCTACATATCCATATTGCCAAGCTTGCCTTCCACGCCAAGGA
This sequence comes from Triticum urartu, assembly GCF_056163025.1. Taxonomy (NCBI): domain Eukaryota; kingdom Viridiplantae; phylum Streptophyta; class Magnoliopsida; order Poales; family Poaceae; genus Triticum; species Triticum urartu. The sequence continues at coordinate 266,290,385 of NC_141879.1, read as the reverse complement.
AAGTCCCATCCGGACACGGGACGAAGTCTTCAATCTTGTATCTTCATAGTCCGAGAGTCCGACCAAAGGTTATAGTCCGGCTATCTGGACACCCCCTAATCCAGGGCTCCCTCACCCGTAAATATAGAATCATACGACAGCACAACAGATCCTGCGGTATGGATTGAGGATTTCCTCCTGCATATCCACATGGCACGCGGTGATGATCTACACGCCATTAAATACCTCCCACTCAAACTCAAGGGACCAGCTCGGCATTGGCTCAATAGCTTGCCAGCAGAGTCCATCGTCTTTTGGGAAGATCTGGAAGCCGCATTCCTCGACAACTTTAAGGGCACTTATGTGCGACCACCAGATGCTGATGACTTGAGCCACATAATTCAGCAGCCAGAGGAATCGGCCAGGCAATTCTGGACATGGTTCCTAACAAAGAAAAATCAAATCGTCGACTGTCAGGATGCAGAGGCCCTAGTAGCTTTCAAGCACAACATCCGCAATGAGTGGCTAGCCCGGCACCTTGGTCAGGAAAAGCCAAAATCTATGGCAGCCCTCACGACACTCATGACCCGCTTTTGTGTGGGAGAAGACAGCTGGCTGGCTCGCAGTAATACCATATCAAAGAACCATGGCACTTCAGAGACCAAGGACGGCAATAACAGGTCACGTCGCAACAAACATAAGCGCCGCATTAACAATGATAATACTGAGGATACGGCAGTCAATGCCGGATTCAAAGGCTCTAAACCCGGTCAGCGGAAAAAGCCATTCAAATAAAGCACTCCGGGCCCGTCCAGTTTGGACCGTATACTCGATCGCTCGTGTCAAATACACGGCACCCCCGACAAGCCAGCCAACCACACCAACAGGGATTGTTGGGTGTTCAAGCAGGCCGGCAAGTTAATTGCCAAAAACAAAAATAAGGGGCCACATAGCGATGACAAGGAGGAGCCCCGGCAGCCGAATATCGAAGGACAGAAGAGGTTCCCCCCACAAGTGCGGACGGTGAACATGATATACGCAACCCACATCCCCAAGAGGGAGCGGAAGCGTGAGCTCAGGGACGTATATGTGTTGGAGCCAGTCGCCCCAAAGTTCGACCCATGGTCCTCCTGTCCGATCACCTTCGATCGCAGAGACCACCCCAATAGTATCCGTCATGGCAGATTTGCCGCACTGGTCCTAGACCCAATCATTGACGGATTTCAACTCACTCGAGTCCTTATGAATGGTGGCAGTAGCCTGAACTTGCTTTATCAGGACACAGTGCCAAAATGGGTATAGACCCCTCAAGGATCAAACCCACAAAAACGACCTTTAAAGGCGTCATACCAGGTGTAGAGGCCCATTGCACCGGCTCAGTCACATTGAAAGTGGTCTTCGGATCCCCAGATAACTTCTGAAGCGAAGAGTTAATCTTCGATATAGTCCCGTTCCGTAGTGGTTATCATGCACTGCTCGGGCGAACCGCATTTGCGACATTCAATGCAGTACCGCATTATGCATACGTCAAGCTCAAGATGCCAGGACCTCAGGGGGTCTTCACAGTTAATGGAAACACAGAGCGCTCTCTCCGAACGGAGGAGCACACTGCGGCATAGCAGCGGAAGCGCAAAGTAGCCTCTTAAGGCAATCCACTAGTTCGGCGTTTAAGGATCCGAACACCTTCAAGGGCGCCCGGAGTAATCGGCAACAGGACTGCCTGGCACGTTCCGAGCTCGCGTAGCAATGCGGCCCCCACCCCGGCCCAAGCCAAACGGCGAAACTCGTGCCACGCGTACATAATTACGCATTAAAAATACCATGGGCATAGGTGGGAAGGGGGCCACGACTGCGGCACGCTCCAAGACGTGGCTTAAACCGCACTAGGGGCTTCCCGCTTTGTTATTTTTCTCTTTCAGGACTTTAATCTCTAGAAACCCTGTCCGGCAGTATGATTGCCGAACACATGATGCAGCAACCAAGGAGGCAGAAAGCTACGCCACACCACGGAACTCCCAGGTGGATTACGATAACGAGTAAAATATTTGCTTTAATATTTTTCCTCAGCTTGCCCTTGGAAGGGACAAGTCAAACAGTCCTACTTTTTGCTTATCGCACTACTTGTATCATTCTGCTTTAACGCACCTTTTTGAATAAACAATGCATAGCATTAAGACTATTATTGCATTCTTCTTTATATATATATATATGTTCATTCGTGACATCCAGCACCCGTACACTCTGGTACGGCCAATATGCTAGGGGCTTAAGCATACCCCATAATACGGCGTGAGAAGTCCCAACTCTTTCAACAGTGCGGCACCCCGAACTTATAGCATTATATGCATCAGCTCCGAATCATTTCTTTGGTCAATAGTTGGGTTTGCCCGGCTCCCATGTTTTGGTACCTTATGTTCCGCTATATCGGCTAAGGTAGCACTGGGAGAACTACTGCGATTGTGCCCCGGTTCTGCTGGGCTAAGCACCTCAGTAGAGAAAGCTAAAACTAACTATCATGATAAGGCGAGAGACTGGTCGCTGTTCGAGAGGTTTTCGAGTCCTTAAAGACTTATGCCGCTTAGAGCGAGGAGTCGGCCCTTTCCGGCTTAAGGCGTGTATCATGCCCCAGATTCGGCCTTCCGAATACTAGGGGCTTCGCCGAAATTTAAAATTATAGAATTCTATGGCTAAGTGAGAGTGATAAAGCATTACAGTCTGATTGCCTTGTTCGTTGTGCTGAGCACCTCCCTCGAAGGACCCAAAAATGGGAACAAGAGTGCTCAGGTTTATCCCGAACACCCCAGCACTCATGGCATGGGGGCAGAAGTCGACGATTAGCCATCTCTCAAATTTGATAACCAGCCAAACAGAAGGTAATATTTTAAATTCAAACAAGCGTTGCATAGCGCATATGAACAACTTTTCATAAATACAGGATTACACGAGCGAATTTACTCGAATATTATATCTTTGGAACACTTGTCCGCTACGAGACGAGCACCCTTCAGGACACCCTCATAGTACATCTCGGGGTGGCGATGCTACTTGCCCTCCGGCGGCCCTTCCTTGATCAGCTTCACGGCACCTAGCTTGGCCCATTGCACCTTCACACGGGCGAAAGCCTGGCGTGCACCTTCGATGCAAACGGACCGCTAGACGACTTCCAGCCATGGTCAGGCATCCAGAAGCTGCCTCACCAGGCCGAAGTAGCTGTTCAGAAGGGCGTCGCCAGGCCACAGCCGGACTATAAAGCCCTTCATGGCCTGTTCGGCCGCCTTGTGCAGCTCGACCATTTGCTTCATCTGGTCGCTCAGAGGCATCGGGTGTTCGGTGCCAGTATACTGAGACCAGAACAGCTTCTCCGTTGAGCTTCCCTCCTCGGCCTGGTAAAACCGTGCGGCATCCGACATGCTGCGGGGCAAATCTGCGAATGCTCCTGGAGAGCTCCGGATCTGGGTAGGTAACAGGTAATTTACTTTCACATACTTGCTTTGCATATAGAATGCCTTACCCGCCGCTATCTTCTTCATCACATCAATCTCCTGGAGGGCCTTTTGGGCTTCATCCTTGGCATTCTTTGCGCTCTCAAGGGCCGCGGCAAGCTCGGACTCTTGAGTCTTTGAGTCAAGCTCCAACGCCTCGTGCTTCGTCACGAGAGCTTGGAGCTCTTGCTGCACCTCGCCCACCCACGCCTCATGCCTCTCTCGCTCGGTGCGCTCCTTGGCCGCTTTGTCTTCGGCCTCGGATAGCGCTTGCTTTAGGGTCGCGACCTCATTCGTGGCCCCTGTCAAATTTACGATGATCCTGTCATTTTGCAATCGCATTCTCTTTATACATATCCATAGACTAGGTACTACTTACCTTTGTTCTCCTCGAGCTACCTCTTGGCAAGGCCGAGCTCTTCCTTGGACCCTTTCAGGTCCTGCTTCAGTACGGCGACCTCCGCAGTCAGTGCGGCAGAGGCCAGCAGCGAAGCCTGCATACGCATATAGACATACTTATATTAGACTCCTATGGTATTGTTTGATCCTCTGTTCGGCTTTTCTTTGTGAACACCGAACAGAGCATCAGGGGCTACTGTCTATGCGGTAATATTTTTCGTATATTTTAAATACTCACCTCAAAGCCTGTTAGACGGCTGGCACAGGTTTCAGTCAGTCCGCTTTTGGCAGATTGAACCTTCTCGATCACCGCACTCATAATAGTGCGGTGCTCTTCGTCGATGGAAGTGCTGCGAAGTGCTCCCAGCAGATTGTACGGTGCCTCTGGATGGATAGAGGTCACCGGCACAGGTGTCTTTCCCCTCTTGGAAGGAGGCCACCTGATCAAGTCCGGAACCATTGGAGGTTCCGGCGTGGTGTTCGGCTGAGGGCCGATCTCGGTGCCCTCGGGGCTTTGCTCCCTCTGTTCCCGGAGTCCGGAAGGTCGCCTTGAGGTGCCTCCGGGAATGTCTCCCCTCGACCCGGTGCCTCTTGAGACAATACATCGGCGTTGTCCGTAGGGCAAGGGGAGGTGGCGGTCGGAAGTGGATCGCTATCCATATCCGACGAGCCCAGGGAACCGTCCGACGATACGTCGATACGGTCTCGTGGAGGTCTGCATAGTCATAATTCAGCGTTAGGAGAAGCAGTGCAACAAAGGAATGCTATGAGTTACTCTGGTATCTGAATACTAACGACTTCGCCAGGGGCTTGTCCCTGAGCAGCTACTCGTCGTCGCCTTCGGCGACGGTGGTGGAGTAGTCCGGAAGGAGAGTCCTTCCCTTCTTGGACCCTTCGGCCTCCCCAGTTGGGGCGGCCTTCCTTTTCTTGTCTCCCCCGGCTGGAGGGGGCATCTTCATCTTCCTCCTCGTCTTCGAGGGAGGAGTGCGTCGCGGAGTTATCGAGCGATGAGTCCGATACCGCTGGGCACCGGGTCTTTCAGGTTTCCTTGGCCTTCTTGGTCTTCTCCGGCACCTTGTAAGGAGCCGAAGTCAGCATCTTCGTCAGGAGAGCGTCTGCTGGGCCTTCGAGCAAAGGAGTCGGACAGTCGATCTGTCCGGCCGTCTGCTGCCAGTCCTATCAAAGGTACGGGATCTTAGATCCCACATAGAGTCAAACTATGAAAAAACAAGTATCCTGTAAGAGGTAAAACAGCTTACCGCGCTGGCTTGGCGCTTCGTGCTGAATCCGCGATCCTCGGTAGTGGGAGGGGGAACCTCGGCACCCTTGAAGAGCACCTTCCAGGCATCCTCGTGTGTTGTGTCGAAGAGCCTGTTCATAGTTCGGTGCTGGGCCGGGTCGAACTCTCACAAGTTGAAAGCCCGTTGTTGACACAGGAGGATCCGGCGGATGAGCATGACCTGGACTACATTGACGAGTTTGAGCTTCTTGTTCACCATGTTTTGAATACATGTTTGGAGTCTGGTCAGCTGACCCGTACTACCCCAGGATAGTCCCTTCTCTTGCTAGGAGCTGAGCCACATGGGGATGCCAGATCGGAACTCGGGGGCCGTTGCCCATTTAGGGTCACGCGGCTCGGTGATGTAGAACCACCCCAATTGCCACCCCTTTATGGTCTCCACGAAGGAGCCCTCGAGCCATGTGACGTTGGGCATTTTGCCCACCATGGCGCCTCCGCACTCCGCCTGGAAGCCACTCACTAACTTCGGCTTGACATTGAAGGTCTTCAGCCATAAGCCGAAGTGGGGCTTGATGCGGAGGAAGGCCTCGCACACGACGATAAACGCCGAGATGTTGAGGATGAAGTTCAGGGCCAGATCGTGGAAATCCAGGCGGTAGTAGAACATGAGCCCCCAGACGAATGTGTCGGATTTCGGTTTCCGGCAGACCCTTGAGGTTCGAACACTGGGGTGCGCGCGGAGATTTCGCCTCCTACCTACCTGCACCCCTCTGCCATGCTAGGATCTAAAACTACGGAAATAACAACACAAGAGACACAGGGTTTATACTGGTTCGGGCCACCGTTGTGGTGTAATACCCTACTCCAGTGTGTGGTGTGGTGGATTGCCTCTTGGGCTGATGATGATGAGCAATACAAGGAAGAATAGCCTCACGAGGGTCTGTTCTTGGCTGGGGCGATGAACTGCTCGGCGGAGTTCAGTCACCTTCTCTCTCTCTCTCTCTCTGCTTCCTCCAACCGACCGAACCCCCTCTCTCCCCCTTTGCTCTGTGGGTGGCTGGTCCTATTTATAGAGGCCCTGGTCCTCTTCCCAAATATCGAGCGGGAAGGGAGCCAACAATGGCGGGATAATTTGAAGGGGGACAGCAAGTATCAGCTATCCTGACAAAAGTAGTCTTCACCTGCGCAAAGCTCTGGTGATGACGCCGTCTTGGGCTCCACGGTGACCTCCGTCTCGTAGTCCTCCTGGTCTTGGTCTCGTTGCACCGAAATGGCAACCTTTGCCTGATGCCTCGGTACTCCGCGGCTGCGCTTGCCCCCTTTGCACCAAAGAGGAAAGGAGGACGCTGCGCGGGCTAGCACCCGCCTGGCGCCCTGAGTCATCATGGCTTGCGTCACGGGCACCTCGTGAGGTACCCCGCCTTGATCTCTCCGCCTCCTCGTGAGCCAGCCTGACGAGGCCGTGCCTGAGGAAGCTCCACGTCGTCCGCCCCACGAGGCTTGGCCCCTCGCGAGGGTCTTGGGTTTGTGTTGGTGAAGACGGGCCGTGCTGGCCCCCCCTTTGTGCCACGCCGCAGGCAGGCAAGTCTGGGGACCCCCGTTCCCAGAACGCCGACAGTAGCCCCCGGGCCCAAGGCGCGCCCGGACTTGGCCATGCAGGGAGGCGGAAGGGCAAGAGCGAAGCGCCACGGGCCCTAATAGCCTGCGGCCTTGGGCGCCGCGTGGCGGTTGACTGGACGTGGGTGCCTCCACTTCCCCATGATGCCTCGGCAACTGCACGGATGGGACAAGTCCCTGAATGCAAAAACGGGTCATCATTACCTGCGATCGTGGAGGTCGGCGGTTGGCCTTGGCCGGCCATAAGTACGGAACGGCGCGCGCCCTTCCAGTCCATCCCTCCTTGCTTCTCCTTCTTCCCGATCCTTGCTCCGCCTTACCACGATGGCTCCAATCCGCCGGTTCTCGACGGCAGATAAGGGAAAGGTTCCCCGAGAGGGGCCAGACCCACTCCAGCCGAAGAAACGGCTCATCCCCCGTGGCCCGGACGAGGGGGCCCTTCAGGTGGTGTCGAGGCCTTTGTGCGAGCGGGCGCCGCCGGGGTTCCCGCTTCCATTGTACGCCCACGTCGAGGGCCCTGGAGGAGCTGATGCTGACCACCACGGGCGGCGCCACCGTCGGCGCCGACGGGTCACGAAGGTGTGGGTCGTCCCCCCCTGGGGTCCACACCGTGGGCTCCTCCCAAGAGTTCGTGCTCCACGTCGCCATTCCTCTTTAGTCTTGGATCCGCCTTCCTCCCTTCTTCGCCTCCATCATCCCGCAGGGGGAGCCCCTGGAGCTTTGGCTGCAGCACGCCGGCTGCAGCACCCTCACGACCGAGGCAGAGGTCGCGGTCGTCGCCCCGGGCGAGGTCTACATGACTCGGGGCTGGAGGGAGATCGCCCGGGTTTGCAGGACAAGGGGTGTCTTTGCGGTCCACTTGGACTACGACGGTGCTTCGGTGATGCTCTTCAAGGTCTTCGATGCGAGCGGGCGCCGGCTGGAGTGCTGCCCCCGGGAAGGTGGCTGGGACCCTGCTGCGACGAGGACTGGGCTCGCCAACCGCTCCCTTGGTGGCTCCTCAGGCGGTGGAGACGTCAGGGGTTCCAGCGACTCCGGCGAGCCCTTCGCGACTCCGGAGACGAGCGACGACAGCTACGAGCCCCCGAGCCCGCGCCTCTCCTGGAGCAGGGCGGGCTCGTCAGGCCGCCGTCAACTCTGATCTGGATGGGGTTGGTGTCGATGCTTGACGGCCCACTGTTGATGATGGCGTCTTTTGTACGGATGCGCGTAGTTTGCGTCCCTTTAGGATCTGTTCCCTGCGAGGAACCAAAAACGCACCCCGTGGGGGCTGGTAAGGTGCCTGTGATCCTGTTTTGATAATATAACCCTTGTCGTAGAATTGCGCGAGTTGCTCATACCATCTTAGCTCAGTCCTCCCTTTCAAACCTTACGAGGGCTTGGTGCTCTGCGCCGACAGGTCCCAGTCCCAAGGCGGCTTCAGCCGTCGCTGGTATGCCAGGTCGCTATGCCGTGGTCAAGGCCAGGAGGTGAGCGACCCAGAGTCCGGTAAGATCCCCTGAGTCGCGATGCTCAGGAGGTCCCCTTTGGCTCCCAAGCAGCCGTCGCTTGGTGAGAAAGGAGAGCGGCATCGCTAACAAGGGATAGCATTAGGTGCGGGGATGGTGCCACGGTAGCTGGTGCTTTCGGGTGATGACTTATCTCGGGGATCAGGGGCCGCTCCCTGGTGTGCCGCCGGGTCCGCGCATCGGCACGCGCGAGGTTGCTTGGCGAGGTCCTCGTGCGTCTCTCCCCTCTCGCCTTTGCTCCCCTTTCCGCTCTACGTCCTCGGGCCCCGGCTTTCGAGCGAGTCTCAGCCGTCGCTGGTATGCCAGGTCGCGATGCCATGGTCAAGGCCAGAGGGTGAGGGCTGGAGAGCCAGTAGGAGCCCTGAGTCGCGATGCTCAGGCACCCCCCCTTTAACGTGCAAGGGTTCGCGCGGACGAGAGCGAAGGAGACACCGCAAGGGCCTCGCCTGACGCAGCTCCTTCGGGAGGTCCTGCAGGTCCATCATAGAAAAAGCAAAGGGTTGCCATGACAATTGACGGTCAGCCGTGGGTTGCTTCCGAGGGGTAGTGAGGCACTGAAGGCTTGACGAGGTGACGCTATGCGGGGCTGCCACGGCCAGAGCTCAGCCATCCAGGTTTGTCGGCGTTGCAGGGACGGACCCATGCGCAAGCGTCGTGCCGTTTGGGAGCAGCTTCGTTAGTTGGCGTCAGCTAAGCAGGCAACTGGGTAAAACACATTAGCCGCGAAGGAGTGGATTCGTTCAAATAGATGTTGGGAACGTGGAGATCACTGGGTCAGGCCCGAGCGACTTGGGGGTGATGCAGCCCGAGGGGCGCCCCCAACAAGGTAAGCTGACAACATAGAATAAAAAAGGGATACACGCCGTAGGGACGGACCCCCGCGGCCTGGGAATAATGCAGCCCTGGGGGGGCGCTCCCAGTTGGAAGTGAAACTAGAGAGATGTCACCTGATGATGTTGAGGACGAAGGAGTGTTGGCGTAGCAGGCTTGGTGGGCTGCGGAAGCCGATCCTCATGAGCCCCCAGGCCCAGGGGCCTCGGGAGGCTCCGGAGGCGCTGGCGGCTCCTCGCGGGCCATCTCCATCTCTGCCAGGGCTGCGGAACGCCTGGCCTCTCGTGCCTCCGCGATGCCCCTCATGAGGCGCCGGTACATGTCAGCCGCGCTCGGCAAGCCGTAAGGCATGCGAACGTAGCTGTGGGGTGGACCTCCATAGCGCCCCACTCCCGAGGGCCAGAGGCGCTCCAAGGAGGCGACTTGGTTGAGCCCTGGTACGTCGATGCAGATGCGCAGCCCGCCATCCTCGCCTGGATGGGGGGCCACTGCTGGTAGGCGACGGCCGCCTCTCATGACTCTTGACTCATGTAGCTCCTGAATGGCCTTGCTGACGAACTCCTGAGGGTCTGGATCTCCTTCCATTGCTCCTTCTCGAGGGAAACATGCTTCAAAACACGCCTCCAGGTGGTGCCCAAGCGCCTCCCTCGTGACCCTAGCTAGGTCGGTGGCCCTCCAGGGGAGAGCCCCCGAGCCCTGCCTGAGGAGGGCGCCGGGGGTGCTTTCCTATGCGATGGAGGGAGGTTCCCCCTGGGCAGACGCGGGCCCAGAGGGGCCTGCCTCCTGAGTGGTCGGGCCGGACAATGTCTTCTTCTTCTTGGGGGCGGTCTCGGGAGGCCTCCTGCCTCCACGATCTGGGTCTTCCAGTGACGCGGCCTGAAAGGCTCGTTCCAGGGTGAAAGTGCGTTATATCGACTAGAGGGGGGTGAATAGGCGATTTTTATGGAAGTCTTCAAAACGTGGGAGTTATGAAGACAAACAGCAAAGATTATGCCTATTACTATGCAGCGGAAGTTAGATTACACTAGGCAAGCCATGGTCAGGTATTCAATAGAGTGAAAGCACGAAGACAAACAACTGCAGTGTAATAAGGATCAGGTAGGAAGAAGTTGTGAAGCCAAACAAATCATACATTCACGTTGTGAAGACAAAAGATATAGCAAGCATGCAATGGCTTCACAATGTGTAACAGTAAGAAAAGGAAGTGAAGATGAAACCAGTGACTCGTTGAAGACAATGATATGTTGGACCAGTTCCAGTTGCTGTGACAACTGTACGTCTGGTTGGAGCGGCTAGGTATTTAAACCTTAGGACACACAGTCCCGGACACCCAGTCCTGAACACACAGTTCAGGACACCAAGTCCTCACCGTATTCTCCTTGAGCTAAGGTCACTTAGTCCTCGCCCAATCACTCTGGTAAGTCTTCAAGGTAGACTCCCAAACCTTCACAAACTTCGTTCACTGGCAATCCACAATGTCTCTTGGATGCTCTGAACGCGACGCCTAACCGTCTGGAGGATTCACAGTCGTCAAGTGTAATAAGTCTTCAGATCACACAGACAAGAAGACTTAAGTGATGCCCAATTTACTCTGGCTCTGGGTGGTTAGGGCTTTTCTCCTCACTAGAAATTTTCTCTCAAAGGCTTCGAGGTGGGTTTCTCTCAAATGAAAAAAGCCGTGCACTGAAATCTGAGCAGCCAACCGTTTATGGTTGTGGGGGTGGGCTATTTATAGCCACTTGGCAACCTGACCCGATTTGTCCGAAATGACCCTGGGTCACTAAGGAACTGACACGTGTCTCAACGGTCAGATTTCAAACTCTCATGGCAACTTTACTTGGGCTATAAGCAAAGCTGACTTGTCCGGCTCTGGACAAGATTCGCTCTCATTGTCTTCACTCGAAGACATAGGTTTTTGATTTAGGCATCACTTCAGTCATTCTGACTGGTTCTCCTGGACCCCACTTAACAGTACGGTGGTTCGTATGACTCAACACAAAATAAAAAGAACTTACGAAAGATCTAAGTCTTCGAGCTCCATAAGCTTCATAACATGTCTTCTTTTGTCATAGTCTTCAATGTGAATATCTTCATATACCACCTTTGTCTTCAATGTCTTCATACATTTTTAGGGGTCATCTCTGGTAGTAAAACTGAATCAATGAGGGACTTCTTCCTGTGTTTTCCTGCAATTCTCACAAACACATTAGTCCCTCAATTAGGTTTGTCGTCAATACTCCAAAACCAACTAGGGGTGGCACTAGATGCACTTACAATCTCCCCCTTTTTGGTGATTGATGACAAACTAGTTGAAGTTTTCAACGGGGAATATAGTCTGTGAAATTGTAAAGGAATTGTCTTCATAAGTTGCAAGGGCTCCCCCTGAAGATGTGCATATAAATTAATTTGCTTTTGGAATGCAAATGCACATGGCAGGTTGTACTTGTGGAGATCCACTTCAGCTTATGATGACAATCCACTATGCATGTGAAAGTATATGAAGATAATGACATGCATAATGGAAAATGGACGTCTGCAGAATGAGATAAGTGCGGAATTTATCGTCGCACATGCGGAATTTATCTTCGCAAACAGAGTGGCAAACAAGTAGCAAATGACCATCGAGTTTTAGTGTTTACAACTCAAAGAACCAAATGAAGCAAAAACAAGAGTTGTAAACACGAAGCAAAATATAACAAAACATAAGGTACCCGCCCATATTGACCCGCTTGAAGACTATAAACATCATATGCTTCTCCCCCTTTTGTCAGTAATGACCAAAAAGGTTTGAAGACATAGAGTTTTCTACGCGTTCCCAGGCGCAGCAGGGTCGGTGGAGTTGTTTGGCGGTGCAGAGCTTGGAGGTGCTGAAGCAGGTGGCGGTGATGTAGCATCGTCGTCTTCATCAATGATTCTGGCAGTGACTGTGGCAGCAGATGAAGAAAACTCAGAGTCTTCAAGTGATGGTGTGTTGCGCATCATAGCCCTTCTAGGAGGTGTGGTGTCAAACTTGAAGCGCTTGGTGAAGCCATCCTCTTCAAGTTCAGCTTTAGTGCATATCATTGAGAGCCCTTTCCATGTACGACGGCACGTTTCATGTGTAACGAAAGCATTCTTGGTGGCTAGGTTTCGAAGACGATTGACATCCACCAAGAGGCTCTTCATCTGACGCTTTAGCCAGTCGTGATGCCTATCTTGCTTTTGGTGAAGGGCCACAAGAAGCTCTCGGTCAGTGAGGGCACGAGCGCGCTTCTTGGGTCTTTGAGCATTTGTGCTGTCTGTGGCTTCAGTAGATGCTAGGCGTGATGCACGTGTAGTGCCAGCCAATGGATACACCCTGGATATGGCTTCAACACCTTCAACGTTCTGCATGAAGCTCTGGTGTTCTACATTCTGAAGATTTAAAGGTTGCTTGGCAGGTTCAGGATATATGGCTTCAGCAGAGGTATCCACATCTGGCAAGAAGATCCGATGGTTTCGGGCTGAGGGCTGATACAAGATCGCAGAGTGCAGTTTGATCAGCCTCATCACCCAAGGAGCATAGAACTTCAAACCAAATAATTCTGAGCCTGACGCTGCAAGTTGGCGTATGAAGAAATCCTGTGCGTTGAACCATTTGCCATGAAGGATACAGAATATCATAGTATTCATTGCACCTTCGACCTTGGCATTTGGAGAGTGCCCTTTAATAGGCCAGAGAGTCCGCCGGATGATGTGATATATGGTCCTGGGCAGGAACTCAAAGTCTTCAACGAAGAATTCTGTTGGATAAGGAGCATCGTGGGGCAATGGCTTCATCATTGAGAGCATCTGACTCATATTTGGTTCAGGCCTCTGGAATATGCTCTCAATAGCTTCAGCATGTAGTTGACAGCCTTCCTCGTAGTATTCGCCAGGAGTGGGCAGGCCGGTGAGCTCAATGATATCAAATGCATTGGCTTCATGATGGACATTTCCGGTCATCCACTCGAGTACCCAAGTCTTCGGATCTTTGTTGTATCCTTTAATGTGGAGGGTGGCATAGAACTGAAGTAGAAGCTCTTCATTCCAGTGCTCTTCATCAGTCACAAACGGCAGCAGACCCACTTGCCTAAAGCAATCCAAAGCTTCCTCAAGACAGGGCAGACCAGCAATGGCTTCAACCTCAAGGCGCTTGTGCGGGAAGATGCGACCTTGGTTGTATAGGATGCTTGAGTAGTAGCTGCGCCGAGGATAGCTCCAGAACCTATCTGATACAATCCTTTCCCTTGAATAGGGGTTCTTGGAGCTGTTGAAAAATGTATTGTCTGCCTTGAAGCTATTTATGTCAAAGGAGCCAGGTGCCGATGCAGGACCTGGGAACCTTGGAAGCCTTGGGACTGGCTTCTGGACATGAGGCCTGTGCTCAACATGATAATCAAATTGAGGACCTACAGCAGACTCAGGAACAGAAGTGTCTAGCTCAGTAGCTTCGCTGTCTGCTGAAGCGTTTGGTGGGGCGGGCTCCTCATTGGCTTCAGTGTTTGTGGTGGCAGCCTCAACATTTTCTTCCTCCGCTTGTGTAGTTGGAGGGACAACCTCAGGCACGTTCTCCTGGAGAACTGCATCTTGATCTAGCGGGGAAGTGGGTTCTGGTGGTGCTTCTTCATTGTCTTCGGCTGATGCAGCCGGAATTTCTTCAGTATGGACTTGAGGCCTTGGACCTTTGCGAAGCCTACGGAACGCAGACGACGCATGTGGGGTTGGAGTGGGCTGGGCCTCAAAGTCTTCTTCCTCCTGAGGGCGATCCGCCCATGACTCATCTTGTGCCATTGGCGTCAGAGGACGACCAATGCTGATGAGTTCACTTGTTTCAAGCTGAGGAAGGGCTGCATCATCTTGTACATTGTCTTAGTGACCAATGTCTTCAGCAGCTATGGGGTCGCCTGCTGGAATATCTTCAGCTTCAGGAGCCTCTGTGGGAGCAGGCTCATGAACTGTCAGTCGTCTTTTTGCGTTGGGGTGAATGACAGAGAGGGGTTCAACCAGCAAGGGCTCTGTGGGAGCAGCCCGAGCTTTCTTGATCTTGCGCTTCTTCTTGGTGGGGTCAGAAGGAGAGGCTTCAGAGTGTTTCCTCTTCCTAGCTTCAGCCTCTGCATTCCGTGTCTTCTTAAGCTCTGAGGCGGTTGACCGGCTCTTTGGCTTCGAGCCAGTCGTGGCGGTTGGGAAGACAATCGGAATAGCTTCTTGTCTTGGTGCCTCTGGCTCATTCACAGCAGGCTGCTTCTTCTTCTTCGCGGCCATCTTGGGGTCGATGCCAGGACGCCCAAGTGCCTTGTGCTTCTCGGCCTCATTGTAGGCCTGCACACATCGTTCTGCCAGTGACTTCATCCGCTCACGCGAGCCCTGAGCTTCAGCACGCTTCTTCAGGAAATTTTCCTTGAGCTCATGCAACATGGTTTTGAAGCTCTTCACTTCCTGCACGCTGAGCCTGGCCATGTGTTTCTTGAACTGAGCCTTTTCATGATCAATTTTCTGCTTCAGCTCAACTATGCGCTGAGCAATGGCAAGTTCTGAAGCAATTGCGCCTTGGAAGGCGACACTGAGGCCGACAGGCAGCTGCAGATCTTCGAAGCTTATGTCTAGGGAGGCAAACCATTCGTCGATGAAGTTGTGGATGATGGCGACATCAAAGAGAGGCAAATTGTTGAAGGTTTTAGCTTCTTCTTTTCTTTTGATAAGCTGCTCTAGAGCGTCATCTCCAAGATCTTCATCGCTAGATAGATCAATGGCTTCGCTGCGCAGAATGGCAGCAGTAGTGAGCTCTTTGCTGGTTTGTTGCTGGGGCTCCTTTTCTTTCTGTGTCTTGGAGACGCGGGATACGTCTTCAGACTGCACACTGACTTCAGGAGGTGCAGTTTTCAATGGCTTCGCCCTTGAGATTTTTGAGGCAGGGGCTGGCTTTGAAGCTTTTGGCTTCTTTGACTGCTTTGGCTTCGGCACAGCAGGAGCTTCATCAGACTCAGAGTCAGCTGGAGGGTCATTCACGGCAGTCCCTTGGACTAAGATGCGGGTGATGAGGCCCTCAAGATTGGCATACGGACCGATGATATTGGGTTCTGCGTAGCGTGTGCCATCTGCCCTTGGTGCGGAGGGACGAGGGTTGAAGTCTAACCCAAATTTCTTCTTGTTCAGCTTCGCTGATTGTTGGGCAAACTGGTAGTTGCGCTTGAACAGATTGTCGTCACGACACCAGAGGAGTGACGACGGATGCGCATCATCAGGCTGTGGTCCTCGGACCATGCATGGGTAGAAGCCTTGAGCAATGGCTTCATCTCTGGTCCTGGGTAAGAGATTCTTGAAACGGATGTCCCCCCATGGTCTCCTGATGGCACTTTTCTCAGCATACTCCTCGGTGACGAAGCGGTATTTGAACCATTGTTCTGCCCAATAGCGTCGAATCCATTGGATTCGGGTCTTGCGCTGCCCATAGTTCTCTTCAGGATCTGTTTTATACATTTCTGCCAGGTCTTCAGGCAGATCTTTGGAAGTTCCTTCACGTCTCTGTCTGCCCCCCTTCCTTGCTGCTGCTTCTGAAGCCATAAACTTTAACTTGAAAGGCTTCAAAGCTTTCAAAGGCTTCAAAGGCTTTCTTTTGCTGGACCAACAGGAACTGGCTTCAGGAGAGTTTATGTGATGCCGTAGGAATTCTGCAAATGAATGCAGACTATGAGAACCGAAGGATTCTCCCACGGACATGTACCTGTGACAGCATTAAAGTGCGAGGGAAGGGGAAGAGGTCATATGCATTCTCAGAAGTTTTTGAAGATTAATCAGTTTAGAAGACATTGACCTCATCGTGCGAAGACATTCACTCATAGATAAGAAGTTGGTTCTAGATTTGTACGAACCCACAGATCAGTACAAGTGAGGAATCTAACTACTTCATGAAGCACAAGTGAATATACTAGGCATGTTATGAGATGCAGATTGAGAGATCTATCTTATGTGAAGAGAAACTTCTTATGGTAGAAAGTGACAGAACCATGAGATCAAAAGAGGCAGTAAAAAGAAGTTTTATTTACCACACTTGGAATTGCTAGACGGAAAGGAGTTGATGCCGAGCAGTTCAGACCTCCGTGCCCTAACTTGGCGACGGAAAACACCTACGGCGACGGCGGAGAGGACGATGTCCGCGGTCGGCGTGAGGACGGCGTTGGAGAGGTTGCGGCAGCGAAGCGCTTCGTCTTCGGCGCCGTCAAGAGCTAGCGGTGGCGCTAGGGTTCATGCGAGGGTGGAAGAAGGAGATAATGACCGCGGTAAGTGTGAACTTATAGGCGCAGGGGCGGCACTGCGCTATTACTCAGGTGCCCCTGGCGATTCGCATTTGAGTAGTACGTGGCCATCATGCGGTATTTTGGGGGCAGTTCCACATCCCACGCACGCCTGGATTGTCGGGCAGTCGTTCCTACTTCTCTGGATTTTATGTGGAGGAATGAGCATTGAAAACGGACTTTATGGTTGTCTCTTTATCTTCCGCTGACAAGGACGCGGTGAAGACATTCGACAGTTTCAATAGAATGCATATGACTTGGAGAGATAGAGTTTAAGATAGAAAGCATAGAGAAGTTTGGGGTCCGATCACATTCACTTAGTTCAAAAGATTCAACACGAAGACATAGCTATAAGTGAATGTTGTAGAGGACAGAACACTAGCATATATATATATATATATATATATATCTATACAATCAACGTAGTGAAGATAATCATGATGACATATTCGAAGCCAAACCAAATGTGAAGATATTGCAAGGTAACGCCATGAGTGAAACACTTCAAAATAGAATGTTTGGTGGTGGCGTTACCCACCATATAGGAAGTATTAGACCCAGACACGGCGCACAATTATCGTGGCGCTCCGAAGTCAAATTCCACATTAATGTATTCACACTTAGAGTGTATGTCTTCATTGAATGAAGATATACTTTACTTCGTGTGTTGCACATCTAAGTCATTAATATGCATAAGTGTTAGGATGTGTGCCTGATCACAGGACATTTGAGGATTCCAAGATATTTAGCTCACACCGTAACTTGCAAAATCTCTTCTCATCCAAGGGCTTGGTGAAGATATCTGCCAATTTCTCTTCAGTGTTGACGTGTATGATATCAATGTCTTCCTTCACAACATGATCTCTGAGAAAGTGATGACGAATTTCAATGTGCTTTGTCTTCGAGTGCTGAACTGGGTTGTTGGCAATCTTGATGGCGCTTTCGTTGTCGCAGTAAAGTGGCACTTGCTTCAGATGAATGCCATAGTCCTTGAGTGTTTGCTTCATCCACAGAAGCTGAGCGCAGCAAGATCCAGCAGCAATGTATTCAGATTCAGCAGTGGAGAGAGATACACAGTTCTGCTTCTTTGAAGACCAACATACAAGTGATCGTCCCAGAAAATGACATGTGCCTGATGTAGACTTGCGATCAACTTTGTCACTAGCATAATAAGCATCCAAAAATCCAACCAAATCAAACTCTGAGCCCTTGGGATACCATAATCCTAGAGTTGGGGTGTGAGACAAATATCAATGAATTCGCTTCACAGCTAAGTGATGCGACTCCTTTGGTGCCGCTTGAAATCGAGCACACATGCAAACACTAAGCATAATATCTGGCCTAGATGCACATAAATAAAGCAAAGAACCAATCATGGAGCGGTATAACTTTTGATCGAACTCTTTACCATTGTCGTCAGGACCTAGATGATGTTTGGCTGGCATTGGTGTTGTGAAGCCTTTGCAGTCTTGCATACCGAACTTCTTCAGGCAATCTTTGAGATACTTCTCTTGAGATATGAAGATGCCATTGCGTTGTTGTCGTATTTGAAGACCAAGGAAGAACTTCAGTTCCCCCATCATGGACATCTGATATTTCTCTTGCATCATATATCCAAACTCTTCACTGTACTTCTGATTGGTGCAGCCGAAGATAATGCCATCCACATATATTTGGCACACAAACAGTTCACCATCATATGTCTTCGTGAAAAGAGTGGGATCCAGGGAACCAGGTATGGAGCCTTTGCTCTTCAGGAAGTATTTGAGTGTGTCATACCAGGCCCTAGGGGCTTGTTTGAGGCCATACAGAGCCTTGTTGAGCTTGTATACCATGTCAGGATGTTTTGGATTTTCAAAGCCAGGTGGTTGTGCAACATACACTTCTTCTTCAATCTTGCCATTGAGAAAGGCACTTTTCACATCCATTTGATATAGAAGTATGTTATGATGATTTGCATATGCCAGTAGTATGCGTATGGCTTCAAGCCTTGCCACAAGAGCAAATGTTTCATCAAAGTCAATGCCCTCCACTTGAGTATATCCTTGAGCAACGAGACGAGCTTTGTTTCTGACAACTTGACCATGCTCATCTTGCTTGTTGCGGTATATCCATTTGGTGCCTATTATATTGTGCTTCCGTGGATCAGGACGCTTAACCAGTTCCCATACATTATTCAGCTCAAACTGTTGAAGCTCTTCTTGCATAGCTTGAATCCATTCAGGTTCCATGAAGGCTTCTTCAACTTTCTTGGGTTCTGATATGGAGACGAATGCGAAGTTCCCACAGAAATTTTCTAGCTGAGTTGCCCTTGAACGAGTGAGTGGACCAGGTGCATTGATGCTGTCAATTATTCTGTCAATCTGCACTTCATTGGCAACACGAGGATGTACAGGGCGAAGACTTTTCTCTTGCTGATCTGTGTTGTTGTTGGGAGGAATGTCTTCATGCTGAGCATTGTCTTCATGTTGATCAGGTGCTGAGATGATAAGTTCTTCTTCAGGATGAGCTTCAGAAGGTATAATCTCTCCAGTTCCCATAAGCTTGATTGATTCACTAGCTGGAACTTCATCTAGCACATTTGGCAGTTGCTCTCTTTGTGAACCATTTGTCTCATCAAACTGCACATCCACTGTTTCAACCACTTTGTAATGGAAGAGATTGAAGACTCTGTAGGAGTGTGAATCCTTTCCATATCCAAGCATAAAGCCCTCATGTGCTTTTGGTGCAAACTTTGAGGTGTGGTGTGGGTCCTTGATCCAGCACCTTGCGCCAAATACTCTGAAGTAACTGACATTTGGCTTCTTGCCAGTTAGGAGTTCATAAGATGTCTTGTTCAGAAGCTTGTGAAGATAAACATGATTGATTGTATGGCATGCAGTGTCAATGGCTTCTGTCCAGAATTTTCTTGGAGTCTTGTATTCATCTAGCATTGTTCTGGCCATCTCAATGAGTGTTCTGTTCTTGCGTTCGACGACGCCATTCTGCTGTGGCGTGTACGGAGCTGAGAATTCATGTGTGATGCCCAAGGTATCAAGATATGTATCAAGGCTAGTGTTCTTGAATTCAGTGCCATTATCACTTCTGATGTGCTTTATCTTGGCGCCAAAATTGTTCATTACTTGATTGGCGAAGCGTTCGAAGACATCCTGCACTTCAGTCTTGTAAAGGATTATGTGCACCCAAGTATATCTAGAGTAATCATCAACAATCACGAAGCCATACAGGCAAGCAGTAGTAGTAAAAGTTGAGTAGTGAGTGGGACCGAAAAGATCCATGTGGAGCAGTTCGAAGGGTTGAGTAGTAGTCATGATTGTCTTCGAAGGATGTTTTGCCCTTGTCATCTACCCTGCTTCACATGCACCGCATAAGTGATCTTTCTTGAACTTGACGCCCTCGATGCCTATGACATGCTTCTTCTTCGCAAGGGTGTGGAGGTTCCTCATGCCAGCATGCCCAAGCCTCCGATGCCAAAGTCAGCATTCTGAAGCTTTTGCAAGAAGACATACTGCAAGTTGTGGCTCTACTAAGAAATCTACCACATACAAATCACCTTTCCGATACCCTTCAAACACTAGAGACTTGTCAGATTCCATTAGTACCAGGCACCGATATTTTCCAAACATTACGATCATATTCAAATCGCAAAGCATTGAGACAGACATTAAGTTGAAGCCAAGGGATTCAACAAGCATGACTTTATACATGTGTTGATCCTTTGAGATTGCAACTCTACCTAGACCCAATACCTTACTTTTACCAGTGTCAGCAAATGTGATGTGGCTCTTGTCGGATGGACGTAAGGTCGAGTCCATAAGAAGGCTTCTTTTGCCAGTCATGTGATTTGTACACCCACTGTCAATAATCCATTCTGAAGACTTTGAAGTCGCTGGTGTCGTACCCTACAGTGCAGTTAGGGGGATAGGCTTCACGAAGAGAATTGTGAAGCAAAAACATTTGACGAACCAGTGGGTTATGAAAACTTAGATCCAGATTAGGACTAATAGGGAGAGTAGCATGCGATTCAGGAATGAGGTACATAATGATGCCATTCGGGCATTTTATCTTGCGCCCTACAAGATTTTTAAGGTCCCCAGCAATAGCGTCAGAAGATTTTGTTTTTCTGCTGGAGACCTTTCCCTGCAAAAGAGAGTTAAGCTTTCTTAACCACCCACATTTTCAAGGGTGGCTTAGAAGCAATAAGTCTAAGTGCAACATCTGAGAATTTGGCTTTGAAGCCTTAGCAAACAGTCTAGCAGGTGGACAATAATACTCATAGGAATAAGCAGAATAATTTTTGGTCATATGAACATGACGATTCGAAGAACCGCTCTCATATTCATATGCCTGAGTATGGTTTCCCTGCAAAACATTTGCGTTAGTGTGACTCAGGTGAGTCCTCTGTTTGTATGAAGCCTTTGGTCTGAGGTTTGTCTTCTTCAAGTGAGGTGTCATGAAGACATTCACAGGAAGATTTTCCAGACACTTTTTCGGAACCCAGATCTTCTTCATAGGCGGTCCATTCCTGCAGTTAGTACCAATGTACCTGGCAAACACTTCACCATTCTGATTCTTAAACAGTTTATAGTTTGCATCAAAGGATTCATCAATGATAATGGGGTTAGCACAAGTGAAGCCGGATAAATTGGATGGATCTGCTGAAAGTTCCTTTGCAGCAACCCATGTGGTTTTGGAGTACTGCTCAGGTTTCCAGTAAGAGCCATCTCCATTTATTTTCCTCACGAACCCAACACCCTCTTTCTAGGGTTTCGGTTCAGAATCTGCTTCTTGAGGACATCACATAATGTCTGATGCCCTTCAAGACTTTTGTACATCCCTATTTCAAGCAATGTCTTCAACCTAGCATTCTCATCAGCAATAGCAGTGGTATCCTCAGCAGAGGGGTTAGTTACCACATCAACAGTTGAAGACATTGCAACAGCAGTAGCAGTGGAACATTCAGCAACAGAAGTAGCATTATCACGCTCAATGCATTTAAGACATGGTGGTTCAAATCCTTCCTGAGCGGAACTGATCTGTTCGGCGCGAAGTGACTCGTTTTCCTTTTGAAGATCTTCATGAGCCGCTCTCAATTTCTCAAGTTCTTGCTTCCTTTGAAGATAATCATAGGAAAGCTTTCCATGAGTTGTTGAGAGAGTATCAAGACGATCTTCAAGTTCCTGATAGTCAACGTGAAGATTTTTTATGTCTTCAATTAAGGATTCAGATCGAGTCATTTCAGCACCCAACAGATCATTGCTTCTGTCTAACAGTTTTTGAATATGTTCCATAGCTTTCTGTTGTTCAGTTGCAATTTTAGCAAGTGTTTTGTAGCTGGGTTTTGAATCACAGTCAGAGTCATCGTCACTAGATGTTTGATAGCGAGTAGTGCGTGTGTTTACCTTGGCACCGCGTGCCATGAAGCAGTAGGTAGGAGTGGAGTCGTTCCTGTCATTTGCGTCAGTGTTGGTAATGCAGTCATTGTCTTCAGTGTTGAAGATGGACTTGGCGACGTATGCTATTGCCAGACTCGCAATGCCAGAATCAGACTCCTCCTCAGACTCCACCTCTGCCTCCTCAGAAGCAGACTCCTCCTCTGAATCCATTTCCTCGCCAACAAACACACCTCCTCAGACTCCACCTCCGCCTCCTTAGAAGCAGACTCCTCCTCTGAATCCATTTCCTCGCCAACACTTGCGACGCCTGAGTCGGATTCCTCCTCAGACTCCACCTCCGCCTCCTTAGAAGCAGACTCCTCCTCTGAATCCATTTCCTCGCCAACAAACACACCTGCCTTGCCAGATGAGCTCTTCTTGTGTGATGAAGACTTTGAGGAAGACTTGGAAGAAGACTTTGAGTATTTCTTCTTCTTCTTGTCGTCGGAATCATATTCCTTGCTCTTCTTCTTCCTTCTGTTCTCATTGTCCCATTGTGGACACTCAGAGATGAAGTGTCCAGTTTTCTTGCACTTGTGACATGTTTTATTCTTGTAGTCATGAGCAGAAGCTTCATCATTCCTTGAGCTTGATCGTGAAGATTTTCTGAAGCCTTTCTTCTTGGTGAATTTTTGGAACTTCTTAACTAGCATTGCAAGTTCTCTTCCAATGTCTTCAGGATCATCAGAACAGCTGTCAGATTCTTCTTCAGAGGAGGAAACAGCTTTTGCCTTCAAGGCACGAGTTCGCCCATAGTTTGGACCGTAGATATCTCTTTTCTCAGAAAGCTGAAACTCATGTGTGTTGAGCCTCTCAAGTATGTCAGACGGATCGAGTGTCTTGAAATCAGGACGTTCTTGAATCATCAGGGCTAGGATGTCAAACAAACTATCAAGTGATCTCAGCAGTGTCTTGACGATTTCATGTTTGGTGATCTCAGTGGCGCCGAGGGCTTGAAGCTCATTTGTGATGTCAGTGAGCCGATCAAATGTGTGCTGGACATTCTCATTGTCATTTCGCTTGAAGCGGTTGAAGAGGTTGCGAAGAACACTGATTCTTTGATCTCTCTGGGTTGAGATGCCTTCATTGACCTTGGAGAGCCAGTCCCAGACCAGCTTGGATGTCTTCAAGGCACTCACACGGCCATACTGTCCTTTTGTCAGATGGCCACAGATGATATTTTTGGCAGTAGAGTCCAGTTGAGTGAACTTCTTGACATTAGCAGCA
This sequence comes from Triticum urartu, assembly GCF_056163025.1. NCBI lineage: Eukaryota > Viridiplantae > Streptophyta > Magnoliopsida > Poales > Poaceae > Triticum > Triticum urartu. The sequence continues at coordinate 266,267,375 of NC_141879.1, read as the reverse complement.
GTGACACCTTCTCCAGCCTTGGGAACGCTGTTCTCGACGACATACCATAGGTCGACGTCAATGGCTTCAAGATGCATGCGCATCTTATTCTTCCAGTAGGGATATTCAGTTCCATCGAAGACGGGGCACACAACGGAGACTTTGATTATCCCTGCAGTCGACATAGCTAAAACTCCAGGTGGTTAAACTGAATCACACAGAACAAGGGAGCAGCTTGCTCTGATACCAATTGAAAGTGCGTTATATCGACTAGAGGGCGGGTGAATAGGCGATTTTTATGGAAGTCTTCAAAACATGGGAGTTATGAAGACAAACAGCAAAGATTATGCCTAGTACTATGCAGCGGAAGTTAGATTACACTAGGCAAGCCATGGTCAGGTATTCAATAGAGTGAAAGCACGAAGACAAACAGCTGCAGCATAATAAGGATCAGGTAGGAAGAAGTTGTGAAGCCAAACAAATCATACATTCACGTTGTGAAGACAAAAGATATAGCAAGCATGCAATGGCTTCACAATGTGTAACAGTAAGAAAAGGAAGTGAAGATGAAACCAGTGACTCGTTGAAGACAATGATATGTTGGATCAGTTCCAGTTGCTGTGACAACTGTACGTCTGGTTGGAGCGGCTAGGTATTTAAACTTTAGGACACATGGTCCCGGACACCCAGTCCTGAACACACAGTTCAGGACACCAAGTCCTCACCGTATTCTCCTTGAGCTAAGGTCACTTAGTCCTCGCCCAATCACTCTGGTAAGTCCTCAAGGTAGACTCCCAAACCTTCACAAACTTCGTTCACTGGCAATCCACAATGTCTCTTGGATGCTCTGAACGCGACGCCTAACCGTCTGGAGGATTCACAGTCGTCAAGTGTAATAAGTCTTCAGATCACACAGACAAGAAGACTTAAGTGATGCCCAATTTACTCTGGCTCTGGGTGGTTAGGGCTTTTCTCCTCACTAGAAATTTTCTCTCAAAGGCTTCGAGGTGGGTTGCTCTCAAACAACAAAAGCCGTGCACTGAAATCTGAGCAGCCAACCGTTCATGGTTGTGGGGGTGGGCTATTTATAGCCACTTGGCAACCCGACCTGATTTGTCCGAAATGACCCTGGGTCACTAAGGAACTGACACGTGTCTCAACGGTTAGATTTCAAACTGTCATGGCAACTTTACTTGGGCTATAAGCAAAGCTGACTTGTCCGGCTCTGGACAAGATTTGCTCTCATTGTCTTCACTCGAAGACATAGGTTTTTGATTTAGGCATCACTTTAGTCATTCTGACTGGTTCTCTTGGACCCCACTTAACAGTATGGTGGTTCCTATGACTCAACACAAAAGAAAAAGAACTTACGAAAGATCTAAGTCTTCGAGCTCCATAAGCTTCATAACGTGTCTTCTTTTGTCATAGTCTTCAATGTGAATATCTTCATATACCACCTTTGTCTTCAATGTCTTCATACATTTTTAGGGGTCATCTCTGGTAGTAAAACCGAATCAATGAGGGACTTCTTCCTGTGTTTTCCTGCAATTCTCACAAACACATTAGTCCCTCAACTAGGTTTGTCGTCAATACTCCAAAACCAACTAGGGGTGGCACTAGATACACTTACACAGGGAACACACCGCGCCCTTCTCTTCACAGGGCACCGTGATGACTCCACCGCTTCCTGGCATCTTGAGGACGTTGTAGCCGTGGTGAGTTACGACCATGAACTTGGCCAGCGCTGGGTACCCAAGGATGGCGTTGTACAGTAGGCAAATGTGGGCGACGTCGAAGTCGATGAGCTCGGTGCGGTAGTTGTCGCGTGCCCCGAAGGTGATAGGGAGGCGGACCTGCCCAATCGGGACCGTGGAGCCGTCGGTGATACTGGAGAAAGGCTTAGTTGGCTGAAGCTGGCTGTAGGGCACTTGGAGGTTGTTGAATGTTTCCACGGACAGGACATTGAGCCATGCCCCGCCATCGATGAGGGTCTTGGTGACCACCACGTTGCTGATGATTGGGGAGCAAAGCATCGGGAGAACTCCGGCTATAGCCGCACACTTGAGCTGATCTGCTGAGCTGAACGTGATGGCGCATGCCAACCACCTGAGGGGGCGCGTGGCTTCGAGCCTAGGGAGGACTGCATTCACTTCGCGGGCGAACTGCTTGAAGATGCGCTGAGAGGCGGGGGCTTGTGCTCCGCCCAAGATGCAGGCGATTGCACGCAGCTCCTGGAAGCCCCCAGCCTCCTCGTCCTGGTGGTGGTCCTCGTTTCTCCTTGGCTGCGGCGGCAGCGGTGGGAGGCCTGCGTTGCCTTGCGGGCGATCCTCGTGAGGCTGATCCCTCCAGTCTCCCTCGCGAGGCTGATCCTTCCATCCTCTCTCGCGAGGCGGGTCTTGCCAGTGATCCTCGCGAGGTTGGTCGCGCCACCCTTGGCGCGGGCCACGGTCTTCCCAGCATCCTGCGTTCCTTCCTCCTCCTCGACCGTAGCCCCGGTCACCGCAGTCGAGGCGACGGCCGATCCTTCCTTCTCGCACGGCTCGGAGTTCTTGACATTCGTTGGTGTTGTGGGTGTGGAGGTCGTGGTACACACAGTACCGGCTGCCCTTGGATGGTTCGGGCTGATCTCTGCCCCGCTTGGTGTCTGGTTCTACCGCGAGCACGGCAGCCCCCTTGCGCTTCACATCCTTGGCCTTGAGCTTCTTCTCCTCTGTGTCTGCGGCAGGCAACTCGAGGAGGGAGAGGCACCCTTCCTCAGCCCTGGCACACTTGTTTGCCAAGTTGAACAGCTCCAAGGAAGTGCACAGGTCTTCATGCATCGTCAGCTCCTCCTTCATCTTGACGTCGCGCATGCCATCGGAGAAGGCCGAGATGATGGCCTCTTCAGTCACCTTGGGAATCTTGAGGCGTGCGTTGTTGAAGCGCTGGATGTACTTCTGCAGGGTCTCCCCGGGTTGTTGCTTGATGCGGCGCATGTCGCTCACGGCGGGTGGCCAGTCGCGAGTGCCTTGGAAGTTGGCGATGAAACGGGTGCGCATCTCCTCCCAGGAGGAGATTGTGCCTGGAGCCAGGTTCAGGAGCCAGGTGTGGGCCCCGTCCTTGAGCGCCATGGGAAACCAGTTCGCCATGACCTTCTCATCTCCGTTGGCAGCTTCGATGCCCAGCTCGTAGAGCTGGAGGAACTCTGCAGGGTCAGCCGTGCCGTCGTAGCGAGGAGGCAAGTCTGGCTTGAACTTGTCGGGCCACGCGACGCTGCGTAGTTCGGTGGTGAAGGCGCGGCAGCCTGCTGTGGCCATGGGAGGCCTTGGGTGACGGAGAGCCTGGTCTTGCATGTCCCCACGCGCTGGAGCAGGAGGATGGTCGCGACGTGCTGGAGCAGGGAGCGCCCGGGCAGCTTCTGGCGGGCGTGGGACTTCTTGGCAGCTCTATTCTTGCCGCGCTGGCACCTGACGGAGCGGGTTCTGTCCAGGGGCCACGCGCCTTGGAGCCATGGCGTCTTCTTGAGGAGGAGGCGGCCGGGGCGTCGCCGGAGCCTCGTCGCCCGCGCGGGGCGAGGTGCGGTGCAGCGGAACGGACAGCGCAGAAGAGCCCCCTGCGGCGCGGACGAGCTCGGCGACACGGTCGAGCCATTCGTCATAGACGTCCTCGACAGGACGGTAGTGCAGGAGCTCGTTCGCTGGATGAGTGCAGCCCGAGCCTCCATGGGCGCGCGAAGCACGCGGGACGAAGATCCAGCCGGGGTGAGCGAGGGAGTTGCAGTGCGGCCGTCTTGCCTTACAGATGGATGCTGGGACGATGCTTGCCGCTCGTCCCACGCCGGGCTGGTGGCGGCGTTGATAGCAGGTGACGGGGAACGGCGTGGACGCCCGCCGACAGGGGCCGTCTGGGCGACGCGGGAAGCGAGGGCGGCCCGGCGCTCCGCGCGGGCCCGACGAGCGTCAGACATGAGCGTGATGGTCGGAGGAGAACGGGGTGGTGGAAGACGAATTCCGGCGCACCCCTACCTGGCGCGCCAAATGTCGGATTTCGGGTTCCGACAGACCCTTGAGGTTCGAACACTGGGGTGCGCGCGGAGATTTCGCCTCCTACCTACCTGCACCCCTCCGCCATGGTAGGATCTAAAACTACGGAAAGAACAACACAAGAGACACAGTGTTTATACTGGTTCGGGCCACCATTGTGGTGTAATACCCTACTCCAGTGTGTGGTGTGGTGGATTGCCTCTTGGGCTGATGATGATGAACAATACAAGGAAGAACAGCCTCGCGAGGGTCTGTTCTTGGCTGGGGCGATGAACTGCTCAGTGGAGTTCAATCACCTTCTCTCTCTCTCTCTCTCTGCTTCCTCCAACCGATGGAACCCCCTCTCTCCCCCTTTGCTCTGTGGGTGGCTGGTCCTATTTATAGAGGCCCTGGTCCTCTTCCCAAATATCGAATGGGAAGGGAGCCAACAATGGCGGGCTAATTTGAAGGGGGACAGCAAGTATCAGCTATCCTGACAACAGTAGTCTTCGCCTGCGCAAAGCTCTGGTGATGACGCCGTCTTGGGCTCCACGGTGACCTCCGTCTCGTAGTCCTCCTGGTCTTGGTCTCATTGCACCGAAATGGCAACCTTTTCCTAATGCCTCGGTACTCCGCGGCTGCGCTTGCCCCCTTTGCACCAAAGAGGAAAGGAGGACGCTGCGCGGGCTAGCACCCGCCTGGCGCCCTGAGTCATCATGGCTTGCGTCACGGGCACCTCGTGAGGTACCCCGCCTTGATCTCTCCGCCTCCTCGTGAGCCAGCCTGACGAGGCCGTGCCTGAGGAAGCTCCACGTCGTCCGCCCCACGAGGCTTGGCCCCTCGCGAGGGTCTTGGGTTTGTGTTGGTGAAGACGGGCCGTGCTGGGCCCCCCTTTGAGCCACGCCGCAGGCCGCAGGCAGGCAAGTCTGGGGACCCCCGTTCCCAGAACGCCGACAGAATGGTTGGAGAGGGAATCCCAGTCCACGGAGGAAATGGGTAAGGAACACTACCCTGTCATGGGGCCTGGGGATGGGGATGAGCTGCCCCTCATCTCAGAGCCAGTGCGCGATGTCGTCAGGCAGGTATCCGGCTTTCCTCAGCTTCTTGATGTGTCCCTCTGTGACGGAGGAGACCATCCACCTGCCTCCCGCTCTGGACATGGTTGGAGAAGGTTGGGGTGGGAAATGCGGACTTGGGCGCTGGAGCTCGAGTGTGCGAAAATGGATGAGCAAAGGAGGAAGAAGGCGTGGATGAAAAGGTGAATCCTTGTCCCTTTATATGGGAGGCCGAAACTATGCGCCCCACTATCCTGGTGAAACTTGCTTATCCCCAAGCGCCGTAATTGATGGCGTGGTTGGGTTACCCACACCCGTATTGATGAGAATCCCGTAATAAGGGGGACACGATCTCTGCTTTGACAAGATGTGTCAAAAAACTGCCTCGCATTATGTGCGGGGCTAGTTAAAGGAAACGGTTCGAATAATTACTGGGCCATGGCATAATGTCATGTTGCCAAAATGTGTCAGCAGATTAGATTTTTGGAAATATTATTCTCTCTACAGTGGTATGTGGAATTTGTTTTGCAGGGTCGGACACTATCCTTGTATTCAGACTCTTCTGTGGTATATCCGGAGGAGGAACCCGCCTTGCAATGCCGAAGACAATACTGCGTGCCGGACATCGTCATTGAAGCCTGGTTTAGGGGCTACTGAGGAAGTCCTGGATTAGGGGGTCTCCGGAAAGCCGGACTATATCCTTTGGCTAGACTGTTGGACTATGAAGATACAAGATTGAAGACTTCGTCCCGTGTCTGGATGGGACTCTGCTTGGCATGGAAGGCAAGCTAGGCAATACGGATATGTATATCTCCTCCTTTGTAACCGACCTTGTGTAACCCTAGCCCCTATGGTGTCTATATAAACCGGAGGGTTTTAGTCTGTAGGACAACATACAATCATACCATAGGCTAGCTTCTAGGGTTTAGCCTCTCCGATCTCGTGGTAGATCAACTCTTGTAATCCCCATATCATCAAGAATAAATCAAGCAGGACGTAGGGTTTTACCTCCATCAAGAGGGCCCGAACCTGGGTAAAACATTGTGTCCCCTGCCTCCTGTTACCATCCACCTTAGACGCACAGTTCGGGACCCCCTACCCGAGATCCACCGGTTTTGACACCGACACTCGTGCTCCTTCACGAGAGCCTGGAGCTCTTGCTGCACCTCGCCCACCCGTGCCTCTTGTTTCTCCCGCTCGCTGTGCTCCTTGGCCGCTTTGTTTTCGGCCTCGGACAGCGCTTGCTTCAGGGTCGCCGCTTCGGTCATGGCCCCTGGCACATCCATGATGATCCTATCATTTTTCAACCACATCTTTTTTTATATATATAGACAAGGTATTACTTACCTTTGTTCTCCTCGAGCTGCCTCTTGGCAAGGCCGAGCTCTTTCTCAGACCGCTCGAGGTTCTGCTTCAGTGCGGCGACCTCCGCAGTCAGTGCGGCAGAGGTCAGCATCGAAGCCTGCATACGCATACAGACATACTTATATTAGACTCCTGCAGATATTATTTGATCCTCTATTCGGCTTTTCTTTGTGAACACCAAACAGAGCATCAGGGGCTACTGTCTATGCGGTAATATTTTCCCATATTTTAAATATTTACCCCAAAGCCTGTTAGAAGGCTGGCACAGGCTTCAGTCAGTCCGCTCTTGGCGGACTGAACCTTCTTGATCACCGCACTCATAATATTGCGGTGCTCTTCGTCGATGGAAGCGCCGCGAAGCACTCCCAGCAGATTGTCCGGTGCCTCTGGATGCACAGAGGTCACCGGCACGAGCGGCTTGCCCCCCTTGGCAGGGGGCAGCCTACCGGAGTCCGGAACCATTGGAGGTTCCGGCGCGGTGTTCGGCTGAGGGCCGAACTTGGAGCCCTTGGGAGTTTTGCTCCCTTTGCGCTTGGTGTCCGAAAGGTCGCCTTGAGGCACCTCCAGGGCTACCTCCCCTCGGTTCGGTGCCCCTTGAGACAATACCTCGACATTGTCCGTAGGGCGAGGAGAGGAGGCGGATGGAAGTGGATCGCTATCCATATCCGACGAGTCCAAGGAACCGTCCGACGAGGATACGTTGATACGGGCTCGGGCGGACTGCATGATCATACTCGACGTTAGGAGAAGCAGTGCAATAAAAGTATGCTATGAGTTACTCTGGTATCCGAATACTTACGACTTCGCCAGGGGCTTGGCCCTGAGTAACCACTCGTCTTCGCTGTCGGCGATGGTGGTGGAACAGTCCAGAAGGAGAGTCCTTCCCTTCTCGGACCCTTCGGCCTCCCCGGTTGGGGCGTCCTTCCTTTTCTTGTCTCCCCCGGCTGGAGGGGGAGAGTCTTCATCTGACTCCTCCTCGTTCTCATGGGAGGAGTGTGTCTTGGAGTTATCGGACGATGAGTCTGATACCACCTGGCACTAGGAACTCTTTCGGGTTCCCGTGGCCTTCTTCTTGATCTTCTTCTCCGGCGCCTCATAAGGAGCCAGAGTCCACATCTCCGTCAGGAGAGCGTCTGCAGGGTCTTCGGGCAGAGGGGCCGGGCAGTTAATCTGCTTCGATATCTCCACCCAGTCCTGTCAAAGGCATGGGAGCTCAGATCCTGCACATGGTTAAACTATGGAAAATAAATACCCTACGAGATGTACAGAACATACCGGATTCGCAGGGCGCTTCGCGCTTAGCCCGCGGTCCTCGGTAAGGGGAGGAGGGACCTTGGTGCCCTTGAACAGCACCTTCTAGACGTCCTTGTGCGTCATGTCGAAGAGCTCGCGTAGAGTCTGGTGCTGGGCCGGGTCAAACTCCCATAAGTTGAAAGCCCGTTGTTGACACGGGAGAATCCGGCGGAAGAGCATGACCTAGACTATGTTGACAAGCTTGAGTTTCTTGCCTATCATGTTTCGGATACACTTCTGGTGTCCGTCCAGCTCCACCGATGAGCCCCAGGACAGGCCCTTCTCCTTCCAGGAGGTGAGCCGCGTGGGGATTCCGGATCAAAACTCAGGGGCCGCCACCCAGTTGGTGTCGCGCGGCTCGGTGATGTAGAACCACCCCGATTGCCACCCCTTTATGGTCTCCATGTAGGAGCCCTCAAGCCATGTAACATTGGGCATTTTATCCACCATGGCTCCGCCGCATTCCTCTTGTTGGCTGCCTACTACCTTCAGTTTGACATTGAAGGTCTTCAGCCACAGGCTGAAGTGGGGCCGGATGCAGAGGAAAGCCTCGCACACGATGATGAACGCTGAGATGTTGAGGATGAAATTCGGGGGCCAGATCATGGAAGTCTAGCCCGTAATAGAACATAAGGCCGCAGACGAATGGATGGAGGGGAAACCCCAGTCCGCGGACGAAGTGGGTGAGGAAAACCACCTTTCGTGAGGTTCCGGGGTAGGGACGATCTGCCCCACGGTTGGCAGCCGGTGCGCGATATCCGTGGCTAAGTATCCGGCCCCACGCTGCTTTTTGATGTCTCTCTCCGTGACGGAGGAGACCATCCACTTGCCTCCCACTCCGGACATGTTTGGAGAGGGTTGAGGAGAAGGATGTGGACTTGGGCACTGGAGCTCGAGTGCATGAGAATGGCTGAGCAAGGAGGAAGAAGGCGTGGGTAGAAAAACGTGAACCCTTATCCCTTTATAACGGCGGACGAAACTATGCGCCCCCACCAGCCTGGTAAAACTCGCTTATCCCCCAAGCGCCGTAACTGATGGTGCGGTTGGGTTACCCACGTCCGTATTGATGGGAATCCTGTAATAAAGGGGACACGATCTCTGCGTTGACAAGACGTGCCAAGGAAACTGCCTCGTGAAACACTCTGAGATGGGTTATGAAAAACGATTTGAATGGTGACCTGGTTGTGGTGTGATGTCACACTTCGGAATGCGTCGGTAGATTAGATTTGTGAAAATATTATTCTCTCTATGGTGGTATGCGGAACTTGTTTTGCAGAGCCTGACACGATCCTCGTGTTCCAAATCTTCTATGAAGTATTCGGAGGAGGAACCCGCCTTGCAATGCCGAAGACAATCTGCGCGCCAGACTCATCGTCATTGAAGCCTGGTTCAAGGGCTACTGAGGGAGTCCTGGATTAGGGGGTATCCGGATAGCCGGACTATATCCTTTGTCCGGACTGTTGGACTATGAAGATACAAGATTGAAGACTTCGTCCTGTGTCCGGATGGGACTCTCCTTGGCGTGGAAGGCAAGCATGGCAGTACAGATATGTAGATCTCCTTCCTTGTAACCGACTCTGTGTAACCTTAGCCCCCTCCGGTGTCTATATAAATCGGAGGGTTTAGTCCGTAACAATAACAACAATCATACCATAGGCTAGCTTCTAGGGTTTAGCCCCTCTGATCTCGTGGTAGATCAACTCTTGTACTACTCATATTATCAAGAACAATCAAGCAGGATGTAGTGTATTACCTCCATCAAGAGGGCCCGAACCTGGGTAAACATCGTGTCCCCTGCCTCCTGTTACCATCTGCCTAGACATACAGTTTGGGACCCCCTACCCGAGATCCGCCGGTTTTGACACTGACACTCCGTTTCTCCATGAACTTAATACAGTAGATGCATGCTGGATAGCGGTCGATGTGTGGAGTAATAGTAGTAGATGGAGGCAGGAGTCGGTCTACTAATTAATCTTGGACGTGATGCCTATATAATGATCATTGCCCAGATATCGTCATGATTATTTGATGTTCTATCCATTGCCCAACAGTAATTTGTTTACCCATTGTTTGCTGTTTTTTCTCGAGAGAAGCCACTAGTGAAACCTATGGCCCATGGGTCTCTTTCTCATATCTATTAAACCAAAAATACAAAAATACCTTTCTACAATTTATTCTTATTTATTTTATTTGGCGTTCAATCTATCAATCTACTACAATTTATTCATGTCTGTTGGCCTATCTTGAGGCACCGCTACCCGAAAGGGATTGACAACCCCTTTTACACGTCGGGTTGCGAGTATTTGTTATTTGTGTGGAGGTGTTGTTTACGTTCTGTTGCTTGGTTCTCCTACTGGTTCGATAACCTTAGTCTCATAACTAAGGGAAATACCTACCGCCGCTATGCTACATCATCCCTTTCTCTTTGGGGAAATACCGACGTAGCTTCAAGCCACATCACCTGTAACGTGAGCCGTGTGCCGAGTGTCTTTCTGTGGGATTGTTGCATGAGAAGACTGGGCACGGCGTCTGTGCTCGGGTCCATCCCTGCAGTGTCGATATATCCAATGGTTGAGCTCTGTCTGGCGGGCCGGCACCGTTCACGTCACCTCCTGGGGTCTTTGGTGTTTGGCCTTCACATGTGATGGCCTCCGGAGGTTCGTTCGGTGCAGCTCGCCCTATCACACAGGTCTCATAAGAGTGCCCGCGCCACAAGATTCAGGTGCAACCTGCCTTGAGGTAGGGCCTCGTGAGTCCCATGCTGGCTCATGAGTGCCCAAATACACCTCCTCCAGTTCTACCGTGCTAGCCACATGTTTGAACGGGGCTGCTCATGCCCCGGAGTCTCCTCCCCAAGGGAACTCCCACCCACGCACAATTGGAAGCCCCATGCTCCGTGTTGGCGGACGACATGGTCGAGGAGCGACTATGCACACGCACAAGTGGAAGCCCCATGCTCCGCGCTAGCAGACAACATGGTCGAGGAGCGACTATGCCCACACAAAGTGGAAGCCCCATGCTCTGCGCTGGTGGATAAACAACTGAGGGCGCCCTAGTGGCTGCACTAACCTCAGGACAGCTTGTCGGCTCTTCATGCAACCCTATTGCGTAGCTTTCCCCAACGGAGGCATGTGCGAGGGGGCTGGACACGGGGGATGTGCTCAAGCCAAGCCTGGCATGCGCCGCCTCAACAGGTCCCTGGCACCTAGTATTCTCGCGTCCCTCCCAGGAAAAAGCTGGCGAGGAAAGGTATGGAGAACTCCGGATCAACTTAGACGCTGCTCACGTTTCCTTCATGAGGGTTGTTCGTACGTCAAGGGTGACCCCTGAGCATTGCGACTCAGGGGCCTCACTAGTCACGTAGCCCCTTGCCCCTTGGTCTCATCCTGGTGATCTGGACGCCCCAATGGCGGTCGACGTATGTGCGGGGCTGGTCCCCGCCAACGTAGAACACAAAGGCAAACAGGAAGGAAATCAAGCATGGAAAGAAAATCATGGAGTTCCAGCAGTTATTACAAGCACAAAGTGTTCCACAAATTCAAACAGAAGTTTTTACGCCTCCACGAGGCACGGTGAATGTTGCAGGATAAAACTAGGAAGAAGCGCCACCACCACATTGGCCATCACCACCGCTTGTCCCGGTCGCTGGGAGCCCGTCATCGACGTTCCTGCCGCCATCCTCACCGATTCCGACCTCTGCCGCTGGAGCCTTGGGGTCGGGAATGCAGAGGAATTTCTTCAGCAGCGTGTGCACCTGACCCTTCACAGCCCCCGCGGCAGTGGCGTGGGCCTCAGGATCCACCGAGCGGATCGCCGCATCGAAGTCGAAGCCTGGGTCCTAGAGGTAGAGGCGGCTGAAGACGCGCGTCGTAGCTGTTGTGAAGAGAGAGCGGCACTCCTCCTCTAGGATGGAGTCTAGTTCGGCGGTGGTGCCCTTAAGCTCTTCGGCAAGCTTGGAGGATAGCCCTGCAAGGCTATCTTTCGGGGTTGCCAGTGGCTCTTTGTATCCTCGCCCGCAGATGGAACACAACACCTCGCGAAACCCGAGCTCGAGGGAGAGGAAGGCTTCGTGTGCCATGACCGCCTTCTTCCCGGTGGCAGCAAGGATCTTCTCCCTAACCTCTAGCTGGGTTGTCACCTCAGAGACGTGTCAGGCATGGGACGCCTGGGCTTCGTCCGCCTCCGCCTTTAGCTTGGCCAGACGGCCATGCTCCGTGGCCTGGTCGGTGGCCACCTAGGCCATCTTGGCGTCGCGATCAGCGAGCTTCTCTTTGCGAGCTTTGTGACCCTCTTCCTGTCGCTAGAGCCGCTGGGCATGCGCAGCCTGTTCCTCCCGAAGGGTCTTTAGCTCGGCCTCTACTTTGTTGCAGCGCTTTTGGGCGAACGCGGCGCTGGCCGGCGCCGCGTCGCGAGCCCCCATGGCTTCGATGGATTCCCTCCGGCTCTCCATGATGGCGGCCTTAGCCTGGTCCCAGGCCTTCCTGGCGGATGTGTTGGCCTCGAGCCACCATGAGACAAGCCCCAGACGTTCCCTCACAAGGCACCTATCGGTGTCTTGGAGGTCGTCCCGGAGTTGGCAAAGTGCGCTAAAGGCTTCCTCTAGGGCCCCGGGCCTAACGAGGGGGCCATAGTTCGCCAGCGCGAGGGACTGACAAGGGCGAAGCATGGATGCATCGACCGGCGCTACAGCCATTGAACCGGTGGCATGGATGGATTGGGGCACCGGAGACTCAGAGCTCCACTCAGGTGCGGCGAGGTTAGAAGGCTAAGCGGCCTACCGACATGCGGGGGCTGACTCCTCTTGAGGCTGCATCACCGCGTCCTCAGGGGCACGCTCCATCGCGAGAGGGCAAGAGACTGTCTTTTCCTCTCGCGCAGGGACCGTTGCGGCCACGGCAAGGGGCATCAGTACCCTCGGCGGACGCCCCTCCAGGCAGCACCAGCGAGGCGCCTGGAGCAGATGGAGCATCCGAGCGCTCGAGCGTGGCGCTGCCCGCACGCCCGGATGCTCCCGCGTCCGCCGCGGCCGGGGCCAGGAGCTAACGATGCCCTCGGGGCCTTGGGCTCCTTCAGCTCTGCGCTCTCCTTCCTCTTCTTCATCTCGGTGTCCAACCTGGTCATCAGGAGGGGGGGGGGGTATTGTGGGCACAATCGCAATTTGTGCTTAACTCAAGAATAAGGTAGGTTACTTACTCGTCAAGATCGACCCACGCCCTCCTCTTATCCTTCTTGGCTGGGGCTGGGGCGCCCTTGCCTTTCCTTGATGTGGCCTGGGTCATGCTTGGGGGATTGGTAGGACGCTCCCCGGCCAGACCCGGCATGGTGCTGCCGCCTGGAACGGCCGAGGGGTCGCCTTGAGGAGTCACGACCAACTAAACCATGTCAGCCCCAGCTATGGCCGCCCCATCTACGGCTCGTGGGCCAGGCGGGGACGGAACTGATGCCTCACCCGCCTTGCCAGCGTGCGGGGAGCACTCCAGGGTGGGCGCAGCCGTGCCTTCCTTCGGGGTCGCCCGGTCGGATGCCGACGGTGTCGGAGGGGTAGGCCTCGGCCTCCTAAGGATGTTGGCCGGGCACGAGGAGTCCGCGGCCGGAAGCTCGGCAGTGTCATCATTGTCCTCGAGCTTGCGGAGGAGTTCACTCTGCGACAGGGGGGACACCTCCTCCACGCTGTCGTCCTCGGTCGCCTCTGAGTCCTCTCCACCCTCTTTTGTCAGATTACGGGTTCCGCAGACCCTTGAGAGGTTTGAACTCTAGGGTGCATGCGAAGAACTCAACCTCCCTACTCTGCCTGCTCGCCAATCTCTCGGCCTAGCTCGATGGACAGGAAGGAAACAAGACACATCAGTTTACCCAGGTTTGAGCCACCTTGCGGTGTAAAACCCTACTCCTGCTTTGTGGTGGATTGGCCTCGAGGGGCTGAGGATGAACTGGTACCGTGGGAGACCAACCTTAGGAGGAGGAGGAGTGTTCTTGAGCTGGTGGGGAGTGGATGATCTCCAGGATTCGGATCCCGCCTCTATGGTGGTGGCTAGGCCCTATTTATAGTGGCCTTGGTCCTCTTCCCAAAATGAAAGGTGGGAAGGGATCCCACAACGGCCAAATTCGAACGGGGACAACTAGTACATGGCATCCTGACAAAAGTAGTCTTCGCCTGCAAAAGCCTCTTGTGGACCGCGATGATGGACACGCAGCCGAAGCGTTGTGTCGAATCGTGCTGCCACAAGGAGAAGAAGTGGCGAAGGAGTGGCAAGGAGGGCCTCATGCCCACGAAGGCCTCGCAGTAGAAGGCGAAGATGGACAGGAGAAGGATGGAGTTGGGTTGAAGATGAAGAGCCTAGATCTTGTAGTGGTCGAGGACGGCAACGAAGAACTCACAGATAGGCGGGACAAGCCCCGCAAAGACCCGTGGAGGAAGAAGGGATAAACCGTCCACGCCAAGGTCCTCTCCTCAGTGGATCCAGCCCAGATGATGGCCTCGCTCCAGTCATTGTCGTCACTCGCCGTCTACGGGGGCACTAGGGTGAGATGCGGGCTTCAACTTCCCAGGCGCCATTCGTGTGGTCTCGGCACCGGAGAAGGAGAAGAAAGGAGGCGGGTGCGGTTGGATCTGGAGAAGCTCTTGGCAGGGAGAAGGGGATCTGGAGCAAGGCAAGGGGAAGTAATGATGGCTCGGTGGTAGACGCCAGTCTTTTGTTAGCCTGGGCAGTTGCCGAGGCAGCATGGGGGAGCGGAGGCGCCCATGTCCTGTCAAGCGCCACGCGTCAGCCTGGCTCGCAGGCGGTTGGGGCTCGTGGTGCTTTGATCCTGCCCCTGGCTTTGCCTCAAAGCCAGCTCAAGCATGCCTTGGGCCCGGGGTCTACTGTCGGGATTCTGGGAACCAGGGTACCTAGACTTGCCTGCCTACATCCCACAGCGTGGCTCCCTCAACTGTAACACCCTCGATGCGACTATATCTCCCACGTGTCAAGGCACGACTTAGAGGCATAATCGCATTGAAGGCATATGTCACAAGTTAGGCAATCTTCACAACATCCCATGTAATATAAATAATAAAGGGGAGATAACAGTAGTTGGCTTACACTCGCCACGTCAATCAAGTACATAAATAACATTACATCATCCAAACACTCATGGCCCGACTACGACGCCAAAATAAAAGATAACCCAACATGCGACACGGTCCCAAACACCCCCAACTGGGCACCACTACTGATCATCGGGAAAGGAAACATAGTATCATTGAGAGTCTTCGTCGAACTCCCACTTGAGCTCATATGCGTCTTCTAGAGCGGAATCATCGGGCCCTGCATCTGGTGTAATAGTAATCTGTGAGCCACAGGGACTCAGCAATCTCGCACCCTCGCGATCAAGACTATTTAAGCTTATAGGTAAGGCAAGGTAATTATATGTGGAGCTGCAGCAAGCGACTAGCAAGTATGGTGGCTAACTTATACGCAGAAGAGAGCGAGAAGAGGAGGCAAAGCGCGAGCGAGAAACTAGAGAGCAACCTGCGCAAACATTACTCCAACACCGTGTCCACTTCCCGGACTCCGCCGAGAAGGGGCCATCACGGTAACACACTCAGTTGATTCATTTTAATTAATTAAGGTTCAAGTTATCTACAACCGGACATTAATAAATTCCCATCTGCCCATAACCGCGGGCACGGCTTTCGAAAGTTCAAATCCCTGCAGGGGAGTCTCAACTTAGCCCATGACAAGCTCTCACGGTCAACGAAGGAATAGACCTCCTCCCAAGACGTTCCGATCAGACTCGGTATCTCGGTAATTCAAGACACTTCGATAGGTTAAAACAAGACTAGCAACACCGCCCGAATGTGCCGACAAATCGCGATAGGAGCTGCACATATCTCGTTCTCAGGGCACACTCAGATAGGTCAAGCTACGAGTAAAACCAACCCTCAAGTTTCCCCGAGGTGGCCCCGCAGGCTGCCTGGTTCGGACCAACACTCAGAGGGAGCACTGGCCGGGGGGGGGGGGGGTTAAAATAAGATGACCCTTGGGCTCCGGTAACCCAAGGGAAAAAAGGCTAGGTGGCGAATGGTAAAACCAAGGTTGGGCATTGCTGGAAAAGCTTTAATCAAGGCAAACTATCAAGGGGTTCCCATTATAACCCAACCGCGTAAGGAACGCAAAATCCGGGAACATAACACCGATATGACGGAAACTAGGGCGGCAAGAGTGGAACAAAACACTAGGCGAGAGGCCGAACCTTCCACCCTTTACCAAGTATATAGATGCATTAAGATAGCAAGATAATATAATGATATCCCAACAAGTAAATAAATGATGTTCCAACAAGGAACGGCCTCCAATCTTCACCTGCAACTAGCAACGCTATAAGAGGGGCTGAGCAAAGCGGTAACATAGCCAATCAACGGTTTGCTAGGGCAATGGTGGGTTAGAGGTTTGACATGGCAATTTGGGAGGCTTGAAATCAAGTGGTAGGCATCGTAGCAATGGCATAGCAAAAGAGCGAGCAAACTAGCATAGCAAAGATAGTAGTGATTTTGAGGGTATGATCATCTTGCCTGTACAGTTGTCAGAGTTGACTGGATCCTCGAAAGTAAACTCAACGGGCTCCTCGTTAGCGAACTCGTCTCCCGGCTCTACCCAAACAATACAAACAAGCAACAAGGATACAATCAACCGCGTGCAAGACCAAGCAATATGATGCAATAATGATATGCTATGCGGGATGCGATGCGGAATGCAAAATACAAGATATGACAGGAAATGCATGAACCTGGCCTCAACTTGGAAAACCAAGTGTGCCACTGGAAAGATGAGATGAAATCGCTTGAAAACAATATAAAGAACGCCGGAATCGGAGTTACGGTTTGGAAATGGCAAGCGATTCAAATATGGCACCGGTCTGCGATTTACAGCAAGTAGGCATCTAAATGCAATGAGATGAACATGCTACAACACCCAAACATGACAAAAAAATACATGGCAGGGATGCATACAAGATGCTTAACAAAAGTCTAGCACTGAGCTACGGCCAATTCATCCATTAACAGGTTCAAACAAGCATGGCAAAAATGCATATGACAAACAGATCTCAGACTTAGTGAAATTAACACTTGTCTGGAATTCCAGATCAGATAGCCCTCTTCGGAGCCACAAAAATACAGGCTACAGGACCTGAACATGGCAAAGTAAAGCATGGAATGGAACTACTCAAAGAGCTTAACAAAAGTCCCTTAGTGACCTTGAGCCAAAAGGGATCAGAAAAATACAATTGCAAGCATGTGAACATAGCAAAAACATAATCAGTTTTCAGACTTAGTGAAAACTGGCACATGCTGAAATATAACTCAAGTAGGCATGTTTACGAACTCGATGCACTCACTACGGTGCAAGTCATGGCAAGACAAGCATACACCCATCAAGAAGGCACAAGAAGCAAGCTATACATGGCAAGAACAAAAGCATATCATGCACGGATCAACTACAACATCACCGGCAAAATTGCAAACAAGTTCACAATCTGCCCAGATTCACAAAGTAGCAAAAGTAGAGCTCGATTGACTCAAGCTAGGGTGTTCCATAATTGCAAACAAAGACATTGATGGATAGAGAACTACAAGTTTAACAAAACATCCTTACTGATCATCCTCAAAAGAGGCACGGATCACTAGGAAACAACATGAACATATGGCATCATGAGATAAACAGGTCCAGGACTTAGTGAAATTACTAAGTCCCTAAAACAGACTTAGCAAGTGCACCACTTTGCAAGCTTGCACAAGTCACCACACACATCACAAAAATACATGGGTTGCACCTTTGGAAAGATGACAAAACCCTTAACAAAACATATGTAGAGCATCAGGGCATATCATGCACACATTAATCATGGCAAAAATGACAAAAGTGCTAAACGGAGTAACAGATCTGGCAATTAACTCAAGTAGCCCTCTTCTAACAGCATTTCGGGCATCAAGATGAGCTCAAATGAAAATTATGCAATGTAATGAAATGCTGTACTCTCTGAGATGAACATTTTGATATGCTATATGCATGAATCGGAGTTACGGATGCAAAGTTACGGAGCCGCGAACATGTGCACATGGACTGAAATTTCTGGGACTTAGAGAAAATCAACCTCGCGAAAAAAATTAGGGTTACTGTAGCAACCGGATCAGATCTGGGCGCGCCTCCCGAGGTTCGACGCCGGGCCCTGTTCACCGGAGTTGAGGACAGGGAGGAGGCCGGAGCTCGCCGGAGGAGGCCGGCAGGCCGGATCTGGTGACGGCGGTGGCTGGTGGAGGTCTAGGGCGGCGCGGGCGAAGCCGGTGTGGTGCCCGGAGCCGCGGTGGCTGCGGGGCAGCGCGACGGCCGGCGGGGAGAAGCAGGGCAGCGGCGCGGCGGAGCGTCGCCGGCGCAAGGCGGCGCGGGCGGTCGAGCGGAGGAGGGAGATGACCCGGGCGGCGGCGGGAGCGACTGGGCCGCGGGGGGCCCGACTCGGGCCTGGTGGGCCCGCGTGGGTGGCGGCGCGGCGAAGTGGGCACGCCCCCACATGGCGGCGCGCGATTGGGTGGCTGTGGCGGCCGGACGTGTCCGGTTAGGCGGCGGACATGTCCGGCGGCGGCGGGGAGATTTTTTTTAGGGTTAGGGGGGAGAGGATCCGCGAATTTGGAATGGGGGTGTATATATAGGCATATGGGAAGCTAGGAGAGTCCAAATGAGGTGCGGTTTTTGGCCACGCGATCGTGATCGAACGCTCTAGATGATGGAGCAGAGTTTGGTGGGTTTTGGGCCAAATTGGAGGGGTGTTGGGCTGCAACACACATGAGGCCTTTTTGGTCCCTCGGTTAACCGTTGGAGTAACAAACGAAGTCCAAATGATACGAAACTTGACAGGCGGTCTACCGGTAGTAAACCAAGGCCGCTTGGCAAGTCTCGGTCCAATCCGGAAATGTTTAATCCCCACACACGAAAGAAAGCTAGAAATGGCCACCGGAGGAGAACGAAGCGCCGGAGTGCAAAACGGACAACGGGGAAAATGCTCGAATGCAAGAGACGAACACGTATGCAAATGCAATGCACATGATGACATGATATGAGATGCATGACAACGACAACAACACAAGGAGACAAAACCCTAACCCGAGGAAATAAATATAACTTAACGCCGGAAACGGCAAGAGTTGGAGTACAAATTGGGAAAGTTACATCCGGGGTGTTACAACACTCCACCACTACGAAAGGATCTCGTCCCGAGATCTAGGACTGAAAGAACGCCGGGTACTCAGAACGGAGGTGATCCTCGCGCTCCCAGGTAGCTTCATGGTCGGAATGGTGTGACCACTTGACTTTGAGAAATTTGATTGACTTGTTGCGAGTCTTGCGTTCAGTCTCTTCAAGAATAGCAATTGGGTGCTCACGATAGGAGAGATCTTCTTGGAGCTCAATGTCCTCGAAGTTGACGGTGCGGTCAGGAGTCTTGAAGCACTTTCTAAGCTGAGAGACATGGAACACGTCATGAACATTTGCAAAGTTTGAAGGAAGCTCGAGTTGATAGGCGAGGTCGCCTCTCTTGCTGACAATCTTGAAAGGTCCCACGTATCTAGGGGCAAGCTTCCCATTGATACCGAAGCGACGAGTACCTTTCATAGGAGAGACACGGAGGTAAACATGATCTTCGATCTCGAAAGCCAAATCACAGTGCTTACTATCATAGTAGCTCTTCTGACGGGATTGGGCTACTTTGAGGTTATCACGAATGACTTTGCACATTTCTTCTGCCTCTGTGATTAATTCATTACCCAAAAGCTGACGTTCATAGGTTTCAGACCAGTTGAGAGGGGTACGGCACTTCCTGCCATACAGAATTTCAAAAGGGGCCTTGCCCGAACTTGCTTGAAAACTGTTGTTGTAGGAGAATTCAGCATAAGGAAGACAATCCTCCCACTTCATGTCGAAGGAGATCACACAAGCCCTGAGCATATCTTCAAGAATTTGGTTGACACGCTCGACTTGACCGCTAGTTTGATGATGGAAAGCTATGCTGAAGCGGATGTTGGTGCCCATGACCTTCTGAAAAGAATCCCAAAACTTTGAGGTAAAGATGCTGCCACGGTCTGAAGAGATCACTTGTGGAATACCGTGCAGAGAGACAATACGAGAGGTATAGAGTTCCGCCAATTGAGCTGCAGTGATCGACTCTTTGATAGGCAGAAAATGAGCCACTTTGGTGAGTTTGTCGATGACAACGAATATAGCATCATTGCCACGCTTGGACTTTGGAAACCCAGTCACGAAGTCCATTTCAATGTGGTCAAAACTTCCATTCTGGAATGGCAAGGGGTTGGAGGAGACCTGCTGGCCTTTGGTGTTCTGCCTTCACTCTTCTGCAGACATCACATTCATTCACGAATTAAGAGATCTCGCGCTTCATTCGAGTCCACCAATAAGCTTGCTTAAGGTCCTGATATAACTTAAGGCTGGAAACGGCAAGAGTTGGAGTACAAATTGGGAAAGTTACATCCGGGGGGTTACATCAACGGCCTGGTATGGCCCAGCGGCAACGCCACCAAAACAAGACCCTCACGAGGGCCCTTGCCTCGCAAGGAGGACGACACCAAGACCTCCAGAGGGAGCGGCCTCCCCACTCTGCCTCCCAAGGAGCGGAGATTTCTATGCAGGTACCTAGCCTCCCGAGGCTGCGATGACATAAGCCATGAAGACCAAGGCCAGGTGGGCGCCAGCGGGCGCAGAGGATGCAGTTTCCCTTTCAGTGCTAAGGGAGCAAGGATAGGCATGGGTTCTCGAGGAGTCCTCCAAAGGTTTCCCTTCTAGTTTAATGAGACCAAGACCACGAGCTCGAGAGGACGATTGTCATCGCCGAGCCCACTGCTGCGTGACGACTATAAGCTTTGCAGGCAAAGACCACCTTTTGTCAGCATAAGATGTACTACTTGTCCCTTTTAAAATTGGACACTGTGGGATCCCTTCCCGCCTACATTTTGGTGGAAGTGGACCGAGGCCACTATAAGTATAGGTTAGCCACCACCATAGAAAGGGAGACGAGTTCCACCCTCACCACTTGAGCCCTCACGAGGACGCTCAACCCACTATACTAGTTCATCCTCAGCCCCTCGTGAGGCCAGTCCACCACAAAGCAGGAGTAGGGTTTTACACCGCAAGGTGGCCCGAACCTGGGTAAACTGTCGTGTTCATCTCACTACAAAAAAATACACTTCTGTGATGATACGTGTTTGTCACATTAGGTCGCTTTTTTGTCATGCATGTACATCCATGACAAATTTATGACAGAATCAAGATAGTCATACCTGTGCTGTCGTAGAAGTGTTCCATTACATTACCAAAATTATCATCACGGAAGTGTCCACTTCCATGACAATAAATTGCACGTCACAGAAGTGCTTTCGTCAAGGTTGACCGACACGTGGCATCCATCGTAATGGAACACCATTAAGCTATCGGGTCGGTTTTTGGATCCGATAACCCGTTAACAGCCCCGACCAATGGGGATTTTCCACGTGTAAAAGCATCATTGGCTGGAAGAAACACGTGTCGGCTCATCGTCGGGACAGATGTCATCCACTCACTGGACAGAAGGCGCCTATGATACGTCGACACGTGGCACGGCCCAACAAGTTTAAATGGGCCGGCCCAACTAAAGGCTCACAAGATTTTGCGGACCATAATGGGCCGGCCCAGCTAAAGGCCCACGAGATTTTGCGGACCATAATGGGCTGGCCCAGCTAAAGGCCCACAAGATTTTGCGGGCTATAATGGGCCGGCCCAGGTAAAGGCCCACAAGATTTTTGTGTGCCGTAATGGGCCGGCCCAGGTAAAGGCCCACAAGATTCTTGCTGATCATAATGTGCCGGCCTAGCTAAAGGCCCACGAGATTTTGCTGACATTAATGGGCCGGCCCAGCTATAGGCCCACAAGATTTTGAGGACCCTAGTAGGCCGGCCCATTAACTGCCTGCCATGTTTTGGGCCAAATGCCGGCCCATATTTGATCCGGTCCATTGTTGGCCTGCCACGCTCTGGGCCTAATAGTGGCCCATATGAGATCCGGCCCGTTAAAGGCCTACCACGTTCTGGGCCAGATCAGGTCCGGCCCTTTAAGAGGACGTGGGCTCAATTATGGCCCATATCAGATTCGGCCTATCAACTGGACACTATGCTTTTGGGCCCACTTGCTAAAGGCCCACTTAGTAATTTGTCCTGATATTAGTTTTGCCCCGTTAAGGGCCCGTTTAACATTTTGGCCCTATATTAATTTCAGCCTGTTAAAAGCCCGTCATATAGTTGGGCCTAACTACGGCCTGGTTTGCATCCGGCCTGCTCGCAGCCGATATCTGATTGGGCCAAACAAGGACCGAGACAATTTTTTGGCCAGTTAAAAGCCCGTGATTTGATTCACACAATCATGGGCCGGGGTTCATTTCGGGCTGCTCCCGGCCCGTGAGCTGTTCGGCACGTTTCAGGCCCAACCTACATTGTGATTGCATGACGGCCCGATTATGTACCATAATTTTACGGTTTGGCCAGTTTACTGCGAAGACAGGATATATATACAGCAAAATAACTGCAGCATCGTGAATAAGAAAAAACCTAGACTATACAATAAAGAAATTATGGCATATTACATCCACTAGGCATCAAAGTTCGCCACTATGATAATAAAGCACAAGCAGACAACAAATTACATACACTGGGCATCAAAGATCGCCACCAGTGCAAATAAACACGCCGACAAAATAATATACAAAACCGACAGCTCTTCAATAGAGTTCATGAAAGGTTAGCCCTGCCAGGGAGCTGCAGCGCAAGCAGCTGAGCAAGAAGATGAGACTGCGCTTGTTCATCACTTATATCTTCCTCACTCCGAAAGATAAACAAGCAGACAGATGATAGGTTTTGCACATAAAAGTATTAGTGCTGACAATTCATCACATTTCTTACTGACGAATAAAGTGACACACTTTAAATTTGTATTAACATAATATGGTATTGTTCAGGTCAAGACATGGCAGGAAATGACATTGTGAAGGAGTTGGCAGCTTCACGACACCACTGGATTACAGATCAAGAACTCATAAGTATCAATGGTTAGTGTGCTGTCAATTTATACCATTTCAGATTGGCAAATAAAGAGACGGTTTAAATAATAGTAGAATGATATGACATTGTTCATAGTTAAGACATTGCAGAATATGACATTGTGCTGTAGTGGGTAGGTTCACCACACCACTGGATTACGGATGAAGAACAGAAGCATACATGCAGTGCAAAAGAAGATCACTTGCTCTGTATAGTTTAATTTACATGGTATGAAGAAGGAACTTGGTTGTACAACTGAAAACTTAAATTGAGAAAGGACAAACTTTTGTTTATGAACTACATATAATAATCTTTAAACAAGCAATTTGATGCAAACACCAAAAATAAACAGCTATTGCAGTCATGCCTAACCAAATATATACAACAAAGTTTGAAGGCTTGAGATGGACAAACTTACATTATTGGTGAAGACGGGCTCTATAAAGGCCTTGTCCATGCTGATGGGGGGGGCAATTCAAGAAGTTTACCACAGAATCTTCTTCAAAAGCATTGCCTTTATTATACATTTTGTTAAGAGTAAATATAGATGTGATCATATATGAAAAAATGGAGAATATTTAAGATAAGATGAAGAGTGATGCTACATAACCAAGTAGCAATAAATGTAAGTGCAGCGATACAGGCAAAAGGTACAGCCAAGAGCAATGCACAGCTAAACTTCTTCAGTACCAACCTTATGGTAAGAGTAAATATAGATCTGATGTGTAGAAAATGGAGGGCAAAGGAAAATAAGCTGCAGAGTGATGGTACATGAACAACTACCTATCATTATAAGTACACTGATAAAGGACAGCATTTACTTACAAGAACAATGCAGAGCTAAAAAAACATTGGCATTGGATATATTCTACAGTAATGTAACCATTCATACAGAACAGATAATTTGGAGCGAACAATTGATAAGCAAGCTATCATGCATACTGCTGTCACATAATGGACCAGGTATGTATGCAAGTACAGTGATACAGGACAACAGGTACTAACAAGAGCAAAGCAGCAGGCAGCATATTTGTGATATCCTGTCGTTCTTGTCAAATCGGAATTCTTCTTCGAGCAGATTTCCTGCAAAAAAGATCCGTAAGGCACATGCGGAAAAGTAGAAGTTCAAATTGTCATGTGATTTCATAGACAGTACTTCATCCTAGGAACGAGACCAGTGCATAACAAGGTTTTTCCATTCAATGTCTTCTAAATTTAGCACAGGAGACTTCACCGGAAATTCATTTATAGACTTGCCATCAAAGTGTGATTTCCTCAGGTAACACCAATATTGCTACAATGCTTCCTTGAAAAGCACAAGCAAGCTTTGCTCGTCATGACTATCCAGATTGACCCTCGCCTAGTTACAACAATGTAATGTAAATCATTGATATGTTCAATCAGCAGAAAAATAGGAAAATAATAACCATGAATAATAGCACTTACACGTAAGTTGGACAGGAAGATGTCAAAATGGTGTTTGTCTTCACAATAATCTTCCCATGATGGGAATATATGCACATAGTCCCTAACAACATTGAAAGCATTGTCTTTTAAACTGAGAATAAATGGAATGGGGTTCCAATCTGCAGGAATTGGCCGTCTCTGCAGTTGGGATAGGTCTTCGAGCGGTGGACTTGCTGTACTTTTTGCTGGAGTGGGATTTTACTGTGGTACAGCTGGTGCTATGGCAAATGAAATAGGTATACCTTTTGCTGGAGTGCAGGTCCGGTGTGGTGGGGCTAGTGGTGTGGCCAGTGAAGTATGGGTACAATCTACTGGAGTCGGTCCTACCTTTTGTGTCACTGGTTGTACATCCAATATAAGTGGGGTGCTGTCTGATTTCTCCGGCACCACCACGTTTTTCAAGGACTTTGCTGGTGCTCCTTCAGGTTCGACAATCACCCTCTTCCTTTTTGATGTCTGATGCACAAGAACAACATTTGAGTGGAAAAACATGGTATGATGACAGATGGAATATGTATTGATAATGGATGGGCATGGCATCTCGACATATATGATGAGTAAACTAAGCAGATGGCGGTGCAACAAAGTAGAAGAAATGCAAGACAACATATGCAAGATACGCGCAATCAATAAAACCTTGCCAAATTAGAACAGGCACCTTGATGGGTGAACAGGACATGCCATCTGCCTTTGACTCCTCGAGGTTAGAATAGTCATTAGGATGATATTCTGAACAAGAATCAACAGGTGGGGAGCGTATGAGTTTCATTGCTTCCAGAATGGCACTCAATGCCTTACTACCAATTTTGTAAGTCATTGCAGTGTTCCACAATATTCTTCTGATGCGCGGATTCTGATATTCACTGTAATTGCGTATAATATCTAAGAACCATGAAAACACAAATAGTTGTGAGATTATCTTTGTAATGCAGATGATATTCTAATATAGGGGCGCCCCTGTAAACACTTGTGTGCTCTCACTGGATTCTGATGAGAGAGCTCATGTGTGCTGTAATATGGTGCATGCATTTATATAATCTGGCACAAGTACACAAAAAAATAGGCTCCAGAAGTAAGGATAGCTGGCAGATGATAGGTTCATAATATACTGTATAGAGAGTTTATTGCCAAACCATGATAACAAGAGCACACAACAACTAGGCTATATAAATCGGGAAAGTGGAACTGGCTGGAAATTACGGTGTTGTATTGCCGCTAGTAATTGAAAGCCTATCGATCACGTACAGGCCAGCTCTATCAGCTGTTGACTGCAGATGTCCCTGCTCCCCTTCCTGACAAGGAACATACTATGCTTCCCATACAGAACACCGCACGGGCCGCCGGCCGAACCACCGGCCCCACCGCCTATGTTCCTCCGCCACCCCCACCTCCGCCCCACCCGCGTCGAGTTTTATTCGTTCGACAAGGCCCCACCACCGCCCCCCACAACCACCGTCCCCACCCGAGCCCCTTCGATCGCACCGGCGAACTCCGGCGAGCTCTGAAAAATCGACTGACCCAATTTTGAAATTTAGTCTGCTGTGATTTAACTAGTGTCGAATATAAAAGGGGAAAACCATAAGCATTGTGAGTATGGTGTTGAGCGTGCCATGGCGGATCTGAAGGTGCAAACCAGACAAAGGCAACTTCGCAACCAACACAAGAAATCAGAGTAAAGCAGTGGCAATCTATCTTCTTGCTGCGATAAATAAGTTGAGCAGATACAAAAGAGTACCGCCTCTGGAGCGGCGCCGTGTGCGCATCTGCTGAGAATTTGACGGTGCTACGATAGCGATGGCTGTCGACAGCGTGGAAGCAGATGTAGGAGGGTAGACGGTAGCGGCGGGGCGCGGTGGACGAGACGGTCGTAGGAGCGGCGCCGGCAAGGTGGACGACGGCGGGGATGAAGCGAGAGGACGGGATGCAAGGATCCCGGTCCGAAGCCATGGATGAGAGAGGTTGATCTCTTGTAATGGACGGCGGCGTCGGGGTATCAGCTCCGGCATGGTGGAGGAGTACGGCGGTGGATGGGGTGGCGAACGGCGGCGGACGGAGGAGGGTGGGGTGGAGAGGGTGTTTTGGCGCCCACAGAGTACGAATGGGGAAAAGGGAGGTAGAGAGGAAGGGGGAACCATGTATTCAGGGCTCGCTTGTATCAAATGCGAGGAAATTTACAAACTTAGCCCCCGTTTCAAATTTCTATCACAGCAACACTAGTCGGTTGGGGATAGGATGGTAATCTCGCATGCATCGAATATTTGCCGACGAGAGTTTGTTTTTGGCGCCCACCGTGTATGAATATGAATTGGGGAGGGAGTCGATTTCGGCCGAGGACACACTGTGTTTTGGTGCCCACCGTGTATGAATCCGGGTGAGAGGCGGTTACGTCATGTTTGGGTGAAATTACAAACCTACCCCCATCGAAACTTATAGAAATCCAGCATATAGGCTTTCCGTGGCAGGGATAGGCAGTAGTGATTTCCATCTCGCAGATTTTGGTTTCGGGTGGTTACTGCGACTTTCCCCGCTTCGTTCATATTTTGCAGAGTGCACGTTTACCGTGCCAACTCAATTCGAATCCTGTTTGTATTCTATTTTTTTCGGGCGGGATCCATTTTCAATTGGAATTACATTCTATATACATCATTGTTTTATATATAATTTCAGAAGCACAACACCATTTATACATAAATATGGTTTACAAATGGCATGATCTCAGATTCATAAGGTTGTATCCATCAATTTGGATTTTCAAATATTTGAAACCACTTTATGTTGAAATCCAATGCATGCATTCCTCGCTAACTGTCTCCAATTAATGTGTGTTTCATGCGGGTTTTTTTACTTCACAAACATGTATAATGTGTTTCACACACGCAAGATATAGTGTAATCCCGTTTAGACATTAATTGCATATAAACCATGCATTGTTTGTAATTGAAGAATCTATGGATCCCCAATATTGATAAACTATATAACATTACACATGTGCCCAAATTCAAATGAATATGCATGTTTGATACACCAATTTGCGTTATGATATTATCGATGTCGTGATCTCCAGTTTAAATATTTGAATCCCCTTTAATCCAGATATTCGTCTCATATAGCTATCACTCATGCTTATATAGGACTATCTCTCTGGACCTATACGCGTTCATCGTCTCTCAGGTATCTCTCGTGCTACCTGTATGTCGACAATGATCTTTTATATTTGTAACACACTGACTGTACTCTCTCCCTCGACCTTCATCACTCTATCTCTCTCTAAGTATATCTCGCTCCCTGCTATGTGTCTCTAACTATGATTCTCCATGTGGAATCTCTTTCTCTCACACAAACACAAAACTTTGTCTCCCGGGGTCTCATTTCTCTCTACTATTCCCATGTGTGTCACTCGCACACCCCTCATACAGAGATGTCTTTCGCTCCTTAGATATGAGAACCTATGACTCTTCCTCTTCAATATCTCTTTCTCACACACAAACACAAACTCTGTCTCCGAGGGTCTCATATTTCTCCATTGTTCTCTTGCATGTCTCTCACACACACCCTCTCTCCCTAGAGATATCTTGCGTTACCTCATATGTCTCTCTAGCTATCACTCTCGTTGTGAAATATCTTTCTCTCTCGCAGACACAAAACTCCGTCTCTCTGGATCTCATTTCTCTCTGATATCTGTTTGTATGTGACTCACACGCACCCTCTCTCTATCTCTCTCACACCCACACACATAACCCAGCCTTTTGATCCACTCGACTCCTATCTCTAACGCACACTAGCTAGCATCTTTATCTTTCTATTTATCTGTTTCTCCATCAACCTTCTTTCTCGCCCTCACTCTTGATTCCTATCACGCACACTACATATGTTTCTCTCTACATGCAGTCAAGTGCCCACTCACACACATATATAACTTCACCCTTTGAACCACCCGGCGGTCATCTCCAACACCCAAACTAGCGGATGTCCCTCAAGCTAGCATCTCCATCTCCGTATCTATCTGTAGTTTCTCCGTCAACATTTCTTTCTCGCACGGAGTCTTGCTTCCTATCACCCACACCATATATGTCTCTCCACACATATGCATTTATAGGTTGGTCTCTTTTGCACAATCGTTGTGCCTCACTCCCTCTGCTCGCCATAGATGCATTCTCCAGCCCACGCCACTATCTCTTAAAGACAAAAACACATGCTCAATTGTCGGGACTTCTTCCATGCATTCTCACATGCATGCATATTGTCATACCGATCCGTCTCTCCCATCTCGTTGATCTTATGACTTATGTCTTCTTTCTTTTATCTCGACCATGCGCGCGCACACACACACACACATCCCACGTATACATGTATACCTCTCACACATGCACGTTCAAGGTCTCTATGTCTCCATACGTAGTTAATTACCCTCAATCCTAACGCCACATCGAATCGTTCTCCTCCTTTGTCCAAATAACTTCCGCCTGGATGGGTAAAACACACACTCACACTTAACAATCTCCTTCTAGCTACCCCCCCCCCCCCGCCTCTCTCTCTTCCCCTATATCCCCGAAACCAATAAGACCATCCCTTAGTGTAATTCCTGCCTACATGCACCATCGATATGTAGTAGTCTCCCTCGGTGTCTCTCGAACAAACACGTTCTCTCGAAGTCGACTCCTCTCACGCGCACACACCTTCTCTTCCCTCTCTACGGGCATTTTCTCTCTCGCACCCCATCGTTGGTGGCCTCTGCCATACACATCACCTCTCTATGATGAAAGCCATGCACACTTAAATTACATCCGCCACAGAGGACCCCGCGACACACACACACACACGCACCCCCCAACACACACACACTAAGACTCCATCTCTCTCTCTCACACACACACACACAAACACACACACACACACACGCAAGCACGCACGCCCCCCCCACACACACACTAAGACTCCATCTCTCTCCCTCTCTCACACACACACAAACTAAGACTCCATCTCTCTCTCTCACACACACACACTAAGATTCCATCCCACACACACATGCTCTAGGCGGAGCATTTGTTCCTACCACCCTTCATCCAACCTTACTCGTATGATAAACAATCACCTTTATTTACTTGCATAACATGGACAAATTCCACTTTACTTTAGTAGTCAGCAAACTTATCATCTATACCCTTATAAAAACGAGTTGGTGGTGATGGTGTGCCTGCTATCTTGTAATACAGACCGTATGATCTATATCTGAGGATAGAAAGCAAACTATGATAATTTTACAAAAGATACCGGCACCTCTCTCCACATCATTATCTCTCGCAACCTCATTGCTCAGCAATTAAAAAAGGAATAAGTCTCTGGAACAATCTAGCATGCATGGTGGCCGCTGCCGCCTACCGCCGCCGTCCATCCCCATGCCTCCGCCCATTCCGACCACCAGTCACCACAACGCTCCACTCCTCCTCGCCTTATCTCTCATCTTTCATTTTTTTCGATGACATTCTCGAGATACCAGTTTTCTGATAAAATTCTTGAGATATCATTAGTTTTTACACATGGGATTACTCCTGCATGGGTCAATCACAACACGTGTTCTGTAAAAAAATCATATTGATGTTCCGTGCAATGCACGAGAATCTTGCTTGTAATTATATAACGCAAATAACGAGCAGGAAGTGACATTTTTTTGACACAACCACGTTAACATGGCCACGTAAATCACTAGCTAAAGTAAATACCATTATACTTATATCCCGATGGAAAAGGTTGAGTACATGTCCGAAGAGTAGAGTCTCACACACGCACTCTGTCTCTCAGAATCTCTCTCTCTCTCACACACACACCAGTTATGTGACGCCCACTTAAGCAGACACGTATGTTACAATTTGTGCACCCGCGGGTACACGTGATGCTGCGCATTTATTTAAGCTGGAAGGCGAACCCAAACAGTAGCTGCATTCATTCCCCTCCTGCCGCCTCTTCTTTGGTCGCCGTCACCCGGTAGCCATGGGCCGGCCGAAGGTAAAAACATACGCCATACTCCCGCCGGAGCGACGCTTTAATATGGAAATTTTAGTGGTCATGCATGCATCTTTTTGTGCTAGCACTCCTATATAAGGGTTAACCGGTCGCTTCCCGCGGACGTGCACGGGCGGTGGATGAGGAAGAAGAAGGGAAGCGGGCTGTGGAGTAACGTTTTTTACCACAATTTCTTAGGAAACCGAGTGCAATAATTGAGTAGTTTTGCAAACTACCAGTACTACACCTGAAACGGTTCAAAACCTATACTCCCTTGCCAGCGCGCGCTTCCCGCGTGAAACGGTCAGCGTCCCCCTGGAGCGTCAGTGCCGCATTAATGCCCGACCAGAGCGAAGGCAACCTCTCACTGGCGCCGGCTTTGAAGTGGCGCGACGGCCGAGAGAGCGCCGCTTCCCGGTGCACGCGACTGCTCCGCGTCGAGACTGGTCATAGGCCCTGTTTGGATCCATGGGTTAGAGTTAGTTTGAGCTAGTTGGGGCTCAAATAGCCCTAAACTATCCAAGCATGAGGGTTTAAATTGGAGCAAGTTGCACCGAACCCACCAAAAAAAACTATCCCACCCAAGAGGTTCTAACTGGAGATAGTTCTCATTGGGACCACTGAAAAATCACTTTTCTCTCTCTCCATGAAGTGCATTTATTGTCAATCTAACCCTATCACCCAAACACCTCTTTGGCTACAGTTTGTTCAGGGTTAGTCATGAGTTAGTCTAACCTCTAGCTAAGTTAGAGTATCAAACAGGAGCGGTATAGGACATGCAAGTTTCTCAAAGCATACAGGCAAATTCGTACGTGAAAGGATTTTTTTTCTTTTTGAAAACGGAACGTGAAAGGATTTTTTTTAGAATTCTCTTCGCATGTCGCTAACATGTGATAGTTAACCGACCTCAATAGACGGCAGAAACGCCAGCCCGCCGCACTTTGATAGAGACGAGGAGGGAGAAGCGATACAGGCTGCTGGATTACTAGAGATAGGTGTCGCACGGAAGCCAAGAAATATGGTGATAGCATGGGTTAGCCATGTAGGAGTACTAGTATGATACTACACTGGGCTGCCGTGTTTTGTACTGTTCCAGTCCATTGTGGAGATGACTGGTTAATTTTATATCTCTAAATAATATTAAATATTATGAGTGCAGACGCTCCACCACGAGGTTCCTTACTCCTTCTCGGTCGTCCGGAATCTATGTTGTTCCACTCTATTTTTTTACGTGAGCTTTGTCCATCCTTCTGCCAACACGCGAGACATCTAGCATCAAGGTGCACGTGTTATGCAAGGATCGTTCCATCTATATGAAGAACACGTGGGACTGGAACTACGAGATGAACATGTACCCAGGAGTGGACGTACGAACCTGAGTAATGTAGCACAGTAAGTGAAGTAGAAAGGCACAAATGGTATGAACATGCGTGGCATATAGGGTGTGTTTGGTTGCGTTCTCGTCTCAGCATAGTTGTTCCCTCTTCATGCATGCTCAACTCAACACCCCTCTTCATGCATTCTTCTAGTGTATTTGTGCTAAACTAGTGTGGACTCATGCACCCTCCATACACTCTACCAAACACCCAAAAGTAGGTCGAGAAGGGAACTCTTGGGCGGCATTTGTCTCTTACTACGTACTACCACTAAATGTTGTACATGCAATGCATGGTGATGTTATGGAGTACGTGCCTAAGTACTCTACTACTACTATATTAGTTGGAGGCACATATTAACTTTTATATTTGTTTACGTGTATGTGCCCCGAGACCTTCCAACTAGACGTGTCTTTGTCTCCAGGTTGCACTTTGTATCGTTCATACCACTAAGTACTAGTACTACGTGTGGTCTCTGACCCAGAAGTGGAAGAAGTGGAGACGCTCTACCACGCTGTTTTTTATGCTGGGCTCTACCACGCTGTTCATGTCCCACTCCTTTCGCTGACGTGTGGGACATCCAGCACGTGCCGTGTTTGGCACCCTTCGTCGTAAGAGTTGAAATGCTAGCATTCATCAGAAATAAAAAATAATTATAAATCGGCAGTGATACTATTTTTTTGCGAACCAATCAGCAGTGATACTATACCACGCGGTTTCCTTGCTCCTCGATATCGGAAAGAATACTTCCGTTCACCAACATGTGGGATGTCGACCATCCTGGTCCACTTGCCATGCACGCAGAACTCCGAGGGAGTCACCCAGGTCGTCGCGCCGCAGTAACAATGACTAAAGAGCCATCAAATCACAGGCCCACTTCCCACTTTGAAGTTGCTTGGACGAAGGAACCATCATGACTTCGTTGAATTCCGCTTCTTGAAGAAAACTACTGTACCAGCAGTACTGCTAGCTACATTAGTTACTCCAACAGAGGCCTCCTTTCGTTCATTGGATAGGAATATGAAAATCATAGGAAATGAGATGACATGCATCTCAATTCCTATAGAGAAAGAGATGCCATTTGATGCTTAGGATAGGAATTTTTCCATTTAGTCTAGGCCAATGTACTGGTAATTTGCTCTAAAAACTATAGTAGTAACTAGTAGTACTGGTACATGCTCGTACTCAGACACATACACACACACACACACTAACTACTAGTACTACTACTTCTCACATGCTGGCCAGACGCAGTCGTTCTTCTTCCCGGCTTTGTTGGCGACACCCCACCGTGCTTGGATCTCCGCCGACCTCTCCGGAGCAGTGCGTGCGTCCTTTTCTTTCTTGCGGCGGCGGGCCTCTCTTTTCTTGAGTGATTTCTGACTTTTCCGCTCCCTCTGTGCGGCTTTGGCCGCCTCTTGCTCTACCGCCCATTCGGCCTTGGCATCTTCAAATTCCTCCCACATAGTTGTGAGGTCGCGAGCGGCGATGAACTCGGCACGACGGGATGCCATCGCTTCCCTACCATTTTGTGTGCGGTCATGGGCGGCGAGGAACTCGGCGCGGCGGGATGCCATCGCTGCCTTACCGGTTAGTGTGCGGCGCGGTGGCATGAACGACACTTGGTGAGAGCTCTAGGGTGGAGTGGCCGGACAACCGTATAGTGCATTGGTTTGCCAAGAGCTCAAGGACAGAAGACGAAGCAAATTTGGATTACCCTTCAATCCTGGTCATTTATTACCGAGTAAAATGCATTGGCGGTCATCGAACTTGTCTTGATAGCTCACTTTGATCATTGTATACGAGATATGGTGATTATACGGTCACTGGCTCAGCGTATAGCTCCGTATTTGTCTGGTTGACCAGTCAAACAGTCCGCATGCGCCTCATCAGCTCATGTTCTTAATCTATCTACGCGGGCCTACCTGTCAATGGAGAAAGAAATACTGTAAAAACCAAAATTATGCTAGAGTCTGAACTGCTTCCGGAGCCCGCTCTCACCGCCCTGGCCCCTCAAGACGCCAGCTGCCCGCCGCATGCATGCATAGCAAGTAGTACTCCTTATGTGGAGGAGAGAGTGGCATCGACAAAGTCAAGGAGTGGGCTCTGCAAGATCCCGTCTCTACACGTGCTCCTAGGTATAAAAAATAATTCTAAAAAAGGCATAAAAACAATTGTGTCTTAAAAAAGAAAGGTAAAAAACATTTGAGAGGAAATAGATAGAGAGGAAGTGAGAAAAAGCTGTAACCTGGGCATTACATGAGGAAGGAGGGAGTGGTGCACATGCCAAGTTCACTGGGCTGCCGTGTTTCACACTCCTTTGTTGTAACAGTGGAGACAATAGCTTTCATCAAAAATAAACAATGAATACTCGTTGCTCGTCCTCTATATCGGAAAGAATACTTCATTCGCCGACATGTGGGACGTCGACCATCCTGGTCCACCTGCCATGCACAAAATTATCCTGGTCTACCCCGGTCGGAATGCAGGCCCAACCTTTCCCACTGTAAGTTGTTCGGACAAAGGAACCATCATGACTTCGTTGAATTCCGCTTCTTCAAGAAAACTTACTATACCCGCAATACTGCTACCACACGCAAAGTCTGGACGGCACTGTACCACGTCATATCACTGAAACCCACTAGGGCAAACTAGCCCGCCTAGGTCATCTATTTTGGAACGGAGGGAGTACGTCTCTGCACTGCTACTCCCTCCTTTCCGGTTTATAGGGCTTATCTCAAAATTTTAGTTCTTCCATTTTATAAGGCTCAATTTGTTTGTTCCCCATCACATGTTCAGACTTCAAGGTGCATTAAATCATTGCATGCAAGTATTAAGAGAAAACTTACCAATGCATGCACTTTGTGCATGCATGCATTGCAATTAATGCATTCATAAACATAATTTTTTGAGGAAAACAAGAGCATTAATTGGGTGCTTTTGCAAACTACAAAAAATATTCCACCACTCATCATCTACCTTGGTTGGTGAGATTTTTGAATTGAGCCTTATAAACTGGAAAGGAGGGAGTATGATTTTGTGTTGCACGTCATATCACTGAAACCCACTAGGCCAAACTAGCCTGCCTAGGTCATCGATCGCTAAGCCTACAATTTTAGGAGCTAGGGCTATTGGTCGATCGACGAGGGATAAGTATAAGCGTACCATGAGCTCATCAGCCCCAATGTTTCTCTTTGGTGAGTGTTTTGCAAGTACTATAGCTCGCATAGTAGCTAGCCTACTAACACCAAGAATTAATCATCAAACAAGCCCTGCTGATATGATAAACAGTTCAAACTTACATCTAATCATGCCATATATTACATCAAAAGTTGGTGAGGATACATCTGTTTCCATAACTCGGAGAGGGTTCACATGATTCATCGCATGATTCACTATCAAACAAAAGTAGCAAGATCCGCCCACACAAGACAGCGCACTATCCCTAAGATGGTTTGATAACACACATCGTTCTAGTAATTAAACACAGGGCAATGCAAACTACCCTGAAGGATTAGCGCGACCAACTATTTCTTGTCATCGATCTCTCGGGCAATGACCACAGCACGGACAGCGGCATGGGAATCGATTTCTGGGGCGATGTCCGCGGGACTGACCGTGACATCAGAATCGATCTCTGGGGCGATGTCCACAGGATGGACAGCGGCATCGGAATCGATCTCCGAGGCGATGCCAATAGGACAGGCCACGACATCGGAATCATCAAGGACGTCCACCGGCACCTGCACAACCCTAACATATTAGCAAGCACATTGCAAATAATCAAAAACCACAACTATGGTAATAAGACATTATTTTTTACCTTATGCAGCTCACCGGGGGATCTCATCCCTCCGGGGGCCATCTCCCCGTCCTCGATGGGGGCCATCACCTTGCCAGGGGAATACTGCTTCTCAACGGCGACTATCTCCTCAAACTCGGTCTTGAGCCTCACATAGGTGGCAATCAGAGTTCCTAGGGTAGGCACGGTGGGGCCCTTGCTGTTCTTCCAACTTCCTTTGAGGAGTTCGTCCGTCAACGTCCTCAACTCTTTGGCCAATGCTTGTTTCTTGGAGTTCTTCGTCTCCATGGGTTGGCCCGCCAACATGGTCAACTCGTTGGTCGGTGCTCGCTTCCTGGAGATCGCTATCTCCA
This sequence comes from Triticum urartu, assembly GCF_056163025.1. NCBI lineage: Eukaryota > Viridiplantae > Streptophyta > Magnoliopsida > Poales > Poaceae > Triticum > Triticum urartu. The sequence continues at coordinate 266,231,572 of NC_141879.1, read as the reverse complement.
GTGGGTTGTCCGCCGACAACTCTTTGCCTAGTGCTCCAGGATCCATCAATGAACTGACAAACAAAAAACAATCGAAAGGAAACCACAATCGCAATGAAAATGGGAAAAGAATAGGATGTGAGAATCGGTCGGTGCTTCGCAAAAAGAAGATTCTTGGAATGAAAATATAGCAGCATAACTGATTCGCCCACATTTCCTTCGTTGGTACAGAAGAAAAATGGCAAAAGTGAGTAGCCTAGAGTGAGGTTTTCTTCAAGAAAGGGAAGAAAGGGCTTGAACGAGCGTTCTAGTGAAATGATGGTTGCTTCGTCCAGTCCAACTTGGAGGCCACCTTACCACTTCTGGTAAAGGTGTGGGTTTTGTGATATGACAGGTCATGACGGCCACATCGGGGTTACAGGTGAGTCTCGACTGTAGCACCTCGCTGTGATTTGGTGGATGGCACGCGGGCCCGGATGCTTTGAAATGTCCCGCATGTAGATAGAGCGGCTAGTCATATATGAGTGCTCAATATTGTGCACCGCGACCAAGGTGGAGAAGAAAACGAGAGAACTACGTAATTAATGCATGAGTTTAATTAGGGTAGTTTTGTAAAGTACGAGATACATTCCTCCAATCGCAAAATGCCTTGGTTCATGAGATTTGAGATTTGAGCCCTATAAACCGGAAGGGAGGGAGTACTGCACACGGTGTAGTCTAGTCACTTGTTGAAATCTCTAGAAAGGCAAATACTCCTTTCCAGTTTACAGGGCTATACTACTCCCTCCGTCTAGGTGTGTAAGTCATCTTACGAAAACCAAATAGTCCCAAAACACTTAGGCGCGGTGCATTAACTTCTACCTTGTTTCTTGTTTCTTGACATATCAACCAATAAGAGATGAGAGGTGTGCATGCTTTTAATGACTTGCAATGGCTAGTTCATTGCATGTAATGCTATTAATTAGCAAATAAACATTGGTGACCCGAGGAGGAAATGGTGCTAAGCGCGTGGTCCTATGCAGAATGAGTATCAACCAATGGATAATGGAGTTTAATTGTTAAACAATAGCAATTTTGTCTCATGCAAGAGCCTGGCTAGTACTCCAAGGAAATGCACCACGCGAGCATTCGCAACTGCCACGTTCGGGTTGCGCTTGGCTCTTCGCCTCTTCGAGAAGATGAACAATAATGATGTTACTCCTACTTCTACAGTATCGAATCCACTGCTGCATGTCTGTCCACCTCGTGTGGGAGGGCTAGCGAAAGCTTCAACTTACTGCTCCTGCCTTTGTGTCCATGACAGGTGGGCCCAACAGGTGATTGGCCGCCCTGTCATGCAGCCAAAGGCAGGTGCAGTTAAGGCACCGAAGCTCAGTCCGCAAGGGAGAGGGTGTTGTAGTAATCAAATTTCTCGGTCTTGTACGAGTTGACGAAGATAGGGGTTGCTTGCTAGGGTTTCTCACTACGTATATATAGGCCGGAGCCTCCGCGCTTGCTTGCTAGGGTTGCTCTATTCACACACTCTCATCCTCTCCAGATTTAAACATTATAGGGGTAGTAACACTGTCTTTCTCCCTTCAAAAAACACTGGCTTTCTATCCTCACCGCTGGTTACAGATCCGGACATATCCCCCTCCGCTGGTGAAGGGGAGGAGGGGCAGCGTTTAGGCCGTTGTCGACAGCGAGGGAGGAGACCCACTGCCGGCCGCACCATTATCTCTGGCCGAGCACCGGCATGGGAGGTCCTCCGATCCCTTCGCCATTGCCTGTGGGCGGATCTGGCCTCCCGCCGCCCACCTATCCACATCCCGACGACCTTCAGGTATATCTTCGTTCGAAACTGCCTTAGCTCTACTTCCCCAGCTCGCTACGTCGCTGCATGTGCATCATTTTCTACCTCTCAGCCCCTCTCGATCGGATGGTCCAACGTCACATATTTTTTTCTTCTATTGTTAGAGGTAAAGCTACTTCATGGAGTCGAATCTTGTACTCCCTCCGTCCGAAAATACTTGTCATTGAAATGGATGTATCTAGATGTATTTTAGTTCTAGACACATCCATTTTGATGACAAGTAATTTCGGACAGAGGGAGTACTTGGTTCAAACAAGAAATAAAAGTGGGGTTGGGGGAATTTAGTATGTACATCGGACTTGGTACAAACAGGAAGGAAAGGGGGTGAAAGTAGTACAGACTGGTCATCCAACCAGTCTCCTGGTCGAAAAGGGAAATATAGGGGTAACGCTGTACACAGTGGTATGACCAGGACTAGATTTTCTATCCACAATAGGAGTAGGTGGCTAGAGTGAACAAAAATGGGACCAACCCAGATATGTTTCTTGGATGTTTGTTTCTTGGGGCAACAAACTTTGAATCACCACTTTATGCCCCTGTTTACGTACATGGTGCTGGACTGCTGGTGCACCCACTGTTATAAGCCATGACAAGTTTAGCCAAATGTTTTTGCCTGTAATTGTTTGAGACTCTGACTATTTCCTTTGTGCCTTATTGTGCAAACAGGGATATCCAATTCACCTGGTTGCTGTTGTGACCTTTTGGTGCACTGCACAAAACTCTTCTTAAAAGAAGTGACTTTTGTGCTGTTTAACTGGAATGTCAGAATGGAACAGTTGGTTCATTTTGGTGGAACTGCACAAAGGGAGATCTGTGTTCCAATCCTCATCATCCATATTGGCGCCATAACCTTCCTTTAGGTAAGAATGATATTTAATGCATGTGTTCATCTCTATTTTCATACTGCCATGAGAAAATAATGTTGTTTTTTACTATTACACTTGTACTCCCTCACTAACAAAACCAATTCTGAATTAGAAGGCCAATCATGTACTTGGTTTCACCAACTGGTGAGGAGAAAGAGAAACAGAGCATGAAGAGGAAGAAGAAGAAGAAGAAGAAGAATAAACAGTGCCAAGGCGATCTTGCTGAAGCGAGAGGCCTCAGTCGAGGCCATTCAAGGGCTCCGGCAACGACTACCTTACATGTGAGACGATCCTCCAGGGAGCCCTTCCACTTTTGATGTCTCACTTAATTAATTAGGAGTACTTAAGTACCACTAATTTATTACTGCCTAATTTTCCTGTTGGAGTTAAACAAATCTTTAGTAGGACCCTATGTTGAGTCATGTACGTGTGTATGTTTGTCTATGGAGGTGAATCATGTGGTGGAGCAGGGAGTGAATATTATTAGTGTCATGACATAATAATGCTATTGTTTTGCATGTCAATTTATTGCCATTGGTTCAATGAGGCAATGTTTTGCGTATTGTACATCATGAATTTGATGCTACTGGTTGAGTAATATGCTAATGTCTTCCTATCCTTTCTCACTAAGCTAATGAAGGTTCCACCTTGTTCCTACTTGTGCAAACAGGGATCATGTTGTGCCAATCATACATTAAATGGAACTACACAAGACAATACAATGAACTGTATCCCAGCCAGTGCTTCAACTCTGCTGGAAGTTCTTGATAATCTTTCGATATAATCTCTGCACTGGTAAACAAGAGTGATTTCAACCATACATTTGAAGTGCACAAAAATATATACTATTGTGTGATTCCAGTGAGTGCTTTATCATCTCTTATGGGACTACATTAATAAGCTTTTTTTCTCAGGTTGGTACGGGCCTAAGGCCTTCATCCATATTAGTTTGTTGTCATATCTATTTGTATCGTGCTACTGTCATGAGAAACTCCTTTATCTTTGCACGTTAAAGTTTTGCAACCTATGATAAATGGCAATGCTTTGAGTGTTGAGTTGAGCTAATTGGCATTGATTAAATAAACTAATACCTCTCTTTAAGCAAGACTACTATGTTGCTAACTTTACCCATTAAGATAATGAGGGTGCTTCTATTTGTTAGTGTATGTTTCATAAACTAGTCCCACTATTACAGTAATCTCACTCTCTCAATATATGTGCCAACAGGGATGCTCGATTTTGGTGGAACTGCACAAAAACTTTGGGTGCTTCATTGCCTCGACAGCTTCCGTCCTTTCCTGTCAATCGCTAAACTCCGCATGCTTTCTTCCTTTGTTGTTAGTCGCTTGGCTTATCTCGGCTTCCAGTCAAAGGAAATAGTAATTGATATGCTACCTCACACAGGTTGGTACTGGTCTTTATCCTGATTATTGTGCCTGTCATATGTATTGGTAATTTGGTATTGTGCTACTGTTTGACGATTTCATAAAGGAGTAATTTGGAGCCTGAACTCGCAGGAAAATCATTACATCGGGTGATTTCAGTAGAACTGTACAAAATGACCAGATGGACAAGTACTTATGCTACTGCTATGTACTCCAAAGTTCACTCAGACAAGCATCGATGTTGACAAGAAGTGCCTATATTCATTCGAGTATCAACTGGCGTCAACCAATTGTCAAACTCCAAGTGTTAGGAGAGTGAACGCCAAAAATATTGCTTGGTGCATAGCCCAGAAAAACGCAGTCCAGTCTTTGGTCACAACTTGTGCCTTTTGGTTATCGGCACATATGGTAGCGAACTATATGGCATGGAGACAAAAGATTCCAGACAAGTTGGTTGACGCGTGTATTCATCTGGCACTTAATTAGTCTGCACGCTAAGGATGCTCCATTTCAGTTGAACTGCATAAAAAATTTGGGTGGTTCATTTTCTCAACCGCCTCCTTTCTCGTCTTCAATGTAGAATTTTGGCGAGATACAGGACCAAGATGACCCAGTAAACTGGTTGGATGAAAGTAGTGGCCAAGTTGCTCAAACCTCCCTGGGCACGAGGCCACTATTTGAGGATAAACCTACAAACAAAGTTCAGATTGTTTGTGCTGCCTCTTATGTACTCGAAAGTTTACTCGTACAAGAACTAATTTTAGCAAGAAGTACCTCCGATTGAACACCATTTACCAGTATGTACCCTAGGTAATTAAAGTTCGTCCATGGATCATATTGGCTATGATCTCAATCATTTGGATGCATAAACATACTGAACATGTGTATATCTGAATCTTTTTGTAAATTATGTATGAATATTATCATGTGATCTATCAATCATTTGGATGCATAGATATGCTGAGCTTGTGTATATATGAATCTTTTGAGTTTTTGATTGTGAATGTTGGCTATGGATATGAACGTGTCCTGTGAACCTGAGTTTGATATGAATGTTTACCTTTTCTGTTGTATTTTTGTGTGAACTTGTTAGTATGCCTACTGTGGGGTATAAAGCGCAGGTCTCTTATAAAAGTAATGCTATGTCCAATTTATGTTTTCCCTTGTAACCACCTTATATATTTATATTATTACTATTATCTTATATTTTATAGAGACTTATATATACATTATAAAAACATTCCAACTTATAAAAGTAAATGTTTAACGGAAGTTGGCAGGGAAAATCCTGGTTGTTTTTGACTCACAGGCAAGGAAAATCCTGGTGATTGCGTACAAAAGCTTGCGAAGATTTGAAGGACCAATTTAATAATAACGCGCTCATTTTTATTTTGAGGAATAACTCGCTAATTTCTTAATTATATATATAAAAAATGTGCCTCTCTGGTTTATTCTTTGATATTAATTGCTCCTTCTAACATAACATTATACTCCCTCCGTCTGAAAATACTTGTCATCAAAATGGACAAAAAGGGATGTATCTAAAACTAAAATACATCTCTTTTATCCATTTTGATGACAAGTATTTCCGGACGGAAGGAGTATATATAACGAGCCCACCTAATACGTGTATTTCAAGGAAGTGCAAATGGGCTGGGATTTCTTAGAAAATATAAATGGGTCTAATTGACACGAAACTATTTGTTCACCCAGCCCAGCAAATGGACTGTACATTCTATAAAACATGGGTTAAATATATGCCACATTTTTGCAGGCTGACATGTGGGCTAATAGGTCGAAGCCTACGCAGGGTGTTGTCAAGTTGGTCAACAAATGATTGTGTCATCCACAACCATTGGATTTATATCCAACGGCCGGCACACACCTTCAATCTCTTGTCTTCTTCCTCCAGCGTCACCGAGACCGCCTGGTCCGGCCTCCAACGGCTAGTGGCTCTGCTTAGCACGCATCGCTGCGAAGCGCTACCCTACCGCCGGCCAGGCTATCCCTGCAGCCCTCGACACCTCCTATTATTCTCCACAGACTACAGCCCCACGCCGCAACAGAACCAGTTATAACCCTTCTCCTCCTCTCAATCTGCGACTCCACTGCCGCGTTTTCCCATCTCCGAGTCGTTCCCGTCCAGGGCCTCGCCGTTGTCCACTGCCTCGCTGTGTTCGGTGCGGCGTGGTCAACAAACGAGAATCATCGGAAGAGGACTTCACGTGGAGAGCCTGACGGCTGGGACCCATGAGGTCCATGGTCGCACGCAAGGAAAGTTCCTCCTTATTAAGCTGAAAAAATGTTTTCTCCACCTGACAGTTGGGACCCACCGGCTGTATCTTCGCATGGAAGGAAGTGCCTCCTTGTTTTGCGAAAAAAATTATTCATCCCGTTGACAGCTGGGACCCGTCAGATTTGGTGACTGACTTGTGGGCCTACTAAGCGGACGTGTACGCACGGCTTTGTCAACTTATTCAACAAATGATTCTAGCAGCTGGATCGTTGGATGTTAATCCAATAGCCATGCTCCTTCTGCAACCTCTATTCTTGCTCCTGTCTCCCGTGGGCGGCACCGCGGCTGTGCTGCCGCGCACCCAAACCAGTGAAGTTTCCCACTCCTCCCCATCTGCGACTCCACTACAGCTTAATAAATAGTATGGAACACATTTTTTTGAAACTCGGAACACATTTTCCACTTGTTGATAACATGTAGCCCACTGATGAAGGCCCAATAGAGAAGCCCATAATTAACTAGAAGGGAGCCTCTCACATGAATCCGGCCCAGGTACATGCTCATGGTCCCCTAAACATAAATAAGTAAATAAATAAATAAATAAAGCTAAATGCTCATGCACCAGTTCTTTGGGAAAATAGGTAGCCCAGTATTTCTTTTTGAAGAATACCCAAGCTAGGCCTATTTGTTTTCTCCGAATTACTAGGCTGCAAATCTTTCAAGACGAGGAGGGATGCATTCCGGCCTAGCTTAAGAGTATGGTCAATGTCTGTTAAAAGTAATATCAAAAGTGGTTGAAAATTCCAAAAAATTTATAGCAAATGGGATATAAGTTTCTTTTTTTGTTTTTGTTCTTCACTGAAATCTTATACGTATTTCATTGGATTTAACATGACACAGTACTAATTTATTTTTAAATTTGTTTTAGTATGGATATTAATTTTTGGATTAAGAATATTTCGTTCCCCAGCAAAAAATTGCGAATTTTCAAAATTTCCCACATATTTAGTTAATTTTTTGACCCTGGTACTGACCAAAAAATGGCCATCAGTTCTAAAAATGAAAAACGGGCTGCAATAAATTCCATATGAATTAGAAAATGAGTAAACATTATAAAAATAATAGCAAATGGGTTGTACACACCACAGATTTCGAGGCTGACTTGTTTACGCAAGGCTTTGTCAGTGAACACATGATTCTAGCAGCAGTTAGTGTTGGATGTCCATCCAACGGCCGACGTGCTTCTTCAATCTCTGATCTTCCTGCTCCAGCCACCTAAACTAGCGCCGGCAGGACTGCCTGCTCCCTCCTCTTGTGGCCCGCTGTGATGCTGCGCAGGCTTCCCCCGCCCACCTTACTCCCTCCGCTGGCCTGGCCGCATGCAATCAACTGCCTCCTTATTACGCGAAAAAATGATTCCTCCCACTGACATCTGGGGTGCACCAGTTGGGAGGCTGACCTGTGGGCCTACTAAGTTGACGCGTATGCAGGGCTTGTCAACTTAGTCAACAAACGATTCTAGCAGCAGTAACCGTTGGATTTGAATCGAACGGTCCTGCTACTTCTTTAATCGCTGCTCTTCTTGCACCAGCCGCCCAAACTAGCACCGGGGTGACCGCCTGCTCCTGCCTCCAGTGGCCGGCTGTGCTGCCGATGAGGCCTCATCGCCCCCTACTACTCCCACCGCTAGCCACGCCCTGCGGCGACGGCAGCCTCACACCGTAGCCGAACTAGTGAACCGTCGTACTCCTCTCCGCGTGGGCATCCACTGCCGCGTCTTCCCCGGCTCCGCGTCATCCCCTTCCAAGGCCTCGCCGTCGTCCACTGCCTTGGTGCTCTCGGCGCGACGTGGTCAACGTAGTCGACGACATTCCATCGGAAGAGTACTGTACATGGAGAGGCTGATAGCTGGGTCCACAGCCACAGCCCAGTTTTTTTGTGATTTGCCAAGTAAGTCGCTTTGTCAGGCCTGTTGGGCTGCAAATCTTTCAAGACAAGGAGAGCTTTCATTCGGCTGGCCGAGAAAATGGCCCATCAGTAATGAGAAATGGGATGTACATTTTTAAAACAAATCAAACCGGCAATTAGTTTCAAATATCTTTTTTTCATTTCAAGATTTGAAATTACATTAATTTTTATGCATGGATAATTTTTTGGATTTTATATTGATATACATTTATTTTTAAAATCAGTTTGAATGTGAGTCAAAATTTCGGGATTAAAAACAGTTCGGACCGCACCGAAATATGCAAATTTTCGTATAATTTTTTAACCGTGGCCACAATATGGGCTGTAATGCTAACAAAAAGAATATGGGCTCCAAAAAACCTTAATAATTAGCAAATGGGCTGTAAATTATTACAAATAATGGCAGATGGGTTGTATGGTGTTTTCCATAGATTTGAGGCTTTCCTAAAAAAAGGTTGACGCACAAGCAGTGACTGTTGGATGGCCATCCAACGGCCGTCGTGCTTCTTCAATCTCTGCTCTTCCTGCTCCAGCCGCTCAAACAGGCGTTGGCGGGACTGCCTGCTCCCTCCTCTCTGTGGCCGGCTCTCCTGCCGCGCAGGCCTCACCGCCCCACCGTACTCCCATCGCTGGCCTAGCCATCCCTCTACTCACCCACACCTGCTGTTATTCTCCGGCGATGGCAGACGAACCAGTAAACCCTCATACAGTCGTACTCCCCTCCGCGTGGGAAATAACTGCCGAGTCTTCCCTACCTCCGTGTCGTTCCCTTCCTAGGCCTCGCCATCGTCCACCGTCCTGGTGCTCTCGGTGTGTCCTGGTCAATGTGGTCAACGACCGACATGCATCTGAAGTGGACTTTATGTGGAGAGGCCGACAGCTAGGTCCACGGCCGCACGCAAGGAAATGCCTCCTTATTACGTGCAAAATAATGATTCCTCCACCTGACACCAGGGACCCACCAAAAGGGCCTCTGTATTTCACAAAAAAAACGTTACCGCCGCTGACAGCTCGGACCCACCAGCTATATCTTCGCACGCAAGGAAGTGCCTTCTTATTACGCACAAAAAATGAATACTCCCCCTATTAGCTGGGACCTAGTATGGTGGCAGGCTGACTTGTGGGCCTACTAACTTGACGGGGACGGAGGGCTTTGTCAACTTAGTCAATAAGCACGATTCTAGCTCCAGTGACCATATGATGTCCATCCAACGGCCGTAGTGCTTCTTCAACCTCTGGTCTTCTTGCTCCAGCCGCCCAAACCAGCGCCGGTCGTGCCTCGTGCTCCTTCCTCCCATGGCCGGCTGCGATGCGGCGGAGGCCTCACCGCCCCCTACTACTCCCAGCGCTGGCCAGGCAATCCCTCTACTCACCCACACCCCATGTTATTCTGTGGCGACTGCAGCCTCACACCGCAGCGAACCAGTGAACCCTCGTACTCCTCTACGCGTGGGCATCCACTGCCGCGTCTTCCCCGGCTCCGCGTCGTCCCCTTCCTAGGACTCGCCGTCGTCCACCGCCCTGGTGCTCTCGGCGCGGCGTGGTCAACGTGGTCAAGGAACGGCTTCCATCGGATGTGGACTGTACGTGGAGAGGCTGACAGCTGGGTCCACGGCCGCAGCAAGGAAGTGCCTCCTTATTACGTGCAAAATAACTATTCCTCCACCTGGCAGCGGGGAACAACCGGACGGGCCACCGTATTTCATCCCCCTGACTGCTAGGACCCACCAGCTACATCTTCGCACGCAAGGAAGTGCCTGACAGTCGGGACCCACCTGGTCAAAGCGTACGTAGCGTTGTCATTCTGGTCGCGAACGTGTACGTACATATATACTGGTGGATGTAGAGGCGCGCACGTGTCATAGTAGAGGCGCGCACGTAGCATGTACACGTACGTACAGCGGCCAGTGTGCAAGAAAGAAAATACGGCCACGTATGTGTACATACGGGCGGGGTCTCGAACGCCTACTCGCGCATACGTACGGCCAGGGCTCGTGTACATGGATGGATCGGAACGGAGAAACAGCGTCGTCGTCATGTTCATGGGGAGGCAACGGAATGCGTCATGTTCATGGGGAGGCAACGGAATGCGTCGTGTTCATGGGGAGGCAACGGAATGCGTCGTGTTCATCGGGAGGGCTTGGACGAAATAGGCGATGGAAACGAGGCATGGCGTACCGCAGAACGGAGGAAACGGCCTTGTGTTCGACCGGCCATGTTCGAAACGGTATCATGTTGATCGGGAGGGGTCTGGCGTACCGCAAAACAGAGGAAACGAACCTCCTACGGTCGAAACGGGGGTCCTGTTGATCGGGAGGGGTGTGGCGTACCGCAAAACGGACGAAACAGACTTGTGTTGGAGCTCTACGGTCGAAACAGGGGTCCTATTCATCGGGAGGGGTGTGGCGTACCGCAAAACGGGACTCCACGGGATACTGTTCATCTCCACCATTGACCCCCTCCAGCCTCCATGAGCTACTGTTCATCCACCGTCGACCTCCTCCAGCCTCCACCTGCGACTGTTCATCCACGGGCTCTTGTTCATCCAGCCTCCACCGCGCGCTACTCCACTGGCTACTGTTCAACCACCCCTCCATCGTCTACTGTTCATCCAGCCCTCCACACCATGGGGTCCTGTTCAACCACCCCTCCACAGGAACCCCTCCACCGTCTACTATTCATCCAGCCCTGCACGGGGTGGTCCTGTTCATCCAGCCCTCCATGGGGTCATGTTCATCCAGAGGCAACACCACGGGGTCCTGTTCATCCACCCCCACCAGGAACTGTTCATCCACGCCCCCCCCCGCAACGCTCACTGTTCATCCAGAGGCAGCATCGATCGGCTTCAGTTAGCAACGGTAGCGAAGGAATCACTCGATCGGGTTCAGTTAACAGCCATCGATCGATCGCTCGGGTTCAGTAACGCGTAGCCTGCAGTGCAATCGCTTGGGTTCACTTAGAGCCCAACGCCTCGCTCGGGTTCAGTTAGAGCCAACGCCTCGCACACACACGCGTACGTGTACGAGAGAAGTGCGCATCGCTCGGCCCCCGACCTCCCACCGTAACCAGGAACTCCCCAAAATTTTCCTCCCCCTCGCTTCTACCACGGTTTTTTCCATCATGGACGGCCCAAAGAATGTCATGCAGCTGCATCTCCGGCCCGCCCAGGATGAAAAGCCCATTTTCTGTCATGATTTTTTGTCATAGAAGTAGGAGCCCACCACATCTATGATGATACCGGGTTTTGTCACAATTATCGTCATATAAGTGTCATATGTATGACAGAAAAAAAATTCGTTCGGCCCAAAATGTCACGGATGTGTCTTTTTTTGTAGTGTCTTCTTCCCCGCTCACGCAGATCGGGCGAGGCTAGGCTATAGGGTGGTGAGCTGGAAGCTTGAGAGGTTGAGATCTTGACACACGCCCAGAGTTCAAACCTTTGTGGGTCTGCGGAGCCCTGAATTTGATAGCTACTTTGCACTTTTCTAGGTGAACCTCCGTGGGGGCATGCATGCATTCATAACTTAGGATTCCCCTCCTGCCGACATGAAGGGGGGGGGGGACAAGCAATACCATGCGCTTTGTCAGACATGTGCCACATCGAAGTTGTTCATTTGGTATTTCAACATCAAACCACCCTCTTCATACATATATTTGGTCCACATGCAAGTGTGTTCATGTTCTGACACTTCCCCGCATTATTTTCGCCAAATTTATGAACATTAGACAAGTCGGATGACGCAAAAGACACCGTTCACTCACACTAACCATGTGCCATGCGGGTGTCCCTATCACGCACATCAGCATAGTACATTAGGCTCCATGAGGCTTCCCCTCTAAAAATATCTACACGCCTGCAAGTTTATTTTGTTTGGTAACAGACAGTTATTATGATTCGACCATGTGTGATGTTTGTTGTTCCCTCTCCCACCTGCATCCCTCAAAAATATCTGCCCGGCTCGAGGGCTTTTCTGTTTGATAACACACTGGTGTTATTTCGGGACCGTGTGCGATGCATCATCCAAATTTTCAATGGCCCCGACATTTTACTCGCACGTAGTAAAATTTTCAGTAGTCGCGTCATTTCCTCACCCCCCACACACACACAACCCAAAAACTCCGCGTGCGTGCGTGCGTGCACGCACACACACACACCCGCCCCCACCACAACCCCTCCCTCGCTCGAAACCATAGCAAGCTCGCCGCCGCCACCGCAAGGCCTCCATTGTCAACAATTGCTGGTTTGCCCCTACAGCTTACCCACCGATCTCCATACCTTAGCCGCCCTGAGTTTCTTAGATGATGTCTGCCAAATGCCCCCTTTCCCACAGATCCCCATCACCCACTCCAGAGCGTCGCAGCCTAAGCCCGGCTACGCTTCTCGTGGAGCTCGAGGAGCGACTGGCCCAAAAGAGGTGTATCGCGGCCTCTTCGCCCGACGTCACCGAGGGGGCTGCTGAGGAAGCTGATGACCATTACTGGCCACAGGCTCTCAATCAGCGGGCTAGAGTATGCTAGTATGTCACGGACGCTGGCTACGACATCGAGGTCATTGACAGGGATGACCTAGCGCGGGCTATGTCACAGGTTAAGTGGCCCACCCCCAACCGCTCGGGTTCAATCGCCGTCAATCTCATCCAAGGCCCCGCCGTTGATCTCCTCTGACTCGTTGTCAAGAATTTTCCATCCTACATTGCCATCGAGCCCCTTTTGTCATTTCTGAAGGATACGTTCTACGACACTGGCTTGGGATCCACAGCTGCCAAGTCAGACCTCATCTACGGCGACCACGAGGAGGGCACCCTCTCCGGCTCTTCCAAGGGGAAAGAGCCCATCTGCGATATCATGGAGGGTACCCTACAGTCGTGCTCTTCCAAGGGGAAGGAGCCCATCTATGGCAACATGGAGCACACTCAGGGCCCGTGCTCTTCCCACGGGAACGAGCCCATCTGTGACAAGTGAGGAAACCCCTGATTTGTTTTGTCGTGCCCCTTCATAGGGGGGAACCCATGATTTGTTTTGTCGAGTCCCTTTTGTAGTGTAGTGAGAATCTGTCCAGTTTTAATTGCTATATTTAGTTTTTTGTAGCATGCCTTGTTTATTTCAATTGTTCATAATGTGATGCTCTATATGTGCAACTATTTACTGTGCAGTACATTTTTATCAATACTAGTTTTAAACATACCGATGGGAATGCATATATTAGCTTGTTGTTAAGCCTGTTATAGCTAGAAAATGCCTCTTTTAAAGTTTTTTGATTGTTCGGTTGTTTGTAGTTAGCATATGTCCAGTTTCAAATGCTATCTTTGGTTGTTTGTAGTATGCCTTGTTTATTCCAGCTATTCACAACATGATATTCTATAAGTGCAAGTATGAACTATGCAGTTCAATTTCATCAATACTAGTTTCAACAATACCATTATGAATGACTACATTTGGTTGATGTTAAGAATGTTGCAGTTAGCATGCATTTCCATTTTTTTTTAAATAATCAGTCTACTTAGACCGGCACAATACCGGTTTGAATGACTGTATTTTCTTGTTGTTAAATGTTAGGCATGTTGCATTTAACACACCATTCCCATTCTTTTTTGCTTAACTAGCATGCTTAAACCTCCACACTGAAGCTATCGTTTGGAGATTATTTTGTCTACCATGGATATATTTGGTTGATGTTTAGCCTATTGTGCTTAACATGCCTCTCGATGTACTTACACAGGAAAATTTTGGGAACGATGGCAGTTTTCCATCGAGGTTAGCTTCATCCCATGGCTTATATATACTCACTGTTCAGGAGTTCGGTAGCTGGTACCATATAGGCTGGGGGCTGATAAGGGATTAATCGGTGAATCAGACTTTGAACTGAATATATATGTAACCCATTTATCGGTAGGTTAACTAGGGCCAATATATCCGAGGATACATAGCAACATGCACTATACTGAATGTCTAAATATGCAATCCTAGGCTACATAGCAACATGGAAGACTATTACCTTAATGTTCTGATGATGTCTAGATATACGTAGAAGAGCAGCAACAACAACACAACAACAATTAACTGCAGTTAATCGACCAATAATTTGAAAAAATGCAATAAACTCCCCCGGCCCATAAAATAATATGTTAATTCGTCCAATATGTGAGTATATTGGATGTTATAAGATATTATATAATTGGACAGAGGGAGTGTTGTACTACATCATTGTGCAATTGTTGTTTAGCTTCTAATATTAACTTAGTGCTATTAGGTACATATGTCATTGGTAAAGATTTGCGCTTCGATCCTTTCTGCGTTTGGGGCAATGAGATATTGATGAACCAGCATCAAGTGAGGAAGCTGATAAAGATTGTTAGTAAATGGGTCAAAAGATGGCAATTAAACTATTTGTTTATACATTATCCAAAACAACAACGAATTGTAGGATGGTAAGTAAGAACTCTGCAACCTTCTTTTTACTGCCCATAATGAATTGTGTTAGATGACAATGTCGGATTCTTTGTCCTTTGTAGTGGTTCCCAAAGTAGTTTACTCAAGATTACCTCTCAAACTACCTGATTGGTGGGCATGCAAAGGTTAAAGTATTTCTACCAGAACATGATGACTATCTAGATGTGTTCATGAAGACAGTGAAGGATGGGTGGTCGACCATCACAAGGAGTTGGATAAAGTCGTGTGTGCCTTCTGCATGGAGGAGGGCACAATATGGGCATTCCATTTCACCTTGTTTAGCAACCAGAATGTATTTCACCTCTTTCTTTACCGTCTTTAATTATACAAGTACACAACTGTGGTTCATCATTCTTTATTTGGTGATTATGCAATTCTTGAACATATGTACCTGTCAATCGAATAATGCATTGGTTGTTTGAACCTGATGGATATGAATATAGCTATAACTTACTTCCAAATTCAAATTTGGTACAATTTTAAATAGCAATAATTAAATTAGGGTGAAATTGTGCTCTGCAGGTCGTTATGGTGCACACGGTCCCTAAAACACAAACGTGTGTGATGTACACCATAATCCGACATGGTTCAAAGAGAGGAAACGTGTGCGAGCATGCACACACTTGTCGTTTGCAAAGCGTGTGTGGTGTCAGACAATATCACAACGGTGCGAGCAAACTAAATGTTTGTGATAGTCTCCTTATTGTACACGATTTACAATCATGAACTATTTCTAATGTGGTACGCATCGTAAACGTTGCACCACAGAATAGCGTGTGCGATAGTTATCCTGTACAACACTGTTATGATGGTCCGACGTTTCGTAATCCTATCCGACACTCATACGATGATTAGCTACTCTTCTTAATTAGTTATCGCATACGGTTCAAGAAAAGTGAATGTGTATGATTGTTTGCTTATCATACACGTTCTATAATCTTGAACTGTTTGTGATGGGCCGCGCATCGTAAATATAGCACCACGAAATACCGACTGCGATGGTAATGCCAGCACACATGAGTAGTAAGGATGGAGCATTTGAGATATTAGATATATCCCAAAAGGTTGTGTTAAGAATCGCATTTGGGATAGGTGCGGGCATCTCATATGCTTTGTTATGGAAAACGTATTCATTCCTACTCCCTATCCCCGACAGTTTCTGGGTCGCGTGGGAAGGACCCCCCTATTGCCCACACTAGGAAGGCGACGATTTAAAATGTCATCGCAAAAAGGGGTTAAAAACCGTTTGTATAGCAGCTCACTGTACCAGTGCTAGTAATGATCAAAAAGTGATCTTGAACTACTTACACGTCAAACATAACCCCACCGGGTTCACTTCCCGAACTCACTCGAAAAGAGAGGATCACAGTTACGCACGCACTTGGTGTATTTTATTTCGGGTTTAGTGCCAAGTTCTCTACAACCAGATATTGTAAATTTCCAAGTCACCACATAACCGCGGGCATGGCTTCTGAAAAGATTTAACCCTACAGGGGTGTCCCAACTTAGTCCATCATAAACTCTCACGATCTGCTTCAAAAAGCCTCAACCTCGGGATAACCCGATCAACCTCAAGTCAGCATGAAGTATCCTTGGAATCCCGGTGCACAAGACATTTAGACAATGGTAAAATAAGTCTAGCAAGGCCTCCCGGCATCTCCACAATCCCCATAGGAGCCACACGTATCTCGTTCTCAGGAAACGACTGGATGAGCTAAGCGTACAGTAACTGACATCCCGAGTTGCCCTAGGTAGTCCGCATGGTGCTCTAGTTTGGACCAACACCATCAACACTGTCTCCCTGTATTATGTTGAATAAAGAACCTTGGGTAGCGCTAACTCCCT
Source organism: Triticum urartu (assembly GCF_056163025.1). Lineage (NCBI taxonomy): Eukaryota > Viridiplantae > Streptophyta > Magnoliopsida > Poales > Poaceae > Triticum > Triticum urartu. Next base: position 266,214,991 of record NC_141879.1, on the reverse strand, counting down.
ATGCGTTAAATTTATTATCATGATTATTATGTTGGGCAAATGTGAAAACCAATGTTGGGCCTTGCAGGAGGAGTTTTATTCAAAGTGAATTGTCAAGGGGAGGCCACAAACCCAACCATGTTAGGAACGCAAATAAAGGAACATAACACCGGAATGACGGAAACTAGCTAGGGCGGCGAGACTGGAACAAAACACCAAGCAAAAGGCTGAGCCTTCAACCCTTTACAAAGTATATAGAAGCATTAATTAAATAAGAGATATTGTGACATCCATGTCCCAACATGGAACAACCGGTAACTAGCAACACTATAAGAGGGGGCTGACTAAAGCGGTAACTGTTAGAGGTTGTTTCATGTCATATTCAAAGGCTGACAAACATGGTAGGTAGCACGACATAGCGATAGCATCGAGACAACTAGCAAAGCAAAGATAGTAGTGATATCCAAGGTAATGGTCATCTTGCATGAAATCCTGCTCAGAAGAAGATCGAGTCCATGAAGTATATGAACCAATAATAGTCGAACGAATCATCACAATCGCAATGGAACCAGGAACTTCGAGAAGAAGCACAACTGGAAAGAAGCAAGCAACATGGTAAACACAAAACCATAAACATGGCATGATGCACCACCAAGTATGATGCTTGACAAGTATGTTGTTACTCATGGCAAGAGATGATGCATAAAGAAACCGCACATCAAAGCAAGTTTAAATGAGGCAGGAAACAACACATAACAATTCTGGGACTCCCCATATGCAAATTTCAAAATTGTACTGTTCTGAATAAAACATTATGACAAAGTTGTTAAACAACAAGTTAACATTCACCATGACGATCTACACATTTTTCTAGTCAAGTTATATATGTAGATCATTTAATTCAGAGCTACGGTCTAGAAGATATGAGCTAAACAAGTTAACATGGCATTGATGCAAAATGCATGCAAACATCAATCACAACACTCAAAACACGGATGCAACGTGAATTATGAAACTACAGACAAATATAAACAAGATTCATATAAGACATGATCAAAACAGAGCAATGGTTCAACAATTACAATCAACACAAGTTGCAATAACAATCTACGCAAAATAGTATGATGCGTACTTAGGAGCAACAAAACAACATGCTACAGGAACAAGGTGGACACAAACTTGATATGCACTTAAAGTAGATATGTCATGCTTCAATACATCTTTAATTTTCAGGTTCCTAGGCATCAATGTTAATCTAATATGATCCATGGAAAAGGCACTGTTCTGCTACAGATTAGGACTTGGTGATGCATGAACAAAGATGCTACAATACTAGAACATGGCATCAAATGGCATAGCATCCTTGTCCATATCATGGAGCGCAAATCATACAACATGGAATATGCATATGAGCAACAGGTTCATGGCATTCATCAAAACAATATGCCACCGTGATAAAGCAGATCTCAGACTTTGTGAAAAACTGGGAATGCAAACACTAATATCATGAAACTGACTTGGGATGCACGTAACAGCAAGCATAGCAATTTTAATATTTACGAAATTTACATGGGCAGACATGGCAATCTCGTAGTTACTCCATTGTCACAAATTCATAGGATGCATAGATTAATTAATATGATTTTTACGAAATGGAACTATATGTTAACAGGTCGGTAATTTTATCATGATGGCAAGTTGAGAGCAACAAAGAGACATGCTACAACAAGATTACATGGAAACCAATGGCATGACATCAGAGTACACTTCACATAGAGCAAAACTCATGAAGGAACCATATGCATGTGACTTATGGATTAGTGTCAAACATCATGACAAGTTTGAATGTTTTAAAAGTTTTCTAGAATTAACATTAGGATGCACTTTTGTACCAGATATTATGACATGTAAATGAATCCTAACATGAATGCAACATCCACCATCATGTAGACCGCAAAGAGTAGAACAACTTCCATATATAAATCATCTCCAATGGATGCACAAAATATTAAATATGGCCCTCACAAAATGCAATATGATGTTTATACAGAAAAGGGCTTGGGTAATTTTACAAAATTAGAGTTAGCGTCAGTTAGGTATATGGCATACTGGACAAGGGTTAGGATGCCTCGCTCAACTTGGGCCCTGATAACCCACAAGTATAGGGGATCGCAACAGTTTTCGAGGGTAGAGTATTCAACCCAAATTTATAGATTCGACACAAGGGGAGCCAAAGAATATTTGCAAGTATTAGAAGCCGAGTTGTCAATTCAACCACACCTGGAGATTAATTATCTGCAGCAATATGATCAGTAGCAAAGTAATATGATAGTTTTGATAGTAGTGGTAACAGTAGCCGTAATGGTAACAGTGATAGCAATGATTTTGTAGCAAGTGTAACAGTAGCAACATTAGTAGTAACTTAGCAGAAACAATATATGAAAAAATCGTAGGCTTTGGATCGGTGAATCTGTTGGATGATATCATCATATAACAGTCATAACCTAGGGTGATACAAAACTAGCTCTAGTTCATAAATATAATGTAGGCATGTATTCCGTAAATAGTCATACATGCTTATGGAGAGAACTTGCATGACATCTTTTGTCCTACCTTCCCATGGCAGCGGGATCCATAAGGAAACTAAGGGATATTAAGGCGTCCTTTTAATAGAGAACCGGAACAAAGCATTAACACATACTGAATACATGAACTCCTCAAACTACGGTCATCACCAGAAAGTATCCCGAATACTATCACTCTGGGGTTTACGAATCATAACACGTAATAGGTGACTATAACTTGTAAGATCGGATCTAGAACATAGATATAATGATGATAACATAAGCAGTTCAAATCTGAAATCATGGCACCCAGGCCCAAAGTGACAAGCATTAAGCATGGCAAAGTCATAGCAACATCAATCTAAGAACATAATGGATTATGGGGATCAAGCCCATAACAAAACTAACTCGATTACATGATGAATCTCATCCAACTCCCTCACCGACCAGCGAGCCTACGAAGGAATTACTCACTCCCGGTGGGGAGCATCATGGAATTGGCGACGGAGAAGGGTTGGTGATGATGAAGATCTAAGATCCCCCTCTCCGGAGCCTCAAATGGACTCCAGATCTGGCCTCCCGATGAGGAACGGGAGGTGGCGGCGGCTTCGTCTCGTGAAACGCGATAATTTTTTTGCCTTACTTTTTTCTCCGAGAATAGGATTTTATAGCATCGGAGATAGGGTCAGTGGGGCCACCAGGTGGGCACAACCCACCTGGGTGCGCAAGGAGGGGCGCGCCCTGGTGGGTTGTGCTCACCTGGCGGGGCCCCTTCAATGGTTCTTGGCTCCAGTATTTTTCTTTTATTCCATAAAAATCTTCAAAAAATTAGTTCCATTCTGAGAACTTTTATTTCTGCACAAAAACAATACCATGGTAGTTCTGGTGAAAACAAGGTCAGTCTGGGTTAGCTTCATTCAAATCATGCAAATTAGAGTCCAAAACAAGAGTAAAAGCGTTAGGAAAAGTAGATACGAGGGAGACCTATCAACTCCCCCAAGATTAAACCTTTGCTTGTCCTCAAGCAATTCAGTTGATAAACTGGAAATGAGAAAGAAAAACTTTTACGAACTCATTTGCTCTTGTTTACATAAATAAGTTTAAGTAGCACCCAGGTTTTCAGCAAAGATTATAACTAACCATGTCAACAATAACTCTTAGCAATTATATTAACTCTTAATAATGGCATAAGCAACTAGGAGCAATAATAAAATATCTCAAATGACAACACTATGTCAAAACAATCATGATATAATATGACCACAGTGGTATCTCGCTAACCCTTTGTGAGACCGCACAACATAAATGCGGAGCACCTCCAAAGTTCAAGCAGTGACTAAACATTGTAATTCATGGTAGAAAAGATGTAGTCATGATGCATCCAACATTAGCTATACACAATGCATGAGCATGACAAGAGTGTTGTCAGGTCTGGTGCTTTTTGAGAAGGTGATGACACAACATAAAATTAAATACATAGTCCCTTCACAGAGGGAATTAGTGATTTGGAGCGATGCTAGAGCTCAAGTTTTAAAATAGGGATAAATGAAATTTTGAGAAATGCACCCTTCTTGTTTACTTCGTGACCATTAGTTATCAATATCTTCCATGCTAAACACATTAGTGGCGGTTCCCAAGCGATAAAAGTAAAGGTTTACTCCCCCTCCACCAACAAACACACTCCACGGCTAGCCGAATCCACGGGTACCATCCATACCAACATCAGTCATGGGGGAGTTTTGTTTAATTATTTGCAATTTTTTATTTCAGGACTGGGAATCCCTATTACCGCCCCTCTCGTGCAAGGACGAGTGAATAAACACTCATCATGAGAATAACCCACTTAGCATGGAAGATAGTGACTACCTCCTGCACTCCATGAACAATCCAGGCACACAAAAAGGATGTTTATTTGAAGTTTTTATAGGTGGCACATACAAATTTACTTAGAACGGTAGGGTAATACCGCATATAGGTTGATATATGGTGGACTCATCTGGAATAACTTGGGTTTAAGGATTTTGATGCACAAGCAGTTTTCCCACTTGGTACAGGTGAAGGCTGGCAAATAGGTTGAGAAGCGGACAGCTAGAGAGCGAAAATGGTCTTGAACATGCATTATGCATAAGTAACATTGGATACTAGCATGAGTAGGATATGAACACCATGGATATAAATATCATAGAGCCTATGTTGGTTTTGATTCAACTACATGCATGAACACATGCCAAGTCAAGCCACGCGAACATTCGGAGGAGGATACCATACCATCATACCAAATCACAATCATTTTAATGCGTGTTGACATCTAGATAAATCATTATCCACTCCTAGCTACTTAAGCATGGCATGAGAAAACTATAATCTCTAATTGTCATTGCAAACATGTTTGATCATAATAGGCCGAATCATGGATACTCGGTTAAACATATTTAGAAAAACAGAACAAGTCGAGTTCATACCCGTTTCTCTCTGCCACAGTCGGTTCATCAAATATCGTCATTATTTCCATTCACTTGCACGACCAAATGATATGAAAATAATAATAATGCAAGAGTTTCACTGACTAAGCTGGAATCTGCAAACATTTTATTCAAGAGGAGAAGATAAGGCAATTTGAGCTATTTGTTAGATCAACAATAATGTTACAATGGTCTCTTGGAGATCCATATGATGTAACTCTTTTTGCGGTGTGTTTGTTGGGATCGGATGAACTTTGAGTTTACGATCAGACCTGTCTCTTTTTATCCATGTAAGTTATTTGAGTTTCATTGATCTCTTATATGCATGATTGCTTATAGCCTCGTATTTCTTCTGCGATATTTGGGTTTTGTTTGGACAACTTGATCTATTTATCTTGCAATGGAAGAGGTGCTTTGTAGTGGGTTCGATCTTATGGTGCTTGATCCCAGTGATAGAAGGGGAACCAACACGTATGTATCGTTGCTACTAAGGATAAAACGACGGGCTCTATTTCTACATAAATAGTTCTTGTCTACATCATGTCATCATTCTTATTGCATTACTCCGTTTCTCCATGAACTTAATACACTAGATGCATGCTGGATAGTGGTCGATGTGTGGAGTAATAGTAGTAGATGTAGGCAGGAGTCGGTCTACTAATCTTGGACGTGATGCCTATGTAATGATCATTGCCTGGATATCGTCATGATTACTTGAAGTTCTATAAATTCCCCAACATTAATTTGTTTACCCATCGTTTGTTATTTTTCTCGAGAGAAGCCACTAGTGAAACCTACGGCCCCTGGGTCTCTTTCTCATATTATTTGCCTTTTCGATCTATTTTATTAGCCTTTTATTTTCAGATCTAAACCAAAAATACAAAAATACCTTGCTGCGATTTATTCTTATTTATTTTATTTGGCGTTCGATCTATCAATCTACTAAAATTTATCCACGTTTGTTTGCCAATTTGTGGGACCACTACCCGAAAGGGATTCACAACCCCTTTTACACGTCGGGTTGCGAGTATTTGTTATTTGTGCGTAGGTGTCGTTTACGTATTGTTGCTTGGTTCTCCTACTGGTTCGATGACCTTGGTCTCATCACTAAGGGAAATACCTACCATCTTTGTGCTGCATCATCCCTTCCTCTTTGGGGAAATACCGACGTAGCTTCAAGCCGCATCACCTCCTCAGCCTGCCGAGCAGCCACAACCTTTGCGTTGTGTGCACGGGCCTCGCTCTCAAGAACATAATATCTTCCCTTACTATGAAAATAAAAGAGATCAGGCGCAGGCAAAAAGGTGTCCACGACAGACTTTTTATTGAACAATAGGTTGTAAGTGTAATTATGGATTCCTCCCATAAGGAACATATGGTGTTTCATGGCATCAAAGTCTAATTACTGAGTAGGTAGGATGGGGTCATTTGACCAAGGTGATACACCCAACTCCTTTGCTAAACGTGAAGCATAAATCCCACCATAAAAATATCCACTACCGGCGTTGTGTTGTAATCTACGTGCAATAATCACTCCAAGGTTATAGCAGCTAACACCGGTGAGAGCAGTATGAATGAGGCTCAAGTCAGGAGCACATAGTGCACTACAGTCTTGCTTGCCAACGATGCATTTGCCATTAAACAGTGCAAATTATTGAATTGATGGGAAATGAATACTTTTTATTCTACCTTGTGTCACCCCTCTATTCTCACCATAGCACGGATTAATCAAAAATGATTCATATTCAGATCTTGGTGGCTCATCCATCAAACCCCAATATGGAATTTTACATGCAACACAGAATGCGTCTAGAGGCATAGTGATTGAACAATCATAAAGCTTAAACAAAACTCTAGACTCACGAGGATGAAATTTAAATTCTTTAGTAAATGATTCTGTGAGACTGAGATGTTGGTTGCACTTATCTTAAATGTAGGGACCGAGCTCAGCGTTGTGAATATATTGCTCAAATTCTTCTTTGATACCTGCACTCACCATGAAATCGTCACACGGACATAAGCATGATTTGGTAGCGGCATCCCGTATTGAACTTGCGCTTGGTTCAACATAAGATTGACGAATTGAGCCACTACTAGAAGATGCCTCCGAGGACCTCCGCCTCGAAGAACTCCTTCCAAAGAAGTTCATCATATTTGCGTACAATTTTCTAAAAAAATGGGCCACAAAATTTTCGTCAACAAAACTTCACAAGATTGATAGCAACTACCCATAAGGATGCATAAAGGCCATATTAGGCATTCAAACTACTTAGAACTCTAAGAATTCAACATGCAAGCTCATCTACAACAACACCATGAGTAGCTAATTATTCAAAATATAATCCACTGAAGCAAAGACTAATTTGAGCAATGGAGGAGTCACATACCAAGTAGCAATTCCCCGAAACAGTTTCAGAAATGGAGCTTCGGGCAAAGAGATCGAAATCCGCGGGTTTGAGAGCAAGAACACGAGAGAGAGAGAGAGCAATGGTGATTTTTTTTCTGGAGGTAGGTGATGGTGTGGACTAAAGAGATAAGTGAGGGGGCCCACGTGTGGACCACAACCCACCAAGGCGCGCCTGGGGCTACTAGCGCACCCAGGTGGGTTGTGCCCACCTAGTGCACCCCCCTCTAATATTATTTGCATAAAAAATTCTTAAATATTCAGAAAAAATCATATTAAACTTTCAGGGCATTCTGAGAACTTTTATTTTTGGGTCATTTTTATTGCACGGGAAATTCAGAAAACAGACAAAACATGGCATTTTATTTTATTTAACTAAGAAAAACAGAAAATAAAAGTTGGCAGCAGAAGGTTGTGCTTACTAAATTCATCAACTTCATACCTCTCAAAAATGATCCATTAAGAAGGTTGATCAAGTCTTGTTAACAACTAGTTTCGATTAGCCTGAAACCGAAGAACTTTCATAAAACACTAAGTTACCTCAACGGGGATATGCATGTCCCTAACAATAAGCATCTCATATTTCTTTTTTGGCAGAAGGTAAAGGTAGTTCGAAACTTCCAATAGTGCGTGTCGGAGATTTTTCAATAACATTAATACCATTCACTTGCAATTGTTTCTTTGGAAAGCACACAATATGCTCATTACCATTGATATGAAAAGTAACCTTGCTTTTATTACAATCAATAACAGCCCCTGCAGTATTCAAAAAGGGTCTACCAAGGATAATCGACTTGTTGTCGTCCTCGGGCATCTCAAGTATAACAAAGTCAGTTAAGATATAGTAACATTTGTAACAACAATGGGCACATCCTCACAAATACCGATAGGTATGGCAGTTGATTTGTCAGCCATTTGCAAAGATATTTTAGTAGGTTGAGTTTATTCAATCAACTCTTTTATATAAAGAGAAAGGCATAACACTAACACCAGCTCCTAAGTCACACAAAGCAGTTTTAACATTGTTTCTTTTCATGGAGCAAGGTATAGTTGGTATTCCTGGGTCTCCCAGTTTTTTAAGTACTCCATCCTTAAAATTAATAATTAGCAAGCATATGGAGATTTCAGCTTCCGGTATTTTTCTCTTATTAGAGATGATGTCTTCCATATATTTTGCATAAGCGGCCATCTTAAAGATATCAGTCAAGCGAGTGCCCAAAAAGACATGCCTAAGCATTTCAGCAAAACATTCAAATTCTTCATCATCTTTCTTCTTAGTTGATTTAGGTGGAAAGGGCATGGGTTTTTGAACCCATGGTTCTCTTTCTTTTCCATGTTTTCTAGCAACAAAGTCTCTTTTATCATATCTTTTATTTTTGGGTTGTGGGTTATCAAGATCAACAGCTGGTTCTATTTCAACATCATTGTCTGGTTGTTTATCATTGTATGGTTGAGTGTCTTCATGAACATCATCATTATCTTTTTCATTATCACTAGGTGAACATTACCAGATTGAGTTTTAGCATCAGAAATAGAAACATCATTGTTATCAGGAGGTTTTGCTACTTCAGGTTCACTAGAGTTATGCAACATCCTATCACTTTCCTTTTTCTTCTTCTTTTTAGAAGGACTAGGTGCATTCGTGTTAATTCTTTGAGAGTCTTGTTTAATTCTTTATGGATGTCCCTCGAGATAAAGTGGTTCCTGAGTCATTTTACCTCCTCTAGTTGCTACTCTAACAGCAAAGTCATTTATATTATTATTCATTTCATCTAGCAACTCTCTTTGAGATTTAGCAACTTGTTCTAGTTGAGTTTGAACCATAGAGGCATGTTTTCCTACACCTCTAACATCATTGGATATTCTAAATAATAAGTCACTCAAGCGAGCAATCATATCTGAATTATATCTCAATTGTTTCATAACATTTTCATTGAAGTGATCTTGCTTTCTAATGTAATTATCAAACTCATAAAGGCATTGACTAGGATGCATATTATAAGGATTGTCCCTTTCATTGAATTTCATTAAAGAATTTACCCCTACCACCTCAAGCAGTGGTGGTGTGTAAAGTCCATATATTTCTTCAATAGGAGGTAAAATTTTAACATCCTCTGCTTTAATACCTTTTTCCTTCATAGATTTATTTGCCTCTTGCATATCTTGAGGACTGAGATATAAGATACCCCTCTTCTTTGGAGTGGGTTTATGCGGTGGTTCCGGAAGAGTCTAGTCTCATAATTTTTCAATAAATTATTAAATAATTCCTTGGCTTGTTCAACAGTTCAGTCCCTGAAAACACAACCAGCACAACTATCTAGGAAGTCCCTAGAAGCATCGGTTAGTCCATTATAGAAGATATAAAGTATTTCATTTTTCATAAGAGGATGATCAGGCAAAGCATTTAGCAATTGGAGAAGCCTCCCCCAAGCTTGTGGGAGACTCTCTTCTTCAATTTGCACAAAGCTAATTATTTCCTGTAAGGCGGCTTGTTTCTTATGAGCAGAAAAATATTTTTTAGAGAAGTAATAAATCATATTCTGGGGACTACACACACAACCAGGAGCAAGAGTATTGTACCATATCTTAGCATCACCCTTTAATGAGAACAGAAATAACTTGAGAATATAGTAGTAGCAAATTTTATCCTCATGAGGAAAAATGGTAGCTATATCATTTAATTTAGTGAGATGTGCCACAACAGTTTCAGTTTCATAGCCATGGGAAGGACCAGATTCAACCAAAGTAATTAACACTAGGTCAACAGAGAATTCATAATCATTATCATCAACAAAGGTAGGTGAAGTAGCAAACTTAGGATCACATTTCATTCTAGCATTCAAAGATTTATCTTTTAGTCTTCATAATAATTTCTTAAGATCATCTCTATCATTGCAAGCAAGAAAATATCTAGATGTCTCCTCATCCATAACATAACCTTCAGGGACCTTAGGCAATTCATATCTAGGAGAGCTAGGTCTAATAGGTATTTCAAGATTTTCAGTTTCAAGTACTTCATCAGTTTCAACTATTTCATCAGTTTCAGCATTCTCAATATTTTTTAGATCTAGCAATTTGTTCATCAAGAAATTCACCTAGTGGCACATCATCATCAAGCAAGGTACTAGCATCATCATGAGTAGCATTCATAGAAGTAGCATCATCAATAACTTTCGACTTATCAAGATTAATAGCATGTGGTGGTGTTGCAAGTCTACTCAAAACAGAAGGTGAATCAAGTGTGATGGCAGTTCCTTACCTCCCCTTGTCTTAGAGGGAAAAGTCTTGGTTCTTAGATCTTTCAGATCCTTCATAATGATAAATTGATAATAATCCCAAGTGACTCCGCAAATATAGCTATGCTCCCCGGCAACGGCGCCAGAAAAAGGTCTTGATAACCCACAAGTATAGGGGATCTCAACAATTTTCAGGGGTAGAATATTCACCCCAAATTTATAGATTCGACACAAGGGGAGCCAAAGAATATTTACAAGTATTAGCAGCTGAGTTGTCAATTCAAACACACCTAGAGATTAAGTATCTACATCAATATGATCAATATCAACGTAATATGATAGTTTTGATAGTAGTCGTAACTGTTGGGGAATGCAGTAATTTCAAAAAAATTCCTACGCACACGCAAGATCCATCTAGGTGATGCATAGCAACGAGAGGGGAGAGCGTTGTCCACGTACCCTCATAGACCGTAAGCAGAAGCGTTATGACAACGCGGTTGATGTACTCGTACGTCTTCACGATTCGACCGATCCTAGCACCGAAGGTACGGCACCATCGCGATCTACACACGTTCAGTTCGATGACGTCCCATGAACTCTGGATCCAGCTGATGTCGAGGGAGAGTTTCGTCAGCACGACGGTGTGATGATGGTGATGATGAAGTTACCGACGCAAGGCTTTGCCTAAGCTCTACAACGATATGACTGAGGTGGAAATCTATGGAGGGGGGCGCCGCACACGGCTAAACAATCAACTTGTGTGTCTATGGGGAGCTCCCCTCCCCCGTATATAAAGGAGGGAGGGAGGAAGAGGCCGGCCTAGGAGAAGGCGCGCGCCAAGGAGGGGCAATCCTACTCCAAGTAGGTTTGGCCCCCCTTTCCTGTTCCTACTAGGAGAAGGAGGAAAGAGGAGGAGGGGAGAAGGAAAGAGGGGGCCGGCCCTCCGAACCATAAACCAATTCTGTTTGGGCCTAGGGGGCGCGCCCCACACCCTGCTTGCTGCCCTCTTTCTCCACTAGGGCCCGATAAGACCCATAGACTCCCCAGTGTTTCCGGTAACCTCCCGGTACTCCGAAAAATACCAGATACACTTCGGAACCCTTCCGGTGTCCGAATATAACCTTCCAATATGTCAATCTTTATGTCTCGACCATTTCGAGACTCGCCGTCATGTCCGTGATCATATCCGGGACTTCGAACTACCTTCGGTACATCAAAACACATAAACTCATAATACCGATCATCACCGAACGTTAGGCGTGCGGACCCTACGGGTTTGAGAACTATGTAGACATGACCGAGACTCACTTCCAGTCAATAACCAATAGCGGAACCTGGATGCTCATATTGGTTCCTACATATTCTACGAAGATCTTTATCAGTCAAACCCCATAACAACATATGTTGTTCCGTTTGTCATTGGTATGTTACTTGCCCGAGATCCGATCGTCGATATCTCAATACCTGGTAAAATTTCGTTACCGACAAGTCTCTTTACTCATTTTGTTATGCATCATCCCGCACCTAACTCATTATTCACATTGCTTGCAAGGCTTATAGTGATGTGCATTATAGAGAGGGCCCAGAGATACCTCTCCGATACACGGAGTGACAAATCCTAATCTCGATCTATGCAGACTCAACAAACACCATCGGAGACACCTGTAGAGCATCTTTATAGTCACCCAGTTACGTTGTGACGTTTGATAGCACACTAAGTGTTCCTCGGGTATTCGGGAGTTGCATAATCTCATAGTCATAGGAACATGTATAAGTTATGAAGAAAGCAATAGCAATAAACTAAACAATCATAGTGCTAAGCTAACGGATGGGTCAAGTCAATCAAATCATTCTCTAATGATGTGATCCCGTTCATAAAATGACAACTCATGTCTATGGTTAGGAAACTTAACCATCTTTGATTAATGAGCTAGTCAAGTAGAGGCATATTAGTCACACTGTTTGTCTATGTATTCACACATGTACTAAGTTTCCGGTTAATACAATTCTAGCATGAATAATAATCATTTATCATGATATAAGGAAATATAAATAACAACTTTATTATTGCCTCTAGGGCATATTTCCTTCAATCTCCCACTTGCACTAGAGTCAATAATCTAGTTCACATCGTTATGTGATTTCACACCAATAGTTTATATCTTTATGTGATTAGTTCACATCTTCATGTGACTAATACCCAAAGGGTTTACTAGAGTCAATAATCTAGTTCACATCGCTATGTGATTAACACCCAAAGAGTGATCATGTTTTGCTTGTGAGAGAAGTTTAGTCTACAGGTCTGCAACATTCAGATCCTTATGTATTTTGTAAATTTCTGTGTCTACAATACTTTTCACGGAGCTACTCTAGCTAATTGCTCCCACTTTCAATATGTATCTTGATCGAGACTTAGAGTCATCTAGATCAGTGTAAAAAGCTTGCATCGACGTAACTCTTTACGATGAACTCTTTTATCACCTCCATAACCGAGAAATATTTCCTTAGTCCTCTAAGCATAATTTTGACCGCGGTCCAGTGATCTACTCCTAGATCACTATTGTACTCCCTTGCCAAAATCATGCTAAGGTATACAATAGGTCTGGTACACAGCATAGCATATTTATAGAACCTATGAGTGAGGCATAGGGAATGACTTTTCATTCTCTTTCTGTTTTCTGTCGTGGCCAGGTTTTGAGTCTTTACTCAATTTCACACCTTACAACTCAGGCAAGAACTCCTTCTTTGACTGATCCATTTTGAACTCCTTCAAAATCTTATCAAGGTATGTACTCATCGAAAGTCTTATCAAGCGTCATGATCTATCTTTATAGATCTTGATGCCCAAAATGTAAGTAGCTTTACAGGTAATTCTTTCTTTGAAAAACTCCTTTCAGATTCTCCTTTATGCTTTCCGGAAAATTCTACATCATTTACAATCAACAATATGTCATTCACATATACTTATCAGAAAGGCTGTAGTGCTCCCACTCACTTTCTTGTAAATATAGGCTTCACCGCAAGTCTGTAGAAAACTATATGCTTTGATCAACTCATCAAAGCATATATTCCAACTCTGAGATGCTTGCGACAGTCCATAGATGGATTGCTGGAGCTTGCACATTTTGTTAGCACCTTTAGGATTGAGAAAACCTTCTGGTTGCACCATATACAACTCTTCTTTAATAAATCTATTAAGGAATACAGTTTTGACATCCATTTGCCAAATTTCATAAAATGCAGCAATTGCTAACATGATTCGGGTAGACTTTAAGCATCGATACGAGTGAGAAAATCTCATCGTAGTCAACACCTTGAACTTGTCGAAAACCTTTTGCGACAATTCAAGCTTTGTAGATAGTGACACTACTATCAGCATCCATCTTCCTCCTAAAGATTCATTTATTCTCAATAGATCGCCGATCATTGGACAAGTCAATCAAAGTCCACACTTTGTTCTCATACATGGATCCCATCTCAGATTTCATGGCTTCAAGCCATTTCGCGGAATCTGGGCTCATTATCGCTTCCTCATATTTCGTAGGTTTGTCATGGTCTAGTAACATGACTTCCAGAAAGGATTACCGTACCACTCTGGTGCGTACCAAACTCTAGTTGACCTATGAGGTTCGGTAGTAACTTGATTTGAAGTTTCATGATCATCATCATTAGCTTCCTCACTAATTGGTGTAGGAATCACTGGAACTGATTTATGTGATGAACTACTTTCCAATTCAGGAGAAGGTACAATTGAAGGAAATATGCCCTAGAGGCAATAATAAAGTTATTATTTATTTCCTTATTTCATGATAAATGTTTATTATTCATGCTAGAATTGTATTAACCAGAAACTTAGTACATGTGTGAATACATAGACAAACAGAGTGTCACTAGTATGCCTCTACTTGACTAGCTCATTGAATCAAAGATGGTTAAGTTTCATAGCCATAGACATGAGTTGTCATTTGATTAACGGGATCACATCATTAGAGAATGATGTGATTGACTTGACCCATTCCGTTAGCTTAGAACTTGATTGTTTAGTATGTTGCTATTGCTTTCTTCATTACTTATACATTTTCCTATGACTATGAGATTATGTAACTCCCTATTACTGGAGGAACACTTTGTGTGCTACCAAACATCACAACATAACTGGGTGATTATAAAGGTGCTCTATAGGTGTATCCAATGGTACTTGTTGAGTTGACATAGATCAAGATTAGGATTTGTCACTCCAATTGTCGGAGAGGTATCTCTGGGCCCACTCGGTAATGCACATCACTATAAGCCTTGCAAGCATTGTAACTAATGAGTTAGTTGCGGTATGATGCATTACAGAACGAGTAAGGAGACTTGCCGGTAACGAGATTGAACTAGGTATTGAGATACCGACGATCAAATCTCGGGCAAGTAACATACCGATGACAAAAGGGAACAACGTATGCTGTTATGCGGTTTGACCGATAAAGATCTTCGTAGAATATGTGGTAGCCAATATGAACATCCAGGTTCCTCTATTGGTTATTGACCAGAGACGTGTCTCGGTCATGTCTACATAGTTCTCGAACCCGTGGGGTCCGCACGCTTAAAGTTCCGTGACGATCGGTATTATGAGTTTTTGTGTTTTGATGTACCGAAGGTAGTTCAGAGTCCCGGATATGATCACGGACATGACGAGGAGTCTTGAAATGGTCGATACGTAAAGATCGATATATTGGACGAATATATTCGGACACCGGAAGTGTTCCGGGTGATTTTAGAGAAAACCAGAGTGCCGGAGGGTTACCGGAACCCCCCCCCCCCCCGGGAGAAATAATGGGCCTTAGTGGAGGAAGAGAGGGCTGGCCTAGGGAAGGCCGCGCGCCCCTCCCCCTGTAGTCTGAATTGGACTAGGAGAGGGGGGCGGCGCCCCCCTTTCCTTCAACCTCTCCCCCATCCTTTCCCCCTCCTAGTAGGAGTCCCCTCTCCTACTAGGAGGAGAACTCCTCCTAGCGTGCCATAGAGGGCCAGCCGGCCTCCTGTTGGGGAACGTAGTAATTTCAAAAAAATTCCTACGCACACGCAAGATCATGGTGATGCATAGCAACGAGAGGGGAGAGTTTTGTCTACGTACCCTCGTAGACCGGAAGCGGAAGCGTTTAGCACAACGCGGTTGATGTAGTCGTACATCTTCACGGCCCAATCGATCAAGCACCAAAACTACGGCACCTCCGAGTTCTAGCACACGTTCAGCTCGATGACGATCCCTGGACTCCGATCCAGCAAAGTGTAGGGGAAGAGTTCCGTCAGCACGACGGCGTGGTGACGATCTTGATGTTCTACCATCGCAGGGCTTCGCCTAAGCACCGCTACAATATTATCGAGGATTATGGTGGAGGGGGGCACCGCACACGGCTAAGAGAACGATCACGAAGATCAACTTGTGTGTCTAGAGGTGCCCCCTTCCCCCGTATATAAAGGAGCAAGGGGGAGGGGCGGCCGGCCAGGAGGAGGCGCGCCAGGGAGGAGTCCTACTCCTACCGGGAGTAGGACTCCCTCCTTTTCCTTGTCCAACTAGGAGAGGGGGAAGGAAGGGAGAGAGGAGAGGAAGGAAAGGGGGGGCGCCGCCCCCCTCCTTGTCCAATTCAGACTAGAGGGGGAGGGGGCGTGCGGCCTGCCCTGGCCGCCCCTCCTCTTCTCCACTTTGGGCCCATGAGGCCCATAAACCCCCGGGGGGTTCCTAACCCCCCGGTACTCCGGTTTTATCCGAAACTTCTTCGGAACACTTACGGTGTCCGAATATAGCCGTCCAATATATCAATCTTTATGTCTCGACCATTTCGAGACTCCTCGTCATGTCCGTGATCACATCCGGGACTCCGAACAATCTTTGGTATATCAAAATATATAAACTCATAATGAAACTGTCATCGTAACATTAAGCGTGCGGACCCTACGGGTTCGAGAACAATGTAGACATGACCGAGACACGTCTCCAGTCAATAACCAATAGTGGAACCTGGATGCTCATATTGGCTCCTACATATTCTACGAAGATCTTTATCGGTCAGACCGCATAACAACATACGTTGTTCCCTTTGTGATCGGTATGTTACTTGCCCGAGATTCGATCGTCGGTATCTCAATACCTAGTTCAATCTCATTACCGGCAAGTCTCTTTACTCGTTTTGTAATACATCATCTCGCAACTAACTCATTAGTTGCAATGCTTGCAAGGCTTATGTGATGTGCATTACCGAGAGGGCCCAGAGATACCTCTCCGACAGTCGGAGTGACAAATCCTAATCTCGAAATATGCCAACCCAACAAGTACCTTTGGAGACACCTGTAGAGCTCCTTTATAATCACCCACTTACGTTGTGACATTTGGTAGCACACAAAGTGTTCCTCCGGCAAACGGGAGTTGCATAATCTCATAGTCATAGGAACATGTATAAGTCATGAAGAAAGCAATAGCAACATACTAAAACGATCGGGTGCTAAGCTAATGGAATGGGTCATGTCAATCACATCATTCTCCTAATGATGTGATCCCGTTAATCAAATGACAACAGATGTCTATGGTTAGGAAACATAACCATCTTCGATTAACGAGCTAGTCAAGTAGAGGCATACTAGTGACGTTTAGTTTGTCTATGTATTCACACAAGTATTATGTTTCCGGTTAATACAATTCTAGCATGAATAATAAACATTTATCATGATATAAGGAAATAAAATAATAACTTTATTATTGCCTCTAGGGCATATTTCCTTCACCTCCCCCCTTGCTCCTTTATATACGGGGGCAGGGGCACCCCATAGACACAACAGTTGATCATTGATCTATTAGTCGTGTGCGGTGCCCCCCTCCACCATAATCCACCTCGGTCATATCGTTGCGGTGCTTAGGGGAAGCCCTGCGTCGGTAGCATCATCATCACCGTCATCACGCTGTCATGCTATTGGAACTCTCCCTCGAATCTCTACTGGATCGGAGTTCGTGGGACGTCATCAAGCTGAACATGTGCTAAACTTGGAGGTGCCATGCGTTCGGTACTTGGATCGGTCGGATCGTGAAGACGTACAACTACATCAACCGCGTTGTTATAATGCTTCCGCTTTCGGTCTACGAGGGTACGTGGACAACACTCTCCCCTCTCATTCCTATGCATCACCATGATCTTGCATGTTCGTAGGATTTTTTTTGAAATTACTACGTTCCCAAACAACAATTACCTCATCAAGTTCTACATTCCTCCCACTCACCTCTTTCAAGAGAAACTTCTTCTCTAGAAGGATCCATTCTTAGCAACGAATATCTTGGCTTCTTATCTGTGATAGAAGGTGTACCCAACAGTTTCCTTTGGGTATCCTATGAAGATGCATTTCTCCGATTTGGGTTCGAGCTTATCAGGTTGAAACTTTTTGATATAAGCATCACAGCCCCAAACTTTAAGAAATGACAGCTTAGGTTTCTTTCAAAACCACAGTTCATCCGGTGTCGTCTCAATGGATTTAGATGGTGCCCTATTTATCGTGAATACAGCTGTCTCTAATGCATAACCCCAAAATGATAATGGTAAATCGGTAAGAGACATCATAGATCGCACCATATCTAATAGAGTACGGTTATGACGTTCGGACACGCCATTACGCTGTGGTATTCCAGGTGGCCTGGGTTGTGAAACTATTCCACATTGTTCCAAATGAAGACCAAACTCATAACTCAAATATTCACCTCCACGATCAGACCGTAGGAACCTTATCTTCTTGTTATGATGATTTTCCACTTCACTCTGAAATTCTTTGAACTTTTCAAATGTTTCAGACTTATGTTTCATCAAGTAGATATACCCATATCTACTCAAATCATCTGTGAAGGTTAGAAAATAACGATACCCGCTGCAAGCCTCAACACTCATCGGACCACATACATTAGTATGTATTATTTCCAGTAAGTTAGTTGCCCGCTCCATTGTTCCGGAGAACGGAGTCTTAGTCATCTTGCCCATGAGGCATGTTCGCAAGCATCAAGTGATTCATAATAAAGTGATTCCAAAAGTCCATTAGCAAGGAGTTTCTTCATGCGCTTGACACCAATATGACCTAAACGGCAGTGCCACATATAAGTTGCACTATCATTATTAACTTTGCATCTTTTGGTTTCAATATTATGAATATGTGTATCACTACGATCAAGATTCAATAAACCATTCACCTTGGGTGTATGACCATAGAAGGTTTTATTCATGTAAACAGAATAACAATTATTCTTTGACTTGAATGAATAAATGTATTACAATAAACATGATCCAATCATATTCATGCTCAACACAAACACCAAATAACATTTATTGTAGGTTCAACACTAATCCCGAAGGTAAAAGGAGTGTGCGATGGTGATATTATCAACCTTGGAATCTGTCAGATATAGGGTTCCGGCAGACCCTTGAGGTTCGAACACTGGGGTGCGCGCGAAGGTTTTCTCCCTACCGATCCACGCCCTAGCTCTCTAAGATCTTGCAGACGAACACGGCGAACTCTCAACATAGAAAGACACAAGATTTATACTGGTTCAGGCCACCGTTGTGGTGTAATACCCTACTCCAGTGTGGTGGTGGTGGATTGCCTCTTGGGCTAATGATGAATAGTACAAGAGGAAGAACAGCCTCCTGAGGTCGAGGTGTTCTTGTGTTTGGTGAGCTTGTGTGTGAGGATCGGAATCAGCTGTCGACTTATGATGGTGTCGGTCCGATGCCCCTCATGGTGGTGGCTAGTTCTACTTATATAGGCCTTGGTCCTCTGCCCAAATATTGAGCGGGAAGGGAGCCAACAACGGCCAATTCGAAAGGGGACAACTAGTGATGTCTACTACACAACCTTCTTCTTGTAGACGTTGTTGGGCCTCCAAGTCCAGAGGTTTGTAGGACAGTAGCAAATTTCCCTCAAGTGGATGACCTATGGTTTATCAATCCGTAGGAGGCGTAGGATGAAGATGGTCTCTCTCAAGCAACCCTGCAACCAAATAACAAAGAGTCTCTTGTGTCCCCAACACACCCAATACAATGGTAAATTATATAGGTGCACTACTTCGGCAAAGAGATGGTGATACAAGTGGTATATGGACGGTAGATAAAGGTTTTTGTAATCTGAAAATATAAAAACAGCAAGGTAACTAATGATAAAAGTGAGCACAAACGATATTGCAATGCGTTGAAACAAGGCCTAGGGTTCATACTTTCACTAGTGCAAGTTCTCTCAACAATAATAACATAATTGGATCATATAACTATCCCTCAACATGCAACAAAGAGTCACTCCAAAGTCACTAATAGCGGAGAAAAAACGAAGAGATTATGGTAGGGTATGAAACCACCTCAAAGTTATCCTTTCTGACCGATCTATTCAAGAGTCCGTAGTAAAATAACACGAAGCTATTCTTTCCGTTCAATCTATCATAGAGTTCATACTAGAATAACACCTTAAGACACAAATCAACCAAAACCCTAATGTCACCTAGATACTCCAATGTCACCTCAAGTATCCGTGGGTATGATTATACGATATGCATCACACAATCTCAGATTCATCTATTCAACCAATACAAAGAACTTCAAAGAGTGCCCCAAAGTTTCTACCGGAGAGTCAAGACGAAAACGTGTGCCAACCCCTATGCATAGGTTCATGGGTGGAACCCACAAGTTGATCACCAAAACATACATCAAGTGGATGAATAGAATACCCCATTGTCACCACGGGTATCTCACGCAAGACATACATCAAGTGTTCTCAAATCCTTAAAGACTCAATCCGATAAGATAACTTCAAAGGGAAAACTCAATCCATTACAAGAGAGTAGAGGGGGAGAAACATCATAAGATCCAACTATAATAGCAAAGCTCGCGATACATCAAGATCGTACCACCTCAAGAACACGAGAGAGAGAGAGAGATCAAACACATAGCTACTGGTACATACCCTCAGCCCCCGAGGGAGAAATACTCCATCCTCGTCATGGAGAGCGCCGGGATGATGAAGATGGCCACCGGTGAGGGGTTCCCCCTCCGGCAGGGTGCCGGAACGGGTCTAGATTGGTTTTCGATGGCTACGGAGGCTTCTGGCGGCGGAACTCCCGATATTCTGCTCCTCGAAGTTTTTAGGGTATATGGGTATATATAGGAGGAAGAAGTACGTCGGTGGATCTCCGGGCTGTCCACGAGGCAGGGGGCGCGCCCAGGGGAGTGGGCGTGCCCCCCACCCTCGTGTGCAGCCAAGACTCTTCTGGTCCATCTCCGATACTCCGTGGGCTTCTTCTGGTCCAAAAATAACTTCCGTGAAGTTCAAGTCAATTGGACTCTATTTGATTTTCCTTTCTGCGATACTCTAAAACAAGGAAAAAACAGAAACTGGCACTGGGCTCTAGGTTAATAGGTTAGTCCCAAAAATCATATAAAATAGCATATAAATGCATATAAAACATCCAAGGTTGATAATATAATAGCATGGAACAATCAAAAATTATAGATAAGTTGGAGACGTATCAGCATCCCCAAGCTTAATTACAGCTCGTCCTCGAGTAGGTAAATGATAAAAATAGAATTTTTAATGTGGAATGCTACCTAACATATTTATCCATGTAGTTCTCTTTATTGTGGCAAGAATATTCAGATCCATAAGATTCAAGACAAAATTTTTATATCGACATAAAAAAAATAATACTTCAAGCATACTAAAAATGCAATCATGTCTTCTCAAAATAACATGGCCAAAGAAAGCTATCCCTACAAAATCATATAGTTTGGCTATGCTCTATCTTCACCACACAAAATATTTAAATCATGCACAACCCCGATGACAAGCCAAGCAATTGTTTCATACTTTTGATGTTCTCAAACTTTTTCAATCTTCACGCAATACATGAGCGTGAGCCATGGACATAGCAATAATGGTGGTTGTGGAGAAGACAAAAAGGAGAAGATAGTCACATCAACTAGGCGTATCAATGGGCTATGGAGATGCCCATCAATAGATACCAATGTGAGTGAGCAGGGATTGCCATGCAACCAATGGATCAGATATCAATGTAACACCCACGATGCGGCTATATCTCCCACGTGGCGGGGCACGACTTAGAGGCATAACCGCATGGTAGGCATGTCACAAGAGGGGTAATCTTTACACATCCCATGTACCGAATAAGAAAGGGATAAAAAGTTGGCTTACAATCGCCACTTCACACAATACATAAATTTATCATACATCATCCAGAAGACTACAGAACCAAAATAAAGAAAGACAACCCCAAATGCTAGATCCCCAATCGCCCCAATTGGGCTCCTCTACTGATCATCCAGAAAAGAAACATAGTAACGGCCCGAATCCTCGTCGAACTCCCACTTGAGTTCGGTAGCGTCCCTTGCACTGGCATCATCGGCACCTGCATCTGTTTGGAAGTATTTGTGAGTCACGTGGACTCAGCAATGTCACACCCTCGTGATCAATACTATTTAAGCTTCAAGGTAGGAAAAGGGTAGTGACGTGGAGCTGCAGCAAGCACTAGCATATATGGTGGCTAACTTACGCAAAAGAGAGCAAGAAGGGAAGAAAAGCACGGTCGAGAAGCTAATAATGATCAAGAAGTGATCCTGAGGCTACTTACGTTCAAGCATAACACGAGACCATGTTCTCTTCCCGGACTCCGCCGAAAAGATACCATCATGGCTACACATGCGGTTGATTCATTTTAATTAGATTAAGTGCCAAGTTCTCTACAACCGGACATTAACAAATTCCCATCTGCCCATAACCGCGGGCACGGCTTTCGAAAGTTCAAAACCCCGCAGGGGTGTCCCAGCTTAGCCCATCGCAAGCTCTCACGGTCAACGAAGGATATTCCTTCTCCCAGGAAGACCCGATCAGACTCAGAATCCCGGTTACAAGACATTTCGACAATGGTAAAACAAGACCAGCAAAGCCACCCGATGTGCCGACAAATCCCGATAGGAGTCGCACGTATCTTGTTCTTAGGGCACATTGGATGATACATCCTATGAGTAAAACCAAACCCCAAGTTGCCCCGAGGTGGCCCCGTAGTCTACTCGTTTCAGACCAACACTCAGAGGAGCACTGGCCCCGGGGGGGGGGGGGTTTAAAATAAGATGACCCTTGAGTCTGCAGAACCCAAGGGAAGGTATATGGTGGTAGGTAGGCAAATGGTAAAACCAAGGTTGGGCCTTGCTGGAGGAGTTTTATTCAAGGCGAACTGTCAAGGGGTTCCCATAACACCCAACCGCGTAAGGAACGCAAAAATCAAGGAACATAACACCAGTATGACAGAAACTAGGGCGGCAAGAGTGGAACAAAACACCAGGCATAAGGCCGAGCCTTCCAACCTTTACCAAGTATATAGGTGCATTAAAGTAAACAAGATATAATAATGATATCCCAACAATATCCATGTTCCAACATGGAACAAACTTCATCTTCACCTGCAACTACCAATGCTATAAGAGGGGCTGAGCAAATCGGTAACATAGCCAAACAACGGTTTGCTAGGAAAGGTGGGTTAGAGGCTTGACATGGCAACACGGGAGGCATGATATAGCAAGTGGTAGGTATTGCGGCATAGCAATAGAGCGAACAACTAGCAAGCAAAGATAGAAGTGATTTCGAGGGTATGGTCATCTTGCCTGCAAAATTCTCAGAGTTGATGCAAGCTTGATCCTCGTTAGCGTACTCAACGGGTTCCTCGATCACGTACTTGTCTCCTGGCTCTAACCAAATCAAGAACACAAGCAAAGGACCAACAATCAATCACGATGCAATGCGCATGCAACATGATGCAAACCATGACATGATATGCGAGATGTGATATGCAATGCATATGCGTGCTCCGGAAGGGAAAGATTGAACCAGGCATAAACTTGGCAAACCAAGTGTGCCGCTGGAAAGATGATATGATTTCGGTCGAAATCGATATAAATATCACCGGAATCGGATGCACGGTTTGCAAATGGCAAGAAAAACAAGAATGGCACAATTCTGCGATTGACAGCACGATGCCATCTAGAATGCAAAAACAAACTAAGCTACTGCACTCCAACATAGCAACAAAGCACATGGAAGTGATCTACTCAAGATGCTTGACAAAAGATGAACGATGAGCTATGACTAAATCACACAAGAGAAGGTTCAAACAAGCATGGCAAAAGTGCAAAAGATAACAGCTTCATAGTCTTAGTGAAAATACTAACATGCCAGGAATTAACATCAGGAAGCAATGTTTAGAGCAATCAAACAACATGCTACAGGAACAGATCATAGCAAACAATGGAATGGCATGAATCTAATCAAATCATAGAATAGAAGTTATTAGATCATATTCATGCCATTCCATGATTTTCCTGACTAGTGGATTTCTCTTTTATCCACAGAAAAACCAGTTTTTTAGATTAGTCCCTAGAATCATGCATCTAATAACTTCTCACCCATGCATCAGAATTAAACAAACCTTATATGAAAAATGACTAGAATTTCATCTAGTTTCATAATATGCCACTTTCATCCATGTTAAAAAATGTTTAAATTGTTGTTTGCATTAATTTTGCTCTAATGCCATGCTAAAATGTTTTATTTCATAACTAAATAACCGTAACTCGGAATTTAATAAAATTTATATGTAAATGGGGTAGAAAATGCATAGATTAACATGGTGGCATTACTTTGCATGGTTAACAGATCTAAAATATGGTTTAGGGCAGAACAGTACCAAATCCATAAATTGCATATGAGGATTTTCCGGAATTGTTGTTTGTTGTTTCCGGCCTCATTTAAACTTGCCTAGTTAGGTAGTTTTATTATGCTTCACTCTCTTGCCATGTTTAACAACATTTAATATTGTTGGGTACATAACTGAGAGAGAACTAAATAAGTCATGTGGTGTTTCGTCAATATGCAACTCGTTGCATATTGAGCTCCACTTAATTTGTAGTGTTGTTTGTGCACCTTTCCATGCCATGGATATGTAAACCGGACATGCATCATCCTTGGTTGTGCATCATGCCATGTTTATGCTTGTGTGTTTACTATGTTGCTTGCTTCTTTCCGGGTTGCTTCTATCGTTAGCTTCAGTTTTGTTCCGAAGTTGTGAGGATTCGTTCGACTACGTCTGTTTGTCTTCTTCATGGACTCATACTTCTTCCTTGCGGGATCTCAGGCAAGATGACCATACCCTCGATATCACTTCTATCTTTGCTTGCTAGTTGTTCGCTCTACCGCTATGTCACACTACCTACCACTTGTTATATCATGCCTCCCATATTGCCATGTCAAGCCTCTAACTCACCTTCCTAGCAAACCGTTGTTTGGCTAAGTTACCGCTTTTGCTCAGCCCCTCTTATAGCGTTGTTAGTTGCAGGTGAAGCTGAAGTTTGTTCCATGTTGGAACATGGATATGTTGGGATATCACAATATCTCTTATTTTAATTAATGCATCTATATACTTGGTAAAGGGTGGAAGGCTCGGCCTTATGCCTGGTGTTTTGTTCCACTCTTGCCGCCCTAGTTTCCGTCATACCGGTGTTATGTTCCTTGATTTTGTGTTCCTTGCGCGGTTGGGGAGTTATGGGCCCCCCTTGACAGTTCGCTTTAAATAAAACTCCTCCAGTAAGGCCCAACCTTGGTTTTACATTTTCCTGACAACCTATACCTTTACCTTGGGAGTAATTAACCTGCGGGTCATCTTTATTTTAACCCCCCAGGCCAGTGCTTCTTTAAGTGTTGGTCTGAACCAATCTACCTGTGGGGCCACCTCGGGGAAACTTGAGGGCTGGTTTTACTCGTAGCTAGTCTCATCCGGTGTTTCCCTGAGAACGAGATACGTGTGACTCCTCTCGGGATTGTCGGCACATCGGGTGGCTTTGCTGGTCTTGGTTTACCATTGTCGAAATGTCTTGTTACCGGGATTCCGAGACTGGTCGGCTCTTTCCGAGAGAAGGAATATCCTTGATTGACAGTGAGAGCTTGTGATGGGCTAAGTTGGGACACCCCTGCAGGGTATAAACTTTCGAGAGTCGTGCCCACGGTTATGTGGCAGATGGGAATTTGTTAATATCCGGTTGTAGAGAACTTGACACTTGACTTAAATAAAATACATCAACCGCGTGTGTAACCATGATGGTCTCTTCTCGGCGGAGTCCGGGAAGTGAACACGGTTCTTGTGTTATGATTGTGCGTAAGTAGTTTTAGGATCACTTCTTGATCACTTCAAGCTTGCGGCCATTACGTTGCTTCTCTTCTCGCTCTTATTTGCGTATGTTAGCCACCATATATTCTTAGTGCTTGCTGCAGCTCCACCTCATTACCCTATCCTACCCTAACCTTAAATAGTCTTGATCTCGCGGGTGTGAGATTGCTGAGAACTCGTGACTCACAAATACTTCAAAACAGTTGCAGGTGCTGATGATACCAGTGCAGGTGTGTAGGATCGAAAGTATGTCTAGAGGGGGGTGATTAGACTACTTGACCAAATAAAAATCTAGCATTTTCCCAATTTTAGTTCTTGGCAGATTTTAGCAACTTTGGACAAGTCAAGCAATCTTAACACAATTCAAGCAAGCATGCATAGAGTATATGAGCAGCGGAAAGTAAACCATGTAACTTGCAAGAATGTAAAGGGAAGGGTTTGGAGGATTCAAACGAAATTGGAGACACGAATGTTTTTGTCGTGGTTTCGATAGGTGGTGATATCGTACATCCACGTTGATGGAGACTTCAACCCACGAAGGGTAACGGTTGTGCGAGTCCACGGAGGGCTCCACCCACGAAGGGTCCACGAAGAAGCAACCTTGTCTATCCCACCATGGCCATCGCCCACGAAGGACTTGCCTCACTAGCGGTAGATCTTCACGAAGTAGGCGATCTCCTTGCCCTTACAAACTCATTGGTTCAACTCCACAATCTTGTCGGAGACTCCCAAGTGACACCTAGCCAATCTAGGAGACACCACTCTCCAAGAAGTAACAAATGGTGTGTTGATGATGAACTCCTTGCTCTTGTGCTTCAAATGATAGTCTCCCCAACACTCAACTCTCTCTCACAGGATATGGATTTGGTGGAAAGAAGATTTGAGTGGAAAGAAACTTGGGGAAGGCTAGAGATCAAGATTCATATGGTAGGAATGGAATATCTTGGTCTCAACACAAGTGTAGGTGGTTCTCTCTCAGAAAATATAGGTTGGAAGTGTAGGTTTGTTCTGATGGCTCTCTCTCATAAAAAATAGGTTGGAAGTGTAGGTTTGTTCTGATGGCTCTCTCTATGAATGAAGAGGAGGTGGAGGGGTATATTTAGCCTCCACACAAAATCTAACCGTTACACATAACTTCCCAAACTCGCTGGGACCGAATGCTTAAACTCGGTCTGACCGATGTAGCAAAGCAAGTGACCGTTAGGGTTTTCGGTGGGATCGACATGCAACTCGGTAGGACCGATATGATTAGGGTTAGGGCATAATGTAATCTTGGAGAGACCGATTACACAAACTCGGTGAGACCGATTTTGGTAATAAGCTAACTAGAGAGTTGGTCAGGTAAACTCGGTGGGACCGATCGCTCATTTCGGTGAGACTGAAACGTTACGAAGGGAAAACAGAGAGTTACATTGCAATCTCGGTGGGACCGGTCGCTCATCTCGATGAGACCGAAATGTTACGAAGGGAAACATAGAGATTACAACACCATCTCGGTGAGACCAAGATCCCTATCGGTGAGACCGATTTGCCTAGGGTTTGTGGTAGTGGCTATGACACTTGAAACTCGGTGGCACTGGATAGGAAGAACCGGTGGGGCTGAGTTTGACTTTTGGTTTAGGTCATATGTGGATGTGAGAAAGTAGTTGAGGGTTTTGGAGCATATCACTAAGCATTTTGAGCAAGAACCTCATTAAGCAACCCCTCATCCCTCCTTGATAGTATTGGCTTTTCCTATAGACTCAATGTGATCTTGGATCACTAAAATAGAAAATGTAGAGTCTTGAGCTTTGATCTTGAGCCACTCCTTTTTCCTTAGCACTTTGAGGGGTCCACTTTTCTCATCCATGCCATGCCAATCATTGAGCTTTCCTGAGATATTAATCTTGAAATAGCATTAGCTCAATGAGCTATATGTTGTTAGGAATTACCAAAACCACCTAGGGATAGTTGCACTTTCAACCTCCCCCTTTTTGGTAATTGATGACAACATATAGATCAAAGCTTCAACAAATGATAATAAGAGTGAAACACATTGTCGCTTTGAGAAGTATGTGAAAATCAAGAGCTCCCCCTAAATTTGTGCATAGTTTAAGATTTGCTTTGGACTGCAAATGCACAAAGAGTTAGGATCATGGGTTACTCTTCCATGTCAGATACATCTTGCTGGAACGCTCAAAATGATAATAATTAAAATACATGCACTCATCACCAAGCAAAGTGAATGATCATATGGAATATAAAAAGGATAATGTCATCCAACAAGCATTAAGGTAGCATATGATCAAACACATGATCATCTAAGCAAGCACAAAGTATAAAGTATCTCAACCAAGCAAATAAACGAAGTTTAACCACCAAACAAAAAGAGAGAATAAAAAGCAATGCTCTCTCTCGAAGCCTATGAACTATACATTTTCTCCCCCTTTGGCAACAAGTTACCAAAAAGTTCATAAAAATGCATAGTGCTAAATCGACACTCAGGCTTGGTCTTCAGGTGGTGGTGTAGACAGAACTCCAAGAACGAAGGCATCAATCGATGTAGATGGAGTTGGTGGAGTAGGTGCTGGAGCCGGTGGCACTGAAGCTGTAGCTGGTGTAGATGAAGTAGCTCTGGTGTCTGGAATAGGCACTGCAGCAGACCTGTGACCTCTGGGCACTCTAGCAAAAGCATCAGTGGTTGTGTTGCCCTTCTTCTCCTGCACTTCATCCTGAAGTTGCTCAATGACTGACTGGATCTCAGTGAATTTAACATCTAAGTCATAGAACTTCTGCTCCACGATCCTCTCCAAGCTCTCCTGGTTTTGAGTCGGGGTGGCCAGTCCCTTCTCAATCCTCAGAGTGGAGGCAATCAAGTAGCCAAGCTGATCTTGCTTGCTCTTCAGAAGATACTGAGATGCTTCTTTAGTAGTTGGCATCCTTGCAGCCTTTTCAGCCTTTGCCTTCTCCTTCTTGGCTTGTGCATGCACAGAAGATGGTTCATTTATATCCATCACCACAGTGTTGTCCTCAAAGTCTAGGTAGATGGGCAGGTGCTCCTTGTCCAGCAGATATGTGCCAGTGCCCATTGTCGGTGTCAAAACCGGCGGATCTCGGGTAGGGGGTCCCGAACTGTGCGTCTAGGCCAGATGGTAACAGGAGGCAAGGGACACGAAGTTTTACCCAGGTTCGGGCCCTTTCGATGGAGGTAAAACCCTACGTCCTGCTTGATTAATATTGATGATATGGGTAGTACAAGAGTAGATCTACCACGAGATCGGAGAGGCTAAACCCTAGAAGCTAGCCTATGGTATGATTGTTGTTGTGTATGTTGTCCTACAGACTAAAACCCTCCTGTTTATATAGACACCGGAGAGGGTTAGGGTTACACAAAGTCGGTTACAATGGTAGGAGATCTGCATATCCGTATCGCCAAGCTTGCCTTCCACGCCAAGGAAAGTCCCTTCCGGACACGGGACGAAGTCTTCAATCTTGTATCTTCATAGTCCAGGAGTCCGGTTGAAGGTATAGTACGGCCATCCGGACACCCCCTAATCCAGGACTCCCTCAGTAGCCCCTGAACCAGGCTTCAATGATGACGAGTACGGCGCGTAGATTGCCTTCGGCATTGCAAGGCGGGTTCCTCCTCCAAGTACTTCATAGAAGATTTTGAACACAAAGATAGTGTCCGGCTCTGCAAAATAAGTTTCCACATATTGCCATAGAGAGAATGATATTTACACAAATCTAATCTGCTGACGTATTCTATAGTGTGACACACCACGGCCAAGCCTTTGTCCGACTCATTTTATTATCCCACCTCAGTGCGTCATGCGAGGCGGTTTCCTTGGCACGTCTTGTTAAAGCAGATATCGTGTCCCCTTATTCCGGGATTCTCATCAATACGGGCGTGGGTAACCCAACCGCTTCTAGGACTCCTAGATTATAGGCAAGTCCAAACGGACACGGAGAGGACGCTTGATATTCACCCTCTTTATAAAGGGGACAAGGCTTTCATTTTTCCCTCCCGTGCTCAATCGAATCCTTCCCCCACCTCATGCTCAAACGCACGAAGTTCAGGTCAGGTGCTCCGAACCTTCAGTCATGTCTGGATCTAGCCTTCAAGGCCGATGGATGCCTTCCTCCGTCACGGAAGAAGACATCAAAAAGTTGAGGGAGGCCAGATATCTGACCGCCGAGATTTTGCATCGGCTGCCTCCCCGAGGGCAGGCCGTCCCCACCCCTGAACCCAATGAGAACATCGTGTTCGTCTCCCACTTCCTTCGAGGTCTAGGCCTTGCTCTGGATCCTTTCGTCAGGGGTTTGATGTTTTCTTATGGGTTAGACTTCCATGATCTAGCTCCGGACTCCTTTCTTCATATCACGACATTTATTGTTGTGTGCAAGGCCTTCCTCCGGGTTACCCCTCACTTTGGCCTATGGCTCAAGACCTTTGAAGTAAAGCCTAAGATGATCGAGGGGCAACATGCAGCGTGTGGAGGTGCCTCAATACGCAAGATGATGGGACCTCCGTGGCCCAAAGGTTCCATCCCAGAGGTGTCTGAATTGTGGCAACAGGAGTGGTTCTACATCACGGCTCCTAGAAGTGCCAAGTGGGCGGCCGCCCCTGTTTTCCGCTCGGGCCCTCCACCACAACTGATGTCATGGATCAGCAGAGGTATGAGCTGGGGTCCAGCCAAGGACGTGCCTATACTGCAAAGCCGCATTCAAGATCTCTTCAATGGAGATTTCAGTTTGGTTGCGGTAATACAAGTTATGCTGGTTCGTCAAGTCCAGCCTTGCAAACGCCGGCCTCTTCGCCTGTGGGAGTTCAATCCCGAGGGACCGCGTGTCATTCAAAATTTTCTCGGCCTGACGCACGAGGAGATGTACAAGTCATTCTTTGGACCTCAGGTGGAGTGTCCGGAAATCACCGAGGACGTGGGCCTGAGTAGTAACCGCGCTGTCGAACAGGTAAGGCATCTTCCAGCCGAACATACTATCTTTCCCTGGTTACGAAGTTATTTCTGAGAGTTCGCTTTTTGACCAGGACTGGCTAACAAAGGCGAAGTTGATTCGGTGTTCGGCCCCCCTCCCCGAGGGTTTGGAAAATCCGGTATTGGAAAAGATGCTCCAGACCGCACCTTGCGCAGAGCCCTTGAAGGAAGATACAGTGGAGGATAATACGGGCGGATGCGGGCCCCCAACGCTGCCCATTCTAACCGCGGGAGCGAGCGTCTCCATGAAGGAAGACGACCAGAAGAGTAAAAGGACTGCTCCCGGGGATTCGGAAGCCGAAGCTTCCAAATAGGAGAAGAAGTCTCCCACAGAGGGTCCTACCTTGGGGGGCGCTGTTGCCGCACAAAGTCCGCGGGGGGATCAATTCTCCCGCGAGTCGTAAGTGACCCGAAATACTTTAATAGTACAGATATGACCTCTTTTTCTTCTGAGAGAATAACCACCGCATATATTTTTGCAGTTCGGGCCTTAGCCCCTCTCAAATGAGTTCGTCTTCGGGGGACCTTCTTCTAGAGATGATGGAGAGCGAAACGCTTCCTCCAGACTCCTCCGCTCCGGAAGCGGGCGACCCTGAAGTATCGCCGCGGAGGGCCTCTCCGAGTCCGGTGAGGCCGGAAGATAATCCCATTGACCCCCGAAGCTCCCAGTGTCCGGCTCCCGAAGAGAGCGGACAAAAGAGCCCGGCACCGTCTAGTGTGCGATCGAATGTTCTGAGGGAGTTGGTGGGGCGAGCGGCCATCTCAGATGAACACCGTGTGCTGATGAATACGGTGATGGAGAGAATATCGTCCGCCGAAAGCATATTGCATGAAGCTTTTATGAGTCTACTGACAGGCTTTGAGGTACGTAAAAGAATGTATGATAGTCTTGCACATGCTAGGTGTGCCCTGTGTAGATAGTAGCCCCTGAAACTCTGATTGTCGTCAGAAACGACGACGAACAGAGGATCATATTCCCAGGTAATAACCATACTGCCTCTATCTACAGGTGATGGAAGCTCCGGTGGCTAGCCGGACTAGCGAGTTTGCCCATTTAGAACGGCAGTTGGATGCGGCAGACGCCGACATCGAGCTTGTTAACAAAAGGCTTGACGAGGCATACGGTAAGTGTCATTATTTGGTAAACGCCACAATAGGAAGAGCAGCATGATGCCAACATCTTTAATATGTTATGACTGCAGATGGAGCTGCCACTGTTGAAGCATTACGGGCAGAACTTGCCCGAGCCAATGAACAAGCGAGGTTGGGTAATGCGGCTGCTTTGAAGGCGGTCGAAGAGTTGCAAGCCGAGAAGGCCGCACATGGCGAGAGCCGAGACAAGATGGCCAATATGGCCATAGAATTAAAAGCCGCCGCCGACCGTTGCCGGGTTCTTGAAAAGGAAAACCAAGCGAAGGCATCGGACCTTGAGAAGGCTGCTGCGACGAAAAAAGACCTCCGCTCTGCTATGAGGGCAAAGAGGAGGAGCTGCAGGAAGCCGGGGATATTGTAGCTGGGAAATCCTTTATGTTGCGGAGGAAGTTTGGAGATCCACGGTATGCCCCTCTGGATCGGCTATGGAGTTCGGAGGATGTGTATATGGATTTGGCGGCGAGCGCTGCCGATGCGGCCAAGTACTTCCAGGGTCAGACGGACCGTGAAGTAGACCAGTTGTTTTGGAGACAATTCCATTCTCCCGAGCGACCACTTTCATTGACTGACCAATTAGCCGAATGGGCCGAACTAAATAGGTTTTCCGGACTCTCCATGAGGTCTGTTGTGGATCAGCTATGGCCGGAAAGGTCAAAACCGAACAGCTATTTCAGCTTGGTACAGCAGTTCCTTGACGTGGTGCCGCGCATTAATGCGATGAAGAGGTTGGCGTGCATAGAGGGCGCACGGATGGCCTTTCCCCGTGTTAAGGCATACTGGGCGGAGATGGATGCTACCAATGTTGCAGCACGGGATTCTGCTATAGGTCGGAAGGCTGCTAAGCACTACTTTGAAGAAGTTCTTGAGGGTGCCCGTTTGATAGAGACCCAGTGCTAAAAAAATATTATGTTTGAGTGATATGTAATCTCATTGTAAGGGAAATGCTTTTATAAATTTTTATAAGGCTATTTTTATACTTTTGCCTGAAAGTAATATGATGCCTCCTGGGCGGCCGTTTATGTATACATGTGTATAACCTGAAAGATTGCAATCGTCGGCTTCAACCCCCATGCATATAATGCAGAGGTGCTCGCAAAAACATGCATTCACACTTAACCCAACGTCTTGGTCCTATTAAGGAGGTGATAGCGGAGCGAGCGAGGCAACCGGACTATAATGCTTTAGCACTTTCACTTAGCCATAGGAGTTTGACAATGGGGCTACTAGATAGCCCCTGGTGGCTCCGCACTCTCCCAATTCCGGGGTGCGTACATGCCTGGCCAAAAAACGGCCCTTCGTTAAGGCGGAGGAATTCTAACATTCCCACAGGTCATCGAGTGGTTGACCAGTCTCATGCTATATCATGACAGTCAGTTTTCGGCTTTCTCTACTGAGGTGCTCGTCCGGATGAACCAGGGCACAATCGCAGTAGTTCTCTTGGTGCTACCTTAGCCGGTAAAGCAGAACATAAGGCACCAAAACACAGGAGCTGGGCAAACCCAACATTTGACCAGAGACAATGATTCGGAGCTGATGCATATAGGGCTAAACTCACGATGCCGAACACTCCCTAAGGTATTCGGTCTTTGTGGTATAAACTGGGCCTAAATAATGGCCTTTGTAAGAAGCCCCTTGTGTCCAGGTACGTGCATTGTTCTGGCGTGGCCACAAGCCAAGACGTCAGCATCCTTCTCAACGGTGGATATGTATCAACAAGAGACAGTAAAAAAGGTTTACGCAGGGTCTTAATCTAAAAAGAATCCTTGGAGCGGGTCCCTGCTGCACGTCTGTGCATGTGTCTCCGTTGTGCCGTATCCTGGACGGGTGTAGCACGATGATCATCTGTAAAAGAGAGGAAGTTAAGTGAAAAAGTTGTCGTGCAAAAATATAGTTTTTTAAAGAAACCATGTATAATTCAAGATGATAAGAAATTGCCACTCGTCTGCGCGTGTTGAGCCCCTTGTATTGACAAATAGGGGTGTGACCATTTATCGGTATAAGTAGCGGCACCGGACTCGATTAGTTGTATCTGTGCTATTGACAACCTATTGGATGCTTTCGCTTGTCCGGGTGCCTTTAGTGTGCGGCTGCCAAGGCAGCCTCACTCTCTTCGGCGCGCAGAGATCGCTTGATATTTCCGTGCACTATGATGATGCCACGTGGACCGGGCATCTTGAGTGTGAGGGAGGCGTAGTGTGGTATTGCATTAAAGCGAGCGAAAGCTTCGCGTCCGAGCAGTGCTTGATAGCCACTTTGAAACGGAGCGATGTGGAAAGTTAAATGCTCGCGATGGAAGTTATCGGGGGAGCCGAATATAACTTGTAGTAGGAGGGAGCCCGTACAACGAGCCCCTGGGCCTGATGTTACTCCTTTAAAGGTAGTATTGCTATGGCGAATTTGTGTTGGGTCTAACCCCATCCCGCGGATTATATCCTGATATATTAGGTTTAGGCTACTGCCGCCGTCCATCAAGACTCTTGTGAAGTGATATCCGCCAATTACTGGATCTAATACCAGGGCAGCCCATCCTGCGTGTCGGATACTTGCTGAGTAATCGCGATGGTCGAAAGTGATCGATTGAGATGACCAGTGGCAGGACTTCGTGGTGACAGGCACTTGGGTATATTTTCCTGGGAGTGCCGCATTGTTTTTTCCCTTGATTACGTGTAACACGTTTACTATTTTGACTTCTGGTGGAAATTTCTTTTGTTCCCCCGTGTCTTGCTTGGGGGGCTCGTCCTCATCTTCACTTGGTGTATCCTCCCCCTTGTGTACGGCGTTGACCTTGCCGGACTGCTTGAAGACCCAACATTCTCTGTGGGTATGATTAGCAGGTTTACCAGGGGTACTATGAATCTGACATACTTGGTACAGAATTTTGTTGAGGCTGGACAATTCATCCCTGGTGCCTTTAGGGGGCGGCTTTTGACCTGGCCGAGAGCTTTTGAATCCGGCATTTACTGTCGTGCCCTTCGTGCTGTCTTCTTTATTCCAGCGTTTGTTATTGTTGTTGCACCATGACTTCCCGTTTACATCTCTAACTTCAAATGTACTGGGGTCGCTGGTGCTGCATCTGGCTAGCCAGTTGTCCTCACCCACGCAAAAGCGGGTCATGAGGTTTGTTAATGCGTCCATCGTTCTCGGCTTATTTTGGCCGAGGTGTCTGGCGAGCCATTCGTCAGCGACGCTATGCTTGAAAGCTGCCAAGGCTTCAGCGTACGGACAGTCGACAATCTGGTTCTTTTTAGTAAGAAACCTGTTCCAAAGCTTTCGGGCTGACTCTCCGGGCTGTTGAGTTATATGACTCAAATCGTCCGCATCCGGAGGTCGGACATAAGTCCCTTGAAAATTTTCCCAAAAGGCGTCTTCGAGCTCTTCCCAACTTCCAATGGAGCTTTCGGGGAGGCCTTTGAGCCAGTGACGAGCTGGCCCTTTGAGCTTGAGGGGTAGGTACTTGATGGCGTGGAGATCATCTCCTCGAGCCATATGGATATGAAGGATGTAGTCCTCAATCCAGACCCCAGGGTATGTTGTTCCGTCGTATGCCTCTATGTTTACGGGCTTGAATCCCTCTGGAAATTCGTGGTCCAGTACCTCATCGGTGAAACATAGGGGGTGTGCGGCACCCCTGTAGCTGGGTGTACCGCGTTGTTCAGATGTTTGTTGTGTTGCATTGTATGCTGGGGCGCGCTTGCGTGGTCCATAGATGGATCTTGTTGCGCTGTCCTTTGGGTACGAGACCTCGCATGGGTCGCGCATTGTATTGTGAGAGGCGTTGTATGCCGCTCTGTGTTGGTAGAGGGGTCGCCTATCTGACCAGGTGGCTGCTTTGATATTTGGTTGTGGGGGTTCTGAGGCCTCCTCATCGAATTTGGGTAGCAGCTTCCGCTTTGGGTAGCTTTTGGAGGGGCGATTGTCGCCGTACCTTGCTGCAGTGTTGAGTATTTTACTCCATCTGATTTGGAGTGTGTCTTGCGCGGGCTTGAGCCTTTGCTTCTGCTTTTTCAGACTCCTCGCGGTGGCAACAAGCCTTTTACGGGCAGTCTGTTGCTCCGGGTGTCTGTCCGACGTTATGTCGTCCGGACCATTATCCTTGATAGGATTTGTTTGTTCGGTTTGATTATTCGGATTGCCGTTGTCCGGCAGCGGTTCGCCCTGCTCCAGCGTTGGGTCTGTGTGATCGCTATTTCTGTTGAGGTAGGATTTGGGGCGGCGCTTGCATCGCCGTTTTGACTGCTTTTCGAGGGAACAAGCCTTCGGTGCGTCCTTCCGCTCCTCGTCGTCATCTTTTGGTGCGTCCACCATGTATACGTCATATGACGAGGTGGCGTTCCAAGGCCCAATAGGCGCTGGTTCTTTATCGTCTCCTTCATCGGCGTCCATACCGTTGATGTCTTCGGAGCCGAAGTTGAGCATGTCGGTTAAATCATCGCCAGTGGCTACAAAGTGGGTGGTGGGTGGGATTTGAATTTATTCATCGTCCGCATCCCAATCTCATTGACCGTAGTCCGGCAAGGGCTCTCCTGATAAAGAGTGAGACTTTAGTGATTTTATAATATCGCCAAAGGGTGAGTGCTGAAAGATGTACGCGGCAGTAAAGTCCATGATCAGCGCCTGATCGGATTCGACCGGCAGAGGCGCGAATGGTTCGGAGTCCGGAGAGGAGTCCGGCTCCTTGGAATCATGAGTCTCGCGGAGTGCGGGGCTGGTGTTCGGCTCGATCGCCATTAGGATCGCAGCCCCCGAGGCGGCGTCCAACCACCCATCCTCGATCGGCGCTGTTGGCTCCGAATTAAGGGTCGAAGCCGATGCGGGTGCGGCCTTCAGGGCACTGTTAGGCGGCAGAGCTAGATCATGCTCATCGTGGTAGTGCGGCGCGCTCGGTAGTGGCTCGAATCCGTCGAAGATCAAGTCCCCGTGGATGTCAGCCGTGTAGTTTAAACTTCCAAATCTGACGTAACGGCCAGGGGCATAGCTTTCGATCTGGTCCAGATGGCCAAGTGAATTGGCCCGCAGTGCAAAGCCGCCGAAGACAGAGATCTGTCCGGGGAGACAAGTTTCACCCTGGACCGCATCACTATCGATGATCGTAGGAGCCATCAAGCCTGACGACAACAACATAGAGGAACTCTCAATGAAAGCACCAATGTCAGTGTCAAAACCGGCAGATCTCGGGTAGGGGGTCCTGAACTGTGCGTCTAGGCCGGATGGTAATAGGAGGCAAGGGACACGAAGTTTTACCCAGGTTCGGGCCCTCTCGATGGAGGTAAAACCCTATGTCCTGCTTGATTAATATTGATGATATGGGTAGTACGAGAGTAGATCTACCACGAGATCGGAGAGGCTAAACCCTAGAAGCTAGCCTATGGTATGATTGTTGTTGTGTATGTTGTCCTACGGACTAAAACCGTCCTGTTTATATAGACACCGGAGAGGGTTAGGGTTACACAATGTCAGTTACAATGGTAGGAGATCTGCATATCCGTATCGCCAAGCTTGCCTTCCACGCCAAGGAAAGTCCCTTCCAGACACGGAACGAAGTCTTCAATCTTGTATCTTCATAGTCCAGGAGTCCGGCTGAAGGTATAGTCCGGCCATCCGGACACCCCCTAATCCAGGACTCCCTCACCCATCTTGGAGTTAATCAGCTCCTGGATCTGTGGGGCATATCCACAACTCCTCTTCTGATCTGCAGTTGTCCTCTTTATGGTTTCCACTACTAGGCTCATGACTTTGAACTTCTGTGGGACATTAAAGATGTGAAGCAAGTTCATTGCATGGCCTCTGATCATCTTGTGATCACCTGACTTTGGCAAGAGAGTGTGCATGAGGATCCAGTAGATAGTTGGCAAGCCTGACATAAGGTAATGTACAGATCCAAACTTGTGTGTCTCAAGAACAACATCTGGGATCTCCTTGTACATGTGTGCCATGGTGTTGTTGTCGGGTGGTAGGTGCCAACGGGTGGCTTATCATTGTGGGAGCCAGTAAGATGTCGCCGGTGCCTAGAAACGGGATGAGGCGAAGACATGCACGCCGGCAAATCGTACCCAGCTTCGGGGCTCTCCGTGGAGATAACACCCCTACTGCTACTCTGCGGGGTCTCCGCATGATCACTAGATGAACAAGTAGCTACACGATGCTCCTTGCGCTGTTCGACGAGAGGAGGAAGAAGGGCATGGCTTTCTCTCTTCTCCTCCCTATGTGGTGTCTAAGACTAGCAGGGATCAACCCTTTGCATGGGTGTCCCGGGGGGTTTATATAGGCCTACCCCCCGGGGGTACAATGGTAATCCGGCTAGGCGTGGGGCCCAGCCGTCTGTGTCTACACTCGCCGGCTTCTGCGCCGACTACTGGGGCCCGCCGGCTGGTGGGTCCCGCCGGCTGCCGGCTCCTTGGTCGACAGGCAGGCCCCACTGTCCAGGGCCTTGTCGGGGGCTGGTTGCTGTTGCTCAATCTTGGTGACGAGGGCTTCGCCGAGGTGGGCGTGGCTACAATGCCGCCGTCCGGCGGGTGATCACTGTAGCCTCACCGCGTCTTATCTCCTTAATGGGGCGTCTTCTTCGAGGGAAGTGGCAAGCCGGCTGTGGGGAGCCGGCTCTATCTTGGGCCGACTGGGGGAGGCCTGGCCGCCTTCGGGTGTCTCTCTGCCCGAAGGGGCCCACCGCCCATGGGCCGCGCTGGCATCCCGTCATGGATGACATCAGGGTCAACCTAGCAATAGTGCCGTGCCGGACGGGTCATGGCCACCCGTACGGCACACTGCGCCAGGCGTGCTCCGGGATTCGGGGGTGGCAGGCTTCACTGTAGCCACGCCCCGTCACATCGCCGTTATGTGGATGCAGACTTCGAGGGTACGATCTTGACCGCTTTGTGGGAGCCGGCTTCTAGGAGTCGGCCTTCTCGCGGCCTGCTTCTTGGAGCCGGCCCTCCCGCGGCTTTCTTCATGAGGGCTGAAGTTGGACCGCCTTCCGATAGCCGGCCTGGGAGACAGCCGGCAAGGGGAAGGCAGCCCCGTGTCTTGGATTCTTGAGGGCTGAATCGGCTTGTAATTTTTTTCAGAAAGGCCAGGGGGAGCCGGCTAGGCTACCCGTGGTCATTTACTCCGAAAGTAGTCCCCGAAGCTGATCGAGCTTCGAGGCTGACAAAGGGACGAGAAGCTTGGTCAGCTTCCTGTCCCGAGGGGCCAGCTTTGCTTGTGCGCGTTGTCTTCGCAAAGCTCCGTTTCTCGCAGGCGGGAACGCGGGTCGCCCTGCGAGCTGACCGCTCGCCATTCCGCAGGCCACGTGGCAAGGAAATCCTGCCAACGCACGCACGCGACGGAACGCTGCCGCAGGCCCGGGCCCGCCACTCGTAGGCCTCGGCCCGAGCGCAGATCTTCTGCGGCCCACTTGAACCGCTCGCCTTCCCGCGGTGGTTTTATTATGCCACAAGGGCATAATAATCGCGGGACGTGGGGGAGTGGGCGGAGTTGATCCCCACGTTCCCCCACGCCGCGCCTCCTCGGCTCCGCCGCGCGGGTCTATAAGTAGGAGGAGGAGAGGGAGCGGCAGAGGCTTGCACGCTCTCCCTCACTCCGCCCCTTCTTGCCCTCCTTCTTCTTCTCTTCGCCGCCGTAGCAACCCATTGCCGCGCCGTTCCACTGTCGCTTCGTCTTGCTCCCCGCCGCATCGCTCCCATGGCGTTGTCGAGCTTGTGGGATGGCTCCAACGTCCACGAGGACCACGTCGAGTTCCTCCGCCAGACGCGGCACCTGCCGGGCGAGAACTTCATGTGGGTTCGTCAAGCGCCAGCGAGGGAGATTTCGCCGGCACCGGAGGAGGGCGAGCGGGTGATCTTTCGCTCGCACTGCCTGCGCGGCTTCGGCCTCCTGGCGAGCGGATTCCTTCGAGCCTTCCTCGAATTCTACCACCTCCAGCCGCATCACCTCACGCCCAACACGGTGATGCTGCTGTCGGCTTTCGTCACCCTGTGCGAGGGCTTTCTTGGGGTTCTCCCCATGCTCGAGCTCTGGGGGGAATTCTTCCAAAGCAAGCTCAGTACCGTCATCGCGGGCGTGCCCACCCCCTGCGGAGCATTCATTGCCATGAGGCGGGCAAGCGAGAACAATCCGTTCCCATCCATTCCGCTGATCCAGTCGGTGAAGCTCTGGCAGAAGTCCTACTTCTACGTGAAGAACGTCG
The DNA here is from genome assembly GCF_056163025.1 of Triticum urartu. Lineage (NCBI taxonomy): Eukaryota > Viridiplantae > Streptophyta > Magnoliopsida > Poales > Poaceae > Triticum > Triticum urartu. The sequence continues at coordinate 266,174,807 of NC_141879.1, read as the reverse complement.
CCCAGCAAGGCGACTACGTCAACCTTCCGGCTTACGTAGCCGGCCCGCCGGCTGGGAGGCAACCTTCGTGGAGCTACCGGGCCAGGTCATTGTCCCAGGCCGGGAACGCAGCCGTCTCCCGGCTTCGGGTGATGATCCAGTCGGAGGGCCTGACCGGAGCCGACTTGGTGGCCGCCTTCATGGAGCGCCGGGTACTTCCGCTCCAAGGACGGCCTCACATGATTTGCCAGATGAGCGGCCGCTTCGACCCGTGCTGGCTGAGCACCAGGGTGTCTTATATGGTGAACTACATCTCCAACTGCAAGCTCGCCGAGGATTGGCGATACGACAAGGAGCCGTATTCCCGCGCCAACCCTCCGCCTGCCGTAAGTTTTTTCTTCTTTTCTTCCTTTTTGTAGCCGGCCTCACGATAGCTGACCCTTGATCAATTGGTTTGCCTTTAGCAGAACCCTCTTCTTCCGCCGACGGCCGGGGCCGCGGGGGTAGAGCGCCAGCTCCTCCCCGACCGCACGGTGGACGACGCCGATGATCCGGACCTGGGAGCGGCCGCCATGGAAGACGCCAATGTGGGAGAAGGCGACGAGGCCGGAGGCGCGGGACTCGGGGCCAGCTTCGAAGACTGGCTGGACGACGACGAGGTCGAAGCCGCCCCGGACCGCCAGCCGGCGCCTGATCATCAAGGCGCGGGCTCGTCTGCCGTGCCGGCTGCCCGTGGCGGTGCGCGGAAGCGCCGGGCCGCGTCGACATTCTTCGGCAGCCGGCCGAAGTTATCCAAGGCTTCCATGGCGGCGACCAAGCGGGATGAGGCGGCCGCGAAGGCGGCCCGGTTCCGCAAGGCGGTGAAACAACCGCAGGTGATCTTGGCGTAAGTCGTCGAATGTCTTGCATATATTTTTTGTTGTCTTTTTCGACCGAAGCTCTTCTAAACCTTTCTTTGCTTGCCGGACAGGGCGCCGCTTTCCCTTGAGCGAGGTCCTGGCGGTTCCGTAGTCGGGCCGACTAGAGGTTCCTCAAGCTCCCGTCGCGTGGATCCCCACGCCGACCTTAGGGAGGCCACGGAGCGGAACGCACGGGAGGCGCGGGAGGAGCGGGAGGCGGCGGTGCGAAGGACAGCACAGGCGGCGAAGGAGCAGGCCAACGCGGCGGCCAAGGCCCGGGCGGAGGCGGCAGCCGCGGAGACGGAGGCGGAGGCCTCGCACAACCAGCCTCCGCTACTCGTCGTTCCCCTCCGCGCCATGGCCCCCAACATTCCCGTGCCCCCGTCGGAGGAGGTCGACCAAGGCCCGCCAGTGATGGAGAGGAGGGAGGACCACGCGATCTTCGTGGAGGGGGCGCCACAGACGGCGCCGACTGAAGCAGGCCAAAGCGGCCAATCAACTGCGGCGCCAGAGCAGCCGTCCGGGGGCGAGCCGGAGGCAGGGGCCGGCCTCGAGGTGCAGCCAGCATTGCGTCGGCGCGTAGGGGGTGGCGCCTCCGTGCCGGAACCGCACCGAGCAGCGGGCGCCAGCCAGACGGCGGAGGCCCTGGAGGCGGCCAGCGCCAGCACGTTCGAGTGGACTCCCAGCGGGGGGACGGGCGAGCTGAACGCGGCGGCCCAGGAGGTCCGGAACCGGCTTCAAGCTCAGGCCGCCTCGCTGCAGCGATACACCCAAGAGTTCCTCGTGACGCGGGCCGTCATCCGGGTGAGTCTTCTGGCCTTGGTTATTTTGCTCTTTTGATTTCTTCCGTGGGGGCGCGTCAGCGCACCCACTGGGTGTAGTCCCCGAGTTCCGAGTCGGCTGCTGCGCAGGCGGCTTGGAACTTACTAGGTTTTGATAACTTAACTTATCCTCGCCTCCTGTATAATCTTTCAGGAGTATCATAACCTCCGCGCAGCTGCCTTCAACTCCCAGGCTCAGGAGCTGGGCCGGAGAACCGAGGACCTGACCAGCAGCCGGAGTGCGTGTTTGTCTCGTTCATCTCCTGTGGGGGCGCGTCAGCGCACCCACTGGGTGTAGTCCCTGAGTTTCGGGCCGACTGCTGAGCAGCCAGGTCGGATCTTCCTTGATGACTTCTTCCTTATTAATTTTTCCTTTGTCTTCATGCTTGCAGGAGCCAATGCCGACTTGAGGGGGCAGCTCAGCGGGGCCCAGGCCGCCCTTCGCACCAAGGAAGCCGAGTACAACGCCTTGGTCCTGGAGCGTGACCGCCTGGCCAAGAAGTTGGCCGACCAGGAGGAGAGCCACAAGGCGGCCCTGAAGAAGGCGCAGGACAGCGAGGACGCCCTGAAGGCCGAGTTCGAGACCGAAGCGGCGGGCTGGGCTGAAGCGAAGCAGGCGCTGAGCGAGGGCTTCAGTCGTATCGAGGATCTGATCGACGGTAAGCCGCCTTCTTCACTCCCGGCTTGCCCCTTGATCCCTGATTTGTGTTCTGACTTTCCCGGCTACTCCGTCTTCGCCACCCAATCCATCGAGGCCCATCGCGAGGCGCGCCGGCAGGCGGGGGCTGAAATCGCGCCGGACGTGAGCCGGACGCTTGAGGAGCAGCTCTTGGCGGTCCAAGCCCGGCTGCTGCCGGCTCACTGTATGCTCCGCCGCCTCCAGCGCGCCGGGGCGCAGGTGTTGGCCGCCCTCTGGCCAAGCGAGACGATTCCCCGCACCCCGAGTCGGACTGCCGACTAGCTGGAGGTTGCGGTTGGCCGCTTCGAGGCCTGGAAGGCATCGGCAGCCCAGCTTGGAGCTGGACGGGTGCTGGAGTTCGTCCGAGCCTGGTATCCGGGGCTGAACCTGGACTAGCTGCGCTCCTGGAGGCTGGAGGCCGACGAAGAGATGGAGGAGGTGCGGCCGGCTATCGCTCAGCGCACTTCGACGATCACCGAGTGTACTAACATCAGCGTCTTCGCTCCTGAAATTAATGATGACGGCATTGCCCAGCCGGAGGAGTGGTTCGGGCTGGACCCGGCAGCGGGTGAAGACTCGGCAGAGGAGATCGCCTCCAGCGATGAAGGAGAAGACGACGAAGGAGAGGAAGGCGAAGACGTTGAGCCGACCGGTGAAGCGGCCAGCCAGCCTCAGCCTGATCGTGCCTCCGGCAACAAGGTGCGTGCTAGCGCGCCCTTTGCGGGAGGCGGTGATCATTCCGAGGTTCGCCAGCCAGCCACTCCTCCAGCCAGCACTGCCGTCTCCACCGACCTGCCCGACTCGCCAGTCGCTTCCCTGGCTTAATCTGTCGTCCTTCCCTTTTCCTGCTTGTTGCCTTTTGAACAATTTTATTAAACTTGCGCAGTTCCACCCACTGGGGGTGTATTCGAACTATGTTGAATGCTGGCCTTTTGAAGGTCTTTTATGTAAATATTATTGTGTGCGTGTTTGGTTTCCATTCATGTATGCTTTTTATCCTTAGGTTGTTTCCTTTGCCGCCTTCCCCTTTTGGGAAGGCAAGTACTCGAGCTTTCTTAGATTGAAGCGAGGTGAATGGAAGCCGGCCGGCCAGCTACTCTGGTAGTCGGTCGGTGGTGGGAGAAAAACCGGCTTTTGTTATATTACTCCGTTAGTCCCTAGCCGTTTTTCGTGTGGGCGCCCTTTCCTGCCTTTAACTCTTGCCAGCCGGACAGCCGGTTCTTCGAACTGCGACTTTTGGCAAGAGAAGGCTTGGGAGCCGGCACACTACTTGTCTGACTGCGGGTAGGACTTCTAATATAACTCCAGGCAGCCAGTCCCCGGGCCGACTAGTCGAACCCGGTGCCGGACGGAAAAAAGTGAATGTAATGCCAAGGTCATAAGCATGATACTCTTCATCCATAGATAAAAGATGGCAGTCCCCGAGCTCTCCTCGGGGGGCCTATTGTCTCGTACTTAGTACAAAAGTTAGCGTGATACATACTGCATTTCAACTGTAAAACCTTGGGAGGAGGTTGGCATTCCATGGTCGTTCCGACTCCTTGCCGGAGTCGTCTCTCTTTCGTGCCTTCGGCTTCTGCGCATCGATCAGGTAGTAGGAGTCGTTGCCTAAGGCTCTGCTGATGACGAAGGGGCCCTTCCAAGGGGCCGAGAGCTTGTTCTGGCCGGCTGTTCGTTGGATCAGTCGGAGCACAAGATCGCCCTCTTGGAAGGATCTTGGCTTGACCTTCCGGCTATGGTAGCGGCGCAGGCCCTGCTGATAGATGGCGGACCGGCTGAGGGCTAACAGCTGGCCTTCTTCCAGCAGGTCGACGCCGTCTTCTTGTGCTTCCTTGGCCTCCGCTTCCGTGTACATGGTTACCCGAGGCGAGTCGAACTCGATGTCAGTTGGGATGACCGCCTCGGCACCATATACGAGGAAGAAAGGAGTGAAGCCGGTTGACTTGTTTGGTGTAGTGCGCAGACTCCAGAGGACGGCCGGCAGCTCATCAAGCCAACAGCCGGCTGAACGCTCCAGTGGTACGACCAGTCGGGGCTTGATGCCGGAAAGGATGAGGCCGTTGGCTCGCTCGACCTGGCCGTTTGACTGCGGGTGGGCAACGGACACTAAGTCCAACCGGATGCCTTGCGTCGCGCAGAAACGTGCCAAGGCTCCCTTGGCGAAATTCGTGCCATTGTCGATGATGATGCTGTGTGGTACGCCGTACCAAGTTGTTATATCTGCGATAAATGTCACGGCAGTCGGCCCATTCAGCTTCTTGATCGGCTTTGCCTCAATCCATTTGGTGAATTTGTCCACAAGGACAAGCAAATGTGTCATGCCGCCGCGCACCGTCTTGAATGGGCCCACCATGTCCAGTCCCCAAACGGCGAAGGGCCAAGTGAGGGGAATGGTCTTGAGTGCTGAAGCCGGCATGTGTTGCTTGGAGCTGAAGAGTTGGCATCCTTTGCAATGTTTAACTAACCCCTTGGCGTCATCCAAAGCAGTCGGCCAAAAGAAACCATGGCGGAAGGCTTCGGCGACGAGTGATCTTGAGGCCGCATGGTGGCCGCATTCTCCTTGGTGGATGTCTCTGAGGATTGCGATGCCCTTCTCTTGCTCGACGCATCGCTGGAGGACTCCAGTGACACTACGCTTGACGAGCTCTCTGTTGACGATTGTGTATGCTCTGGCTCTGCGTTGGACTTGTCTTGCCTCTACTTCGTCAGCCGGCAGATCTTGGTTTATTAGGAAGTTGAGGATGGACTGAGCCCATGATGGAGCTGCGACTTCTTCTATTGCCAATGCGGCTACTGCGACCAGGGCGGGCGGGCTGGGCAGTGAAATGCTGGAGTCAGCCGCAGCCTGTTGTGTTGGTGTAGTCTCCGGGCCGACTACCGCAGTCCCCGAGCCGGGTGTGGCAGTCCTCAGGTCGGGCGTAACTACGGAAGTCCCCGAGCCGCCTGCTGATGTCCCCTGGCCGACTATCGAAGTCCCCGGGTCACCTGCTTGGTTCTTCGAGCCGGCCGCGTCGGGGTCAGGCGGCACGAAGATGGAATCGGACTCTGGAGACGGCTTGACAGACAGCTTGAGGAGGCATTGTAGAGAGACACCGGTTGGTATTGCTTGCCGAGTGGATCCTATTCGGGCCAGGGCATCAGCTGGCTCGTTGTCGGCTCGCGGTATGTGGAGGAACTCGCATCCTTCAAAATACCCACTGATCTGCTGAACGAGGAAGCGGTAGCTTGCCATATTTGCGTCCTTGGCATCCCAGTCACCGGATGATTGCTGGACCACCAAGTCCGAGTCGCCATAACATAGGATTCGGCGAATGCCGAGTTCTTTGGCAAGCCGGAGCCCGTGTATGAGCGCCTCGTACTCGGCCACGTTGTTGGAGGCGGCAAAGTGAATCAGAAGCGTGTATCTGAGCTTGTCGCCTTTGGGAGAGGTGAGGATGACGCCGGCTCCCAAGCCGGTGCGCATCTTGGACCCATCGAAGTGCATGCGCCAATGAGTGGAGTCAGGAGCTGGCGGTGGGTACTGGGTCTCGGCCCAGTCGACGAGGAAGTCGGCCAATGCTTGGGAATTGATGGCGGTGCGAGGCTGGTAGAAGATCATGTAGGGGGCCAGCTCGATGGCCCATTTCGCGACCCGGCCGGATGCATCTCGGCTGCCTATGATCTCGGCCAGCGGGGCGGTGCATACGACCATGATGGGATGCTCTTGGAAGTAGGGCTTCAGCTTCTTGGCGGCGAAGTACACGCCGTAGCACATCTTCTGGTAGTGCGGGTACTTCTACTTCGAGGTAGACAACACCTCGCTCAAATAGTACACCGGCCTCTGGACCGGCTGGGCTCGGCCCTCTTCTGGGCGTTGGACTACGATGACGGTGCTGACCACCCGGCTGGTTGCGGCAATGTAGAGGAGCATGGGCTCTTTCTCAGTCGGCGCCGCCAGGACAGGCGGCGTGGCCAGCATCTTCTTCAGCTCGTGAAAAGCTTGGTCGGCTTGGTCATTCCACTCGAAGTGGTTGGTCTTCTTCATGAGGCGGTAGAGGGGAAGAGCTTTCTCTCCGAGCCGGCTGATGAAGCGGTTCAGGGAGGCCAAGCATCTGGTAAACTTCTGGACGTCTCGAAGTTTGGTGGGAATCGCCATTCTCTCAATGGCCTTGATCTTCACTGGGTTGCATTCGATGCCGCGTTCGGAGACCAGGAAGCCTAGGAGCTGGCTAGCTGGCACTCCGAACACGCATTTCTCGGGGTTGAGCTTGATTTGGAACCGGCGTAGGTTCTCAAATGTTTCCTTGAGGTCTTCCAGCAAGGTGCCGCGCTTCTCCGTCTTCACCACAATGTCGTCTACGTAGACATGGGCATTTCTGCCGAGCTGCTTGAGGAGGCACTTCTGCATGCAATGCTGAAAAGTGGCACCGGCATTTCTCAAGCCGAATGTCATAGTCAGGTAGCAGAAGGCTCCGAATGGCATGATGAAGGCGGTCTTCAGGCGGTTTGCCGGATCTAACTTTATCTGGTGGTATCCTGAGTAAGCATCCATGAAACTCAACAGCTCGGATCCGGCCGTGGAGTCTGTCACTTGGTCAATCCTTGGCAGGGCAAAGGGATCTTTGGGGCAGGCCTTGTTGAGGCTCGTGTAGTCTATGCACATGCGCCACTTGTTGTTCTTCTTTAGCACGAGGACCGGGTTGGCGAGCCACTCTGGAAAGAAAACTTCCATAATGAAGCCGGCTGCCAGAAGCCGGGCTATCTCCTCTCCTACAATCCTTCTCTTCTCCTCCGACAGTCGGCGGAGGGGTTGTTTGACTGGTTTTGCGTCTTCTCGGACGTGTAGTTTGTGCTCGGCGAATTCCTTCGGAACACCCGGCATGTCCTTGGGGGACCATGCAAAGATGTCCCGATTCTCACGGAGGAAATCGGCGAGCTCGCCTTCCTATTTGCTGCTTAGGTTTGCCCCAATGACGGCAAACCTCTCTGGGTGCTCGGGGTCAAGAGGTATCTTCTTCGTCTCCTTGGCCGGCTGGAAAGATCCTTGAGCATCATGCTCCTTGGGATCGGGGGACAAGGCCGACTGTTTTCCGGCCATGGCCACGACTCGGTCCAACATCTTCTTTTCTTCGGCAATCACAAGGGACTCGGCCAGCCGGCTGCTGGCTGCTGCGCACTCGGAGGACTTCTTATAATCGCCGGCTATGGTGATGATGCCCTTGCTGCTCGGCATCTTCATCTTGAGGTATGCATAGTGGGGAACTGCCATGAACCTGGCCAAGGCAGGTCGGCCAAGCAATGCATGGTAGGGGCTCTCCAGGTCCACCACTTCAAACCAGATCACTTCCCGACGGAAATGCTCCTTGTCCCCAAAAAGTACATCAATCTTGATCCTGCCAATGGGGGCGCAGGACAGGCCGGGTACGATGCCATGGAACACAGTACGAGTAGGCATGAGTTGCTTCGTCTTGACATTCAGCTTCTCCAGGGTGTCACGGTACAGGATGTTGATGCTGCTCCCGCTGTCTATCAGCACGCGGGAGAAACGGGCGGCGCGTCTATCCGTTGCAAGGGTGGCATCCAAAACCAACGCATAAGAGCGGGGAGACGGCATCACCTCTGGGTGGTCGGCCCGGCTCCAGCTGATAGGTTTTTCTGACCAGTGCATGTGCTCGGCGGGGTTGGCAGCGACAATGCTGACTTCTTGGTGCTCTCGGCGTTTGCTGCGGCAGTCTTCGGGCTGGCTTGTAAAGATGACATAGGCGGCATGCTTGTCGGGGAACTCATCGTGCACGGCTCCGACTGCGGGCCGAGCGATGGGCGGCTGCGGAGCTGGAGGCGGTGGACCGGCAGGCGGAGGTGGCGCGATCCCTTCGCCTTTGGAGATCCGGGTGAGCCAGTGGCAATTCCGGGTCGTGTGGTTGGATGGCTTCGTGCCGCTGTGGAACTTGCACGGGGCGTCGAGAGTCTGCTCGTAGGAGAAGGCCGGCTGCCAAGCCGGCTTGCGGCCCCTCTGCTTCTTGGGTGCGGGCCGCCCTTCGGGCTGCTCGTCTTCGACTGTGGCCACCTGCCGACTGGTGGAAGGCGGCACGGGGCCCTTGCGATTGTGGTTGTTCTGGTGTGGGCGTCGGCTGGAGTCCCCAGCCGGCGTCTTGGGCGCCCGGTTGAGTACCTTCCCGGACGCGTCTACCCGGAGTTCGGCCTTCATTGAGGAGTCGGTGGTGGCGTACTTGTCCGCTATGACCAGAAGCTCGTCGAGGGTAGTCGGCTCGTCGCAGAGGAGCTTGTGCCTGAGGAGGGTGCCTTCTCGGCACCCGAAAGTGAAGTATTCTATGGCTTGCACCTCGTGCACCCCTTCACAAGAGTTGCGGAGCTCGGCCCAACGCGTGAGGTAGTCGTGAGTGGACTCGGCGGGGCGTTGTACGCACAAAGAGAGCTGTCTGGGCTTGGGAGCCCGCTTGTAGGTGCTGGTGAAGTTGCAGACGAAGGCTTCTGTGAAGTCTAGCCAGCTGTTGATGTTGTATGGCTTGAGGCTGTTGTGCCAGGTCCGTGCCGTGCCCTGCAGCATGAGGGGCACGTACTTCAAGGCAACGCACTTGTTGCCGTTGGCTATGCTAACCGCCATGGAGTAGTCGATCAGCCAATCTTCCGGCTTCACGGAGCCGTTGTACTTGGGTGTGTCTCTTGGGAGCGAGAACCCTTTGGGGAAAGGCTCGTCGCGGATGCGGGGGCCGAAGCAAGGCGGGCCGACATCGTCTTCTTCTTCCAGCGCCAGGGATCGCGCCAGGCGGTCGATCCGATGCCGGGCGTCGTTCTCGCCGACTCCTTCGCGGCGACCTAGCCGTCCGCTGAGAGTCGGATGCGCAACAGGCGGTGGGGTGGGATATCTCTCTCCATGGGGCCGAGGCGGAGGCGGGTTGCCCCACCACTCCACGGCCCGGGGGTGGCCTTCTGCGTCTCGCTCGATGGAGACTCGGGTTCGGCTTCGGCTGGCAGCCGGCTCTTTCTCACGCCGCGCGCGGGTTTTTCCCATAGTCAGCGTCCGGGACGTCGCGCCATGATCTCGGCGCAGGGGAGGGCTTTTCGCGCGGGCGTCGGCTTCGTGCCGCTGCGCGGCTGCATCGATTAGCTGCTGGATGCGTCGGGTCATGTGGGGGAGTTCTTCGGCCCCCAGTCCATCTAGTTCGTCTAGGGCCGCCTGGGCGGCGCGCAGGTTCTCGAGTGGAGTGGCGTAGACTGGGCGGTCGACTCCTAGCATATCGGCGACGACAGCGCCGCGCTGTCTGACAACGCTGGCCCGGCTGGGCCCACCTGGGGGCGGCGTGCCAAAGGCGGCGCGGTCGGCTTCGCGTCGGTGGGCCTGAGCGAGGCGTCTCATGGAAACCAACTTCCGGCCCTCCGCGAGGAGGGTGAGGCAGCGAGCCTCCAGTGCTTCAGCGTCGGCATCGGCCGGGAGGGGGATGGACAAGTCGTGGACCGCCGCGTGCGGGGTGTCGTGGGCGCTCTCGTCAGAAGCGCCGCCGTGGCCGATGACCATCACCTCGATGGTGACATCATCGCAGCCATCGGCATGGGGAAGCGGGTCGTTGTAGATCGTGACGTCGGTGGGGAAAGTGTCGAGTGAGGCCGTGTCGGAGTCGACAGGCATCGGGTCGGTGGAGCCAACTAACTCCAACTCCACAACAGGCTCGCCGGAGACGTGGAGCTGGCCGAGGAGGTTGACGAGGTGGTCGGTGCCCGCGTCGGAGGCAAGCTCGTCGGAGATGAGGGTCTTGTCAAGGAGATCGGCGAGAACGCTCGCCGCACAGACGTTGGTGACGCCTTGCAGCGCGTCGTGGCAAGCGCCATCGGGCGTGCCGGGCTAGCTACGCTCGCGGGGGAGGAAGAGGGTTCCCGTCCAGAACAGGTCTCCGGACGACGGTGCACCTGGCCCCACGGTGGGCGCCAAATGTCGGGTGGTAGGTGCGACATATGCCAACGGGTGGCTTATCATTGTGGGAGCTAGTAAGACGTCGCCGGTGCCTGGAAATGGGATGAGGCGAAGACATGCACGCCGGCGAATCTTACCCAGCTTTGAGGCTCTCCGTGGAGATAACACCCCTACTACTGCTCTGCGGGGTCTCCGCATGATCACTAGATGAAAAAGTAGCTACACGATTCTCCTTGAGCTGTTCGGCGAGAGGAGGAAGAAGGGCACGGCTTGCTCTCTTCTCCTCCCTATGTGGTGTCTAAGACTAGCAGGGATCAACCCTTTGCATGGGTGTCCCGGGGGGTTTATATAGGCCTACCCCCCGGGGGTACAATGGTAATCCGGCTAGGCGTGGGGCCCAGCCGTCTGTGTCTACACTCGCCGGCTTCTGCGCCGACTGTTGGGGCCCGCCGGCTGGTGGGTCCCGCCGGCTGCCGGCTCCTTGGTCGACAGGCAGGCCCCACTGTCCAGGGCCTTGTCGGGGGCTGGTTGCTGTTGCTCAATCTTGGTGACGATGGCTTCGCCGAGGTGGGCGTGGCTATAGTGCCGCCGTCCAGCGGGTGATCGCTGTAGCCTCACCGCGTCTTGTCTCCTTAATGGGGAGTCTTCTTCGAGGGAAGTGGCAAGCCGGCTATGGGGAGCCGGCTCTATCTTGGGCCGACTGGGGGAGGCCTGGCCGCCTTCGGGTGTCTCTCTGCCCGAAGGGGCCCACCGCCCATGGGCCGCGCTGGCAGCCTGTCGTGGATGACATTAGGGTCAACGTAGCAACAGTGTCGCGCCAGACGGGTCATGGCCACCCGTACGGCGCACTGTGCCAGGCGTGCTCCGGTATTCGGGGGTGGCAGGCTTCACTATAGCCACGCCCAGTCACATCACCGTTATGTGGATGCAGACTTCGAGGGTACGATCTTGACCGCTTTGTGGGAGCCGGCTTCTAGGAGTCGGCCTTCTCGCGGCCGGCTTCTTGGAGCCGGCCCTCCCGCGACTTTCTTCATGAGGGCTGAAGTCGGACCGCCTTCCGATAGCCGGCCTGGGAGACAGCCGACAAGGGGAAGGCGGCCCCGTGTCTTGGATTCTTGAGGGCTGAATCGGCTCGTAATTTTTTCAGAAAGGCCAGGGGGAGCCGGCTAGGCTACCCGTGGTCATTTACTCCGACAGTTGTGATCCTTCTTCTTCTTGGCATAGTTATCCAAGTCATATTCACTCTCTTCTGGGGCATTGATCAACTTATCCCATTCTGCAAATGTGGACTGGTACCTAGTACCTTCAGACATCCAGACAATCCTTCCATCTGGGTAGAAGTGAGCTGTGGAGTAGAATTGCATGATGAGCTCATCATTCCATTTTGTGAGCTTCTGAGCCACAAACTCATCAACTCCACAAGCCTTGAAGTTGTCATATACACCAGGGAAGTGATCCTCATTTTCCTCAATGAATGTCCAATCGACCCATCTCATGTCACACACTATGGGCTTCTTGTCAAGCAAGATAGTCTCATAGAAGTCCTGCTGTTCCTTTGTATGGAACATGTAGTCCACAACAGTCCTTCTCCTGGTGGCATATGGATCAGACTCTCCATAGCCTTAGACCAAAGTCCTACCTTATCTTCATGTTTTCAGCTACTGGATGAGCATCATTGTGATCTGGAATTTTTGGCTTCAATTTCCTCAAGACAACAGAATCATCTTCTTCTTCAATTGTAGCTTCATGCATTGGGGCTTTGTTCTTCTCTGCTACTGGGATGTTCCTGGTGCTCCTCTTGGGTGCAGTTTTGGGTTTTGGAGCAGCTGGCTCAGAAGTTCCTTTGGGCTTAGATGGAGCAGCCCCTGATCTTATGGCATCTCCCATAAGCTTCTGGGCTTTAGGTGCTGGTGCAGCATCCTCTTCCTCTTCCTCTTCTTCAGAGTCTTTCATTATTGAAGATCTCCAAAGCACTCTGGCAGTGGTCTTCTTGACCCTTTCCTTTCTTTTCTTTTCTGCCACAACCTGCTCTTTGGGTGCAGATCCCAAAGTCTCTTGAGTAGATGTTCTGGCTTTTGACATTGGAGCTCTCTTGGCAGGAACCTTTTGCTTCATCCCTGGCTTAGTGGCAGCAGCTGTGCCATATTCCTTTTTCAGGACTTTCCTCTTTGAGGTGGTTTCTTCTTCCTCAGCAACATAGTCCTCATCCTCTGACTCTGAGGTTCTTTTCTTGCTGGCCCTTGTGGCAGCCTTTGGCAGATTGTTGGGTGTCCTCCTGCTTCTATCATCTGAGTTGCTAGAGGGACTAGTGCCCTCACTCAAGTGAACCTGTTCCTCAGACTTGTTCTGACTGTCACTCTGATCTGACATGATGCAAACACTGACAGCAGACCCTGTGAATAGATTATAGATGAGGTAGAGTGGATGAGCATCACAAATTAAAGAGGTTTTTGCAAAAGAATGAGTTAAAAACTTAGTTTAATTTTCCACAGAAAGCATTTCGGATCTACCGATTTGCAAACTCAGTGATACCGGAGTAGCTTTTGGAACCTAAACTAGTGAACTCGGTCAGACTGAGTCACAGTTCGGTGGCACCGAGACTGCTAGGGTTTCACAAAGTGCTGAAGTCGGTCACACCGATTTGCAATTCTTGGTCAGACCGAGAATCACATGTGCAATAGCCTGAGCCAAATCGATGGAACCGATTTCATCAACTCGGTTGGTCCGAGATGGTTTCGGCAGAAACCTAACCCTAAATTTTCAATTCATGACTAAACTACGGAGTGTTTTCGATGGATAGAATGATCTCAATCATGGCAAGATACATGGCAAAGCAATGTGCAGGGGAATTAGATTTAGAACAGCACAAAGTTCAAGTCCATACCCTAGTTCAGCGATGAACTTGCTACGGCGGCAACGGCAGAGACGATCCCGTTGACGGCGGCGGAGACCAGCGACAGGAGGCGGTTGGCGACGAGGAGGATGATCCAGAGACCCAGGGAGGCAGACCAAGCTAAGTGCGGGCGAGGAGGTTCGGAAATTTTTCCAAAATTTGACCCGTGGATATATATAGCCTGACCCTGTAGGTGTGACCGAGTGGAATAACTCGGTGGCACCGAGATTCATAACTGCAAGCAGTTACTGAAACTCGGTGTGACCGAAAAGTTCAATTGGGTTGCACCGAGATTGAAAACCTAGATCGACTTAGTGATCTCGGTATGACCGAAATGGATGAATCGGTCAGACCAAAACGCACAAAGAAGTTTTGGATTTTTAAGTCTATGACGAATCAGGGACTCCGAGTGCTCCTCACACAGAGTGGTTCGAATCTGACTTGATCAAACTTTGTGATGCAGCATGAATAGAGTTTGAGACGGGAAAATCATAGATAGATAGAGAAGGTTCTTAGGCATTCTTGTCCATCCACTTGGCCAAAAGAAAAGGAAACCAATCAATCAAAACAACAAGTGGATGCCCTCGAATGAGTAAATTATGCAACCAACATGCTCACACAATAAAATGACAAATGAAATATGTGGCAAAGCATGCACAAACAATTCTAGCATCTATCAAGCAATTGGCAATGACTAGGTCATCTATATATGAGTATATTGACTTAGGAGTCAAATGAGAACATTTGATCATAGGTCATACTCATCATTTAAGCACAAGTAGGGTTACCACTTTTACATAAAGCGTTGTTGTGTTCACACCATTACAGTTGATTTAACTCAATTGTTAGAGCAAAGCTCCCCCTAGATGTGAGTTCCCCCCTAAGAGGGATGAACTAACCTTGGGTTTTGTCCATGACGACTTCATGTAGGTGTTGAAGATGTGGATGCTCTAAGTTGATGTAGATCATTCTGAGCTATCCTTTGGAGTGAATTGCATTTTCAATACCTACACGGGTTAGTCCCACAAGGAACAAACAAGGATATCGATAGACATAGAGTGATGCACACACAATATGATGTCCATGAAAGCATAAGGTTACCTTGTCCCTGGTCTTACCAACAAGAGGGTTTGTGACTCCTTGAACTAGTGCAAGATGTGGAAGTTGATTGCACTTGTTCTTGCCAAATTGATAAGAGTGAAGTATGTTGGCGGAATCACCCTCAAGAACTCTCTAGTTCTTCTTCTTCGGGATCCACACCATCTTGATGGGAATCCTCGGAGTTGTAGTTGTACTTGATGAAGTGGAACTTGATGTAGTCTTGGGAACCCACTTGACCAAGGCCTTAGGAGCTTCTTCAAATGCATCAATTTCCTCTTGAAGCTTGTCCTTGCCTTTTTGCTTGTGGTCTTGTGGTGGAACATCATCTTGAGCTTGTGTCCCTTCGAAAGAAGTAGGATCATACTTCTCTTGTGGAGGAACAACCTTCATCTTGGGGTATTGATCTTCTTCCCACTCAACTCCATTGGCATTGAACTTTCGTTCAAAACCAATACCTTGATTCTTCCGGTGCCTTCCTTGCTTGCGTACAATTTCCTCGAATTGCTTACTCCCGGCAAGGCTCCTGTAAACACCTTTCTCTATGATTCCCTTCAATAAGCTATTTTCTTGCTCAAGTGTAACTTGGCTAAGAGAATCATTAGTGGAATCAAGAGAACTACTAGAAGCAACAACATTGGATTTAGCATGATTATTGTTACTACTAGAGGAAGAATCCTTCTTGTTCTTGTTACTAGACTTGACTTGAGGCATGTAAGTGGATAAGAGTAAACACTTTGCAATGTAAGAAGAACTTTTCTTGCGAAGATCATCATTGATTTCCTTTAAGAACTCATGCTCTTGCTCAAGATTGAGCTTCTCAAAACGTAATTTCTCATGAGTCCTTAAAAGTTCTTGATGATCTCCTAAGATAGTTTCATGAGCTAACTTAAGAGTGTTTATTATTTAGTTAGAGACTCAATCTTCTCCTTATCATTGTCATTCGTTTGATCTTGATTAGCATGATTAATTGACGTTTCATAATAGTATTCATCACTAGAGTTGTCAACAAGTAAATCATCATCACCTAACAAGTCATCTCCATCACTATTGAAATCAACATACTCGGGGTGATACCTTTGGACCTTTGGCCATGAAGCATCTTCCAATTCCTTCATTTGGTGAATCAAATATGTCGTAGGAGTTGGTTGACACAAGTGCTAGACGGGCAACACCTTCATCTTGAGTATATCCAGAGTCAGAGTGATAGCTTCTCTCGGAGTGACTGTCAGAGTCGGAGCCGTATACCCATTCACCAACATGAGCTTAATGTCTTCATTTTGTGTAGCTCCTTGATGACTTGTCCTTCCTTTCCGAATCCTTGCTTCTCCGAGAGGGTCTTAGTTCATAACGATCATCCCTACTCCTTCTCTCCCTCGATGGTGATTCTTCTCTTCTACTTCTTCTTTTGGGAGAATCTTCTCTTCTCTTGTGGGGAGCCATACACTCATTGGAGTAGTGTCCGGGTCTTCCACAATTGTAGCAGTTTCGCTCTCGACTATAAGATCTTTTGTCATTGTAGGACCTTGACTTGGAACTTCTCTCTTTGCTTCTATTCTTGTAGAACTTGTTGAAGTTCTTCACCATTAGGCTCAATTCTTCATTGAAGGTTTGTTTCTCACTTGATGATGTGGGAGCTTCACATGAGGCTTTGTAAGCACCACTTGACTTGTTATGGACCTCCTCCTTATCCTTGAGTGACATCTCATGAGCAACAATTCTTCCAGTGACTTCTGTTGGCTTGAGATCTTTGTAATTTGGCATCATTTGGATCAATGTGCATACGGTATCGTATTTTCCATCCAAGGCTCTTAGGATCTTCTTCATGACGAATTTGTCTGTCATCTTTTCACTTCCTAAGCCGACAATATCATTTGTGATAAGAGCAAGCCTAGAGTACATTTCAGCGACACCTTCACCATCCTTCATTTTGAACTTTTCAAGTTGACTTTGAAGCACATCCAACTTGGATTCCTTGACGGAGTCGGTACCTTCGTGCATATCAATCAAAGTATCCCAAATTTCCTTTGCATTCTCAAGACGGCTGATTTTGTTGAATTCTTCGGGGCACAGTCCGTTGAAGAGGACATCACAAGCTTGAGCATTATATTGTAGCATCTTCAACTCTTCCCTGGTAGCTTCACGATTCGGTTCTTTCCCATCAAAGAATTCACCTTGCAAGCCAACACATACAATAGCCCAAAAGGGGGTTAGTCCAAGAATATGCATCTTCATCTTATGCCTCCAACTAGCAAAATTAGTGCCATCAAACTAAGGACCTCTACGGTGGTAATTTCCCTCGCTAGACACCATACTCTCCTAGGTTGTGAAACCAAGGCTATGACTTCCAAAAGCTATGAAAATCAAAGCAAATGGAGACAAAGCTCTGATACCACTTGTAGGATCAAAAGTATGTCTAGAGGGGGGTGATTAGACTACTTGACCAAATAAAAATCTAGCCTTTTCCTAATTTTAGTTCTTGGCAGATTTTAGCAACTTTGGACAAGTCAAGCAATCTTAACACAATTCAAGCAAGCATGCATAGAGTATATGAGCAGCTGAAAGTAAAGCATGTAACTTGCAAGAATGTAAAGGGAAGGGTTTGGAGGATTCAAACGCAATTGGAGACACGGATGTTTTTGTCGTGGTTCCGATAGGTGGTGATATCGTACATCCACGTTGATGGAGACTTCAACCCACGAAGGGTAACGGTTGCACGAGTCCACGGAGGGCTCCACCCACGAAGGGTCCACGAAGAAGCAACCTTGTCTATCCCACCATGGCCATCGCCCACGAAGGACTTGGCTCACTAGCGGTAGATCTTCACGAAGTAGGCGATCTCCTTGCCCTTACAAACTCCTTGGTTTAACTCCACAATCTTGTCGGAGGCTCCCAAGTGACACCTAGCCAATCTAGGAGACACCACTCTCTAAGAAGTAACAAATGGTGTGTTGATGATGAACTCCTTGCTCTTGTGCTTCAAATGATAGTCTCCCCAACACTCAACTCTCTCTCACAGGATATGGATTTGGTGGAAAGAAGATTTGAGTGGAAAGCAACTTGGGGAAGGCTAGAGATCAAGATTCATATGGTAGGAATGGAATATCCTGGTCTCAACACAAGTGTAGGTGGTTCTCTCTTAGAAAATATAGGCTGGAAGTGTAGGTTTGTTCTGATGGCTCTCTCTCTCATAAAAAATAGGTTGGAAGTGTAGGTTTGTTCTGATGGCTCTCTCTATGAATGAAGAGGAGGTGGAGGGGTATATTTAGCCTCCACACAAAATCTAACCATTACACATAACTTCCCAAACTCGGTGGGACCGAATGCTTAAACTCGGTCTGACCGATTTAGCAAAGCATGTGACCGTTAGGGTTTTCGGTGGGATCGACATGCAACTCGGTAGGACCGATATAATTAGGGTTAGGGCATAATGTAATCTTGGAGAGACCGATTACACAAACTCGGTGAGACCGATTTTGGTAATAAGCTAACTAGAGAGTTGGTCAGGTAAACTCGGTGGGACCGATCGCTCATTTCGGTGAGACTGAAACGTTACGAAGGGAAAACAAAGAGTTACATTGCAATCTCGGTGGGACCGGTCGCTCATCTCGGTGAGACCGAAATGTTACGAAGGGAAACATAGAGATTACAACACCATCTCGGTGAGACCAAGATCCCTATCGGTGAGACCGATTTGCCTAGGGTTTGTGGTAGTGGCTATGACACTTGAAACTCGGTGGCGCTGGATAGGAAGAACCGGTGGGGCTGAGTTTGACTTTTGGTTTAGGTCATATGTGGATGTGAGAAAGTAGTTGAGGGTTTTGGAGCATATCACTAAGCATTTTGAGCAAGAACCTCATTAAGCAACACCTCATCCCTCCGTGATAGTATTGGCTTTTCTGTTGGAAATATGCCCTAGAGGCAATAATAAAATGGTTATTATTATATTTCTTTGTTCATGATAATTGTCTATTGTTCATGCTATAATTGTGTTATCTGGAAATCATAATACATGTGTGAATACATAGACCGCAACACGTCCCTAGTGAGCTTCTAGTTGACTAGCTCGTTGATCAAAAGATAGTCATGGTTTCCTGACTATGGACATTGGATGTCATTGATAAGGGGATCACATCATTAGGAGAATGATGTGATGGACAAGACCCAATCCTAAGCATAGCTCAAAGATCGTGTAGTTCGTTTGCTGTAGCTTTTCCGAATGTCAAGTATCATTTCCTTAGACCATGAGATTGTGCAACTCCCGAATACCGTAGGAGTGCTTTGGGTGTGCCAAACGTCACAACGTAACTGGGTGACTATAAAGGTACACTACAGGTATCTCCGAAAGTGTCTGTTGGGTTGGCCCGAATCGAGACTGGGATTTGTCACTCCGTATGACGGAGAGGTATCTCTGGGCCCACTCGGTAATGCATCATCATAATGAGCTCAATGTGACCAAGTGGTTGATCACGGGATCATGCATTACGGTACGAGTAAAGTGACTTGCCTGTAACGTGATTGAATGAGGTATTGGGATACCGACGATCGAGTCTCGGGAAAGTAACATACCGATTGACAAAGGGAATTGTATACGGATTGATTGAATCCTCGACATCGTGGTTCATCCGATGAGATCATCGAGGAGCATGTGGGAGTCAACATGGGTATCCAGAACCCGCTGTTGGTTATTGACCGGAGAGTCGTCTCGGTCATGTCTGCGTGTCTCCCGAACCCGTAGGGTCTACACACTTAAGGTTCGGTGACACTAGGGTTGTTGAGATATTAGTATACGGTAACCCGAAAGTTGTTCGGAGTCCCGGATGAGATCCCGAACGTCACGAGGAGTTCCGAAATGGTCCGGAGGTGAAGATTTAAATATAGGAAGTCAAGTTTCGGCCATCGGGAAAGTTTCGGGGGTAATCGGTATTGTACCGGGACCACCGGAAGGGTCCCGGGGGTCCACCGGGTGGGGCCACCTATGCCGGAGGGCCCCATGTGCTGAAGTGGGTGGGGAACCAGCCCCTAGTGGGCTGGTGCGCCCCCCTTGGGCCTCCCCTGCGCCTAGGGTTGGAAACCCTAGGGGTGGGGGCGCCCACTTGGCTTGGGGGGCAAGCCAACCCCTTGGCCGCCGCCACCCCTTGGAGATTGGATCTCCTAGGGCCGGCGCCCCCCCCCTAGGGACCCTATATATAGTGGGGGGAGGGAGGGCGGCTGCACCCTAGCACCTGGCGCCTCCCTCTCGCTCCCGTGACACTCCTCCATCTCCCTGAGCTTAGCGAAGCCCTGCCGACATCGCCGTTGTTTCCACCACCACGCCGTCGTGCTGCTAGATCTTCATCAACCTCTCCTTCCCCCTTTCCGGATCAAGTTGGAGGAGACGTCTTCCTAACCGTACGTGTGTTGAACGCGGAGGTGCTTCCATTTGGCACTAGGTCATCGGTGATTTGGATCACGACGAGTACGACTCCATCAACCCCGTTCTCTTGAACGCTTCCGCGCGCGATCTACAAGGGTATGTAGATGCACTCCTCTCTCCCTCGTTGCTAGATGACTCCATAGATTGATCTTGGTGATGCGTAGAAAATTTTAAAATTCTGCTACATTCCCCAACAGTGGTATCAGAGCCAGGTCTATGCGTAGTTTCTATGCACGAATAGAACACAAAGCAGTTGTGGGCGTGGATATTGTCAATTTGCTTGCCGTTACTAGTCTTATCTTGATTCGGCGGCATCGTGGGATGAATCGGCCCAGACCGACCTTACATGTACGCTTACGTGAGACTGGTTCCACCGATTGACATGCACTAGTTGCATAAGGTGGCTGGCGGGTGTCTGTCTCTCCCAATTTAGTCGGATCGGATTCGATGAAAAGGGTCCTTATGAAGGGTAAATAGAAATTTGCATATCATTTTATAGTTTTGGCGTAGGTAAGAAACGTTCTTGCTAGAAACCTATGGCAGCCACGTAAAAACTTGCAACAACAATTAGAGGACGTCTAACTTGTTTTTGCAGCATTTGCTGTGTGATGTGATATGGCCAAAAGGATGTGATGAATGATATATGTGATGTATGAGATTGATCATGTTCTTGTAATAGGAATCACGACTTGCATGTCGATGAGTATGACAACCGACAGGAGCCATAGGAGTTGTCTTTATTTATTTATGACCTGCGTGTCAACATAAACGTCATGTAATTACTTTACTTTATTGCTAAAAGCATTAGCCATAGTAGTAGAAGTAATAGATGACGAGACAACTTCAAGAAGACACGATGATGGAGATCATGGTGTCATGCCGGTGACAACGATGATCATGAAGCCCCGAAGATGGAGATCAAAAGGAGCAAATGATATTGGCCATATCATGTCACTATTTGATTGCATGTGATGTTTATCATGTTTTACATCTTATTTGCTTAGAACGACGGTAGCTTAAATAAGATGATCCCTCGTAATAATTTCAAGAAAGTGTTCCCCCTAACTGTGCACGGTTGCGAAGGTTCGTTGTTTCGAAGCACCACGTGATGATCGGGTGTGATAGATTCTAACGTTCGAATACAACGGGTGTAAGCTAGATTTACACACGCAATACACTTAGGTTGACTTGACGAGCCTAGCATGTACAGACATGGCCTCGGAACACGGAAGACCGAAAGGTCGAGCATGAGTCGTATAGAAGATACGATCAACATGAAGATGTTCACCGATGTTGACTAGTCCGTCTCACGTGATGATCGGACATGGCCTAGTTAACTTGGATCATGTTTCACTTAGATGACTGGAGGGATGTCTATCTGAGTGGGAGTTCATTGAATAATTTGATTAGATGAACTTAATTATCATGAACTTAGTCTAAAATCTTTACAATATGTCTTGTAGATCAAATGGCCCACATTGTCCTCAACTTCAACGCGTTCCTAGAGAAAACCAAGCTAAAAGATGATGGCAGCAACTATACGGACTGGGTCCGGAACCTGAGGATCATCCTCATAGCTGCCAAGAAAGATTATGTCCTAGAAGCACCGCTAGGTGACGCACCCATCCCAGAGAACCAAGACGTTATGAACGCTTGGCAGTCACGTGCTGATGATTACTCCCTCGTTCAGTGCGGCATGCTTTACAGCTTAGAACCGGGGCTCCAAAAGTGTTTTGAGAGACACGGAGCATATGAGATGTTCGAAGAGTTGAAAATGGTTTTCCAAGCTCATGCCTGGGTCGAGAGATATGAAGTCTCCGACAAGTTCTTTAGTTGTAAGATGGAGGAAAATAGTTCTGTCAGTGAGCACATACTCAAAATGTCTAGGTTGCATAACCGCTTGACTCAACTGGGAGTCAATCTCCCGGATGACGCGGTGATTGACAGAATCCTTCAGTCGCTTCCACCGAGCTACAAGAGCTTTGTGATGAACTTCAATATGCAGGGGATGGAAAAGACCATTCCTAAGGTGTATTCAATGCTGAAATCAGCAGAGGTGGAAATCAAAAAGGAACATCAAGTGTTGATGGTGAATAAAACCACTAAGTTCAAGAAAGGCAAGGGTAAAAAGAACTTCAAGAAGGACGGCAAGGGAGATGTCGCGCCCGGTAAGCAAGCTACCGGGAAGAAGCCAAAGAATGGACCCAAGCCCGAGACTGAGTGTTTTTATTACAAGGGAAGTGGTCACTAGAAGCGGAACTGCACCAAATACTTAGCGGACAAGAAGGCCGGCAACACTAAAGGTATATGTGATATACATGTAATTGATGTGTACCTTACCAGTACTCATAGTAGCTCCTGGGTATTTGATATCGGTGCGGTTTCTCACATTTGTAACTCAAAGCAGGAGCTGCGGAATAAGCGGAGACTGGTGAAGGACGAGGTGACGATGCGCGTCGGGAATGGTTCCAAGGTCGATGTGATCGCCGTCGGCACGCTGCCTCTACATTTACCTACGGGATTAGTTTTAAACCTCAATAATTGTTATTTAGTGCCAGCTTTGAGCATGAACATTGTATCAGGATCTCGTTTAATTCGAGATGGCTACTCATTTAAATCCGAGAATAATGGTTGTTCTATTTATATGAGAGATATGTTTTATGGTCATGCTCCATTGGTGAATGGTTTATTCTTAATGAATCTCGAGCGTAATGTTACACATATTCATAGTGTGAATACCAAAAGATGTAAGGTTGATAATGATAGTCCCACATACTTATGGCACTGCCGCCTTGGTCACATAGGTGTCAAACGCATGAAGAAGCTCCATGAAGATGGACTTTTGGAGTCTCTTGAT
This sequence comes from Triticum urartu, assembly GCF_056163025.1. Taxonomy (NCBI): domain Eukaryota; kingdom Viridiplantae; phylum Streptophyta; class Magnoliopsida; order Poales; family Poaceae; genus Triticum; species Triticum urartu. The sequence continues at coordinate 266,152,256 of NC_141879.1, read as the reverse complement.
TATGAATCATTTGACACATGCGAACCATGCCTCATGGGTAAAATGACCAAGACCCGTCCTCAGGAACAATGGAGCGAGCAACCAACTTATTGGAAATCATACATACTGATGTGTGCGGTCCAATGAGTGTTGAGGCTCGCGGTGGCTATCGTTATGTTCTCACCCTCACTGATGACTTGAGTAGATATGGGTATGTCTACTTAATGAAACAAAAGTCTGAGACCTTTGAAAAGTTCAAGGAATTTCAGAGTGAGGTTGATAATCAACGTGACAGAAAAATCAAGTTCTTGCGATCAGATCATGGGGGAGAATACTTGAGTCACGAATTTGGCACACACTTAAGGAAATGTGGAATAGCTTCACAACTCACGCCGCCTGGAA